>NC_138085.1:15887763-17177763 GCF_964212035.1 Myotis nattereri
AAGTAGCACGATATGCCGTTATCTTTTCTCAAACCAAGACACTCTCAGAACAAAGTGGAGAACATACCAAAACCAAGATTTGCTAAAGTGGTAAGGAAAAGGGTGTGGACTCAGCTTCCAGACAGAACAACAGGTCAGTGGCACAGACAGAGACGCACACACAGAGGGAAAGCGAGAGAGAGGCTGAGAGGAAGGAAGGGACCTCAAGAGCGAGAGTACAAGACAAGTGACAGGACCTGACACCCCATCAGCTGGGCTGTATTCGATGTTGTTTAGAAGCGAGTTGATGACATAGAGTCCAAACATAACAGAAATACAAGCAAATGTCACCATACTGTTCACAAAACCATTAATGACACAGTTGCTTACCTTGATCAAGTGTGCATACTTCTTCAGTTGTTCTGAAAAGCACTGTGTAATCCTTGCAGGAATGATCTAAGTAAAACTCCATTTTTAAGTCCCTACAACAACAAGAACATATAAAATACAAATAACTAGGAAGGTATTCCAATATTTACCCCCAACAGTTAGCATTCATCAATAGAACTTTCCCATTTAAAAACATACTTATGAGAAAAAAGATAATCAAATCCAGAGCCCCTTTATTCTATTTCTGGACTTTCCTGTGCCTAGTATTGTAAGTGCAACCTCAACTACTTTTGCTAGACAGATTTTGTGCAGGTTAAACTACTGTAAAAACACTGTGATCTTGGTTCTCTTCCATTATCTATTGGCTGTTGATCTTGAACAAACCATCTCTAGAGCCTCAATATTTTCTTCCAGAAAATGGGGAAATACCAGTTAATTCACTATGAAGTTTTAAAACTAAATAAAATATGTGAAAAATACCAGAGCCCATTATTAGGGTTGGAAATCATTTCACTATAAAACAGTTTTCATGATAGTAATGATCTGTCCTAAGAGAAATAAAAAAAAAAAATTAAAAGTGCCATGTCTCAGAATACAACTTCTTTATCTCAATAGATCACAAAAATTAGAAAACGTTCTGTAATATTAACTCAGATGTTGATATTTTTATTCCGTTCAATTTTAGTATCAAGGGTCACAATGCCCAAGTGTGTGGCCTTTAGAATTCAGTGTTAAACAGAGTGCTGGCCAGGCTGTGAGAGTGCAGTGTTAGCACCATTTAAACGTAGATCCACTAGGAACCTGACAGACACCGAAGGCAACAGCACAAGTGCAGCAGAGAGCCCACAGCGAACCAAGCGTCATGGTCTTGGAAACACACTCTGACAGGTTTTCTCATCACTAATGGGGGTCATGATTCCCTGGCCTTGGTGACAATTTATGTAGCTAAACTGCAATTCTCTGAACTGTAAGCACTACTAGAATGTAGGTATTGTTACAGCATAGCAGGTATTGTTATAGACCTTCATCCACAGTGCAGGCAGTCAGCCTGTCAACATGAAATGCTCTTCGGGTCACCCCCAGTGTTTACCATGTTTCCTGACTTCCTGCTGATCTTAGGACAAAGGTGACTCACAAGCCCTTACATAGCCAGTATCTTCAAACAATTCTGTGTTTTGCAAAAAATGCTCTGGGTTCCTAAGGCCAACGTCTGAGTCACCTGAGCAGTCCTGGAAGTTCTCACTCTACACACAGTATTTACCTTGCCAACTGAACAAGGGGCGTCAACAAGTGAATGAATTCCTTCTCCCATCAGAGTATTCCATTTAGGCTCCTCAGAGACCCAGTGAAGTAGGAAAAAGATTGCAGGTATGTGAGAGAAGTGTAGAAGTATCCAGACTAAGATTCTGTGACAAGTCTTCATCCTTCATCTGAGAAACTTTCCAAAGGATTCAGACATAAAGATCTGTTCAAAAGGTGAGACTCAACCTTCTGGGGGTGGTCTGAATTCAGTAAATACTCCCAATCCCGAGAAGAAGAAACAGATATTGATTTTTTAAATCATGCCTCCTTGTAATTAGGGGGGTGGGAGTGATCAAGGAGGGGTCGATGGGGGGAGAAGGAGACATATGTAATACTTTAAACCAGTGTTAAACTCAACCTTCCTAATGCAGCGACCCTTTAATATAGTTCCTCATGTTATGTTGACCCCCAATTTCACTGTTACAAATTGAACATAATTAAAGCATAGTGATTAATCACAAAAACAATATGTAATTATATATGTGTTTTCCCATGGTATTAGGCGACCCCTGTGAAAGGGTCATTCGACCCCTAAAGGGCTCACGACCCACAGGTTGAGAACCGCTGCTTTAAACAATAAAAAAATTCAATTAAAGCAATTCAAGTTCCATTTTCACATTAAGTTGATCTAAGAATATGAAAAAAAAAATCCCAATGCTGGCCCAGCAGGTGTGGCTCAGTGGTTGAGCATCAATCCATGAACCAAGAGGTCATGGTTCAATTCCTGACAAGGGCACATGCCCAGGTTTCTGGTTTTATTCCCAGGAGGGAGTGTGCAGGAGGCAGCCAACTGATTATTCTCTCTCATCAAGGATATTTCTATCTCTCTCCCTCTCCCTTTCTGTCCCTGAAATCAATTAAAACATTTTAAAAATTAAGTAATCACAATGCTGGAAAATGAAAGGAATATCAAAACACCTAAATGACTTTAGTGATCTTCTAAATCCTCTGTTGTCATTTCCAGTCTCCAAAGCACTTTCTCCACGAGATTTGAGGCTCTTTGTTGTCATTTCCACAGTCTCCACAGCACCTTCTACGGAAAGAGATGTGGACTCTTCCTTTAATGAATAATATAAAAATGCTTAGACAAAACCACCATTATTCATTTTGTTTTGAACAACAAAAAAAGAGGTATACATTTGGAATCAAAAAGTTCAATAAAATTCCAAAAAGAAACTTATTGTAGGCTTTTTCAGACTTACCCTGTGATATGATAAATGCCTAAAATTAAAAAAAAATGCTTATCTAAGAATTGCATCTAAATAATAGCCTATTAACAAATCATATCTAAATAAGAATTGTGGTGAGCTAGAAGGGGACAATAAAAAAGGGGGGAACATCTATAATACTTTCAAAAGGAAAGATTTTAAAAATAAATAAATAAATAATTATGACATATAGCTATATACTATCT
The DNA here is from genome assembly GCF_964212035.1 of Myotis nattereri. Classification (NCBI taxonomy): domain Eukaryota; kingdom Metazoa; phylum Chordata; class Mammalia; order Chiroptera; family Vespertilionidae; genus Myotis; species Myotis nattereri. The sequence continues at coordinate 15,890,849 of NC_138085.1, forward strand.
TCTCACCAGCTCAACACATGTACCATGGGAACTAAAAAAGGTAAAATAAAATTAAACAAATTAATGATAAATATTATAAGATAAAGTATGTGTGTAAATAAATTTTAAGAAAAGAGTAGACAAAAATTTAAAAATCAACTAGCTAGAAGCCTTGCCACAAAAGTGACCTCAAACCGTGGCTCAACCTGTATTGACCTTATGTCCTTTATAAAACTAAAGATTACCAGAAGAGCTATTCATAACCTACAGGTTTCTTAATGATCTTATCATTCTCAGACAGTCAGAAAAATATCTTTAGAAAAACTAAACTTTCCCTTTCATCTTGCAAAACATAAACTAGGAAATGCCATTCAACTTTCACTAGCATGCCTAACAATCACTTACTTGAAATTATTTCATGGTATTTTATGGGTTTTTTAATTGTGGTTAAATATACATAATGTAAAATTTACCATTTTAACCATTTTGTGGTGTACAAATTCACTACCATTAAATACATTCATTCATAAAGTTGTGTAACCTCAATGCTATCCATTTCCAGAACTTTTCCATTATCCCAAACAGAAACTGCCAATTCAACAACTCCCCCTTTCTCCCTCCCTCAGCTTCTATTATATTTTCTGTCCTTATGAATTTACCTATTCAAAGCAAAGTACCCCATGAAGGTGGAATTATACAGTATTTATGTTATGTTGGGTATAACATCCTCAAGGTTCATCCATGTTGTAGCACATCTCAGAATTTCCTTCATTTTAAAGGCTAAATATTTCATTGTAGGCATATACCACATATTGTATATCCAGTCATCTGTCCATACACACTGGGGTTGTTTCCAATTTCAACTATTGTGAATAATGCTGCTATGAACACTGGTGTTCGAGTGAGTCCCCGCTTTCAAATCTTTTCTTTTTATTTCAACATTTTTTTATTAAGGAATTACATATGTCCTTATCCCCCCATTGCCCCCCACCCCACTCCCATTCATGACCTCACTTCCCTGGGTCTGTGTCCATTGGTTATGCTTATATGCATGTATACAAGTCCTTTGGTTGACCTCGATCCCTTACTCCCACCCTCCCCTACCTTCCCTCTGAGGTTTGAGCATCTGATCGATGCTTCTGTCTTTTGTGTATATATAATCAAAAGGGGAATTGTTGGATCATATGGTGATTCTAGGTTTAACTCCCCCCCCCCAATTTATCTTGAAATTTATTGTTGAAATTATTATAGATGTCCCTTTCTATCCCACATTCATCCCCTCCACCCTGCCTAGGTTTAATATTTTGAGAAACAGCAAATGGTTTCCCACAGTGGCATTTTTTACTTTTCCACCAGTAATCACAGGGTTCCAGTTTCAACATCCTCACTTATTTTTTTCATTGTTTAATAAATCAGTCAGCTCAGTAGGTATGACATGGTATCTCACTGTGGTTTTGATTTGCATTTGCCTAATGATTAAACATGCTGAGCACTGTTTCATGTGCTCATTGGCCATGTACATATCTTTAGAGAAATGTCCGTTCAAGCCCTCTGTCCAGTTTTAAATTGAATTGTCTGATCTGTGGTTGTTGAATTTAGGAAAAACCGGCATTAGAGCTGCACTCCCACCTGAAATGTCCCAAATCTACGCTGTACCTATTATTGACTCAGCTTCCTTTTATGAAATCCCATCCTCCCAGTCTCTAAAAGCAGATAGTATTTTATTTTATTTTTATTTTTTAAATCTACACTGTTGAAAGTATTACATAGGTCCTCCTTTCCCTGCATTAATCTCTTCCGGGCCACTCCCATCCCCACCCCAATAGTATTTTCATACTCTCCCTTACTCCTGATGTCTCAGGACTTACACATTCCCTCAGCTCTGTCTCTCATCTCTGTCTTCTCTCTTCAGAGCCAATCTTTTTCCCCTGAACTATCATAGAACAGTATCCTTGACAACAGTCTCTCTACTCTCCAGCCAATCCTACACATCCTACACATTGCCACCAAAGTCCTATCTTCTCAAAATACAGAACTGAGGATGTACTTTCCATTTTAACATCCTTGATAGGCTCCTTCTGTGTACAGTTTAAATTTCAAGTTCCCAGGTACAAACAAGGCCCTTCAGTTTGGATCCACTCAGCACCTGCAAGCATCTCTCCACACCCAAACCTTGTGTACATCCATTCTGAACTTAGAAAACATCATGTTTTTCCATAAATCGTTTGGCTGATTCGCTCTGCCTAGAATGCCCTTCTTTTACCAACTTCCAGTTCAATCAGCAACTTCTTTGAGAAATCCTTCCTTCAGAGCCAGTCCCCTGACTCTCACCACACTGTGGACACACAGGTATTATATGGCATTTTAATTTATCTGCATACAGCATTTTAGTTATCTGTTTATTTGTTCAACTAAATCTGAGTCACATACACCTGGTATTGATTCCTAACCAAAATATAAAATATCTTCCTGCATAGAGTAAGAAGACTAAAGAACAATATGTTTTCCAGACCAAAAGGACTGAAATTAAAAATCTTATCGTTCTATTTACAAGCAGTCTTAAGATAACGGAGACAAAAGAGACAATTCATCTAACTGCACATCCATGGAATCTAGTAAACATGCAATCATCCTTTGGAGAATTTAAGATGGAAACATAGAAGCAAAGAATGAGTCTGAGCCCGGCCAGCATAGCTCTGTGGTTAAGCATCGACCAATGAACCAGGAGGTCACAGTTTGATTCCAGGTCAGGGCATATGTTTGAGTTGCAGCCTCGATCCCCAGGAGGCAGCCAATCAATGATTCTCTCTCATCATTGATGTTTCTATCTCTCTCTCCCTCTCCCTTCCTCTCTGGAAAATAAAAATACATATTAAAAACAAACCAACCCTTGTTGGATATCATCATGCCACTTTCACAACTACACTAACCATATGGTTACGGGGGGGGGGGGGGGGGACGGAAATATCATCAAAATGGTCACTGGGGCCCTAGCTGGTTTGGCTCAGTGGATAGAGCATTAGCCTGTAGACTGAAGGGTCCCAGGTTTGATTCCAGTCAAGGGCACATGCCCGGGTTGCGGGCTCAAACCCCAGTAGGGGGAGCGCAGGAGGCAGCCGATCAATGATTCTCTCTCATCATTGATGTTTCTATCTTTCTATCCCTCTCCCTTCCTCTCTGAAATCAATAAAAATATATTTTAAAAAAATGGTCACTGGCTTCAACACTCCTGGACAGAAATGCTTTTACACATGCCCTCAAGTTTAGGAATAATTCAGTTTATCGTTCCCAGTATATTGTTAGAAGGGTACAATGTTCATCAGGAAACAGTTAATGGGGGAAAACACAAAAAAGCAATGTCCAGGTACCAAGATTGCAGTGCTTACCACTAAGGAATTTAACATTAGTCAAAAAGTCTTGAAATCTCTTGTCAATAGCCCAATAATTAATTCAACTGCTATAGATATATTCTCCCCCACCCGAAAACATTTTATTCTAAAAATATTCAGTAAGAAAAGTTGAAATAATACAGTGAACACCTGTTTCATCTAAATCTAACAGTTGTTAAGGCCTAGCCGGTTTTGCTCAGTGGATAGAGCATCGGCCTGCGGACTGGTCCTGGGTTTGATTCCAGTCAAGGGCACATACCCAGGTTGCGGGCTCAGTCCCCATTAGTGGGCATGCAGGAGGCAGCCAATCAATGATTCTCTTCTTACCATTGATGTTACTGATGTTTCTCTCTCTCTCTCCCTCTCCCTTCCTCCCTAAAATCAATAATAAATGTTTTAAAAATAAACAAATAAATCTAACAGTGGTTACCATTATGCCATATCTGCTTATGTGCATGTGAGGGATTTGACTGGGGGATGATGACTACCTGAAAATGCCCCACATCATGACTTCATCATGCATTTCCCCAAAATAAATATTCTCTCCTATACACCACAAAACCATCATCTTGCCTAAGAAAAAAAATTTTCTAACATCACCTAATATTCAGTCTATTTGCAACTTTTTCAAATTTTCCCAAAAATGTTTGTTTAAGACAATTTTCTAGAACCAGGACTCAACCAAAGTTCATTCAAAATGGTGCAAAAAATATTGCATTTGGTGATGTCCTTTAGTCTCTTTTAACCTACAATAGGCCCCACCTTTTTCCCCCTCCATGACTCTTCTTTATTTTTTGCTTTCTACTACTGTTCTTTTTATTAATTAAATCTTTATTGTTCAGATTATTACATTTGTTCCTCTTTTTTTACCCCCATAACTCCCCTCCACCCAGTTCCCACCCACCCTCCTCCCTCACTCCCTATCCACTGTTGTCATCCATAGGTGTGCGATTTTTGTCCAGTCTCTTCCCACATCCCCCTCACCCCTTTGCCCCCCAAGAATAGCCAGTCCACTCCCTTTCTATGCCCCTGATTCTATTATAATCACCAGTTCATTCTGTTCATCAGATTAGTCACTTGATTTTCAGATTCACTTGTTGATAGATGTGTATTTGGTGTTCAAAATTTGTATCTTTACCTTTTTCTTCTTCTTCCTCTTCTTAAAGGATACCTTTCAGCATTTCATATAATACTGGTTTGGTGGTGATGAACTCCTTTAGCTTTTCCTTATCTGTGAAGCTCTTTATCTGACCTTCAATTCTGAATGATAGCTTTGCTGGATAAAGTAATCTTGGTTGTAGGTTCTTGGCATTCATCACTTTGAATATTTCTTGCCACTCCCTTCTGGCCTGCAAAGTTTCTGTTGAGAAATCAACTGACAGTCGTATGAGCACTCCCTTGTAGGTAAATGACTGTCTTTCTCTTGCCGCTTTTAAGATTCTCTCTTTGGCATTTTAATTATGATGTGTCTTGGTGTGGTCCTCTTTGGATTCCTTTTGTTTGGGGTTCTCTGCACTTGGAAGTCTATTTCTTTCACCAGGTAGAGGAAGTTTTCTGTCATTACTTCTTCAAATAGGTTTTCAATATCTTGCTCTCTCTCTTCTTCTGGCACCCCTATAATTAGAATGTTGGTACGCTTGAAGCTGTCCCAGAGGCTCCTTACACTATCTTCATATTTTTGGATTCTTTTTTCATTTGGCTTTTCTGGTTGGATGTTTTTTGCTTTTTCATATTTCAAATCGTGGACTTGATTCTTGCAATCAAGACTAGAGAGTCTGCTGTTGGGAGCCTGTATAATATTCTTTATTTCAGTCAGTGTATGCTTAATTTCTAGTTGGTCCTTTACCACAACCGCGAGGGTCTCATTAGATTTCTTATAGATCTCATTAAGTTTATCAGCAGTTTCTAGAAAATTCTTGAAAAACCTTAAAAGTGTGGTTTTGAACTCTATATCCAGTAGTTTGCTTTCCTCCATTTCTGTCATTCGTGTCATTCTTCATTGTCTCCGCATTTTTATGCTTCCCTGTGTTGATAAAGTGGTTATCTGTGCTGAGTGTCCACTAGGGCCCAGTGGTTCAGCCTCTCCAATTATCTGAGGAGGACACTCTTGGTGCACCCCCTTGTGGTCTTTGTGCACAGTCTTGTTGTAGTTAAGCATTGATTGTTCTAGTTATCACTGGGAGGAATTGACCTCCAGGCCAATTGGCTGTGAGTATCAGCTGTGTCTGCAGTGGGAGAACTTCTGTGCTGGACACACTCCTCTGGGGCAAGACTTGCTTCAATGGGGCTTTGGTGCTCACTGAGTCTGTCCCCTGAGTGTGTCCTTTATGGTTCCATGGAGCTGCAAACTGGATGGTTCCACTCTGACCTCTGGGTTTCCTGGCTCCTGGATCTCTAGGAAGGTGCTAATCTAGCCTTTGCCTGAGGCTATCCAGCAAAAGCCTCCCTGCAGGGCTTAGGTGGGGCGGGTCCCTCGGGATCAACAGGGTGGGGCTAGCAGTTATGGCTGCTCTCAGTCCAGCCCTCAGAGGCTCTCCTTCTCAATGTCCTGGTAACCTCTGCAAGCCCCTCGGAGGGAAAGCTGCCCTCGAGTTCTTACCTATGCCAGACAGTCCCGTTTCTCCCATATGAGTCTGGGTCCCTAGAGACTTGCCTGGAACTGGAGCTCAGAGCCTGAGACTCCCTCCTGATTGAAAACAACAACCACGCCCTCAGACGCCAGCTCGCTCCGCATGCACCTCCCCACCATAGTATTTTACTGCCATTCTGCGTCTCCTCTGAGTCTCGGTATGCTTTTCTCTTTCCTTCTCCCTTCTAGTTGTACAATTTCCACTCAGCCAACATTCCTGTGGTTCTGGATGGTGTCTGTTCCGTCTTTTAGTTGTATTTTTGAAGTGGATTTCGAGGCAGCAAACTCCAGTGTTTAACCTATGCTGCCATCTTGGTTTCTCTCCATGACTAACTCTTTAAGGAGACCAGAATGTAGACTATCCCATATTCTGGATTTGTCTAATTGTATCTCATAGTGGTTTTTTCTTTAAGTCTTTATTATAGAAAATTTCAAATATATACAAAGTAAACAGAGTAACATAATAAATCTCCAACAGCCAGCTTCAATAATTCTCAATTTCTGGTGGTTCTTGTTTCATCTATACCTCCACCCATTCCTCATCTCATTTTACAAACTGATCCTCTAGGCCCCATACTTCCTATAACTGGAAGTTAGGTCTACATATTCATATCAAATATTTGGGGGAAGAAAACTGAGTAGATGACATCATGTCTCCATGCCACATTACAGCTGTAGGTATAAAAGAGTCCTCTGTCCCCTATCAGTGATGGTAAACCCACCAGGTTGTGGAGGTGGAGAACAACATGCAGCTTCAAAGTAGAGATGCATTTGTTTCTTCACTTTGGGTGACACCTTGGTGCCATGCTAACACCTTTCACGCAATGGCATTACTATCCCATTTACAATCCTTGTCTGAATCAGAGGTTACACTGGAGTAAGAGGTTGCACAGAATAGCGATTTTCAAATTCTACCATTCCTTCTATATTTATTAGCTGGTATTCTTCTTTAAATAAGGGTTTTCCTTTATTAACTGGAGATGAACTGCAAGACTTCCTAAAAAGGCAGGGCAAATGCTTAATTCTGTCCCTTTACTTACTAATTTTTATTTGGTTCTATTCTTTTTTTATAAGCAGTTAGAAATATATGTAGTTTACATATAAATAAATATACATATAAATTTATGAAATATAAATACATATATAAATACATTTTCATTGACTTCAGAAAGGAAGAGATAGATAGAAACATCAATGATGAGAAACTTTGATTGGCTGCCTCCTGCATGCCCCCTACTGGGGATCAAGCCAGCAACCCAAGCATGTACAATGACAGCAAATTAGATTTTTTTTTCCTTTCCCGTACTCTCTGAGTATTTTTACTATGAACTTGATTTTTATTTATTCAACACTTTGCAACCAAATATAATCATGTGCTAATATATTCTTATACCCTTAAATTTAAGTCTTATAAATTTTCTTGGCAATAACTAATTAAATTACTCAAGTGTTTAAACATTACCATGAAATTGACAAGGAACAGTGCAAAAAAATGATGATATAGAAAATAAATGAAATGTTTATTTTTCTACCATTATCTTCATTATATGTTAAAACATATATCTAGCTACTGGGATCATTATATATTGTTTTTATTATTTCTGTTAAATTTTAGGATAAAAGCTTTGTTTTTTTAAAAAAAATTACTCAATAATCAATCAAATACTAAAATTCAAATCAACTCACCTGTTGAACAGGACTATCAACTGTAAAGGCCTTGTAAAGAGCCAATGCCTGGCTTTTACTCCCTTTGCTCCAGATCACCATATTTCCAGCCACATAGAGTTCCTCGTCATAATCCATTTCTCCAATTTCACTTCTGCCTCTCCTTAACTGCCAGCTTTCCTTAAAAATTTACATACGTAAGACATGATTACGCGGTTTTTATTTCTTTTGCAACATTATGGAGCAAGATTTATTAATTAAAATTGAACCGCAATTCAGATACAAGTCTCCTGCTCTGTCTATGGAGTAAGGCTCAGTCCGAGCCCAACTCTTAGGTTTGGTGCCACTGATTAACAGAGGAGGGGGTGTGGGTGTATGTATCATACTGTATCTTACAGGATTTCAAAAATGGGAATTTACCTCAAGAATTCTCTATATTAAGTATTTTATTATTACGTTACCATTTTATGCTGCCAAAAACATAAATAACCAAAAATTAGACCTTACCTATATATCCAAAAATTAAGCCAACATTCTTGGGAGACTAAAGACATACGAAGCATATGGGGGGTGAAGCAGAGGGGGCAGTGAAGTGCACATGGGACACTGGGGGAGCTTACCCACCATGCAGACTTCCCTGCTTCACAACTGCATATACATTCACCTTCCTGCCCTTGTGCCAACCATCAAAATGAACAGAAAAGAGAAAGGTTTGGATTCCTAACTACAGACTTCCGCTCCTGGAAATTTTGGTATCCCAAAAGGGATACAGAAATGGAATTAAGATGAGAAAGACTGACTGTTTAACATGCACTTACTTGTCATTCCCCTATTTAAAAACTAGTACTGTATCTACTTATGTGGCATTTCTTTTCTCCTCTAGAAACATGTAAGTTTTTGGCAGCAGGGACCATTGCTAACTCGACTATCTAACCATCAAATAACATGAAATCTGGTCCCACATACTAAGTGAAGAAAAAGAGATTTAAATGGACCATAATCATAGTGACTCTCATTATAAATCCCTGAGTTATATGTCTAAACAGCCATGACACTGTAATACAATTAAGGTCATTATTTTTAGCTTTCATAAAATTTACCAAATCTTAACCAATACCCTAGAAGTAGCATCATATTCATTTCTCAGTTGCATCTGGGTAGCCTTAAATTACAAGTAGATCGAATCTCTCTACATTTCAAAAGCAAACTGAGAATCTTGATAAAACCTTCTGTTTTTCATGGATTGTAACCTCCTGCAGGGATCCCACCAAGCCAGCAGCACCATCAGACGACCACAACTCAGAGGCTGGCTGCAGCTGCCGAAGCTGAAGGTTCAAAGCATTAGGGTGGTGTCTGCAGTGGTCTCGACCAAAAGGAACAAATTCCTGCAAATCCCCAGCTGCAATCATTGTCGCCCTTTCTTCAGAGAAGTTCAGCATGGCTTTCAGATATCAATATTATTTCTGTATGAATTCAAACACATTCTGGCCAGCTGTTGGAATCAAAACGAGAAGACAATTATCAGAAGTTTACAGAAGAGCCATTAATCCTTAGATGAGTGTCATACAATCCTATCACGTTGTAGGTGTACAAGTAATCATAACATCAACGGGCATTCCAGACCTGATTCTTTCAGGTAATTAGTTACCATTTCATAGTTACCTTACACTATCAGTACATAATTAACATTACAGCTACATGTTAGCTGCTGACAAAATCAACTGTAGGAAATCACTGGGCTGTGAGATAAGCACTTATGTCTGACAATATTGATCCTACATTTCCTACTACTACTCACTTATTTCTCCACATTTCACATTTAAGGATTTAGACAAGTTTTACTTCATAGTAAATGGCTCTCAACATTTAAGGGCATTTCTGTTCAAATGCTGGAACAACATTTAAAAAGCACACCTGACAGATCACTGGCATATTGAAATGAAACAAACAAAAACAACATATCATTTCTAATTCATCAAAAGTTGAACCACTTGGTGCTTTAAGAAACTAGTAAATGTCATCATTAATTTTGAGCCTCAATCCACCTAAACATGTAATTGCAAGCAATGCCAATTTCTGGTGCAAACCCCAAAGACCAAGGCATGAACAAAATCACTGGCGATGGAACAGTCATGCTTGTTTGCAAAATTAACAGTTCTAGCTTTGAAAGAACATAATCTACTACAGTTCAGCTCATTACTACAAAGAAGTGGGCGAGCTGTGGGTGGAAAGAGCCCTCACCCATTACTTCCAGAACATTTCTACGAACAGTAACTGACAGCCAGTCAAATTCGGCCACTGTAGAAGGTGGATGACAGTTCTGCCTCAGACAACTCTTATATGAAAAACGGTTTTGTGGCATAGCGGTTAAGCTGCAATCCTCAAATACAGGAATCAAAACACACATTCATGTCAGCACTAGACAACCTTTAAAAAACACTGTTTGAAATGGCTTTCACATCACAAACAGTTTAATACGACTTTGTTTCTACTCTGCGATCTTTTTGGCACCAGCAGCTTTCTTGGCTGAAATATCTAAGCCTGTGGTTCCCATGCAGCTCCTCTAGGGTTGCAGTTAAGTTTTCTGTGAATTAAGTGTTATTCCTGAGAGAACGGTTATGTCACATTCATGACACTTTTTCCTCCTTCTGATAAGTCAGTTTTGAGAACAGTTTAACATGGGCCATGACTGAGATAGTGCCTGTGGGAGCTTAATCAGAGTACGCCGGATGTTCAAGGCCAATCTGAGCAAGAGAATCCTAATTAGGATGTTCAAGGCCAATCTAAGCAAGGACACAGAGATTGTACTGCACACACTGGGCAGGAGTCCCTTACTATAACCCAAATACTGATGTCACTGTTGGGCAGGAAGCCTTTGTGTCTAAGTTAGTATAAACGTGTTACTAACCAGCCGGTGGGTGGCTGCTTGGTATGGCTCCTGTTTGCTACTGTATTAGCAAGGGCTGCTTGGCGCAGCCACTGTGTGAAGCTACTTTGAAGAACTGTTTTGTCTGATGGCTCCTTGTTAGCAATGGCTACATGGTCTGCAAAAGAGACTCTCCTGCCCTAACCGGTTTGGCTCAGTGGATAGAGAACAGCCTGCGGACTGAAGGGTCCCAGTCCAGGGCATGTACCTTGGTTGCAGGTACATCCCCAGTAGGGGGTGTGCAGGAAGCAGCTGATCTATGTTTCTCTCTCATGATGTTTCTAACTATCCCTCTCCCTTCCTCTATGTAAAAAAAATGAAAATATATTTTTAAAAAGACTCTCCTATATGCCTCTGTCTCTCATATCCTCTTTGTCTACTGCCCGGCGTTCATGTGGGTACAGCCTCTGGCAGAGGACTGTGCACCCCACAGTGCCTTATAAAACTTACACCAAACTCCCACAAAATCCAGCCGGCCTTCCTATGTTCTAGTCAACGGGTTAACCAACATATTAACTCTGAGAGGAAGCCACAGAATCGGTAATTAAAGAATCTCCTGCACAGAACAATGGCCACTTTGTGCTGATTAGTATATTTAGATCTTTGCAGCCCCAACTGTGTGTGCGCTTCCCGGGGGCCCTATAACAGCACCACATGGAACTGATGCTCTCCCAGGGAGACCCTGGCCTTGCTTCCTGGGAACAGGGACCTGCCAAGAGCACCCGAGGCGGCTGGGGGGGACCCGAAGGCACAGGAGGCACTGGAGCTGGGTCTGGGCGGAAGGGCCGCGTCCGGGGCCTCAGGGTCAGGAGACCCGCGGGCTGAGCCAGGGCCTCAGCAGCGCCAGCAGCCAGGAGGGCCCGCCCAGAGCTGCAGCCACAGGACACCCCGCTCAGCTGGGAAGGAGGCCGGGGGCAGCGTGGGGAGGGGCGGCGCGGAGCCCAGTCCACGCCGCCCTGGGCGGTCTGGTGCGGGGTCAGGGACACGCGGCGACCAGCAGCGCTGCCAGCCGGGCCTCGCCTGAGTCACTCGGGAGGCGGGAGGCGCGGGAGCCCGGCTGCGCCCCCGGGGCCACAGCAGAGTCGGTCATGGGGACTCCGCCGCCGCTGAGCGTTTCCTCCCCCTCCGTCCCCCGATCCGAGAACCTCGAGCAGCAGCCAAGGACCGCGGGCTTTAGCTCCCGCTCTAAAACCAAAGGAAGGACTCCGCTGAATTTCCCGTCCTGCTTCTCGCGGGGCCCGGGGGCGGGGCCTTGAAGCACCGGGTCTCGCGGGAGGCGCTGCAGCCCGTGATCAGGCTCTGCTCGCCTCCGGGGAGGATGCTGGGTCCGCCCGCCTTTACCGCCTGGACCCCGGCGCCGCCTGGAGCCAGGAAGCAGGACCCGGTCAGCTGGAGTCTGAGCTGTGACCGGACCATCCCGGCCTCTCCATCTGCGCCGGGTCCTGTCACTAGGAGCCTGAGCTGCCTCCACCCGGAGCTGCCGCACCTCCAGGCAGGTTCTGCTCGCTCCCCCGTGGGACTGGGGCGGTGAGGGGCGCGCTGATTTCCCCTCTGCCGGTGCTCCTTCACCCTGTAGGGCCAGACCCTGTGAAAAGTGCAGGAAAGACACGGAGGTCCTCACAGAAACATGGCGTGCCATTTCTGAGCTTCACAGACACACCGCCAGGTGACGCCTAGACCTGGATGAAGCACCCCAGCTTTACCTGCCCTCCCTCTCCGTAGACTTAGCTGTACAATCTCACACTGATGGAAACTAGAAAACTTTCCTGAGCTCTGCTCTCCCACTGCATAGGATGTCTAGGTTAAAAATGTCAATGGAGCCCTAGCCGGCTTGGCTCAGTGGATACAGCATCAGCCTGCGGACTGAGGGGTCCCAGGTTCCATCCAGGCCAAGGGCATATGCCTGGGTTGCAGGCTCCATCCCCAGTAGGGGGTGTGCAGGAGGCAGCTGATCAGTGATTCTCTCTCATCATTGATGTTTCTATCTCTCTCTCCTCCCTTCCTCTCTGAAATCAATAAAGAAATATATATTTTTAAAAAATATCAATGGAGCTCTGACCCCGTTGTTCAATTGGTTGAGTGTCCTCTTGTAACCAAAAAAGGTTGGGAGTTTGATTTCCAATCAGGGCACATACCTAGGTTGCAGTTTGATCCCGGGTGAGGGGCATGCAGGAGGCAATTGATTGAAGTTTCTCTCTCACATAGATGTCTCTCTCTCTCTCTCTCTAAATAAATAAATAAATAAATAAATAAATAAATAAATATATCCTCCGGTGAAAACTATATATATATATATAGTTTCCTCTCTCTCTCTCTCTCTCTCTCTCTCTCTCTCTCTATATATATATATATATATATATATATATATATATATATATATATATTCATTCAATAGACAACTTATGGCCTAAGAAATCAAGTTCAAATTCTTTATCCAGAAATATAAAATTGGCTGAAACCTATGTCTGCACTAACATCATCTCCTGAGTGTCCCCAAACACACCTTGCACTTTGTGGTCTTGGGATCTGGGTACATCCTCATTTCTTTATTTGGAATGCCAGCCCTCAGGGTTTAGCTCAAATGCCTCTTCTCAGAAGACTTCAATACAAGAAGGAGTTTGCTGAGAGGACTGAATACTTGCCCGCCCCCACCCCCCCCGGCCCAAAATTCCCATGTGGAAACCATATGCTGTATGTGATGGTGTTTGGAGGTGGTGCTTAGGTCATGAGAGTGGAGCATTCCTGACTGGCATTAGTGCCCCTTCCACAAAGTGAGGACCCAGTGAAGGGAAGGTTGGCAATGAGCGAGAAAGCAGGCCCTCAGCAGACACTGAAACTACCAGCACCATGATCTTGGGGATTTTCATTGAGAAAACACGATGCTATGTCCCTGACAATGATCAGAGAGACCAGGGCAAAGCCAGCGGGGCAGGCAGAACGTTCCGGGACCAGACCAGGGACGGTGGGTCCCTCGACCTGCCTCCTGAGTGCCTAAGTGCGCAGATGCTGAGCAGCAGGTGAAATAAGTGGGGAAATGCTGTGTGCCATGCCCTAGCCATCTGTTATCGTGTGCTCCTGGGATGAAGATGTTTTTATCGTGAGTGTGTGAGCAAACCTTATTCCTTTACTAAAACTAGGGTCTTTTGTGAGTTAAGAGTCGATTTAATTCACACTCATCTGTTCAACAAATGTTCACTGAGGAAGGCCGTGTGGCTCGGGGCTCAGGTGTCAGCGACCTGGACTTCTGGCTCAGCAGTGGACAGCAATGTGACCTGAGTCTTCCAAGCCTCAGTTTCCCCTTGTAGAACACAGGGCTGAGCAGAGCTCCTGCCTCTTTTCCTTTTGTGCAGATCAGAGATAGGGGAGGGGGGGGGCCCCGAGGGATGTGTGAGGAGCCGGGAGAGGGTGCGTGTGGGGCCCACAGGGGAGCAGGGCAGAGGCCATTGCAAGGACTTGGGCGTTGATCCTGGAGGCACCTGGAGGGTTCTGAGTGGGAAAATGGACTGGGAAGGGTTCGTGCCAATGGTCACCCTGGCTACAACGTAGAAGACGGAGGTGGTCAGGCAGGAAGACCCCCTTCAGGGGTCAGAGACGGTGGTGGGAGGATTAGCTCTGTGGTAGTGGATGTGGGTGTGGGAGAGGGTGTGGGAGTTGGAACTGACCAGGCGGAGAATGGCTGGGAGGGAAGGCGGGGTCAGCCCATGTTCTCAGCTGGGCCTTTAGTGGACAGCACTACATGCAGGAGACACAGGCTCAGAAGGGAGGACGGGACCATCCTGAAACCTGAAATGCTCACTGGGATGTGCTCTGGTCTGAGCCCTCTGAGAACACACAGCCCTTAACATACGCAGTGTATACTGTGCATGGGTGGGTGTGATGCTGTGTGAATGCTCTCACTGAAAAGTGAATACTCGGAGAAATCTCAGACAGGGCTCTCTGGGAGGTCTCTGAATTGTGCTTGCGACTTTTCTCTCAGTGTGACATTCTTTCCAGTTGAAAAGTTAAAGAGTGTACAGGCCAGGGGTGGGGAAGGAATGGGCAATGTCGTGGAGAGGAGGGGTGGCTCAGAGCCCAGGGCCAGGAGGGAGGAGTGCAGGGAGGGGGGAGAACCAGTGGGAGGAGGGGGGTGGAGGGGAGCAGGAGAGGGAAGGGGAGCTCTGTGGGTAGTGGTCCAGGCCCCGGTGGAGGTCTGGCGGGAGTCCGGTGCCCGGTCATGTTAAAAGGCTGCAGAGGCTGGAGTGGGGATGGTCTGCCTGCGACCATCGGGCTTATCAGCAGTGGTGGCCACGTGCAGAGTTGGTTTGTTTCTTCCCAAGTTGAAGTGATGACCATTTGAAATGGATGGCTCTCTCTTTCTTTTCTTTATGTTTTTAAGGTTCGCTGCGTGCTGGAAACGATGTTGGTTCTGAAGAACAGTGGCGTGCAGAGGATTCCGGGCTGTGAGCCTGAGCCTGTGGAGAAACTGAGGAAATTGCTGAGAGGGGAAGTGAGTTCCCTGTGGACGTGGACCCACCGTGGAAGGCTGGGAGGTAGTTGGAGCCGCGAGTCGGGTGCCCGGCCTGGTCAGCAAGAGTTGCGAGGGATCGAATGGCAGCTGTGTTTCTGCGGTGAGACCCTGTGAGGGGCCCGTGTGCAGTGTGTCCCTGTGAGATCAGCATCCCCCACACTTAGCCGGTGGTGCTGGACTCGGCTGTGCAGCAGAATCACCATAGACCTTCTGACCACTTTGGAAGAGGGCCCACCAGGACCGGAGGCGTTAGCCCAGCAGAAGAGGGGCTTGTCTATGTAACCTCCCCAGGTATGTTTACGTGGGACCACAGCAGAGACCCACCGCCCTCTCCAGTCAGGGCGTCCTCTACCCTTACTTCTTTATTCATTTTTCTGAGGAGAATTCTTATTTTATATATACTTTTATTGACTTCACAGAAAACTGGAGACGGAGCGCGAAAGAGAAACGCCAATGATGAGAACCATTGATTGGCTCTCTCCTGGACACCCCGCATTGGGGATGGAGGCCACAACTGGGACATGGGCCCCAACCTGGAAGCCAACCATAACTGCCTGGTTCTGGTTCATAGGTTGACACTCAACCACTGGACCAGGCCGACAAGGCTCGGGTGCCGGTAAACCTGCTTGTATAAAGAAAAGAATGGTATTGCTGGTTTAGTTAGCTTCAAGGTAATCTTTGAAACTATTGGAGAAGTTGCTAAGAATTGATAACTGAAAATTTGAGAATGACTTTCTAAGACCTAATGAAACCCACTTTTTCTTTAAATCCTATGGCAAGGATGTGCTTATTGATTTGAGAGAGAGAATCATTGATGTGAGAGAAAAGCATCAGTTGGTTGCCTCTCATACACACTCCCACTGGGGACTGAACGCCCAACCTAGGTATGTGCCCTGACCGGGAATTGAACCCACAGCCTTTCCGTGTAGAGAATGATGCTCCAGCAAACTGATCCACACCGGCCAGGTCGTGGACCAATTTTTAGGAAAGAAAACTTTCTGTGACTCCTAACCTTTGTGCATATCTGTGGTCCAAAATACAGCTCAGTCCATGGGAGTTCATGGAACACCTTGATGACTTTGAGTTGAGTGAATGAGATGCAATGTGTGCAATGTGCTCATCACTGTGCCAGGCTTGTGCTCACTCTTTTGTGGTTTCAGTCGGCCTCATCCTGTTTTCTGTGTCATTCTTATGTATTTTCCTTAAAAATAGCACTAGGTTCATAAATTTTGCATCGTTTCTCTAAAATGTTGGCCCTGAAAACGGGGAGCAGAGAGTTTGAAATTTTATCATCCAGTTTATATCCCTTTGGCATAAGCTCATCAATTCAACTGTTCTTGAAATCTTGACTTGCATAATGATAAATAATTTTCATTATCTCAAGGTTCCTTAAAGTATATGTTATCCGCTGTGTTCTCACTTCAGGTCACTGCATCTATAAATTTGTTTCCAGGTTAGATCACATTTCGTTGGACATGAATTGAAATCTCATCATGCTGCCCACAAATGAAGGCGGTTAGATTTATGGAATAGCTTCTGTACGAGGAATTGATTGAGATAGTTATGAAAAAGTAACCCCTTTAGGTGGGATTTTTTCAGTTTTGTTCTTTTGTTCGGGGCAGGAATAGACTGCTGGGGACTCGCTATGATTACAAGGAATATGAATGGTGCTCTGTTAAGCATGATTGTTCTGTTCTAATGAGGGAAAGCACGTTCTGATCTGGTGGAGAGTTGTCCGCCCTGGGACATGGGAGCTAACAAGGGAATGCAGGCCACCCTCCTTTCTGAGAAAGGCCTAGATCAGCAACCTCGTTGCCTGTAATCTGGTCCCGGAGCCACCCGGCCTCTGCCAACACCCAGCCCGAGTTGCCTGTAACCTGTAACCACTATACCTTCCTACTTTCCCAGGCCTGAAATGTCTGCTTTCCCGTGGGATCTTTGTCCTTCTACCCAAGATAAGCAGCTGGCTTATTGGGGGAGGGGGACAGGGGGTAGAGCAGACGTTTGTGGGTTACCTGCTGCTCTCTCCTTCTGCTGCATTCATGGAATAAATGATCTCAACCCTGTCTCTGCTCATTGGCTCAAGGAGTGACCAGCAGCCCGGACCCATTGCTTGTCCAGATTCACTTTCAGTAATTTTATAACAGTCATTGGAGCTGGATAATGAATCGAAATGCTAATCAGTACTCTCCCCCCACCCCCAATCTAAGTCCAAAGATTTCATCTACTTTAAACAATTTAAATTTGTCTTAAATTAAGAATGAGTTTTTTAATTCACCCAAGTAAACCATTACTAGTTTAGAAATAATTGATTGGCAGCCTAAATGTTTAAATTCTGTTCTGAGGGTGCCTGTATATTTGTTCTCTAAATGTCTTTCTTGCATGTGCTAATTTAGTACTCCTTGCACTGAAAGCTACGTACAAAGTCCTTTTGTTAAAATATTTTCCAGTCCGGCCGGCACGGCTCAGTGATTGAGTGTATCACTACGACCAGGAGGTCACCATTAGATACCCAGTCAGGGCATATGCCCTGGTTGGGGGCTTGATCCCCATTATGGGGCGTGCAGGAGGCAATTGATCAATGCTTCTCTCTCATCATTGATGTTTCTCTCTCGCTATCTCTCCTTTCCCCTCGGAACTCAATAAAGATATATTTTTTTAAAATATATAAAGTATAGCCCTAGCCAGTTTGGCTCACTGGATAGAGGGCTGACCTGGGGATTGAAGGGACCCAGGTTTGATTCTGGTCAAGAGCATGTACCTTGGTTGTGGGCACATCCCCAGTGGGGAGTGTGCAGGATGCAGCTGATCGATGCTTCTCTCTCATCAATGATTCTCTCTATCCCTCTCCCTTCCTCTCTGTAAAAAATCAATAAAATATATATTTTTAAAAATATATATGTATATAAAATATTTCTCAAATATATAGCTTTACTTTGTTCATTTTTCTTATAAACTACACATTAGTGAGTGGTCTGTCAAGTTGTTTTTTAGGCAATTGACTGGTGGACTTGAGGGGTCTTACGTATGAACTATTGACAGTCGATGGTGAGAATTTCCGAGCTGGGCTCTGTAGGTAAGACTTCACAAAATAAAATGACTGTGTAGTTCCCTGAAAGGAACGAATCAAATTTCTGTAATGTGGCTGATGGGAAAAAATAATTTTTTGAAACATAGACAGACATATCAGAATGAAGTGGTTAATTTCCATTGATAATGGTATAGGATCTATAAACATAACCTTTATGTTTCTTTATATTTTATGTGCCAGATAGATCTTAATCTTGATGGGGAGAGTGTCCTAATTTTTGCATATTCCTAAAGCAGTTGGCATGGGGCATGAGCCTCTGGCAGAGCCGTTTAGAATGCTTGGCCTAGAGCAGTTTGGTTGGGGAGCCATGGAGACAGTGGAATGTTAGGTGTGAGGTCGGTGGGCGTGGAGTCGGTGGGCGTGGAGTTGGAGGGTGAGGAGTCGGTGGGTGGGGAGTTGGTGGTGCGGAGTTGGTGGTGCGGTGTCGGTGTGAATTGTCAGTGTGTGAAGAGTCGGTGTGAAGAGTTGGAGTAAGAAGAGTCGGTGGTCGTAGAGTCGGTGAGTGCAGAGCCGCTTCCTGTGTGAGAAGGGACTGTCCCTGCCTCCCCCTCAGGGCTCTTGTGAGGAGTGACTGTGCAAGGACAGAGGGCACCTGGCGCAGGACCGGGGATGGGCAGAGAGACGGTGTCCAGGTGACTCCCGAGTCTGTGAGCAAACCCTTCCCGCTGCCAGGCTTTGACCAGAACCGTGTCCACTGGCGGCAGGCCCACGGCTTCCCTTCTACCAATTGGGATCCCTTGGCCTGGCCTACGGGAATTCGGCTGAAACTGGCTCTCTGACAGCCCCTGAGGAGTCCCAGATTGCGAGAGGGCATAGGCGAGGCAGTGGGACTCCACTGGTATATGATGAGGGCGGGGAGGGACACAGGAGGTTGGCTAGTGGGGAGGGACCCTGGGAGGGCCCCAGGGCATGTCAGGCCTGTCTAGTTCAGCCCCAATCAGCCAGACCCCAGCAGCAAGCCAACCTGCCAGTTGCAGCGTCTGCCACCCAGTGGACAGTGCATGTCATAGCAAGCTGTTGAGTGGCCTTAGCATATCATTCGTGTATTATGCTTTCATTGGTTGAATGGATGACCGGACACTTAGCATATTAGGCTTTTATTCTATAGGTTGTTAAAAAAAAACAAACAAACAAACGGATAGGGCCTGACTGCTGTGTTGCTTTCTGTAAGGATGGATGTAGGTGGGTGACTGGCAATAAGGGTTTCTGCTGGCAACTAGGATGTGGGTCCAGCTGTGATTTGGGAGTTGCTACGGCCTTTCCAAGACATGGTAAACCAGCTAAGGGGCCTGAGAGCCA
This sequence comes from Myotis nattereri, assembly GCF_964212035.1. Lineage (NCBI taxonomy): Eukaryota > Metazoa > Chordata > Mammalia > Chiroptera > Vespertilionidae > Myotis > Myotis nattereri. Next base: position 15,910,334 of record NC_138085.1, read on the forward strand.
TCCGTCCTCCTGTCACCTGCTTTACAGCCCTGTGCTGTGCGTCACTTTGCTCAGACACCACAGAGGCCTCATGGGTCTTCATCACCTACCACGGGGTCAGCATGTCTTTTAGTGGCTGTAGGTCTCCCAGCAGGACCCTGTGTTGGAGTCCCTTCTGTGCAGCTGAGCTCTAGGAAGTGAGCAGGTGCATGGAGGCCCTTCATCCTGGGGAATGAGGGTAGCGGCACTGGGGCGGGGCAGGCCAGCGGGTTCCATGGTGCGCATCCTCAACCCACCCCTCTTCCTGCACTAGGATCGTGGACACATCCCCCAGCAGTTCCTTGAGGAGCTGCTGGGGGACATCATGGCCCTCGAGGCTGAACAGGTCCAGAGGAGGAACCAGCCTGCCCACCAGAGCTGGGAGCCGGAGCTGCTGATAGAAGGTAGGCAGCAGCCCCTGGCGCCGGAGAGCCAGCCTGGCTGTGGCTTCTCCCTCACCCAGGGAGCTGAGCCCTTGGCTCTGAATCTCCTGGGTCAGCCCACCCTCAGCCCAAGTCAGTAGGGTGTGATTCAGGGGCCATTTGGGACCGTTTCATTGCCATTCTACCCAAGGGGAACATGAGGGGCCTGGCAGCCTCAAAGTCAGGACATGAACTACAAGTAAGTAGATTCAGATTTCTCAGCGCCCGTGTGGACAGTCCCGGGAGCTTCCAGATGACAGCACGCTGACCTCAGAGGCTGTCTTAGATCTGTCCGTGGGGGATTGAAAGCTCTGGATGGCAGGAGCTTCCCCAGTGCTCACTCACCTGCATTATAACAGAGGCCTGGGCTGATTTCCTCCGTTCATGTCCTCCTCGGGCAGATGGGTGCAGTCTGCTCTCTGTCTCCCTGGTCAGGGCCTGCTCAGTGACCTCTCCTCCCGAAGGACCTCACCCACGGTTGGCAAGTCCTCGACACACGCGCCCCAGATCCGCTACCCCCCGCAGGCATACTGGTCAATGACCGTGCCTCCCACTCCCCAGCTGAGCCACCCAGACCCCCCCACTCTGAGGGCTGGCCCGGACCATGCCATGTCTTTGCCGTCTCTGTGAGTCTCTGAAATCCTTGGCTAGACAGTCAGGTTAGAACTCGGTAAAAAGTGGTTCCAGCAGTTCCACCGTCTGGAACTTCTGCTTTGGCCTCTCCACGGTCACCTGCCTTATTCTTAAGCTCTGGATGGCTCCCCTACCGGCCCCCAGCTGAGCCAGCACAGGGGCCACAACCAACAGCGGCAGCACCTTGTGTACGACACCCAGCTGACCATCCCCGGCCCTCACACCTTGGCCTCGGGGTGGGGGGGTGGCCGTCTGGGGGGATGGTCCTCTCGGGGCCAGAGTCAGAGAGGGGAAGTGGAGGCCCTAGAAGCTGGGCTCTGACTCCACTTTGCTCTTCAGCCTGCACGCGGATCACTGATTTGGAGGAGAATACCCATGCCCTCCGGGGCACAGTAAAGACGCTGCAGGAGGAGAACCAGCAGCTCCGGAAAGAGGTAACGGTGGGCGGTGTCCGGAATAGACGGGCAAGCCGGTGGCCAGGTGTCCCGTGGGGTGACAGGTTTGGGGTTTGCTCTCAAGCCAAGTTCACTCTGTGAGCTGACTGTGGCACGGGCTGGGTCTTTGGCTCTGCAGCTGGAAGAGTTGGGGACCCAACTCACCCAGGACAAGGCCAACAGCCAAAAGGAAGAGCTGGAGGGAGAACTCCAGTCTAACATCGCCAACACCGTGAGGCCCTCCAGGGCCACGCAGGTAGGCCCTCCAGAGCACATGTCCCCCTGGCGCCCCCGCCTGCCCGAGGGAGCCTCCGGGATCACAGCCGTGTCCTGGTCATTGATCAGTGATTCCTGGGTGACCAGTTCCCTCGCTCAGCTGCAGCTCAGACCAGCAATTCTCAGCCACTGCCGGCCGCGGGGGCAGGTGTTGCCTCCCAGGGACACTGGCCATCTTGGTGGTGGCTGACAGGACTGAGGGGAGGAGGAGGGCGGTGCTGCTGGCTGTGCCCATTCGATGGTTGTTCCGTAAATATCAGGGTCAGTTGGCTGCTAGTGTTGTTCAGATATACTGTATCCTGACTGCTGTTCTATGTACTTTTTCTTTTTCTTTTCTTTTAAAAATCTTTTATTGATTAAGTTATTATTTTTTTGTGTGATTAATCACTATGCTTTTATTATGTTCAATTTGTAACAATGAAATTGGGGGTCACCACAACATGAGGCACTGTATTAAAGGGTCGCAGCATTAGGAAGGTTGAGAACCACTGGTTTAAGGTTTATTTCGACCTCAATTGCTGGCCCCTACCTAGCCTGGCCCTGTTCCGGGCTTGGGCAGGAGGCAACCAACTGATGTGTTTCTCTCACATCGATTCTTTCTTTCTTTCCCTCTCTCCCCCACTCTCTGTAAACATCAAATATCCTCTCGGGTGGTAAACGTGGTCGGGGGTGAATGTTCTTGAGCATCTCCAGGAAGGCCTGCGGGGATGCTGCCTCCACATTCTGGAAGGTGTTCTGCACTCTGCCAAACAGGATGAAGGATTTCTCCTCCAGATCGATGAACCCCAAGTGGTTCTCATTGAACAGGATGACGACTCCAGGGTAGCGCCAGTTTGAGGGACATACGGGAACAGTTTCCACGCCATAGAAACACATCCTGCAGGTCCGGGGGTAGTTCTGCTCCCTTGGGCTCACGCCCACAGGCAGAACAAACTGGACAGGCTGCTCCTCTGCAGCTGCAGCCCCAGACTCCCCGACGCTGGGCTGGGCTGGGCTCTGCCAGCCATGGCCCTCGCTTTCCTTGGTCCCATCTTCTTGCTGCTGCTGCTGCTTCCGGAGCACCTGCTCCTCCATGTCCCGGAACAAGCGGGAGAGCCCGTGGAAGTCGCGGAAGATCTCGCCATCTCGCAGCTGGTTGCGGCGCGTGAGGTGGATCTCTAATATATGGAATGCGATTCCCGTGCTGTGCGTGAGCCTGGCACACTTCCCGTGGAAGCTGAGCATGAAAATCGTGAGGCCCAAGCGATCCGATCGCATTTGCCTTGGAAGAGGCCTGGCCTGATGAGGTGGTCCGGGTGGCTGGGCGGGAGGTAGAGGCGGCGGTAGGTCCGGCAGTGATGCCGCACTGACTGTGACATTCCATATCAGTGCCCGCCGTCCCGAATTCCTCCCTAAGCCGCGTGGGTGAATCCCTTCGGTGGTCTCTCTTCTGGCACTGGCTGGTGAGCCTGTCCTTCCGAATCTGCAGGTGGCGGCTGTGGGGCCTGCGGTGGCGGCCTTCCATGCACTCCACCGTGGCTGATTTCCGCTCCGTCAGGCGGATTCGGAACGCGGGCTTGAATTGCATTGGGCCGTCCACATGGGTGTTAAGACCAGGCCTGTACGTCCAACCAGTAATGCCTAAGCCGTCCACCGCTACATACAGCAGTGTTTTATAGAGCTCAGTATCTCGCCCCCACAAACCCAAAATGTGTCTGTCTGGGTGGAACAGCTTCGCATAGACTCCTTGGTAAGACGTACCTACTGCCTGCAGATTCTGCAAGGTTTCACAAACGCCAAACTCCTCCCGGCAGCGCCGTCTCCAGATGTTGTCGATGGGCAGGGTGCAGCGGAAGTTGGTGCAGACCTGGGCCAGGCTGGCCAGGGCGGTGACGGGGAGAGAGGCGAAGATACCCACCAGCATCTCCACCCGCAGGTCCTGCAGCGAGCAGTGCGGGGGCGGCCTGGGGCTCGCGATTCTTCCACTGCCCACCCAGCACCCCGCTGCGGCGTCCGCCTCCAGGTGCTTTTCTGCTGGGGCCCGCTTGCCTTCGGCCGCTGCCTTCTCAGCCGGGCCCTGGCTCTTCTGAGGACACCGCTTGCCCTCGGCCTTTGCCATCTCAGCCGGGCTCTGGCGCTCCTGAGGACACCCACATCCCCGCGAAGAGTCCCAGCCGCAGAGGCAAGCGCACTCCTCCCTGCCTCCTTGCTCACCAGCCACCACAGTCCATTAAGTTATTACATATGTGTCCTTCTCCCCACATTGCCCCCTATTGGTGGGGGGAGGGAACTCATGCTCTCAGCCCCGTGTTGTCCGTGTCCATTGGTCAGGCCTATATGCTTGCATAGAAGTCCTTTGGTTGATCTCTATGTCCTTTTAAAAAAATAGGCGTTTACATGTGGTCACAGAGGGCAGCCAAGGAGCTGATCCAGAGAGCGGGCATCCTGTGCCCCTAAAGGTCCCGAGTGTGGAGAGGGCGCAGGGCTCCCGTAGCACCATGTGGGCCCGGCCAGCGCAGTTCCTTCAGTGCTGGGAGACCCGCGCTCAGCACGGCGGGTGCTGCCTGCCCCGAGGGTCCCTGCTCTCCTGGGGTCTGCACTTGCCCTGCTCTTGGCCCCTCAGTGCGTGTGGGGGTGCAGGGAGACGGGGTCTGTTGCTCCCCGGGGCCGGCACCCAGTGAGGCATCCTCACCTTTTCCCTCTGGGCAGGAGGATCCTTCCTGTCTGGGCCCCCAGAACCAACAGGGGGCCGAGGAGAGGGAGCTGGAGGAGCCGGGGCAGCAGGAGAAGCTGGTGCCCAAAGGCCAGGAGGCCCTGAAGCAGGAGCAGGAGGACAAGGCCCTTGCCGCCGCCAGAGAGAACCACGGAGAGGAGGAGAGGCTGTGGCAGGAGAACGACAGGTACCCGCCCGCCCCTGCAGCAGCATCTGCCGCCTTTCAGTCACACCAGCTCCCTCAGCTCCCGCTTTGCTCAGCTCAGGGGAGTCCCCTGGTAATGGTGCCCTTTCACCTGCCCTGTCACGGTCACAGCTGATGGTCAGGAGGGAAGGGCCTCCAGCTGGTGGCTGGGATGGAGCATCGTCCAGGTGTGGGTGACCGCCCCTCCCACATGGATGATGGGGATGACTGTGTCGGGCACGGCCATCTTCATCCTCTCTCACCAGCCATTCCAGAAGGACATATGCTTGCTCCCCGTCATTCCCGCGTTCCCTGTTGGCGAACTCACCTCCTCACTGAGATGCACTTGTCACCCCCCTTTGGTTCCCATGGCCTGTCAGGGGCCTGTCCATAGGGCGAGATCCTGGAAGCGCCTGATGTGCACATTTGCAGCTGCGGTTGAACAAGGCCTCTGACTCCTGCCTGTTTCAGCTCTCACACTGCACACGAGCGTCCCTGCTGTGGTCCATGGAGTGCCATGGAGTCCTCTTCTCTTGCTTTTTGGTGGCGATTTCGCTGTTTGAAACGGCCCCCAGATGGAGTGCTGCAGTGCTGTCTAGTGTCCCAAGTGCACGCTGCGCTGGGCCTCAGGGAAAATATCCAAGTGGCACATGAGGGTCGTTCCGGCCCGAGGTCTGGTGCTGTAGGCTGTCCCAGTGAGCATACGGCACAAAGCGTCCTTATGTCTTGATTGGTTGACAGAAATGTGGCCAGAGACTCACAGGAACTGGTGGGGACAGTTGCAGTCTACACTGCTCAGTGCTCGCGGGGGCTCCATAGGACATTATACCGCGAATCCTGAGAATTGACTGCGTTTTTATCCTTCTTTTCAAACAGATGAGGAAAGAGGCTCAGAGAGATTCAATAATTTGTTCGGGCCAGTCCTGAGTATAGTGGCCCAGTCAGGACTCAAATCCAGGTCTTGTCTCAGCCCAGTGGCCTGACCACGTGAAGCCTTCCTTCGCACAGCCTTGTTTTAATATGTTTGGGGCTACACAGTCAGGTGCCTGCGGGGCCAGGCAGGTCCAGCAGGTGGGCAGGGAGTGTCAGCGGCAGGGCAGGCCCTCATGGAGAATACACACCCTCTGAAGGCGGTCAGCTGCGGGGCGGACCCGGGCTGCCAGGCCATCCTTTTGTTTCTACTTTTTTATTCTTCTTATTATTTAATCCTCACCCCAGGATACTTTTTCCATTGCCCTTCTGAGAGAGAGGGAGGGAGGGAGGGAAGGACGGAGGGAGAGAGGGAGGGGGAGAGACAAACAGCGATGGGAGAGACACATCTATTGGATGCCTACAGCACACACCCCTCTATGCCAGGGAGCAATCCCACAGCCCAGGGACATGCCACTGGGAATCCAACCCGTGACCATTCCGGACACAGGCTGATGCTATCACTGCTGAGCTGCCCCAGTCAGGGCCTTTGCTTGATGCTTTCTCCCCACCCTCACAGAATCTCGGTAGCTGAATGTTGATGTGAAACGGAACATTTTTAGAAATATTGAATAACTAATTACTTTAAATTAAATCACGGAGACTGTGTGGGCCTCACAGGGCCCACCTGTGTTCACATGGAGTCCATGAGCCTCTGGTCATTGAGATTTCAGGTAGAACCCTTACTCCTGGAAAGCCAGTCGGGTAATTATGCCGATGATAATGATGATGATGATGTCAGTGGCTTTACATAATGCTCCAGAACCTCTGATTTGTATCAGGAGTTGGGATCAGAAAGGGACTTGGAATTGGGGAGAAGAGCTGGGCAAAGGCAGAGTTTCAGAGCAAAGATGATCTGATTCCAAGTTTATCAAAAGTGTTTCAGTCGAAGAACCCTTTTTCCAAGGAGGCAGACATGCAAAGCCTTCCATGGGAAGGATTTTTCACAGGCTGCTCTGTTGAATTGTGTCCGAGCCTGCCTGTCCTGTGTCCCAGCCCAGAGTGTGGCAGCCGGGGTGGCCGCATAGAACCCCAACGGACACAGTTTAAGAACCTCTGAATGTGCTCAGCCCTCATTTCCACAGGGGAAAACCTGAGGCCCAGAGAGGATGGGGGTGTGATTGAGGTGTACGTGGGACAGCGGCTGGGAGTGCTCCTGAGCCCTGGGCCATGTGGCTCTCCACCTGCAGGCTCACTTCCTGGACTGAGCTGCTTCAGGCGGAGCAGGTGGAGCTACGCTCCCACAGGCAGGAGCTGCAGGCCTCCATAGAGGAGGTGGAGCTGAAGATGCGGATCTGGGAGGCCGAGTTCCGAGACCTGAAGGCGGAGCAACTGCCCAAGGAAATCTTGCTCACCAAGCTGAGCAAGCAGTGTGAGGTGAGGCCGGGGGCTGGTGGGCCTCAGGACACCGGGCCTGAGCCCGGGGCTGACAGCCTGGGGCTCAGCCAGGTCGGAGTGGGTCCTCATTGGCATCTGTGCCCAAAGAGTGTGTGGGAATGTCACCCAGAGGCCGAGAGGAAGCCAGAGGCATTTAACGGGGACAAGCACCTTGGCTGGAGGGGATGTGTTAGAAAAGACCTCTCACCAACCTTTGCTTTTGTATTTTTTAAAGCTATTTTTCTTGATTTGAGAGAACAAGGGAGACGGAGAGAGAGATGGAAACATCTATGAGGACAGAGAATCGTGGCTCCGCTGCCCCCTGCACCACCCCCGCGGGGCGCCAGCCCACAACTGGGGCATGTGTCCTTGACCGGATTCGAACCTGGGACCTTTAGTTCCCAGTCCGATGCTCTCTCCACTGTGCTAAACTGGTTAGGGCCTGACCTTTCCTTTTCGCAGGGCCGGGGGGGGTGGGGGTGGGGGCGTGCATGGAAGCAGCTAAGTGCTGTTTTCATTCTGTCCTCGCGGCTGAGCTCTTTGCTCTGTGCTCCCCGTGTCATCTCACTGAATTCTCACAATGCTTTTGTGAGCTGGCGCCCATCCTCATCCTCTGAGGTTGGGTCTGAACTCAGTTTGTTTGAAGCCAAAGCTTGGGCTTTCCCGCCACTCCAGCCCGATGATGTTCTGGGTGGAGAGTTGAGCAACCTCAGCCCCGAATTCCTATCCAGCCCGGCATTTATTTTTCTGATGTCAGAGAGAGGAAGGGAGAGGGAGAGAGGGATGGGAACTTCAATGAAGAGAGAGAACCTCTGATGGGCTGCCTCCTGCACGCCCCCTACTGGGGATCGACCCCTCATCCTGGGCGTGTTCCTTGACCAGGCATCTCTTTTGTGAACTCCTGGTGCATGGGGGGCCGCTCCACCACCTGAGCCACACCCTTTGGGCTGCTTCCTAATGAGATACTTTACATTCCTTTTGAAAATGGCTGTCAAGTCCTCAGAGCCTCTTGTACATTTTGCACTGATGGCGCCTCTCTGCTCAGACTGGCTGTGTTTCCGTGCTCAGTGGCCACACGTGGGCAGGGCTGCGCGACTGGCCGGTGCACTCGGCCATCCCCATGTCATTGGCTGTGTTGGTCCTTGCGACTGGTGAAGCTCATGCCGAAATGGCCATGTTCATGCACGTGGCCCTTTTCTCCTTTTGGGAGCAGTTTCCCAGCAGTGGAGTCACAGGGGCCCGTGGTGTTGAGGACATTGTTGATCTGTGTTTCAGTCGCTCACCCGTGAGACAAAGGACTGGCAAGAGGAGAAATGTCGCCTGAGGAGGGAGATAGACACCTTGAAAGAGCTGAACCAGAGCCTCCTGGATGCATGGGGCCAGCACTGCACTGAGAACGTGTAAGGGGGAGGGGTGACCGACACCTGTCCGCACAGGGCTGCGGGCTTCCAGCTCCACGCCCAGGCCTCCACGTTCTGGGCAGAGAGCCCGCCGGCGAACTGGTGTCCCCAGGGCAAGGGAACAGACCATCTTCCCAGTGCACCCTGCTCTCCTCTCCCCGGAATGGCTCTAGAATTCTGCAAGGAGCGGTGGTTGGATTTTGCTGGCTTCAACGACATGGCCCACTGCCAGCCGCTTCTTAATCTGCTTTTGGAATTAAGCTCAGTTTAAAAATGATGACAGAGGTAAAGAGAGGTACCAAGGGAAGCCATCCAGGTCGCGGGTTGAGCCCGTTCTCTGTCTGATTTCCGCTAGAGGGGCTGGAGAGAGGGTTGTGGGTGCGCCGCGGTTGTCCTCCCTCTGCTGACATGACACGGACCTGGCTGTGGCGGAGGCCCTGCGAGGTGCACAGAACCAGTGACCTGGTGGCCACGCACAGGCAGGGGTGATGGCGTGTGAGCAGAGCTGTGTGCCCAGCAGACAGATGTTGAGGAGCTCCAAGGAGGCGGAGAAGGAAGCGTGGTGTGGGAGTTGGGGTTCTGCAGCTGACCCGGATGGGGACAGGGTTAGCCGGGGGGGGGGGGGGGAGTTGGGGGGACTTGAAGGTGGAGCACGGGTGGTCGGGGTCCAGGGAAGGTGCAGGCAGTGGCAGGAGGGAAGGCTGGAGCAGGGGGCACTCAGATGGGGAAGGCCTCCATGCCTTGCTAAGGAGTCAGATTCCCTGGGAGTGAGTGTTTACGGGAGGCTGGTCTAAGGGCCGAGTGAGCTGCCAGAGAGGAGGCAGGAGGAAGAGGCTTGGTGCTGGAAACCTTGGGTTGGCAGTCAAGTGACCCGAGATGCATCTGGTGGGCCCAGGGTGCTCTTCACCCCTCGGTGCTGAGCTGTGGGACTGTCCTTCCTTGTGATGGGGAGTGGCTGGCCAGGAGGGACAGAAGGACATGGTCACAGTGGCCACAGGGGCACTGACCCAGCCCCGCGGGGTCACGGTGCTGCTTCACTTTTCTCCCGGGTTCTTCTGCTTGTCTACAGCTGGCTCGCCACCTACCCAGGATGGTTTACAGGGAAAGCCACACTGTAGTTTGGGGTGGAAATGACCGTGGCCTGAGTTGGCTCTCTACAGCACAGCGGGTCCCAATGACCAGCAGAGGTTGGGTAGGTGCCAACTAGAAGCATCGGGGCCTGCTACCCAGGGGGATGATCTGATGAAGGTTTTGCATTAGACAGTGTGTGCAGGAGGCCAGGGAGTGGGCAGGCTTCCGGAGCTGCCCCGAGTGGAGTCTTCCCAGCCCGGGGCGGGTTGGGGGCCTGTCTTGTGTGAATTTGTGCGCCTAGTGGTGGGGGTCGGGCAGAGCCAGACAGGAAAGCGCTCTAGCATAAGGCCCAGCAGCACGGCTGAGGGAAGAGAGGAACACAGACTAGAAGAACAGATGCCGAGCCAAGGCCGCTGGGAGCAGGTCAGGGTCGGTGGTCCTGGGCCCAGCGGTTTGCGAGTCATCGCTTTTCACAGCTGCTCACTTCACGGTGAAGTGTCAGAAAAGCCCGCGTCTTAGGTGGGACCTCGGCAGCCTCATGGCCAAAGGAGCCTGAGCTGCTGCCTCGATCCGGGGGACTCATGCTCAAGCAAGGAAGTCAGGGTCTCTCCCGTCAAGGCCCACGGGGTTGCCATCCTGAGTTGCACATGGTTCGGGGCTTGCTCTCCTGAGATGTGGTCCAGCCTGCTCCTTGGTGCTACAGCAGGTGTCCTCACGTGTTAGGGTTCCCGGACCCACGCCACAAGCTCCCCTCCCCATCTTCCCCCCTCGGCGAGCTTGACGGTCATGAGCACCGTGATGTCCGAGTCCCCGGAAAATGCCGGCCCTTCTGGGCCAGGTCCCAGCTAGGGCCGATGAGTCCCTTGACACGTTTTATATAAAACCAGACTGTTCTTTCTTTCTCCTCTGTTTCCAGCGACACCCGGCAGACTATGCCTACAGGAGAGGCGGAAGAGGACAGAATTGGGGCTCCAAAGGAGGCTCAGTGTCCTGCTCCCAGGAAGTGAGTTGATTTCAGCAGCAGGAACTTCAACTCAGAATAGGAAGCTGCTCTTTCACGAGTGGGGAAAGCCATGTGGAGCAGTGACCAGTGTGTGGGGCCCGCACCTTCCCCTCCAGGGCAGGTCCCCTGAGCGCACCTCCCTCCCAGCTCTGAAAGAACTGAGAGTTTCTTTCCGGCCTTCCTCGGGGTTATCCTCTGAGGGTGGCGAATACCAGCTGCCATGTCCGGTTGAAGGGGCAGAGAGTCTGGTTAGAGCCACTGAAGCAGGACTATCAGGCTGTGTGTCCAGGTTTCAGGACCTAGAAAGCCATGTTTCTGTTTTGGGAAGGAAGCGTGGGCTGGACACCTGGGCCAGCACCCATGGTCTTCAGTCACAGGAACCTCTTGGTCTTCCCTACATTCCTCTGGAGTCTCTGGACGCCAGGGTGGTTCTCAAACACGTTCCCTTCTGCAGAGCAGCAGCCCCGGTGGTGGGCGGCTCGGTCCCCCAGGCTGCGGGCTTCCGTCCAGCAGGCCTTCCCCTGCGTCCGGGCCTGAGCCCCAGGAGCTGGGCCTTCAGATTGTCCTGCCCCAGACCAGCCTTGAGGGCAAATCACCATGAATCCTGCAAGGGCTCTCTGTTGACATCACAAAACCACATAATTTCCCACCCTCGTCCTGTCCCTTGTGTTGGCGGGGACATTGAGGCCTCGATGAGGAAAGTACTCGAGTTGAGTCAGCACAGTGTCGCTCTGTGGCAGAGCCAGGATTAGAACCAGCTGCGGTTCTTCTTGTGACATTAGAATGCCTCCCTTTCCGGTTAGCTGCACTGTATGACCCTTTAAGTTCACTGTTTTCATTGATTCATTCTTATTTTACTATATATATATATATATATATATATATATATATATATATATATATATGTATATGTATATATATTAGTATATTTTAACTGAATTCAGAGAAGAAGGCTGAGGGTGAGAGAGAGAAACATCAGTGATGAAAGAGAATCATTAATTGGCTGCTTCCAGCACACCCCCCATCGGGAATTGAGTCTGCACACCCCCCACCGGGAATTGAGTCTTGACCAGAATGGAGCCCAGAACCCTTCGGTCCATAGAGTGATGCTCTACCCACTGAGCCCAACCGGCTAGGGCTATTTTAATTTTGCTCAATCCTCACCTGAGAATTTTTTTTCATTGATTTTTGGAGAGAGTAGAGGGGAACAAAGGGTTGGGGGGAAGAGAGAGAGACATCAATGAGAGAGACATCAATATGAGAGACACATTGACCGGTTGCCATCCAGCACACGCCCCTAGTGGGCCCAGGGATAAAACTGCAACACAGGTACAATCCCTTGACCCAGAATCAAACCCTTGACCCTTCAGTGCTTGGGCCACTGCTCTAACCCCTGGGGAACACCAGCCAGTGTCCACTCTTTTTCATCCACATGGCCCACTGGGCCCACCCTGTTCCCCCCTCACCCAGATTCCTCAGTGCCCGGAAGGGGCTAAGTCTGCCCGCCTGTCTCACCTATTGGGAGCTCCAGCGGGAAATGAGGAGGCCCTGACTCTCCCGGACATGGCCCTGGGATGCACAGTTGCCAGCACACCTAGATGAGCACAGCACCTCTCCCGGTGCCTCCCGGTGACGCAGAGTGGAGGCTGCATGTGAGGTTCTGTTTCCCGAGAGGCTAGTGCGGGTTACTGCCACAAGGAGCGCTTCTCACGTTCCTGGGTCTGTGCGAATGAACTGCCAATGGTGCCCCACGCCCTGAGGCCACTGGCGATGATCCTGGTGCTGGCGATGCAGATTCGTGGGGAACCTGGTGCTGAACCCCAAGGGAAGGGCCGCTTCCCCGGCTGGAGGGGCAGTGGGGGTTGGCAGTGTCCTAACCCTCTACTCCTAATAGGAAAAAGCGCTGGAGTGGAGCCAGAGCCTTCCTCAAATTGTTCCAACGCCAGAGAGGCCGCTCTCGAGGACAAGCCAAGTCACCCGCAGATGGCCGTCCTGGGCCCCTGGAGGCCACCCCATCGTGCTCATACTGGGAGGAGAAGGGAGACGCCCGCAGTGGGCCCCCACCAAAAGGTAGGAGGGGCTGGCCTGGCTGCAGGAGGGCAGTGAAGGGGAGGATCTCAGGCCTTCCTCGAGGTCAGGGCAGAACCGACGAGATGCGAGCTGGGTGCGCACACGTGTGCTTGGAGCCTGAAGGGGGCTCCGCACGCCCCCGTCTGCCCCCTCAGGTGTGTGAACACCCAGGTAGAACATGTAAGCCCACGTCACTGTGGCGGCAGTTTCATCCAGAACCATTTAGTTCCTTCAGCATGAGGAGCCTCCCCATCACGTACACTGTAGTGGGTCCTCGGATATCCAGAGCGGATCTCCAGACAGTTACCGCGGAGACACGCTCAGGAGAGGATGTGTTTGGGGCTCTTTGTCTCTGCCAGGCCTCGGATTAGCCATTTCTGTCGGGGGAGCCCCCATGTAACCCGTCGTGGACATCTGCCAGGCCTTCAGCCAGGCTCGGGCTCTGCTCTTGCTGTTGCTCTGAAAAGCAGGGGTGGTTCTCTTCTCCCACCTGACCTGGCCCTGAGTCCTCCCACCAGGGGGCGCTGGACCTGCTCATTGAGGGCTGTGATGGGAGTGAGCCATTGGCTCCACAGTGGATTTGTAGCTGCATGTGCTGCCTGTGTTTCCTGGGATCTAAGAGGCTGTCAGCTGTCAGCTGCCCGATTTTGTGCTCATAGAAAGGCAGTGATCCGGTGGTGGCAGTGAGGGTTTTGTCAGAATCGCCACCAGCCGACAGTGACTGGGAGGGATGCTCCAAGCTGCACCCTGATTTCAGAGATGGAAGGTTGCGGGGCGGGGGGGGCGGGGGGGGGGTGTTCCTCTTAGAACCAATTAAACAAAGCCATTGACTGAAAGGTGGTTTAGTTTTCACATTCACATTGAAATATCATTTTTTTGATTATTTGCCTATAAACCTGCCAAACATGCCCCCTGAGAAAGTTAACAATTTGATGAAGGACACTAGGACTTTCTGAAGACGGGGCCAGGCCCGAGACTCGTGGGCTCCCAGGGGCTGGGGGGACAGGACCTGACAGGACCCGGGGCCGTGACAAGGCGCCCTGTGGCTGTGACGGGTGCAGCAGCCGTTCCGGGGGGCAGTCGCCACTGCAAGTCCTGCTGTGTCACTGGAGATGCAGAAATGAAGTGTGCGCACGCGGACACACTGTCTGGGGGCTGCTGCTTGCGTTCCGGTCTCACAGGAGGTGAAGTCGGGGAAACGCTCATGTGCAGGTAAATGATCATGAAGCTTACTGCCTTGTTAGCATTGGTTTTCTCCAGAGGGTTCTGTGGCCTCGGGTTTTCATACTGGCTCCTCACACTTTTGGACATGTATCACGTCCACTTGTGTGATTGGCTAAGTTGATGAATGAGCTATAATCAGCCCAATTGAGTCAGCAAAACCTTCTGAGAAAAAACTGCTTGACAGATCCCCACTGTGGTTTGGATCCCTGAGTGAGCAGGTCAGGGGCTGCAGTTAGTAACGGCAGCCGTGCGAGGGGGCTTTCTGGGCTCAGCAGCCTTTCGGTAGTTGACCCACTTTGTCCGTCTCCTTGAGTTCTAGCTGCCGTGGGAGGTCGGCTCCATTCCTGTCCCCCGTTCAGAGCTGGGAGGGGAGCTCAGGAATGCTTGACCAGGGCAGCACTGGCCCAGAGAGTCAGTGTTGGAGCTGGGACCCGAACCCGCGCCTGACAGGTTCCGGGGCCCGAGCTCTTAACCGCTGTGAGCACTGCCTGCCCTTCAAGCTGCTGTGGTCCCTGAAGATGCTCAACCAACTTGGGGCCCCAGCACTGAGGAGTGGGTCCCTTCTCTGTGGTGTGAGCTGTGTCAGCAGGTGGCGCTGCGGGGGAAGAAATAGCAGAGGTGCAGCTGTGCACTTGAATCCTCCATCAGGACTGGAGAAATCCCTTCTGTTCATGGATTGACGTGTTGAGGAAGTCACTAGACCAATTGTCTGCTCTCATAAGACTAGAACTTAAAGGCTGTGAGGGCTAAACCAAGAGGAGAGGATGTGCCGCGATCTACACTGGAATAATGCTTGAGTTTGAGGGTGTTTTGGTATCAGATAGAGGTAGGTATTTTCATTATGTGCAAAGTCATCCTGCCATCAGAGGCTGTGAGAGGTACCAGAATTCTTAGTGAGCCTGCCCGTTTGTCTCAGTGGTTAGAGCATCGAAGGACCGAAGGGGCGCAACTTAGATTTCCAGTCAAGCGCACATACCTCGGTTGCAGGGTTGATCCTGGCCGCGGTTGGGGTTTGTGAGAGAGGCAACCAGTGGATGTATCTCTCTCCCATGGATGTTTCCCTCTCTTGCTCTCTCCCTCCCTTCACCTACGTCCTCCCATCCACTCTCTCTCTAAAGACCAATGGAAAAAAAATCCTCCCGTGAGGACTTTTTAAAAAGAAGTATTATGACTGAGGAGTCCAGGTGGACTTTTTCACTGCATGCAGCAGGCCAGAAGCATGCCACTAAGTGTTTGGAGGGGAGCAGGAGTTAGTTGTGTGTGAGACAGGATGTCAGGGAGCCTGTCATTAAAATGGATGAGTAAGCGCAGCTGGTGTGGCTCAGTGGGGTGAGCATCGACCCATGAACCAGGAGATCACCTTCTGATTCCCGGTCAGGGCACACTAGTATGGGCGTGCAGAAGACAGCCGATCCACCTTTCTCATCATTGATGTTTCTATCTCCCTCTCCCTCCCCCTCTCTGAAAATCAATAAAAACACATTGGACAAAAAAGCGGATGAGTAAGGAAAGCTGCCCCCTACATCAATAAACACCCTTGCTTAATAATGTAACCCATGGAAATGGAAAAGCAGTCTAAGACATCCACTCCTTGAGCAATACAGAATGCTCCTCTCGTGCTACGTGGAGCCCTGGCTCCAGCTGCCACTCCAACACTTGACTGGAGTCCGAGCAGAAAGGGTCCACCGGGCCCTGATGCTGGTTGTGCTGGGGGGAATGTTGCCGTCTCTCCCGGGCTGGGCTGGATTCTGACTTCCCAAGTACATTTGGCGAATGTAGCGTCATTTGTCCATTATTCAGTTCACTTACTTGCTGTTTTCTGTGTTTTGATCCTTCCTCCCTTAGTTATCCGGGATGACAATTTAGCGACGGAACAACGAAAGAGTGCCTTTTGGATCAGAAGGAAGCATGTTGCGGTCAAAGACAAGCCTCCAGTGGCCAGCTCTGCTTGGTCTAATGTCATGAGATGCTGCATTTAATGCACCCACCCTCTCCTCCCTAACTTGCCTCTCCCTTTTTTCCGACCACGAAGATTTATAATCCTTTCCCTTTATCCCCGTCTTGATCATATACCCTTTATTTCTGAAAATTTTTTAAGTTTCTTTTAAAAGAACAAAAAAAACTCCAACAACAACAACAACAACAACAAAAGCCCAAAGAAAACCAGTTTGCTTGGAAGCAGAAAAATCCTGAACCTAATGGAAACCTCAGTCGCCATGACAACAAGGCCACGCCAAAGCAGGAGTCACCATCGCCCTGACTTAGTGGCTTGATGTGTCCCCTACTTGGCCTCTTGCACCGGCTGTAACTCCTGGGCTGGCACGGCCTGGTCCTCCCTCGGCCTGTCTCCCGTGGGCGCAGTTGGAAACCCGAGGTCTCTCTGGCTTGGCTGTGTCCGCCGCTCTGCTCCTCCAGGTGACGCCACGCAGTGGAGGCCTGATGTCAAGCGGTAAGATTTGGGTGCTTCAGACTTCATGGTGGGTGTGACATTGAGTGGCTGAGGGGCAGGGGGGCAGGTCCTGGGAGAGTGAGGAGCGGCCCGCAATCCCCACAGTGGGTGTGGCTCCGGACTCACAGCCCCGGGGCTGCCTGGAGCCCGATGCTGTGCAAACAGCCTGTCCTCGTGCTCCCGGAGCTCCACCGCACGCCTGTGCCACTGGGATTGGAGAGCCCATCGCCTGTCCCACGATGAGGTAGTTGCAGGTCTTTTCGGGGTTTTGCCCTCATGTTTTTTTTTTAATTGGGATTCTATTTAGCTTTTACAAGAGTATACGTTCATGGTAGAAAATTCAGAGATTGCAGAATGCACAAAATACCAGGTAAACTCATGGTGCAGTCAAAGTCACCATGCGGAGAGGAGGACTTCTTAAACAGAGGGTTGTTCAGGTGGTAACCAACTTGGTTCTCAAATCCTAAGGGTGCCTTCCTGGACCGTGAGGGCCCGGACCACAGGTGTGGAGTGGTCCTAGGCAGACTCGGGTCAGGGTGCTTTGAAATCAGGGATCTGAGGACACAGTGTCTCACAGCAGGTGTGCCCAGGAGTTATGTGTTGGCCTTGTGCGAACATTTGGTGCAGCCTCGTGAGTTGGTCCCCCAAGTTCTCCCAGCTGCTCAGAGCCCGCCCTGTGAGCGATGGGTAGAGTGGAGGCCTCCACTCAGGTCTGCGGCCAGGGCCTCCCACTCAGACCACAGCCCGTGAGGTGCAGCCCCACCTCTGTCCCTGGGCTCCGTGGGCCCCGCTGCCACTGCTGCTAGGCCTTGGTGTGGTCGCCCCCCCTTGGCATGGGGTGTTGCAGCCCCATTTCTCACTGTCCTTCTCTGCCCCAGGCCCTGGGGACCCGATACTGAAGGGAGGGGCCCTCCACGGAGGCAGCCTTGACCACTCAGATGCCTCTGCTGACCCAGCACCCAGGCCTGGCGTCCTGACCAAAGGCGCTGCGGGAGCTGGGGTGACGCTAGGCTGTGAACAGGCTGAGCAGGAGCGGAAACTTTGGTCCTGGCCATGTTGGCCTGTGAGGGGCAGCCCTGGGAGGGGAGGGCTCTCCGAGAACCCTCCTGCCCTCAATCCGTCCTCTCCATGCTTCCTCTCTTCTCTGTAGGACACTCCCAGGTGCCCGATGACCTGCCAAGGTACCTGCTCAGAAACACCTTTATCTCCTGACCACCGGGGGCCAGGCAGGCGCACCTGCCTGGAGCAAAGGGAGGATGCACTCCAGCTCTGTGCCAGCCGGAGGACTGTCAGCCCCTGCGGGGGAAGCTGCTGAAGGCGGGGCGGTATGTGAAGCCCATCTTGAGACCTGCTGAGCCCGAGGCCCACCCAGTGCGCCCTGAGGCAGCCCTGCCTCCCCAGAGCCTTTCTCTGGGCAGAGCCAGGCCACCCCATTCTCCCCTTGCCCCCCCCCACCCACCTCCCACACAGCTGCCCGCTGGTGCCTGTCCCTAAATCGGGCGGTCAGCCTAGCCTCAGCCCAGCTGCTTGGGACCACAGGCCACACGCCGGCAAACAGGAGTCACCTGAGGGGGGGGGTTCTGAGGACTCGAGGGGCAGAAACAGCCAGCCACACCCTCTGCCCCAACTCCTTCACCGCCAGGGTCCCCAGTGCCAACCACTGGACAGGAGGCGCTTCTCACTGGCTCCCCCAAAGGAGGAGAGGCTGGCTCCCCTGCAGCCTCCGCCATGGCCCCGCCATGGCCACGGGAGGTGGTGGCCTCAGCAGCTCCAGCCCCAGCACCACACAGTGACTGCAGCCCCGGCTGCCAGGACGAGGCCTCAGCCCCGGACATTCAGGGCAAGTGGCCACCGTGGCCCCTGTCCTGGCAGTGTCAGCATCTCAGATCCCGACGGGTCCAGGGCAGGACCACAGAGAGGGGCTCCCTGCCAAGAGCCCATGCAAGTCACCCGACGTGGCTCCCATGCCAACGGGCCCCTGAGAACCTCAGTCACGGGAACAACTTAGAGAGCAGGCGGGCGTCGCCACAGCTGCGTGGGACCAGCAGGTGGAGCTCAGACGATGAGCGTGGCCGTGGGCAACTGGTCTTTTGGACCCGCAGCCCCTGAGCCTTCAAACTCCTGACGCCCCTTCTGACCACCAGGGCCCCCTCTCCCATCGGCCTGAGGGGCCGGGAGCGACTTTGGAATGGGGAAGCCCAGACCGGCCAGACAACCAAGACCTCGCAGCCCTGGGTGGACCTTGGAGTCGGGCTCACTGTTACCCCAGAGCATTGCCGAGCCAGGCCTGGGCCCCACACTCCTGAGCCCGGGGCCGTCCAGGCAGGTGGCCTCAGGCTGTGCCTCTCTCCAGCTGGCTCCTGGGCCCCGGACCTGCCCCCGGGTTCACTTTTCTACCATCATGGGCTCTGCCCCGCCTGGCGCAGAGAAGCCCTGCCCGCCCCTCCCAGCAGAGGCCACAGTGTGCAGAGGGGAGCGTGTGCGAGAGGCGGGTGCAGCCTGGTCGCTAACGCGGCTGTAGCCCCCGGTGTCCACCATCGAGGATGACACTTTGAGTCTTTGTTTCTGAGTCACTCCCCGGGATAGAAACCCAATTTACTACATTCCATACCCGTGTAGGCACTCATGAAATATATGTGTTTTGAGGTGTCCCCCAAATGGATGTACCACAGGCTGGCTGTCCACCAAATGTACACGCACTTTAACAGCTGAGAACCCAGTTTTCCCTCCTTTCAGGGTGAGCGGATTTGACGTAATGGGTGAAGCCAGACTCAGCTTGGAACCAAGAAGATGTGTCCTCTGGACTTTGTGATGGGGACACATCCAGGATGAAGTGTCTGGTCCCGAACGGGCCCCGGTCCAGGCATCCAGGGCCTCTGTGGACAGAGGATGCGCAGAAACACCGAACGCAGCGATTCTCCGTGTTTGCGGTTCCATTGCTTCAGCAGCAGCAGCGCCTGGACCAGAACTGACGCAGCCACGGAGCCGCAAACATCAAGAATCATTCCTTCGGTTCGGTGTCTGTACGCATCTCTCTCAATAGCTGCCCTCGATTCCTCGATTGCTGGGTGTTGGGTCCCCTCAACTTTATCTTTTCTGTGTCCCCATAAAAAGTCTTGTGGAGACATGGTCTTCGTTCAAATCCTACCGTCTTCACTGATTTCTTCAAATCTGTTCAAACTGAAAAGAAGTGAAAATTAAGTGCGTTATCAGCTGTTAATGTGTCTACATTTTGGGGGGATACTACATGTACATTCAATAGAGAGAATTTTCCATCAGTTGTCTGACCTCTTTGTACCTGTTTTGGGGGACAGCCTGTATTTACATTCAATGGGGACTCATTGTCCATCAGCAGCCCAACCTCTCTTTACCTTTTTGGGGGACAGCCCATATTTACAACCAATGGGGACTCATTTTCCATCAGCAGCCCAATCCACTTTACTTTTTTGGGGGACAGCCCGTATTTACATCCAGTGGGGACTCATTGTCCATTAGCAGCCCAACCTCTAACTTTTTGGGGGACAGCCCCTATTTACCTCCAATGGGGAGTCATTTTCCATCAGCAGCCCTACCTCTCTTTACCTTTTTGGGGGACAGCCTATATTGACATCAGTTGGCATCAATCTTTCTCTTTGGGAGTCACACCTCTAGTGTGTATATGGCCGGTTTCCTGACACATGGTTTCCGGTTTCCTAAGGTGCTCTCCTGGGATGGGCTTGGCCTGGGGACCGGGGATCTATAAAGAGGTTTTCCTTTGGCCTTAATGTGCTGACAAAGAACTGGGTGTGCAAAAGTGTTTTGTCTCCGAGTGCTGTGACCTGTACTGATTAGCCATTGATTGTGGAACACAAGGATGGGTTTGTAATAAAATGAGTTGGAGTAGAATTGAGTCCTGGATTTCTTTACCGCACGTCACTGGCAGCGATGCCCGGGCTCCGGGGTCCCTGCGTCCGTCCCCGGGTCCTGGGCCCCTGGAATGCAGACCTCCCTCGGCCAGGAGGCCAGAGAAGGGGAAGCCAGTTTTCCTATTTCCCAGGCAACCGCTCTTCCCAGGCCTTGGTGTATTTTAAGTCCCTCTAAGTGGAATCCCATTTTGATTTGGGATTTCTATCACAGCAGGAGCTCAGCTTACAATGATCCTTGGGTTTTCCAAGGCCACTCAACTAGGAAGAGGCCGAGGAGGGAGGAGGACGGCAGGTGAAGATCCCCCCTGACCTGACCTCATGGCGGCCCGTCCAGCTGCCGCCTGCGTGTGCCTCCTCCCTCACCAGCCTCTTCTGTAAGGTGCTTCCTGTGGCCTCCTTTCCCCTTCTTTCCAAGGCCCTGCCCCTGGGGGAGCCGCCCCTTCTGCAAGCTGCCCTCCCCAAAGATGGGAGCCAAACTGAGCATGTGGACCCCTGCAGGCCGCCTCCCCTCCGCCATTGGCTGTTGCAGGGTCTGAACCTGACCGGTCACCCCTGGGAGCTCTCAGCCTCTATCCCCTGATTCTCTCCCCTCTGGGACAGCTCTTCAGGGCATACACTGCCGGTCCCTGGGTCCCCCCTCATCCTTCCCACAAACACTCATTGGAGCTCTCTGTGTGCTCGCTCCCGGGTTCCACCGTGGAGGCAGCCCCCTCCCTGCCCCTCTGCAGGGCTGATCCACCTGCTCCCCAGCACTGACCGCTCCTGAGCTTCAGGCCTGAGGTCGCTGCCTTAGAACACCTGCCTGGACTGCAGGCTTCTCCACTGTCCCTGACTCCTCTGGGCTCCCTGCTTATCCAAGGCCACCTGCTGTCAATCACAGAAGCCAAGACCTGGGGTGCGGGCTGGACCCCTCCTCTCTCTCTACTTCCCACAGGTGATCGCTCCCCTGAACCTGGGTCTGGAATGGATCTGGAATGTGCCCACCCCTCTTAGCTGACTGTTCTCATCCCAGGTCCCCCCGACACCCCTGTCCCTGGGTCTTGGCAGGGCCTGGCCAACTGGTCTGCCTGCCTCCCACAACTTCTCAGCTCCCTGGCACCTCTGGCATCCACCCCGCTGACCTACCTTTGTGAACCTCCCTCCCTCAGCCTCCACACCAGCTACACCCGCCAGGAGCAAAGGGAGGACGCCCTCCAGCTCTGTCAGCCCCTGTGGGGGAAGCTGCTGAAGGCAGGGTGGTATGCGAAGCCCAACTTGAGACATGCTGAGCCCGAGGCCCACCCAGTGCGCCCTGCGGCAGCCCTGCCTCCCCAGAGCCTGTCTCTGGGCAGAGCCAGGCCACCAAATACGCCCCCCCCCGCCCCCACACACACACACAGCTGCCTTCTGGTGCACGTCCGTGAACACAGCGGCCATCATGGCCTCAGCCCAGCTGCTTGGGACCCACAGGCCACAGGCCAGCAAACAGGAGTCACCTGAAGGCGGGGGTTCTGAGGACTCGGTGGGGGGGAGGGAGTCAGAGAAACAGCCAGCCACACCATCTGCCCCAGCTCCTTCACGGCCTGGGTCCCCAGTGCCAACCACTGGACTGGAGGCGCTTCTCACTGGCTCCCCCAAAGGAGAGGCTGGCTCCTCTGCTTCTCACCGCCCCCCCACCCCACCACACACACACACACACACACACACACACACACACACAAACCCTATTTGACCAGGTAGTTAACTTTCTGGGGACTACAGATCCGTCTTGTCCCCTGGCTTGAGACACAAGCCCTGGAGAAGCAGGACCCCTCACTGCCTGGCTTAATAGACAGGGGGCCCTGCTGGGGTCTGGCGGGAACTCTGTCCCCAGCTGCCTCCCATCAGCTCAGCAGCCACCACTCCTCCAGGTCCAGGGAGCACATGCAACCTGCCCCAGAAGGACAGGGGACCAGCCCAGCTCAGGGAAGGAGCCCACACGGGGGCTCTTGGTCTCTCACTGGAGCTCTTGGTCCCAGGTGGCGACCTGATGGAGCCTCTCCACTCTCCTGCTTTCTCCCAGGACCCTGGGGCTCTCCAAGTCCCACCCTTCGGGAAAGTGACACCTTGGCTGCCCCCACAGAGCAAGGCCCAGGGAAACCCCAATCCTCCAAGCGTTTTAAATACCTGACAAACCCAAGTTCACCCTTGGAATGAGCCCTTCCCGCCCACAACAGCCACTACCACATGGGACACTCCAAGTCCTAGCACCTGGGAGGTGCCAGATAGGCTGGAACCCGCACACAGTTGGGGGTGGGGGGTGAGAAGGGGGGGTCGACTAGGCTTTTAGGCGGGAGTCGCTGGGCAGGTGCGCAGGAGGGCACTCACCTTGGTGACATTGAGGAAGGTGGTCTGGCCCAGCGCTGCCCCTCACCAGCTTCCGCTCCAGCTCCTCCCTCAGATGAGCAAGTGGATCCAGCCCACATGCGGGAGAGGAGCGCCTGCAGGATGGTGGCCTGGACTCCAGGCAGATGCACTTGGTCTGGCAGCGGGGGCGGCTCCACACCAGCTGGGCTCGGCCTCCAACGGCTCCTCCGCCCGCGGGACCCTGGCGGACCCGGACGAGGCAGTAGCAGGAGCCAGGAAGCCCAGCGGTTCCTGTGACTCGTGGTACCCCAGGCTTGTCCCCCTCACCCATGTGGGCACCTGTGGCCACATCTGCCAGGCTGGCCTGCCAGGATGGTTTGCCGCTGCAGCGCCACCTGGTGGCGCCTCTGGGCAGTACCAAGAGGCCACCCTGGGCTCCTTGCTGCCATCCTGCTGTGCTCAGGAGTCTGGGTTAGTTCCTCCACCCAGCATTGCTTACTGACAGTCTGTCCCTGCAGAATAACTTCAACACAGGACACTTCTGCATTCTGACCAAGTCACTGTCGAGAGCCAGAATTTTCCATTAGGTCACTGGTTTGCTCATCATCATGTACAATATCTGAGCTTTAAATTTTTGAGTTATTTTATTAAATATTTTATATTAAAGAAGGAAATAATTTTTTTGTAGATGTTATAAAGGAGGGTATGTCATTATATTGTCTGTGTACTAGGTGTCAGGAAGTTATAGTCAGCGGTTGAAATCTGGACTATTGCCTGTTTATATATGTCACATGAGATAAGAATCATTTTTATTCACTTTTTAAATGTTAGAAAACAATGAAAAGAATATTTTTGATACATAAACATAATATGAAATTAACATTTTGGTGTCCATAATTACTGTTTGGTGTCCATAATTACCGTTTTACTGGGAGCAGTCATGCACAATCATTTACACATTGTCATTGGCTACTTGCATGTTACAATGGCAGAGTTGAGTAGTTATGACCAAGATGGTATTGTCTACAGAGCCCAAACCATTTACTACCAAACCCTTGACACAGGAAGTTTGCGGACCCTTGTCCTACACAGAGTAGATGAAGGCCGTGTGCGTTATTATTAGCACTGTATTTGGATTTCAAATGATTTTAAATGTCGCATATTGCACACTTTAAAATCAACAAAATATGCCTAGCTAGTCTTGCTCAGTGATTGAGCATCAACTAATGAACTAGGAAGTCACGGTCTGCTCTGAAACCTGGATATTAAAGTAGCATCCTGGATATTTGGTAACATGCCCCAAAGGGGTGTGCTTTAGGGATAAATCTCCAATGAAATCTGTTTCAAGGGTATTTCAAGGATGAACCAACTTCCAGGAACTCTTCACATTTCGCCATTCTTGGAAAAAGATATCCTTGATGCCTAAATGTGATCATTTCCCAATTATACTAATTCTAGGAATAACCATATGAAGCCTTATCTGCAAATAGTAATATTGGTGGACTTGGAAGATAACAAGGTCCCTCTGTTTAAAATCCTCCCTGTGTCCCAATCAAAAGAGTGACTCTATTCTTAGTGTTTTTCTAAATATTTACTGTCCTCTGCAATTCATTTGCCCTGTGTACTCACTGTCTTTTAGTCACGCCAGTCTTTAAACTTCCAGATACTTTACATAATCTACCAGATGACTCTTATGGTTTATGAACCTTCTGAAGTTATAAGAAAAAATACTTGCTCATACTTGCTAATACACCTAAGTTCCCAATATTTCAGAAGCAATATTCTAAAAGACCACAAGATGGGGGTATTCCTGCATACAAGCACATTCTCAAAGCAGTGCATTGAGCTCCCAAGTGTCAAGTTCTGCTTTGTTGGTTTCTGTTTGTTTGTTTGTTTTTCTAAGATTTATTTATTGATTAAGTTATTACAAATGTGTTCTTATCCCCACATTACCCTCCCCATCCTTCCCACTCATGCTCTCACCTCCCTGTTGTCTGTGTCCATTGGTTAGGCCTATATGCATGCAAATAAGTCCTTTGGTTGATCTCTCCCTCTTACCCCCACCCTCCCCTACATTCCCTCTGAGGTTGGTGGTCTGATAGATGTTTCTCTGTCTCTGGATCTGTTTTTGTTCATCAGTTTATGTTGTTCATTATGTGTACCACAGTCTCTGGTGGTCTAGTGCTTAGGATTCGGCGCTCTCAAGTTCTGCTGTGACCAATAAGGTAGTCATTACCCACATGAGGCTAATTTACAATGAAGTAAAAGGAGAAATCACACTCCTAAGTGGCACTAACCACCTATCAAGAGGTCAATAGCCATATGTGGCTGCTGGGTACACTGCTGAGCAGTGCAAAATAAAACATTTCTATTCTCACAGATTTTCTAGTGATTTTAAAATTAATTTCCTTTCATTTAAAAAATGGAGAAAGGTTTAGAAAGTGCTGATTCTTCCTATTATTCATAATGCTGAACAAGTGGAAAAAACTTAAATGTCCAGCGATAGAGTTTGGGTTCTCTAAATTGTGATTTAAACATATGCTGGAATATTACAAAGCCATTAAAATAGTCTTTTCTTAGAATGTGCAGGAAGGTTTATGGCATAATTTTAAGAACAAGAGGAAGCAAAAAGTATGTGTACTTATATTTTCATAAATATATGTATATATACACATTTGAATATATAATTCCAAATTTTGCAATTTTATAAGATATATATATATATATGTAAAAGAAACAAAGGAAAAAGATCATACTATTATCTGTTAACTGTGGGATGTGAAATTATGGCGGATTTTATGTTCTTTGAACATGCCTTTATTTTTTATCTTTTTCCAATATCAGGGGAAAAATGAATAAAAGAAGAAACTATAAAAAGAATGTGAAATTTTTTGAACTTTTGCAAAAGCCAAAATAAATTTCAGAAGATTCAGTAATTCACTTAAAAAAAAAAAACACAACTAAAGATTTTTTCGATGTATAAAATGTTTTGTATATCCGCTCAAGCCGTCTGCATAATTCTTGTCACCAAGGCAGGTGTCAAGGCAAGTGTCATTCGTAGGATGCTCCCATGTCTACAGAGCAGCGGAGTGGTCTCTGGATTCTCTCTGTAGCTGCACCTGTCTAAACATTGAGCCCAGGGTGACATTCATTCATTTATTCGGAAGCAGATCTGTAAACATTTTCTATGCTCCAATTGTTCTGAATGAGAGTCTCCTCTGTATCCCTATTGCTAGTCCTTAACCGTAAAAATTCTTTTCCCACTGGTTCTTTAGGAAATTGGTTGAAATTCATGAAGACACCAGCATGAGTCTTAGGAACAGAAACTCATACTTTCCATCAGGGAGGACAAGGAAAACCTGGACACAGGAGGCAGCTTGCTCTGGGGGAGCTGACTTGGCTGGATTTGGAGCCCCACCAATTCTGGCCTCCTGTCGGCAGTTCTCTGACTTCAGTTCTCTGCTTTCTAAAATGGGAGGCACATGGGGACCATTTTGGGATTAGAACAATACATGTAAAGTGCCTGAATTATGGAAGAAAACTAGGTTTTTTTAGTTCTTATTATGCTGATGTTTATTTAACAAAAAAATAATCCATGTTTCCCTTTTATCAACCATTTTGAGCACTGTGAGATTTTACACTGTCTGGCCAGGTGTCAGGCTGTGTTTAACATTTGTGTAGCTGGAGGTGACCGAGGCTCCAACTACCTCTGAAGTCTCTGCTTTTGTTTTTCCTGCTGCCTTCAGATTACCCTAAGAATTCCTTCTCAGATAGGGTTTGCTTCATGCAGAATGATTAGTTGGCATGCGCTCATAGTTCAGAGGGCTGGAGAGTGTCACCCCCAGGGGCAATGGTAAGACTTCTGGGAGGAGGTGGGGAAGGCATGGTTTTCTTAACTAAAATGAGAGAAGAGACTGTGAAAGGTGAGATGGAAAAAAAATAATCACAGATGACTCGTCAGGCAGACCAAATGTGAAAGCAGCACCTAAAAGAAATGTGGAATTTCGAAATTAATTTTCTCAAATGCTTTGTATACACTTGCATGCTCTTGAAAAGCATTTACCTGCCCTGAATTCCAATGTTCTCAAATTTTCCATCGGGGAAGGTCTTTATGGATAGGAAGGAGAAGCAAAGCCTTCTGAGCTCTGGTTACTGTGGGAACAAATGAAGAGATTGAGGACAGGGAACTGCAGATGCCTCCTCCCCCCTCCTCTGCAGCCAGGACTCTCAGAGGGGAGAGGGGGACACACAGACACTGGGGTTAGAATTGGAGGGCTGAGGACTGCTCCCCTGGGATTATCTGGGCAGACTGGGAGCCCCCAGCAGGGATGCTGCATGTCCTCACTCTCGGGGTGAGTAGAACTCCAGAGGGAAACCTGGAGTAGGACCCCAGGCAGGGACCCAGGCTAGCTACTCCCTGAGAGACAACAGGAGATACAAAGACTGTGCCCCTGTTGCCAGAAAAACAAAATAGCTCCGCCTCCCATCCCATATAACACCAATGGGAAAGGCACTGGGTTCATTTAAAGACAGGATTCCCTTCATGAGGCTGAGCTCAGATATTAAACTGGGCTAAATATTTTCTTTTGCTCCTCTCCTCTCTATCCTTTGGTGGGGGACTCAAGAGCAAATTCATTTAGAAACAAGTAAATAAGCTATATTTCTTCTGCACATTTAACATACAGAATATATTTGCAACTTTGATCCGTACTTATCTTTATTCATGCGAAACTGTAACTCTATCTGACATTTCTTCTTAAAGGTGTTTCTTCCTCGCTACAATGTGCAAAGGAAATTTCTTATTATGAAAATAGTGCTGTGGTTTTAGCTGTTGTGTTTCTGTGAAATAAGCTGAGCTTCCTTTCACCAGACACTGAGCAAGTGTCTTGTGAAAATAGCATAAAGGCTCTTGTGAGGAGAGAACCCTTCCTAGTACACTGGGGCCTTGACTTACAAGTGTCCCCACTAAGGAGTTTTTTGAGATACCAGCTGTCTCTTGGCTGATTTTTTGCATTGAGTTGACAGAGTAATTTGAGTTAAGGGGCGCCTTAACGAGCTCCTTAACGAGCTTGGTCTCAGAATGAATTAAACTCGTAAGTCAAGGCCCAATTGTATCTAGTGATTAAAGTAAAATCAGAATTTGTATGTATTTCTTAAAAAGAAACCTTCAAAAGTCATTGCTGAATTCCCACTCAGCACTGGGGGCTCTTTGGTCCTAGCACAGGCCTAGGCACCTTCTGCGAGGGAGATCCAGTACTGAAAAGGTCAGTTCTAGAAATGTCTGTAAAACATACATTTGGCAAATGAATGAAGAAAGAAGCAAAGAAACACTGACAGAGAAGATGTTCCACTCTGCCGACTTAAAGTGTGCTTTCTAAAGGAGGTTTGAAGCTTCCTACTGTTTTTTCAGCTTCTTTGGATTTCTAAAAGGCAGGGCCTTTGAACTCTAATGGGAGAAAGAGAAGAAAGTGCTGGGCATTCAGAATCATGAGCAGTGGGAATATTGGGGAACCTCAGACCAGTCACTTCATCTCCCTGAACCAGTTTCAATCTGCAAAATAACTAATATGTGATTTTTTTAAAGAATATTTTTATCTATGAAATCCACTAGTGTGACATTGGTCAACAAGAACATACAGGTTTTAGGTGTGGGTTCTATGTGACAGGATCTGTATATTGCACCTTGTGCCCAACACAGGAAGCAACACCAGGCTGGTGAACAGAAGATGAGGTGTAAAGGTGCATCATGGGTAAACTGGTCACCAGAGGCCAAAGGGCTGGCCTGCGAAGGAACAGGAACAGGAGCCACATCCTGGCGTGAACCTGGTCTGCAGTCAGAGCCCTCTCCTCCCCAAGGCAGGTCATAAAGCAGCTACTGCATTTCTGAACAAAAAATTGAGACATGGGTTTTGACCAAAAAATTAAGATATTTTAAAAATTCATGAATCTATGTGGGATGTCCTAAAGAGGATTAAGATATCATATGTATGTACATGTTAATGAATCAGGTTTATTACAAATATGAAATAAAGGAAATCAAAAAAGAGCTCTTTGCTCAGGAATTCATTCAGCAAGTGTGTGATGTCTACCTGGATCTCGGGGCGGGGCCTTCACAGGTCACCTTTCAGGTGCTGAGAGGGCCTGAGAGACAGACAGGTGAACAAGAACCAAGGCCACACTTTATTTCAGAAGACAGGAAGAGCCATGAAGAAAACCGACTTAGCTTATATGACTAGGGAGCCACAGGGACACAAAAGATTTCTATTGGTGCCCTGACCTATGACTTTAAACGCAGAGGTTCACAGGGCGAAGTGTGGGGTCCCAGGTGCTGTGGGTCAGAAACCTGAGGTGGTTCATTGGGTTGCCCTCCTCCCAGGAGGCCTCGGGGGCCTGCTCATGGGGACGTGGCAGATTCCATTCCTTATGGCACAGTTCCCTTCTGTTCCCTGCCAAAGCCACTCCCAGCTTCCTGGGGCTCCCAAAAATCTTGGCCTTTGATCCCTTCCTCCAGCCTCAAAGCCAGCAACTCAAATGGGGTCCCTCCCTGGCTTCTCTGCCCCTCCTTCCCACCCAGTTTTCACTTTGAAGAACACCTGGTTACTGAGGGCCAGGACCTCGGGGGGGAGACACACCTCCTGTGCTTTCTGTAGAGGACCTGGGGTGTGTTGGTGTCAATAATTGTTTATTCACTGATTTTTAACAACACCACCACCAGAAAACTTGAGAGGTTGGCCCACATGGCTGACCTGGCCTGGTGGCTAGGTTACCTCTATGACCTGTCTTACCATTCTGACCTCTGTTAGTATTGTGACCTACTGCCAGGTGATATACCATAGGGCTAGATGGGGGCTCCCGAGCAGAGTGACTCCCCAGAAGGCTTAGGAAAGGGCTCCCCAACATATTTAAACTGAGACATGGCTGTTGAGACAGAGCTGGCCCCATGGAGACCTGGGGAAGCCACCCCAAAAGGAGAGGCAGTGCCCCAGGGCAAGGACAGCCAGGCTGGCTGGGAACAGCAGAGGGGGGGGGCATAGAGGGCCCTAGTGTGGGTTGAAATTGCTGTCACAGCAGGAAGGCTTTTAGGCACGAGAATAGGGGGATCTGATTTATATTTTTTAAAGATCACTCGGTGATTTGACATTTGAAATGATATTTGACATGTGTCCTGAGAGCCGGGGAGGATTTGGGCAGATGAAGACGGTGAGATGTGCTTCAGGTGCAGACAGTGGACACGGCCTGGAGGCAGGACAGATGAACACTGGGGACCAGAGCACATGCCTCGCAGAGCCTGTGAGTGATGGGACAGGGCAGGGAACCAGAAGACCCTGCATGGAGGGGGCAGGGCAGGGGGAAGGGGTCCTTCCATGGAGAGGACAGGGTAGGGGAGGCAGTAAACCCTCCATGGAGGGGGCAGGGCAGGGAGGACAGGGGACCCTCCATGGAGGGGAGAGGGGTGGGAGGAGGAGGGACCCTCCATGGAGGGGACAGGTAGGAAGGAGTGGGGGCCCTTAATGGAGGGGTGGGCAGGGAGGAGAGGGGACTCTCCATGGAGGGTACAGGTCAGGGACAAAAGGGCACCCTCCATAAAGGGTGCAGGGCAGTGGGGACAGGGCACCCTCCTTTGAGGGAACATGCAGGGAGGAAAGGGACCCTCCATTGAGGGGACAGGCAGGGAAGAGATGGGACCCTCCATGGAGGGGGCAGGGTAGGGAGCAGATGGGACCCTCCATGGAGGGGAAGGGAAGGGAGGAGAGCGGACCCACAATGGAGGGGACAGGCTGGGAGGAGATAGGACCCTCCATGGAGGGGAGAAGGCAGGGAGGAGAGCAGACACACCATGGAGGGGAGAAGGCAGGGAGGAGAGGGGACCCTCAATGGAGGGGACAGGCAGGGAGGAATGGGACCCTCCATGGAGGGGTGGGCCGGGAGGAGAAGGGACTCTCCATGGAGGGTACAGGGCAGGGACAAAAGGGGACCCTCCATGGAGGGTGCAGGGCAGTGGTTACAGGGAACCCTCCATGGAAGGGACAGTTATGGAGGAGATGGGACCCTTCATGGAGGGGAAGGACAGGGAGGAGAGTGGACCCTCCATGGAGGGGCAGGACAGAGAGGAGATTGTACCCTCCATGGAGGGGGCAGGGTAGGGAGCAGAGGGGACCCTCAGTGGAGGGGAAGGGCAGGGAGGAGAGGCGACCCTCCATGGAGGGAGCAGGGTAGGGAGCAGATGGGACCCCCCATGGAGGGGAAGGGCAGGGAGGAGGTGGGATCCTTCATGGGAGGAAAGGGCAGGGAGGAGATGGGACCCTCCAATGAGGGGGCAGGGTAGGGAGCAGAGGGGACCCTCCATGCATGGGAAGGGCAGGGAGGAGGTGGGAACCCTTCATGGAGGGGACCCTTCATGGAGGTAAGGGAAGGGAGGAGATGGGACCCTTCCTGGAGGGGACAAGACAGGGAGGAGATGGGAACATCCATGGAGGAGACGGGTCATGGAGGAGAAGGTACCCTCCATGGAGGGGGGAGTGTAAGGTTATTGGAACCCTCCATGGAGGGGACAGGCAAGGAGGAGTCAGGACCCTCCACGGAGGCCACAGTTCAGGGAGGAGAAGGATCCCTCCGTGGAGGGTACAGGCCAGGGAGGAGAGGGCAGGGACGGGGACAGAGAACCCTACAGGGATGGGCTAGACAGGGAGGAGAGGGGACCCTCAATAAAGGGGATAGATCAGGGAGGAGAAGGATATTTCCAGGGAGAGGAAGGGCAGGGAAGAGATGGGAACCTCCATGGAGGCGATGGGTCAAGAAGGAGAAGGTATCCTCCATGGAGGGGGGAGTGTAGGGGACAGGGAAGGGAGAAGAGGGGACCCTCAATTTAAGTGGCTCTGCGGGAAGGACAAGGGAACCTCCATGGAGTGGGAAGGGTGAGGAGGAGAGGGGACCCTCCATGGAGGGGGCAGGGCAGTGGGGACGGGAAACAGGGAACCCCAAACAATGGGCTGGGCAGGGAGGAGAGGGGACACTGCATGAAGGAAGGAGGGCAATGGAAGTGGGGACCCTCCGTGGAGGAGACAGGGCAGTGGGCAAGGAACCCTCCATTGAGGCTACAGGACAGGTGGGGCAGGGGACCCTCCATGGAGGGGTAGGGCAGGGAGGAGAGGGGACACTGCATTGAGGGAAGAAGACTGAGAGGAGAGGTGACCCTCCATGGAGTGGGCTGGGCAGGGAGGACAAGGGACCCTCCATGGAGGGGAGACGACAGGGAGGAGAAGGGACCTTCCATGGAGGGAGAGAATAAAGAGTAGAGGGGACAATGCATGGATGTTTCAGGTAAAGAGGAGAGGAGACTTACCATGGAGGTAACACGGCAGGGAGGAGAGGACCCTCCATGGAAGGGAAGGATAGTGGGAATGGCAACTCTATGTGGAGGGGGAAGTGAAGGGGCTATAGGGAACAGGGAACTCTCCATTGATAGGGCAGGGCAGTGGGGACTTGGAACAGGGGACCCTGTATGATTGGCCAGTCAGAGAGTAGAGGGGAATCTCCATGGAGGGGGGAGGGCAGGGAAAGTGGGGATCCTCCATGGAGTTGACTGGGTATGGAGGAGAGGGGACACTCCAGGGAGAGGGCAGGGCAGTGGGGACAGGGAGACCTCCATGGAGGCTTCAGGACAGGTGAGGCAGGGAACCCTCCATGGATGGGGCATGGCAGGGGTGTAGAGAACCTCACTTTGAGGAGGATGGGCAGGGAGGATAAGGTTTCCTTCATGGAAGGGGCAGGGCAGGGTGACAGAGAACCTCACTTTGAGGGGGTAAGCATTGGGGAAAGGTAACCCCAGTTTGAGGGAGAAGGGCAGGGAGGAGACAGAATCCTACATAGAGGGACAGGTCATGCAGGAGAGGGAACAGGGAACTCTCCATGGAGGGGAGAGGCTGGGGGCATAGAGAACCCTACTTTGAGACAGCAAGGATTTCAGCACAGGTCCTTAAATAGATGGCAGGGCAGGGGAGAGAGGACATCCTCCCGCGAGGTAGCAGGGCAGGGAGGACAAAGGACCCCACATAGTCTGAGCAGGATAGTGAGGTTAGGGCACCATCCATGGAGGGGCCAGGGAAGGGAGGACAGGGGAGTAGAGATAGGTAACAGGGGAAACACACCCCTCCATGGAGAGTCCCCTGTTCCCCCATGGTGGGGCCCTTGTTCCCCAGCCCTGCCCCTTCACAGCATTCCCTGTCCTCCCTGTCCATTGGTCCCTCCCCTGGTCCCCTGCCCCCACTGCCCTGCCTTCCCATGGAGGGCCTGCTGTCTCCGCTGCTCTGACCACTCTGTGGTTGGTCACCTTATCCCTCTGCCTTCTCCTTCCATGCCAGGGTCTTCTGTTTCCCTGCCCTGACCCCTCACTCACAGGCATCTGAGTTGCATATGCTCTGGCCTCTCCAGTGTTCATCTCTCCTGCCTTTAGGCTGAGTGTCCACTCTCTGTACCTGAAGTACATTCTCACCTTCTTCATCTGTCTAAGTCCTACCTGTGCTCTCAAGACACATCTCAAATATCATTTCAAATGTCAAATCACAAACAGGGGAAGGGGGGTGGGGGTGGGAGGTTAGGGGTGGGAAGTGGGGGATGGGAGTGGGGGGTTGGGGGTGGGGAGTTGGGGGGTGGGGGATGGTAGGTGGGGGTGGTGGGAGGGGAGTGGGGGCTAGGGCGTGTGGACTGGGGAATGGGGTGTCAAGAATCAGGGGGGTGGTGTGGGGTGTGAGGTGTGGGTTGTGGGGTGTGGGTAGGGGTGTGGGTAAGAGTTTGAGGTAGGGGTGAGTGGTAGTGGTGGGGGATGGGAGCTGGCAGGTGGGTGGTATGGGGTCGCAGGAGGGGGCTGTTGGTTGGGGGTGTGGTGAGTCCGGTGGGGGCTGGGTGTGGTTGTTGGGTGGCAGGTGGTGGTGGCCTGTGCGGAGTAGGGGGTAGGGTTGGTGGGTGACAGGTGGGGGAGGGAGAAGAGGGAATAGGGGGGATAAATGGTGATGGAAGGAGACTTGACTTGAAGCCAGTGAACACACAATGCAATCTACTGATGATGCAATATAGAATTGCACACCTGACCTATGCAATTTCATTAATGAATGTCACCCAAATACGGTTGATTAAAAGTAAATGAAAGGTGGGTCTTTTGAGGTTGATTAGGTTATGAGGGTGGAGCCCTCATGAATACGATTAATACCCTTTTCAAAGATATCCCATGCTAGACTTATCAGGAGATGACTTTATATGTTATATAAATGTCTAACCACTATTTTGTACACTTGAAACTAATATTGAATGTCATCCCTAATTGAAACTAAATTAAAGTAGTAAAACAATTTTGAATAAAAATGAAAATGCGAATCAGAGTGATCTTTAAAAAATGTAAATCAGATAATTACACTCTGTGCCTAAAAGCCTTAAGCGCTCCAACAGGGGTCAGCTCTCCAGAAAGCATCATGCCTGTGAGGGTGTTACACTCCTGGGAGAGGAATGCCCTGTTTTCTTCCTCCAGTAGCTCCCTTCATAGCTCTGGTGATGTGTGGC
This sequence comes from Myotis nattereri, assembly GCF_964212035.1. Lineage (NCBI taxonomy): Eukaryota > Metazoa > Chordata > Mammalia > Chiroptera > Vespertilionidae > Myotis > Myotis nattereri. The sequence continues at coordinate 15,944,339 of NC_138085.1, forward strand.
ACTGGTGCAGGGCAGAACTGTGCTTCCTTGAGAGTGAGCTAAGCATCACTTTGGCTGCTTACTTGTAGTGTGGGAGCCAACACAGAAAAAAATAAATTTAAGCCTTAAAGGTTCTCACAGCATTTCAACCCACCAAATGGACCTCTATCCTCCCTTCCCTACACTCCAGCCAGCCTGGCTCACCCAGCTTTGAGGAAAGAAGGCAGGGATAGTGCTGCCCGGGAAGCCAGTGAGCATGCATGTGGTCAGAAGTCTGGAGAGAGCTCCAGTTCTCTTAGGACAGAAATGGAGGGATGAATCTGCTGAAATCAGCCACCCATAAGGGGACTCAGCTTTTCACTACATGATGACTGGATTACACCTGCATGATCCCACCATGCTCTCGCTCCCCTGTGGCATCCCAGGGGATCCATGGATCATCTACAACAGAAAGCAGCTCTCTGGCCTTTGAGAATCCACAGACCCTCTGCAAAGCCCTTAAGCTCACACGGCTGATCTCAGACTACAGATTCCAGAAATCTTCAATCCTGGGAAGCAGCCTCTTTTGACTTTTTCATTCTCCTCCTACAAACAATGCCAGGTCTTTGTCTTCTGTACACTGCTCAAAGATGTGTGAGGACCCAGCAGGTGGCAGCTGGACCTGATATCCCCTGGGACATTTGCTGAGTGGCCTCAGACCCAACACTGACACTGAGCTTGAACCTGCATCCATCTGGTGAACACCACTCACCTCTACCTGGGGACTCCCTGAGAACCTACCTCATGCAACTTGAGTGCTTCCAGAGACTCTTTCATTAGCGGAGAATAACAGGCACTCGGCACATGGAGGCAGACAGGGAGGCAGAACATGGTGTGTCTGGGACTTTTGCTGACCTGTCCCCGGGATCAGTGCTAGTAAAAGCCAGCTTTGGTGCCCTGCCTGGGCCTTCCTGAGCTTACTGGGCCTCAGGAGTGCCTGTCACAAATTGTGAATTGCTTTGTAGATGCAAATAGATTGCCCTGGGCCAGTCACATCAAGCATCTGACATTGTTCAGCACCAGAGTCGCTCCCAGGAAGCCCCAGGACCAACAAGCCCAGTGGCCAGCTTCAGAGCACATCAGAGAAGGATACAATTAGCCTCAGAAGTGGCAGATCCAAAGAGAGATCTAGGCAGGCACCAGACCCCGCTGAGATAAATTGCACTCCACGTGGTCAACACCTGTCAGCAGCTTATACACTATACTATAGGCAGGGTACACTGTGGTCGCAGCCAACTAGCCTGAGCATCGACTTAGTACATGCATGGGCCAACAGCCATCAAGAATCAACTGCCAAAGGAAGGTTCACATAACACACACGGGACATCCCTGGAGCACTCAACTCAGATGATCAAGAAGAAATTGCCACTGGGTTCCACAGGACTCCTACTACACGAAGCCACACTACCAAGACCTGGATTTTAATACAAAGAAACAAACACACAGAGGCAGCCAAAATGTAAAGAAACATGCCCCAAATTTAAGAACAGGGGACACATCCAGAAAAAATGCTAAACAAAGTGAGGCAAGCAATATTCCAGATACTGCATATATATATACATAAAATGGTTGTAAGGATGTTAATTGAAGTTAGGTGAAGAATGGATGAAATCAGTCGGAACTTGAAAACTGATAGTAGGCATGAAAAAGTATATTTAAGCCATATAAAAGATCCAGTCAGAAATAAAGAGTAAAATCTTTGAAATGAAGAATACACTAGAGAAAATAAATAATTTGATTAAGGAGAGAATCAAATGAGTGATTTGGAAGACAAGGTCACAGAAGACAAAACAGCAAAAAGAAAAAAGAACTTTTAAAAATGAGGACTGTTTAGGGGACTTTTGGGACAACATGAAACATTAACAACGTCCACATTATAGGAGTACAAGGAGAAAAGAAAGATTAAGGGACTACACCATATTGAAAGAAATAATGAGCAAACAGTTCCCTAACCTGGTGAAGGAAGAGACACACAAGTCCAGGAAGCACAGAGTCCCAAACAAGATGAACCCAAAGAGGCTTGACACCAGGACACATCATCATGAAAATGACAAAGATTAAAGACAGGACATCTTAAAAGCAACAAAAGAAAGACGGTCAGTTACCTACAAGGGAGCTCCCATAAGATTGTCAGTTTATTTCTCTACAGAAACATACCAGGCCAGTAGGGATTGGCACAAACTATTCAAAATAATGACAAGCTAGGACCTTCAACCAAGACTACTTTACCCAGCAAGGCTGTCATTTAAAATTGATGGAGAAATAAAGAGCTTCCTAGACAAGAAACAGCAAAACAAGTGTGTTACCACCAAACCATTAGTATAAGAACTATCAAGAAGGAATAAAAGGGAAACAGAGTTAAAAGAATAAAACATATCTACGAATAATCACTTTAAATGTAAGTGGCTTGACTGCTGCAATTAAAAGACATGGTAGCTGAATTGATAAGAAATTAATAACCATATACATGCAGTCAACAAGAGATCTATCTCAGAATGAAAGATATACAGACAAAAAGCAAGGGGATGGCAAAAGGTATTTCATGCAAATACAAATGAAAAATAAGCCGGGGAGGTAAACCTATATAGCTGACAAAACAGACTTTAAAACAAAGGCTATATTGAGCAATAAGAATGGACACCACAGAATGATAAAGAGAGCAATCCAACAAGAGGATATAACCCTTGCAAACATGTATTTCCTCAACATAAGAGCAAGTAAATGTGTAAATCAAATCCTGATGTACATAAATGGAGAGTTCAACAATAATACAGACGCAGTAGGGGATGTTAACATCCCATTGGAATCAATGGCTGGATCTTCCGCACAGAAAATCAAGAAGCAAAGAGTGGCCTGGTGCTGGACTCTGCAGCAGCAGCAGGAGCACATACCCTAAAGCTGAAATGATACAGATGAGATTAGGCTGGCCCCTGCGCAAGGGTGACACTGAAATCAGTGAAGCGTTCCCTTCCCCCTAGCGTGGGACATGCTCCCCTGGCTCCCCTGGGCTGGGGCCCCTGCGGGTGGGGGTGGAGGGAGATGGGCGGGGGCTGGGGGGGGAGGGAGACGGGCGGGGGCTGGGGGGGGGAGGGATAGGTGGGGGGGAGACTTGGGACCTGACCTCCTCCTGGATTGGGGCCCCTGTGTGTGGGGTGGAGGGAGAGGGGCGGAGGCTGGGGGGGGGGAGGGAGACGGGTGGGGGCTGGGGGGGGAGGGAGAGGTGGGGGGGAGACTTGGGCACCTTCTCACCCTTGTGCAGGGCGGCCTCACACCTAGTCTTTAAATTAAAAAAAAAAATGAGTGCCTGAATTAACACAATAGATCAAATGGATTTAATTGGTATCTTCAGAGCATTTCACCCTGAAGCAGTAGAATATACATTCTTTTTAAGTGGACGTGCAACATTATCTGGATAGACCACATGTTAGGGCACAAAAACAGTCTCAGGAAATTTAAGAAGATTGAAATCATATCAAGAATCTTTTCTGGTCATAACTGTATAAAACTAGAAGTCAATTAGACAAAACTGATGTACAAGTGATCTATTACTGAATTGTACACACCTAAAACCACCCTGCCCCAATAAATTTATTAACAGAGAAATAAAAACAATGACAAGCAAAAATAAATAAATAAATACATAAAAATTTGGGGATACATGGTGGTGAGAATTGCATGTCAATATATTTGATGTATACTTAAATGTGGTTAAAACTCTAAATCTTATATTTATTTTACCACAATAAAAATTAGTAATTATAGGATTAAAAAGAAAACAGAAAAAGAAAAAGAAAAACCTGTAAAACACAGAAAGTCTTGGAGGCTAATTAACATGTTACTAAATAATGAATAGATAACAATGAGATCAAGGAAATAATGAAATAATACCTTGAAACACATGGAAATGAGAGCACAACAATCCTCACTCTATGGAGCACAGCATAAGCAGTCCTAAGAGGGAAATTCCTAACATTTCAGGTCTACCTCAAGAAACAAGAAAAATCTGAAATACATCATCTAACTTGACACTTAGAGGAACTAGTGCAAAAGAAAAACAAAGACACCATAAAGTGAGAAGAATAAAGAAAATAATAAAGATCAGAGCAGAAATAAACAAAGCAGCAAAAAACAAATGCAGGTGCTGGACTGGATGGTTTCACAGTGCATTTCATCAAACAGTCAGAGAAGAACTAGCACCTGTTCTCCTCAAACTCATCCAAAACACTCAAGACAAGGGAAGACTCCCAAGCTCATTTTATGAGTTCAGCATTCTCCTAATCCCAAACCAGAATAAGACTTTACAAAGAAAAAAATTATAGGCCAATATCCCTGATGAATATAGATGCTAAAATCCTCAACAAAATATTGGCAAACTGGATCTAGTAATACATTAAAAAGATTACACACCATGATGAAGTGGGATTTATTCCAGGGATGCAAGTTTTGTACAGTATCTACACATAAAAAACATGATACATCGTAAACAAAATAAATAAAAATCACATGGTTATAACAATAGATGCATAAAGAGCATCAAAACACAACATCTATTCATTATAACAACTCTCAGTGAAATGTGAATAGGGGGAATTCCCCTGAACATAATAAAGATTATGAAGAAGAAAGAAAGAAAAAAAGAAAGAAGAAAGTGAAAGAAAGGAAAGAAGACAGGAAGAAGTTGAAGAAGATACAAATAAATAAAAGCATATATGGTGTTCAAAGATAGGAAGAATTAACAACATTCAAATGTCCAGTGACGTATTTCAGAGAGCTACAACAAATATCACAAAAATTTATATGGAAGTACAAAAAAAAAAACAAACAACAACAACAACAAAACCCCCCCCCCACACACACACACACACACACACAAAACACAAAACAAAACAAAACAAAACAAAAAAACCACAAAATAAAACCAAACCAATAGCCAGAGTAATCTTGAGAAAGAAGAACAAAGTGGGAGGAATCATGCTACCTGATAACAAACTATACTACGAGGCCATAGTAATAAATATAGTATGGTACTGGCATAAAACACACATAAAGATCATTGGAACAGAATAAAAAGTCCAGAAATAAACCCATACACTTATGGTCAATTAATATTTGACAAAGGACACAAGACTATACAATGTGGTAAAGATAGTCCACTCAATAAATGCTATTGGGAAAATTGGACACATAAGTAGAAAAATAAATGAATGCAGACTACCTTCTTACACCATATTGAAGAAAAAATGCAGAATGGATTAAGACTTGAAAGTGAGATTTGAAACCGTAAAAATTCTAGAAGAAAATAAAGGCAATAAGTTTTCATAGAAATATTTTTTATTCTGATATATCTATTTGGGCAACAGAAGCAAAAGAAAAACTCAACAAATGGGACTACCTCAATCTAAAAAGTTGTTGCACAGCAAAGGAAACCATCAACCCACTGAATGGGAGAACATATTTGCCACTGATACATCTGATAAGAGTTTAATATCCAAAATTTATGAAGAACTTAAAAAACTCAACATCATAAAAAAATTAAACAATCCAATTTAAAAATGAGCAAAGAACCTAAACAGACACTTCTCCAGCGAGGATCTGCAGATGATTATTACACAAATAAAAAGATGCTGAGCATCACTAATCATTACAGAAATGGAAATTAAAATCACAGTGAGGTATCACCTCACCTCTGTCAGAATGGCTATCATCAATAAATCAATAAACATCAAGTGCTGGTGAATATGTGGAGAAAAGAGAACTCTCCTGTATTCTTGGTGGGAATGCAGATTGGTGCAACCACTGTGGAAAGCAGTATGAAGTTACCTCAAAAATTAAAAATAGAACTGCTTTATGACCTAACATTTCCACTTCTGAGAATGTATCTGCAGAAACCTGAAACACTGATCAGAAAGGATATATGCAATGCTATGTTCACGGCAGCATTATTGACAATAGCGAAGATTTCATAGCAGCCCAAGTGCCCAGCAGCAGATAAGTGGAGAAAAGGCTGTGGTACATTAACACAATGGAATACTACTCACCTACACACACACAATAGAAAATGAAGAAAATCTTACCTCTTGCAACAGCATGGATGGAGCCGGTGAGTATTATGCTAAGTGAAGTGAATTAAGCCAGTCAGAGAAATACAAGTTCCTTACGGTTTCACTTATATGTGGAATCTAATGAACAAAACAAACTACAATCAAAATAGAAACAGACTCATAGGTGCAGAAAACTGACTGAATACTGTCAGAGGGGAGGAGGTTGGGGGACTAGGGGGGAAAGGTGAAGGGATTAAGCAAAGAAAAGACTTATAGACACAGACAGCAGTTTGGTGATTATCACAGAGAGAGGGGTGTGTGTAGAAGAGGGCTTAGAAAGGATAAATTGTGATGGAAGGAGACCTGACCTGGGGTAAGAGGGGAGGGAGGTGAGATACATACTTCAACATACAGGTGATGTATTACAGAACTGTATACCTGAAAGCTACATGATTTCATTACCAATCTCACCCCAATATATTCAGTTTAGAAAAAGAGGCCATTGTGGCACATGCTACAACCTGGATGGACCCTGAAGACATGATGCTCAATGTAATAAGCCAGTCACAAAAGGACAAATAGTGTGTGATCCCACTCACATGAGGTCCCTAGAGCCATCAGAGTCATAGAGGTAAGATGGAGGGTACCAGTAATGGGGGAGTGGATGCAGAGTTGTTGTTTAGTGGGGACAGAGCTTCAGTTGGAGAAGATGAGAACAGTGATGGAGCCGATGGTGGTAAGGGCAGCACAACAATATGTTTGTTAAGTTGTGTTAAGGACCACTTACCACCACTGGACTGTGCTCTGAAAAATAGTTAAAATGGTAAATTTCATTGTGTATATATTACTGTGATAATAATATACCAAAAAAAAAAAAAATAGAAGGCTCTGTCCTGGGTGTGGGAGAATCAGGTAGAGCTGTTTTCTATCGGCCCTACATGGGCGGTTGGGTCACTGTCAATATCCTGGTTGTGAGAGTTTTATAAGATATTATTGAGGGAAACCAGGTCAGATTCCATGGGCTACCTCTGCGTTATCTCTTATAAATAATGGAATCTACAATTATATTTTTAAAAGGTTCAAAACTAAAAGGGGCGACAACCAGATTTGGTGGTCTTGCCCCAGGGAATCTGGTCCAGCAGGTCCAGTTGGGGTAAGGGCTGAATATAAGGAATTGCCCACAGGAACTGGTGGTCAGTGGGATTGAGGGCCACCATCCAGACCAGTGACCTACACAGTTAAGTTCTCATCCCATCATGAAGCTTCCACAGCTTTTAATACAGCTGCTGTGTCTCAGCCACCTCTAATGCGATCACTGGGGGGAACAGCTCCTTCACAGTACCACCTGGTTTCTTAAAGGAGCTTCAAACCTTTTAACCATCTCACAAAACACAACGCAGGTAGTGCAAATCTCCCACAGTGACCCTCTGCTTCATTAAACCACATCCACCAAGTGACAAGGATGGGCCTTTTGTGCCATTCCAGGAACGCTGGGCCAGGGTCTCCTCGACAGAGCAGATTCACTTCTCGGTGTCTTGGTTGGGACCTGGGCACAGGGCCGAGGAGTGACGCAACCCAAGGACAAGGATGAAGGAAGGCAGCATTGTCGTTGGAAGCACGTGCCTTTTAATCATCTACAGATCTCAACTGTAGAAAAGATACCTATGCCCTGTTAAGAGTCAGGAAAGATAAATAATTTTTCTCTTTGTACTCGACAGAGTGGTGCTCAAAATGAACTAAAAATAATACCCTGTCTTCATATGCTCTCTCCTTCCATAGATGGCTCCAATTTTCCTGTCAACTTGAATGCGAGATGGAAGAAGTAATGCTGGTGGATGAAATCAACACATCCCTATTTTAAGGGGTGAAACGTAGATGAGAGACGGAGTGTCACTCATTAAAGGTTTGGTACTTTACTCTGTGGTCAAGTAGGGAGTTTGTAATTGTCCACCCAAACCTCTACCATTAGGGTAATAATATAGGGCTGTCATGAAGGCCTTTTCAGTGTCTGTACCCCATAAAATCTTGCTCTTTTTGGTCCATGATGTGGGCCAGGGAGCCACCAATGCTCATGCTCTGCACGCAGTGACTCAGGGCTCCAGGGCTCCCCTGGCTGGTGGGCTTAGCTGGCAATGAGCACAGCTCACTGGTGTAGAGGTCGGACAGACGAGTGGTGTCAGGATGGCCTGGGAGCAGCCACTCATGGCTGTCCTGGCCTCTGGCCAGAGCTGATTCACATGGTGAGAGAGGCTCAGAAATGCAGAACAGCACAAACTCCTTGCTACTTGGCACACAGGGCAGCACACTCACCCTCTTGTTCCTTTACCTGTGCAGCCAGCCAACTCAGTCACCTTCAGGAAGAACATCCAGAAAGAATAATAAAATAAAAGTACCTCATGCCAATCCACATAGCACCTCAAAGTACTAAGAGTAAAAAACTCACTGTCCATGCATTTCTACAGAAAGGCTACTTGCTGTCCAGACCCATATTCTTGCTCGTTTTTCTTCTTCTCAAAAGAAGGAAACACATCATTCTGGAGCCATCGAGACGGAGCAGACCAATGGCCAGCTGTCCACCCAATGATGTCAACCATGGTCTCAGAGAGAATAGTATCTGCGGACTCCAGAGAGAGCAGCAGTGGGCTGAGTGGGGAGAAAATTGAGAACCTGACCAGTGACCAGCACGGTGGTGAGCTGATTTGTCCTGAAGGCAGTGAGTCTTAGCACTGCTCTGTGCGCAGGACGGGAATGACTCAGAGAGGACTGGACCAGGGGCCTGTTGGAGCCAGAGTGGCGGCTGCCCTGGACCCTTCCTCCTTCTCTCCTGGCCAGGCCCTGGACTCCAAAGTATTGTGGCGACTCCTGATTATTTTTCTTCTTTTTCTCTTGCCAGTTTTCCCTGAAAACCATCCTGTTATATGAAGCTTCCACACAGCTCATGGGTGGAGAGGAGTGTAAGGTTCTGAGAGAACCAGAGCTTCTAGCAGAAGGACCAGGAAGGTGGCTGAAATCCAGGGAGAGAGGAGCTGTGGGTGAGCTGGACCCGCACAGAGCACACCCTGGAGGCCAGCATAGGCTCTGCGCATGCTGATGCTATGGTCACCCCCAGAGCTGCTGAGACACAAGTGACTCTGAACTTCATATGCTCCACAGCCTTACACAGGGGGCTCTCACCTCTGACACTCCGTGGTGGGAAGACAGACTGTGGAACCCGTCCAGCAGAGGGAACACAACCATCACCAGCCTCATGTGAAGTCTGGAAGGAGAAAGGATCTGCATGTGAATAGGCACAGGGCTCAAGTGCAAGGGGCCAGGGCAGTAGAGCCCCAGCCTGCAGACCCACCACACCCTGCACTTTAGTTCCAAGTACAAGCTCTTTTTTGCAATAGTAACAATTGTAGATTTGACTTTGAAGAAAAAATAACCCAAATTACATTAGAGATTTCAATTTTGGTTTGTCACATCTTCAGTACATGTTAGCTGAACCCACTGTGGTAGTCATTTCACAATGTAGGCAAATCAAACCATCCTTTTGTCTGCCTTAAACTTATACAGTGGTGTATATTGATTATTTCTCAATAAAGCTGGGAAAAATAAACAGTGCCTTCATAAACGGGGAAAAAGTGGTTATAGATGCAGTGGAATGAAAACACCATAACTAAGAGAAAACACATCAGGATACACACATAACAAATAGTATCATCTTGCCCTGGAGGCATGCTCACTGGTTGAGCCTTGATCTATGAACCAGGAGGTCATACATGGAGTCCCTGTCAGAGTACGTGGGGCTCCATCCTTAGTAGGGAGCATGTAGGATGCAGGTGATGAATGATTCGTTCTCATCATTCATATTACTACTACCTCTCTCTCTCCCTCTCCTTTCCTCTCTGAAGTCAATACAACATATATTAATATAAATGAATTAATAGTATCACCTCAAAAAGGTATCTAGATATATAAATGTACGAAAGACAAAAGGAAATACTTTGAAATGTTGACAGTGGTTAACCTTGGATAGTGGAAAGAAGTGATTTCCTTTACTTTATACTATTCTTTTTAAAATTCTAATGATCCTATATTATTTTGATAATGAAAAAAATCTTCTAAAACACATTTAATTTTTTTGGTGTAAAATGCATTTTGCATCCATGTTCAGTGACCATCCACTTATCTTTGAGAAGCTTAAAAAGTGCTTTGGGTTGTGAAATATCCTTTAAAATGCATTCTTGCACTCCAACAGCTCCTGAATGAGAACACTGGGCTTTGGAGATGCTGGGTCTGCTTGAAAAAAATAATGGGCAGGGGTTAGAGGCACGGTAGGGTATGGGGCGGGTCAGCAACCCTGAAGAGAGGCTCTTAGGCAGGATGCCTCAGGGTCCACAGCTCAGGCTGTATTTGAAGAATTCCTCATTGGAAGGCTGATATCTACAGTAAAGTTTCAGATTTGATAAACTTCAGACATGAGCCACAGTAACTTTTTTAAAAACGGTTTTTGCCGTTCTTATTGCAAATCCATATATATAAAAGGCTAATGTGCTAAGGATTCCACCACCTGACCACTTGCTATGAAGAGCACTGACCACCAGGGGCAGACGTTCAATACTGGAGCTGCTGTGACCTGAACTGGCCCTTTACAGAGAAAGGGCACTGCGCACCCAGAGTCCACAAGCAACACTCCGCTTTTCCCAAGTGGGACACAGGCCCTGCCACGAACCCATGGCACAAAGCCCACAGGCCAGCCCAGCACAGAAATGGTGGCTGTGGGCACCAGGTAATGATGTCACATAGCAATGCCAGGCTTCCTCTCCCTAGCGACTAGCCTCCTTGGAGTTTCTTCACCCACTTGCTTTATAGCCAGGTGCAAACATTTTACACTTTAACCAAATGTCTTTGAAGTGTTTTCATGTGCCTCATCTCATTTGATCCTCACTGAAGTCCCAGAATAGGTAGAGAGGAGACTCAGTAGAATCCTGTTTTCATTTCATTAGCCAGAAAATGAAGATTTAGAATGTTTTAAAAATTGACCCAATTGAAAAGAAGCAAGAAATGGTAGAGCCTGAACATGACTTCAGGTTTTCTCACTGCACGGAATATAGTCAAACGGGGTTATAGTTAAATATTTCTCCCTTTGTTATCTCTGCATGATCCACAATAATAATCTGCTTTCATATTGGTATTTATACTGTTTTGCTGTCAATATCCTGAAAAAGAAATTGGGGCACTTCACCAAGCTGGAAAAAGTTTACCTAATCAGAAAGCAGGTCTAAGTAAGCAAATATCTATATATCTATATCTATAAGTATATCTATATCTATATCTATATCTATATCTATCTATCTCAGTGGCGCCAGTTGCATGTGTTTCCATCTGTCATTGTTGATCGTGAATTTGGTATATACTTCTATTATTGAGAAAGGGCAAATAGTGATCTTACAACATTTCTTCTAATTAATTTCCTTTCAATGTGCACCAATTCATGCACTGGGACTCTAGTAATTAAATAATACTATCAAGACTCCTAAGAGAAACATATGTATACAGAAAATATTTTTAAAGGATTCAGATCTCCTAAGTCACAGCTCTATGGTTCTAACCTCAACTGGGTCTACAGAGGCTGACAGGAAAAATAGAATGAGCACTTGCCCTGGGTTCTCATTTGATCTCTGCTATTAATAGCTTGTGGTCTTGGGGATTTCACTTACCCTTTCTGGGTCTCCTAGCTGCATCTATAGGATGAGGGTAAAATTAGACCTCTTAAATAAGGTTTCTTCAAAGGCTTCAAAAAATAATTGTAGGTTCAGATTTCTACAATGTTCCTAAATATCTCAGCAATAATAAACTTTTCCTTGTTTTAAACTTTGTGGTACAAAACTTCACAAAAATGTAAACACAGTTTTATAATACTACTCATTTTAAAAATATACAACCTCTATAAACCTTATCCTATAACATTTTGGTAGAAACTATTAAACATTTCTTAGTAACTGTACTATAACCCAAATTAGTAAATTTAGCATTATCTTTTTAAAACATCAATTGCATATTCTTTGTATTGGTGTGAAAAGGCTCAGAAAATACAGATGTGTTGAGCACCATATGTCACTTTTATTAAAATTCAACAAGTAACTTCCCAGGTATGGAAAACTTCAGCTGAAGCCAATTTTGGGGGTGTAAAAATCAACTCCTGTAAACATCAAATTAAAATGTGGCTGTATTTTCTGCCTTAAAAATTAAAAAAACATAAGAGTTGTTATTTAACTCACTCAAATGATTTGTGAAGCTGAAATACTTCCATGTAGGGTCTGCCCCAACCTGACATTAGTTTAGTGCAAGGACTGAGAGCCACATGTCACCTATTCTCCCCAGTGAGGAAGGGAGCTGTGTGTGAATCATTCCTGCCACTAAGCCCCTCGGACAGCCAGCTGCTAGGCAGCAAGGATACCAGCCTCAGCTCACAGGTGGGAGAAGTGCTGCCATCTCTCTCAGAACACTTCCAAACTCAGCCTGAGAAGGACAGGCCCTACCAGCCAAGACCCAGTCAGGCCACTGCTGGGCTCTAAGTAAAGACTGACGATTGTCTCTACCTCTTATTTCTTCTGAGACCAAACCAACCAACCTCCCACCCACCCACCCACCCAACAAACCAACCACAATTTAATCATCATCCTTGCACTGAAGCCACTGCTAAATAAACACCAAGTTGTATATGGGCTCACGTGGTGACTACCCTCCTAGACACATATTCCTAGTCCTGGAATAAGCTCTGCCCATGCCCATTCCCTTCCCTCAGCTCGATTACCAACCTCCCCTGCTCACACCCCCCCCACACACACACCCTATTTGACCAGGTAGTTAACTTTCTGGGGACTACAGATCCGTCTTGTCCCCTGGCTTGAGACACAAGCCCCAGAGAAGCAGGACCCCTCACTGCCTGGCTTAATAGACAGGGTCCCTGCTGGGGTCTGGCGGGAACTCTGTCCCCAGCTGCCTCCTGTCAGCTCAGCAGCCACCACTCCTCCACGTCCAGGGAGCACATGCAACCTGCCCCACAATGACAGGGGACCAGCCCCGCACAGGGAAGGAGCCCACACGGGGGCTACTGGTCTCTCACTGGGGCTCTTGGTCCCAGGTGGCGATTTGATGGAGCCTCTCCACTCTCCTGCTTTCTCCCAGGAACCAGGGGCTGGCCAAGTCCCACCCTTCGGGAAAGTGACTCCTTGGCTGCCCCCACAGAGCAAGGCCCAGGGGAACCCCAATCCTCCAAGCGTTTTAAATACCTGACAAGCCCAAGTTCACCCTTGGAATGAGCCCTTCCCGACCACAACAGCCACTACCCCATGGGACACTCCAAGTCCCAGCACCTGGGACAGCCATGGGCAAACTATGGTCCGCTGGCTGGATTTGGCCCTTTGGAAATAATAAAACTAAAAAAAAAAAAAAGACCGCACCCTATTATTTAATGATGTTTACTTTGAATTTACATTAGTTCACACAAACACTCTATCCATGCTTATCTTACAGCCTGCCAAGAACCCATTGTGGCCCTCAAGTCAAAAAGTTTGCCCATGCCTCTTCTAGAGACAACTTCCTTTCCAGCTCACTTGAGTGGAGAAAGTCAGGAGACCAGGATGTCTCTCTGTTGCTTCCTGTTCTTGCGAAGCTCTGGGAAGAAGAAAGCCCAGGGCAAGAGATGTTTCTGTTGCTGGGGAAACAGGTGCAAGCGCCACCACTGATACCCCTCGCCCTCTGGCACGAGGCACACACAGGTAACCAAGGGCAGGCCCTTTCAGCTCACACTTGTGCGCCAACTGGGGGTCATACCTGGGGAGCCCACACCTCTTACCCCTCATCCCAGGTGTGTGTGTGTGTGTGTGTGTGTGTGTGTGTGTGTGTCCTGGATGGTGAGGTGAAGAAAGCGGGGGATGAGGGATGCTCAACCTGGGCTAAGGAGCAGGTTGGTAAGTGTCAGAAGCCTGGAGGGTGTTGGAGGGTGTGTCATGTTCACTGCCCAGGTCATGGCTCACAGGAAGGGAAGCCGAGTGCTGGGGTCGGAGCTCTGCTACCCACTTGTTAAATCGCAGGGGTGCTCAAGGGGTCATCAACTTCACTCCCTGCCTGGAGGTCTTTGCAGATGCCCCTCTCTGCCTGATCTGGGGAGCAGAATGGGTGGTGGGCATCTTCCCCACTGGTAATGCCCGGGCCCCTGATGCCTCCTGGCCCGGTAGCGGGCTCTGTCTTTGCAGAGCTCCAACAAGGGCAGCGTCGAGGAGCTGGCTGACAGGTTCACTTATGCCCTCAACGGGTACAAAGGACAAGTGCGTCAGGACAGGAAAACCGTCCAGTGCCAAACTGAGGTGAGAGCTGGCCCACACCTAGGACCCTGAGGTGACTGGGGTGGGACCAGAAGTCAGACTCAAATCTGGGGCCTCAAAGTTCTCACAGGCCCACTCCCAAAGTGATTTGCAACTTCAATCCTCCCGACCAGCTCCCTGGTAGTGGAGAAAAGCAGTCTTTCTTCCTGTGCATCTTGGGATCAGAGAGAAAGCATCTGTTGCTCTCTTTGCCTCATGCTCCTTTCAACTGATGAAATCCCTGCCCAAACTATCCTGTGGACGAGCCCCAGCCCGACTGTCCTTGCAGACCTTCTCCAAGCCATACCCATCATCCCACTTGATAGTGCTGTGTATTGAAAAAGAAAGGGGAGGTGGAAGCGGGGGTGGGGGTTAGGGGTGTAGGAAGGGATAAAGGCCTTGAATACTTTTCTCTGCAACTTATCACCTCACAGAGGACAACAAACCATTGCAGTGCGGCCAGCTCAGGAGCTGTGGCCTGACCCAACTCCATATCATCCCAACAAGGACAGAGTTTTCCTCAGTCATTCAGGCTTTCACTGTGGCTACACCTTGACACAAATCAATTGTTGCAAGCTCAGCAGGGCTGCCAGAAACATCCTCACTGTCCTCATAGGCTAGGTCTGCCATGACACAGGACCACAGATTGGGTGGAAGGTTCCTGATGCCTCCTGGCTCAGTACCCACTCTGTCTTTGCAGAGCTCCAAGGAGGACATCATTGAGGTGCTGGCCCATGGACCCGACTACACCACCTACGGGGTCAGGGTGCAGGTGCACCAGGCTGACGACACAGACCAGTGCCTGTCTGAGGTGAGAGCTGGCCTCGAGGGTCTCTACACCCAAAACCCCAACACAACCTGGCACTGCCCAGAACCCACACTCAAATCTGGGGACTCCACAGATACCCTCCCAGGACTCTCCCTAGTGTCCCACTGCCCCAAGACAAAGAAATGAGGACCCCCCACCCCCGTCCAGCTACATGGGACGGTAAAGACACGCTCCTCACATATTTGTAGCAATATCAGAGAGAGAAATGTCGTGTGAACTGTGTCCTGTCCCTCATCTTGCCATGGCCACGGTACCAGCTTTCCCAGGGGGAATCACCCCCACGTCTCCACGCTGGCCTTCTGCAGAGCCCAACGGTTCCTAGACGAGCTTCTATCTAGGTGAGCATACACTCGTGACTCTGCCCACTGCTAGCTGTGAGGCATGAAAATGTCACCACATCTTCCCGAGTCTCAGGATGCTCCTCTGAAAAGTGGGCTGCTGGGGGGGAAACCTCATAGCACTGCTGTGGGGACAAGCCATGGCAGGTCTCACCTGCTCCCTGGCTCTGCAGACAGGGTAGGTGGATGTGCGGCAGTTGTTGTTGGCAATTCTTTCACTCTGTCCCACGGAAAGAACTCTGACACACCCATCAGCGGCCTGTGGCATCAGAGGTTGGAAAAGCACATGCAAAGCAACCTGTTAAGCAGTGTGAGATTTCACCTAGTCGGTCCTGGTCCTTGGTGTAACCACACTGGGGATTTCTGGGGAGAGCAGGGGCCCAGGCCCACTCAGATGTATGGCATGCTTCTGGTTGGAGTTTCTTTACTCGACAATGTGCACGCACTTTTGGAGACACTTAGCCTGACTCAAGGAATGAAGCAGACACAATCCCTGGGCCTCAGTTCTGGGCATTGGGTCCAGCAGTCACGCTCTCCATCATTCGCAGCTCGTGTCCACCATCCATCAGGGCTGATGCCATCAGAGTGATTTTTCCATCTGGAGGCACACATGCTTACAATGACCGCACTGACACACCGCAGGACCAAGTCATAAAGTGAGTGGTCTCCGGGTCCAGAAGGAGGGCCCTCAGAGTCAGCATCGTGGGGACTGTGGTGGGTGGGGGATGGAGAGTGCCTGGCAGAACCCTAATCTTATACATCATCTGATTCCCAAGAAAGGCCTGGGCTCTGGAGTCTTCTATTCCAGGAGGATAGGAGTCAAAGACGACAGTGGGTGGGGTCCCGGGCCTTGTAGACCCAGAGGGGACGCTGTGCTGATTGGTCCCTCACAGTCCCCTCCCCCCCACAAACCCACCCCGCTCTGCCTGCCCCCCTCCATATCCATCTCCCCTGACCACGGTGGCCAGGCTCAGAACAGGACTGTGGTGAGCAGGGTGCTCACAAGCCTGTCTCAGTCCTCAGTCCAGATGCCCAGGGCCTGGAGGGTGGGGGTGGGCAGTGCACTGGACCTTTAGGTGAGCTGCCAGTGGGAAGAAGAGTCTCACACAGACTCCGTGTTGAACCTGCTGGATCCCACAACTGCTACAACCATGACAGCCACACAAGGGCCGGGGTTACCATGGTGCTCTCCCATGGGTGGTCATGGGAGACCTGCACAGAAGCTCAGATCTAAACAAGTGTACCATGGGAGGGCAGACTGGAAGGAAAGAGCAGGACTCAGAATCTGCTGGCCACCTGCCTCTCCCCAGGGCCTTTGCTGCGATGGTGGGGACCTGGCTGGACCACGTCCAGGGTTTGCGGCAGCCCCTTCCTTTCGCCTGCTTCGACGTAGAGCAGACCTTGGAGCCCGTCAGTTCCCCTGCCTCACACCTGGTGGGCCACGCCCAAAATCTATGGTTGGCGCTGCAGCACCTTGAGCCCACCGAGGCAACTCAACAAGGTGAGGCAGAATGATCATCTGGGCAGATCATCGGGGGAGGGCAGGCTCATGGGCTGGAGTTCCCTTAAAGGCGGTGGCATCTTTCCTGTCTGCACTAAGTCACAGGAAAGCCAGGAGTGTGAGTCAATGTGTCTCTTTCTCCTGCTCCACGTCCACGCCCAGAGCTCCAGAGCTCTCCGGAGGCAGAGGAAGGGCCTGCTCAGGGGCCAGAGCCTGGTCCAACGAGAGGCCCTGCCCTGGCCAGGCCTGGCTCGAGGCAGTACCTGAAGCCATTATGGAGCCAGCTACTGGCTGCGCTGGAAGCCTTCTCTCGTATTGTCAGAAGAGTTCTAGGCGATTATCTGAAATAATTCAGAGGAATACATCCCAACTGTACATTTATAATAGTAAATAAGGATAATTTCTAAAAGTACCTACCTATTTATGTAGACTATTTCCCATTAAGTTAAATACTCCTTTTGAATAAATAAGGTTGTTTATTAAAAACACGTGTAGACCATGTCTTCTCACGTACATATACATAATTCCATACACACACACACACGTACACACACAAACACACGTACACATATATGCTGACATGGAAGGTGCTCACTGTATAATACAGTTTTAAAATAAGTTTTGAAACATTTAATTTACTCTGATAACTACGTATACACTGATAAAATGGGGAAATAAAATCTGGAAATATATACACCAGAATGTTCACACTGGTGAACTGTCAGCAGTGAAAATACCAGAAGTGACAGTTTCTTCTCATTTTGCTTCATGTATAGGTTCTGGTTGACACAAGGATCATACCTCCAATATATAGACATAGACAGTAGAGAGAGGAAGGGAGAGGCAGAGAACACAGATGAGAGGTGCACCAGCAGCCTCCTGCCCATCCCGCCATGGAATTGACCACAAAACCCTGCCACGTGCCCTCCCTGGGAACTGATCCGGAAACCTTTCAGTGCAAGGGGAGATGCCCATCCAATGAGCCCCGTCAGCCGGGGCTAGACTCAGTATATATTTTAAAAAAATACACTTTGATTGATTTCAGGGAGGGAGAAAGGGCGAGACAGGAACGTAAACCATGAGAGAGAAGCATTGATCGGTTTCCTCCTTCACAACCCCTATTGGTGATCCAGTCTGCAAGCAGGGCCTGTGCCCTGACCCGGAATCAAACCAACTTTGCACTCCTGCCTGCTTCACAGGCGGACGCTCGACCACCGTGCAGCACTGGCCAGACTCAATCATATCTTTCTAAACTTTCCCAAGTGCCAATTTGTATCTTGAAATGGTCTCAGGAAAGGAAAAATTACTTAATGGGGGGCATTCTACTTCCCTCGCGGTTTAGCTGCATTTGCTATTTGGCCAGAAACAACCAGTAGACTAGCTCTCAACCATACTTAAAATCACTAGGGATAGCAAGAGCATTGCTTTGGTTGCAACAGGAGTAACTCAAAACAACTCCCTCCACTAAACACTTCCTGAATCATTTCCCTTCCTCCATGAGCCGAGAATTTAACTCACCAGTCAAACTCAGCTTAGGAGGAGGCAATGGTTCCACTGGAACAGGACGGTATGGAAACAAGGTACACAGCCCTGGTTCTACCCGAGGGGCCATAGTTCACTGACACCACCACCACGGGAACAATCTATAATTAAAATGAAAACCACCATGTCAGAAAATTCTAAGCAGAAAAGGACAAAGGAATGCCACTGGTGAGTATTTCAAAAGGAGGCACGCTGTGCAAGAGGGATCCATTCAGTGCTGTGGCCCAATCATCCAAAGCTCATCGTTCTCATGTGAGCAGTACTCTTACTCTGAGGGGAGACACATTTCCTTTCTTTCAAGTCATATTTGCTTTCAAGGAAAACCAGCTAGCTGGTCAATACACCAAGCCAACACTCCTCAGGTATCCAACAGGAGAAACCTAAATGTCTCAGTGAATTTTAAGTTTTACTAAATTTGAATTAAAAAAAGTTTCATTTTAAATTGATATGTGGCTGCCCGACTGGCGTGGCTCAGTGCTTGATCGTGGACCCCGGAACCAAGAGATCCCCGTTTCATTCCCAGTCAGGGCCCATACTGGGGTTGCGCGCTAGGGGCTATGAGACGGATGATGCTCTCTCATCACTGATGTTTCTCTCTCCCCTTCCCCAGCCTCCTCACGGCCCCCACCTCCACCCCCCTGCTCTCTCTGTTCCCCTTCCCTTCCTCTCTCTGAGATCAATGAAAACATATATGTTTAACCAGTTCTATGTGGATAATATGGACCCTATGAGACAGGGTACTTCAAAACACTAGGCAACTGTTGTGAAACAGTCATCGCTGAATCTCGGGACACCTTTCCTCCACATGTCCACACAGAAGAAATGTACGGGGCCCTTAGTGATCACAGTAGAAACAGGAAGCTCTCCATCCGACACGTCCCCACTGCCCTTCCCCTCACCACCTCCTCCTGGGCTGAGGCACCTCCTTCGGGAGCACTTTGACACTAAACTGCCCCATGTCCCTTGCAATTTGGCCCGTTCTGCCCAAGGGTTCACGCAAGAGTCTCATAGTTGATTTCTGAGACACTAAGTTCCTCCCTGATATAAAGCACAACAGCGAGGAGAGGATTTTTTTCCTCTCGTTGATGCTGGGAGCTTACCCTGACATCACTGAGCAGCTGAATTCAATATTGGATCCACCTACCTGTGGACTTGTTCTTTTGTGAGAAAGACAAGTCCCTACTGTTAGCTTCATCACTATTCTGCTGCTTATAATTCTCAGCTGCCACACTGAATGAGATCCTTAACGCTCCTGAGGGTGGACAAGGTTGTAGCATTTCATGGTATTGCAAAACAACAACAACACCA
Source organism: Myotis nattereri (assembly GCF_964212035.1). NCBI lineage: Eukaryota > Metazoa > Chordata > Mammalia > Chiroptera > Vespertilionidae > Myotis > Myotis nattereri. The sequence goes on from NC_138085.1 coordinate 15,964,267, forward strand.
AACACGAAAACAAAAACAAAAAACAATGGGAGCAGAGAGCAGGACAGGGGAAAGATGGGCGATGCCGGAAAGTACACCAGCCTTCCACCGACTCCAGAGGGAGACGTCAGGATACAGGGCATGGCACAGCTCTAAGCTGGGCTGGCAGAGTGTGATGCCAATGAGGATCGCAAAGTGTGACCACAGAAAAGGGGTGAGGGAGAGACAAGACTGCAATAGGAGCTAAGGTCGGATCATGGTCGGCCTGGACGGACACGCTAAGGATTTGGGACTCATTTCTAAAGGCCATAGGAGACCACTGGCAGTTTTCAGAAGAGACATGATCATATTGACATTTTCAAAAGATCCTTCGGGCTGCCCGTAGAGAATGCTTAGGGACCTGGCGATACTAGAGGTTGACAGGTCACAGAGCACACATGGGATCAGGAGGCCCCGAAGTCAATGGGGCTTAGTACTCTTGCTGCTAACCTTGATGGCTTCACACTAGAATCGTTGTATCAGGAATGTCAAGGTGGAAATCTATCCCACTCATGGCACTTGACAGCTTATGTCTACAAGTTACAATAAAGTAGCACGATATGCCGTATCTTTTCTCAGATTAAAACACTCTCAGAACAAAGTGGAGAACATACCAAAACCAAGACTTGCTAAAGTGGTAAGGAAAAGGGTGTGGACTCAGCTTCCAGACAGAACAACAGGTCAGTGGCACAGACAGAGACGCACACACACACAGAATGCGAGAGAGAGGCTGAAAGGAAGGAAGGGACCTCAAGAACGAGAGTACAAGACAAGTGACAGGACCTGACACCCCATCAGCTGGCCTGTACTTGATGTTGTTTAGAAGCGAGTTTATAACATAGAGTCCAAACATAATCGAAATACAAGCAAATGTCACCATACTGTTCACAAAACCTTTAATGACACAGTTGCTTACCTTGATCGAGTGTGCATACTTCTTCAGTTGTTCTGAAAAGCATTGTGTAATCTTTGCAGTAATGATCTAAGTAAAACTCCATTTTTAAGTCCCTACAACAACAAGAACATATAAAATACAAATAACTAGGAAGGTATTCCAATATTTACCCCCAACAGTTAGCAATCATCAATAGAACTTTCCCATTTAAAAACACTTATGAGAAAAAAGATAATCAAATCCAGAGCCCCTTTATTCTATTTCTGGACTTTCCTGTGCCCAGTATTGTAAGTGCAACCTCAACTACTTTTGCTAGACAGACGTTGTGCAGGTGAAACTACTGTAAAAACACTGTGATCTCGGTTCTCTTCCATTACCTATTGGCTGTTGATCTTGAACAAACCATCTCTAGAGCCTCAATATTTTCTTCCAGAAAATGGGGAAATACCAGTTAATTCACTGTGAAGTTTTAAAACTAAATAAAATATGTGAAAAATACCAGAGCCCATGATTAGGGTTGGAAATCATTTCATTATAAAACAGTTTTCACGATAGTAATGATTTGTCCTAAGAGAAATAAAAAAAAAATAAAAGTGCCATGTCTCAGAATACAACTTCTTTATCTCAAGGAAGATCACAAAAATTAGAAAACGTTCTGTAATATTAACTCAGATGTTGGTATTTTTATTCTATTCAATTTTATTTATTATCAACGGTCACACCCAAGTGTGTGACCTTTAGAATTCAGTGTTAAACAGAGTGCTGGCCAGGCTGTGAGAGTGCAGTGTTAGCACCATTTAAACGTAGATCCACCAGGAACCTGACAGACACCGAAGGCAACAGCACAAGTGCAGCAGAGAGCCCACAGCGAACCAAGCGTCAGGGTCTTGGAAACACACTCTGACAGGTTTTCTCATCACTAATGGGGGTCATGATTCCCTGGCCTTGTTGACAATTTATGTAGCTAAACTGCAATTCTCTGAACTGTAAGCACTACTAGAATGTAGGTATTGTTACAGCATAGCAGGTATTGTTATAGACCTTCCACCACAGTGCAGGCAGTCAGCCTGTCAACATGAAATGCTCTTCGGGTCACCCCCAGTGTTTACCATGTTTCCTGACTTCCTACTGATCTTAGGACAAAGATGACTCACAAGCCCTTACATAGCCAGTATCTTCAAACAATTCTGTGTTTTGCAGAAAATGCTCTGGGTTCTTAAGGCCAATGTCTGAGTCACCTGAGCACTCCTGGAAGTTTTCACTCTACACACAGTATTTACCTTGCCAACTGAACAAGGGGCGTCAACAAGTGAATGAATTCCTTCTCCCATCAGAGTATTCCATTTAGGCTCCTCAGAGACCCAGTGAAGTAGGAAAAAGATTGCAGGTATGTGAGAGAAGTGTAGAAGAATCCAGAATAAGATTCTGTGACAAGTCTTCATCCTTCATCTGAGAAACTTTCCAAAGGATTCAGACATAAAGATCTGTTCAAAAGGTGAGACTCAACCTTCTGGTGGTGGTCTGAATTCAGTAAATACTCCCAATCCCGAGAAGAAGAAACAGATATTGATTTTTTAAATCATGCCTCCTTGTAATTAGGGGGGTGGGAGTGATCAAGGAGGGGTCGATGGGGGGAGAAGGAGACATATGTAATACTTTAAACCAGTGTTAAACTCAACCTTCCTAATGCCGCGACCCTTTAATATAGCTCCTCATGTTATGTTGACCCCCACTTTCACTGTTACAAATTAAATATAATTAAAGCATAGTGATTAATCCCCAAAACAATATGTAATTATATATGTGTTTTCCCATGGTATTAGGCGACCCCTGTGAAAGGGTCATTCGACCCCTAAAGGGCTCACGACCCACAGGTTGAGAACCGCTGCTTTAAACAATAAAAAAAATTCAATTAAAGCAATTCAAGTTCCATTTTCATATTAAGTTGATCTAAGAATATGAAAAAAAAATCACAATGCTGGCCCAGCAGGTGTGGCTCAGTGGTTGAGCATCAATCCATGAACCAAGAGGTCATGGTTCAATTCCTGACCAGGGTACATGCCCAGGTTTCTGGTTTTATTCCCAGGAGGGAGTGTGCAGGAGGCAGCCAACTGATGATTCTCTCTCATCAAGGATATTTCTATCTCTCTCCCTCTCCCTTCCTGTCCCTGAAATCAATTAAAACATTTTAAAAATTAAGTAATCACAATGCTGGAAAATGAAAGGAATATCAAAACACCTAAATGACTTTAGTGATCTTCTAAATCCTCTGTTGTCATTTCCAGTCTCCAAAGCACTTTCTCCACGAGATTTGAGGCTCTTTGTTGTCATTTCCACAGTCTCCACAGCACCTTCTACGGAAAGAGATGTGGACTCTTCCTTTAATGAATAATATAAAAATGCTTAGACAAAACCACCATTATTCATTTTGTTTTGAACAACAAAAAAAGAGGTATACATTTGGAATCAAAAAGTTCAATAAAATTCCAAAAAGAAACTTATTGTAGGCTTTTTCAGACTTACCCTGTGATATGATAAATGCCTAAAATTAAAACAAAATGCTTATCTAAGAATTGCATCTAAATAATAGCCTATTAACAAATCATATCTAAATAAGAATTGTGGTGAGCTAGAAGGGGACAATAAAAAAGGGGGGACATCTATAATACTTTCAAAAGGAAAGATTTTAAAAATAAATAAATAAATAATTATGACATATAGCTATATACTATCTTCTCACCAGCTCAACACATGCACCATGGGAACTAAAAAAGGTAAAATAAAATTAAACAAATTAATGATAAATATTATAAGATAAAATATGTGTGTAAATAAATTTTAAGAAAAGAGTAGACAAAAATTTAAAAATCTACTAGCTAGAAGCCTTGCCACAAGAGTGACCTCAAACCGTGGCTCAACCTGTATTGACCTTATGTCCTTTATAAAACTAAAGATTACCAGAAGAGCTATTCATAACCTACAGGTTTCTTAATGATCTTATCATTCTTAGACAGTCAGAAAAATATCTTTAGAAAAACTAAACTTTCCCTTTCATCTTGCAAAACATAAACTAGGAAATGCCATTCAACTTTCACTAGCATGCCTAACAATCACTTACTTGAAATTATTTAATGGTATTTTATGGGTTTTTTAATTGTGGTTAAATATACATAATGTAAAATTTACCATTTTAACCATTTCGTGGTGTACAAATTCAGTACCATTAAATACATTCATTCATAAAGTTGTGTAACCTCAATGCTATCCATTTCCAGAACTTTTCCATTATCCCAAACAGAAACTGCCAATTCAACAACTCCCCCTTTCTCCCTCCCTCAGCTTCTATTATATTTTCTGTCCTTATGAATTTACCTATTCGAAGCAAAGTACCCCATGAAGGTGGAATTATACAGTATTTATGTTATGTTGGGTATAACATCCGCAAGGTTCATCCATGTTGTAGCACATCTCAGAATTTCCTTCATTTTAAAGGCTAAATATTTCATTGTAGGCATATACCACATATTGTATATCCAGTCATCTCTCCATACACACTGGGGTTGTTTCCAATTTCAACTATTGTGAATAATGCTGCTATGAACACTGGTGTTCGACTGAGTCCCCACTTTCAAATCTTTTCCCTTTATTTCAACATTTTTTTTTATTAAGGAATTACATATGTCCTTATCCCCCCATTGTCCCCCACCCCACTCCCATTCATGACCTCACTCCCCTGGGTCTGTGTCCATTGGTTATGCTTATATGCTTGTATACAAGTCCTTTGGTTGACCTCGATCCCTTACTCCCACCCTCCCCTACCTTCCCTCTGAGGTTTGAGCATCTGATCGATGCTTCTGTCTTTTGTGTATATATAATCAAAAGGGAAATTGTTGGATCATATGGTGATTCTAGGTTTAACTCCCCCCCCTAATTTATCTTGAAATTTATTGTTGAAATTATTATAGATTTCCCTTTCTATCCCCCATTCATCCCCTCCACCCTGCCTAGGTTTAATATTTTGAGAAACAGCAAATGGTTTCCCACAGTGGCATTTTTTACTTTTCCACCAGTAATCACAGGGTTCCAGTTTCAACATCCTCACTTATTTTTTTCATTGTTTAATAAATCAGTCAGCTCAGTAGGTATGACATGGTATCTCACTGTGGTTTTGATTTGCATTTGCCTAATGATTAAACATGCTGAGCACTGTTTCATGTGCTCATTGGCCATTTACATATCTTTAGAGAAATGTCCGTTCAAGCCCTCTGTCCAGTTTTAAATTGAATTGTCTAATCTGTGGTTGTTGAATTTAGGAAAAACCGGCATTAGACCTGCACTCCCACCTGAAATGTCCCAAATCTACGCTGTACCTATTATTGACTCAGCTTCCTTTTATGAAATCCCATCCTCCCAGTCTCTAAAAGCAGATAGTATTTTATTTTATTTTTATTTTTTAAATCTATATTGTTGAAAGTATTACATAGGTCCTCCTTTCCCCGCATTAATCTCTTCCGGGCCACTCCCATCCCCACCCCACCCCAATAGTATTTTCATACTCTCCCTTACTCCTGATGTCTCAGGACTTGCACATTCCCTCAGCTCTGTCTCTCATCTCTGTCTTCTCTCTTCAGAGCCAATCTTTTTCCCCTGAACTATCATAGAACAGTATCCTTGACAACAGTCTCTCTACTCTCCAGCCAATCCTACACAACCTACACATTGCCACCAAAGTCCTATCTTCTCAAAATACAGAACTAAAGATGTACTTTCCATTTTAACATCCTTGACAGGCTCCTTCTGTGTACAGTTTAAATTTCAAGTTCCCAGGTACAAACAAGGCCCTTCAGTTTGGATCCACTCAGCACCTGCAAGCATCTCTCCACACCCAAACCTTGTGTACATCCATTCTGAACTTAGAAAACATCATGTTTTTCCATAAATCGTTTGGCTGATTCGCTCTGCCTAGAATGCCCTTCTTTTACCAACTTCCAGTTCAATCAGCAACTTCTTTGAGAAATCCTTCCTTCAGAGCCAGTCCCCTGACTCTCACCACACTGTGGACACACAGGTATTATATGGCATTTTAATTTATCTGCATACAGCATTTTAGTTATCTGTTTATTTGTTCAACTAAATCTGAGTCACATACACCTGGTATTGATTCCTAACCAAAATATAAAATATCTTCCTGCATAGAGTAAGAAGACTAAAGAACAATATGTTTTCCAGACCAAAAGGACTGAAATTAAAAATCTTATCGTTCTATTTACAAGCAGTCTTAAGATAACGGAGACAAAAGAGACAATTCATCTAACTGCACATCCATGGAATCTAGTAAACATGCAATCATCCTTTGGAGAATTTAAGATGGAAACATAGAAGCAAAGAATGAGTTTGAGCCCGGCCAGCATGGCTCTGTGGTTAAGCATCGACCAATGAACCAGGAGGTCACAGTTTGATTCCAGGTCAGGGCATATGTTTGAGTTGCAGCCTCGATCCCCAGGAGGCAGCCAATCAATGATTCTCTCTCATCATTGATGTTTCTATCTCTCTCTCCCTCTCCCTTCCTCTCTGGAAAATAAAAATACATATTAAAAACAAACCAACCCTTGTTGGATATCATCATGCCACTTTCACAACTACACTAACCATATGGTTACAGGGGGGGGGGGGGGGCGCGGAAATATCATCAAAATGGTCACTGGGGCCCTAGCTGGTTTGGCTCAGTGGATAGAGCATTAGCCTGTAGACTGAAGGGTCCCAGGTTCGATTCCAGTCAAGGGCACATGCCCAGGTTGCAGGCTCAATCCCCAGTAGGGGTCATGCAGGAGGCAGCCGATCAATGATTCTCTCTCATCATTGATGTTTCTATCTTTCTATCCCTCTCCCTTCCTCTCTGAAATCAATAAAAATATATTTTTAAAAAAATGGTCACTGGCTTCAACACTCCTTGACAGAAATGCTTTTACACATGCCCTCAAGTTTAGGAATAATTCAGTTTATTGTTCCCAGTATATTGTTAGAAGGGTACAATGTTCATCAGGAAACAGTTAATGGGGGAAAACACAAAAAAGCAATGTCCAGGTACCAAGATTGCAGTGCTTACCACTAAGGAATTTAACATTAGTCAAAAAGTCTTGAAATCTCTTGTCAATAGCCCAATAATTAATTCAACTGCTATAGATATATTCTCCCCCGCCCGAAAACTTTTTATTCTAAAAATACTCAGTAAGAAAAGTTGAAATAATACAGTGAACACCTGTTTCATCTAAATCTAACAGTTGTTAAGGCCTAGCCGGTTTGGCTCAGTGGATAGAGCATCGGCCTGCGGACTGGTCCTGGGTTTGATTCCAGTCCAGGGCACATACCCAGGTGTTGGGCTCAGTCCCCAGTAGTGGGCATGCAGGAGGCAGCCAATCAATGATTCTCTTCTTACCATTGATGTTACTGATGTTTCTCTCTCTCTCTCCCTCTCCCTTCCTCCCTAAAATCAATAAAAAATGTTTTAAAAATAAACAAATAAATCTAACAGTGGTTACCAATATGCCATATCTGCTTATGTGCATGTGAGGGATTTGACTGGGGGATGATGACTACCTGAAAATCCCCCACATCATGACTTCATCATGCATTTCCCCAAAATAAATATTCTCTCCTATACACCACAAAACCATCATCTTGCCTAAGAAAAAATTTTTCTAACATCACCTAATATTCAGTCCATTTGCAACTTTTTCAAATTTTCCCCAAAATGTTTTTTTAAGACAATTTTCTAGAACCAGGACTCAATCAAAGTTCATTCAAAATGGTGCAAAAAATATTGCATTTGGTGATGTCCTTTAGTCTCTTTTAACCTACAATAGGCCCCACCTTTTTCCCCCTCCATGACTCTTTTTTTTTTTTGCTTTCTACTACTTTTCTTTTTTTTTATTAATTAAATCTTTATTATTCAGATTATTACTTTTGTTCCTCTTTTTCCCCCCATAACTCCCCTCCACCCAGTTCCCACCCCACCCTCCTCCCTCACTCCCCATCCACTGTCCTCATCCATAGGTGTGCGATTTTTGTCCAGTCTCTTCCCACATCCCCCTCACCCCTTTGTCCCCCAAGAATAGCCAGTCCACTCCCTTTCTATGCCCCTGATTCTATTATAATCACCAGTTCATTCTGTTCATCAGATTATTCACTTGATTTTCAGATTCACTTGTTGATAGATGTGTATTTGGTGTTCAAAATTTGTATCTTTACCTTTTTCTTCTTTTTCCTCTTCTTAAAGGATACCTTTCAGCATTTCATATAATACTGGTTTGGTGGTGATGAATTCCTTTAGCTTTTCCTTACCTGTGAAGCTCTTTATCTGACCTTCAATTCTGAATGATAGCTTTGCTGGATAAAGTAATCTTGGTTGTAGGTTCTTGGCATTCATCACTTTGAATATTTCTTGCCACTCCCTTCTGGCCTGCAAAGTTTCTGTTGAGAAATCAGCTGACAGTCGTATGGGCACTCCCTTGTAGGTAACTGTCTTTCTCTTGCCGCTTTTAAGATTCTCTCTCTGTCTTTTGCTCTTGGCATTTTAATTATGATGTGTCTTGGTGTGGTCCTCTTTGGATTTCCTTTTGCTTGGGGTTCTCTGAGCTTCCTGGACTTGTAAGTCTATTTCTTTCACCAGGTAGAGGAAGTTTTCTGTCATTATTTCTTCAAATAGGTTTTCAATATCTTGCTCTCTCTCTTCTTCTGGCACCACTATAATTCGGATGTTGGTACGCTTGAAGCTGTCCCAGAGGCTCCTTACACTATCTTCGTATTTTTGGATTCTTTTTTCATTTTGCTTTTCTGGTTGGATGTTTTTTGCTTCTTCGTATTTCAAATCGTGGACTTGATTCTTACAATCCTCTAGTCTCCTGTTGGGAGTCTGTATAATATTCTTTATTTCAGTCAGTGTATGCTTAATTTCTAGTTGGTCCTTTATCACAACCTCGAGGGTCTCATTAGATTCCTTATAGATCTCATTAAGTTTATCGGCAGTTTCTAGAAAATTCTTGAAAAACCTTAAAAGTGTGGTTTTGAACTCTATATCCAGTAGTTTGCTTTCCTCCATTTCTGTCATTGTGTCCTTCTTCTTTGTCTCCGCATTTTTATGCTTCCCTGTGTTGATAAAGTGGTTTTCTGTGCTGAGTGTCCACTAGGGCCCAGTGGTTCAGCCTCCCCAATTACCTGAGGAGGACACTCCTCGTGCACCCCCTTGTGGTCTTTGTGCACCGTCTTGTTGTAGTTAAGCCTTGATTGTTGTAGTTATCACTGGGAGGAATTGACCTCCAGGCCAATTGGCTGTGAGAATCAGCTGTGTCTGCAGTGGGAGAACTTCTGTGCTGGACACACTCCTCTGGGGCAAGACTTGCTTCAATGGGGCTTTGGCGCTCACTGAGTCTGCCCCCTGAGTGTGTCCTTTATGGTTCCATGGAGCTGCAAACTGGATGGTTCCACTCTGACCTCTGGGTTTCCTGGCTCCTGGATCTCTAGGGAGGTGCTAATCTAGCCTTTGCCTGAGGCTATCCAGCAAAAGCTTCCCTGCAGGGCTTAGGTGGGGCGGGTCCCACAGGATCAACAGGGTGGGGCTAGCAGTTATGGCTGCTCTCAGTCCAGCCCTCAGAGGCTCTGCTTCTCAATGTCCTGGTAATTGCTGCAAGCCCCTCAGAGACAAAGCTGCCCTCGAGTTCTGACCTATGCCAGACAGTCCCGCTTCTCCCGTATGAGTCTGGGTCCCTAGAGACTTGACTGGAACTGGAGCTCAGAGCCTGAGACTCCCTCCTGATTGAAAACGACAACCACGCCCTCAGCTGCCAGCCCGCTCCGCATGCACTTCCGCACCATAGTATTTTACTGCCATACTGCGTCTCCTCTGAGTCTCGGTATGCTTTTCTCTTTCCTTCTCCCTTCTAGTTGTACAATTTCCACTCAGCCAACATTCCTGTGGTTCTGGATGGTGTCCGTTCCGTCTTTTAGTTGTATTTTTGAAGTGGATTTCGAGGCAGCAAACTCCAGTGTTTAACCTATGCTGCCATCTTGGTTTCTCTCCATGACTAACTCTTTAAGGAGACCAGAATGTAGACTATCCCATATTCTGGATTTGTCTAATTGTATCTCATAGTGGTTTTTTCTTTAAGTCTTTATTATAGAAAATTTCAAATATATACAAAGTAAACAGAGTAACATAATAAATCTCCAACAGCCAGCTTCAATAATTCTCAATTTCTGGTGGTTCTTGTTTCATCTATACCTCCACCCATTCCTCATCTCATTTTACAAACTGATCCTCTAGGCCCCATACTTCCTATAACTGGAAGTTAGGTCTACATATTCATATCAAATATTTGGGGGAAGAAAACTGAGTAGATGACATCATGTCTCCATGCCACATTACAGCTGTAGGTATAAAAGAGTCCTCTGTCCCCTATCAGTGATGGTAACCCACCAGGTTGTGGAGGTGGAGAACAACATGCAGCTTCAAAGTAGAGATGCATTTGTTTCTTCACTTTGGGTGACACCTTGGTGCCATGCTAACACCTTTCACGCAATGGCATTACTATCCCATTTACAATCCTTGTCTGAATCAGAGGTTACACTGGAGTAAGAGGTTACACAGATTAGCGATTTTCAAATTCTACCAGTCCTTCTATATTTATTAGCTGGCATTCTACTTTAAATAAGGGTTTTCCTTTATTAACTGGAGATGAACTGCAAGGCTTCCTAAAAAGGCATGGCAAATGCTTAATTCTGTCCCTTTAATTACTAATTTTTATTTGTTTCAATTCTTTTTTTATAATCAGTTAGAAATATATGTAGTTTACATATAAATAAATATACATATAAATTTATATATAAATTTATGAAATATAAATACATATATAAATATATTTTCATTGACTTCAGAAAGGAAGAGATAGATAGAAACATCAATGATGAGAAACTTTGATTAGCTGCCTCCTGCATGCCCCCTACTGGGGATCAAGCCAGCAACCCAAGCATGTGCAATGACAGCAAATTAGATTTTTTTTTCCTTTCCCGTACTCTCTATTTTTACTATGAACTTGATTTTTATTTATTCAACACTTTGCAACCAAATATAAACATGTGCTAATATATTCTTATACCCTTAAATTTAAGTCATAAATTTTCTTGGCAATAAATAATTAAATTACTCAAGTGTTTAAACATTACCATGAAGTTGACAAAGAACAGTGCAAAAAAATGATGATATAGAAAATAAATGAAATGTTTATTTCCCCACCGTTATCTTCACTACATGTTAAAACATATATCTAGCTACTGAGATCATTATATATTGTTTTTATTATTTCTGTTAAATTTTAGGATAAAAGCTTTGTTTTTTTAAAAAAATTACTCAATAATCAATCAAATACTAAAATTCAAATCAACTCACCTGTTGAACAGGACTATCAACGGTAAAGGCCTTGTAAAGAGCCAATGCCTGGCTTTTACTTCCTTTGCTCCAGATCACCATATTTCCAGCCACATAGAGTTCCTCGTCATAATCCATTTCTCCAATTTCACTTCTGCCTCTCCTTAACTGCCAGCTTTCCTTAAAAATTTACATATGTAAGACATGTTTAAGCGGTTTTTATTTCTTTTGCAACATTATGGAGCAAGATTTATTAATTAAAATTGAATAGCAATTCAGATACAAGTCTCCTGCTCTGTCTGTGGAGTAAGGCTCAGTCCAAGCCCAACTTTTAGGTTTGGTGTCACTGATTAACAGAGGAGGGGGTGTGGGTGTATGTATCATAGTGTATCTTCCAGGATTTCAAACATGGGAATTTACCTCAAGAATTCTCTATATTAAGTATTTTATTATTACGTTACCATTTTATGCTGCCAAAAACATAAATAAACAAAAACTAGACCTTACCTATATATCCAAAAATTAAGCCAACATTCTTGGGAGACTAAAGACATACGAAGCATATGGGGGGTGAAGCAGAGGGGGCAGTGAAGTGCACATGGGACACTGGGGGAGCTTACCCACCATGCAGACTTCCCTGCTTCACAACTGCATATACATTCACCTTCCTGCCCTTGTGCCAACCATCAAAATGAACAGGGCAGAGAAAGGTTTGGATTCCTAACGACAGACTTCCGCTCCTGGAAATTTTGGTATCCCAAAAGGGATACAGAAATGGAATTAAGATGAGAAAGACTGACTGTTTAACATGCACTTACTTCTCATCCCCCTATTTAAAAACTAGTACTGTATCTACTTATGTGGCATTTCTTTTCTCCTCTAGAAACATGTAAGTTTTTGGCAGCAGGGACCATTGCTAACTCGACTATCTAACCATCAAATAACATGAAATCTGGTCCCACATACTAAGTGAAGAAAAAGAGATTTAAATGGACCATAATCATAGTGACTCTCATTATAAATCCCTGAGTTATATGTCTAAACAGCCTTGACACTATAATACAATTAAGGTCATTATTTTTAGCTTTCATAAAATTTACCAAATCTTAACCAATACCCTAGAAGTAGCATCATACTCATTTCTCAGTAGCATCTCGGTAGCCTTAAATTACAAGTAGATCGAATCTCTCTACATTTCAAAAGCAAACTGAGAATCTTGATAAAACCTTCTGTTTTTCATGGATTGTAACCTCCTGCAGGGATCCCACCAAGCCAGCAGCACCATCAGACGACCACAACTCAGAGGCTGGCTGCAGCTGCTGAAGCTGAAGGTTCAAAGCATTAGGGTGGTGTCTGCAGTGGTCTCGACCAAAAGGAACAAATTCCTGCAAATCCCCAGCTGCAATCATTGATACCCTTTCTTCAGAGAAGTTCAACATGGCTTTCAGATATCAATATTATTTCTGTATGAATTCAAACACATTCTGGCCAGCTGCTGGAATCAAAACGAGAAGAAAATTATCAGAAGTTTACAGAAGAGCCATTAATCCTTAGATGAGTGTCATACAATCCTATCACATTGTAGGTGTACAAGTAATCATAACATCAAAGAGCATTCCAGATCTGATTCTTTCAGGTAATTAGTTACCATTTCATAGTTACCTTACACTATCAGTACATAATTAACATTACAGCTACATGTTAGTTGCTGACAAAATCAACTGTAGGAAATCACTGGGCTGAGAGATAAGCACTTATGTCTGACAATATTGATCCTACATTTCCTACTACTACTCACAAATTTCTCCACATTTCACATTTAAGGATTTAGACAAGTTTTACTTTATAGTAAATGGCTCTCAACATTTAAGGGCATTTCTGTTCAAATGCTGGAACAACATTTAAAAAGCACACCTGACAGATCACTGGCATATTGAAATGAAACAAACAAAAACAACATATTATTTCTAATTCATCAAAAGTTGAACCACTTGGTGCTTTAAGAAACTAGTAAATGTCATCATTAATTGTGAGCCTCAATCCACCTAAACATGTAATTGCAAGCAATGCCAATTTCTGGTGCAAACCCCAAAGACCAAGGCATGAACAAAATCACTGGCGATGGAACAGTCATGCTTGTTTGCAAACTTAACAGTTCTGGCTTTGAAAGAACACAATCTACTACAGTTCAGCTCATTACTACAAAGAAGTGGGCGAGCTGTGGGTGGAAAGAGCCCTCACCCCTTACTTCCAGAACATTTCTACGAACAGTAACTGACAGCCAGTCAAATTCGGCCACTGTAGAAGGTGGATGACAGTTCTGCCTCAGACAACTCTTATATGAAAAACGGTTTTGTGGCACAGCGGTTAAGCTGCAATCCTCAAATACAGGAATCAAAACACACATTCATGTCAGCACTAGACAACCTTTAAAAACAGTGTTTGAAATGGCTTTCACATCACAAACAGTTTAATATGACTTCATTTCTCCTCTGAGATCTTTTTGGCACCAGCAGCTTTCTTGGCTGAAATATCTAAGCCTGTGGTTCCCATGCAGCTCCTCTAGGGTTACAGTTATGTTTTCTGTGAATTAAGTGTTATTCCTGAGAGAACGGTTATGTCACATTCATGACACTTTTTCCTCCTTCTGATAAGTCAGTTTTGAGAACAGTTTAACTTGGGCCATGACTGAGATAGTGCCTGTGGGAGCCTAATCAGAGTACGCCGGATGTTCAAGGCCAATCTGAGCAGGAGAATCCTAATTAGGATGTTCAAGGCCAATCTAAGCAAGGACACAGAGATTGTACTGTACACACTGGGCAGGAATACCTTACTATCACCCAAATACTGATGTCACTATTCGGCAAGAAGCCTTTGTGTCTAAGTTAGTATAAAAGTGTTACTAACCAGCCGGTGGGTGGCTGCTTGGTATGGCTCCTGTTTGCTACTGTATTAGCAAGGGCTGCTTGGCGCAGCCACTGTGTGAAGCTACTTTGAAGAACTGTTTTGTCTGATGGCTCCTTGTTAGCAATGGCTACATGGCCTGCAAAAGAGACTCTCCTGCCCTAACCGGTTTTGCTCAGTGGATAGAGAACAGCCTGCGGACTGAAGGGTCCCAGTCCAGGGCATGTACCTTGGTTGCAGGCACATCCCCAGTAGGGGTGTGCAGGAGGCAGCTGATCTATGTTTCTCTCTCATGATGTTTCTAACTATCCCTCTCCCTTCCTCTATGTAAAAAAAAAATGAAAATATATTTTTAAAAAGACTCTCCTATATGCCTCTGTCTCTCATGTCCTCTTTGTCTACTGCCCGGCGTTCACGTGGGTACAGCCCCTGGCAGAGGACTGTGCACCCCACAGTGCCTTATCAAACTTACACCAAACACCCACAAAATCCAGCCGGCCTTCCTATGTTCTAGTCAAAGGGTTAACCAACATATTAACTCTGAGAGGAAGCCACAGAATCGGTAATTAAAGAATCGCCTGCACAGAACAATGGCCACTTTGTGCTGATTAGTATATTTAGATCTTTGCAGCCCCAACTGTGTGTGCGCTTCCCGGGGGCCCTATGACAGCACCGCATTGAACTAATGCGCTCCCAGGGAGACCGCGGCCTCGCTTCCTGGGAACAGGGACCTGCCAAGAGCACCCGAGGCGGCTGGGGTGGGGGGGGGGGGGACCGGAAGGCACAGGAGGCACCGGAGCCGGGTCTGGGCAGAAGGGCCTCGTCAGGGGCCTCAGGGTCAGCGAGACCCGCGGGCTGAGCCAGGGCCTCAGCAGCGCCAGCCACCAGGCGGGCCTGCCCGGAGCTGCGGCCGCGGGGACACCGTGCTCAGCTGGGAAGGAGGCCGGGGGCGGCGCGGGGAGGGGCGGCGCGGAGCCCAGGCCACGCCGCCCGGGGCGGTCGGGTGCGGGGTCAGGGACACGCGGCGACCAGCAGCGCCGCCGGCCGGGCCTCGCCTGAGTCACTCGGGAGGCGCGAGGCGCGGAGCCCGGCTGCGCCCCGGGGGCCACAGCAGAATCTGTCACGGGGACTCCGCCGCCACTGAGCGTTTCCTCCCCCTCCGTCCCCCGCTCCCGAGAACCGGCGAGCAGCAGCCGAGGACCGCGGGCGTCAGCTCCCGCTCTAAAACCATACGCCGGACTCCGCTGAATTTCCCGTCCTGCTTCGCGCGGGGCCCGGGGGCGGGGCCTTGAAGCACCGGGTCTCGCGGGAGGCGCCGCAGCCCGCGGTCCAGCTCTGCTCGCCTCCCGGGAGGATGTTGGGTCCGCCCGCCGGTACCACCTGGTCCCCGGCGCTGCGTGGAGCCCGGAAGCAGGACCCGATCAGCTGGAGTCTGAGCTGTGACCGGACCGTCCCGGCCTCTCCATCTGCGCCGGGTCCTGTCACTACGAGCCTGAGCTGCCTCCACCCGGAGCTGCCGCACTTCCAGGCGGGTTCTGCTCGCTCCCCCGTGGGACTGGGGCGGTGAGGGGCGCGCTGATTTCCCCTCTGCTGGTGCTCCTTCACCCTGTAGGGCCAGACCCTGTGAAAAGTGCAGGAAAGACACGGAGGTCCTCACAGAAACATGGCGTGCAATTTCTGAGCTTCACAGACACACCGCCAGGTGACGCCTAGACCTGGATGAAGCACCCCAGCTTTACCTGCCCTCCCTCTCCATGGACTTAGCTGTACAATCGCACACTGATGGAAACTAGAAAACTTTCCTGAGCTCTGCTCTCCCACGGCATAGGTTGTCTAGGTTAAAAATGTCAATGGAGCCCTAGCCGGCTTGGCTCAGTGGATACAGCATCAGCCTGCGGACTGAGGGGTCCCAGGTTCCATCCAGGCCAAGGGCATATGCCTGGGTTGCAGGCTCCATCCCCAGTAGGGGGTGTGCAGGAGGCAGCTGATCAGTGATTCTCTCTCATCATTGATGTTTCTATCTCTCTCTCCTCCCTTCCTCTCTGAAATCAATAAAGAAATATATATTTTTAAAAAATATCAATGGATCTCTGACCCCGTGTTCCAATTGGTTGAGTGTCCTCTTGTAACCAAAAAAGGTTGGGAGTTTGATTTCCAATCAGGGCCCATACCTAGGTTGCAGTTTGATCCCGGGTGAGGGGCATGCAGGAGGCAATTTATTGAAGTTTCTCTCTCACATAGATGTCTGTAAATAAATAAATAAATAAATAAATAAATAAATATATCCTCAGGTGAAAACTATATATATATAGTTTCCTCTCTCTCTCTCTCTCTCTCTCTCTCTCTCTCTCTCTCTCTATATATATATATATATATATATATTCATTCAATAGACAACTTATGGCCTAAGAAATCAAGTTCAAATTCTTTATCCAGAAATATAAAATTGGCTGAAACCTATGTCTGCACTAACATCATCTCCTGAGTGTCCCCAAACACACCTTGCACTTTGTGGTCTTGGGATCTGGGTACATCCTCATTTCTTTATTTGAAATGCCAGCCCTCAGGGTTTAGCTCAAATGCCTCTTCTCAGAAGACTTCAATACAAGAAGGAGTTTGCTGAGAGAACTGAATACTTGCCCCCCACACCCCAAAATTCCCATGTGGAAACCATATGCTGTATGTGATGGTGTTTGGAGGTGGTGCTTAGGTCATGAGAGTGGAGCATTCCTGACTGGCATTAGTGCCCCTTCCACAAAGTGAGGACCCAGTGAAGGGAAGGTTGTCAATGAGCGAGAAAGCAGGCCCTCAGCAGACACTGAAACTACCAGCACCATGATCTTGGACTTCCCAGCCTGCAGAACTATGAGAAATAAATTGTTGCTTATAAGCCATGCAGCTTATGGTATTTTCGTCATAGCAGCCCAAACATACTAAGACAGAGTCACTCTTAGAACTTTGAGTGGCCTGCCGTTCTCTATGGTCATTTCCCTAAAAGCAAAATATCCACTTATTTCCCTGGCCTGAGGATACAGGGGGCAAAGTTTGATCTGTAGGAATAAGGCAGGAAGGAGCCAGTTAAGTCTCATTTCTTGTCTCTCGGGTACAAGGAGATTGTCCTGTGTGACTTAGTGGGCACACCTGCCACACAGGTTATTGAGTGTGTTTCCTTCCACGACTCGCGTGGAGTAGGGTTCGGTATCTGAAAGAGGAGCCGCACAGCAAATGAGAGAAAAAGACACAAGATAATTTTGCAATATTGGGGGACCAGGCGGCAAGTCCCGAAGGACTTCTTCTCCCTGTGCTCAGGCCTCACCAAGCTTTTATTGATCTGGGATGCACCCATAGCATAGCCCTAGGCAGGTGACCCCCTAGTAACAAGCAGACTAGCCCATCAGCAAGGATTTACATAATAATAAATGGGGGAGCAGTTTCAGCTACCACTGTCTGGACAAACAGAGTTGGCGCCTAGCTCCGAGCTTTGGGAGGGCTTCAAAGGCACCCAGCCTTCGGGGGGTTCTCTGTCTATGCTTATCAGATAGTGAAGGCAATAAACAGTTTCCCACATCTCCCCCTTATTTTTTCTTTAAAAAATAATCAAGTCCCAATTTCAATGTCCAAAAGTTCTGAGTCCATGTTTCAATGTCCAAAAGTTCATGTGTACACGCCAGCAATGAAATGTTGGTTCTGGATGGTGGAAAATGCAGGTCCGGTCCTTTCTGGTCTGGTCCTGGACACCCTGCAGCGACGCACAGCTGCAGACTGCTAGCATGGCAAGGCGTCTTCACCATCTCCATCTCTGAACTGTCTCTTCTGTCTTTGTGGCTGGAGCAATCTGTTCAGTTTCTCTCCTGGATCCCTTGTTGCAGTAATCCACATGGTCTTGGAGTTGTTCTCTGAAAGTATACAAACATATTCTCGACCAAAGGTTAATAATTGAAATTTTACTTGGGGAATCCTTTTTATATTTGCCCAAATGATTTTCCTTTGGCTTATTTTGACACCACATATGTTTTTCATGGGTGTCTTGCTGTTAGTATTACAAAATGAAAAAAGAAATTTTTCTAGATGTAATGTAGTTACAGGATATTTTTCCTTACATGGTATTCTTCCACTATATTTTTCCACTATCCCCCCTTTTTTTTTTATTTAATTAGGAGACTTCTTGGAAATTTTATAATGCAGTCTAGATAGCTTTAAATATTAATTTTTTGCACAAAAAAATTGAACCTGAACATGCTTTAGGTTCATAGCATGTTTACCATGAAAGGAAAGTTTTTGTTAATACTTTTTGAATAATTACTTATTTCAAATTAGCCAAATTTAATTAATTTGAAAACTTGACAACTATTTTTGCTGTCAAATTTAATATTTTAACAATAATCTTAATTTACACTGTAAATATTAATTGAAAGGATCACTTTACATCCTTGTGAAGGCTCTGAGCATTCCTGTTGTTAGGCTAGATTTAGACATAGGGTCTGTTAGCCAAGCCTCCGTTTATCTGGATTCTGATTTCAGCTGGACCAAATCTCTTCTATTTGGTTCCTGATCTGGGCTGGGCATGGGAAGCAAGAAGCAGCCATGGGGACAGGAGACCTTCCTCAGAAGGGCCGAGTGTTCAAGCCCGTGAACTGTTCAAGCTCGTGCACCATTGGTGGGGGGGGGGGGGGTGAGGATCTGTGCCCCACCTTTGTTGCACCCCAAGTTTTCTCCTACTGGCCCCCAGCTGTGCCTGTCTTAGGTCGTCCCAACCTTTGGGATCTTACCCGTCGTTGACTACCAGCTATCTCTGGGCCAAGTAGGGTGATGTGTGGTTCAGTTCTGTCTCCTTGATAGCCTATGTCCCTCTGGCCTCCATGCCCAGCAACTGCCTTTGGGTCCCCTCGCCTGCTGGCGGGGCCCCGGCATTGATCATAGGGAACCCAGGTTTCTTCTCCAGAGAGGGCCCAGCTTACGCCATTGGGCAAGAGACAGATCCATGGTACCAGCTTTTCATGATCCCAGCTTGAACAGAGAGCTCAGATAACAGCTGTAGGCAATTGGATTCCTCGTGACAAAAAAAGTCAAGATAGGTCAATACAGAATGCTTAAGTGCCTTCTCCAGGAGGCCCTCCACACAGTGGAAAGGAATAAATCCCTTCATGTAAAACATTCAAATTCATTTGTAAATTTGTTTGGAATAAATGTGCAGTATACTGTTATAAAGCATCAAAAATTATTAATAAAACTTGTAGAATAATACCATGTAAGAATATTCTTTGCTCTAGGTTATGACAACTTAATTTTAAACTCAAGGTTTGGAATGAGGAACCTAGTTTTCAAAAAAAAAAAAGAAATTTACAGAAGCAGAGACAGTATGCTATCTAAATTACAGTTTTGGGTAAATCTAGAGTCCTTGGGTAACCTAGGTAAAACTTAGGCATGTTATCAGAACTACAGTTTTTACCTGAATTAATTGTTACCATACTTCACTTTACCATGCCCCAGGTGGTCTCTGGGCTGTTGGTTGTCTGCTTTGTCTTCCTCCTGCTGGATTACACTTAGAGAATTTTAACTTAAAAAAGAAAAACCTTTCTTTTTTACACCAAGTAACTTATAGGGTTACTTCTTGGATGTTGACTGATAGTGCCGCAAGGCCATGCGTTCCAAGTCATTAAACATTTATGGTGACTGTACTTATTTTCAGATTTGGTATTTTAACAGCAAATCATTAGATTATCCTGTAAATATTAGTGGAAGATATTTCAAAATATTAAACTTTCTCCTTTTTATTAAATTTACAATAATGTTTTTAAACAGCATTCCCTTTTGGCATATTTGCGTATACAGAGGAATCATGGGAAGCCTTCAGTAACCTTTTTAGAAGAATTTTACTTTACTAGAATTCAATTGCTTACAAACATTAGTAAATTCAGTAAAGTTTTATGTCTGATACACGAGGTGCAAACGCTGCCCCACTTCCAGCCTAATTTAAAATGCAGTGGTGAGGAGCTTTTAAATAAAAGACATTGCTAGTTTAAGTAAAGACTTTGCTACTAATAAATCAATTTTTTCTTTTATTTGGCAGAAATTCCTTATGCAACCAAGTATATTATATTTTGAAATACTGTACTCTGGAAAAACTGTCAAATACATATCTAATTAAAAAATTTTTAACACTTAAAAACAGTTCTCAACATAATAGGATCTAGTCTTGACCATGGAATCAATTACTATTAATTTGTGTATGATATATGTACAACTGTGGTTCTACTGAGAATTTAAGATGTCTTTTAAAAATGTATCTACAAGCCTTTTAAGAAATACGAGCTCTATTGTCGGCCCTTATAAAGCCAACTGCTTAAAACATTGGTCTATCATACCACTGAAATTATATTAAGACCGTGATTGCTAATTTATTAAGCATTAAAAATATCTTCTTAAAAATAG
The DNA here is from genome assembly GCF_964212035.1 of Myotis nattereri. Taxonomy (NCBI): domain Eukaryota; kingdom Metazoa; phylum Chordata; class Mammalia; order Chiroptera; family Vespertilionidae; genus Myotis; species Myotis nattereri. Next base: position 15,984,936 of record NC_138085.1, read on the forward strand.
TATTAAATAAATCCGAGAGGCAAGCACACTTTCTGCCCCATCTGCATTTCCACGGTAAAACTCCGCCTTAAAACTCCACCCCTGAAATTCCATCCTGCCCCAGTGAGCAGACACCCCCCTTGTGATTGGCCAAGTCAGAGGGCGGGGCTGTCCCAAGATTGCGGCCCCCAGGGGCACGGCAGGCCATGCGGCCAACATGGCGGCTGCCAAGTCACACAGCCCAACATTGTGGCTGTCTACACTGTTCTCTGACAGAAAAGATGATTTCCTTATTCTCACAATAAACAAGGGAAGAGCAAACCAAAATTCCTAAAAGATAGATGGCCAACATTATATTGTAGACAAACAGAAATGTCATTAGCTGTTTATACCCTTTATAATTATCTTAGATATTTAATTAATTTCTCCCGATTCAATTTGCACTTTAAACTTTCAGAGCTTTAAATCTTAGATAATTCAAATAAAATATAAGGCATTTTCAATTAATAGATTAACTTCTATCTTCTAGACTTCATACTAGGCATACTCAGATCAACATTTCAGTATTATAAATTTCAATGCTTTTAGATGATTTGAACTTAAAAGCTTTAAGTTTCCAGCCAATAAGCCTGGCATAGCTGCTAAAATGGTCACAATTTTCCTGTTGGGGAAGTCAAGAAACAAAACCATAGCTATTCACATGTTAAACTTGACTATCAACTTCCTGGTGGTGCTTGCCTCAGGGCGGGAAATTTCAAAAGAGTTACTTTAAATCGCCTTGGGAAGCCAGCCTTAATTAAAGGGCATAGCCATCTTTTACCTGGGCTACTTAGATTTTTATAATTAATATAGTTCAATAATTCTTGAGATTCAAATCCAAATTATTATTTTAAGGCATACTCTTTAGCAAATTTTTGTAACAGAGACAATTTTACTGAATTTTCTTTTCGGCCTTGAAGTTAACTTTTTAACACCCTTCATTAGCATTAAAAAACTGTTCTTTATTATGGAAATATACCAATCTTGTTGCTAGAATCTAGCCAGCATCTTTTTTCCTTTGGGTAAAATTTGCCATTTTTCTTAGGAAATAATCAGTCTTGGGTTTTATTCTGTACATTTGGAAAGAGATTTCAGCTCAAAACTCTATCTAAATGTCCAAAATCGGACGATGCGCGCCTTAGTTCTAAGCCAGTTTCTCTTTACACGTGCACAGAAATCCCAGACGCATTTTTAAATTTTGTAAAACTTTTCAATTAAGAGAAGGAGACTTTAAATTAGAATACTGGGGAGGGGGCGTCCACACTGGATCGCCACATGCTCCTTCTTCCCTTTCCCCACCTTCTGCTTTTGGGGGAAGTTTCAGCAAATGACTCAGATGGCGTATTTTTCCCAAAGTCATGCTTAATAGAAAACATTTAAAATTTTTCCCTATTTCGCTTTCTAAAGCAATGGCTAGCACCCAAGGTTATCTTAGCCAAAGTTTGGTTGTCATAAGATGTTCTCCAGTAATTTTTAAATAAAACATTAAGTAATCTCATTGTGGGAGAGCTTATAACTCTGCCTTTTCCTGCCACCTTTGAATCTCTCCACATCAGAGGCGGATTTGGCAGCAGGGTTTCATTTCTTATTACAGATTTTAGATTCCAAACACAAATTAAGATTTTAATTTGAACAAGAAACCACATTAAGATGACCATGGCACTCTTTTTTCAGCCTAATTTTAAGGAGTACCTTTTAATATTCCAATTTCTTTATAAGTTGGCCTTTTTGCACAGGTGATTCTATTAATGGAGAATTAAACATTTAAGGATTAGGACATGGAGGTGGAGGGAGCCATGAAGGCCATTCCTCCCATTTTTTCTTTTCTTTCTGCTCCTCTTAAGGAGCGGAGGGTGCAAGGGGAGGAGATTTATCCTCCTTGACCTCTCTTAAGCCTCTAGGAAATGAAATGCCGTGTTCCACAAGGGGAAACAATTTTTGGCAAGTTCTGATTAACTTTTTGGCAAACTTTTAAGATCTAATGTACCTTTTTCAAGAAACCAAGGGTTGTATTCTATAATAACATGCAAAAATTGTAAGAGATTACCTTCTAAAATTTTAATACTTTAAACATGCAAATCAAAAGTCTATAATAAAATTTCTTACTTTTTTTAAAAGCCAAATATACCTTTTAAAGCCGAATCTACTTTTTTAAAACCAAATCCTGCCCCGTTTGTTAGCCTGGTTGAGAAAACGTTCCCAGTTACTTACAGACCCGGGCTTCTGTAGTTGATCTGGGCATTGCGTGCGGTAGAATCCCCCTCACCTTTTTTCGGTGAGTTTTCCACACCTTTTCGGTGAAAACTTCCTTTTCTCGCTCCAGCGAGACCTGCACTTCCAGATTCCCCGATGGGCGCCAGATATTGAGTGTGTTTCCTTCCACGACTCGCGTGGAGTAGGGTTCGGTATCTGAAAGAGGAGCCGCACAGCAAATGAGAGAAAAAGACACAAGATAATTTTGCAATATTGGGGGACCAGGCGGCAAGTCCCGAAGGACTTCTTCTCCCTGTGCTCAGGCCTCACCAAGCTTTTATTGATCTGGGATGCACCCATAGCATAGCCCTAGGCAGGTGACCCCCTAGTAACAAGCAGACTAGCCCATCAGCAAGGATTTACATAATAATAAATGGGGGAGCAGTTTCAGCTACCACTGTCTGGACAAACAGAGTTGGCGCCTAGCTCCGAGCTTTGGGAGGGCTTCAAAGGCACCCAGCCTTCGGGGGGTTCTCTGTCTATGCTTATCAGATAGTGAAGGCAATAAACAGTTTCCCACACAGGTTCTCACTCATTGCCCGCAAAGGGTACAGGAACTTCCCTGCAGTGCCCCCCAGGGCCCTGGGCTGTGCTGCATGAACCGGGGCCTGCACCTGTGCACAGGGCAGAAGGTGGAAGTCCATGAAGGGCCTGGTCAGGGATGGCTAGTTTGGGTGCTAGAGTGGGAGCTGGAGGATATGCAAACCCGGCGCCCACAGCTGCAGGACTCCTGACCCCAAGAATCACAGATGCAGCCCCAGCTCTCAGGAGAACACGCCTCCTCCCTGGTGGTTCCATGGACGGTGAAGCTGGGCTTCCAGCCGAGGCCTTTGGGGAAAAGCCCAGTTAATACTTCCTGTCCTGGGACACTGCTCCACTTGCTGACCGTCAGGGCCTTGGGTCAGGGGATGGTCAGGCTGTGGGACAGAGACACACCAGTCAGATCACTCAATGACAATTCAGTGGCCACTTCTCTCAAGTTTCTAAATCCACAGGCTCCTCGTGCCCACACCCTCCTCACACACACACTGTCACTCAACCCCAAATGGTGGCTTATGGTAGGACACCCTGGCATCCACTCCACTGATTCTGATCCCATCCAGCCCCATCCAGGAACACATCTGAAGACAGCACGAGAGCACATGTCCACCGTGGTGGCAACGACACATTGACAGGTTCCTCACACAGACTGCAGTGGCCATTCTGCTGGAGTTGCTGGCCCTTTGCTCTGTGGGCTCTGCAGCAGCAAGTGGCCCACGGGTCAAGAAGCTCCCTGTGGCCTCTCGGAGCTGAGGACGCCTGCAGCCGCAGCCACAGGAGATCCACCCTCAGTCCTACACCTGCAGGAAACCGAATTCTGCCCGCAACTGGGGTGAGATTGGAAGCACCTCCTTTCCTCCTGTACACTCAGGGGAGACCACCGTCTCAGCCCAAACCCTGGTCTTCTGAGCCCCAAATCAGAGGGACCGCTTATGCCAGGGGTGGGCAAACTTTTTGACTCGAGGGCCACAATGGGTTCTTAAACTTGACCGGAGGGCTGGAACAAAAGCATGGATGGAGTGTTTGTGTGAACTAATATAAATTCAAAGTAAACATCATTACATAAAAGGGTACAGTCTTTTTTTTTTTTAGTTTTATTCATTTCAAACGGGCCAGATCCGGCCTGTAGGCCGTAGTTTGCCCACGGCTGGCTTACACCATGCCCTGCTCCTGACTGCAGAAGCTGTCAGATAGCCAGGAATGTGTACTAGGTTAGTGATAACAGCAAGGAATATATACCATGTCCTTTATCAAATCAGGTTCTCTGTCCTTAGTTGACTTGTATAGAAGAACCTTCCTATTGGAGAGGGTGCTCGTTCATAACACAATTTCCTGAAAGTGAAAGGTACATGTTGCCTGATGGGAAACAGTTCTCTGGGGCTCCCCCATGGTTCTGCTTGTCTTGCACGGGGCACTGTCTGCCCTTGTTCCTTGGTGTGTAGGGAACACTTTTGGAAGTGCGTGCCAGCCTCTGGAACAAAGGGCAGGCTTGCTTTCAGCCCTAGGAGATGCAGATGAGGTCTCCCTTTGAGATGTGGCTGGTCAAGGAGAATGGGTCCTGTCCATGGTGCTGATGTACACTTTGGTCAGGACACTGAAAGCAGACAAGCTCTGAAGGGGTTGGTGGGTTTTGCTTAGCTTATCCTGGTAGACATCAAACTCATGACTCAAGAAACGTGGTGTTCTTTCATCCTTACTGGGAGTAAAATAGTTGTATCTCGGCATGGATTTCTTGGGTTTATCCTAGTTGGAGTTTGTGTAGCTTATTAAATCTGTAGCTTATGTCTTTTGCCAGATTTTGGGATTTTTCAGCCATTATTTTCTCTATTACATTCTGGCTCCAAACTCTCCTGGGCACCTTAGAATGAATAAAAATGCAGTCTCACCTTAAACACAAGATAATAGTCAGAAGGAGTTTGTACTCCAAGAGTCCAGGTTGATAATACATATTACTTTAGGGAGAGTTTAAATAAATTCATGTGCATTAGGTGTTGAGGGAGAAGGGAACTTTCGTATGTGGAAAACCACTGGGATGCCCGTGAGATACTGCTATCTGCCTACCAGTAGGGGCTTGGAGGGCAGTGGATTGAATTTGACCTAAGCTGACATGTTTGGGGTAATTTCTAATTACTTTTAAAGCTTAGTTTTAGAAGTGCTATACTAAAATACATTTGTTGAAAATAAAAATTGATTATTCCTTTGAAAGATGCCAATTTTGACCATAAATTTTCGTTGTGTTTCATTGTTTTATGTATATTGTGGGGCTAAGTTCTACAGTGGCATTTTAAAGAAATAAGTTGCAGGAAGAATATAATGTACTAGAGGCCCAGTGCACGAAAATCGTGCATGGGGGGATGGTCCCTCAGCTCAGCCTGCACCCTCTTGCAGTCCAGGGGCCCTTGGGAGAAGTCAGCAGTCGGACATCCTTAGCGCTGCCACGGAGGCAAGAGAGGCTCCCACCACCACCACTGTGCTCACCAGCTGTGAGGATGGTTTCTGGGTGAGTGGTGCTCCCCCTGTGGGAGCACACTGACCACCAGGGGGAAGCTCCTGAATTGAGCATCTGCCCCCAGGTGGTCAGTGTGCATCATAGCGTCCAGTCGTTCCACCGTTTGGTCAATTTGCATAGTAGACTTTTATTATGTAGGATGGGCCTTGAGATCGTGAAGAAGATGGAAGCCTGTATCTGAGCTGTTGCCTCGTCTGTCTGAGGGGCAGGTGAGGGACTACGTGTGAAATCCTCTGACAAGGTCACGTGTCCTAAAAGGTCATTTGTACCCGAAATTTCACTGACTTTTCTGATAAACCTAGTTCAGTTCAGATGTATCTCACTTAATGTAATTTATTACTAGTGCAAAGATCTGAGTCTGGATTCATTTTATTAGTTCCTTTTCTGTTTTATAAATAAGTCCTATAAAATTTGTTTTTGTTAATCATTTTTAAAGTGATATATGTACTTGATTTTTTTTGGCATTGCCTAAACGTCCTTGCATTTTTTAAAAAAATTATTAGTGAAGGTATTACAAATGTGTCCTCATCCTCCCCATTAACCCCCAACCTCCCCACCCGACCCCCCCCCCCCCACTCCCCGCACACTCATGCTCCCATCCCCCTGTTGTCCATGTCCATTGGTTTGGCTTATATGCGTGTATACAAGTCCTTTGGTTGATCTCTTCCCATTACCCCCTCCCTCCCCAACTTTCCTTCTGGGGATTGATAGCCTGATCGCTGTTTCTCAGTCTTTGGGTCTGTCCCTTTTCATCAGTCTATGTTGTTCTCTATAATCCACAAATGAGTGAGATCATGTGGTATTTCTCTTTCTCTGACTGGCTTATTTCACTTAGCATAATGCTCTCCAGTTCCATCCATGCTGTTGCAAAAGGCAAGAGTTCCTTCTTTTTTACCGCAGCATATATTCCATTGTGTAGATGTACCACAGTTTCCTAATCCACTCATCTGCTGATGGGTACTTAGGTTGTTTCCAAATATTAGCTATGGTGAATTGTGCTGCTATGAACATGGGGTGCATATATCCTTTCTGATTGGCGTTTCTGGTTTCTTGGGATATATTCCTAGTAGTGGGATCACTGGGTCAAATGGGAGTTCTATTTTTAGTTTTTTGAGCAAGCTCCATACTGTTCTCCTATCTACTTGATATTAAACGAAAAGGAATCACAGAATTGCACAAAGAAAGAAGTGAAAGACCCTTCTCCCCCTGCCCCAGACAGCATAGTCCCTGTTAACTGTTTGGGGTGTTGAGGTTTCCTGGTGTTTCAGAGAGCTTCCTACATGCTTCAAATGGGAAAATATCATTTCCGGTTCTGAGCATCATTTGTTCAGTCAGAGCCACATGGCAGCCTAGAAAGCCCAAAACATGGACCTTTCTCCCCAGGTGAGTCATCTGCTGAATGAATGCAGTGGAAGGTGAACTTCTCTTATCTGTCAAGTGATAGGCAATTAATTTCTAAGGCGAGAATGTAAAGTGTATTTCTTTTTTTTTTTTTTTTTTATTGCTTAAAGTATTACAAAGGGTATTACATATGTGTCCATTTTATCACCCCGCCCTAGACAGTCCCCTAGCCTCCCCTATCCCCCAGTGTCTTATGTCCATTGGTTATGCTTATATGCATGCATACAAGTCCTTTAGTTGATCTCTTACCCCCCTACCTCCTGCCCCCCAACCCTCCCCGGCCTTCCTGCTGCAGTTTGACAATCTGTTTGAGGCAGCTCTGCCTCTGTATCTATTATTGTTCAAAAGTTTATAATGGTCTCTATTATCCATGAATGAGTGAGATCATGTGGTATTTTTCCTTCATTGACTGGCTTATTTCACTTAGCATAATGCTCTCCAGTTCCATCCATGACGTTGCAAATGGTAAGAGTTCCTTCCTTTTTACAGCAGCATAGTATTCCATCGTGTAGATGTACCACAGTTTTCTAATCCATTCATCTACTCATGGGCACTTAGGCTGTTTCCAGATCTTAGCTATGGTGAATTGTGCTGCTATGAACATAGGGGTGCATATATCCTTTCTGATTGGTGTTTCTGGTTTCTTGGGATATATTCCTAGAAGTGGGATCACAGGGTCAAATGGGAGTTCCATTTTCAGTTTTTTAAGGAAAATCCATACTGTCTTCCATAGTGGCTGCACCAGTCTGCATTCCCACCAGCAGTGCACAAGTGATCCTTTTTCTCCACATCCTCTCCAGCACCTGTCGCCTGTTGATTTGTTGATGATAGCCAGTCTGACAGGTGTGAGATGATATCTCATTGTTGTTTTGATTTGCATCTCTTGGATGATTAGTGACTTTGAGCATGTTTTCATATGTCTCTTGGCTTTCTGAATGTCCTCTTTTGAAAGGTGTCTATTTAGGTCCTTTGCCCACTTTTTGATTGGATTGTTTATCTTCCTTTTGTTGAGTTGTATGAGTTCCCTATAAATTTTGGAGATTAGGCCCTTATCAGATATGACATTGGCAAATATGTTTTCCCACACAGTGGGTTTTCTTGTTGTTTTGTTGAAGGTTTCTTTTGCTGTGCAGAAGCTTTTTATTTTGATGAAGTCCCATTTGTTTATTTTCTCTTTAGTTTCAAGTGCCCTAGGAGCTGTGTCAGTGAAGAAATTGCTTCGGCATATGTCTGAGATTTTGTTGCCTTTGGATTCTTCTAGAATTTTTATGGTTTCCTGTCGTACATTTAAGTCCTTTATCCATTTTGAGTTTATTTTTGTGTATGGTGTAAGTTGGTGGTCTAGTTTCATTTTCTTGCATATATCTGTCCAATTTTCCCAACACCATTTATTGAAGAGACTATCTTGGCTCCATTGTATGTTCTTGCCTCCTTTGTCAAATATTAATTGAGCATATTGGTTCGGGCCGATTTCTGGGCTCTCTATTCTATTCCATTGATCTATATGCCTATTCTTGTGCCAGTACCAGGCAGTTTTGAGAACAGTGGCTTTGTAATACAACTTGATATCTGGTATTGAGATCCCACCTACTTTGTTCTTTTTCAGGATTGCTGCAGCTATTCGGGGTCTTTTTTTATTCCAGATGAATTTTTGGAGAGTTCGTTCTAGATCTCTGAAGTATGCCGTTGGTATTTTAATGGGAAGTGCGTTGAATTTATAGATTGCTTTGGGTAGTATGGACATTTTAATGATGTTGATTCTACCAATCCAGGAACACGGTATGTTCTTCCATCTGTTTATGTCTTCCTCTATATCTTTTTTCAACGTCCTGTAGTTTTCTGAGTAGAGGTCTTTTACCTCTTTAGTTAAGTTGATTCCTAGGTAGCTTAATTTTTTTGGTGCAGTGGTAAACGGGATTGCTTTTATAATCTCTCTTTCTGAAAGTTCACTACTGGTGTATAGAAATGCCTCAGATTTCTTGGGGTTAATTTTGTATCCTGCTACATTGCCAAATTCATGTATTAAGTCTAGTAGCTTTTGGATGGAGTCTCTGGGGTTTTGTATGTATAATATCATGTCGTCTGCAAATAAGGACAGTTTTACTTCCTCTTTTCCAATTTGGATGCCTTTTATTTCTTCTTCTTGCCGAATTGCAATGGCTAACACTTCCAGTACTATGTTGAACAGGAGTGGTGAGAGGGGGCATCCCTGTCTTGTTCCTGTTCTTAGGGGAAATGGTGTTAGTTTTTGCCCATTGAGTATGATGTTGGCTGTGGGCCTGTCATATATGGCTTTTATTATGTTGAGGTATGATCCTTCTACTCCCACCTTGCTGAGAGTTTTTATCAAAAATGGGTGTTGAATTTTGTCAAATGCTTTTTCTGCATCAATTGATATGACCATGTGGTTTTTTTCTTTCAGTTTGTTTATGTGATGTATCACGTTTATTGATTTGCGGATATTGTACCATCCTTGCATCCCTGGGATAAATCCTACTTGGTCATGGTGTATGATCTTTCTGATGTACTGCTGGATCCGATTTGCTAAGATTTTGTTGAGGATTTTGGCATCTATGTTCATGAGGGATATTGGCCTGTAGTTCTCTTTCATTGTGTTGTCTTTACCTGGTTTTGGTATTAGGGTGATGCTGGCTTCATAGAATGAGCTTGGAAGTGTTCCTTCCTCTTGAATTTTTTGTAGTAGTCTGAGGAGGATAGGTTTTAGTTCTTCCTTGAATGTTTGGTAAAACTCCCCTGTGAAGCCGTCTGGTCCTGGGCTTTTGTTTGATGGAAGCTTTTTGATGACTGCTTCAATTTCTTCCATAGTTATTGGCCTGTTGAGATTTTTAGATTCTTCCTGATTGAGTTTTGGAATGTTGTATTTTTCTAGGAATTTGTCCATTTCCTCCAGGTTGTCTAGTTTGTTGGAGTAGAGCTGTCCATAGTATTTTTTAATGATCATTTGTATTTCTGTGGGGTCTGTTGTTATTTCGCCTCTATCGTTTCTGATTTTGTTTATTTGGGTCCTCTCTCTTTGCTTCTTGGTGAGTCTGGCTAGAGGTTTGTCAATCTTGTTTATCCTTTCAAAGAACCAGCTCTTGGTTTCATTGATTTTCTGTATTGTTTTTTTGGTCTCTATGTCATTTATTTCTGCTCTAATCTTTATTATTTCCTTCCTTCTGCTCACTCTGGGGTTTTCTTGTTGCTCTCTTTCTAATTCTTTGAGTTGTAGAGTTAGATGATTTACTACCATGTTTTCTTGTTTTTTGAGATAGGCCTGTAGAGCTATAAACTTCCCTCTCAAGACTGCTTTCATTGTGTCCCATAGGTTTTGGATTGTTGTGTTTTCATTGTCATTAGTTTCCAGGATGTTTTTAATTTCTTCTTTGATCTCATTGGTAACCCAATCAATATTTAATAGCATGCTATTCAGCTTCCAGGTGTTTGAGTATTTTTGGTTGTTTTTATTGTAGTTTATTTCTAATATTATGCCAGCGTGGTCTGTGAAGATGCTTTTTATGATTTCAATCTTCTTGAATTTGGGGATACTTTGCTTGTGACCCAATATATGGTCTATTTTTGAATATGTCTTATGAGCATTTGAGTAGAATATATATTCCCTGGCTTTGGGGTGGAGTGTTCTGAAGATGTCTATTAAGTCCATCTGATCTAGTGAGTCATTTAGGATTGCTGTATCTTTGCTGATTGTTTGTCTAGAGGGCTTATCCAGTGCTGTCAGTGGTGTATTAAAGTCCCCTACTATGATTGTATTGTTGTCGATCTCTCCTTTGATATCTTCCAGGAGTTTTTTTATGAATTTGGGTGCTCCTGCATTGGGTGCATATATGTTTACCAGAGTTATATCTTCTTGTTGTATTGATCCCTTTAGTATTATGAAGTGGCCTTCCTTATCTCTTGTTATGGCCTTCACTTTGAGGTCTATTTTGTCTGATATAAGTATTGCTACCCCAGCTTTCTTTTCCTTTCCATTTGCCTGAAAGATATTTTTCCATCCTTTCACTTTCAGTCTGTGTGAGTCCCTTCTAATGAGGTGGGTTTCTTGTAGACAGCAGATGTATGGGTCATGTTTTTTTATCCATTCAGCCACTCGATGTCTTTTGTTTGGAGCATTTAGTCCGTTTACGTTTAAAGTTATTATTGAAAGGTACTTGTTTGTAGCCATTTCTGTTTTTGTGTGGCTGTTTTCTTTCTGAGCTTTTTATTTCTTATTTTTATACCAGTCCCTTTAGCATTCCTTGCATTGCTGGCTTGGTGGTGATAAACTCCCTTAGCCTTTTTTTGTCTGTGAAGCTTCTTATTTCCCCTTCAAGTTTGAATGATAGCCTTGCTGGATAGAGTATTCTTGGATTCAGTCCTTTGCTTTGCATCGCTTTGTAAATTTCAGTCCATTCTTTTCTGGCCTGATGTGTTTCTGTTGAGAAATCATTTGACAATCTAATGGGAGATCCCTTGTATGTAACTTTCCGTCTCTCTCTTGCAGCCTGTAAGATTCTCTCTTTGTCCTGAACATTTGCCATGGTAATTATGATGTGTCTTGGTGTGGGTCTTTTTGGGTTCACCTTGTTTGGGACTCTCTGGGCTTGTGTGACTTTTTTCTTCCCCACCTCAGGGAAGTTTTCTGATATTATTTCTTCTAATAGGTTTTCTAATCCTTGTTCATCCTTTTGTTGTTCTGGTACTCCTATTATTCGTATATTGTTTCGTTTCATGTTGTCCCAAAGCTCCCTTAGGCTCTCCTCCTGTCTTTTAATTTTTTTCTCCAATTGCAGTACATTTTGGGTGTGTTTTGCTTCCTTGTCTTCTAATTCACTAATTCGGTCCTCCGCTTCTCCTAGTCTACTGTTGATACTTTCAATGGAGTTTTTCATTGCAGCTATATCACTCTTCATTTCTTCTTGGGTCTTACTTAAGTTGTTGATTTTTTCATCTGTTTCTTCTAGCTTCTTCCATATGTTATCGATTTTTTCATCTGTTTCGTCTTGCTTCTTGCAGAGGTTGTCGATTTTTTCCTCCATCCGGTTTATGCACTCTAGGACCCTTATTCTGAATTCTTTTTCTGTCATGTTGCATGCCTCTGTATTACTTAGCTGCTTTTCTGGAGAGTCCTCCTTCTCTTTCCTTTGGGGGTTTCTTTGTCTACCCATGTTTGATCTCACTGACATATCTAGACGTTGAGTCGTTCAGTGGTTGCTCCCTTGGTGGCAGTGACTCCTTGATCTGTGGTTGCTCTTCGGGCGGTTGCGGTAGCAGCTGCTCTTCAGTTGGCAGCAGCTCCTCTGGTGGGTTCTGTTCACAGCTGTGGTGGCTCTTCTGGCTAGTGGGGCGAGGTTTCACGTACAGCTGCTGTTCCTCGGCAGAGGGTGTGTTGCTCAGGAGGTTGCTGTTGCTTGGACCTGCTGCGTTGATTTAAAGGCACAAAATACAACACAACAAGGCACCACGTACCAGGCACTATACACAAATATATTCACGATATTAATAACCCCAAATAAAGGTGATCACCCGAATTGAGAGAATTAGGGAACAAGGAAGAAGAAAGAGAAAAAGATAAAAGAGAAAAAGAAAAGAAAAGTAGGGACCAAAAAAAAAGGAGTGCAAAAATGAAATTTGGAAAAAGAAGGGGGGAAAATAAAAGCGAGAAAAGAAAAGAAAAGAAAAAAAAAGAGCGAAAAGAGAGAATGAAGTGGAAGAGGGGAAGAGACTTTTTATATGAGGAGAATACTCCTATAGAACAGCCATTAATCCCAACAAATTCCAGCAACAGCTCCCTGGAGATGAATGCAAACTAGAAACAACCAATAATATAACGATGAAAATAGAATGGAGAACACTAATCCCAAAATAAAATAAAGAGAAAATAAAATGGCACTTTAAAAAATGGTAAAATGGTAGCAGTAGTAATACTGGTTAAAAATAAGAAGGTAGTAATTAAAAGGGTAAAATCAGGTGATGGAAAAAGAAGAAAAAAAAAAGAAAAGAAAAAAAAAGAAGAAAAAAAAAAGGAAAAAAAAATTGGTTTCTTAGTTAAAAGGTGGAAAAAAAAAATTGCAGTAGTGAAGGTCCCTTGGTTCTTCTATTCTTCAGTGTGGCTCGCCTTAGACCTGCCAGGTATTCAGGAGAGTGTTGAGTTTCCCTGCGATACACTGTTCCTCTGTGTTGTAAACCACAGTCCTTATTTTAAAGCAGACCGCTTTTGTTTCCCAGACTGCCTTATTTTGTGTTTAGCAAAGAGTCAGTTTGTGGGTCAGCCTCTGGGTGGCAGTGTTTTGGGGTTGGCCTCTGAGGCTATAGGGCCTTTCTGTCCAGTGGAAGTTCACTGCCCAGAGCTGGCTGCGTAATAGTTAGTTACCAGCGCTGTGTTGTTGCTGGGATTGAAAATCCCTCTATAGGCCAGACCCTGTTAACTCCCAGGGATTGATCAGGTTATTTTAATCCTTGATCTTCTACAGGGTGGAATCTGGGTGTGGCTGTGCTCCTTGCCTGGGGGCTGGGGGGAGGAGTCTCACTCTCCAGAGAGAATGGCTGCCCCAGTCCTGTGCTCAGGGGTGTCTCAGCACTCAATTCGCTGCCACCTCTCCCGGCTCCCCCTCTCTCCTCAGTCTCTCCCCAGATTCCACTCCTCCGCACACTCTCCCTCTCTTCAGCACAGGTGAGTGTCTGTATCCGAAATGTCCCATGAACAGGATTCAGTGAAAACAATCAAACAAACGCCGGCCGCGGAAACGGGGAAGGCTTGGTTTCTGTAAGCTTCTTCTCTTACCGGCACTGCATGGTCTGGTCAGCTCTTCAGGCTGCCCCCTTTAGGCTCAGTCCTCTGTGATCACAGCACTGAGCTCTCAATTCCCCCGGCGGCGCCAGGAATCCCGCAGTTCTCCTTTCCCCCCCGTCAGGGGCTATGCCTGTCCCAAGGGACGCGGCTGCCGCGCGGTCTCCCTCCGACTCTCTGGGTTCAGAGGTCTGGCAAACTTTCCTGCCCAAATCCCTGGGTTTTTTTTACCTTTCCTGGGGAGTTCTGCTCTTCTCGGCTGCAAACCGTCTCACCAGCTGAGCAATTTCGCCAATTCGGTGTGGGTGTTACTAGTTTCAGCTGCTGACTCCATTTGCTCCAGGACACGACCTGGGACGCGTCTGCCTATATCGCCGCCATCTTCCTCCGTAAAGTGTATTTCTGAAATGGCATGGTTATGTTTAGAAAATATGGGGTCAGATTCAAATCTTTAGATTATTTAATGTTCTTTGAAGATGTAGATAAAAATTACTCACATTATTGACTCAGCAAAGTCATAATTCCTATGAATCATCTCATTCAATGCATTTCAGGGTTCAAGTCTAAGAAATCCCCTCTGATGAAAACAGAAAAATGACATTTCGGAGGTGTTCAAAGATGAAAGCTGTGCTTTCTTCAGATGAAATCAAGGTTGACGCCTAGGTGCCTGGGACATCACGCCCAGGGACTGTTAATACAGGGATGAAAGGACTGGAGTGAGACCCGGTGGTTTCCAACCCCTGAGTCAGCACTGCGTGGCAGCAATGAAGACGAAGGTGTCGGTGCTCATTTGATAAGATTACTTGTCTGTGGTTTATTTCACTTTATTTTCTCTTCCCTCACATTGTCATTGCTTTAGTATTTACTTCCCTGCCACTCTAGTTCCCGTGTGTCCCTGCACCCTAAGAACCTTCATTAACTCCCTCTTATGGCATCAAAAGACCTTAAAGCAGGACAGCGGTTCAGTGAGAGGGCACCAGGTGTGGCAGAGGTGCCCGTATGCTGTGTGCTGTGTGTGCACACGTGTCTGGACTACAACTCCTGAAAGGCCCTGTGATCCTCTAAGCTTCCTCCTGCTGGCATTTTGGCACAACACTTCATAGTCCTGCTGTGGCGTGTCTGTGTATGTGAAGTGTTTGGAGTAGAGTTTTCTAATGTTTTCTCAGACATAGAGGTGAACTGTTTGGAAGGATAAGTATGTTGAATGAAATTAAGCATCTGTGAGGTACAAGGCACTCTTCCTAGGTATTGAGGGAACTTACATGGTGTTAGGGAAGGAACCTGTGCACACATAATTAAACACCTGTGTTTATGCAGCTCTAACCATGTGCATTATCTCATGGAATCCTTAGAGCACCCTATGGGGTGGGTACTGTTAGAACTGTCTCAATGGCAGAATGTAGCAGTTATGGGCCTCCTGTGCTGTGGAAGCACAGAGGAGGGAGAACTAGACCTTGAAGGATGGTGGGGTTTTATTGGCAGGAAAGAGGGATGTGGTTGTCCCAGGAGAGGGAGGAGAATGAGCAAAGGGAAATTCACAGGGCTCACATGCCAATGTGAGTATGAAGTATTTAATTTTAGCTCTGTTCACAAGGAACTGTGGCCAGTATAAAGATCTTATATGTGCAAATGACATCCATCACACCTCTGGGTGCGTAGGTGTAGTACTTGTTTTACTTAGCCTCTCTAAGGAAAGGGTAAGTGAACGTAAAGTTATTTCCCTTTAAAACAAAGTTAAAGTTTTACATTTCAAATCATTGGTTCAGATGAGTCCAGTCCATCTGCTTTTTGTTTCCTGTAAGAGACCTTTACTGTGCTACAAGGTCATGAAGCATTTACAAGTGAATGGAGATGAACACTCCCTCCCCCCACCCCCCGTTTTAATTTTTATTGGTGACTTTAATTTTTTCATTGTTTCAGGTTACTGGCACCTTGCCATGCTTGCTTGATGGTGATTATTTCATCAGGTCAAATCCTTCATCTCCAGATCTTGGAATATTATTTGACCTTAGAATGTCTTATATTCCCAGTGTATGTCAGTTGAAAGTTAAAGCTTTCTAGTCTATTAGTTAAAAGAGAAGGTTTCAAAAAAAGCTTGTATTTGCAAGTAAAATAATTGATGTTTTTAGTGTAGTAGAACTGTAATCCTTGAGGAACGGGGATGGCAGTGGTTTCACTTTTACATTTAGTGCTGCTTATTCTGTAGCATTTAAAATCAAATTATAGGAGATGCTCAAGGTCACTAATCACAGGGAAAATGCAAATAAGAACCACAAAATGTCACCTCCCACTGCCAGAAAGACCGTTATCAAAAAGACAAAAAGGGACAAGTGTTGTGAGGAAGTGGGGAAAAGGGAACCCTTGGGCACTGTTGGTAGGATTATAAATTGGTGCAGCCACTAGGGAAAAAAGTATGAATGTTCCTCAAAAGATTAAAAATAGAACTATGATACGACCCAGCAATTTCACTTATGGTTCTAGGAAGAAATCCCAAACACTAATTCAAAAGGATATATGTGCCTCTGTGTTTATTGCAACATTACTTACAAGAGCACAGCTATGGAAGCAGCCTAAGTGTCCACCCATAGACAACTGGATAAAGAAGATGTGGGGCATATACACAGGGGAGTGTTATTCAGTCATAAAAATGAATGAAATCTTGACATTTGCAACAACATAAATGGTCTTCAGGGCATGAAGCTAAGTGAACTAAGTTGGACAGAGAAAGACAAATACCATATGATCTGGCTTATATGTGGAATTAAAAAAACACACCCTCATAGATGCAGAGGACAGACTAGTGGCTGCCATAGTTGGGGGATGGTAAAAATGGATAAAGGGATGAATAGGAAAAACAACATGGTGCAAAACCAGAAAACCTTACTATTGGCTAGTGATTGGTGACAACAAGCAAACAAAACAACAACAACAAATACCTTTTTTCAAAAAAGAAAAACAATCTCAAATCGGATGTCAGCTACATGTATTCTATAACTAAACAAAGCCAGACCTCAGGTTCTAAAGGTTATGTGCCAGGCAATGGACAATTTATACCCAGGGGTTTCCCTCTGTCCCAGAGATAGAGGGAAGTTAACCTTGTGAATGTGGGCTCTAATTAAGGGACCTGGCCAAGTGGTGATTTTTTAAAGGAAATACCAGAAACTTGGATTAGCTGAACATCATGTGAAGTATTGAGCCAGTGGGTGTGAGTCTGTGATAGTAGTTATATGCCTCCATAGTCTAATAGCTTGAAAGATGTGGTATATATTGTGGGCCTCATGGCATCCCAGAGAGCCCACAGTTCTTACATGGATGGTTGTACACCGTCCTTTCATTTCTCTAAGGCAAATTCACCCATCTGTGCAGTGTAGGCAGGACA
The DNA here is from genome assembly GCF_964212035.1 of Myotis nattereri. NCBI lineage: Eukaryota > Metazoa > Chordata > Mammalia > Chiroptera > Vespertilionidae > Myotis > Myotis nattereri. The sequence goes on from NC_138085.1 coordinate 16,001,823, forward strand.
GGAGAGGAGCAGGACCCCAAGTGGGCCCCAGTGGCCTGTCAGTTGACAGTTGGACGACGTTCTGAGCAGGAAAGGCCCTTGAACAGTTGAACTTGCTCTTTTCTCTGTTTCTCTGTCAGGGACACAAGGCTTCCTGAGCCCAGGTGCTGTGGGTAGGATTTGAGCTCATCCTATCACATGTGTCACTCAGGGGACTCGAGCACCAGCTGCCACCTCATCATTCAGGTGCAGGGAGTTTCAGGAGCAATTTAACTGGATGGGGTTTGCGCATGACCTTCAGCTCTGCAAGTACCGTACACAGGGACACCGCTGTGCTTCTGTTTATTTCTTGTGAAGAGTGTCTTAGTCTACAGTGAATACTAACGTTGTTCCTTTAAAAGGACCTGGTCTGTGCTTATAAACTGAACTGCTTCAGACTGTCTCATCTAGGTTTTCATTTCCTAGTCAGCCCGTGAAAGAGGAGAATTAAGCGATGGCTGTTTCTGAAACATTTTGATGCCGGTAGAATTCCTAATCCCGCAAAGTAAGTTGGCGATATATTCCTTCCAAGGGGGTAACTTTTCAGAAATTCAGTTTTTAGGATCAAGATAACTCAGGTTTTCAGAATGTATGTTCTGTTAGCATTTCAATAACTTGTGGGGAGAGGGCTTTCATTGTTGATTTTCTGTTCCTTTAGGGAGTGTGTGATAGCAGCATGTACAGTTTCATACCAGGCAGGGAAGTGACGCATAGACAAGGGATTTTGGGAGATGTTTGCACCACTGTCTGCTGAGAATGTTCTTCAGTGGTTTCCTGTGGGATTAGCAGTCATCATGGTGCTGCACCAGCCCAGTTCCCTCCAATGAGGGGGAAGGTGAGTCCTGGTCCGGGTCCTCAGTGACTCTGCCTTTCCTCTGGAGGTGGGACAGGGACACAGGCCTGGCAGCCACTGTGAGCAGATTTAACACCTGAGACTGACAGGCACCCTGGTACGAGTGTGTGCAATATGTACCTAACAGAAGGTTACTATCTTTGATATAAACAGAGCCCTTAAAATTTGAAAACACAATCTAAATTCTATAATGAGCAAAAACAGAAATCTAACTGTAAAATGGGCTCACACACAGAAATCTAACTGTAAAATGGGCTCACACACAGAAATCTAACTATAAAATGGGCACACACACAGAAATCTATCTTTAAAATGGGCACACACACAGAAATCTAACTGTAAAATGGGCACACACACAGAAATCTAACTGTAAAATGGGCACACACGCAGAAATCTAACTGTAAAATGGGCACACACATAGAAATATAACTGTAAAATGGGCACACACAGAAATCTAAGTCTAGGATATAAGCGGGAAATTCACAGAGAGATACAGTTGGGCAGTCAGGAAGAGGATGATGAAGATCCCTGGTTTACGAAAAATTCAGGGCTCTAGTCGCCCTGTGTCTGTGTAACTCAGTTTCCAAGTTGCAGAATCCCCCAGTTTTAGAATGGGGGATTATCATATTTTCTAACCCCAAAGGTTTAACTCAGGTCATACCACTGCTCCCCCCCCCCCCCCCCGCCCCGGCCCTCCACCACCTCTGCTGACACCACCAGGTGAACAGGACCTCCTACCACATAAACCCACCCACGTATGCGCACAAACACAGCTCTGGGTGAACCAAAGGGGACTCACACTCTACATACTACCCTGCTATTAGCTTTTTCGTATAATAATACACATTGGGCAAGTCCTGACTGCCCTAGTCCTCTGACGTCATGGGCAGAAGGGGGGGGGGCACTTCGTTGTGTCCATCTGCCCTGCCCCCAATACATATCCAAGCACAGACTTCTTAGGATTTGGTGGTTTTAATAATAATGTTCAGGGGTTTTGTTCTTAGTAGGAGGGAAAGATGTATATTCAATCTTTCCTAAAGTGAAGTCACAGATGCTTTTTTAAAAATTAATCTTAGAGAGAGGAAGGGAGAGAAAAACATTGATGTGAGAGAGAAACATTGATGGTTTCCTCCCCCATGAGTCCGACCAAGGATCAAACCTGCAACCTAGGTATGTGCCCTGACCAGGAAGCGAACCCACAACCTAGCTGTATGCCCTGACTGGGGGGCGAACCCGAAACCTTTTGGTGTATGGGAAGACACTCCAACTAACTGAGCCTCGGGGCCAGGGCAGTCACAGCTATTTTGTTTTAATGAGGTGAAGGCCTGTGCATTGGTACAGAAACACTTCCAATGTATATTGTTCTATAAAAAAGGGAAGTAGAGGATAGGATGCGTACTGTGACTCCACTTTGGTCCATGAAGAGCTGCGTTTGTGCACCTTCATGGGTGGGTTTATGTGAACTGTTCCCAAGGCTGCCCCGAGGAGCGGGAGTGGGGACTGGCAGCAGGATTAGAGAGGCCTTCTACCTCCTGCTTCTACACCTCGGCAGTTTGCAACTTTCAAAGAAAAGGTCTTCCTTTTGAGATTCATCATGGAATGTATTTGTTCGCATTTGCATAGAACAAGATAGGGCGAGGGACTACCAAACTAGAGGGGAGGGAGGTGGCTGTCCCTTTTTCCTTATTTCTAGTCATTCAAACTTTTTACAACACTCCACATGTTACTTTTATATTTTAAAAATAATAAAGTCATAATTGCTTTATTTCAAATGATGATTTGAAACAATTTAAAAATACTTCTCAAATAAGTCCTTAGAGGCAAAATACTCTAATGACATCAGTACTTGCTCACATTATTGTGGGAAAATGTATTTCTACGGTTCACAGGTAAGAAAGAGACTTATGCCGTCACTGCTTTGGCTCAGTGGATAGAGCGTCGGCCTGCGGACTGAAGGGTACCAGGTTTGATTCTGGTCAAGGGCATGTACCTTGGTTGCGGGCACATCCCCAGTAGGGGGTGTGCAGGAGGCAGCTGATCGATGTTTCTCTCTCGTGGATGTTTCTAACTCTCTATCCCTCTTCCTTCCTCTCTGTAGAAAATCAATAAAATATATTTTAAAAAAGAAAAGAAAAGAAAGAGACTTATTTACTGAGCTGATGCCCCCACAGAAGGGTCAGCTTCCATTCTCACTCATCAGTGACATAGAAATGTCTGCAAAGGTATCTGCGCTGAAAGGGATTGACTCAGGTGTCCACCGCAAATCTAGGTCACAGCACACCCTGCTTTTGTAGGACTTAGGAGCTCCCCCTGAACGGTGGCGCCCCTTGTGGAAAAGGTGTGGAAGTGGATCTTTCAGTTTCCAGAAGGGGTATAGCTCCCACGGGGCACCTCCCTTCCTGGCCTTAGAGATCAAGCAAACAGGAGGCATCCGAGAAGATGGCCCTGTTCTAACACAAATAGGAAATTCACTATTAAAAATGTTTTGCTCGATGCTGAAGTCTTGGTCACTTTATCTGAGTGCTTCTTTTCTTGCCAGCACACCTGAGACTCTCCTGAAGGTAATGAGCAAGTGTGAGGAGCCTGTCTTTGCTCCTTCTCATTGAGCACTCGGCTAAACGCATAACCAGGCTAATCCAGAGACTGTCTATCCCTCGTCCAAGGGTGTAGACGTGCAGTTGTGTTGTATCGGGCAGATTGCCCTCCAGAAATACGGAGCACCTTCCAGTACGTTCCCTGGCCAGGCCCTGCCGTGGGCAGTGGGCATGGAGAGTCAGACAGGGGTGGTCCGTGCCTCCTGCAGCTCCGAGCCTGGCAGCCTTGGGCCTTCCCCTCACTCCTTAGGCCTCCCCACTGCTGCTGCCGCGGCCGTGCCAGGCCCTCTTCTTGGGACAGAAAGGAGCTCGGGGTCTGGCATGCAGGTGGTTGGACCTAAGGTCAGATATGCTTTTTAAAAAAGTTCTTTAGGGTAATTATTTATTTTTAAAATATTTTTCAATGTATTTTTATTGATTTTAGAGTGAGAGGAAGGCAGAGATAGAAACATCGATGACAGAGAAACATCCATTGCCTGCACGCCTCCTGCTGGGGATGGAGCCCGAAACTCCAGCATGTGCCCTCTTGGTGCAAGGGTCCATGCTCTAGCCACTAGGCCAAAAAAACACCCACAATATCTTTTTCATTGATTTCAGGGAAAGGAAGGAAAAGGAGAGAGAGAGAGAGAGAGAGAGAGAGAGAGAGAGAGAGAGAGAGAGAGAGAAGAGAAACATCAGTGATGATAGAGAAACATCATCCTGCACACCCCCTATTGGGGATCAAGCCCGCAACCCAGGCATGTGCCCTGACTGGGAATGGAAAGGTGACCTCCTGGTTCATGGGTTGACCCTCAAACCCTGAGCTACACTGCCCAGGCCAGATATGCTTTTTAAACTCCCCTCCCCCCACCTTTTTTTTTTTTTTTTTTGGTAATCTGGCAACAATGATGAAGTTGCCAGGGATGGCACTGGTGCTGAAAAGACTTTGTTGTGTTATAGCAAAATACCTTGTTTTTTAATTTTAATGAAAATACTTGGTTGTGTTTTTACTTAAAGTTGTGACATTTGTTAACTTTTTTAAGCTCATGGCAGTGCTTTCCCTCAGATGATGATGAGGAGGAGGCAGCCAGCAGCTTCTGGTAACACTGAGGTCTTTTAACAGAGGATCGAGAGGCTTGTGAAGCTGGTGAGCCTCCTGCCTGTCTGAGAGGTCAGGTCACTCAGCATGTGGGCCATCTCTGCTCCCAGCTTCCCTGCTTGTCACCTTTTGTTGGTTATTTTTTCCTCATTAACTCCTCTGCCAAAGATCGCTAAGGAAATGGAATGGTAATAAAGTTCAGATTAGCTTACTCTTCTACTTACTACTTCCGCACAAAGGATAGATTTGGTCAGAACTAGTGTGGAGAACTTCTAAGTGGGCTTACCTATCCATGAGCCTATCTTCAGAGAACTTTTTTTTCTTTTTTAATCCTCACCTGAGGATATTTTTCTCATCGATTTTTAGAAAGAGTGGAAGGGAGGGAAGGAAGGCAGGGGAGAGACAGAAACACTGATGTGAGAGAGACACATTGATTGGTTGCCTCCCATACGTGCCCCATCCAGGGCCCAGATTGAACCTCCAACCCAGGTATGTGCCCTTGACCAGAATCGAATCCGAGACCCTTCAGTCTGCAGGCCAATGCTCTATCCACTGAGCAAAACCAGCTATGGCCAGGTAACTTTTTAATGTTAAGTTTGTTGAGTTTTGACAAACGTATACAGTCATGTAACTGTCCACACAGTCAGATAGAGAATGTGTCCATCACCCAAGCAGCACCTCTGCCTCTTAGTCATCAATGCTCCTGCCCAGCCTCAGCCCCAGGCAATCACTCCTGTTTTCTTTCCCAATACTTTTGCCTTTTCCAGAATGTCTTATACATCAGATCATACAGTATGTGGCCTTGTGAGTCAAGCTTTCACTCAGCCTAATGCTTCCAAGATTCATCCATGCCGATGCACGTATTAGAAGTTTGTTCTTTTTCATTCTAAACAGTACAGGTACACCTTGGGGATACTGTGAGCTCGGTCTTTCTGTCTAGAAAACAATATATATACCTTAATTTAAAGTAGGCACCTGGCTGGTGTGGCTCAGTTGGGTGGGTGTCATCCCATGCACCAAAAGATTGCTGGTTCAATTCCCATTCAGGGCACATTGCCTGGGTTTCAGGCTTGATCCTCGTCGGCAGGAGGCATGCAGGAGGCAGCGAATCGATGTTTTGTTCTCACACCAATGTTTCTCTTTCTCTCTCCCTTTCCCTTCCTCTCTCTCTAAAAATCAATAAAAATATTAATTTAAAAATGCTTACCATTATATGAGCCTGTTGGAAAAGTGGCCAATATAATTTCTCAGTGCAGGGTTGCCACAAATCTTCAATTTGTAAAAAATTCAGTATCTGCGATGCACAATAAAGCGAGGTGGGCCTGTGTTCCATTGGCTGGATGCACCATAGAGTGTTTATCCATACATTAGTTGATGGACATCTGGGTTGTTTCTAAGTTTGGGCAATTATGGATAAAACTGTGCTGAGTAGTTGCGTATGAGTTTTTTTTAAGGTGGACATATGTTTGTATTTCTCATGGGTATAGACACCTAGGAGTGGGCTTGCTGGGGCATCTGGTGTTTGTTTTTACGAAGTTACCAAACTGTTTTCCAAAACGACCGCACCATTTTACACGCTCACCAGTAGTGTATGAGCGTTTTAGTTATTCTTGACAACACTTGGTATTCTCTGGGGTTTTGGTTTTTGATTTGCATTTTTTGCAGGGAGCCTTTACACTAGGAGAATCTAGGTCTATCCATTTCTAACTCAGGAACCTCTTGGACAAGTGAAAGCACTGCCTCCCTTGGGGTCTCAATGCCTATATTTTTAAAACGGGCACAGCAGAAATATAACCCCATCAGCTATAATGAGCTTTAATGAGAAAATACACATACGACACTTAGCTACTCTTTATAGTGCATGGCACACATTAACACACTGAAAGTGTGAGCTCTAAGTATTGACTGCTGTTGTAATTATATCCTATATAATAAAGAGCTATTACGCTAATTAGACCGAACAGCAGAATGACCATCTGGACGACCTTCGGGATGAAGCCAGGGCAGAAAGGGCCAGCCGAGGCTATGAGGGGCTGCGAGGGCCAAGCCCCTTGCACAAATTTCATGCATCAGGCCTCTAGTGTGTAAATAAATGCAAATATAATGACAGGTAGCTGGTGCAGTATGTCGTAGCATTCATCTAAGGCAGCGGTTTTCAACCTGTGGGTCGCGACCCCTTTGAGAGTCGAACGACCCTTTCACAGGGGTCACCTAAATACATCCTGCATATCAGATATTTACGTTATGATTCATAACAGTAGCAAAATTACAGTTATGAAGTAGCAACGAAGATAATTTTATGGTTGGGGATCACCACAACATGAGGAACTGTATTAAAGGGTCACAGCATTAGGAAGGTTGAGAAGCACTGATCTAAGTGAAGATGTGTGAGGTAGCTTGTAAGACAAGGGGCATTTGAAATGGGATTTGAAGGATTGGAGATGTGCCCTGTGAAGACGTCAGGAAAGGGCCTTTCTACAGAGGTGCACGGTGGAAGGGTAGAGGGGGCACACAGCACGGGACATGACTGGGACACACCCTGACTGTCCAGCAGGACATGCTCGCTGTGGCAGATTGTCCAGAAGTAGGAAGCCCTGGCCAGTGTGGCTCAGTTGGTTGAGCGTGATACTGTGCACCAAAATGTCACCAGTTCGATTTCGGTCAGGGCGCATGCCCGGGTTGCAGACTCCATCCCCAGTAGGGGGAGGGCTTGCACATCCATCAATATTTCTCTCTCTCTCTCGTCCTTCCTCTCTCTCTAAAAATCAATAAAAACATATATTTTTTTAAAGTTACAATTTAAAAAAGAAGAAGCAGAGGCATAATGAATGAGAACTTGGCCTACCTCTCTGAGTGGTTGTTTTTGTCATTCTAGAGTCTAGACCAGGGCTGGGCAAACTTTTTGACTCGAGGGCCACAATGGGTTCTTAAACTGGACCGGAGGGCCGGAACAAAAGCATGGATGGAGTGTTTGTGTGAACTAATATAAATTCAAAGTAAACATCATTACATAAAAGGGTACGGTCTTTTTTTTGAATAGTTTTATTCATTTCAAACAGGCCGGATCCGGCCCGCGGGCCGTAGTTTGCCCACGCCTGGTCTAGACCATGCCCTGAGTTGAACTTGACCTTGTTCTTAATCTCCAATACCAAAATGTGTCTTGTAATTATAGCATTAACAGTTAAATCTTTCAATCAATGCAGGTGTTACAGAAGACTGGAGAAAAACCAAGCAACGCTTAGAGAGATGGAGTTATATTTATTATTACACGCAGGCCCAGAGAAAAATGACTCTAGAATTCTGGGCAAAGTCACTCAGAAAGTTCCCTGTATTTGTATCTTTTTACCCTCTTTGTCTCCCAAATATGGGGTTTTCTGGTCCCCTTTGTGAGTTCTTAAAAAGCCCCTATGTGCTGGGTCTTTGAGACCTCAACCAAAGGCTTGGCCTGGTGCCAGCACTGATAACTTTGTCTGGGGAAGATGGATACTTCATTCCCCACTCGTTTTCTATACAGGACTCAAATCATTGACTCTCTGGGGTCATTGTTGGGGAGGGAGTTATATTGACACCTGAGAACTATAAGCTTAATAGAATTAATTCTCTGCCAAATAAAGTTAGTGGGCTTGCTTATAAGGGCCTGGAATGAGGGCCAGGAATAATCTCTAGAGGGTCCGAAGAGTCCTGGACTCTATTTTCCATGGCTGTCTTAAGCCGGGTGTGATGAAGACACTTCAGGATCCCGTCGACCTTGATTGCCGTGGGGGTGGTCCTTTTCATGTAGGAGTCAGTCCTTGGGTGGCAGATTTCATTATCTAAACAGAGTCACCAGGTTGGAAGGGATGGACCAGATCAGAATTTGGTACAGGCAGAGCGTGTTGAACGTGCTTCTGGACTGCTTTCTGGGTGGACTGTAAAGCCTGCAAGAACTAGAGAAAAGATTGGTTATGGATTTCAGCTTTTCTAGATTGGGCAGGTCAGTGTCTGAAAGAGTCACTAGACTCTATAGAGGCCCCAGTGGTTTTAGGGCAGCCTCCCAGGCCGCTTTGTCTGTGGCCTGGTTCCCTCTTGCTTCTGTGGAGTCTCCTTACCTTGTAAATAGCATTATGTACATGAGCCACTGCAAATGAGTACCTGCTATCATTATAAACTGTTACTGATTTTTCTTTTGCCCACTGGAGAACCTGAAACTGGGTGACTCGAGCGTTTGACATCTAGCGCTCCAGTGTGTTCTGGAGTAAAGCCTTGACTGCATGTGGGCCATTAGTTCCTGCCCTATGGTTAACTTATTTGCTTTTTTGATAAGCATAGCTGTGGCTGCTACTGCCCAGAGGCAAGTAGGTCACCCAAATGTAAAGGGGTCAAGTCTTTTGGACAAATAGGTTACTGGCCTTTTCTAGGGGCTGAGACTTTGGGTGAGTACCACTTTAGCTATGCCCCTTGTCTTACATACCCATCATGAAGTATAACATTGGCACTGCGGCCACTTCTGACAGCTAAATCTTTTGCTACTAAACATGACACATGGTAGAGCTATACAAACATCTTAGGGAGGTGACCTTCTATTTTTGACCTTCTCACACAAAGCAAAACTGTCCTTGTCTCTCTGGAGTCATGTCCATGAAGACGCAGGCATTATCGAAGTCTATTATACAGTTTTCTGGAGGCTACTGTCAGGGATGTGTATGGTGGCCAGTTCCTTTTTTTTCTAGCCACAAACACAGTCTGTCCAATTTCCCTAAAATGTATTCTGAGTTGTTTTGCTATACACAGGCAGCTTAACCACTATACAACTGGGCTTGGACCTCTGTCTAGCAAACTGCACTTTATAAGTTCAATATGCAAACTCCGGTTCTCCTAACTCAATGGGGTCTCAGCCAGTCCCTCAGTCAGACTCCTCCTCTCTTGGAGAATCTCAAAGTCCTGAAGGCTCCACAGTCCAGGGAGAGTGTCTTTCCTTTGCCCTTTGACTTTAAGCTGCCAGTCCAAAACAGCCAGAATTGCAGTTAGAAACAGCTTTGCATATTGCAAAACACTCCTGTGGCAGTGATTTGGGTATTAGGCCCCTTGTCTTCCTCCCAGTCCCCTTTGTGGCATAGCAGCGAACAGGCCTCTCCCAAGGGAGTGCACTGTAAGGGGATATCAGTCCCTCTTCTTCCAGCAGCAACAGGTACTGAACCCTTTCAGTACATTTGCAAACAGGGAGCTTTCACTAGCTCTATCTGCTGCTTTCACAGATCCTGAGCTCACTGCTCTATTCCTGGGGCTGCAGGAAAGCTAGTAACAGTCACTGGCTTCTGGTTTAACTGCTGTAGCCAGCAAGCCAAAGGTCTAAGTCTTGTATTGCTTGTTGTAAAACACTCATTACTCACTGGGCGGCAGTGGGGCAGCTCTAGTGTCAGGTAAATGTCTGCTGTCCTCCGCTTTTCTAGCTGCTGCTGCTTCTTCCAGGGCTGCTGCAGGCAGCTCACGAATCCAGCCCCTACCCCCGCTTCTTTCACCTGGCTTTCCGGGGCTGAGTCTGCCTAGCAACCAGTTCTAAATCACCAGGGCAGCTGTGGACTTCAGCTCCATTTCTCCTCCACTTGGCTCCTGGGAATTTAGTGTTGGTTTTTTTTTTTTTTTTTCATGTATTAGAATTCTTTATTCTTAGAAATTTCAATCCTTTAATGATTACCAAAAGTGAATTGTCAGCATTTTTATTTATTTATTTTATTTATTTTTAAAATCTTTAAATTCTTTATTAGTTAAGGAATTACAATTGTGTCATCATCCTAGTCAGCATTTTTAGATTAATATTTATGAACTTAAAGTATGTTGTATCGGTCTAATTTAGTATTGGAAGGGTTAAAAATAATAAACCGGAGCAGAGAAAGATTAATTGTACTTGCAGAAAACTTGCGACCTTGAATCTAGTGAAGTTCTGATAAGACACCTAGTAGGCTATGGACCAGACCCCTACACCAGCAGAGTGGTCTGCAGCCAGTAAAAATCAACAAAAACCTACCTCTCCCTGCTTCATAATTAACAGCCGACACCCCCCTTGTCCCCCAGCCCAGGGCCCAGTGCTTGTCTCCCTCTCCTATTGTGAGTCAGAGGAAGACAATTCCTACAGAGGGGGGAAATAGAAACAGTGGGAGTTTTGGAGAAAACCACAGACTACCACTGTAGTAGTCCTCCCTCCTGGAGGCTGGGGTCCGACCTGTGGAGAAAAATGACTTTTAGTCAGCCTGGAAAGATAGCAGATGAGGATAAGGGTGTGTAGGAAGATTTCTTGCAACTGAAAGCCTGGAGGGCTTCCTGAAAGAAAAGATCTTTAATCCAGTTACAGATGTTGTCAGAATCAGGATGAAGGAGGAAGGGAAAGACCAGGTTATGTCCTCTATGAGGAGCCTAATAAGTAACTGAAAACAACAAGTCAAACAAAACACACAACCACGAAGACAACAGACTGCACAAGACACACAACCAAGGTTAATGGGGTCCATAGACAGTTAATAATAACTTCAGACTTAGTTCCGCCTCAGGTGGCTCATGTTGGACTATGATGTCACCGGCAGGGGCAGGGCCCATAAATCTCTCTGCCCTGCAAAGCTGTAAGCCCTGCCCCTGGAAGTCTCTGTCCACCAAAAGAGATAAGAAAAACCATAAATAACAAGTTTTTGTTTTTTGAAGTTTACTACTTTGTTGCAAATAGTTAACTTGAAAACACTTCTCTCTTGCTTTTCTTACAAGCAATCTCAGAACCAAGCAATCTTGGAACCTAGCTGGCCTTTGTTTTAGCCTTTCAATTTACCCCAGAACTACAAAAAATTTCTATTTAATACAACAAATTCACAACCCAGGGAAGAGCAACCACTAGACAGAAATTTTTATTAGCTAAGTGGGCTGATTCCCTCCGTGATAGAGAGCAAATATCTCTGAGAAAAATAACTCAGCAGCACTGCTTAAGACTTTTGCAGATTATCATGGGTTCAGCCTTTAATAAATCAAACGTTTAGCCAGATGAATCAACAGAAATGTAGAATAAATCAAAGTAGCTTTCGCTTTTACACAGGCTTTCACACTTATATTTATACACCAGACAATCCGAGTTTTTTACTTTACCAGATATTTACTCAGAGTTTAAATAGTCCATCTGATTCCTGATTAATTGCCTAAGGAAGCTGTAGGCAATTAATGGCTTCCGGGGAGGTGATCAAGCTCCCCATTCCACTCACTTGGAGTGGGCCTGACTGATAGGGGCCCCTACCTTACCGATTCTGTCGACAGGTCCAGAGGTGTCTGTTCACTCTCTCCAGATGCTGGCCAGGTCCTGGGCTGAGGTGCGGGAGTGCTCAGAGTCCCCAGGTCTAATTCTGCTAAGATCAGCAGTGTGCATGCCTCTCAGAGGCCTGTCCGACACCCCTGGGTCCCCAACCTAGTCCAATCAGCGGAGGCCAAAAGTCCAAGCATGGGTTGGTTTTCTTGGTCAGGGAACCAATAATGTTACAGAAGACTGGAGAAGAACCAAGCAATGCTTAGAGAGATGGAGTTACATTTATTATTACATGCGGGCCCAGAATTCTAGAGACATTTTTCTCTGGGCCTGCACATAATAAAAAATGTAACTCCATCTCTCTCAGCATTGCTTGGTTCTTCTCCAGTCTTCTGTAACAGGCATCTCCTAGGTGGAGGCCACCAGGAGAAGAGAAGAGAGAAGGAGGGCATGTGAAAGGTGAGTCAGGGTTAAGACCCAGGCCACCAGACTGTGTCAGGCAGAATCAGTCTGCGGGATAGCTCAGCATCCTAGGAGACACCTCCACCTACCAACTCCCTGGCCCATGAAGACATCTGGCTGCTCAACTGGCCAGAGACACAGCCTGCTGTTTCACATGCCAGTTAGGAGTCATATACCCTGGGAGTTTGTCCAGGAAGACCTGCGGTCACTAATACAATAGGTACCATGTATCACCTGCTTCCCATGTGCCAGGCACCATGCTAGAAACTACAGGTGCAATTGCAAAAGAACAAAACAAAAACAACCCCCCCACACTCATTCAATTATCAAAGCAATCTTGCAAGGTTGTATTAAGGTAACCTTCAACAGTGAGGCCACAGTCCAGCAGGTCTCACATCTAGAGAGTGGCAGGTGGGGGTTGAACCCAGAGCTGCCCGGCTCTGCAGCCGTCTTTCACACCACCCGGCCCCTCTCTGAACAGTTGTACATCTTTGACACCCATCTTCATGAGTGCACCCTCCCTAGCCACCCAGAGGACTCAACTGTGACACCCTCTCCCAGCATCAACACTCAGGGAGTGGAGGCAGGGGCACGGTTGTGAATTCAACTTCTTCTGGCCTGCTCAAGGGTGTCAGGTTAGTGGGGTGAGCACGCTGGGAAGAGGGAGGGAGGTGGCTCTCAGGAGGGAGTATCAGCTTTCACAACCAGCTCCTACAGCGAGGCTGCTTTGATCTCACTGAGGCTGAAAAGGACCAGGTGACCTCTGGGCACTTGGTGGTGATGCAGACTCTCAGGGAGCCCCAACCCCGGCCCCTGAGCCAGAAACCCAGGGTCCGTCCTGTGTCCAGGCAGCCCAGGTGAGCGTTAGGCAGGCCACAGTCTGAGAAGCACGCATCAGAACATGAACTTGAGGGCAGGGCTTTGGTTTCTCTCCAGCCCGGGTGCACAGTGCTCTGTAGACAGAAACAGAAATGATGAGAGGCAGAGACCATGTACATATTGCCTTCAGGACTGCCCACCTGACTAGGCACCTGGTTTACTTTGTTTTTTGGGGGGGAGCAGGCATCATGCGTGCTGCCTAACACAGAGTACACGCTCAGTACATATCTACTGAACAAATAGTCTGTATTCCGTGTCACCAGGCTCCACTAATGCAGGCCAGAGAATTCGCTATGTGGCCGGAGAAAGTTCCACTGTGTATGCTTAAGGGGAAGGAGACAATTACTAAAATCCTCCAAGGGTCTCAACTGTCAGGCGGGGACCTTCATCTGTGCACGGAGGCAACAGCTCAGTAACAGGTGCACGTGCACGTTCAGGAAAGCTACACGGAGACTCGAGGGTTTCCTAAAGCCGCTGACGTCCAGGGGTCAGAGCTGCAGAGCAGCGCTCAGCAAACTGGTGCTGCAGGCCGACTCCAGCTCGTCACCCTTCTTTTGTTTGTGTTAATCCTGACCCAAGGATATTTCTTTCATTGATTTTTATAGAAAGTGGAAGGGGTTAAGGGAGGGGCAGAGAGAGAGAAACATCAATGTGAGAGAGACACCATGACTGGTTGCCTCCTACACATGCCCTGACCAAGACTGGTGGATCAAGCTTGCAACTGAGGCACATGCCCTTGACTCAAATTGAACTTGAGACCCTACAGTCCACAGGCTGATGCTCTAACCACTGATCCAAGCCGGGTACGACTTGCCACTTGTTTTTGTATGGCCTGTGAGCTAAGCAGTCTTTACATTTTTTAATGATTAAAACAAAATATTTTTAAAGAACAGACTTTTGTGAAAACTCTATAGAATTCAAAGGACAGTATCCATAACCAAAGTGTCATTGGAGCACAGCCTTCCCGTTTATTGATAGATGGCCTAGGACCGCCTCCTGCCAAGTGGCTGCGTAGAGTAACTGCACAGAGACTGCATGGCTCAGCCCTCCATGTTGGCCGTTCTGCCCGCTCCCTGCACAGATGGAGAGAACAGCCTCCCAGGTCTGGGTGGGCTGCCAGCACAGTCACTTTCTGGCTAGTGGTTATGTCCCCCATCCAAGCCAGCTCTGCAGCCAGGTGGCACCAGCCCCACCCCATCCCTCTCTGTGACTTTGCTGTCCAGGTCTCCCCTCTGGTCCAGGCCCATCTGAGGGGAGAGAGGAAAGAGCACTCCCAGGCCTCACACAGCGTAGGGGGAGCCCGGTCAGGCTCCTCTAGGAACTCCTCCAGGGTGACCATCCTCTGCTCTGGGGGACCCAGGGCTGCCCCAAGGCCTGGGGCTGGGCCACACCCCTCTACTGGATGCTTCCTGGTGGAGAGGCCCATTCTGGGTGGCGGGTACTCCTGGAGGCTGAGGGAAGTGTGTCCCAGGGTGCTGGCATCGCGGGGCGGGGCAGAGTGCTGGGCATCAGGTCCTCACTGCGGAAGCTCTCGGGCCTGCAGTGAACGGCGGGGTCAGAGGAACCTGGTGTCAGGGCGAGGGGACACAGAGGGACACACGTCAGTCTCTCACTCTCGCTCACCTACCTCCAGGGGGCTCTGTGCTGCCTCCGGCTCACGGAACACAGGGAGCCCTGCTGGGGAACCCAGAGCACACTTCTCCCAGGCTGGCACTGGGATGTCAAGGACATGCTGGGATTCTCTAGAAGTTCACAGTGGGGTTTAAAAACAAAATAATGTGGGAGGGAAGTGCAGAGCTCCTGCTAAAGCTGAAATTAGCAACAGCTGTGAGGTACCACCCTCCTTAGCCCCTGGGACAGCGTAGACAGACCATCTTCTGCACCATTAACAAACTTAAATGCTGCAAAGGAATCACACTCACCTGTGTCCTCTGACCACGATGGACCGGAACTCCCGGCCCTGTCCCCATCCGGAAGCTGCAGGAACCCACACTTGGAGGATGGGTGGCTTGCACAGGTGCCAAGAGATGGTCAGTGAGGAGAAGGGATCTGAACCCATATCCATGAAAACTCCCAGGTCTGAGCCTGAAACTGCATGATGTGCCCTATGGAGGCAAACCCATCATGCTGTGAAGAACTTGCTAATTGCCTTCTTTAAATCACACAAATAACACAAAGCCCAGAGCCCAGGTCCAAGGGCAGTGGAAAGTGCTCAGAAGGAAAGCCAACTTACCCTTCAGGCCATGAGGTGAGCTGTCACTGGACGCATCACTAGGGCTCTCCAAGCTGCCAGGCCGGGGCCCTGAGAGGAAAGGACAATCCTTAACCGAAAGGGCCAATGACCCAGTCTAGCCCAGACTAAGCTCTCCAGTCTGACAACAAGGACATAACAGAGTGATTCTGCCACAGCTCAGGGGAGCGCCCCCAGGAGCACAGACCCGGATTCTGGAGACGCCCCGGAGGGGTCCCTCCTCCCCTGAGTGCCTGGCCCCCTGCACAGTGGGCATGAGCTGTATGGGATGACAGCCTGTGTTTCTGTGTCTGTGAGGTCTGGGGCTGGGGCTCAAACAATTTTGTTAACAAAGGAAATTTCACGCAGAACTCCGGTACAGGCCAAACAGGGCGGCTCTGGGAAAGCGAAGGGTTGGAGGGGTGTGGAGCCCACCCTTACTACACATAGAGCTTTCTAGAACACGTGGAAACACTCTGCCTAGACCAGGACAGTGGCACCTGGTGAGGGCGGGAGCCAGGACAGGGCAGAGTGTGGGCACCACGTGTGCACAATGTAGCCTGTGCCCGCTCCAGGGCCCGCTTCCCCTCGGTGGTCGGAGGGGTGGGTGCTGGGGTCTCAGGAGGAAAGAACGTGCTGGCTTTCCATGGCTGTTTGCTGTCCTTAAGCTCCTTCTCTTTTTTGTCTCAAATTGACATCTGCCCCAAAGGGAAAAGAATCGGTCCTCCCCCGTGACAAGTGTGGGGCAGCTGCCCTCCTGTCTGCGGGGTGTGCCCGCCTGAGCATGCCTAGGGCAGCCCTCCCTGCCTCCCTAGGATCACAGGGGGAGCACCTGCTGCTGGGAGGGAAGCACCTCCCGGTCAGGGTCAGGGCAGGTGGTCCCTTCCAGGCCTGCAGACCTCACCTCCTGGTCCATGCCCCCAGCACACGCAGTCCCACGGCGCAGCCCCCCCCTCCCCCAGTATCATCAGGCAGGTCCAGCTGCACAGTCACAGCTGGGAACAGGAACTGTATGCCCATCATCCCTGCACACAGCTGGTGCTGAGCTGAACTGCACTGATAACCAGGGACACACTAGGAGCGGCTCTGCTTCCGCCCCGCCAAGCAGTCTGCTCTGGACTCACTGGGGCACAGGGCACCCAGGTCCCCAGCCCTGGCACGCTCCCCAAATAGCAGGCACCAGAAAAAGCCTCTTAGCAGCGGGGTTTGGGGGTGAGTCAACAAGTAGTTGGTTTCCGTGAAGTGCACAGAAGCAGAACGAGCCCCCTCTTTCAGAAGGAAAAACTTGAACAAAAAATCCCACCTTCCTCTTGGAAAAGGACATGGCATTGAAAGGCAACTGTGATACAGATCAGCGGCTCCCAAAGCCTCCGTCCAGCCCAGCCCTGCTCTGCCCACCCCTTCGCCTCTGTCTCTGGATGAGAGAAGCTCCAGGAATCACAACACTGAGGAAGACGATCCCTGTCCTCAGCGGATTCGGCATAAATCTGGCCCCTCGGTGACGCTTCCAAGAACAGTGGCCGACTCCTCCTGTCCTGTTACCCTCCACCTGGTGTGAAGAGGGGAGGGCTCCGCGGTGTCACACTGCCCCCCACAGAGCCCGTCTCTGCCCATAAGTTGCAGGAGCCCATGCCAGCACCACGGAGCTTTCTAGGCAATGGGAGGGGGGGAGATAGTGCTCCTCCTGCACTTATTGTTGATACTTCAGAAGCCGAAGCCAATGTAAACGCTCTCAGTTTTTGTTTTAATTAAAAATTTAGCTTCCCACCCTCCTAGGATTTTGTTCTTCGTAAATTATAAAGACCCAAAGTGACTGTTAATGGTCGAGAAGGCTGGTCTCATTCACTGATTCCCTTCTGCCTACATGAGATGGCAAGAGTTTCCACCAATTTCTAAGATGAAATTTACCACTGGGAGCTGCTCTGGGCAACTCCAGTCCAGGTGAGGAAGGTGAGCCCTTCCTGCAATCAGTGCTCTCTGCCTGGGCCACTAGGCCTTCCTTCAGGCAAGGGCAGTCCGAGCCTCCAGAAGAGTGACCCCCCATCACGGAGGGATGGAAGCAGGAGCTGCATGCTTAGGCCCCTCGGGGAGGCAGGGCAGGGGTGTGGAGGAACTGCGGGTCCCCATTCCCGCTTCAGCATAACACCTCCACGTTCCCCTCCTTTGCGTGTGGGACTTGCACACAGGCCTTAGCTTGAAGGAAAAGCACTGCTGATGGAAACAGGTCTGAGAACACAGGCTGAAGGGCACCACGCACCGCCCACTCCCCGTGCTGCCTGTGGTGGGGAACTCGAGTTCCAGGGACCGCTCACAGGGGCTGTCACCTGAATTCTAGCCCGTGGAAAACATAAGGCTGGTGAGTCAGCGGACCTGGTACATCCACGGGGATCCTGGGCCCTTTGCCAGACGGCCACCTCTGACTCTGGCCCAGCCCTGAGTCGTGGTCGTGTCCAGCTCCTGGAGGAGGGAGGGGTGGGTGGACCCTGCTCTTAGGGAGTACGTGCCCTGCATGTCCTATCTCTCCCCATTTCTCCTGCTGGGACAGCCTCACACTCGGGACTCTCTCTGACTTAACTTTAAATCACTCTTCCGCCTGCGCAATGACTGGGACTCCAAAGGACAGCAGTGGCCTGGCCTAAGGGCCATGCAGCAAAGGCAGCTGATACTTAGTATCCCGGGAGCCCCTCCCACCTCCAGGGCCAGCTGCACCAAAAGCAGGGCCCTGAGAGCCATCCCCTCCCAGGGGCCTGGGCTCTTTGATGGGGGGTGGGGGGGTGGGTTGGAGGGGGCCTGGAAGAAGGTCAAGGAAAGAACCACCACCTGAGGGAGGAGGCGGGTTCCCTAGAGAATGAGCCTGCACCAGCAGCTCCTCACCAGCAACTTCGGGAATCTATGGGCCACCAGTCACTGCTCTTCCCTGAGAAGGACTAGGATGCCCTGTGCCTCAGGCCGCCAGCTGCTCTCTGACAGCAGCCCTGGGTCCCCTCCAAACGGACACCAGGGTCTCCATTTTGCAGACAGTTCTAGGTCGCCCTGAGCGTGAGCACTGGGCTGCCAGGAATCGCCGTGGGCAGCGCTGGGCGTGCAGTATGGGGGGCCCTGGAGCAGGCTCCGCAGGCATCTGAACAGGCCTGGGCTCTGGCTCAGGGGGCATCCAGGCTGAGGCAGCCAGAGGGTTAGCCTGGAGGGCCGGGCCTGGAGCCTCACAGCCTGCTGGCAGGCCCAGGGGAGGGGGTGCTCCCGGCTCCTGCTGGAGCCCAGGCAGGGCTTCTGCTCTGCAGAGCCTGGGAGACTGGGCCGACTGCTGAGTGCCCACAAGGAACACAGAGCGAGCCCGTCCCAGCTGCACAGGGCACAGCGCCCGACACCCCACAGTCACTGGCTGCCATTTCAGTGTCTGGCCAGGAGCACAGGGGGACTGCCTCCTGCCCTGTGCTCACTCACCTCACCTTCTCCCAGGGGTGCTCCTGATTTGTAAACCAGGGGCCCGGTCCTGAAGCTGAGCCAGGCAGCGCTGAGAGCAGGGGCCCTGTCTGTCTTTGCTGGGCTTGTCAAATCACAGTTATGCTTGTCATAGCTTCCAGGGTCCAGGGGGAGGCAAGATGATGAAAAATCATAACCCCTTCTCTTCTTGTCAGTTTCTAACACCTCCGGGGCGGTCATTTCCAGCTCTTCTGCTGTCCTCAGATGCTGTCATCTCTAGGTCATAAGCAGAATGTCTTTTTAAGTTTTAAGCTGTATTTCTCCCATCTATTGGACATTTTAAACTTCCCAGTGCTCATCCCCAGATGCTCCTTTTCACAGCATCCTGCCCTGGTTGCACCGTGCAAAGTGGCTTACTCTGCTGTCATGATGAGCATTTTAAAGCTTTTGTCTCTGTGCCCAATGCCCGCTGACCCTGTTGCTCTCACATTGGTTTGTCTCTGGTGTTGCAGACGCTCCTCAGGTGTCCGGGGACCCTGACCTCTCATGGGCTCCCCCTGGAAGATATGACCCGACTGCCCTGCTGGGAGTGTCTCCCGCTAATCAGATGCCTTGAAGAGGACCGTGATGTCCCATCTAAGGTGCGAGCACGCAGGGCTACTGGCATCTGGGAGACATCCAACCTGTCAATCCTCCCCGAATCCCCTTGTTTTTCAGTCTAGGACACCTGCCCTCCTCGCCATGGACCGGCCTCCAGGGCAGGGACCCTGTCAGGTCTCCTCCCTGGAGAATAAACCTCCAATGTTGCCTGATTTTAGCCCAAACGCTGGTTCACCTCCGTTCAGGAGCCACTTGTTGCCACCAATTCCTGAGTAGTGGTGTGGGTCCCAGGGCTCAGGCCCAGCCATCCAGATGGCAGAGTTACCCTCCCAAAGTTGCACAGCTGTAGGCGGAGCTGAGCTCTGAACCTGTGTGTGTGGGACGCCAACCTGTCCACAGCGTCACCCACCTGCTGACCACCTCTCAGTCTGGGAGGCGCCTCCTGCCCCTGTGAGCCGGGGTCTTTGGGAAGGACCTCGGCTGAGATGCTCATCCCTCTTGGTTCTGGAGGGACCCGTGACTCACCGTGGGTACGGCCTGGGTGCCGGGAGGTGGAGGTGGAGCTGGAAGGAGCTGTAGTGATGGCTGAGGATGAACAGGCCCCGGAGCCCAGCTCTGATGCCTGGGGCTTGGTGGCTGGGTCAGCGGAGGCATCTCCTGGAGTGCGGTCAAGGCTGACTCTGGGTGGGACCACTGCCTTTGGTATTGGGTCCCCAGGGCCTGGGGCAGAGAAGGACAGTGAGAAATGGGGCTGCAAATCCCATGCCAAGGTGGGGCGATCACACTGAGGCTGAGAAGCAGAGGCAGCAGGGCCAGGGAGCCCAGGGACAAAAGCGGGGCTGTGTGCCTCACGGGCTGTGGTCTAAGGGGGGGCCCTGGCGGTAGCCTGAGTTGGAGGCCCTGGGAGGCCGTCCCTGGCTCTAACCATGGCTCACAGTGTGAGCCCCCAACAGCCCGGAGAAAATAAAGGGTGAGCTCAGGAGGCTCAACAAAATGTTGGTAAAAGTCCAACACATTAACTACTGGCCCCCCTGCCGTGTCCCTCAATCCCTGATCACTAGTGAGTAGACCTGGCCTGTGGCTGCTCAGGACCACTCCCGACCTGTGGGCCAGGCCCTCCAGGTCCAGGATGTGCACCCTGCCAACAGGCTTCCCTTATGATTTGAGAAAGAAGTTCATTGCCACCCTAATAATCATCTGTTTAAGAAGTCTTCATCTCTCATGGTGACTGACTGCAAGAATGAGTTTTACCTTGTATGTTTTGCAATCTCTGAGTTTTCTACTGTGAACATATACTCTTGTCCAAGTTAAATAAAACCCCAATGAAAACAGCAACATTGGGAGCAAAAACACACCTAAAAGACCTTGGACTACCTCGTAGTAGGAAAGGGGATGGCTCTCCAAATACAAGTGAAAAACGAATGCGGTTGGAGTTCCTCAGAGCATCAGGACAAGGCTGTTTTGCACAGTGTCCTGCTCCAGGCAGCCGGAGGGCTATGGTCCCGGAGCCACGCCCACTGTGGGGATTCTGGGCCCTCCACACTCTCCCAGGACCTGCTGCCCTTGCCCCTCAGCCACCCAGTGTCTGGACTCACGGGGAAGTTTTAAGCACCCAAGCCTTGCAATTGAAGTCAAGGGGAGATTTGGATTCTGAAAGATAACCTTGATGAGAAGCAAGATTCAAGTCTGGTGGGATGAATCTGACAGGCGTCCACTGCGTGAAGTCAGCATGAGGAGCAGCGGGGAGGCGGAGGCGCAGACAGCAGCCAGGGCAGAGAGCGTGTGTTTCCAACAGCATGCTGGGCAGGCAGGCGGGGGACCAGCACGCAGCATCCCAGGAATCAGAGTGATGCATGTGACAAAGTCAGTGCCACATCAACTGACAGGAGCAGTGCGAGAGTCACCCCTTTACTTTTACGGTGACCTTTTGTTTATATGATAGTGGTTTTCCATTTACAGTACGAATAAAAATCTTTTAAAATAAAGTGGAAACTGCAAGTCAATTCAAGGGAAAGTATATAAGTATCACTCAAGTGAAATAGACTTTGCATAATCATGGAGATGGTACGAGGATGGCTGAAGACAGAAAACAATGCAGTAGCTAAAGGCTTCTGTGGACCAGCGCTCCCAGCTGATGGTGACAGTGAGCTGATGTCCTGTCTGTCCACTGCTGCCCTCACAGTAGCATCCAAGACGTCAGAGGACCTCAGCACGGTCCTAAAACGTCGCTCTGGGCTGAACCCCGGCTGAGCAACATCGATCCGATTATTTGAGATGCTGAGTGGAGCAGTAAATTCTTCAAAACACAGAACACATCTAAAAAGGGACTGCTCTGCAAAAGCCAAGATTCTGTGCTCTGACTCAGAAGGTGGAGACAAGGGCAGCAGATTTAAAGTTCGCTGCCCAAAAATGAGTCTTAAAAATCTCACTTGACAGGAGGTGCGCAGTTTCGGAAGCATAGCGACCGCTGATGAGTTCTGCGCTGCACAGTGGCATGGTCTACAAGCCTGCAGGTGCGAGAGAGGGGGCGGCACTGGGCCCAGGGCCTCACTTAGCACAGACACCCTGACCCAGGGACCTGGGCGTGGATGCCCCAAGCCTCCCTAACACTGCGCTGCGCTGGAGTCAGGTCCAGCGGCTGGGACAACTGGTCTCCTTTAAAGTCAGAATCCAGGTTGGCTACTTTAAGCTTGGCTTGGAATTTGGGTCAGGAGGAGGGGTCCACTGTAGGTCATCTGGCCTTTAGCTACCGTTTTTCTGTTTGTTTTTTGAATTTCAGACATGAAGGCAGGTACATTGTCAAGACACTGATGGATTAGAAATCCCCACTGTCTGAGAAAAGGAGGGGCTAGTGAGAAGCAGGTTTGATGTCAGAGGAGGTCCAGAATCTCAGGCGTTTACAGCAAGCCGGCCGGGATGATGAAGACTTGGCCTTGTCCTCACTTCCGCTTCTGCAAAAGCGACTCTTTATGCGCCCAGTTGCTAAATTGTGATCCCCCGATAACCCAAGAGAGGAAGGAAAAACAAAACAAAACAGCAAATAAATGAAATGAGTAACAAATGACTGCGTCAGCTAAATGTTCTTGGGCAATCAGAGTCCTGTCCTGCCCAGGAGAGTTGGAAACAATACCCACGGCACAACCAGAATCAGGACTCGGTGAACCATTATGCTCTGACCCCACTTAATTAATTTAGTGGCATCCTTGTGCCCAGGCTTTACTTAGCACGTGAGGAGGATTCTCTATTGCTCTAGGAGCCAATGCCTTAGACTATTTTTCAATTTCAATGTGTTAAATTATTAAATAAGAATGTTTATTGGTTTAGGACCCAGTTTTTCTTAGTCCTCCACCCTAGTGACAAGCTCCCTGGCAACTTGGCTCTCACACAACTAACTCCTGCTCCTGTTCAAACACCTTGGGACACTTCCTGGGGTGCTTCTGGCTGCTGCAGTGGGACAGGCCACCTGAACTGCTCACTAATAGTCCTTGTGCATCTCAAACAGCCTCTTATGGAAGGATGAGTTTGAAATTGCTCTTTTTCAGACCAAAACCCTGTCAACATCAAGAATTATTCCCATTTAGATCCCTACGCATCCTCTACTGCAAACTTACACTTCATGACCTTTAAATTATGGAGTCTCATCAGAGCAGACAATTGGCCTAACTTCCTGAACATGTCATGTACATGAGCGTAACTGACTTATCTGATTTCTGACTTAGGATTCAAGTTCATAGCAGGTCCACTGTTATTTCTCTCTCCACAGCACCACCTGGTGGCCACAGCTCACACCACAGGAGAAGGAGCCCACTACCAGTGATGGTGAACCTTTTGAGCTCAGCGTGTCAGCATTTTGAAAAACCCTAACTTAACTCTGGTGCTGTGTCACATATAGAAATGTTTTGATATTTGCAACCATAGTAAAACAAAGACTTATATTTTTGATATTTATTTTATATATTTAAATGCCACTTAACAAAGAAAAATCAACCAAAAAAATGAGTTTGCGTGTCATAGGATCGCCATCACTGCACTATGCAATGCTGGTGCCCCAGGCTTGGTCAGCACCTTCAGGGACCAAAGCAGCCTCAACTGCAGGCAGTGCTCACAGTGGTTAAGAGTTCAGGCTCTGTAATCTGTCAGACACAGGTTCAGATCCCAGCCCCACCCATCATTCTCTGGGCAAGTGCTTATCTTTGTCAAGCCTCACTTTCCCAGCCCTGAAAAGGGGACAGGAATCGTACCTACCTCACATGGCAGTTGGAACTAAAGGAGAGACGTAAAGTGTGAAACTAGCTAAAGGGTGCTGAGCCCAGAAAGAGCCCCCATTACATGGCCGCCGTTACTAATATCTACCACTGACCTGTTCATTCATGGATCCAAACAGTTGTTTCTTTATCTTTTTAAAAAAATTTTTATTTTATTGCTTAAAGCCGTGGTCGGCAAACCGCGGCTCTCGAGCCACATGCAGCTCCCTGCCCTTCCCCTCCACCCCCTGAGTGTGGCTCCTCCACAAAACACCACATGCGGGCATGCACATACAGTGCGATTGAGACTTTGTGGCCCATGCACAGAAGCCTGTATTTTGTGAAAGAGCCGGTATTTTGTGGAAGAGCCACACCCAAGGAGCCAAAGAGCAGCATGTGGCTCGTGAGCTGCAGCCCGCGGAGCCGCAGTTTGCTGACCACTGGCTTAAAGTATTACAAAGAGTAGTACATGTTTCCTTTTTTCCCCATTGACCTTCCCCCGGCCTCCCCTAACCCCAGTATCTTGAGTCCATTGGTTATGCTTATATGCATGCATACAAGTCCTTCGGTTGATCCCTTACCTCCCCCACCAACCCTCCCTAGCCTTCCCGCTGTAGTCTGACAGTCTGTTCCATGCTGCTCTGCCTCTGTATCTATTTTTGTTCACCAGTTTATAATGTTCTTTATTATCCATAAATGAGTGAGATGATATGGTATTTTCCTTTCATCGACTGGCTTATTTCACTTAGCATAATGCTCTCCAGTTCCATCCATACTGTTGCAAATGATAAGAGCTCCTTTTTTACAGCAGCATAGTATTCCATTGTGTAGATGTACCACAGTTTTCTAATCCATTCATCTGCTGATGGGAATTTAGGCTGTCTCTAAATCTTAGCTATGGTAAATTGTGCTGCTTTGAACATAGGGGTACATATATCCTTTCTGGTTGGTGTTTTTGGTTTCTTGGGATATATACCTAGAAGTGGGATCACTGGGTCAAATGGGAGTTCCATTTTTAACATTTTAAGGAAACTCCATACTGTTATCCACAGTGGCTGCACCAGTCTGCATTGCCACCAGCAGTGCAGGAGGGTTCCTTTTTCTCCACATCCTCGCCAGCATTTGTCATTTGTTGAATTGTTGATGATAGCCATTCTGACAGGTGTGAGATGGTACCTCATTATCATTTCGATTTGCATCTCTCTGATGATTAGTGACTTTGAGCATGTTTTCATATGTCTCTTGGCTTTCTGAATGTCCCCTACTGAAAAGTGTCTATTCAGGTACTTTGTCCACTTTTTATTGGATTGTTTATCTTCATTTTGTTAAGTTGTATGAGTTCCCTGTAAATG
Source organism: Myotis nattereri (assembly GCF_964212035.1). NCBI lineage: Eukaryota > Metazoa > Chordata > Mammalia > Chiroptera > Vespertilionidae > Myotis > Myotis nattereri. Next base: position 16,026,811 of record NC_138085.1, read on the forward strand.
TTGGAGATTAAACCATTATTGGTGATAACATTGGCAAATACGTTCTCCTATGCAGTGAGCTTTCTTGTTGTTCTATTGATAATTTTGGGTTTTTTTTTTTTGCTGTTCAGAAACTTTTTATTTTGATGTAGTCCCATTTGTTTATTTTCTCTTTAGTTTCCGTTTCCCCAGGTGCTGCATTGGTAAAAATATTGCTACCACAAATGTCTGCTATTTTGCTGCCTATTGCTTCTTCTAAGATTTTTATGGTTTCCTATCGTAAAATCCTTTATCCATTTTGAGTTTACTTTTGTGTATGGTGTAAGTTGGTGGTCTAGTTTCTTGTTTTTTGCAAGTATCTGTTCAGTTTTCCCAACACCATTTATTGAAGGGACTCTCTTGCCTCCTTTGTCAAACATTAATTGAGCATACTGGCTTGTGTTGATTTCTGGGTTTTCTGTTCTGTTCCACTGGTCTTTATGTTTACTCTGGTGCCAGTACCAGGCAGTTTTGAGGACAGTGGCTTTGTAGTATAGCTTGCTATCTGGTATTGTGATCCCTCCTATATTGTTCTCTCTCAAGATCGCTGCAGCTATTTGGGGCCTTTTTTATTCCAGATGAATTTTTGGAGAGTTTGTTCTATATCTTTGAAGTATGCAATTGGTATTTTAATGGGGATTGCATTGAATTTACAGATTGCTTTGGGTAGTATGGGCATTTTAATGATTTTGATTCTACCAATCCATGAACATGGTATATTCTTCCATTTGTTCATGTCTTCCTCTATCTCTTTTTTCAATGTTGTGTAGTTTTCTGAGTATAGGTCTTTTATATCCTCAGTTAAATTTATTCCTAAGTATCTTAAATTTTTTTTGGTGCAACGGTAAATGGGATTGTTTTTTTCACTTCTCTTTCTGTGAGTTCATTATTAATGTATAAAAAGGCCATAGATTTCTGGGTGTTAACTTTATATCCTGCTACTTTGCCAAATTCACTTATTAGGTCCATTAGTTTTTTAATGGAGTCTTTGGGAGTTTTTATGTATAGTAACAGGACAGTTTTACTTCTTCTTTTCCAATTGGATGTCTTTTATTTCCTCCTCTTGTCTGATCACTATGGCTAGCACTTCCAGTACTGTTTCAAATAGGAGTGGTGAGAGTGGGCATCCCTGTCTTCTTCCCGTTTATAGGGGAAACGAGTTTAGTTTTTGCCCATTGAGTTTGATGTTGGCTGCAGGTTTGTCATTTAAGGCTTTTATTATGTTGAGGAATGGTCCCTCTATTCCCACTTTGCTGAGAGCTTTTATCAAGAAAGGGTGTTGGATTTTGTCAAATGCTTTTTCTGCATAGATTGATATGATTATGTGATTTTTGTCTCTCAGTTTGTTTATGTGATGTATCACATTTATTGATTTGTGGATATTGTACCATCCTTGCATCTTCAGAATAAATCCAACTTTGTCATGGTGTATGATCTTTATAATGTAATGCTCAATTCGATTTGCTAGAATTTTGTTGAGGATTTTAGCATCTATGTTCATCAAGGATATTGGCCTGTAGTTCTCTTTTTTTGTGGTGTCTTTATCAGGTTTTGGAATTAGGGTAATGCTGGCTTCATAGGAAGAGCTTGGAAGTGTGCCTTCCTCTTGAATTTCTTGAAATAGTCTGTGGAAGATAGGTTTAAGTTCTTTTTTGAATGCTTGGTAGAACTCCCCTGTAAAGCCATCTTGACCAGGGCTTTTGTTTGCTGGAAGATTTTTGATCACTTCAATTTCTTCGGCAGTCATCGGCCTATTCAGGTTTTTTTTTTTATTCTTCTTGATTGAGTTTTGGGAGCTTGTATTTTTCGAAGAATATGTCTATTTCGTCTAGGTAGTCCACTTTGTTGGAATAGAGTTGTTCACAGTACTTTTTCATAATCATTTGTATTTCTGTGGGATTGGTTGTTACTTTGCCTCTTTCATTTCTAATTTTATTTGGGCCCTGTCTCTTTGCTTCTTGGTGAGCCTGGCTAGAGGTTCATCAATCTTGTTTATTCTTTCAAAGAACTAGCATTTGGTTTTGTTGAACTTTATTATTGTTTTTTTGGTCTCTATGTCATTTATCTCCATGCTGATCTTTATTATTTCCTTCCTTCTGCTTACACTGGGATTTTCTTGTTGCTCTCTTTCTAATTCTTTGAGTTGTAGGGTTAGATAATTTATTACCATTTTTTCTTGTTTTTTTTTGAGATAGGCCTGCAAAGCTATGAACTTCCCTCTCAAGACTGCTTTCACTGTGTCCTATACATTTTGGATGTTGTGTTTTCATTGTCATTTGTTGCCATGATGCTTTTTACTTCTTCTTTGATCTCTTTGGTAACCCAATCATTATTTAAAAGCATGCTATTTAGCCTCCAGGTGTTTGATTTTTTAATTGTTTTTATTGTAGTTGATTTCTAGTTTTTTGCCATTATGATCTGAGAAGATGCTTGATATGATTTCTATCTTCTTGAATTTGAAAAAACTTTACCTGTGCCCCAATACATGGTCTATCTTTGAAAATGACCCATGTGCACTTGAGAAGAATGTATATTCTGTGGCTTTGGGGTGTAAAGTTCTGAAGATGTCAATTCCATCTGACCTAGTGAGTCATTTAGGGTTGCTGTTTCTTTGCTGACTTTTTGTTTAGGGGATTTGTCCAGTGGTGTTAGTGGGGTACTAAAGTCCCCTACTATGACTGTATTGCTGTCAATCTCTCCTTTGATATCCTCCAGAGGTTTTGTTATGTATTTGGGTGCTCCTCTATTGGGAGCCTATATGTTTACCAGAGTTATATCTTCTTGTTGAATTGCTCCCTTTAGTATTATGAAGTGGCCTCCCTTATCTCTTGTTATGGCCTTCACTTTGAGATCTAATTTTTCATATATAAGTATTGCTACCCCAGCTTATTTTTCCATTTCCATTCGCCTGAAAAAACCTTTTTCCAACCTTTCACCATCAGTCTGTGTGAGTTCTTTGTTCTAAGATGAGTTTCCTGTAGACAGGAGATATATGGGTCATGTTTTCTTATCCACTCAGCTACCCTATGTCTTTTGATTAGGGCATTTGATCCATTTACATTTAAAGTCATTATTGAGGAGGTCAAATCACCCCCAGTATTGCCGACAACAATCAAGGCTTAACTACAACAAGACTGCGCACAAAGACCACAAGGGGGTGCACCAAGAAAGCATCAAAAATGCGGAGACAAAGAAACATGACAGAAATGGAGGATATAGAGCTAAAAACCGCAATTTTAAGGTCTTTCCATAATTTTCTAGAAACTGCCAATAAATGTAGTGAGATCCTCAAGAAATCTAATGAGACCCTCGATGTTGTGATAAATAACCAACTAGAAATTAAGCATACACTGACTGAAAGAAAGAATATTATACAGACACCCAACAGCAGACCAGAGGAGCGCAAGAATCAAGTCAAAGATTCGAAATGCGAAGAAGCAAAAAACACCCAACTGGAAAAGCAAAATGAAAAAAGAATACGAAAATAGTGTAAGGAGCCTCTGGGTCAGCTTCAAGCGTACCAACATCAGAATTATAGGGGTGCCAGAAAATGAGAGAGACCAAGATACTGAAAACCTATTTGAAGAAATAATGACAGAAAACTTCCCCTACCTGGTGAAAGAAATAGACGTACAGGTCCAGGAAGCACAGAGAACCCCAAACAAAAGGAATCCAAAGAGGACCACACCAAGACACATCATAATTAAAATGCCAAGAGCAAAAGACAAAGAGAGAATCTTAAAAGCAGCAGGAGAAAGAAACTCAGTTACCTACAAGGGAATACCCATACGACTGTCAGCTGATTTCTCAACAGAAACTTTGCAGGCCAGAAGGGAGTGGCAAGAAATATTCAGAGTGATGAATACCAAGAATCTACAACCAAGATTACTTTATCCAGCAAAGCTATCATTCAGAACTGAAGGTCAGATAAAAAGCTTCAAAGATAAGGAAAAGCTAAAGGAGTTCATCACCACCAAACCAGTATTATATGAAATGCTGAAAGGTATCCTTTAAGAAGAGGAAGAAGAAGAAAACGGTAAAGATACAAATTATGAACAACAAACATGCATCTATCAACAAGTGAATCTAAGAATCAAGTGAACAAATAATCTGGTGATCATAATAGAATCAGGGACATAGAAAGGGAATGGACTGACTATTCTTGGGGGGGAAAGGGGTGTGGGAGATGCGGGAAGAGACTGGACAAAAATCGTGCACCTATGGATGAGGACAGTGGGTGGGGAGTGAGGGTGGAGGGTGGGGCGGGAACTGGGAGGAGGGGAGTTATGGGGGGAAAAAAGAGGAACAAATGTAATAATCTGAACAATAAAGATTTAATTTAAAAAAAAAGAAAAAGAAAAAAATAATAAAAGTGTAATATGCTAAAAAAAAAAGTCATTATTGATAGGTACTTGTCTATCACCATTTTTATTCTTTATGCCTATGTTCCTTCTTCCCTTCCTATTTCTTCTTTTTATAGCAGACCCTTTAGCATTTCTTGCATTATTGGTTTGGGGGTAATAAACTCCCTTAGTCCTTTTTTTCTGTGAAGATCCTGATTTCACCCTCAATTTTAATTGATAGCCTTGCTGGATACAGTATTCTTGGATTCAGACCCTTTCTTTGCATGACTTTGTATATTTCATTCCATTCCCTTCTGGCCTGATGTGTTTCTGTTGAGAAATCAGTTAATAGTCTGATGGCAGATCCTTTGTAGGTAACTTTCTGTCTCTGTCAGCCTTTAACACATTGTATGCGGGAAACGTATTTATATGTTTTACATTGACTGGTTGTAGAGCGCAGGACACGTATTTTATAGACGCTGGATACGTTTTTATAGACTAGCGGTAGAATGCGGGTAACGTATAAATACGTAAACTAAAGTTATCTTAATTTAACTGAACGTTGCCATTTGCGAAAAAAATTAGCAAAAATGGCCCATGCCACCTGTTAGTGTGCGATAAAAACTACCCGCAAACAATGTGTTAAGATTCTTACTTTGTAGTTGGTGTTTGCCAATTTAATTATAATGTGTCTTGTTATCAGTCTTTTGGGGTTCATCTTGTTTGGGACTGTGTGAGCTTTTTGGAACGTGTGAGCTTTTTCTTCCCGATATCAGGGAAGTTTTCTGTCATTATTTCTTCAAACAGATTTTCTATTCCTTGTTCAGTTTCCTCTTCTTCTGGCACCCCTATTACAATGATGTTGTTTTGTTTCATGTTGTCCCAAAGTTCCCTTAGGCTCTCGTCCTGTTTTTTAAGTTTCTTGTCTAGATGCTGCTCTGCTTGGGTATTTTTCCTACCTTTTCTTCTAGCTCACTGGTGTGGTCCTCCGCTTATTCTAGTCTACTGTTGATGCTTTCTATTGAGTTTTTTATTGCAGCGATGTCATTTTTTCACTTCTTCTTGCTTCTTCTTCATTTCTTCTTGGTTCCTACACATATTGTTGAATGTGTCTTCCATCCTTTTCAGTGACCTTATGACCACTTCTCTGAATTCTTTCTCTGTCATATTGCTTGCCTCCATTTCATTTCCTTCCTTTTCTGGTTAGTCCTCCTTTCTTTTGTATGTGGGCTGTTTCTTTGTCTCCCCAGGATCTCCCCTCTCAGGGTTTCTGGTTATGTAGCTCTCTGTCTCCTGCGCTGACTTTCTTTAGGCAATGCCAGCTGCGTTTACTTTGCCAGTTCCGGGTGAGTGCTCTTTGATTCAGCTGTTCCTTCTGCTCTGTGAAAAGGCACAGGGCTTGTCCATGAGTTCGCGCATTTGTCTCCCCCTGAGAAGACCTTCCAGGTGCCCATGGTTGGGGAGGTTGGAGTTCTGGAATTCCTAGATTTACAGCTGAGATAACTGGTCCCTGGACGTCTTGGTTTTAAGGTCCCATGAGGCATCCGAGATCTCCCCAGTTGAAGGTAAGGCTGGGGTTCCAATCACAGTCAGTCTCTGATCACAGCCATCATCCCTTCAAGATGGCATGGCCTCTGCGTTAGAGCCGGCCACTACCAGAAGAGATTTCAGCTGGAGTAGAGTCTGCCCAATCATGGGTGGCCAGTCCGGCAATCCCCAACAGTCCCTTGGAGTATAGCTGTCCCTCACTCACAAATACTGACACTCCCTACACATCCATGCACTCTCCTTTCATTCTCTCACTCTACACTATCTAGCAGCCTGCACTCCCATTGGCAGCCATCTTACTTCTCCGATTTTTTTGTTTTGTTAATCCTCACATGAGGATATTTTTTTCTGAGAGTGGAAGGGAGGTGCAGACAGAGAGAAAAATATCTTCATGAGAGAGACACAATGATTGGGTGCCACCCACACACCTCGATCAGGCCAGGCATTGAGTTTGAAACCCAGGTACTTGCCCTTGACCAGAATCGAACCCTGGACTCTCTGATATGAGAGATGATGCTCTAACCACTGAGAAAAACCAGCCTGGGCAGTCAAGCATCTTTTCTCTGAAAGTTTTGCTAAGTCAATTAGGCTGATTATCGTTAATTAAGTCAACTTAGACAATAACACAAGGGGAGGTGTGAGTGTGAAAAAAATTATGTATCCTGTATGAAAACCAGAGGCAACAGATACCTCTAGATAAATGTTAATAAGTTTATTATCATTTCCCTGCATGTGAGGATTTTACCTAATTCACCTCCTGTAAAGACTTGGAATGCAAGCATTAGTCCCCAAACACTAGTATGGATGCATGTACACATTGTGTTTTTTGAGTTTCGAGGGACACACCAGGTCCTGAAGTGGTGAATGTCACCCAGAAAGGCGTGTGCACAGGTCACACTCAAGAGGCGGCTTGTCATGGGCCCTGGTGCTGTCACGGCTGCCCCGAAGAGGGCATGAGTCTCAGGCCTGGCTGGTCTTCAGGAAGTCCTGGTGTCCTTCATAAAATTTAAATTCTCAGGGTGCATGTTTGGCAGGTTTATAGGTAAGTCTTGTAGAACATGATATTTAAAAGTAAATTGAAAACTAAGCCATGTTTAAGGCAAGTAAGATGCACTTTCCCCCTCTCCCAAACCTTAACAGCTCTGAAATCAGGATGCAGCTTCGAGCCTGTCTCACAGTCACTGTCGGCCATGTGGCAACTGTGACAAAATCGTCACTGCCACAACCCATTTATCTTCTTCTTATGTGAGCACCCTTGTCTGACAGCCTCTTAGTTTCGATGAAATACATACAGCACATGCAACTAGGAATCCACTTCAAAAGCTCTGGCAATTCCACATGACAACCCTGAATGATGAGGTATAGTGCACCCCATGGTGGCAGGACTCCAGGCCAGATAAAGTCAGAGAAGAAAACTGGACCTGCTTGTCAAAGTGACAAAAGATCAGAGCCACAGGAGGCCTCGCTGAAGACCTTGCAGCTGTCCATCACGTGCTAAATGCACCGCGGATCTCCTTACAGAAATGGCCTATTGTAGGCCTGGAGGAAACATCCGCTGTGGAGCTTGTATCTGCGGTAACTGTGTGGATATCAGCTCTGGATATTCGAGTCCCTACCACAGTGTCCATGATTTGTGAGGCTCCTCATGCTAAAGGACCTGAATTGTTCTGGGAGAAAGTGCAGCCACACTGACGGGGGTTTATATTTCCTACTTGGGTGTTCACATACCAAAGGAGGCAGATGTGGTGTGTGGAGCATGCCCCCTTCAGGCTCCTACACACACACACACACACACACACACACACACACACACACACACGTGTACACACCTAGCATGCAGTCTCCTTGGTTCTCCCCTCCCTGAGGGAGACCTGAGATCCTCCCCCCTTCACTTACCGCTTGCAGCCATGTAAGCCCTTCCTACCTTTTCCCCTGGGCCCCCTGCAGGTGTCTTGGTCTTCTGTCCCCTTTGAGCAGCATGGGGTGGCCTCGAGGGGCTCCAGCTGCAATTGAAGAGGCTGAGAAGTACTGGGCGAGGCCTGGTCTGAGGACCCCAGCGGAAAGGGAGGCCTCTGTGGGGTTGACGTTGGTCGTTCTCTGGAACCCCCTTTCTTTAGTTTGATGAGTTTGACTAAGTCTTTGGCTCCAATCCAGTGCTTTTTCCTGTAAGAAGTAGGTTTTTAGGACACAACCAAGCCTCACTGCCCCTCCAGCAGGTGTCTGGGTGCCGTACGTGAGCTGGGATTTCCATCACCAGCCTGAGAAGGTGGTGCTTAATCTGGTTCAGAATGAGGGTGCTCTTTGCCATCACCATGATCATCCTACCTGGGGCTCAGGAGGTGGCACACAATGTGCAGTTAATTTGCACAGACCCAGGGTGGTGGAAGCCTTCATACTAGCCCACACTAGCCCCTCGGGAAAACAGAACTTCAAACCCAGCTCTCAGCTCTTGATTACTGTGCCAAGTGCAGGAAGTGGTTCTGTGCTGACCTAATCATGCTGGTTGGCAAAATTCCACCAAAACGCCATTTTCAGAAAGAGTCAGGGACCTCCTCATTTTCTGCTAGAGTTGATAATACGTGAAATAGGCTGGCATACTCTGCCCATTCCCGGCATTGAGGAATCTGGGTGAAGGGAAGAGGGCAGGAGAGTGGGCCGTTTGAATTAAAAACAGTGAGCTCTGGGTGGTGTTGCCTGGTGGTTGAGCGTCGGTCTGAGCACTGATGGGTGGTGGGTTTGATCCCCCAACAAGGGCACATACCAGCATTGCAGGTTTGATCCCCGGCCCCGGTCAAGGTATATGCAGATGGAAACCAATTGATGTGTCTCTCTGACATAGATCTCTCTCTCTCTCTCTCTCTCTCTCTCTCTCTCTCTCTCTCTCTCCCTCTCTCTCTCCCTCCCTCCCTCTCTCCCTCTCTCATTTCCCCTTTCCCTTCCTCCCTCCCTACTTCTCTCTCTAAAAATCAATGGAAAAATATCCTCAGGTGAGGATTAGAAAAATAAGTAAATAAATGAAAACAGTGAATGTGAAGGGTAATACATTGCAGCTAACAGGAAATGAAGCATTCGAATGTAACAAGGACCACAGCTGGGTTCTGGTCCTGGCTCTGCCACGAAACAGCACTGTGCTTACTTACAAAGCCACTCAGTTTCCTCACCGGTGCCTCAATTTCCCTGTCGACAGAAGGGTCCGGCGGAGGTTCGGAAATTCTGTGGTTCTGTGATTTCTACAGAGAGGCCATGCGGGATTCATGGTGATTTGACCTCAAGGCTGGGCTGGGACAGGACAATGGGAAGGCCCTGCTCCTGGGCTCAGGCCCAGGCACAAGGGGAGCCCTGCTGGATGGAGGCCGGCAGTGTTGGGGGTCAAATCGGCCCACCACCGGGCTGCTGCTCTCTGGGGAAGGGAACGTGTTTGTGAACCTGCCCTGGGGGGGGGGGTGTCCAGTGAACCCAGAGGAATGGAGGACAGAACAAAAGGCTCCTGTGCTTGAAGACTGGGGTGCTGGTCCAGGCATCTGCCCCAAGCTTCCTTCCCAAAACAGAAGCATGATTTTCTAGGTCCCGCAATCTTGAGACAAAAGCTGATATGCCTGCTTTAGTGGCTCTAAAAGCACAGACTCTGCCCTTAAACAGGCTCCTGGCCAGCTGGCACTCACCATCCCTCATAGGATAACCCTGAGTACTGAGGGTGGGACTGACAGAAACTCTAAATTCTTTCCATGCTGGGAGGGACCTGCACACAGGGACCTGCCATACAGCGGAAGGTACGGCCCAACAAACTGGCCACTGCTCTAGATGCTACAGCTTCCCCCACTCGTGAAAAAGCAAGCTTTCTGTCCTGTGTGTAAGCTACTGTCGCTTAAATCAACTCACTTCTTTGGCGCTGGATCATGGAACTTGTGCTGAGCCATGCTTTTTTCTTCCAGTTTTTCATTTTGTCTCTGTAAGGCATTTAATTTGTCTCTAACAGAGGAGAGAGAAAAACAGTCTGTTTTTTAAAATGAAACACATAAATTGACTCATCACCCCTGCCTGGGACCTGGCCCAGAGGAGCCAGTGTGTTTCTGGGACGCAGACATCACGGTGCTCATGACCACCATGACCCCTGAGTTGGGAATACGGGGATGGAAGCATGTGACATGGGTCCAGGAGCCTAACATGTCAAGGAGACGGCTGAACACCTAGGGTCAGGGTGTACGTCACCTCAGGAGAGAGACCCCGAACCATCTGACACTCAAGCTGGGAAACCCCGAGGGTCCCAGCCACGTCAGCTCAGGACGTTGGGCACTCGGGTCAGACCTAGGGCTAGGCTAGCTCCTGCGGGTGCAGACCAACAATACCTTTAGTGGTGGGGAGGGGTCTGCCCTTGGTGACTTAGATGGGCATCAGATTAAAAAGGTCAGTTTAGCAAAGTCAGACCTCCGACCTGGACCCACTCCAATGTTGTGCTTCTGCTAACACTTCTAGTGAAGCAAACTCAAAGCCTTTTGGGAGCCAAACAGATAAGATCAGGAGCAAAGTGGCCTGGGAGGACCTGAGGGAGGAGTGGGGGCTAAGGCGAGACTGAGCGCTTGGTGTCACCTGGGACCTAACGCGGGGCCTGCAAACAAAGCGCCGCTCTCCACGTGGCAGAGCTTCTGACTGCTTTTCCCGAAGGATCCAGAAGCCCCGGCTCTGAAGCACAATCTCTTAATTCCTAAATGTGGGAAGTCAGTTCACATTTATAAAAACACAGAAAGGACCAGAGAGACACCTCTTAAACCTTGGGCTGCCAGAGGGCACCCCTGCTCCTGGGAGAGGGAGCCTGGCCTTTCTGAAGCAGAGGGCATGGCATGCTTTCCTGTTGTCTGTCTAGGACAGTGATGGCGAACCTATGACACGCGTGTCAGAGGTGACACGCGAACTCATTTTTTGGTTGATTTTTCTTTGTTAAATGGCATTCAAATATATGAAATAAATATCAACAATGTAAGTCTTTGTTTTACTATGGTTGTAAATATCAAAAAATTTCTACATGTGACACGGCACCAGAGTTAAGTTAGGGTTTTTCAAAATGCTGACACGCCGAGCTCTAAAGGTGCGCCATCACTGGTCCAGGAGCCATGCACGCAGTGCTCGCTATACAGCGCCCCCCACTGGGCTGCCGGCGCCTGTCCAGTTCCTGCCTCTCGTCACCCATGTGGCCTTGACAGCTCAGACCCCAGCTTTCCCTGCTTCAAAATGAGTCCTCGGCATCCAGGCAGCTGCTCGGGCTCCTTCAGTCAAGAAGGTGCCCAGGCCCCCCTAATCCAAGGGCTTTCCCGCGAGTTCACTGCAAAGTGAGCACCCGCAAGAAGTGATCGCTTGCAAACCACTGGGTCCCTGGCCACGAACCTGCTCTGCTCCCAGCGCCCTCGTTGTTTCGGACTCTGTTCTTCTAGTCTGTGTTAATCTGTTCCCACAGCCGTCCCCTAGCCCCAAAAACTCATGGCCCAGCTATCCCAGGGCTGGGGAAGACTCCGCTTGGAGCAGGCTCAGGAAGCCTGCCCACTCTCTGACCTCCTACAGACACTTTCTAATGCAAAACCGTCATCAGATCATCCCCCCGGTTACCAGGTCCCTACTCTTCTAGTTTGCACCTGCCCAAGCTCTGCTGGTAATTTTTAGCAGCTGCGTTATAGAGAGCCCACTTCAGGGTACAAACTCTCACTTCTACCCCAAAAGTACAGTGCGGTTTTCCATGTCAACCATCCTTGGTAGGTGTTGAGCCCCCTGTAGATGAGCAGACGAATCCGGGAGAACAGTGAGCAGAATCGTCACCCTGGGGAGCTGGGACAGTGCCCCAGTGGTCACTGTGGCCATGTCCCTCTGTCCCACACTGGCCAGCCATTCCCGATCACAAGGAAGGACAGTCCCAGCAGCACAGCACCGAGGGGTGAAGACCACCCTGGACCCACAAGATGCATCTCAGATGACTTGACTTCCAAACCACAAGGTTTCCAGCACCAAGGCTCTTCCTCCTGCCCTCATTTCTGGCAGCTTCCTAGGCCCTGTACACCAGCATCCCTTCAACACCCACTTCCCAGTGAATCCGACTCATTAGCCAGGCATGGAAGCCTTCCACGGCTCAGCGCTGCCTCCTCCAGCCTTCCTTCTTGCCACTCCCTGCATCTTCCCTGCACCCAGACCATGCCAAGCCCCACCTTAACGTTCAGCCCCTATCCCCCCCACACACACTGGCCAGCCTTCTCCCCATCCATGTCAGCAGCAGAACCCCAACTCCTACCACTACGCTTCCTTCTACCTCCATGGAGCTCCTCAACGTCTATGTGCACATAGCTCTGCTCACATCCCATCACTCCTACTGGTTCCTGGAGACCAGGTAACTGGTTCTGTGCACTTTGCAGGGCCAGGCCTGTCGGCAAACACAATGTCCGCAGAGGGAGGACAGCCACTGTGCACCAACAACCCACTCTGCAGCCCATTAAGGGAAAAACCGACACAGAAAGGGGTCAGCCTGAGATCTGAAGTCCTTCCCTAGGAGCCTCTCTTTATCACTGTTGTATTTTTCAAAGTGAACTTGATCCCAAAAGAAGATTAAGAAGCATCTGGCAGGGGGCAGTGTCTCTGAAAAGCCAACAAAGCCAACCACCCCTATTTGCAGAAATCTAGAACCATTCCCGGGAAAACGAGAGAAGGATGTGCTGGTAAGATGGTCCGTCCCCTTGCCTGGGACACCAATGCACCCAGGGGTTCTCTGCTGCCCAGAATGGCGCGGTCTAGTCATGGAGCTGGAAGCCACGACCCCTCTGTTGACGGGCGTCCGTCAGCCCACACCCCTCACACGTACTGCTGCTGCTCCTCCTGGTGCTGGTCCTTGTCCTCCACGTCCTCCTGGAGAAGCCTCTGGTTCTGCTCTTTCAGCCTTTGGATTTGGCTCTGCAGGTGACGGTTTTCTCCCACCAAGTTGCCCTTGAGGCGGGAGAGCAGCTAAAACACAGATGGACAATGTCTCAAACACCACACGCTCCCATGATTCCACTGCTGGGAATCTACTTCCAAAAGGAGAAAAAGGCCACGTGCACAAAGATGGTCATTTTGGTATTACCTACGTCAGCTGGCGTGACCAATACGGCCAATGCCATGGGGATGGCCAAGCCTTCTGCCACTGCACCGTCCAATCAGGCAGCCACTGGCCACGTGTGGCTGCTGAGCACTGAAAACACAGCCAGTCTGAGCTGAGCCATAAGTGCAAAATATATAATAGGTTCTGAGGACTTAATAACAATTAAAAATAATGTAAAGTATCTCATTAATAAGCTGCCCGGTGTGTGTGTGGCTCAGTAGGTTGAGTGTCCCATTCACTAAGAAATCACCAGTGTAATTTCTGATCTGTGGTGAGCCGGCACGGCCATGGCATATTCAGCCCCAGGGTGCCTTATGTGCCAGGCCAGCTCAGCCTGGTTCAGTGACCCTGAGAGGGGTCGGTGAAGGATTAAGAAAAGACAGCAAGAGAATGAAAGCTGGGTCTCAGTGGGATGCTGCTCCTCTGACATAGAGACAGCGCCAGCGCCCACAAGCCATGTCTTTATTTTATAGCAGGTGCCACGAGGTGAAGGAAGGGCGTGATCAAGATGTTTACAACATTCTCGTGGGTTTCAGTCCTACTCAACTACATGCACCTGAACTCTATCACTCAGGCATGTGGGGCCACGTGTTCAGACCACAGGTTCAAGCTTACCACTGTAGCTGTTGGCTATAATTGTGCTGGGAAGGCTCTGCCCTCCAAGCTGGGCCTTGCACGTCGCAATGAGAGGACTGTGCCCTTTCATCAGTCCAAGGCTTGAACCTGTCCAAACACTGTAGCTGCGCCCCACACTGATCAAGGCACATGCCTGGGTTGCTGGCTCCATTCCCCAGGAGAGGGCATGCAGGAGGCAGCTGATGGATGTTTCTCTCAAAAAATCAATAAAGAATCATATTATTTTAAAAAATCTTATTAATAAGCTTTTGGGGTTACATGTGATATTTTAGATATAAGGGTTAAATAAAACAGACCCCTACATTAATCCCACCTGATTCCTTTTACTTTTTGAATATGGCTACTAGAAAGTTGTCTGTACACAAACAGGCGTGAAGCTGGACCTGAATTTTGGGCTGAGGCTGGCCAGCTCCTGCTCTAGAATATCATCGTGGTTGGTGTAGCAGGAAAGTCCCAAGCTTTGGCTTCAGACAAACGGGGTTCCAACCCGCTACTTCAGAGGGACAAGGATGGGAACCCCAGCTCACAAGATCATTGTGAGAATTAAATGAGATGACACAGAGAGCAGAGTGCTCAGTCGAGAGGATGGAGATGAAACGGTACTTGGATGCTTCCATGCACCATCCCGACAAAAAGCAAAAATCAGGTGAAAGGTGTTCTGTAGCACACCCCTGCCAGTCATGGTGTTCGTCCCAGTCAACTGCCTCTGGCTTCCTCTCTGCCTCTGAGTGACATTCACACACACCCTTTGAGCAGAGATGCCAATGAGGACCCATTCCCACCTGGCTGAGCCCACGGCATCAGTCCAGGGAACAGGCCCACCCAAGGTCCTGAGGCCCTCCAGCCCCAGGCCTCACCTGGCAGCGGTTGTCCAGCTCAGTCAGCGAGATGTCCGTGCTCTGGAGCTCCTCCCTCAGCCAGTTGCACTGGTTCTGCCAGCAGTTCACCTGCAGCTGCGTGTCGTTCAGGGAGGTTCGCAGCTTCTTGTTGTCTGTGAGTAGCTCGTCCTGCTCCCCCTTCAGCTCCTCGTACCGGCCCTGCCAGTGGTTCACCTCCCGCTGCGTGTCCTTCAGGGAGGTTTGCAGCTTCTTGTTGTCTGTGAGCAGCTCGTCCTGCTCCCCCTTCAGCTCCTCGTACTGGCCCTGCCAGTGGTTCACCTCCCGCTGCGTGTCCTTCAGGGAGGTTCGCAGCTTCTTCTTGTCTGTGAGCAGCTCCTTGGTGAGGGCCTGCAGCTCCTTGGTGAGGGCCTGCAGCTCCTTGGTGAGGGCGTACAGCTCCTCTTGCTGCCCCTTCAGCTCCTCATACCGGGCCTGCCAGCTGTTCACTTCCCGCTGCGTGTCATTCAGGGACAGTTGCAGCTCCTTGTTGTCTGTGAGCAGCTCCTTGTATTCTGTGAGCAGCTCATTGGCGTCGGCCTGCAGCTCCTTGGTGAGGGCGTACAGCTCCTCTTGCTCTGCCTTCAGCCCCTCACACTGGGCCTGCCAGTGGTTCACCTCCAGCTGCATATCATTCATGGAGGTGTGCAGCTTCTTGCTGTGAGTCTGAAGCTCCTCCTGCTGCCCCTTCAGCTGCTGGTGCAGGGAATTGGCCCTAGGGGTGGAGAGACACAAGGCCAAGGGCTGAGGCGCACTCCCAGGCTCTGTCCCAGCTGTGCAACCTTAATCAAAACTGCAACCTCTCTGGGCCTCAGTGTTTTTCATGTGTGAATGAAGGGTTGAACAAAATCAGCGGTTTTCAAACTGTGTTCATTGGGGTCCTAGGAGGCTACCCCAGGTACCCCACTGCCAGCTGGGGGAGAACGACAGGCAGGCTCAGACACCACGGCAACAGAGCATCCCTGTAAAAGTCCTTTCTATGTGAGGCTTTGGCACATCTGCCTACTTGGAAAAAGGGTTCTTTGATTCAAACATTTAAACACTGAATCAGAACATTACTGCTCTAAGACTCTATGTCTATATCCAGCTCTTTTCCCCAATTCCAAGCCCCTTTCTAATTTTCAACTACTGAGATAAATAAAATAGAAGATTCTGGAGTGTTACCTATATCCACTTAAATCATCATCATCATCATCATCATCATCATCATCATTACCTGGGATTCCTTGGGGTAGATTATACCAAAAAAGCTCATATGACCAGAGGCTCATGGACTCAATGTGAACACAGGTGTGTGAAGTTTGGCCCACACAGCTTTTTAAAATTTTTTTAACATTTACTTATTTTATGCTATTTTATTTCATTTTAAAGTGTGTATGATTTTATTAATTGATGTCTCTCCAATAAAGACAACTAAAAAAAAAATAAAATAACAAAGAAGAAACAGAACAAGATAAAAAGATTCGCCATTGTGGTCCTGTGAATACTCGCGGGTTGGGCTTAAGGGTCCCCGGCCTCAAATATGTCTCCAGGTCCTCCCATTCCTCTGTCCTGCCCAAAAAAGCAGATTTAATAAAAAACACAAACAAAACAAAAAAATAATTACTGTATCAGCATTCCAAAATTTTAAGGTACTCATCAACATTCAGATATCTTCTTCTCAGGAAAAAAAAAAAAAAACACCCCAAAAAACAAAAAACATACAGAAGGAAGACCTGGCAGCCCCGCCTGCCTCCCAGCTGACAGCCTCTATAGCTGGGCTGTATTCTCCACCAGGGCCTGGTCTATTGTTGACTCTCCTTCCCCACCTGCTGGACCTGCCCGGCCACTGCAGGCAGCTGAGTTTACTCAGGGCTGTGGGAAGGAAGGGTTCATATGGTCACGCCTCTGGGTTGAGGCAAGACTTGTATTCGAATCCTGCCTGTGTCACTAACTAGGAGCATTGACCTTGAACAAGTTGTTTAATCTCCCTGAGCCTGTTTCCTCCTCTGTTGCTGTGGATTTTTGAAAGGATAACAATAGCTCAGTCAATTCTTGTGATTCACAGTATAATGTTCTGCCCAACCACGTGAACCCTGACTTAGTGAGTACTGAAACTGTTCCCACCGGTTCCTGGGAGTCTCTGGTCACATTCTGTCAGCTCATCAAGACATAAAGACGCCTCGTGTAATACACTCAGAGCCAACAGCACCATACTTGGGCCCGAATGACCCTTGTGTGCCACTCGAATAT
The DNA here is from genome assembly GCF_964212035.1 of Myotis nattereri. Lineage (NCBI taxonomy): Eukaryota > Metazoa > Chordata > Mammalia > Chiroptera > Vespertilionidae > Myotis > Myotis nattereri. The sequence continues at coordinate 16,043,574 of NC_138085.1, forward strand.
TCCCCGTGAGGCCCAGCGCAGCCTTGCACTTGGGAACACTAGACAGCACTTCAGCACTCCATTTGGGGGCCATTTCAAACAGCGAAATCGCCTCCAAAGCACACAAAATAGAACACCGTGGCCCATGAAGAGGACGCTGGTAGGTGAGAGCTAAAACAAGGCTGGGGTCAAAGGCCTTGTTCAACCTCAGCTGCAAATGTGCACATCAGGCGACTCCAGTATCTCCCACTCTGGGCATCCATGACAGGCCACGGGCACTGATTTGGGGGTCACCAGTGCATTTCAGCCAGGAGGTGAATTCACAAATGGGAATGCGTGAATGCTGAGGACCACGCCCCCTCCCTCATGGGATCGCTGGTGTGAGAGGATGCAGGTGCCCCTGCCAGACAGTCATCAGCATCATAACTGTGGGAGGGGAGACTGTCCAAACCGAGACAATGCCCCATCCCAGCTGCCGAGTCCTTCCTTCCAGCACCAGCTGGAGGCCCCTTTACCTTGTTCCCACCAGCTGCTTCCAGGGCAGGGTTGGTAAAAATGCACCATCACCAGGGGTCTCACTTGAGCTCAGCTCAGCGGGTGCTGAGTGAGTGGGTCTGAATGGCATCCAGGCAGAAGCGCTGCAGGGGGTCCGCTGGGTACCTGTCCAGCTCTCGCTGCAGCCTCTGGTTCTCCTCAGCGGCCATGGTGCTCGTCCTCTGCTCCTGCTGCAGAGCCTCCCGCTCGGTGGTCAAGAGCGTCCCCAGCTGCTCCAGCGCCGCCTTATGTTGGAGCTGGTCCTTGTATCTGTTGAAGGGAAACATACCCGCTAAGAATGGAAACCCAGGGAGACCTCAAAGCCTTGGTGAGCGGCTTCTCTCTGCAGAGCTGTGGGAGAGGGGGATCGGCATGGGACAGTGCTGGACAGAGAGAGTGGACAGTCACTGGGCCAGCTCTGGGGGTCTCCTCCAGCACAGGAGGCAAGTCTCCCCTCCTCCCACCCGACGTGTCTTCATGGTCCCTACCAGTCCCTGTCAAAGCAGCCTCCCTCCTTCATCCCACTGGGAACAAAACCACTGTTTTCTGAACTCCACGCCCTTCTCAAAGAAACCACTGCAAATACAGCAGAATTCCACCACCCATAACAGCTGATCCCCGCAATGGGCCCTGGGTGAGCCCTCCACCCCAGCTCAGGAACACGACTCTTCTTGCTCTGATCCAGGCAGCTTGGGGGCCAGAGTCTTGTCTGGTGGGGCCCAGGCAGCCACCAGCGGCAGTTGCACACCCTGCTCCTCATGGCACCCCCAGTCCAGCCCTTGCCCTCCCTCTCCCACAGCCTCCCTCTCAACTCGGGCTTTTATTTCCTTCCTGTCTCAGTCTGCAGAGGGTTCCGCACAGCCTCTCCGGAGGGCAGCAGAGCACAAGAGGGAGTCCCTGACCAGCCCCAGGCTGTTCCTCCTCCTGCAGCAACCTTCCCTGTTCAGGTGACTCAGGGGCCTCCCCAGGTCCAAGGTGGAGACTGAGTCATCACCTTTCAATCTTCCTCAGGCAGGCAAAACCCTTTCCAGACCCCCTTCCTGAGGTGTCCACACCCAGAGACAGGCTGACAGAGTCCACCCAGGTTCCAGGGTTTCAGCCCCTGCCTGCAGCCCTCCATCCCCGCCCGCCCACCCCATATCAGCTGTACTTGTACCATCTGCCTGGAGCCAAGACTTGTGCGGACTCAGACACACACACCTGCTCGGTCGGCTGCTGGAAGACAAACATTCCTTCCTGTGGCCTTTAGCCACAAGTGGAGGCTGCCCAGACATGGGAAATGGAAGGTGGGGGTGATGGCTCTGCTGGGCTTTCAGGGCGGCGATCTTTCTCATCCAGGTTTGACAAACAGGGCTATGGACCATTAGGGTCCCCACCTCCTGCTTCCCTGTTGTGTCTTGGAAAAGCACAGGATCAAGCATATCGCAACCATTAGTAACCACCCTCCTGCAGGGCAGAAACTGCGAGTGCTTCTCCCCACTGAATCCCGGGTACGAGGCTTGACACCCAGTGCATGTGCACCAGGGGAATGAAGGAGCGAGTGTCCCAGTCAAGTGTCAGGTGAAATGAATACAGATCCCCCAGCCAGTGTTCCAGGCACCTCCACCTCCAACCTGCAGCCCTGCTGCAGACACACCAAGGGCCTCCAGCTATCTGTCCAACCAGCAAAAACCACTGAATCACACAGTAGGTCCACCAAGCAAGGAGTCATAGGCAGAGCAATGAACTCCTCCCTCAGACCAGTCAAATGCCACCTGTACAAACCTTCCCATGTTAACAGCCATAAGAATATATCCACACTGTTATCATTGAGGGTAGGGCCCGCAGCACCTGGTGAGGGGTGGGCACCACAGGAGGCTCCCATCAGTAGTCAGCTGGGTGCATTCAAACCATGTTAGACAGCACCAGGCGCCCAGTGGGTGCTCACTAAGCATCTCGTGAACACAGGATGGGTGCGGAGGAGGCAGAGATGGAGATGACAAGAGGCAGAAGATGCTCATTCTGGCTGGAAGAAACGAGAGTCTGATAGGAGCAGACATCTCGGCACCCCTGAAGGATGGGCATCTGGGTGGAGAAAGGGGTGGAAGGCTCTGGAGAGAGTCCACAGGAAGCACTGGGTGAGTATTTAAATGAATGTCATCTCCCCCAAGTTCATGCAGCAGCAGGCGCCCTCTGCAGGCTCTGCAGGCTCAGTGCCCTCCTGGTCCCTGTGATGCCAAATCCCTGCACCTCAGCTGCTCCCAGGGAAGCCCCAGCCTTTGCCTAGCATTTTGCTAAGGCAGAGGCATGGGAAGTACTCAGCAGGGATAACTCACAAGCACAGGAAGTGGACAGCTCCCTCCTGTGCTGCTCCAAGTGTGGGAGAGCCTCTCTTTAGCGCATCTCTCCCTCTCTCTCCCCACCACATTGGAATCCTCTGTACATCTTACTTCCCCCAGGCTCTGGGTCCCGGTGCACCTGCTGGGGTCATTGTAATCAGGGATCTGCCTGGCAGGAGCTCAGCCGAAGTTGGCTGACTACATGCACACAAAGCCCTGATTTTGAAAAAGTGCAAAGTTAAGATTTATGCATTTAAGGTACATCAATTTTACCTTTAAAAAGGTATATGGAGAGTCAGAGGTAAAGGTGACATGAGAATGGCAGAGTATTGGTAATGCTGCTGCAGGTGAGGGGAACACGGGGTTTTCACTATACTAGTCTGTACACGTCCATATATTCAAAACTTTCCAAAATTAAAAGTAAAAAAAGAAAATCAGAAGTGCAGACTTTGAGACTTGGACAGGGAAAAGGCTTGGGGAGCTAGGTAAGGCACGCCGCTGAAAATCGGCAGCTGTGGTGACTTCCCCTCCTGGTCCTTGGTTTGGAGAGAATAGGAAGAGGGGGTAGGAATCCCCGGGGAGCTGGGACCCCAATGCTGACACCTGGTTTCCCTGAGCCGGGACTAGTGGGCACACCCTTCTCCCCTGGGGGACCCTCCTGCCCCTCAGTCTCCAGCCGCACCAACTCCACATCGCTGAGGGTGAAGGTGGATTTACTTCTCTTCACTGTGAAGCAGCGGGACCAGAGGAAACATGAGGGGCCAGAGTGAAGGGGGGACAGGAGCCCGGGGAGCCTGTCAGTCACCCCCAGCCACAGGCACCCACCTGTCACTGAGAACCTTGCTCTCCAGCTTCAGGGTCCGACTCAGCAGTGTCTTCTGGCGGCGGTACTTGTCCAGAAGGGCCTCGTGCTCCCTAGTAAGGTGCTCGTGGAGCACGCCCAGGCACGCGTGTTCCTGCTGCAGGGCCTTGTGGGCTGCCGCCAGCTGCTGGTGCTGGAGCTGCGTGTTCTGCTCTGTGAGCGCAGTGAGCGAGGCGCTCTGGGAGCTCAGAGTGGAATTTTCCACCTGCTGGGAGGGAGAAGGGGATGATGCCTCACCAGGTGCAGGCCCAGGGGGACCACAGACTCCAGATCCCCACATCCCCACACGGAGTGAGGGGCCAAGAGCAGGCCAAGTGTCGACACCAAAACAGCAGGACCCTCAGGAGAGGCAGCACCCAGCCGTGCTGAGGACAGTTCTCCCTGCACTCAAGGAGCTGCTCTGGGAAGGCCCACGGCAGAAACGGACTGCCCCATGGGCCTAAGCTTAGTCCTGGGCCCCTCTCTGCACATGTGACCTTTCCTGGCAATTTATGCTCTTTCTCTGGATAAGCTCCGTGGGTACCCTCTCTGACCACTTTGAAAAGTGCATGGAAAATCAGTAAGGATATAGAGAACCTGAACAGCACTACCAACCCATTTCTCCGATAATTACACAACACCCATCCAACCGCATTCAAACCACCAGAAAGTTAACCGGGGAGGAATCCGTCCTAACTCATTCTGAGGCCAGAATTACCCTGGTGTCCAGCTGCTTGTCCTGCTCCAGGCCCTCGGGCTGCAGGGTGTCCAGAGACGTCTGCAGCCTCTGGTTCTCCAGCAACAGGTCCGGGCTCTCCCGCTCGGGGGCGTGGACCCTCTCACGGGCCGTTGTCAGGGCGCTGACCTCCATGGCCAGCTTCTCGATCTCCTCCTGCAGCCGATGCAGCTCCTGCTCCAGCTTCTGTGCCCGCACCACGTGCTCCTTCACCCGCGCCTTCATGTGCTCCAGCTCCTGTGCCTGCGCCGCCTGCGCCTTCACCTGCTCCAGGTCCCGGCACAGCTGCCGCCACTCCCACTCCATCATGGTCACTTTCCTTTTGGTGTCCGTCACCGTCTGGAGGAGGACTTTTTTCTCAGTCTTCTGGCCCTTCATGCGGGCCTTGCTGCTGGCCTGTGAACTCTCCCGCAGCGAACGCACCAGTTGTTTAAGATCCTTGAACTGCAGGAAAACACAATGGAAATGACACAGGCGTGATTTCGGTCCAAATGGGAGACCTAAAGTGTAGGCCTGGAATGCCCATTTCATCATGGACCCAAAGGACGTCCTAACGTTTCCCAAAGGCCTGATATGGACAGAAGGTGAAGGGCACGGAGATCCCACCCAGACAGTTCCAGTCTCAACACTTTCACAGGAGCCAGATGACTCAGAAACAGAAACCACATCTTCTCTTAAAACAGTGAGGTGATTCCCTGGTGCTTTTACCCTGGTCCACAGGGGCTCGAGAGCTGACCGCCCACCTCTGTGGCCGCTCCTCACGCCACTCTCCCCTGCAGACACTGCACATGCTCTTCCCTCTGCTGTGAATGCTCACCTGCCTCCACCCGCGGCCTCCAGCATCACTGGCTCCTTCTCATCCTCCAGGGCTCAGTGTGACTGACAGCTCCTCAGGGAAGCCCTGCACCACGATTCTGAATGTCCTCCACCTAATAAGACTCTCCCTGGACCCACGTATATTCCCTCAATAGCACACGTCTCAAGTCACCTGGCTTGTCACCTGTCGTTCCACCTCCTAGACTGGAAGCCATATTGGGGGAGGGTGGATGCATGCCTCTTAAGTCTACACAGCACCACCCCAAGTCCCTTTTCTGCAATACTAGAGAGGCTGAAGAACTCAAGTACCTGATACCCAGCCTCCCTTGCAGCTAGGGTTAGTCATGTGTCAGGTGTGGCCAATGAGATGTCCACAGAGGATCCCGGGAGGCCTTCCCTCTGTCTCTTCACACTCCACATTCTTCCTGCCCACTTCTTGGCGAGGTACAACAGCCACTGCCAAGACTGGCAGAGCAGGAAGAGAGAAGCCTGGTTTCTGGGTGGCGTCCCTGAGCCGCCTCCCCAGCACTGGGCTGCCTACCATAGGACTTCCTGTAGTGTGAGGCGGGTCAACCCTGGAGGTTATCCAGGGCTCTGAGTGTGAAGCTGGACATTTGAAGGGGGATCTTTGTCCTGCGGGCTGTCCCATGAGCTGCAGGACATTTAGCAGCATTCTGGCCTCTCCCACCACAGCCAGGAGCACAGCCAGGAGCACCTCCCTTCTCCTCCCCCAAGTCATGACAATCATAAACAAGATGGCCAGTGCTGCCCAAACAGTGTGGGTCAATGGTTGAGCATCAACCTATAGACCAGGAGGTCACGGTTCGATTACCGGTCAGGGCACATGTGCAGGTTGCTGGTTCAATCCCAGTAGGCGGCAAGCAGGAGGCAGCCGATCAATGATTCTCTCTCATCATTGATGTTTTTATCCCTCTCTCCTTCTCCCTTTCCCTCTGAAACAAATGATTGAAAAAACAAAAAGATTGCCAGTGTCCCTGGGAAGCAATATCTGTCCCCGCGCCCCTGCTGTGGCTGGAATTGCTGGTGTGAGCTGCAGCTGAGGGAAGAGACTGGTGACTCGGGAATCACTGCTGGATTCCCAGGACAGCCTATGGTCCTGGAATCTCCCTCTTGCAGGCAGGGGCGCCAGGGGAGGCATGGCGCTGGAGGGCCTACCTCCTGGGCTTCCTCAGCCTTCAGGGTCTCGATGTCACGGAGCAGCTGTTCTCTCTCCTCCACCAGCTCCTCACAGAGAGTTGCCAGATCCCGGCTGGTCTGCTTTTCTCTTTCCATCTGGACTTGCCAGTCTTCATTCTGCGGAGCCAAAGACCCAACAAGTGCAAAAGTCCGTTTCAGGGAGTGAACTGTGTTTTAAAGCAAACCCGAAACGTGTCAGCCCCACGGAACACTTTATCAGGCCTTTTCTCAAGGGGAAACCTTCCTGCCCACTTCCTGGGGAGGTACATCAGCCACTGCCAAGGCTGCAGAGCAGGAAGGGAGGAGCCTGGCTCCTGGGTGGCGTCCCTGAGCCGCTGCCCAGGTCAGGCCTAGTTGTGCAGTGAGCTCCCCATACCCTTGACCATCACCTCCCAGCCCATGGTGTGCACTTCCAGCTCATGGTAGAGAAAAAGGCCATAGACACCAATCGGTCAGCTTCCCTCCCAGCTTTCCACTGCTCACGCTCAATGCTTCCATCTTAGGCCGTGTCCACTACTGTCCTGAGGGCCAGGCCACATTCCTGGGGCCAGCAGCCACCACTGGATGTCCTACAGGGACTTCACCCAGTTGGTGACATTCCTATTCATCCAGCTGCTCGGAGGGGTCCTCTGCTATCTCTCTTCCTCCTTTCCCCTCCAAGTAAATGGACCACCAAGGCCTGTCCTCATTCCCCTTGCGGCTCCCCCTCCACACCCCACTGCTGCCCAGGCCAGACCAGCTCCGTCCTGCCTGGACGACTGCCCAATCAGCGGCCCGACACGGAGCTCTTCTGTGGGAACCACCAGTTCCCACTCCCTGAACATGAACTGCCTGGACCCGCACGTCTCACACTCTGTGCCTGACACCTGAACACCGTGATGGATGCAGATTCAGACTCAGGGTGGGCCCTGAGGTGCGACTCCCAGGCGAGGCCCGTGCTGCTGTCCCTTCCCACTGACACCAAACTCATGACCACAGGGGATGGGGAGAAGGTGGTTCCCTGCTAACGATGTGACTGTGAGCAGGTGTCCTTAACTGACAGTGCCAGCAAGCAGCAGGCATGGGCGCCAGCTTCTGTCAGGGTGACATGCTCAGCTCACACCTGGCAGGGGGCAGGTGCAACAAGAGCTGACCCCTCCTGAGAACGCCAGGCCCCTCCCACCCTCAGAGCTTCTGACATGGTCATTCTGGGCTGGGGCCCAAGAGCCTGCATTTGACTTGTGACCCTGATGCTGGCTTGGGATGATGGCTCTAAAGCTAAAACAGAGGAGCCCCACGATCCAGATCAGGTGGCTCTCAGAGCTTTTAAACACCCGAGACCTCAGGCCACCGACTAGAACCTCTGGGGGCAGGACCTTCAGACACCGAGCAACCCAGTGAGCAGCAGGACCGAGAGCTGGATCCATTCACCTGGCTGGGGGCGGCCTGGTACAGGCAGGTTGACAAACTCCCGGAAGGATTGCTGCTCTAATGCCAGCTCTGCCTACTTCTCCTGGGCCGAGGCTACCCTGCCTTTATCTCACAGGTCTGGGCACTGTCTCCAGACTCCTAGGAAGTAGCAGGCAGGCAGCTTCTTCCCCATGAAGGGGAGGGTCAGGCACAGTGGGGCTCATATCCGTGCCCTCACAGCACCCTGTGGGCACACCCAGCCCCCTGCCCCAACATGGGGACCCGAGGACGGGGCAGCCCCACCCAGCCAGGGTCAACAGCAAAAGGCGCTGCAAGGAGCTACATGTCTGAGTCTTTCTCACAAGTGAGAACATCTTTCTTCTCCTTCCTGATCGCTGCCTCACTTCCCAGCACCAGGTCTGGGCTCAGCAGGAAGCAGGCATCAGCCCTGATGGCAGCGCCTGCTCTGGAGCCGGCCCTGAGGAGGAAGGCCCAGCGCAGCTGTCACTCACCCTCATTCAGAGAAGGGCACCGGCCCAGGGAGTCCAGTGATCTGCCCAGCGCCCCACAGTGAGGATGCGGCAGAGCCGAACGCACCGCAGTGGGCCGACCCCAGGCCTGCTCTCTCAGACGGGGCCTGGGGTGTGTGCCCCCCAACCTCCTGCCTTGTTCACCCCTCCCCATCTTACTGTTAATCCTTCTCCCCTGCTGCCCCCGTCTGTCCCAGTGAAAGGAGTGTTATGTCCAACCTTTGCATATCTGGTGTGGCTGCTTCTTGTCTGAAGCTGTGACTGCCCCATGCCCCCCCGGCCCCCCTCCTCCGCTGGACACCCCCATCTTTCTCTGCTTCTTTTTGCCGTGGAACTGGAACTCTCACTCCTGTCCTTCCCTGAAGGCCCTCCCTTCCCCTAGGGCAGCGGTTCTCAACCTGTGGGTCGCGCACAATGAAAATACATCCTGCATATCAGATATTTACATTACGATTCATAACAGTAGAAGAATTACAGTTATGAAGCAGCAACGAAAATAATTTTATGGTTGGGGGTCACCACAACATGAGGAGCTGTATTAAAGGGTCGCGGCATTAGGAAGGTTGAGAACCACTCTGAGAGCTGCCTGGGCTGAGATGGTTTCCTGTCTTCCTCAAAGCACCAGGCTTGGGCCACGGGCTCCTGTGTGGAGGCTCCAGGTGCCCAAAGCACGCAGGTGCCAGGGGCCTGCCATCAGCCCCTGTGCTGCGCTTGTGTTCCCACGATAGGCCCCAAAGGGCTGCCCTCTTCCTAAGAGGAATGAAGTCTGAGGATGTCAGTGCCAAGTGAGGGTGGGGGGCGCACCCTCTCTAAGGTCCACAGAAAGGTCATGAGTTACAGGGAAGGACGTGAACTTCGGGAACTAAGGTTTACACAGACCGAAGGCAGCCTACATCCTGGGCGACACTGGGTGGTGGAAGAGCCGAGCTGGCACCGGGGGGCCTGGGACTCCAAGCCACCTGTCCTGGCTGACCCTTGTCCCTTCTTCTCAGACACCTCCCAGAGGGCCATGTTGTCTGGACGTGTCCAAGATGGGCCTGTCCTGGCTCCAGGGAGGTCAATGTCAGGCCATGTCCCCTGTGGTTTTTAGCTGATGGCCCAGATGCACCATCGATCCAACATTAGGGAGGACCCATGATGCAGCCAGGCCCCGAGCGGGCTGAGCAGGACAGGGAGGAGAGCAGAAGGGCCACCTTCGCAGGGCTCCTGGCAGCAAACAAGGGACAGTGCTAGTCTGGGAACTGTGGCCCCCTCCCTCCCACCAGGGGCTCAGAGCCAAGACAGGTCTCTGAGGGCTGTGGCAGGACTTTCCTGGGGTCCTACAGGGAACTGATCAGGAGAGGAAGTGGGGATGGGACCGGAGAGACAGGGCTAAGGAGTCATGTGGGGAGGTGGCAGCCACCACCTGTCCTGTGTGTGCGGAGGGAGGACCAGAGTGGATGCCGAGGGCAGGAGAAGCATCAGAGATCATTTCTCAGCCCTGCCGGGAACTGGGCCAGAGGCTACAGTGCAGGCCTCTGCAGCTCACCCCTGAGGACCTGCCCCGTTGGAGGTTCTCATCTTTCTAAAGGTCAAGCCTTTCTATCTCGGCAAAGATTGAGCTGCCATTTACAGAGACATTCACTGTGCCAGGCCCACATGAATCTAAAACCCAGACTGTCTGGTGGCTTTCCCTGAGCTGTGCTGCACAGAGACGCGGTATGAGGAGGGCCTTCCTCCCGGCCCCCAGGGAGAGGACGCACTGCTTGGCAGCTGCTCTGCTGCGAGGTGCATGGAGCCTCAAAGGATGAGAAGTGTGAGTCACAGAACCTCGGACGTCCCACCAGAGGCCTGGAGAAACCACTGCACACGAGGAGGGGTGGTCCCAAGCCTCACCCAGAGATGAAGTTCCAGCAGAGCTGTGACCAGCGGGACCCAGGTCTCCGGTCTGCAGCCCAAGTCCCTTCCATTGCCAGGGCAGCCTCAGCAAATGACGCTGGCAGGACCCCTGGGCCGGTCGTGACAGACACCCAGACACCTGAAAGCACCAGTCCTGCCAGGTGGTCAGCAAGCAAGAGTGCCCTTGTGCCTTCCTCACACGGAATCCGGGCACCCGTGAAGGTGTGCTCAGAGCCCGTGACGCAGCTGTGTCACCCGTGGTGGCTACATGGACTGAGGCCCTCTGACCCAGAATGACCGGCACAGGGAGGCCATCGCTAGCCTCTCAGGGCCCTTCTTGCCATGTGAATGGGGTCCTGGTAACTGTAGGATGAACCTGGCTGGGAAGCCTGTCTGTCCTCCCAGATGTCTGTTCCTCTGTGCTACTGGGAAGACCTGGTTTGTCCAGAAAGGCAATGCAGTCCAGCCATCCCCTCTTCCTCATCCTCTCCACCGAAAGGAGAGAGTGGGCACTGAGCTCCTGTCACCAGCAGCCAAGCCCTGAAACGGCCCATCCATGGTCTCCACACGGGAGCGAGTCTTCCATCTCTGCTTCTCTCCCGGGCCCGCCTGATGGTTTCTAACAGGGCGCTGCTCTCCTTCCATGAGGCCCTTGCCACGGGCGGGACCCTCTGCCTGCACTAACTCACACCATCCTCACCACACCTACTGGTGGGTGCGTCGCTAACCCCCTTTCACAGGTGAGGGCAGCGAGGCACAGGGAGGCCCATCGTGTGCGGTCTCACTGCGGCAGGGACTCCTCGTGCTGCCTCGTGACGCCTCTCCAGGAGGCCTCCTGTCCCCCTACCGTAACAGTGGCTGCACTGGACTCTGCCTGTCCCCCAGCTGCGCATGCTCACCGACACCTGGGTGCTCCCCCTGGCCACTTACATGCCTGTATGTTCCGGACACCACCCACGGGTACCTGCTTTCTGAGCTGCTGGTTCTCCTTCTCCAGCTCCCGGCGCTGGAGGCTGCTCTCCTGCAGGGCCAGGGAGGCGTCCCGCAGCCCCTGGATGGTGTCCTGGAGGCTCTGCTTCTCCTTGTCCAGCTTCAGGAAGCAGCTGGAGGCTGAAGAGCAAAGTGGAGTCAGAGCCCATATTCCAGGGGCCTCAGCTTCTGCTCTCTGCCCCCGGCCCTGAGACGGCCATCACCCTGAGCCCTAGGCTTGAGGGTCTGGGATGGTCAGCTGGGTGCCCTCCCTTTTTCCCAGGGTGCTGCTGCTGTCTGCACCTGAGGGTTCCTCGGGCGGTTATGGCCCCTCTGCTGGCTCAGCTGGGTTTGTTAGGGGAGCAAGCAGAGCTTACGAAGAAAGCAGGTGATGGCAGAGAGAAGCCAATGCAAACGTTCAAGACAGTGGAATTGTTGGCACCACTTTCTGCCACGTTTTAACCTGATCGTCAAGCCAAGGATTGCAGAGACTAACGGAGATGGCAAAGAGAGTGCGCTCTCTGTGCCCGCCTCAGAGTGGTGGGAATCCAGGTGGCTCAGCCGAGGGTGCAGCGGGGACACGATCACTGACCGCATGTCTGTGGGTGGAAGAGGCTCTGGGGCGCATACGCCCAGCACTGGCCATCTCTGGGTACAGTCCTTCAGTCAGAGATTTCATTTTGTACTTTCTCAGTTGCATTGAAAGAGAATGACACAGTGTATCCAAATTGCTTTTAAAATTCTAAGTGAGATGACAACATAAGGTAGAAAAAGGCAATGTCCTCCTTTGCTTTTAAACAGCTTCAATGCGGAACAGAAAGGGAGCACAGACCTGAGAAGAATGGGAGTTCGCGGCCCCTCTCTGCCGCCAGCAGGTGTGTGACTTTGGGAAACTCCCGGGGCTTGTTCAGGAGGAAAACATGACTGTCCGAGGGGTCAGGGTTGTTCCCTCGCCTGTCCCTCCAGGCCGCACACTCAGCTCTGGGAGCCTGATCACACTGTACTGCTAGTAGGGATGCTCACGAGCACCCCAAGAAGCAGAGCAATGGGTATCTTTGGATAAGACAAGGGCGAGAAGAATAGCCATCCTTTGTTGACGCCCCGTGGGCCAGGCACAGCCTAACGCTTCACTGTCTCCTCTCACACGGTACCCATGGCAATCCTGTGAGGCAGCTTCATTACCCCCATTTTTCAGATAAGAAAACTGGGGTGCAGAAGAGGTCACCTGGCTAACAAGGAGAGGACTTCAAACCAGGCCTTTCTGACTCAAGAAGCCACCACCCCAACCACACAAAGTACGTTCACGCTTTGTTCGTGAGCTGCCAGCTGAGCAGTAGGAGTTGGGAACATGAAGAAGAAGTCAGTCAGTGACCCTAAAGGGCTCACAAGCTGCACTGAGCATCTGGATCAGGGAGGCTTTCCAACCCCATCAGCCACCTTGGTCTCTAACAAGCACATCTGGTCTGAGCCAGTCCCTGCCAGCTGGCACCACTTCTGTGTCCCACCAGGGGGCAGTGTGCTCCCCAGGAACCTGAACTCCCAGAGCCTGGGTTCCCAGGACTGGGGAGACACCAAACCACAGAAAGAACTAACTTCTCACACAGACTCATAGTTCAGTGAACTGATTTTAGGTTTGGAGTGGATGGGACGCCTTGAAGAGAAGGAATACCCAGCTGCTTTCAACAGCCTTTCCATGACGCTGAGGAATGACGCTCAGAATTGAAAAAGCAGCCCCTCCCCAAACCAGCCTAAGGCCCTCCTGGCTCTGCAGAGCTCTAAGCAAACCCTAACCTGCACTCTCAGGTGCACGTGTGCTATTATTGGACACAGGAACTGGCTTGTTGTTTGCTGGGTGCTGAGGCTCCTGCTGCACTGCCGGCCACCACACCCACCTTCCCTGGCCACACCCTCACCTCCTCTGGGGGCTGGGAGGGGGCAAACACCAGAGGGAGAAGAAGAGGCCTGGATCCCCTGAACAGCAGCCACTGAGCAGCCCCAGCCCAGGAAGATGGAGAGCAGACCATACCCATCTGTCCGATTATGAAATCACTGGAGGAAACCATGCCCCGGGTACAACTATAATGGAGGCGAGTGACCACTGGGGACGTCTCCTGCATCCAGAGCTTCCAACCCTCCACCGATAGATCTAAGACACCCCTGGGCATCAGCGTGCTGTCATCTGGAAGCTCCTGGCACTGGCTGAATGGAAGCTGAGAAATCTGGCAACACTTCCTTCACATTTCGCGTCCTGACTCAAGGTGGCCAGGCCCTTCATGTTCTTGGGGAGAATTGCAATGACACAGTTCCAAATGGTCCTTGAATAAAACCCTATTTACTTGGGTAGAGGAAGGGCTGACACATGAGTTTCAGAGCCAAGGGCTCAGCTCCCTGGGTAAGAGAGAATCCACAGCCAGGCTGGCTCCCAGCCACCAGGGGCTGCTGCTTACCCTCTGACAGCTGCTCCAGCTCCCAGTGTAGGTGGGCGGACTCCTCCACACTCTGCCCCTGTGCCGTCTTGAGGGCCATGATCTCTTCCCGCAGCTCCTCAAGGCATTTCTGGTCTGTGTCCCGGGCCTAGTGCAGGAAGTGGGGGTGGGGGTGAGGATGTGGACGGGGGCAAGCTCTGGAAAAGCCCCGGCCCCCGTGCATCTGTCCTCATTCCCCCAGGATGAAGGGCCTGCATGCCCCTGCTCACTACCAAAAACACAGCTGCACAGAAATGACTCCAGCACATGGCCCAGCTGTGAGACTTACAGCCACTAGAAGGTATGCTGACCCAGTGACCTAGGGGATGAAGACACCCGAGGTCTCTGAGGGGTGTCTGAACAAAGTGACGTACAGCGCAGGGCTTTAGAGCAAGTGCTATGGTGACGGCAGCTCTGTGGCCCCTTAGCAGGCCTAACGCCTTGGAAAGGTCGTAGGGACTCACACATCACAGCTCAACCCACATCATAAACGCCCGAGGAGACCTTTTTTGCAACAGAGGCCCAACCCCTCCATCCTCACAGGAAAGCAACACAGCATCAGGCCCTGTCTGTGTTGGAGGCTTCAGTGGTGCCCACTCAAGCCACTGAGCTTAGCAAGCAACTCTCTGCCCTCAGAGGGTCACTGTGTTGGCAGCAGCACCGATCCAGTAGCTGAACATCAGAGAAGGGCACAACATGAACCTAAAACTGCCCCCATCTCTGCTACACGTGGTGACCACAGCTTGTCCTACCAATTGTAGGTGGTGCAGCCTCGATTTCAGCTGCACATTCCCCTTCTCCCGCTCGAATAGCTTATCAATCCAATACCAAATCCAATGCTCCTGGAGATGGCTCTCAGTGTCCATGGAAAAATAATCGTCTTCCGTCGGCACCTGGTCAGCAAGAACACACATGAGAGCCATCAGGTTAAGGCCCCTGGTCATGACAACAGCTCTTCCAGTCACTGGACCCAAACCAACAACCTAGGGATGACCCTGCTGCCGCAGGAAGTTCTGTCTCCACCTTTGAGACCCTGCCCTCCTCCTTTAGGCCAGGCCAGATGGAAAAATCCCCGCAGCAAGACACTGTTTAAATTCGGGAAGGGAACTCTGTGAGAGTGTCTGACATGTACAGCCTCGGTGGTTGGATGCGTGCACCTGCTGACAGGTGTGGGACGAGGCTGAGCCACTTTCTTAAACAAGGAAGGGGTGGGGCTGAGAGTCTGTCCTGGCTTTGAGGGCCGAGTCTAGGCCTCTCACAGTCACTCCACTGATCTGGGTCCTGGAACAAAATTCAGACGAGCTTTTGTTCAATAGCAGGTCCTATTTGAACATGTCACACACCTACTCTTAGAGAAACAACAGCTCTGGGCAGTTTCCCGGAAATGAGGGTCTGTAAGACACAACAAGCAAACAAGTACTATGGCCTCTGTGTGCCAGGCACATGCTGGGGGTGGAACACAACGGTGGGGCTCTCACAGGCAACCTCACGGGCGGCGTCCACTGCACTCACTCCTGTCCCAGTGCCCAGCACACACCGGGGAACCGTTCGGCTCATCCCCCTCATCCCTGGTCCCGCCCCACCCCCACAAGCCCTCCCGGCGCCACTCAGTCTCAGGGGGACTGAGTCTCCCCTGAATGCCCTGAGTCTGCAAGCACACATACACGGGGACGTGCCCATTTCTCTTGGCGGGCTGTTCTCCAAGGCTTGCCCCACTCACGGGTTCTAACACCTGGGAGCGGGCCAGTAGCTCCTGCTTATCCATCACGTGTTCATTTCCCCGCACGGGCCAGAACCCCGGATTCTCGGTAGAGGGGAAACCGTGCACCTACCGCCAGTGGACACGGTTCTGGCCAAAGCCTGGCAGCGGGAAGGGTTTGGTCAGTGACTCTGGCTTCACCTGGCAGCCCCCTCGCTGCCTGTCCCCGGCCCTGCACTAGGTGCTCTCTGTCTCTGCCACATTCACTCTTCACAACAGCCCCCAGAGGGAGGCAGGGACAGTCCCTTCCTACACACGAAGAGGCTGACTTGGATCAATTAAGGAATGAACCCCAAGTCACAAAGCCAGCCAGGGGTGAAGCTGGGCTTGAACTCAGGCTGGAGAGGTCCAGTCCTGTCTCTTCACTGCCCTCAGCAGCCTGCACCTTATCCTTAAGGAGCCCCGTAAGGAGCCCCAACCACTATCAGTGATGTCAGCCAGAGCTCATGGACGGGCTTCAACAGGAAGGACACCCAGCTCTCCCCGCTTGGCCACTGCCCCCAGAATTCTCATCTTGTGTCTACCCACCAGTACTCACCAGTCTCACCATATTCTCAGGCCCTGAAGGATCCCATAGCACAGCCTCTCGGTCATCCTTACAACCAACTCCTACTCAGCCTTCAAAACCCAGCCGGAACTGCCCACTCTGAGGACTTCAATTCCACTCTATCCCACCCACTGAGTCAGATGCTGGGCACCCAGAGTGCCCACTATGAGGCAACACTGAACTGGCCTGTGAGCCCGCCCCCCCCCCCAAGGCTATTCCTGCAGGGCAGGACTATGCCACTCCTCTCCTCACGGGGCCCCCAGAAGTGTTCAAAGACACTTGTCAGCTGAACCACACCATGAGGGGGAGTCAGAGGTGCCATGTGAGTTGGGCCCTGAAGGACCTGGGGGAAGGCAGGATGGACAAGTGTCCAGAAGCAGAGTGCAGCATGGAACGGAATGATTTATAGCTACTCTTCCAGTGGGCCTCAGTTCTCTGGGGGTGTCAACCTTCCCCATGTATCAGGCAGCAGAAACATCTAAACCTGCTTTGCACACCCCACCACCGCAGAAGTGAGAGACCAGACCCCGAGAAGCTGTGCCCAAGTCCTCAAGTGGCAAAGGCTGGGCCTGGAGGAGGCAGAGAGTGTGAGACCACCTGCCCCGGGGCCCGATCTTAAACCCAGCTCCTACCTGCCTTGCCACCACCCGCCCTGCCCCTCCCTGCACGATCGGATCCAGGGGCCCCATCTGTGGACAGAACGTCACGTTATAAGCTCACTAGAAATGTGTTCCTATCGACCCCACCCGGTGGCAGGGCACGAGGGGCTCAGAGATGCCTCGACCACCTCTTCTGTGATGGACGGGGACAAGGCTTGCTCCACACCCAGCAAGTGGAGTGAGAGCTGGGACTCCTCTGCGGAGCCTCCGCCGCCTCTGGGAGCAAGCCCTGCCCAGGAAGCTCAGTGCCCATCCCTCTCTGAGGGGCAGAGACAGGCCCAGCTGGCCCTCAGCTGCCCAGGACCCTCAAGGCACCTGCACTTCTGCCCTCTGGAAGCGGGAATTTCAGTCAAGGACAAAGCATAGGACCAGCGGGACCTTCCAGGCACTCCCTCTCTTCCTCTGTCCTCCACCCCGGGCCCTGGCAGAGGTGGGATGAGTGTTTGCAGACGGAAGTCAAGGATCCCCTGGTGCACCCCCACTTCCCAGCTGTGCCTAGAGGCGCCTAAGCCTGTCTCCTCAGGTTGTGGCACTGACACCCTCCCCTTCTATGTTTCTCAGTGGCGACACTGGACGGCCACCGGGCCATCTGTGGCTCCCCCTGTACCCATAGGAGGGCCCCGAATGGTGGGTGTCCACGTGACAGTCGTGTTTGGCTCTCTGCTCTGCTGCCCGTCACA
Source organism: Myotis nattereri (assembly GCF_964212035.1). Taxonomy (NCBI): domain Eukaryota; kingdom Metazoa; phylum Chordata; class Mammalia; order Chiroptera; family Vespertilionidae; genus Myotis; species Myotis nattereri. Next base: position 16,060,871 of record NC_138085.1, read on the forward strand.
CCCGGCACTGTCACCGTCCGAAGGAGACAACACCTCTGGTTCCCCCGTCCTTCTCCCCAGGTGGCAAGGCTTTTCATGCTGAGATGGGTTTTTACTTGACCTGTGAGGTCACTACCAAGTGCCTTGTGGGTGCCAGCCCCAGGCATGCTGTCGGAGAGGCCCCTACCCCTGCCCTCAGGGGCTCGAGCTGCACACAGGAAACCTGGCCCAGCAGGGCTGACGGGAGGCTGTGCACAGCCTGCAGGGCTGTTGGCACCACTGTGATGTAAGCATGTGGGCGCAAGCTCTGTCCTCTCTGCTCCCTGGGCCCTGGCACACGGGCCTTGGAGAACAGTGTGACTCATCCTCTATGTGGCCTGGTCTCCATGGACCTCTCTATTTCTCTTGTAATTCATTTACTAATGCAAAGTGTAAGGCATTACTAGTTTCACAGCAAAATGATTAATTGACTAGAGGCCCGGTGCATGAAATTCCTGCTGGGTTGGTCCCTAGGCCTGGCTGGAGATCGAAGTGTGAGCGTCTGGTGTGGAAGGGCAGGTCACAGCTGACCTCTGGGCCCGTGGCCCCCATGCAGCCCCCTCACCCCTATACCTGAGTCATGGTGCCCAAGTCTCCACACAGAGATGCGGTGAGCATGGCCGGACACTGCGGGCCGGAGAGCAGAGTAGGCCTCTGGTCCGCCCAGTGGTGTCCCCTGGAAGCAGGGAGGGCAACACGCTCTCTCCTGGCCGGCCTTGCAGACCAGCTCCTGCTCGAACCCACCAGGAGCCCCACAGGCCCCTGTGGTCCTGGCTGCTGTGGCCTGGCTCACCTTAAAGAGGTTGTGCGGGTGCAGGGCGGGCTCCTCCTGGGCACCCAGCACCTGAGCTCAGGAGCTTCCCTGGCGGGCGAGCCCTGGTGTCCCGGGGGAGGGTTGCAGGGGGAGTGAGAATGAGCTTGTATTCTTACAGCACCTCCATCCCTGTCACCCCTGCTCCCAGGTAGCCAGCAAGAGGTCGCAGCGCATTGCCAATGCCAGCAATGTTCCATGCCATCCCCTGGTGGTTAGCGCATGTCATAGCAAGCAGTCGAACTCCTGGCCTCCCTGTGAAACTCCCATCCAAGGGGACAATTTGCATATTAGGCTCTTATTAAATAGGATATTAAAAATGTTGCTGCTGTTATCCAGAGGCACACACCTTGAGAACACGGAACAGGGGTTCCCACGGGAAACCGTGCAAAAGCCCAGAAGCTCCCCAGTGCCAGGAGCGAGTCTTGCTTTGTGTTAGATCCCCTGCTCCTGGCACAGGGCTTGGTGCCACACAGGCCTTCAGTCACTGCGTCTGCATGACTGAGCGAGGCTGCTTGGACAGGCCTGGAAAAGACACGGAGACAGAGGCTGAGCCCTGAAACCCACCCCCATGCACGGGGCAGAGTGTTGGCTGAGATGTGGGCCTGCCTTAGGTTCCCCGTGTGCTGGTGGCTGCGGAGGCAGCAGCCTGGGGAAGCTTGCACATGACCTTCCGCAACCCTCCTACCTGTGAGTGAGGGTGCCCGCGCCCCACACCTGTCTGTGCTGCAGATTGATGCCTTTCATCACCAGTAGGGCCAGGGGACCATTTCCAGGACAAAGCCGAGAGCTGGCCTCCCACCCCCACCCCTCCTGGGCCGGGCTGCTTGGGCACAGCACCCAGGGTGCCTTCTCCCCAGGGGGCAGAGCAGTGAGCCACCAACATTCCTGAGGGAACAGCCACACCCTGAGTAGGTGGGAGGAGCAAACAAGCCTGGAAGAGGGGGTCCTGAACCCACTGCTCACGTGAGGCAGTTGGGTGCATGGTCAGAGCATCAGTAACCCTGCCTGGGTCTTGGTCTCCATCCCCCCTCAGCCCTGACACCCTCCCCTGAACAGACCCATAACCTCGGGATCCGAGTAGGCTACACCACGGAGAGCTTCATATGGGACTTGCCCAAATACCAGGTATTTTACCTTTTTCATTGTATAAACCTCACGGACTAGTACAGTTATCTCTGTTTTATAGATGAGGAAACAGTCCTGGTAAGATTTAGCCATAGAGATTACAAGGAGTCTTAAAGAAAAAGATTAGTGAATTGAAAGTCATCACTATAGCATGAAGGAGGAGAAGGGAAAGTCCTAGAAGAATCAGGGCCTTTCAACCACAATCCCAATCCTATTCCTTCCACTACTAGAGGGAGCCCAGGGGTCGCACAGTCAGTCTGGGGTGCAGGGAGAGCGCCAACTGGGGAGGCATCATGGCCCCTCTGCCCTCTTCCAAGACAAAAGTGCCCGCAGGCCGCCTGCCCCTGCTGGGCTCCCTTCCATGCGGCTGCATAGAAGTCCATGTCTTTATCCTTCTGCCTGAGGCCCATCGCCTCCATCTCCAGCCTCTCCATGCGCCTCGCCTTCTCCCTCAGGGAGTCCAGCTCAGGGAGGGGGCACGAGCAGCCTGGGCGCTGGCTGCCAGCTCCATGTTCTGGGAGGTGGGCAAAGGCAGGGGACCTGGCTCAGGGCACCCTCGGGGCTGGGGAAAGGCCCAAGTCCCTGCAGCCCCAGGAGAAGCCAGGGGCGGCCAAGCTGGTCCATGTGCAGGCCCCTGTGTGGGGGCCCCACATGCTCTCACTGCAGCATGTCACCTCCCAGCAGCTCCCAGGACAACTGGCTCTCAGGCAGCACTGCTTTGAGCGGGAAGGAGAGGTGTCCCAGGTCACGTTCCTGGACCTGGGGCCCCGTGACTGGGGCGTCCCAGCCCCCCACCCCCGGCCCACACGATAGGCCTCCTGCTCACATTGCGCCGGGCCTCCTGCAGCTCCAGCACCAGCTGGTACAACTGATGCCTGGCGTCCTCCAGCTGCTTCGTCTTCTCCTCCCTGGGGGCGATGAGAACACGTGGTGAGGGCTCCTCAGAAGCATCCGGAAAGCCCACCACCTGGGAGACCACAGCGGGGAAAGAGGGGGTCCTGGCTTCTAGGCTTAAGGAGGACGTCTGCACGTGGGGCTGCAATAACGCTCTGGAGTCCAAGGCGAGCTTTAAGTTGTCACTGCAGCTCTCAGACTACACCACAGACCTGAGCTTTCCTCTGAGGGTGCAGACAGGGAAGGAGCCCCCAGAGCCACTGCTCCCTCCACAGCCAGGCAGGCAGGGAGGCCCACTGGCAGGGAGGTGAAGGCTGGCAGCTTCCCAGATACCGGGCATGGTGCCATCACCAGCTGCAGGAAAGGGGGAGCAGGCCCACCGGACGGGACGGGAGAGACACATCGTCCCTCCAGCCAAGAGCACCCACACTGGGCCCGAGGCTGAGCGGCAGGCTGCTGCTCTGAGTCTGCCAGGTCTGGACTGGCCGGAGCCCTACAGGCCCAGCAGAACCCTGCTGTGCAGGCCCGGGGAGGGGAGGGAGCGGGCTAGCCCAGGGCCCAACAGGGACCCAGCTCACAGCAGAGCCCCGTCACCCCACGGCACTGTGAGAGCTGCCCCGTTTGCTGCACCGCATGGCAGTGAACCACATGTGCGAGCAACGGGTGGTGACACAGGGCCCAAGAGCAGAAAGACCGGGTCACTGGGGGACTCACAGCTCCTGCCTGACGCCGCTCAGCGTGGCCTTGGTGTCCGCCAGCTCCACGGCCAGGTGCTGCGTGTCCTCGCTGGGGCGGCTGCTGGTGTTCCACTCCTGGGTCATGGTCACGACCAGCTACAGCAGGGCAGACAGAGGGGTCTCACCGGCATGCTCCTGTGCCCGGCACAGTGCCCGCACTAGAACGTGGTGAAGAATGACCAAAAGACGGATGAAAGTAAAAGAGAAGATGGCAGCCGAGACTGCAAAGCCAGGAGGGAGGCAGGAGAACGTGGGGAGTTTTTAAGAAGCGAGGATATATTTAGTGAGACAGAAGGGCCGAGGGAATGGAGCAGGCTCCCCAAGCTCAACCTCCGTCCTCACACAGGTGTCTCAGGGGACTGTGCCCTGCAGGGAAAGTGCCCACGCCCTGCCCCCTCGGAAATGGGCCAGGAGGACAGACAGTGTACACGCTTGAGGGTAAGTCAGGATGAGGAGCGCGGCCATACCTAGGGCCCCAGACCCAGGCCCCTCCCCACCGTCCCCCAGGCTGTTGAGCCACCCGCAAACACACCTCCCTGCAACTGTCTTGCTCAATTAAGAGCCTCCTGAGGCGACAGGTCATGTTGCTGGAGAGAAACTCCAGCTCCTCCAGGGCCATGTCTGGGGCCTCCAACCTCTGCAGGTTAAACAGGCTCTCCTGGTGGCGGGTCACCTGAGGGCACACAAGGGTAAGGTGCTGCGGAGGCCGGGCAGGGAGCAGCACTGGGGTCCCCGAGAGCACCCACCTCCCGAGGCCACGCCCCCTGGGACCTAGGCCCACTCTCCCACAGCTGACCCACCTCACTGACATTATTAACCCTCAGCCACCAAGTTCCTGTGGGCGGTGGGCAGGCTCCTCAGCAGGTGCAGCCACACTCTGCAGCCCAGCTCTTTCCTCACACACCACTGCTGCTGTCACACTAGCTCGAGGAGGACACTGACTTCCCACCAGACAGCACTCCTCCCAGTGTGGGAGCTCCCTCAACTGTCCCAGGGATTTCAGTCGCACACCACCCATGTGTCCCACAAAGAGGGTAAGCCTGGGAGGGGAGGCTCAGGAGGGATAGCATCTTATTCTTCAAATAAAATCTAACGTGAAGATGGCAAAACATTAGAGCACTTATGTCAGAATGTTGGGTCTATGACAATCTTATTTTTTGAGGAAACCGTTCATAACCTGAAATACTTCTCAGGAGAGCCTGTATCTCATCCCCACAGGCCACACAGGACCACCTGGTTCCCCCTTTCTGCCGGGTGTGAGCGCAGGCCCACGGCCTCATCCTCACTGGGCAGCCTCTCCTCCATCTGCCGACGTCACCTCCTTCAACCCAGGGACATGCCCTTGACGGGGAATCAAACCTGCGACCCTTTGGTCAGCAGTCCAACACTCTAGCCACTGAGTGAAACCGTTTAGAGCCTGGACCAGCAGCCGGCCCCCTGGCAGGAGCAGGTGAACTCATCTCAGTCCAGGGCTGGAAGTGCCAGGGGGTCCTGCACCTGGTGCATGGGCTCCAGAGTAGTAAACACCTCAGGCCACCAGGCCAGGACCCCTGCCCCCAGTATGGAAACCTGTGAAGACCCCTGAGTCCCAGGACTGCCAGGGCCCAGGCGGGTGGGGTCTGTGCAGACCCCAGGGGGGCAGGAGAGGAGCCAGGGCACCTGCAATGGGACAGGGAGGCAGGTGTACTCACCCCCGCCACCAGCGGGCTCTGCAGAAAGAGCTCCATGAGCTCACGGACAGTAACGTCCATCCTGAGGCTGTGTCCACCGTCTATCGCTATGCACACAGGCTCTGGGCCCACTGTCTCTGTGCCCACCAGCTCTGCGCCAAGCAGTGCCAACGGCTACTCGCCCCACATTCCAAATGGCTCATCACCCCACATTCTAAACTGCTGTTTGCACCACATTCTAAACTGCTATTTGCTCCACATTCGAAAAAGGCTCTTTGCCCCAAATTCTAAACGGCTCTTGAGCCTGTATTCCTAACTGCTCTGGGCCCCATATTCCAAAGGGCTCTGGCAGGGAGCACAGCTGGGTCAGGGGCTGTGGCAGCTCCCGGCCAATGCTAAGTGCTTTGGAATACACAAAAATAATGACACACTCCCTATGAAATTTAAAATCATTCTGGGCACATAAAATATGAGGAAATATAAAAGGTCTATGTCTACATCCTATGTACTTATAAATGTAAATTAACCACTTCAACATAATTTTGCCAATCTCCATTTTTAATTATTTTTTCCATCAGCCAAATTGCAGAAATTTGATCAGTTCCTTTGAAGTAACCATTCGTTTTATTTTGTTAAGTCTGACCTAGTTACTCAGCTTGGGATTTCTCTTTCCCATCACAGTGAACGGAGACCCTCCAGTTAGTAGTTCATACATTACAACACCTAAACCCACCAGTCAGCTGCCTACAAAACGATTTGATAGAATATTAACTACTAAGTAATTTAGAGGAAAGAAAAATGAACAAAATAAAGCTGCATATTTGGGAAATATTTTAACAAAAAGAGCCTGTGCATAGCTTTCTGTGCAAGGAGCATTAAACTAGCACATGCAAGAAAGACATTTAGGGAACAGATATGCACGTATCTCAGAACAAATTTAAACATCTAGGTTGTCAATCAATGAACTAGAAGTGTTTTAATTATTTTCTAAACTAGTAATCGTTTTATTTTGGTTAACTAAAAAATTTATTTTGATTTAAAATAAATTTAATTTTTTAAGTAAATGAAATCTTTGGACTTATGATAGAGGGGGGACAAAGTACCAATTAGCATTTTTAGTAACTATCCAGCTCCAATAAATATTACAAATTCCCTAAAGTCAAAGAACAAAAATGAAAAAAAAAGCCCACCTACAGGTGTTATTTTTTCATACTCACCTAAATGAATTCCTCTTATAAAACCTACCAAAAGTCTAACAGCCTTCATTTGTGGGAAGCATGATGAGATTTAAAATAATGCAAAACAAAATGTGACCGAAATGGGAAACAAATTTATAAATGTAGTTACCTGAACTGAGAACACAGCAAATGACATATAACTTAGAGATTCTTGATAAATTTCTTTAATGATTATGCAAATCAGGATTTGAATAATGGTTGATTATATGAGCTTATGCCAATGAGATATTAACTGGATACTAAAATTTTAAACTCTCTGCTTCCAAATTTCAGGGCCAAGGTTTCAGAGAAATGCACCAAAATTTATGGGACTAGAACTGTTTTAAAGAAAACACATAACAGTGACATAGAAAACAGGGTCAGGCAGACTGAAACCACAAGAGCGAGTGCAAGCCAGGCACAGTGATGAGCACGGTGCACACATTATAGCTCATTCAATCAACTCCCACTGACTTAGCTGAACTTTGGACCTCAGGTATGCAGAAATTCTAGGAGTAATATAAGGTTTTCTTTCTTGAAAACCGGTTCCATGCCCTGGCTGCTATGGCTCAGTTGGCTGGAGCATCGTTCCATACACTGAAAGGTTGTGGGTTTGATTCCAGTCAGGCCATATACCTAGGTTGTGGGTTCAATCCCCAGGCAGGGTGTATATGGGAGGCAACCAATCAATGTTGCTCTCTTACCTAAATGATATTCTCTCTCTCTCTCTCTCTCTCTCTCTCTCTCTCTCTCTCTCTCTCTCTCCATCTCTGTCTCTCTATCTCTTCCCCCTCCCCTCTAAAATCAATAAGAATATCCTCGGGTTAGGATGAAAAGAAAATGCTTCTATTAAATCTTAGAAAACTTAGAAAGTAATTTTCAAATTTTAATAGTTATAAATTCCTATCAAAATTCCCAATAGTTTCAGAGAATACCTTGACTTGAACTAAACCAAGAATTCAATTATTTTATTTATACAAGCAGTTTTATTGCCATCTGAGTCAGACCCTCAGAATGTTCTGCCGTTGGATTGGAAATCAATAGATACAGCTCTACAATCAGATTCCTAGTTGTGAAAAGTTGAATAACAGTCTTTAAACATATGATGAGTCCTTAGCAAACATCTCTACACTTAAGATATGTGGACTGTACACGTGGGATTTTGCAAGGGAATGAGGAAGAGGGGAGGTGAGAAACAAAAAAGTCAGAATCCCTTACTTGGAGAAAGTTATTAATAAAGCAAAAGTGTTAACAACTGGACAGCCCTAACTGGTTTGGCTCAGTGGATGGAAGTCGGCCTGCAGATTAAAGGATCCCTCTCTGGTTAGATTCCAGTCAAGGGCATATATCTTGGTCGCAGGCTCGATCCCCAGTAGGGGACGTGCAGGATGCAGCGGCTTGATGTTTTTCTCTCGTCGATGTTTCTAACTCTCTGTCCCTTTCCCTTCCTCTTTGTAATATCCATAAAATATATACTTTTTTAAAAAGATAAAGAACTGGACAGGTGTGTACCCTTTCATTCATGAAATAAAAATATGTGACCTAGATTTTATAACATAATTACTTAGGAAGCCTCTTCCCAGCCTTCATTTTGCAAATACAAAGAAAGTGGGAAGGAAAAAATTGAGCTCTTTAGAGCAGCGGTCACCAACCTTCTGGACCTCACGGACCACCAGTGGTCTGCGGGCCACCAGTTGGTGACTGTTGCTTTAGAGGGCTTAGGAAAACAGAGACTATCTTGGATTTTCTTTCTCCAAGGAGTGTTACAATGATTATTTCTGTGGGAGAGATAATCAACAAAGTCTCCAGTATGTCTACCAAGTTAAAAGCACAATTGGAAATAAAAAATAGGAAAGATTCCTTTTTCAATGCCCTCTTACAAAGCAAATATCAACCTAAGGTGACACAGCCAACTATATGTCCCGTGTATTTTTCTAACAAAAATCAATAATGCCAGAAAGCGCTGTCCAAAATCATCAAGCACAACTCAGCCAGGAGCAGTGGACAGTCTGCGCATTCAGTGACCCCTCTGCACTGTGCTGTGGCTCAGCTGAGTCCTAAAAGAGCAGGCCCCATGCAACAGAAAATGAATGATTTTGGTTTTATATAGAGTTACCAGTGGTGCTTTGCTCAAGATACAGATTCTTTTCATGGAGATAATGTAAAAATTATTATATGAAGAATTAGTTGCTTTTGAAGTTCCCTTTAACAAAGTGTTACTCTATAAAACAAAAGATGATCCTCAGCAGTAAACCTTGAAAAAAGGGAAATCCAGAATGTCCTAACCTTTCTATTATCTTTTCCCTCACAACCCTAGATACCATAATGTGTTCATGTATACAAAGCAAAGGAGAGAAAAAGTAAAGATAAGGCAACACCAGAAAGAGGACTCTGTTAAAAACTCTACCTAAGCTATTAGCTAGGATTCTTATTATACAGTTTATAGCGATATATAAAAATGTGTCAAAAACAGAACATACCTTGTCATGTCCTGAATCTCCGCCTCTGACAGTATCTGGTGCCATGTGTTCAATAGTGCCACAGAACAAACACAACAAATCGAAGAGGTATGACAGGCAACAGTTTCTGGTGGGAGACAGGAAATTTTGTAGGTCATATTTTATGAACTGCTAGAGGCCTGAGCCAGGCCTGCACCCTCTCACAGTCTGGGGCTCCCTGTGGGCAGCTGGACAGCCTTAGCTTTGCTGCAAAGGCAGGCTCCTGCCACTGCCACTGCCCCTGCACTCCCCAGCTGTGAGCAAGGCTTCTGGCTGAGCTGCTCCCCCTGTGGGAGCCCACTGACCACCAGAGGGCAGCTCCTGTGTTGAGCATTTGCCCCCTGGTCGTCAGTGCGTGTCACAGCATCATAGCTTGGTCTTTCTGCCATTAGGTCGATTTGCATATTAGCCTTTTATTAGATAGGATGATATAAAAAGACTAGAATAACATAGCTAAATTCTATTGTGATTACTGTTTATTGTAGCACCTAAAAAGAAATAAATGAAACACAGACCATATTTTAATTTTATTTATATATGTATATATCATAATTAAGTAGTTTTAATATACTTATTAGCATTACTTATGACACCAGGAGCTCTCAGTTTATTACAGTCAGGGCACATCTAAATATCCTTTTTTTTTTAGGAAAATCTTTATTGCTGAGAGCATTACAGATGCCCCCCTTTGCTCTCCAGGGCCCCTATCCACCCAGATCCCACCCCACGCCAGACCTCCACCACCCTATTGTCTGTGTCCTTAGGTAATGCATATATGCAAATAAGATTTTTCCTGAATATCTTCCCATACCCCTCTCACTCCTTTCCTCTGAGATTTGTCAGTCTGTTCTGTTTACATGCCTCAGATTCTATTTTATTCATCAGTTTATTTTGTTCATTAGATTTCTTGTTCATTTATTTTGATTTTTAAATTCAGTTGCTGATAGATATGTATTTATTGCCATTTTGTTGTTCATATTTTTTTTCTTTTTTTCTTCTGCCTCTTCTTCTTCTTCTTCTTCTTTAAGAATACCCTTCAACATTTCATGTAATACTGGCTTGGTGGGGATGAACTCCTTTAGCTTTTTCTTGTCTGTGAAGCTGTTTATGATGTTCAATTCTAAATGATAGCTTTGCTGGGTAGAGTAATCTTGGTTATAGGTTCTTGCTATTCATCTCTTTTGTTATTTCTTGCCACTCCATTCTGCCCTGCAAAGTTTCTGTTGAGAAATCAGCTGACAGTCATATGAGTGCTCCCTTGTAGGTAACTAATTGCTTTTCTCTTGCTGCTTTTAAAATTCTCTGTTTTTCGTCATATCAATTAATGCAGAAAAAGCATTTGACAAAATTCAACACCCAGTTTTGATAAAAACTCTCAGTAAGGCGGGAGTAGAAGGATCATATCTCAACATAATAAAAGCCATATATGACAGCCCCACAGCCAACATCATACTCAATGGACAAAAACTAACACCATTTCCCCTAAGAACAGGAACAAGACAGGGATGCCCCCTCTCACCACTCCTGTTCAAAATAGTACTGGAAGTGTTAGCCATTGCAATTAGGCAAGAAGAAGAAATAAAAGGCATCCAAATTGGAAAAGAAGAAGTAAAACTGTCCTTATTTGCAGACGACATGATATTATACATACAAAACCCTAGAGACTCTATCAAAAACTACTAGATTTAATACATGAATTTGGCAATGTAGCAGGATACAAAATTAACTCCAAGAAATCTGAGGCATTTCTATACACCAATAGTGAACTTTCAGAAAGAGAGATTATAAAAACAATCCCATTTACCATCGCACCAAAAAAATTAAGCGACCTAGGAATAAACTTAACTAAAGAGGTAAAAGACCTCTACTCAGAAAACTACAGGACGTTGAAAAAAGAGATAGAGGAAGACATAAACAGATGGAAGAACATACCGTGTTCATGGATTGGTAGAATCAACATCATTAAAATGTCCATACTACCCAAAGCAATCTATAAATTCAACGCACTTCCCATTAAAATACCAATGGCACACATACTTCACAGATCTAGAACGAACTCTCCAAAAATTCATCTGTAATAAAAAAAAAGACCCCGAATAGCTGCAGCGATCCTGAGAAAGAACAAAGTAGGTGGGATCTCAATACCAGATATCAAGTTGTATTACAAAGCAACTGTTCTCAAAACTGCCTGGTACTGGCACAAGAACAGACATATAGATCAATGGAATAGAATAGAGAGCCCAGAAATAGGCCCGAACCAATATGCTCAATTAATATTTGACAAAGGAGGCAAGAACATACAATGGAGCCAAGATAGTCTCTTCAATAAATGGTGTTGGGAAAATTGGACAGATATATGCAAGAAAATGAAACTAGACCACCAACTTACACCATACACAAAAATAAACTCAAAATGGATAAAGGACTTAAATGTACGACAGGAAACCATAAAAATTCTACAAGAATCCAAAGGCAACAAAATCTCAGACATATGCTGAAGCAATTTCTTCACTGATACAGCTCCTAGGGCACTTGAAACTAAAGAGAAAATGAACAAATGGGACTACATCAAAATAAAAAGCTTCTGCACAGCAAAAGAAACCATCAACAAAACAACGAGAAAACCCACTGTGTGGGAAAACATATTTGCCAATGTCATATCTGATAAGGGCCTAATCTCCAATATTTATAGGGAACTCATACAACTTAACAAAAAGAAGATAAACAATCCAATCAAAAAATGGGCAAAGGACCTAAATAGACACCTTTCAAAAGAGGACATTCAGAAAGCCAAGAGACATATGAAAACATGCTCAAAGTCACTAATCATCCGAGAGATGCAAATCAAAACAACAATGAGGTACCATCTCACACCTGTCAGACAGGATATCACCAACAAATCAACAAACCACAAGTGCTGGAGAGGATGTGGAGAAAAAGGAACACTCGTGCACTGCTGGTGGGAATGCAGACCGGTGCAGCCACTATGGAAGACAGTATGGAGTTTCCTCAAAAAACTAAAAATGGAACTCCCATTTGACCCTGTGATCCCAATCCTAGGAATATATCCCAAGAAACCAGAAACACCAATCAGAAAGGATATGTGCACCCATATGTTCATAGCAGCAAAATTCACCGTAGCTAAGATCTGGAAACAGCTTAAGTGCCCATCAGTAGATGAATGGATTAGACAACTGTGGTACATCTACATGATGGAATACTATGCTGCTGTAATAAAGAAGGAACTCTTACCATTTGCAGCGGCATGGACGGAACTGGAGAGCATTATGCTAAGTGAAATAAGCCAGTCAATGAAGGAAAAATACCACATGATCTCACTCATTCATGGATAATAGAGACCATTATAAACTTTTGAACAATAATAGATACAGAGGCAGAGCTGCCTCAAACAGATTGTCAAACTGCAGCGGGAAGGCCGGGGAGGGTTGGGGGGCAGGAGGTAGGGGGGTAAGAGATCAACCAAAGGACTTGTATACATGCATATAAGCATAACCAATGGACATAAGACACTGGGGGATAGGGGAGGCTAGGGGACTGTCTAGGGCGGGGGGAAAAATGGACACATATGTAATACCTTTTGTATTACTTTAAGCAATAAAAAAATAAAATAAAATTCTCTGTTTTTCTTTAACAGTTGGCACCTTAATTATGATGTGGACCTCTTTGGATTAATCTTGTTTGGGACTTACTGTGTTTCCTGAACTTGTAAGACTATTTCTTTCACCATGTGGGGGAAGTTTTCTGTCATTATTTACTCAAATAGGTTTTCAAGATCTTGCTCTTTCTTTCTTCTCCTTCTAGAACCCCCATAATGGGAATGTTGGTACACTGGAAGTTGTCCCAGAGGCTCCTTACATTATCTTCATACCTTTTTATTCTTTTCCCTTTTGTTCTTATTAGGGGCCTTTTGCTTCCTCATGTTCCAAATCATTTATTTGATTCTCAGAATCCTCTACTCTACTGTTGAATTCCTGTAAATTATTCTTTATTTCAGTTAGTATATATATGCTTAATTTCTCACTGGTCCTATTTTTATGTCTTTGGCATTCTCACCAAGATCCTTGAAAGTCTTAATAAGTCCCTTGAATCGCTCATTAATTCCCTTGAAGCTCTCATTAAGTCCCTTGAAACTCTCATTAAGATCCTTGAGTGACCTTAGAACCATTGTTTTGAACACTGTCTCCAGGAGTTTGCTTACTTCCATTTCTTTCATTTGTGACATGTTTCATTGTCTCTGTACTTTGGCAGCTTCCCTGTATCTGTATTTGTTTCTATGTATTAGGTAGAACTACTATGTCTCCTGGAATTGGTAGAGAGAACTTGTATATTAGGTTTCCTGTAGGGCCTAGTCACGGCTCAGACTCCCCAGTCACCTGAGCAGGGCACTCTAGGTGTGCTCCTGTGTGGGCTGTGTGCACAGTCTTGTTGTAGTTGAGAATTGACTGCTGTTGGCATCACTGGGAGGAATTGATTTCCAGGCTGATGGGCTGTGAGGACCAGCTGCATCCCAAATGGAAGAGCTTCTGTGCAGGAGACACCCATATGGAACAGGACTTGTTTCAGTGGGGCTTTGGTGCTCACTGAGTCAGCTCCTTGAGTGTGTTGCTTGTGGATGTGCAGAGCTGTAATCTGTTATGATATGAAGCTCTCCCCCAGATTCATTGGCTCTGGGGCCTCCAAGAGGTGCAAAGTCAGCCACTGCCTGGGGCCACCTAGCAGGAGCTACAGAGAGATCTGCAGATGGCTGCTATTTGTTTTGGGCTAGGAAGTGCCCAGGCAAGACCCAGCTATAAAGCAAAACAGGCTGGTGCTAGTGCAGAGTCTTTGGCCTTTTATTGATAGGTTCGATGCCAGCTGTTGCTTGTTTGAGATTCTAGCAAAGTCTGAAGCCTGAGCCAGGATAGGCCACTCATATGGAAAATTGGCTACAAACAGCTTGGGTAGGGCTGCAAATTGGATGGGGTGAGGTCTCAGGGAATAACCAGGGTGGAGAAAACAGTGAGAGCCATGCTGATGGAAACTCAGATATGGCTGCCAGTCAGCTTTGTGACTGGGGAGGTCCCAGCACAGGAACAATGAACCTAGCAAGCACACACTTGACAATCATGCTGGCAAGTTACTCTCAGGGATCCTTCTTTTCAACAAAATTAGATGTTTATGTTGAAAGAGTCAGTACTTTAAAAATTAATGCATAAGTTGGGCCAGTGTCGCTCAGTGGTTGAACATTCCACTATAAACCAGGAGGTCACAGTTCAATTCCGGTCAGGGCACATGCCCAGGGTTTCTGGCTCAATTGCCAATAGGGGGCATGCAGGAGGCAAGCCATCAGGTATTCTTTCTCATCATTGATGTTTCTATCTCTCTCTCTCCCTCTCCCCTTCTCTCTGAAGTCAACAAAAATATATTAAAATTAACACACAGATATACATATGATAGGGTGTACACTACCACAGGGCATAATCTTTGCAAACCAGTCTGAGTGTACAGTATTGATGCACAACAGCATGGACTGGTGAATGAAGCACAGAGCTATCTGCCACAGCTCTCAAATCTCCCCTGTAAGTACACCCCCTCGTCTCCTACAAGGTGGTGTGCTTTGGCCAGCAGCCATCTGGTCCCCTGGCAAAATAGCACTGTTAGAAGTGTTCAAACGCATCTCTGTCTGTAACGCTGCACAACAATGCATATCTAACAGCACTCATTCTGAAATGCAGGCTGAGACTGGAGGAGGAGGAGGTAGAAGTAGGATGACTTGGATGAATGTCAGCGGTCCAGTCAGGAAGTGAGACCCAGACCTGGAGGAACACAGCTGTGCCGGACAACTAGCAGGTGTGACCAGCCACTCAGACACTTGATGGGAAAGGTTTAAACATTGGGGAACAAAAGCCAGAAAAAGAAAATGGGGGGAGAGCAGATTAGTGAGGGCTAGTTAAAGTGTGGGTGCAGGTGAGCTCAACAGGATATATATGTGTCACTGACAAAATGCAAACACTAAATGCTAGAAGACCCCAGAGAAAGGCAACGATGGGCAGGATGGTACGATGACTTCACAGAGGCCAGCTCCTATAGACTTGGAATATTCTTTAGTTAATAAATAAATGTAACCTGTAAACTCCCCATTTGAGCCCCTTCACTAAAGATAAACCTGAAGTGCCACTATATTATGTTCAAATATAACTTAAAAAAGAGAAATTAGAATTCTTTAGATATTAAGAAAAAATCATGCATAAAAGCCACTCAGGTTGGATGTTTTGAACACAGGAATGGGATTATTTTATTATATCAAATTTTCTCAAATTTTAAATTCATTTGATGTCTTCAAAATAAAATATAACTTAATATAGCATTTAAAAATAGCAATGCTGTTTATGTTACTTAAGTTATTTAAGCACATACATTCATTCGATGGGATTTTAACACAAATCAGCAGAGACCTGGTTTTATTTTTAAGTGACTCAAGGGCCATTCAGTGACTGGCGCCAAGGGCTTCGTGCCCCTCTCATCCGGGAGGACCTTCCTGGCCCACAGAACTGGAGTTCCATGGGCGCAGCGTCGGGAGAGCTCCTCGCTGGGCACAGGCTTCAGGGGCTGCCCTGGGCTGAGGCGCCGCCATGGCTTCCCTGGAACCGTCATTGCTGGTGCCCTTTGGGCCACGAGTGAAGGTGAAGTGAGGAGTGGCCATAACCTCCCGTGTTCTCGTCAGTGAACTGACCTGCTAGGGGGTCAGGCCCATGGCTGTCCCCGCATCTCCCTGCAATCCTGTCCCGGCCAGAACCGTGTGGCTGTGGGGGGTCCCAGTCTGACACAGGAGGGGGGGGGGGGGGCTGGGAAACTCTGGATCCACACGGGCTCGAGGAAGGCCCGGGCTCTGTCACACTCTGCAGGGAGCAGCGAGCCTGGCGAGGTGAGGATGGAGGGAACCCCGACCTCAGAAGGCGGCTCCCTACGCAGCTGGTGCCCGCATAGCGGGGCCCCACCTGGAGGACCTAGCCCGCCATGCCCTGCCCTGCCCGGCCCTGGCCACCTTCTGGGGGAGGGAACGGACAACCTGAAATGGGCACTGCTCCCCCGCGGGGCTGGCTTCTGAGGCCCCAGCACGGAATCCTCACCGCGGGCTTAGCTGCTCCAGGGCCGCCCCGTGCCCTCTGTGCTCCAGCCCATGCCTGCCTCGCGCTTCCTGAGGCCATGAGCACTGGAAAGCCACCATGTTCCAGAAGCAGGGACTCCAACTTCCGGCAGGGGCGGGATTTCCTGAGGAGAGCAGGCAGCAGGGAGGGGCGGGACTTCCTGGGGAGAGCAGGCAGCAGGGAGGGGCAGGACTTCCTGGGGAGAGCAGGCAGCAGGGAGGGGTGGGAGTTCCTGGGGAGAGCAGGCAGCAGGGAGGGGCGGGACTTCCTGGGGAGAGCAGGGAGCAGGGAGGGGCGGAGCTTCCTGGGGAGAGCAGGGAGGGGCGGGACTTCCTGGGGAGAGCAAGCAGCAGGGAGGGGCGGAGCTTCCTGGGGAGAGCAGGGAGCAGGGAGGGGCGGGACTTCCTGGGGAGAGCAGGCAGCAGGGAGGGGCGGAGCTTCCCGGGGAGAGCAGGGAGCAGGGAGGGGCGGGACTTCCTGGGGGGAGCAGGGAGCAGGGAGGGGCGGAGCTTCCTGGGGAGAGCAGGCAGCAGGGAGGGGCGGAGCTTCCTGGGGAGAGCAGAGAGCAGGGAAGGGCGGGACTTCCTGGGGAGAACAGGCAGCAGGGAGGGGTGGCACTTCCTGGGGAGAGCAGGGAGCAGGGAGGGGCGGGACTTCCTGGGGAGAACAGGGAGCAGGGAGGGGCGGGACTTCCTGGGGAGAGCAGGGAGCAGGGAGGGCCGGGGTGACGCCCCCTGCTGGGCGGAGGGCCGCAGCCCCGGAAACGCGGCCACAGTGTGTCCACTCTCAGAAGCCTGGTCCCCTGATGGCAGTGAATGCAGAGCTAGGCTCTCACTTCAAGTCAGGCGGGTCTGGCTTCTCCTATGGTAACTGGCACTTAGGGAATGTCTACTTCACATCTTAATAAGGTATGACTTTCAAAATACTGCCTTGTTAATTCTGTGTTAGCAGTCAAAAGCTGAATTCCAAATGTGTTTTCTTCTTTTCTGCTCTCAGAGTCCTAACCACACACATTCCTCTTGCCCAGGTAAGAAAACCACCCCCTTCCTTGCCATGAGATGGGTGCCTGTGGATGGTGAGGGTCGGTCACATACACAGCAATGAAAAGATAAAGGCACCTGAGCATCAAAAATACCACCCCCATTCTGGTAATGTCTCCAGGAAAAGGGTTACATTTCAATTTCTCTCTGTACTTTCTCACGGTGCCTAGCACATAGTAGGTGCACTTGGGGGTGACCAACGTCCCACCGTCGGGCTCTTTGGTCTTTGGCCAGAACAACTACTGGATTTCAAAAGGCTAGAGAAATGGCTGACTGTGGTACAAAGGTGAAAGAAAGATCTGCTCTTTAATAAAATCTTGTATTTATAGTTTCAAACTGTAAGTCATTGCTCTGTGTGAGAAACACCAGGACAGAGGACTGAGGGAGGGTTTATCTTCTAATAATGTGCAGTGAAGGACATCTGTGCCATGGTGCTGGGCTCAAAGTGGTGGCGGGCACGCGATGGAGATGTCCCTCAGGAGACAAGGGGTTGTGCCCTCGACCTCTGTCAGCACCACACCACAGTGACTTGCTCAGATGTCCCCACCACTTGGCTGGGGCCCTCAGAGTTGGGGGCCGTGTCACTGGCACCTGCCTCATAACATAACTTCTGTCCTGGCAGTCCTCTGTGAGTGACACCCTTTTCTGTGTCCTTCACAACCAGAGCCAAACTCCTCCCTGGCTCACATAGCTCTGCGGGATCCCGCCCTCTCTCTGACCTCATCTCACTCCGCCTGCCCTTGCTCAGGGGGCTCCAGACACGCTGACCTTCTTCTGATCCCTTGTGCACCTCAAACAGATGCTCCTTACAGCCAGCTTCCCCCTGAGGAGTGGGCCATGCTCCTCTCAGCTCTTGGCCAACTCTTGGTCACATCTCAAACTTTGGGTCCCAGTTTTTGCGTGTTCTTCTCAGAGTGACTTTCCTGGTCACACGGTCCAAGCAGCTTCATAGGCACCCTAGGATTTTCTCACAGGATCCCCTGTTTTTATTCTGTGGCCTCTTCACAATCTGTTCATATGCTTTACTAGTTTAATACCTGTTCTACCTTGTAGACCTTGAAGGCAGCATCTGGCTCTGTTTTGTTCCCTGCTGTGCCCCACAATGTAGCATATGTCAGGCATCACTGAATATGGATCAACTGGATGCAGAGCCCATGGGGTGAATTAGTGAATGAATAAATTGATGATTTAATTATTATGGTATTTTCCACAAGAAAAATATTATAACTGTGTGGTAATGGCTATTAACTAGACTTATTGTGGTGATCATTTGCAAAACATGTAATATCAAATCATTAAGTTGTATACCCAAAACTAATACAATGTTATATGTCAATTATATCTCAATTTTTAAAAAGGAAAAAATATGGTGTTGAAAATATTATTTAACTTATTGATAGTACAGGGTCAGAATATTTTATGTTCAGTTAAAATATTTTTATTATATTTTTTACATTATAAAAATAATGCAGAATCACTGAAAAAAGCCAAACTAAACAAGAAGATATACAAACAGTTAATTTTCCCTGTCCTCTCTATAATCCCTCTCCTTCACACTCACCAATGTTAATAGTTTTTGTGTGTGGGTATTATTCCAGATTTTTACATAAATATATATGTGTTTCTTCTTTCATGCATGTGTGCATGTATAGATATATATATTTGTATAGCAGTTTTTCTTCTGTAAGTGAAAAATGGGACAGTATTTACACATACTTGGTAACTTGCTTTTTCCACTTACTACTTTGTTCTACTTAATAACACATCATGGCCATCCCTCCAGTTCAACACACACACACACACACACACACACACACACACACACACACCTCTTTATTTTTAAGAGGTACATGATATTTCATAGCATAGATACCATAGTTCTTCAACTAATTTCCTATTGATGAAAATAGAAGTGGTTTCCAGGGTTTTGCCATTGCAAATAACTGTGCAATAAATCTCCTTATATAATTTGTACTTATTCACTAGATTCTCCAAAACAATGCAAACAGTGGGAAAAGCATGTGTATTTTTAAATAGATTCTACCAGACTTTTCTAGAGAGGGAACTTACACCCCCTTCAGTGAGAGAGGACCCAAATAAACAAAATCCAAAATGAAAGAGGCAAAATAACAACAGACGCCACAGAAATGCAAAGGATTGTTAAAAAATACTATGAACAACTCTATTCCAACAAGCTAGGCAACCTAAAAGAAATTGACATATTCCTAGAAAAACACAACCTTCCAAAACTCAATCAGGAAGAATCTAAAAATCTCAGTTGGCCGATAACTATTTAAGAAATTGAAGCAGATGGTGCTTGGTGAGGTGAGGGTGATAGTGGATGGTGATGGTGGATGGTGAGGGTCGGTCACATACACAGCAATAAAAAGATAAAGGCACCTGAGCATCAAAAATACCACCCCCATTCTGGTAATGTCTCCAGGAAAAGGGTTACATTTCAATTTCTCTCTGTACTTTCTCACGGTGCCTAGCACATAGTAGGTGCACTTGGGGGTGACCAACGTCCCACCGTCGGGCTCTTTGGTCTTTGGCCAGAACAACTACTGGATTTCAAAAGGCTAGAGAAATGGCTGACTGTGGTACAAAGGTGAAAGAAAGATCTGCTCTTTAATAAAATCTTGTATTTATAGTTTCATGAGTATTTATAGCAGTCATGAAAAAGCTTCCAGCAAACAAAAGCCCGGGGCCAAATGGCTTCACATGGGGAATTTTATCAAACATTCAAGTAAGAATTAAAACCTATATTTCTCAGACTATTCCAAAAAATTCAAGAGGAAGGAACACTTCCAATCTCATTCTATGAAGCCAGCATTACCCTAATACCAAAACCAGATAAAGACAACACAATGAAAGAGATTTACAGGCCGATATCCCTCATGAACATAGATGCCAAAATCCTCAACATAATCCTAGCAAATCAGATCCAGCATTACCTCAGAAAGATCATACAACATGACCAAGTAGGATTTCTCCCAGGGATACACGGGTGGTACAATATCTGCAAATCAATAAACATGATACATCACATAAACAAATTGAGATAAAAATCACATAGTCATATCAATTGTTGCAGAAAAAGCATTTGAAAAAATCCAACACCATTCTTGATAAAAAAAAAAAAACCTCAGCAAAATGCGAATAGAGGGATCATACCTCAACATAATAAAAGCCTTATATGACAAACCTACAGCCCACATCATACCGAATGGGCAAAATCTAAAACCATTTCACCTAAGAACAGGATGCCTACTTTCACCACTCCTGTTTGACATAGTTCTGGAAGTGCTAGCCATAGCAATTAGACAAGAAGAAGAAATAAAAGGTATCCAAATTGGAAAAGAAGACATAAAACTGTCAATATTCGCAGATGACATGATACAGTACATACAAAACCCTGAAGACTCCATCAAAAAATTATTAGACTTAATAAATGAATTTGGCAATATAGCAGGATACAAAATTAATGCCAAGAAATCTATGACATTTCTATATACCAATAGTGAACTTACAGAAATAGAGACCAAAAAAACATCCCATTTACCATCGCACCAAAAAAATTAAGATACCTAGGACTAAACTCAATTAAGCACGTAAAAGACCTATACTCATAAAACTGCAGGACACTGAAAAGAGAGATAGAGGAAGACAGAAACAGATGGAAGAACATACCGGTGCTCATGGGTTGGTAGAATCAACATCATTAAAATGTCCATACTACCCAAAGCAATCTATAGATTCAATGCAATCCCCATTAAAATGCCAATGGAATATTTCACGGACCTAGAACGAACTCTCCAAAAATTCATCTGGAATAAAAAAAGATCCTGATTAGTTGCAGCAATCCTGAGAAAGAAAAACAAAGTAGCAGGGATCTCAATACCAAATATCAAGCTGTATTACAAAGCCACTGTTCTCCAAACTGCCTGGTACTGGCACAAGAACAGACATATAGATCAATGGAATAGAATAGACAACCCAGAAATCAACCAAACCACTATGCCCAATTAATATTTGACATAGGAGGCAAGAACATACAATGGAGTCAAGACAGTCTCTTCAATAAATGGTGTTGAGAAAATTGGACAGATACTTGCAAAAAAAATGAAACTAGACCAGCAACTTAGACCATACACAAAAATAAACTCAAAATAAATACAGGACTTAAACATAATACAGGAAACCATAAAAATACTAGAGGAATCCACAGGCAGCAAAATCTCAGACATATGCTGAAGCAATTTCTTCACCGATACAGCTCCTAGGCCAGTGGTCGGCAAACCTCGGCTCCTGAGCCACATGCGGCTCTTTGGCCCCTTGAGTGTGGCTCTTCCATAATATACCAGATGCAGGCACGCATGTACAGTGCGCAGTTGACTTAAAACTTTAAGTAAAGTTTATTAAGTTAATTTTAGGGAACGTTGTGGGTGAAAGAAGATGTAGTGTCGAGGATTGAGAAAGGTATGTTGAGATGGTTTGGACATATAGAGAGGATAAATGAAAGGAGATAGAGGAAACAAGTATACAAGACAAGTATGGATGTGAGAGTTGGAAGGGGTCGACCTCAGCGAACGTACCTCATTCAGATTGAGGACAATTTTTGCAAAGGCCAGCTTAGGAGTACCCTAATTAAGTTAATAACAATGTACCTACCTATATAGTTTTAAGTTTAAAAAAATTTGGCTCTCAAAAGAAATTTCAATCATTGTACTGTTGTTATCTGGCTCTGTTGACTAATGAGTTTGCCGACCACTGTCCTAGGCCAATGGAAACTAAACAGAAAATAAACAAATGGGATTACATCAAAATAAAAGCTTTCGAAAGCACAGCTAAAGGAACCATCAATAAAACAACAAGAAAGCTCACTGCATGGGAGAACATATTTGCCAATGTTATCACTGATAAGGGTTTAATCTCCAACATTTACAGGGAACTCATATAACTTAACAAAAGGAAGATTAACAGTCAAAAAATGGGCAACAGACCTAAACGGATACCTTTTCGAAAGAAGACATATGGAAGGCCAAGAGACATATGAAAACATGCTCAAAGTCACTAATCATCTGAGAGATGCAAATCAAAATGATAATGTGGTACGATCTCACACCTGTCAGAATGGCTATCATGAACAAATTAACGAACGACAAGTGCTGGTGAGGATGCACAGAAAAAGGAACTCTCGTGCACTGCAGGTGGGAATGCACACTGGTGCAGCCACTGTGGAGAACAGTATGGAATTTCCATTAAAAACTAAAAATGGAACTCCCATTTGACCCAGTGATTCCACTTTTAGGATTATATCCCAAGAAACCAGAAACACCAATCAGAAAGGATATAGGCACCTCTATGTTCATAGCAGCACAATTTACCATAGCTAAGATTTGGAAACAGCCTAGGTGCCCATGGGCAGATGAGTGGATTAAAAAACAGTGGTGCATTTATGCAATAGAATACTATGCTGTGGTAAAAAAGAAGAAATACTTACCATTTGCAACAGCATGGATGGAACCGGAGAGCATTATGCTAAGTGAAATAAGCCAGTCAGAGAAAGAGAAATATCACATGATCTCACTCATTTATGGAATATAGGCAACAACATAGACTGATGAACAAAAACAGATCCTGAGACAGAGAAGTATTGATCAGATCATCAAACCTCAGAGAGTTGAGTAAGAGGGAGAGATCAACCAAAGGTCTTGTATGCATGCATATGAGCATAACCAATGGACACAGACAACAGGGGGGTGAGGGCATGAGTGGGAGGTGCAGGGGGAAATGGAGCAATAAGGACACATGTAATACCTTAATCAATAAAGAAAAAATAGAAAAAATAAATCCTTATTACCTATCTTGTAATGTCAAAAAAGAAAAAAGAGTGGCCTGGTGCTGGAGATCTGAGATGGTTCGCATGTCTTTACCAGCCTCCGTACTGGTTGAAGGCATCCAAGGAAAGTAGAAGCTGTACCAGATCTCAACAAAGGCCTGGTGCATGTATTCTTCCCCGGGCTGCACTCCACTGGCGTCCCTCTGCTGCTGCTGAGGGTTTGCACTGAAACAGAAGTCCCTCCTACAGGCGTCACTAAAGAAGGCTTTCTGCTCAAAGGCTGCTGCTTGTAAGTCAGTCAGGTGCAAAATATCCTTTAACACTGAGGAACACCGCTTATACAGATGGGTCTCCTGGGTTGCTGGAACTCTCTTAGAAGCCCTGTCCACGAGTCTCCTTGAAAAGACACACTATGCTCAGAACAGGCCTTCTCATCATCTGTTTTATGCCAACAACCTGAAAACAGAGAAATGATGAAGTCAGTGGTGATTTTGGTGGCAGGGAGAGTCTCATTAAAAAGTGTGTTGTATATAACATGTAGGTTCAATGGAATTGTCAGAGAAAAAAAAATATCTGCAGGGAGAATTAATAAGATGCTGTTGTGAAGTTCTGAGCTACTGAATGTCACAAAACAAGGAAGACCTCTCCAGAAATATGATGCAGAGATGGCAAGCACCACATGGATGAGTAGCAGGATCTCCAGCTCATTCTTCTGCTCACAACATGGCTTGTCTGCTGGTGACATGGGCACGCTGTGCAGAAGGTTGGTTATGTCTGTTCCAAGTAAAATTCAACTAATGAGTGGCTGGTGTTCAAGGACTACTTAAGCATGTAAGTGCACCTCATAAAAATATCCTGGTCAATATTAGAGAATACTGCAGAGAGAGCAGTGCAGAGGAACAGGTGATGGAAAGATGCCACAAAGGTGAACATAGCCCACATCCAGGAAGCCCCAGATGAAATGACAAGTCAGAAAGTGAAACGTATGGGAAAGACAAGGTAGAAGTGAGGTGTAGCCAGTGGTTCCTGCACCTAATCACTGTTTGAAAAGCTGGTTCCTGGTATGATCTGAACACCGCTGTTGTCATATCCAGCACGCTGTTGTCAGCCATCAGGGACAGACCTCTTCTGAGACCAGCTTGCATGTTCACCCTGTGAGAAAACCAGGGCTTTTCATGCATCTTCTATTCTACCAATATGTAAAACCTAAATATTCCAAGTATTAATGAAAGATAACAGGTGAGCAGTCAGCAGTGGCCTAGAGCAATTCAGCTTACAATAGTATTCAGGAAAGAGAATATTACACAATTGAAGGAGGGTCTTACAAGGAGACACCATTATTCATGTAAGTAAAGAACATAACCTGGCATAAGCAGTCACAAGAAACCTTAGCTAGAGGAAGGGGGTTGAAGGGGAAGCCATGATCTGGACATAGTCACCCTCTCAGAGAGAAGAGAAGCAGGTGGGACCCAGGAAGCTGTCTGCAAAACTCCTGACTCCCAGACACTTCCTGCACTTTCTGAGGCAATTGGTGTTAGGGATGTTTGTGGAGCCATTGCTCAGGGCTCTCCACACAGCTCAGCACTGGCAGCCAGAGCACATTTGACAAAACAGTGGGGGAAATTATCATAACACATGGCCTGGCTGTGGTAGACAAAAGGCCATGTCTTGAGACTAAAGGAAGAGAGGACATCACTTCAGGACACCAGCAGAGATGCGAAGGTCTCACCTACAGATGACCTAGGAGCAAAAACTTCCAGCATCACTTTGCAGTACAGAAGTCTCTGAACCTCATCAAGGAGCTCCCACTCCTCCTGAGAGAAGGCAATGGCCATGTCCTCAAAGCCCATATCCTGGGGTCAGTACAGCCTATGATTAGCTTCTCTTCTGAAATTTTAGGTTCATCACACTCCCCACCCTTCACATCTATCTGTTCCCTCTACTCTCCACGTCAGAGAAGATACATGGTCTTGGTCCCATCAAAATCATTCTCTCCTTATATTCCTACTGATACTGTGTCTTCCCACAAAAATGGAGGCAGATGGGTAGATAGATTATACCTGTGCTCTGGGCCTCAAATGGGAGTCACACTGCCCCTTGTCAATAACAGTGGGTGTCAGGAACATAGGGTAGAAAAAAATGTTGCCCATAAAGGGATTGTGAGTGATTTGAACTAGTCTTGTTAGGCAATACCCTTATTGTCCCCAAAATTGACTTCCAAGACACCAAAATCATGGCATCACACTTCTGACCACTATCCCATGGTGCTGAGGTAATCACTTTGCACTAGGTGCTGCACGTAATTCTTTGCACAACACTTTTCTCCCACAGCTTCTCTCCCAGATGCAAGACTTCAAAGGTAAAACAAATATGCCATGAGGAGAATGGGTTGTTTTCTAATTTGCTTCTTTTCCAAAACTCTAATTCACCATCTCTGTAATGTATTTCTATCTTACTCTCTCCCTCCCCCATTCCAGTGTAGATAGTCAAGCCCAGGTGATACTGATATGTGCTATCTCATTCCTATTGATCACTGTATCATCTCTCAAAAATAGGCAGGTGTGCATATATATGGCTTATAAGCTCTGAACCTGGCATATAGCAGAACACCCCCTCTGGTTCCCATGGCAATACTCTTCACTGCTTGCCAGTATTTGCAGCCAGGGCACCAGGCTGTTCCTTCCAGGAAATGAGAACTGATATGCAACAAAGAGCACTTTTCTGATGTTACTATTTGGTGAGCCTTGGCACACATATAAAGCTGTGAAACTGTCACATGTGAAGTAAACTTACCTGTCACTCATATAGATGCTAGTGCAGAAGTCGTCTTATGGTTGTAAGCAAAACAGTTTATTCTTTTAAAAAACTTTTTAAAAAATACTTTTATTCTATTCAGTTTTATGGGAGAGCAGAGGGATGGAGAGACAGAAACAGGATGAGTGAGATACATTGACCTTATAACTCTGCACGCCCCCTACCGGGGATGGAGATGGGCATGTGTCCTGACCTAGAATGGAGTCAGTGACCTTTCAATGCCCAGGATGATGCCCAAACAACTGAGCCATCCTGGCCCGGGCAAGTATATTCTTGTATTATTATTTCTTATTTAGTGTATTTCTTTTCATACCAAGGACTCTAAATGTACTTTTGGCACATCCTATATTTACCTCCTACCATTTTGTAATCTCTCTTTCTGCCTTTCCCAGCTCTCAATGCAGTCATTGATTTTCCTTCATATACAATAGATTACTTTATATATTTCATAACTTTATTTGCTCTGTAAGTTGTGTACTTTTTAATAAATACTGGTTTTCCTCATGCTACACAGTTATTTTGAGACTCAACCCTAATGCTTATTTAAATACTTAATTTTTTTATTGCTGAGTAGTATCATGTTCTGTGCCACGACAGCACGGACAAGGGTGATCCTGAGTGGGGGGTGAAAGGATTAAGGAAAGACAGACAAGAGAATAATAGCTGGGTCTCGGTGGGACGCTGCCTCCCTGATGAGGAGACAAGGACAGTGCCCACAAGCCGTGTCTTTATTTTATAGCAGATGTCACGAGGCAAAGCAAAGGCATGATCATGTTTTTTACAGCATTCTCATGAGTTCCAACCTCACTCAACTATATGCACCTGAACTCTACCACAAGGCACGTGGGGTTACGTGTTCGGACCACAGGTTCAAGCTTACAACCACAGCCATTGGCTATAATTGTGCTGGGAGGGCCCTGCCCTCCAGCTGGGACTTGCACGTGGCAATGAGAAGACCCTGTCCTTTCATTAGTCCGAGGCTTGAACCTGGCCAAAACACCGCGACCGCGCCCCACATCTCCCCCTTTACTTTTGTTTTTAAACACACCTATCTACATTATCCAAATACTCTAAATAAATTATTCAACATAATCAAAACATCAAAACAAACCCCTGGTTATTAAGAGAACCGTAAACAGCAATGTTAACAAGAGAACAAAACTCTGGCTAATAACAAAGCAATACCAATGCAAAACCAAGTTACAAACATGTCAACATTTTCAGGATATATTACTCAAAGTCCTTAGATTTTAGCTCCGCAAGATTTTACAGAAAACTGACAGTTCACAACGCTAGCATAGCTTCCACTTGCTTTTCTAACATTTGCTTGGCCTCAGTCGCCATCTTCTTCAGCTGACTCCATGCTGATATCTCGCTGATGCAAAGGTGTCCTTGATGCAAAACCAGTCCCCTGGGTCAGGCTGTCTGGGCGGTCGACCTCGGCACTGAGTCCGCACCAGTCCCAGTCACATCAGCCTCGTCCACGCAGTTGGAAGTCTGGTCCCTTCTCAGCTTTTTCTTTATCCGCTGCTGCATGGAAACGAGCAACCTCGGTAGCTGGAGACTTGCAACTCTGAGTCTGGTGTCCACGTGGGCCCAGAGTCCCAGGGAGCTGTCCCATGCTGGCACCTCGGCCCCTAGTGCAGCCTCTGCTTTCTTTTGCTTCTTCTTTGCTGTCATCGGGGCAACGCTCCATCTCTTGAACGGAGGGACAAGGAGCTTCTCTGGGTCCATTGTGGTGTCGCACGTACCGTTCTGGCACCCAAATTGGCTGCACTGCTCCTTCTGGAAAGACACACACAGCCTCTTCCCCACATCATTACTGGATCTGGTCCGAACCATCGCCCAGTTTGTAAGTCTTTCCACCGGGCTAACCCGGCGGAGGCTCTTGTGCTGGAGGCCTGATGCCTTTCAGCTGCTGGACGGCCCTCTGCATCGCAATTCAGACAGTTTAAAACATATAGAGCATGACTGAGTTTATTTTGAGGTGACACGTAACACCTGATAGGGAGGTTGTGGCCCCGCCCCCTGTCACACACAGAGCCACAGGGTGATCAGGGGGTTTGGGCGCTGCCCCCTGTCACACTGATCCCGGTGCCGGGAGGCCTCGTGGCTCCGCTGATCCCAGTCCTGGGAGGCATATTACCCTTTTACTATATAGGATAGAGGCCTGGTGGGGGCTGGCTGGTTTGCCCTGAAGGGTGTCCAGGATCACGGTGGGAGTCCCCAAGGGGGGGCCTGGCCAGTCTGGGTGAGGGGCTGAGGGCTGTTTTCAGGCTGTGACTGAAGCTCCCAACTGCTCCTTTTTTTCTTTTTTTTTTATTCTGGGCCAGCTTTAGCCTGGCTCCAGCTCTGAGGCTTCCGCTTCTAAAAGCAGGTATCTGGTTTGTTTGGTTCTAAAATCGAAACTCTCTATCAACTCCAGCTCTGAGATCCCAGCTCCCAGAAAGCTGGTTTCTGGGTTTTTTTTTTTTTTTAGCTTCTATTTGTTACTGTGTTTCTTAAACTGCAGGCTGAGAGGCCTGGCAAGGCAGGCGGGGAACATTGTAGTCCTCCGTCACTGAAGCAAGCAAGCCTCATGTTCAGTTTAAGCTTCCTGGCTGCCGGCCGCCATCTTGGCTGACAGTTAATTGGCATATCGCCCCTGATTAGCCAATGGGAAGGGTAGCGGTCGTATGCCAGTTACCATGTTTCTCTTTTATTAGATAAGGATTCTGTTTTTCTTTTTCTTTTAATCCTCACCTGATAATTTTATTGATTTAAGAGTGAGAGAAAGAGAAAGAGGGTCAGAGGGAGAGAGAGAAACATCTATGTGAGAGAGAATCATTGAATGCTGCCTTCTGTATGTACCATGACTGGGGATTTAACCAGCAACCTAGGTATGTGCCCTGACTGGGAATAAAACCTGAAACTTTTGGTGTATGGGATGATGCTCCAACCAACTGAGCTACCCAGCCCTAGTGTTTCCTTATTTCTTAAAAAATGAAAATATAAAGAAAGAGGGCAAGATATGATCACTGTTTATT
The DNA here is from genome assembly GCF_964212035.1 of Myotis nattereri. Taxonomy (NCBI): domain Eukaryota; kingdom Metazoa; phylum Chordata; class Mammalia; order Chiroptera; family Vespertilionidae; genus Myotis; species Myotis nattereri. The sequence continues at coordinate 16,089,714 of NC_138085.1, forward strand.
GTACACTGTTTATTCTACATCTATTAAATGTTTTCTGTACCATAAATATAACTTTTCATCAAAATGGAAGGCAACATGGCTATGGAAGTATTTATTTTTATTTGTTGACAAGAGAAATGTGAATGGTGTAAATGCAGACCAAATCTGCACATACCAACAAAAAATAAATAAAATTGATGTTAATCCTTGGGTTCTGATGACTTATCAGAGAATCACTAATTTGTTAAGGGCCCTTAGAATACACTTGGCTTAATAGACAACAGCTGGGACTCAGGGCAAGGTCAGAGCCATGCTCTGAGGGCGGGACCAGTCAAAGGATTGGATGAAACTCAGTCTGACTCTCCTGCCCAGTGTTAAGGGGATGGATCTCATGATGTCTCAGGCCGACCCAGATGTGATGTAACTTCCTGTAATTGGAGTATATAATAAACAGCTTTTAGAGCTGGCTCTCTCTGTGCCTGTACCTCCAGAGGGCAGACTCTCTCTGTCTGTCCCTGGAGTCAAAGGGCAGACACCACACCCAGCCCAAGCTTTTAATCTAGTTTATGTCTGTCTTTCATTATTCTTTAAACCCGAAAGAGCCTCCTAACTTGCTCGAACTGGTTCAAGTCTCCCTCTCCCTGCGGGATGTGGAGAAGAGACCACAGCCCCAGGGCGCCCACCATAGTCATTTATGACTAACTTATCCTAAAAGAAAAATAACAGCCAATAGCTTTTATTGAAACACAATAGATGTATTAGTTGTTCTAATTCAACAGGGAACTGTTCCAAGGCCAATGTGAGACGTTGAAACCAAACAAAAACTGAGCTTCCTTATAAAAACTTGATTGTTCCCAATAATTACAGATCACAAGATAGTTGCTGCTCATTACTTACATATGGCTAAATAAATTCCAGTAACTAGCTATGGGATTAGCTTTCCAATGCTTGATAATTGACCTCATTTGTTGCAGGGGATTTGAGGTATGGCCATTATGCCTTGTTTCACAAAGTATTTTGGACCTCATTTTATTGCCCTTTTCCCATTTCTTCTGCTAAGCTTAGAATGAGCCCTAAAGACTAAAGTAGACAGAACCTAGAGACAGAACCTAGTGAGAGAACATGGCAAAAGATCCTGGACAGAACCCGGCTACAGAAATTGGCTGGAGATACTAGACCAGGGCTGGGCAAACTTTTTGACTCGAGGGCCACAATGGGTTCTTAAACTGGACCGAGGGCCGGAACAAAAGCATGGATGGAGTGTTTGTGTGAATTAATATAAATTCAAAGTAAACATCATTACATAAAAGAGTACGGTCTTTTTTTTTTTTTTAGTTTTATTCATTTCAAACGGGCCGGATCCGGCCCGCGGGCCGTAGTTTGCCCACGCCTGTCCTAGACAGAATTTGGCTGCAGATGCTGGCTACAGAACCTGGCTGAAGAACCTAGCAAGAGAACATGGATAGAGAACCTGGACAGAACCTGGCGACTGAACCTGGCTGGAGAACCTAGCGAGAGAACATGGCAAGAGAACCTTGCTACAGAACCTGGCTATGATGATCACCTGAATGCTGCCTATGTGTCATTCCTTCTTCGCCAACTCTGTACACACCTTTGGGGACCCCTGGACCTGCTGGGGTTGGACCCCAGCATTAAATCTGATCTTTCAAAGTTCCAAAAAAAAAAAAAGGAAGACTAAAGTAGCATCCTGGATATTTGGTTAACATACCCCAAAGGGGTGTGCTTTAGGGATAAATCTCCAATACAATATGTTTCAAGGCTATTTCAAGGATGCAATAACTTCCAGGAACTCTTCACATTTCGCCATTCTTGGAAAAAGATATCCTTGATGCCTAAAAGTGATCATGTCCCAATTGTACTAATTCTAGGAATAACCATACGAAGCCTTATCTGCACATAGTAATATTGTTGGACTTGGGAGATAACAAGGTCCCTCTGTTTAAAATCCTCCGTGTGTCCCAATCAAAAGAGTGAGTCTATTCTTAGTGTTTTTCTAAATATTTACTGTCCCCTGCAATTCATTTGCCCTGTGTGCGGACTGTCTTTTAGCCATGCCAGTCTTAAAACTTCCAGATAATTTATATAATCTACCAGGTGACTCTTATGGTTTATGAACATTCTGAAGTTATAAGAAAAAATACTTGCTCACACTTGCTAATACACCTTAGTTCCCAATATTTCAGAAGCAATATTCTAAAAGACCACAAGATGGGGGTATTCCTGCATACAAGCAAATTCTCAAAGCAGTGCACTGAGCTCCCAAGTTTCAAGTTCTGCTTTGTTGTTTGTTTGTTTGTTTTTCTAAAATTTCTTTATTGATTAAGTTATTGCATATGTGTCCTTATCCCCACATTACCCTCCCCACTCATGCCCTCACGCCCCTGTTGTCTGTGTCCAGTGGTTAGGCCGATATGCATGCAAATAAGTCCTTTCGTTGATCTCTCCCTCTTACCCCCACCCTCCCCTACCTTCCCTTTGGGGTTTGATGGTCTGATAGATGTTTCTCTGTCTCTGGATCTGTTTTTGTTCATCAGTTTATGTTGTTCATTATATGTACCACAGTCCCTGGAGGTCTAGTGGTTAGGGTTCGGCGCTCTCAAGTTCTGCTTTGACCAATAAGGTAGTCATTACCCACATGTGGCTAATTTACAATGAAGTCAAAGGTGAAATCACGCTCCTAAGTTGCACTAACCACCTCTCAAGAGCTCAATAGCCATATGTGGCTACTGGCTACTCTACTGCAAAGTGCAAAATAAAACATTTGTATTCTCAAAGGATTTTCTAGTGATTTTAAAATTAGTTTTCTTTAATTCAAAGTGCTGATTCTTTTTATTATTCGTAACACTGAACAAGTGGGAAAAACTTAAATGACCAGTGATAGAATCTTGGTTATCTGAATTGTGATTTAAACATATGCTGGAATATTACAAAGCCATTAAGATAGGACTCTCTTAGAATATGCGGGAAGGTTTATGGTATAATTTTAAGAACAAGAGGAAGAAAAAAGTATGTGTACATATATTTTTATAAATATATGTGCATACACATTTCAATATATAATTCCAAATTTGGCAACTTTATACTGTGCATACATATACATACCTATATAAAAAGAAAAAAATACACACAAAGAAACAAAGGGAAAAGATCATACTATTATCTAACTGTGGGATGTGAAATTACGGAGAAGTTTATGTTCTTCTTTCAACATGCCTTTATTTTTTATCTTTTTCCAGAATTGGAGAAAAAAAAAATCAACGAAGGAAGAAACTACAGAAAGAATGTGGAATTTTTTGAACTTTTTCAAAAGCCAAAATAAGTTTCAGAAGATTCAGTAATTCACTTTAAAAAAACAACAAGTAAAGATCTTTTTCTAAAGATTTTTTTTTAAATAAGTTTCATTGATTTTCTACAGAGAGGAAGGGAGAGGGATAGAGAGTTAGAAACATCCATGAGAGAGAAACATCGACCAGCGGCCTCCTGCACGCCCCCCACTGGGGATGTGCCCACAACCAAGGTACATGCCCTTGACCGGAATCGAACCTGGGACCCTTGAGTCTGCAGGCTGACGCTCTATCCACCGAGCCAAAGTGGTACTGGCTAAAGATTTTTTTGATTTAAAAAAGTTTTGTATATCCGCTGAAGCCGTCTGCATAATTCTTGTCAACAAGACAGGTGTCAAGGCAAGTGTCATTCGTAGGATGCTCCCATGTCTACAGAGCAGCTGAGTGGTCTCTGGATTCTCTCTGTAGCTGCACCTGTCTAAACGTTGAGCCCAGTGTGACATTCATTCATTTATTCGGAAGCAGATCTGTAAACATTTTCTTTGCTCGAATTGTTCTGAATGAGAGTCTCTTCTGTGTCCCTATTGCTGTCCTTAACCGTAAAAATTCTTTTCCCACTGGTGCTTTTGGAAATTGGTTGAAATTCATGTTCCTAAGACCAGCATGTGTCTTAGGAACGGAAGGTCAGACTCTCCATCAGGAAGGACAAGGAAACCCTGGACACAGGAGGCAGCTTGCTCTGGGGGAGCCGACTTGGCTGGATTTGGAGCCCCACCAATTCTGGCCTCCTGTCGTCAGTTCTCTGACTTCAGTTCTCTGCTTTCGAAAATGGGAGGCACATGGGGACCATTGTGGGATTAGAACAATACATGTAAAGTGCCTGAATTATGGAAGACAACTAGGTTTTTTTTAGTTCTTATTATGCAGATGTTTATTTAACAAAAAATTATCCATTTTTCCCTTTTATCAACCATTTTGATCACTGTGAGATTTTACACTGTCTGGCCAGGTGTCAGGCTGTGTTTAACATTTGTGTAGCTGGAGGTGACAAAGGCTCCAACCACCTCTGAAGTCTCTGCTTTTGTTTTTCCTGCTGCCTTCAGATTACCCTAAGAATTCCTTCTCAGATAGAGTTTGCTTCGTGCAGTGCGATTAGTTGGCATGCACTCATAGTTCAGAGGGCTGGAGAGTGTCACCCCCAGGGGCAATGGTAAGATTTCTGGGAGGAGGTGGGGAAGGCATAGTTTTCTTTACTAAAATGAGAGGAGAAACTGTGAAAGGTGAGATGGGAAAAAAATAATCACAGATGACTCCTCAGGCAGATCAAATTTGAAAAGAGCACCTAGAAGGAACAGAATTTAGAAATTAATTTTCTCAAATACTTTGTAAACACTTACATACTCTTGAAAAGTCTTCATGTGCCCTGTTTTCCAATGTTCTCAAATTTTCCATCAGGGAAGGTCTGCATGGATAGGAAGGAGAAGCAAAGCCTTCTGAGCTCTGGTAACTGTGGGAACAAATGAAGAGATTGAGGACAGGGAACTGCAGATGCCTCCTGTCCCCTCCTCCGCAGCCAGGACTCTCAGAGGGGAGAGGGGGACACACAGACACTGGGGTTAGAAGTGGAGGGCTGAGGACTGCTCCCCTGGGATTATCTGGGCAGACTGGGAGCCCCCAGGAGAACTGCTGCATGTCCTCACTCTCTGGGTGAGTAGAACTCCAGAGGGAAACTTGGAGTAGGACCCCACACATGGACCCAGACTAGCTACTCCCTGAGCGACAATAGGAGATACAAAGACTCTGCCCCTGTTGCCAGAAAAACAAAATAGCTCCGCCTCCCATCCCATATAACACCAATGGGAAAGGCACTGGGTTCATTTAAAGACAGGATTCAGTTCATGAGGCTGAACTCAGATATTAAATTGAGCTAAATATTTTCTTTTGCTCTTGTCCCCTCTATCCCCTGGTGGGGGACTCAAGAGAAAATCCATTTAGAAATAAATAAATAAGCTATATTTTTTTCTGCACATTAAACATACTAAATATATTTGCAACTTTGATCCGTACTTATCTTTATTCATACAAAACTGTAACTCTATCTGACATTTCTTCTTAAAGGTTTTTCTTCCTCACTACAATGTGCAAAGGAAATTTCTTATTATAAAAATCGTGCTGTGGTTTCAGCTGTTGTGTTTCTGTGAAGTAAGCTGAGCTTCTTTCACCAGATACTGAGCAGGGATCTTGTGAAAATAGCATAAAGGCTCTTGTGAGGGGAGAACCCTTCCTAGTATCTAGTGACAAAAGTAATTCAGAATTTGTATATATTTCTTAAAAAGAAACCTTCAAAAGTCATTGCTGAATTCCCATTCAGCACTGGGAACTCTTTGGTCCTAGCACAGGCCTAGGCACCTTCTGAGAGGGAGATCCAGTACTGAAAAGGGCAGTTCTAGAAATGTCTGTAAAACATACATTTGGCAAATGAATGAACAAAGAAGCAAAGAAACACTCATAGAGAAGATGTTCCACTCTGCTGACTTAAAGTTTGCTTTCCAAAGGAGGTTTGAAGCTTCCTACTGTTTTTTCAGCTCCTTTGGATTTTTAAAAGGCAGAACCTTTGAAGTCTAATGGGAGAAAGACAAGAAAGTGCTGGGCATTCAGAATCATGGGCAGTGGGAATATTGGGGAACCTCAGACCAGTCACTTTATCTCCCTGAACCAGTTTCATTCTGCAAAATAACTAATGTGTGTGGTTTTTTTTTTTAAAAAAAATATATATTTTTATATATTAAATCCATTGGGGTGACATTGGTCAACAAAAACATATAGGTTTTAGGTGTGGGTTCTATGTTACAGGATCTGTATATTGCACCTTGTGACCAACACAGGAAGCAACACCAGGCTGGTGAACAGGAGATGAGGTGTAAGGGCGCATCATGGCTCAACTGGCCACCAGAGGCTAAAGGACTGGCCTGTGAAGGACCAGGAACAGGAGCAACATCCTGGCGTGAACCTGGTCTGCAGTCAGAACCCTCTCCTCCCCGAGGCAGGTCACAAAGCAGCTACTGCATTTCTGAACAAGAAATTGAGACGCGGGTTTTGACCAAAAAAATAAGATATTTTAAAAATTCATGAATCTATGTGGGATGTCCTAAAGAGGATGAAGATATCATATGTATGTACGTGTTAATGAATCAGGTTTACTACAAAAAAAAATTTATGAAATCTGAAAGAGCTCTTTGCTCAGGAAATCATTCAGCAAGTGTGTGCTGTCTACCTGGGTCTTGGTGGTGGGGCCTTCACAGGTCACCTTTCAGGTGCTGAGAGGGCCTGAGAGACAGACAGGTGAACAAGAACCAAGGCCACACTTTATTTCAGAAGATAGGAAGAGCCATGAAGAAAATAGACTTAGCTTACATGACTAGGGAGCCACAGGGACACAAAAGATTTCTATTGGTGCCCTGACCTATGACCTTAAACGCAGTGGTTCACGGGACAAAGTGTGGGGTCCCAGGTGCTGTGTGTCAGAAACCTGAGGTGGTTCATTGGGTTGCCCTCCTCCCAGGAGGCCTCGGGGGCCTGCTCATGGGGAGGTGGCAGAATCCATTCCTTATAGCACAGTTCCCTTCTGTGTCCCTGCCAAAGCCACTCCCAGCTTCCTGGGGCTCCCAAAAATCTTGGCCTTTGATCCCTTCCTCCAGCCTCAAAGCCAGCAACTCAAGTGGAGTCCCTCCCTGGCTTCTCTGCCCCTCCTTCCCACCCAGTTTTCACTTTGAAGAACACCTGGTTACTGAGGGCCAGGACCCAGGAGAGCCACACCTCCTGTGGTTTCTGTAGAGGGCCTTTGGTATGTTGGGGTCAATAAATGTTTATTCACTGATTTTTAACAACAACACCACCAGAAAACTTGAGAGGTTGGCCCACATGGCTGACCTGGCATGGTGGCTAGGTTACCTCTATGACCTGTCTTAGCATTCTGACCTCTGTTAGTATTGTGACCTACTGCCAGGTGATATACCATAGGGCTACATGGGGGCTCCCAAGCAGAGTGACTCCCTAGCAGGCTCAGGAAAGGGCTCCCCAACATGTTTAAACTGAGACATGGCTGTTGAGACAGAGCTGGCCCCATGGAGACCTGGGGAAGCCACCTCCAGGAGAGGCAGTGCCCCAGGGCAAGGACAGCCAGGCTGGATGGGAACAGCAGAGGCTGGGGGGCGGGTGGGGGACATAGAGGACCCTAGTGTGGGTTGAAATTGCTGTCACAGCAGGAAGGCTTTTAGGCATGAGAATAGGGGGATCTGATTTATATTTTTTAAAGATCACTCGGTGATTTGACATTTGAAATGATATTTGACATGTGTCCTGAGAGCCCGGGAGGATTTGGGCAGATGAAGACGGTGAGATGTGCTTCAGGTGCAGACAGTGGACACGGCCTGGAGGCAGGACAGATGAACACTGGGGACCAGAGCACATGCCTCGCAGAGCCTGTGAGTGATGGGACCAGGCAGGGAAACAGAAGACCCTGCATGGATGGGGCAGGGCAGGGGGAAGGGGTCCTTCCATGGAGGGGGCAGGGTAGGGGAGGCAGTGAAACCTCCATGGAGGGGGCAGGGCAGGGAGGAGAGAGGACCCTCCATGGAGGGGAAAGGAAGGGAGGAGAAGGGACCCTCCATGGAGGGGAGAGGGCATGGAGGAAAGGGGACCCTCCATGGGGGGGACAGGCAGGGAGGAGAGGAGACCCTCAATGGAGGGGAGAGGGCAGGGAGGAGAGGGGACCCTCCATGGAGGGGACAGGAAGGGGGGAGAGAGAACCCTCCATTGAGGGGAAAGGAAGGAAGGAGAGGGGACCCTCCATGGAGGGGACAGGCAGGGAGGAGATAAGACCCTCCATGGAAGGGAGAGGGCAGGGAGGAGAGGGGACCCTCCATGGAGGGGACAGGGTAGGGAGAAGAAGGGACCTTCCATGGAGGATGCAGGGCAGTGGGGACTAGGAACCCTCCATGGAGGGACAGGCAGGGAGGAGAGGGGACCCTCCATGGAGGAGACAGGGCCAGGAGCAAAGGGAATCCTCCATGGAGGGTACAGGGCAGGGACGAAAGGGGACCCTCCGTGGAGGGTGCAGGGCCATGGGGAATGGGAACCCTCCATTGAGGGGACAGGCAGGGAGGAGAGGGGACCTTCCATGGAGGTGTCAGGCAGGGAGGAATGGGGATCCTCCATGGAGGGTAAAGGGCAGAGACGAAATGGGACCCTCCATGGAGGGTGCAGGGCAGTGGGGAACCTTCCATGGAGGGGACAGGTAGGGAGGAGAGAGGACCCTCCATGGAGGGGAGAGAGCAGGGAGGAGATGGGACCCTCCATGGAGGCGGCAAGGGTAGGGAGAAGATGGGACCTTCCATGGAGGGTGCAGGGCAGTGGGGACAGGGAACCTTCCATGGAGGGGACAGGCATGGGTGCGAGGGGAAACTCCATGGAGGTGATGGTCCAGGAGAAGAGGGGACCCTCCTTTCAGGGACACGTAGGCAGTAGAGGGGTCCCTCCATGGAGGGAACAGGCAAGGAGGGGTGGGGACCCTCAATAGAGGGGATGGGTCAGGGAGGAGAAGGATACCTCCATGGAGGGGAAGGGCAGGGAGGAGAGGGGACCCTCCATGATGGAGAAGGGCAGGGAGGAATTGGGACTCTCCATGCAGGGGGGACTGTCGGGTGATGAGAACTCTCCATGAAGGGGACAGGCAGGGAGGAGAGAGGACCCTCCATGGAGGGGACAAGACAGGGAGGAGATGGGAACCTCCATAGAGGGGACGGGTCACGGAGGAGAAGGTACTCTCCATGCAGGGGGACAGTAGGGTTTTGGGAACCCTCCATGGAGGGGACAGGTAGGGAGGAGTAGGGACCCTCCACGGAGGGCATGGGTCAGGGAGGAGAAGGATCCCTCCATGGAGGGTACAGGGCAGGGAGGAGAGGGCAGAGACGGGGAAAGGGAAACCTACAGTCATGGGCCAGACAGGGAGGAGGGGGGACCCCTCCATGGAGGGGACAGGGCAGGGAGGAGAGGGGACACTCCATGGAGGGGACATGCCATGGAGGAGAAGGGACCCTCAATAAAGGGGATAGAGCAGGGAGGAGAAGGATCCTTCCAGGGAGAGGAAGGGCATGGAGGAGATGGGAACCTCCATGGAGGAGATGGGTCAAGGAGGAGAAGGTACCCTCCATGGAGGGGGGAGCATAGGGGACAGGGAAGGGAGAATAGGGGACCCTCCATGGAGGGGGCAGGGCTATGGGGAAGGGATACAGGGAACCCCCTAAGGATGGGCTGGGCAGGGAGGAGAGGGGACACTGCATGAAGAAGGGAGGGCAGGGGAAGTGGGGTCCCTTCATGCAGGAGACAGAGCAGTGGAGCAGGGGACCCTCCATGGAGGGAAGAGGACAGAGAGTAAGGAGACCCTCCATGGAGGTTATAGCTAAAGAGGAGATGGGACCCTCCGTGGAGGTAACAGGGCAGGGAGGAGAAGGGACCCTCCAAGGAAGGGAAGGATAGTGGGAATGGGTGCTCTATATGGAGGGGGAAGTGCAGGGGTTTTGGGGAACAGGGAACTCTCCATTGATGGGGCAGGGCAGTGGGGACTGGCAACATGGGACCCTCCAAGGATTGGCCGGTCAGAGAGGAGAGGGGACTCTCCATGGAGGAGGGAGGGCAGGGAAAGTGGGGACCTTCATGGAGTGGACTGGGCAGACAGGAGAGGGGACTCTCCTTGGAGAGGACAAGGCAGGGAGGAGAAGGGACCCTCCATGGAGAGGGCAGAGCAGAGGAAAAGGGGACCCTCTGTGGATGGGACAGGGCAGGAGGGAGAGGGCATACTCCTTCGAGTGGACTGGGCACGGAGGAGAGGGGACCCTCCAGGGAGGGGGCAGGGCAGTGGTGACAGGGAACCCTCCATGGAGGGGGCAGGGCTCGAGAAGGGTGGGGCAGGCCAGGGAACCCAACAGGGATGGGCCAGACAGGGAGGAGAGGGGACCCTCCTTGGAGGGGGCAGAGCAGAGGAACAGGAAACCCTCCATGGATGGGACAGGGCAGGGGGGAGAGGGCACACTCCATGGAAGGGAAAGGGCAGGGAGGAGAGGGGACTCTCCATAGAGGGTGGAGGGCAGGAGACAGGGAAGCCTTCATGGAGAGGGCAGGGCAGGGGGACAGGGAAACCTTCAGAAAGGAGTTAGAGCTTGGGTACAGGGAACTGCACTTGCAGGGATGGAATAGTGGGTACAGGAAACCGTCCATGTAGTGGGGAGGACAGGAAGGAAGGTAACCCCAATTATAGGGGGCAGGGCAGGGAGGAGAGGGGAGACCAGGAACCCTCTATGGGGAGGGGGCAGGGCAGTTGGACAGGTAATCCCCATGCAGAGGGTAGGGCAGGAGGAAAGGGAACCTCACTTTGAGAGAGCAGGGCACAGAGGAGACAGAACTATCCATTGAGGGAGCAGGGCAGGGGGACAGGGATCCCAACTTTAGGGGGAGGGGCAGGGAGAAGAAGGTACCCTCCATGGATGGGGCATGGCAGGGGTGTAGAGAACCCCATTTTGAGGGGGAGGGTCAGGGAGGAAGGTTTCCTTCATGGAAGGGGCACGGCAGGGGGACAGAGAACCTCACTTTGAGGGGGCAAGCAGTGGAGAAAGGGAGCCCCAGTTGGAGGGAGAAGGGCAGGGAGGAGACAGAATCCTACATGGAGGGACAGGGCATGCATGAGAGGGAATAGGGAACCCTCCATGGAGAGGAGAGGCTGGGGGGATAGGGAAGCCTACTTTGAGACAGCAAGGATTTTAGCACAGGTCCTGAAATAGATGGCAGGGCAGGGGGGAGAGGGCATCCTCCAGGGAGGTAGCAGGGCAGGGAGGACAAAGGACCCCACATAGTCTGAGCAAGATAGGGGGGTTAGGGCACCATCCATGGAGGGGCCAGGGAAGGGGGGACATGGGAGTAGAGATAGGTAACAGGGGAAACAGACCCATCCATGGAGAGTTCCCTGTTCCCCATGGTGGAGCCCTTGCCCCCAGCCCTGCCCCTTGGCAGCATTCCCTCTCATACCTGTCCATCGGCCCCTCCCCTGGTCCCCTGACCCTGCTGCCCTCTCTTCCCATGGAGGGGCTGCTGTCTCTCCTGCTCTGACCACTCTGTGGTTGGTCCGCTTATCCCTCTGCCCTTTCCGTCCATGCAGGGTCTTCTGTTTCCCTGCCCTGACCCCTCACTCACAGGCATCTGAGGGGCATATGCTCTGGTCTGTCCAGTGTTCATCTCTCCTGCCTCCAGGCCGAATGTCCACTCTCTGTACCTGAAGCATATTCTCACCTTCTTCATCTGTCTAAATCCTACCCATGCTCTCAAGACACATCTCAAATATCATTTCAAATGTCAAATCACAAGCAGGGGAAGGGGGGTGGGGGGTGGAGGCTGGGAAGTTGGGGGTGGAGGATGGGAGGTGTGCGTTGGGGATGTGGTGAGGCAGGTGGGGCCTGGGGGTGTGGGGTGCGGGGTGGCGGGTGGGGTGGCGTGTGGGGAGTAGGGGCTAAGGTTGGTGGGTGACAGGTAGGGGAGGGAGAAGAGGGCATAGGGGGGATAAATGGTGATGGAAGGAGACTTGACCTGAAGCCAGTGAGCACACAATGCGATATACAAATGATGCATTATAGAATTGCACGCCTGACCTATGCAATTTTATTAATGAATGTCACCCAAATAAGGTTGATTAAAAATAAATGAAAGGTGGGTCTTTTGAGGTTGATTAGGTTATGAGGGTGGAGCCCTCGTGAATAGGATTAATACCCTTTTCAAAGATATCCCATGCTACACTTATCAGGAGATGCTTTTATATGTTATATAAATGTCTAACCACTATTTTGTACACTTGAAACTAATATTGAATGTCATCGCTAATTGAAAAAAATTAAAGAAGTAATTTTTAATAAAAATGCAAATGCAAATCAGAGTGATCTTTAAAAAATATAAATCAGATCATTACACTCTGTGCCTAAAAGCCTTAAGCGCTCCAGCAGGGGTCAGCTCTCCAGACAGAATTATGCTTGTGAGGGTGTTACACTGCTGGGAGAGGAATGCCCTGTCTTCTTCCTCCAGTAGCTCCCTTCACTGCTCTGGTGATGTGTGGCACTGGTGCAGGGCAGAACTCTGCTTCCCTGAGAGTGAGCTAAGCATCACATTGGCTGCTTAGTTGTAGTGTGGGAGCAGACACAGAGAAAATCAATTTAAGCCTTAAAAGTTCTCACAGCATTTCAACCCTCCAAACGGACCTCTATCCTCCCTTCCCTACACTCCAGCCAGCCTGGCTCACCCAGCCTTGAGGAAAGAAGGCAGGGACAGTGCTGCCCGGGAAGCCAGTGAGCATGCATGTGGTCGAAAGTCTGGAGAGAGCTCCAGTTCTCTTAGGACAGAAATGGAGGGATGAATCTGCTGAAATCAGCCACCCATGAGGGACTCTACTTTTCACTACGTGATGGCTGGATTGCACCTGCATGATCCCACCATGCTCTCGCTCCCCTGTGGCATCCGAGGGGATCCATGAGTCATTTACAACAGGAAGCAGCTCTCTGGCCTTTAAGAATCCACAGACCCTCTGCAAAGCCCTTAAGCTCACACGGCTGATCTCAGACTACAGATTCCAGACATCTTCAATCCTAGGAAGCAGACTCTTTTGACTTTTTCATTCTCCTCCTACAAACAATGCCAGGTCTGTGTCTTCTGTACACTGCTCAAAGATGTGTGAGGACCCAGCGGGTGGCAGCTGGACGTGGTATACCCTGGGACATTTGCTGAGTGGCCTCAGACCCAACACTGACACTGAGCTTGAACCTGCATCCATCTGGTGAACACCACTCACCTCTACCTGGGGACTCCCTGAGAACCTACCTCATGCAACTTGAGTGCTTCCAGAGACTCTTTCATTAACTGAGAGAAACAGGCACCCGGCAGATGGAGGCAGACAGGGAGGCAGAACATGGTGTGCTCTGGGACTTTTGCTGACCTGTCCCCAGGCTCAGTGCTAGTCAAAGCCAGCTTTGGTGCCCTGCTTGGACCTTCCTGTGCTCACTGGGCCTCAGGAGTGCCTGTCACAAATTGTGAATTGCTTTGTAGATGCAAATAGATTGCCCTGGGAGAGTCACATCAAGCATCTGACATTGTTCAGCACCAGAGTCCCTCCCAGGAAGCCCCAGGACCAACAAGCCGATAGCCAGCTTCAGAGCATATCAGAGAAGGATACAATTAGCCTCAGAAGCGGCATATCCAAAGAGAGATATAGTCAGGCACCAGATCCCGCTGAGATAAATTGTGCTCCACTTGGTCAACACCTGTCAGCAGCTCATACACTACACTGTAGGCAGGGTACACTGTGGTCACAGCCAACTAGCCTGAGCATCGAATCAGTACATGAATGGGCCAACAGCCATCAAGAATCAACTGCCACAGGAAGGTTCACATAACACACACGGGACATCCCTGGAGCACTCAACTCAGATGATCAAGAAGAAATTGCCACTGGGTTCCACAGGACTCCTACTACATGAAGCCACACTACCATGACCTGGATTTTAATACAAAGAAACAAACACACAGAGGCAGCCAAAATGCAAAGAAACATGCCCCAAATTTAAGAACAGGGGACACATCCAGAAAAAGTGCTAAACAAAGTGAGGCAAGCAATATTCCAGATAGTTAATTGAAGTTAGGTGAAGAATGGATGAAATCAGTGGGAACTTGAAAACTGATAGTAGGCATGAAAAAGAACATTTAAGCCATATAAAAGATCCAGTCAGAAATAAAGAGTAAAATCTTTGAAATGAAGAATACACTAGAGAAAATAAATAATTTGATTAAGGAGAGAATCAAATTAGTGATTTGGAAGACAAGGTCACAGAAGACAAAAGCAGCAAAAAGAAAAAAGAACTTTTAAAAATGAGGACTGTTTAGGGGACTTTTGGGACAACATGAAACATTAACAACATCCACATTATAGGAGTACAAGGACAAAAGAAAGGCGAAGGGACTACACCATATTAAAAGAAATAATGACCAAACACTTCCCTAACCTGGTGAAGGAAGAAACACACGTCCAGGAAGCACAGAGTCCCAAACAAGATGAACCCAAAAAGGCTCGACACCAGGACACATCATCATGAAAATGACAAAGATTAGAGACAGGACATCTTAAAAGCAACAAAAGAAAGACGGTCAGTTACCTACAAGGGAGCTCCCATAAGATTGTCAGCTTATTTCTCTACAGAAACATACCAGGCCAGTAGGGATTGGCACAAAATATTCAAAATAATGACAAGCTAGGACCTTTCACCAAGACTACTTTACCCAGCAAGCCTGTCATGTAAAATTGATGGAGAAATAAAGAGCTTCCCAGACAAGAAACAGCAAAGGAAGTGTGTTACCACCAAACCATTAGTATAAGAACTATCAAGAAGGAATAAAAGGGAAACAGAGTTAAAAGAATAAAACATATCTACGAACAATCACTTTAAATGTAAGTGGCTTGACTGCTGCAATTAAAAGACATGGTAGCTGAATCGATAAGAAATCAAGAACCATATATATGCAGTCAACAAGAGACCTATCTCAGAATGAAAGATATACAGATAAAAAGCAAGGGGATGGCAAAAGGTATTTCATGCAAATACAAATGAAAAATAAGCCGGGGAGGCTTATAAACCTATAGCTTACAAAATAGACTTTAAAACAAAGGCTATATTGAGCGATAAGAATGGACACCACGGAATGATAAAGAGAGCAATCCAACAAGAGGATATAACCCTTGCAAACATGTATTTCTTCAACATAAGAGCAAGTAAATGTGTAAATCAAATCCTGATGTACATAAATGGAGAGTTCAACAATAATACAGACGTGGTAGGGGATTTGAACATCCCAGTGGCATCAATGGCTGGATCTTCCGCACAGAAAATCAAGAAGCAAAGAGTGGCCTGGTGCTGGAGTCTGCAGCAGCAGCAGCAGCAGCAGCAGCAGCAGCAGCACATATAGTAAAGCTGGAATGATACAGAGGAGATTAGGGTGGCCCCTGCGCAAGGGTGACACTGAAATCAGTGAAGCGTTCCCTTCCCACTAGCGTGTGACATGCTCCCCTGGCTCCCCTAGGCTCTCCTAGGCTCCCCTGGCCCCCCTGGCTCCCCTGGGCTGGGGCCCCTGTGGGTGGGGGTGGAGGGAGATGGGTGGGGGCTGGGGGGGGAGGGAGACGGGCGGGGGCTGGGGGGGTAGGGAGAAGGCGGGGGGGAAGACTTGGGCGCTGCCTCACCCTTGCACAGGGCGGCCTCACACCTAGTCTTTAAAAAAAAAAAAAAAAGAGTGGACAGAAATAACACAGTAGATCAAATGGGTTTAATTGGTATCTTCAGAGCATTTCACCCTGAAGCAGTAGAATATACATTCTTTTTAAGTGGACGTGCAACATTATCTAGATAGGCCACATGTTAGGGCACAAAAACAGTCTCAGTAAAGTTAAGAAGATTGAAATCATATCAAGAATCTTTTCTGATCATAACTGTATAAAACTAGAAGTCAATTAGAAAAAACTGACCTACAAGTGATCTATTACTGAATTGTACACACCTAAAACCACCCTGCCCCAATAAATTTATTAACAGAGATAAAAGCAATGAAAAGCAAAAATGAATAAATATATACAAATTTGGGGATACATGGTGGTGAGAATTGCATGTCAATATACTTGATGTATACTTAAATGTGGTTAAAACTCTAAATCTTATATTTATTTGACCACAATAAAGGATCATGCGTTCGATTCCCAGTCAAAGGCAAAAACCTGGGTTGCAGGTTCACCCATGCCACCTGTTGAGGTGAATAGAGGGAATTCACCTGAACATAATAAAGATCATGAAGAAAGAAAGAAAGAAAGAAAGAAAGAAAGAAAGAAAGAAAGAAAGAAAGAAAGAAAGAAAGAAAGAAAGAAAGAAGGAAGTGGAAGAAAGAAGAAAGTGAAAGAAAGTGAAAGAAAGGAAGAAAGACAGGAAGAAGTTGAAGAAGATACAAATTAATAAAAGTACATATGGTGTTCAAAGATAGAAAGAATTAACAAGGTTCAAATGTCCAATGACGGAATTCAGAGAGCTACAACAAATATCACAAAAATTTATATGGAAGTACAAAAAAAACCCAAAAAAACCACCACCAAGAAACCCAACACACGCGCACGCGCGCGCACACACACACACACACACACACACACAAAACAAACAAAATAAAACCAAACCAATAGCCAGAGTAATCTTGAGAAAGAAGAACAAAGTGGGAGGAATCATGCTACCTGATAACAAACTATACTATGAGGCCATAGTAATAAATATAGTATGGTACTGGCATAAAACAGACATAAAGATCTGTGGAACAGAACAAAAAGTCCAGAAATAAACCCATACATTTATGGTCAATTAATATTTGACAAAGGACACAAGAATATACAATGTGGTAAAGATAGTCCACTCAATAAATGCTATTGGGAAAATTGGACACATAAGTAGAAAAATAAATGAATGCAGACTACCTTCTTACACCATATTGAAGAATAAATGCAGACTGGATTAAAGACTTGAAAGTGAGATTTGAAACCATAAAAATTCTAGAAGAAAATGAAGGCAATAAATTTTCATAGAAATATTTTTTATTCTGATATATCTATTTGGGCAACAGAAGCAAAAGAAAAAACAAATGGGACTACATCCATCTAAAAAGTTGTTGCACAGCAAAGGAAACCACCAACAAAATGAAAAGACAACCCACTGAAGGGGAGAACATATTTGCCAATGATACATCTGATAAGGGTTTAATATCCAAAATTTATGAAGAACTTAAAAAACTCAGCATCATAACAAAATTAAACAATCCAATTTAAAAATGAGCAAAGAACCTAAACAGACACTTCTCCAGCGAGGATCTGCAGATGATTATTACACAAATGAAAAGATGCTGAGCATCACTAATCATTACAGAAATGGAAATTAAAATCACAGTGAGGTATCACCTCACATCTGTCAGAATGGCTATCATCAATAAATCAATAAACATCAAGTGCTGGTGAATATGTGGAGAAAAGAGAACTCTCGTGTACTCTTGGTGGGAATGCAGATTGGTGCAACCACTGTGGAAAGTAGTATGAAGTTACCTCAAAAATTTAAAATAGAACTGCTTTATGACCTAACATTTCCACTTCTGAGAATATATCTGCAGAAACCTGAAACACTGATCGGAAAGGATATATGCAATGCTATGTTCACTGCAGCATTACTTACAATAGCGAAGATTTCACAGCAGCCCAAGTGCCCAGCAGCAGATAAGTGGAGAAAAGGCTGTGGTACATTAACACAAAGGAATGCGACTCACCCACACACACAAAAAGGAAATGAAGGAAGTCTTACCTTTTACAACAGCATGGTGGAGCCGGTGAGTATTATGCTAAGTGAAGTGAAGTAAGCCAGTCAGAGAAATACAAGTTCCTTAGGGTTTCACTTATATGTGGAATCTAATGAACAACACAAACTACAATCAAAATAGAAACAGACTCATAGGTGCAGAAAACTGACTGAATACTGTCAGAGGGGAGGAGGTTGGGGGACTAGGGGGAAAAGGTGAAGGGATTAAGCAAAGAAAAGACTTATAGACACAGACAGCAGTTTGGTGATTATCACAGAGAGAGGGGTGTGTGTAGAAGAGGGCTTAGAAAGGATAAATTGTGATGGAAGGAGACCTGACCTGGGGTAAGAGGGGAGGGAGGTGAGATACATACTTCAACATACAGGTGATGTATTACAGAACTGTATACCTGAAAGCTACATGATTTCATTACCAATCTCATCCCAATATATTCAATTTAGAAAAATAGGCCATTGTGGCACATGCTACAACCTGGATGGACCCTGAAGACATGATGCTCAATGAAATAAGCCAGTCACAAAAGGACAAATAGTGTGTGATCCCACTCACATGAGGTCCCTAGAGCCCTCAGAGTCATAGAGGTAAGATGGAGGGTACCAGTAATGGGGGAGTGGATGCAGAGTTGCTGTTTAGTGGGGACAGAGCTTCAGTTGGAGAAGATGAGAACAGTGATGGAGCTGATGGTGGTGAGGGCAGCACAACAATATGATTGTTAAGTTGTGTTAAGGACCACTTACCACCACTGGACTGTGCTCTGAAAAATAGTTAAAATGGTAAATTTCATTGTGTATATATTACTGTGATAATAATATACCAAAAAAAAAAAAATAGAAGGCTCTGTCCTGGGTGTGGGAGAATCAGGTAGAGCTGTTTTCTATCGGCCCTACATGGGCGGTTGGGTCACTGTCAATATCCTGGTTGTGAGATTTTTATAAGATATTATTGAGGGAAACCAGGTCAGATTCCATGGGCTACCTCTGCATTATCTCTTATAAATAATGGAATCTACAATTATATTTTTAAAAGGTTCAAAACTAAAAGGGGCGACAACCAGATTTGGTGGTCTTGCCCCAGGGAATCTGGTCCAGCAGGTCCAGTTGGGATCAGGGCTGAGGATAAGGAATTGCCCACAGGAACTGGTGGTCAGTGGGATTGAGTGCCACCATCCAGACCAGTCACCTACACAGTTAAGTTCTCATCCCATCATGAAGCTTCCACAGCTTTTAATACAGCTGCTGTGTCTCAGCCACCTCTAATGCGATCACTCGGGGGAACAGCTCCTTCACTGTGCCACCTGGTTTATTAAAGGAGCTTCAAACCTTTTAACCATCTCACAAAACACAACGCAGGTAGAGCAATCCTCCCACAGTGACCCTCTGCTTCATTAAACCACATCCACCAAGTGACAAGGATGGGCCTTTTGTGCCATTCCAGGAACGCTGGGCCAGGGTCTCGTCGACAGAGCAGATTCACTTTTCGGTGTCTTGGTTGGGACCTGGGCACAGGGCCCAGGAGTGACGCAACCCAAGGACAAGGATGAAGGAAGGCAGCATTGTCCTTGGAAGCAGGTGCCTTTTAATCATCTACAGATCTCAACTGTAGAAAAGATACCTATGCCCTGTTAAAGGTCAGGAAAGATAAATAATTTTTCTCTTTGTACTCGACAGAGTGGTGCTCAAAATGAACTAAAAATCATACCCTGTCTTCATATGCTCTCTCCTTCCATAGATGGCTCCAATTTTCCTGTCAACTTGAATGCGAGATGGAATAAGTAATGCTGGTGGAAGAAATCAACACATCCCTATTTTAAGGGGTGAAATGTAGATGAGAGACGGAGTGTCACTCATTCAAGGTTTGGTACTTTACTCTGTGGTCAAGTAGGGAGTTTGTAATTGTCCATCCAAACCTGTACCATTAGGGTAATAATGTAGGGCTGTCATGAAGGCCTTTTCAGTGTCTGTACCCCATAAAATCTTGCTCTTTTTGGCCCATGATGTGGGCCAGGGAGCCACCAATGCTCATGCTCTGCACACAGTGACTCAGGGCTCCAGGACTCCCCTGGCTTGTGGACTTAGCTGGCAATGAGCAGAGCTCAATGGTGTAGAGGTCGGACAGACGAGTGGTGTCAGGATGGCCTGGGAGCAGCCACTCATGGCTATCCTTGCCTCTGGCCAGAGCTGATTCACATGGTGAGAGAGGCTCAGAAATGCAGAACAGCACAAACTCCTTGCTACTTGGCACACAGGGCAGCACACTCACCCTCTTATTCCTTTACCTGTGCAGCCAGCCAACTCAGTCACCTTCAGGAAGAACATCCAGAAAGAATAATAAAATAAAAGTACCTCATGCCAATCCACATAGCACTTCAAAGTACTAAGAGTAAAAAACTCACTGCCCATGCATTTGTACAGAAAGGCTACTTGCTGTCCAGACCCATATTCTTGCTCTTTTTTCTTCTTCTCAAAAGAAGGAAACACATCATTCTGGAGCCATCGAGACGGAGCAGACAAATGGCCAGCTGTCCACCCAATGATGTCAACCATGGTCTCAGAGAGAATAGTATCTGCGGACTCCAGAGAGAGCAGCAGTGGGCTGAGTGGGGAGAGAATTGAGAACCTGACCAGTGACCAGCACGGTGGTGAGCTGATTTGTCTTGAAGGCAGTGAGTCTTAGCACTGCTCTGTGCGCAGGACGGGAATGACTCAGAGAGGACTGGACCAGGGGCCTGTTGGAGCCAGAGTGGCGGCTGCCCTGGACCCTTCCCCCTTCTCTCCTGGCCAGGCCCTGGACTCCAAAGTATTGTGGTGACTCCTGATTATTTTTCTTCTTTTTCTCATGCCAGTTTTCCCTGAAAACCATCCTGTTATATGAAGCTGCCACACAGCTCATGGGTGGAGAGGAGTGTAAGGTTCTGAGAGAACCAGAGCTTCTAGCAGAAGGACCAGTAAGGTGGCTGAAATCCAGGGAGAGAGGAGCTGTGGGTGAGCTGGACCCGCACAGAGCACACCCTGGAGGCCAGCATAGGCTCTGCGCATGCTGATGCTGAGGTCACCCCCAGAGCTGCTGAGACACAAGTGACTCTGAACTTCATATGCTCCACAGCATTACACAGGGGGCTCTCACCTCTGACACTCTGTGGTGGGAAGACAGACTGTGGAACCCGTCCAGCAGGGGCAGCACATCCATCACCAGCCTCATGTGAAGTCTGGAAGGAGAAAGGATCTGCATGTGAATAGGCACAGGGCTCAAGTGTAAGGGGCCAGGGCAGTAGAGCCCCAGCCTGCAGACCCACCACACCCTGCACTTTAGTTCCAAGTACAAGCTCTTTTTTGCAATAGTAACAATTGTAGACTTCACTTTGAAGAAAAAATAACCCAAATTACATTAGAGATTTCAATTTTGGTTTGTCACATCTTCAGTACATGTTAGCTGAACCCACTGTGGTAGTCATTTCACAATGTAGGCAAATCAAACCATCCTTTTGTCTGCCTTAAACTTATACAGTGGTGTATATTGATTATTTCTCAATAAAGCTGAGAAAAATAAACAGTGCCTTTATTAAACGGGAAAAAAGTGGTTATAGATGCAGTGGAATGAAAACACCACAACTAAGAGAAAACAAATCAGGATACACACATAACAAATAGTATCATCTTGCCCTGGAGGCGTGCTCACTGGTTGAGCCTTGATCTATGAACCAGGAGGTCATACATGGAGTCCCTGTCAGAGTACGTGGGGCTCCATCCTTAGTAGGGGGCATGTAGGATGCAGGTGATGAATGATTCGTTCTCATCATTCATATTACTACTACCTCTCTCTCTCCCTCTCCTTTCCTCTCTGAAGTCAATACAACATATATTAATATAAATGAATTAATAGTATCACCTCAAAAAGGTATCTAGATATATAAATGTACGAAAGACAAAAGGAAATACTTTGAAATGTTGACAGTGGTTAACCTTGGATAGTGGAAAGAAGTGATTTCCTTTACTTTATACTATTCTTTTTAAAATTCTAATGATCCTATATTATTTTGATAATGAAAAAAATCTTCTAAAACACATTGAAGTAACTTTTTTTGGTGTAAAACGCATTTTGCATCCATGTTCAGTGACCATCCACTTATCTTTGAGAAGCTTAAAGAGTGCTTTGGGTTGTGAAATATCCTTTAAAATGCATTCTTGCACTCCAACAGCTCCTGAATGAGAACACTGGGCTTTGGAGATGCTGGGTCTGCTTGGAAAAAATAATGGGCAGGGGTTAGAGGCATGGTAGGGGATGGGGCGGGTCAGCAACCCTGAAGAGAGGCTCTTAGGCAGGATGCCTCAGGGTCCACAGCTCACGCTGTATTTGAAGAATTCCTCATTGGAAGGCTGATATCTACAGTAAAGTTTCAGATTTGATAAACTTCAGACATGAGCCACAGTAACTTTTTTAAAAACGGTTTTTGCCGTTCTTATTGCAAATCCATATATATAAAAGGCTAATGTGCTAAGGATTCCACCACCTGACCACTCGCTATGAAGAGCACTGACCACCAGGGGCAGACGTTCAATACTGGAGCTGCTGTGACCTGAACTGGCCCTTTACAGAGGAAGGGCACTGCGCACCCAGAGTCCACAAGCAACACTCCGCTTTTCCCAAGTGGGACACAGGCCCCGCCACGAACCCATGGCACAAAGCCCACAGGCCAGCCCAGCACAGAAATGGTGGCTGTGGGCACCAGGTAATGATGTCACATAGTAATGCCAGGCTTCCTCTCCCTAGCGACTAGCCTCCTTGGAGTTTCTTCCCCCACTTGCTTTATAGCCAGGTGCAAACATTTTACACTTTAACTAAATGTCTTTGAAGTGTTTTCATGTGCCTCATCTCATTTGATCCTCACTGAAGTCCCGGAATAGGTAGAGAGGAGACTCAGTAGAATCCTGTTTTCATTTCATTAGCCAGAAAATGGAGATTTAGAATGTTTTAAAAATTGACCCAACTGAAAAGAAGCAAGAAATGGTAGAGCCTGAACATGACTTCAGGTTTTCTCACTGCACGGAATATAGTCAAACGGGGTTATAGTTAAATATTTCTCCCTTTGTTATCTCTGCATGATCCACAATAATAATCTGCTTTCATATTGGTATTTATGCTGTTTTGCTGTCAATATCCTGAAAAAGAAATTGGGGCACTTCACCAAGCTGGAAAAAGTTTACCTAATCAGAAAGCAGGTCTAAGTAAGCAAATATCTGTATATATCTATATCTATATCTATATCTATAACTATAACTATATCTATAACTATATCTATATCTATATCTATATCTATATCTATATCTATATCTATCTATCTATCTATCTATCTATCTATCTATCTATCTCACTGGCGCCAGTTGCATGTGTTTCCATCTGTCTTTGTTGATCGTGAATTTGGTATACACTTCTATTATTGAGAAAGGGTAAATAGTGATCTTACAATTTTCTTCTAATTAATTTCCTTTTAATGTGCACGAATTCATGCACTGGGACTCTAGTAATTAAATAATACTATCAAGACTCCTAAGAGAAACATATGTATACAGAAAAGATTTTTAAAGGATTCAGATCTCCTAAGTCACAGCTGTATGGTTCTAACCTCAACTGGGTCTACAGAGGCTGACAAGAAAAATAGAATGAGCACTTGCCCTGGGTTCTCATTTGATCTCTGCTATTAATAGCTTGTGGTCTTGGGGATTTCACTTACCCTTTCTGGGTCTCCTAGCTGCATCGATAGGATGAGGGTAAAATTAGACCTCTTAAGTAAGGTTTCTACAAACGCTTCAAAAAATAATTGTAGGTTCAGATTTCTACAATGTTCCTAAATATCTCAGCAATAATAAACTTTTCCTTGTTTTAAACTTTGTGGTACAAAACTTCACAAAAATGTAAACACAGTTTTATAATACTACTCATTTCAAAAATATAAAATCTCTGTAAACCTTATCCTATAACATTTCGGTAGATACTATTAAACATTTCTTAGTAACTGTACTATAACCCAAATTAGTAAATTTAGCATTATCTTTTTAAAACATCAATTGCATATTCTTTGTATTGGTGTGAAAAGGCTCAGAAAATACAGATGTGTTGAGCACTATATGTCACTTTTATTAAAATTCAACAAGTAACTTCCCAGGTATGGAAAACTTCAGCTGAAGCCAATTTTGGGGGGTGTAAAAATCAACTCTTGTAAACATCAAATTAAAATGTGGCTATATTTTCTGCCTTAAAAGTTAAAAAACATAAGAGTTGTTATTTAACTCAAATGGTTTGTGAAGCTGAAATACTTCCATGTAGGGTCTGCCCCTTCCTGACATTAGTTTAGTGCACGGACTGAGAGCCACATGTCACCTATTCTCTCCAGTGAGGAAGGGAGCTGTGTGTGAATCATTCCTGCCACTAAGCCCCTCGGACAGCCAGCCGCTAGGCAGCAAGGATGCCAGCCTCAGCTCACAGGTGGGAGAAGTGCTGCCATCTCTCTCAGAACACTTCCAAATTCAGCCTGAGAAAGACAGGCCCTACCAGCCAAGACCCAGTCCGGCCACTGCTGGGCTCTAAGTAAAGACTGACGATTGTCTCTACCTCTTAGTTCTTCTGAGACCAAACCAACCAACCTCCCACCCAACCAACCAACCACCCAACGACCCAACCAACCAACCAACCACAATTTAATCATCATCCTTGCACTGAAGACACTGCTGAATAAAAACCAAGTTGTATATGGGCTCACGTGGTGACTACCCTCCAAGACACATATTCCTAGGCCTGGAATAAGCTCTGCCCCTGCCCATTCCCTTCCCTCAGCTCGACTCTCCAAACTCCCCTGCTCACACCCCCCCCGCCACACACACACCCTATTTGACCAGGTATTTAACTTTCTGGGGACAACAGATCTGTCTTGTCCCCTGGCTTGAGACACAAGCCCCAGAGAAGCAGGACCCCTCACTGCCTGGCTTAATGGACAGGGAGCCCTGCTGGGGTCTGGCTGGAACTCTGTCCCCAGCTGCCTCCTGTCAGCTCAGCAGCCACCACTCCTCCAGGTCCAGGGAGCACATGCAACCTGCCCCACAATGACAGGGGACCAGCCCCGCACAGGGAAGGCGCCCACACTGGGGCTCTTGGTCTCTCACTGGGGCTCTTGGTCCCAGGTGGCGACTTGATGGAGCCTCTCCACTCTCCTGGTTTCTCCCAGGATCCAGGGGATGGCCAAGTCCCACCCTTCGGGAAAGTGACTTCTTGGCTGCCCCCAAAGAGCAAGGCCCAGGGGAACCCCAATCCTCCAAGCATTTTAAATACCTAACAAGCCCAAGTTCACCCTTTGAATGAGCCCTTCCCGCCCACAACAGCCACTACCCCATGGGACACTCCAAGTCCCAGCACCTGGGACAGCCATGGGCAAACTATGGCCCATGGGCTGGATTTGGCCCTTTGGAAATAATAAAACTAAAAAAAAAAAAAAAGACCGCACCCTTTGATTTAATGATGTTTACTTTGAATTTACATTAGTTCACACAAACACTCCATCCATGCTTTTCTTACAGCCTGCCAAGAACCCATTGTGGCCCTCAAGTCAAAAAGTTTGCCCACGCCTGTTCTAGAGACAACTGCCTTTCCAGCTCACTTGAGTGGAGAAGGTCAAGAGACCAGGATGTCTCTCTGTTGCTTCCCGTTCTTCCGACGCTCTGGGCAGAAGAAACCCCAGGGCGAGAGATGTTTCTGTTGCTGGGGAAACAGGCACAAGTGCCACCACTGATACCCCTCGCCCTCTGGCACAAGGCATACAGAGGTAACCAAGGGCAGGCCCTTTCAGCTCACCCTTGGGTGCCCACTGGGGGTCACACGTGGGGAGCCCACACCTCTTACCCCTCATCCCAGGTGTGTGTGGTGTGTGTGTGTGTGTATGTGTGTGTGTCCGGGATGGTGAGGGGAAGAAAGCGGGGGATGAGAGATGCTCAACCTGGGCTAAGGAGCAGGTTGGTAAGTGTCAGAAGTCTGGAGGGTGTTGGAGGGTGTGTCATGTTCACTGCCCAGGTCATGGCTCACAGGAAGGGAAGCTGAGTGCTGGGGTCGGAGCTCTGCTACCCACTTGTTAAATCGCAGGGGTGCTCAAGGAGTCATCAACTTCACTCCCTGCCTGGAGGTCTTTGCAGATGCCCCTCTCTGCCTGATCTGGGGAGCAGAAAGGGTGGTGGGCATCTTCCCCACTGGTAATGCCCGGGCCCCTCATGCCTCCTGGCCCGGTAGCGGGCTCTGTCTTTGCAGAGCTCCAACAAGGGCAGCGTCGAGGAGCTGGCTGACAGGTTCACTTTTGGCCTCAACGGGTACAAAGGACAAGTGCGTCAGGACAGGGAAACTGAGGTGAGCGCTGGCCCACACCCAGGACCCTGAGGTGACTGGGGTGGGACCAGAAGTCAGACTCAAATCTGCGGCCTCAAGTTCTCACAGGCCCACTCCCAAAGTGATCTGCACCTTCAATCCTCCCGACCAGCTCCCTGGTAGGGGAGAAAAGCAGTCTTTCTTCCTGTGCTTCTTGGGATCAGAGAGAAAGCATCTGTTGCTGTCTTTGCCTCATGCTCCTTTCAACTGATGATCTCCCTGCCCCAAGTATCCTGTGGACCAGCCCCAGCCCGACTGCCCTTGCAGACCTTTTCCAAGCCATACACATCATCCCACTTGATAGTGCTGTGTATTGAAAAAAGAAAAAAAAAGGGGGGGGAGGGGAAGCGGGGGTGGGGTTAGGGGTGTAGGAAGGGATTAAGGTCTTGAATACTTTTCTCTGCAACCTATCACCTCACAGAGGACGACAAACCATTGCAGTGCGACCAGCTCAGGAGCTGTGGCCTTACCCTACTCCATATCATCCCAACAAGGACAGAGTTTTCCTCAGTCATTCAGGCTTTCACTGTGGCTACACCTTGACACAAATCAATTGTTGCTAGCTCAGCAGGGCTGCCAGGAACATCCTCCCTGTGTCCTCACAGACTAGGTCTGCCATGACACAGGACCGCAGATTGGGTGGAAGGTTCCTGATGCCTCCTGGCTCAGTACCCACTCTGTCTTTGCAGAGCTCCAAGGAGGACATCATTGAGGTGCTGGCCCATGGACCCGACTACACCACCTACGGGGTCAGGGTGCAGGTGCACCAGGCTGACGACACAGACCAGTGCCTGTCTGAGGTGAGAGCTGGCCTCGAGGGTCTCTACACCCACAACCTCAACACAACCTGGCAGTGCCCAGAACCCACACTCCAATCTGGGGACTCCCCGGGCACCCTCCCAGGACTCTCCCTAGTGTCCCACAGCCCCAAGACAAAGAAATGCGGACACCCACGCCCCCCTCCAGCTACATGGGACGGTAGAGAGACGCTCCTCACATATTTGTAGCAATATCAGAGAGAGAAATGTCGTGTGACTTCACAGTCGACCATGAGCACGTGGGCATTTCGCTGTTTGTGTTGCTTAAACTACACCTGCCACGTATCCTCTGGAGCACTCAGCTCCACTGTCCTTGCAGACCTGGTCCAGTCGGGGAGGTCGTTTGCCCAGCGATGTGGCCTTTCAGTGCTGATGGACATGGGCCTAATGCAGTTCAGCTGCCATGTCAGCAGTGCTGCCCGGAACACTGATGTGTGTCGGAATGGACTGTGTTAGGTTGCTTGCTTGTGCTGCCATAACACAGGACCACACTGGGTGGTGTTAACAGCAGACATTCATTTTCTCACAATTCTGGAGGCTAGAAGTGAGAGGTGGTGCTGTCAGCGGGGCTGGTATCTCCTGAGGGGGTCGCTCCTCAGCTTGTAGATGGCTGTCTTCTCTCTGTGTGTCACATGGACTCCCCTGTGCACTGCCACGTGTCCTCCCCTCCTCTTCTAAGGACACTGGTCAGATTCGATGAAGACCCACACCACTGAGTTCACGTCACCTGAATGACTTGCTGGAAGACTAAAACTCAAATGCAGACACATAATCAAGTTTGAGGGGTTGCAAAGTCATGGGATTAGGGGTACACAATTCAGACCACAGCACATGTAATGTCCCCAGCTGGAGATGGACGCCCACTGCTGGGGGAAGGACGAGCACGTGTAAAATTTGAACGGCTGCAGGCAGATTCCAAGCCCAAAGGGCTGTGGCAGGGACGTTGCCAACAGCAGTTTCTGATGATGGCTGCTGCCTTGCTCCCAGCCTGGCCTGGTAAATCTCACTCATTGAAATTTTCACCTGGGCGACATCAAGGTGTCCAACTCAAACACAGTGTTCCGTCCCTGGCAATTGCCTCATGGGGACAGTGAGGCACCTGTCACTTTACACCCATCACATGGATTAGCTCCTCCCCGAGTCCTCTGGTCAGATTCCTGCCCCGTGATCGCCTTTCTCCCATCTGCAGTCTCCAGGCATTTGCCACCTTGCGGAATCTGCCATCCCCATAATGAGGGTCTTACAATGCCCTTTAATGTAGAAGGATAAAACATAACTTTCTCTTTTGAAGTCAAAGGCTTTCACAGGCCATTTCTACCGTGTACACTGTTCCCACGCTGGGGAGGGACAAGGTCCCCACACCCTCTCCACCCATGTCCGTACCAGGGAAGTCTCTGGCACCTGAGAGGGAATGTCATGCGGGACAGTACCCAGTTCTGACCTGCATGCCCTTGAGCAGGCATCTGATATTTCCTAAGCCTCCCTGTTCTCATCTCTGTAACGAGGACCTTTCTTTGGGACTCGCAGGGCCCGGGCTCTTCATATAGACCATTACTACAAGGAGGGTTGTTGATCCTCAGCTAAAGGGAAGGGGGCCGTGAGGGGGGAAAGGTGCTGAGAAGGTGGCAATTGCATGAACATGTACGGAACTTCAGTGGCACTTTGAAGACCTAGAACCTTGTCCAGATGGGGCACTCCTGTCCCTCCTCTTGCACACGTCCCAGTGGGGCTGGGACCTCCCGACTGAGCTCCGAACCTCCATCCTCGTGGGATTCACGGTCATGCCGCTGACATGGATATCCTTCCTTCCCCCACCCAGTGTGCAGCTGAGCGAACTGGTAACCTGCATGAGTCCTGCAGGATGCAGGCCCTCCAGGAAGGCACCTCGGAGAAGGTGGCCATGGCCATGGTGCCAGCTTTCCCGGGGGGAATAGTCCCCCACGTCTCCACGCTGGCCTGCTCCAGAGCCCAACGGTTCCTGGACGAGCTTCTAACTAGGTGAGCACACACTCGTGCCTCTGCCCACTGCTAGCTGTGAGGCATGAAAACGTCACCACATCTTCCCGAGTCTCAGGATGCTCCTCTGAAAAGTGGGCTGCTGGGGGGGGAACCTCATAGCACTGCTGTGGGGACAAGCCAGGGCAGGTCTCACCTGCTCCCTGGCTCTGCAGACAGTGTAGCTGGATGTGCGGCGCTTGTTGGTGGCAATTCTTTCACTCTGTCCCACGGAAAGAACTCTGACACACCCATCAGCGGCCTGTGGCATCAGAGGTTGGAAAAGCACATGCAAAGCAACCTGTTAAGCAGTGTGAGATTTCACCTAGCCGGTCCTGGTCCTTGGTGTAGCCGCACTGGGGATTTCTGGGGAGAGCAGGGGCCCAGGCCCACTCAGATGTATGGCATGCTTCTGGTTGGAGTTTCTTTACTCGACAATGTGCACGCACTTTTGGAGACACTTGGCCTCACTCAAGGAATGAAGCAGACACAATCCCTGGGCCTCAGTTCTGGGCATTGGGTCCAGCAGTCACGCTCTCCATCATTCGCAGGTCGTGTCCACCATCCATCAGGGCTGATGCCATCAGAGTGATTTTTCCATCTGGAGGCACACATGCTTACAATGACCGCACTGACACACCGCAGGACCAAGTCATAAAGTGAGTGGTCTCCGGGTCCAGAAGGAGGGCCCCCAGAGTCAGCATCATGGGGACTGTGGTGGGTGGGGAGTGGAGAGTGCCTGGCAGAACCCTAATCTTATACATCATCTGATTCCCAAGAAAGGCCTGGGCTCTGGAGTCTTCTATTCCAGGAGGACAGGAGTCAAAGACGACAGTGGGTGGGGTCCCGGGCCTTGTAGACCCAGAGGGGACGCTGTGCTGATTGGTCCCTCACAGTCCCCTCCCACCCCCCACAGACCCACCCCGCTCTGCCTGCCCCTCTCCATATCCATCTCCCCTGACCACGGTGGCCAGGCTCAGAACAGGACTGTGGTGAGCAGGGTGCTCACAAGCCTGTCTCAGTCCTCAGTCCAGATGCCCAGGGCCTGGAGGGTGGGGGTGGGCAGTGCACTGGACCTTTAGGTGAGCTGCCAGTGGGAAGAAGCATTCATCAATAGAACTTTCCCATTTAAAAACATACTTATGAGAAAAAAGATAATCAAATCCAGAGCCCCTTTGTTCTATTTCTGGACTTTCCTGTGCCCAGTATTGTAAGTGCAACCTCAACTACTTTTGCTAGACAGATTTTGTGCAGGTGAAACTACTGTAAAAACACTGTGATCTCGGTTCTCTTCCATTACCTATTGGCTGTTGATCTTGAACAAACAATCTCTAGAGCCTCAATATTTTCTTCCAGAAAATGGGGAAATACCAGTTAATTCACTGTGAAGTTTTAAAACTAAACAAAATATGTGAAAAATACCAGAGCCCATTATTAGGGTTGGAAATCATTTCATTATAAAACAGTTTTCATGATAGTAATGATCTGTCCTAAGAGAAATAAAAAAAAAAATTAAAAGTGCCATGTCTCAGAATACAAATTCTTTATCTCAAGGAAGATCACAAAAATTAGAAAATGTGCTGTAATATTAACTCAGATGTTGGTATTTTTATCCCATTCCATTTTAGTATCAAGGGTCACAATACCCAAGTGTGTGGCCTTTAGCATTCAGTGTTAGACAGAGTGCTGGCCAGGCTGTGAGAGTGCAGTGTTAGCACCATTTAAACCCAGATCCACCAGGAACCTGAGAGACACAGAAGGCGACAGCACAAGTGCAGCAGAGAGCCCACAGCGAACCCAGCGTCAGGGTCTTGGAAACACACTCTGACAGGTTTTCTCATCACTAATGGGGGTCATGATTCCCTGGCCTTGTTGACAGTTTATGTAGCTAAACTGCAATTCTCTGAACTGTAAGCACTACTAGAATGTAGGTATTGTTACAGCATAGCAGGTATTGTTATAGACCTTCCACCACAGTGCAGGCAGTCAGCCTGTCAACATGAAATGCACTGGGTCACCCCCAGGGTTTACCATGTTTCCCGGCTTCCTGCTGATCTTAGGACAAAGATGACTCACAAGCCCTTACATAGCCAGTATCTTCAAACAATTCTGTGTTTTGCAAAAAATGCTCTGGGTTCCTAAGGCCAACGTCTGAGTCACCTGAGCACTCCTGGAAGTTTTCACTCTACACACAGTATTTACCTTGCCAACTGAACAAGGGGCGTCAACAAGTGAATGAATTCCTTCTCCCATCAGAGTATTCCATTTAGGCTCCTCAGAGACCCACTGAAGAAGGAAAAAGATTGCAGGCATGTGAGAGAAGTGTAGAAGAATCCAGACTAAGATTCTGTGACAAGTCTTCATCCTTCATCTGAGAAACTTTCCAAAGGATTCAGACATAAAGATCTGTTCAAAAGGTGAGACTCAACCTTCTGGTGGTGGTCTGAATTCAGTAAATACTCCCAATCCCGAGAAGAAGAAACAGATATCGATTTTTTAAATCATGCCTCCTTGTAATTAGGGGGGTGGGAGTGATCAAGGAGGGGTCGATGGGGGGAGAAGGAGACATATGTAATACTTTAAACCAGTGTTAAACTCAACCTTCCTAATGCCGCGACCCTTTAATATAGTTCCTCATGTTATGTTGACCCCCAATTTCACTGTTACAAATTGAACATAATTAAAGCATAGTGATTAATCCCAAAAACAATATGTAATTATATATGTGTTTTCCCATGGTATTAGGCGACCCCTGTGAAAGGGTCATTCGACCCCTAAAGGGCTCACGACCCACAGGTTGAGAACCGCTGCTTTAAACAATAAAAAAAATTCAATTAAAGCAATTCAAGTTCCATTTTCATATTAAGTTGATCTAAGAATATGAAAAAAAATCACAAAGCTGGCCCAGCAGGTGTGGCTCAGTGGTTGAGCATCAATCCATGAAACAAGAGGTCATGGCTCAATTCCTGACCAGGGCACATGCCCAGGTTTCTGGTTTTATTCCCAGGAGGGAGTGTGCAGGAGGCAGCCAACTGATGATTCTCTCTCATCAAGGATATTTCTATCTCTCTCCCTCTCCCTTCCTGTCCCTGAAATCAATTAAACCTTTTTAAAAATTAAGTAATCACAATGCTGGAAAATGAAAGGAATATCAAAACACCTAAATGACTTTAGTGATCTTCTAAATCCTCTGTTGTCATTTCCAGTCTCCAAAGCACTTTCTCCACGAGATTTGAGGCTCTTTGTTGTCATTTCCACAGTCTCCACAGCACCTTCTACAGAAAGAGATGTGGACTCTTCCTTTAATGAATAATATAAAAATGCTTAGACAAAACCACCATTATTCATTTGGTTTTGAACAACAAAAAAAGAGGTATACATTTGGAATTAAAAAGTTCAATAAAATTCCAAAAAGAAATTATTGTAGGCTTTTTCAGACTTACCCTGTGATATGATAAATGCCTAAAATTAAAACAAAATGCTTATCTAAGAATTGCATCTAAATAATAGCCTATTAACAAATCATATCTAAATAAGAATTGTGGTGAGCTAGAAGGGGACAATAAAAAAGGGGGGACATCTATAATAATTTCAAAAGGAAAGATTTTAAAGTAAATAAATAAATAATTATGACATATAGCTATATACTATCTTCTCACCAGCTCAACACATGCACCAGGGGAACTAAAAAAGGTAAAATAAAATTAAACAAATTAATGATAAATATTATAAGATAAAGTATGTGTGTAAATAAATTTTAAGAAAAGAGTAGACAAAAATTTAAAAATCTACTAGCTAGAAGCCTTGCCACAAGAGTGACCTCAAACTGTGGCTCAACCTGTATTGACCTTATGTCCTGTATAAAACTAAAGATTACCAGAAGAGCTATTCATAACCTACAGGTTTCTTAATGATCTTATCATTCTCAGACAGTCAGAAAAATATCTTTAGAAAAACTAAACTTTCCCTTTCATCTTGCAAAACATAAACTAGGAAATGCCATTCAACTTTCACTAGCATGCCTAACAATCACTTACTTGAAATTATTTAAAATGGTATTTTATGAGTTTTTTAATTGTGGTTAAATATACATAATGTAAAATTTACCATTTTAACCATTTTGTGGTGTACAAATTTAGTAACATTAAATACATTCATTCATAAAGTTGTGTAACCTCAATGCTATCCATTTCCAGAACTTTTCCATTATCCCAAACAGAAACTGCCAATTCAACAACTCCCCCTTTCTCCCTCCCTCAGCTTCTATTATATTTTCTGTCCTTATGAATTTACCTATTCGAAGCGAAGTACCCCAAGAAGGTGGAATTATACAGTATTTATGTTATGTTGGGTATAACATCCTCAAGGTTCATCCATGTTGTAGCACATCTCAGAATTTCCTTCATTTTAAAGGCTAAATATTTCATTGTAGGCATATACCAAATATTGTATATCCAGTCATCTCTCCATACACACTGGGGTTGTTTCCAATTTCAAGTATTGTGAATAATACTGCTATGAACACTGGTGTTCGACTGAGTCCCTGCTTTCAAATCTTTTCTTTTTATTTCAACATTTTTTTATTAAGGAATTACATATGTCCTTATCCCCCCATTGCCCCCCACCCCACTCCCTTTCATGAACTCACTCCCCTGGGTCTGTGTCCATTGGTTATGCTTATATGCATGTATACAAGTCCTTTGGTTGACCTCGATCCCTTACTCCCACCCTCCCCTACCTTCCCTCTGAGGTTTGAGCACCTGATTGATGCTTCTGTCTTTTGTGTATATATAATCAAAAGGGGAATTGTTGGATCATATGGAGATTCTAGGTTTAACTCCCCCCCCTAATTTATCTTGAAATTTCTTGTTGAAATTATTATAGATGTCCCTTTCTATCCCCCATTCATCCTCTCCACCCTGCCTAGGTTTAATATTTTGAGAAACAGCAAATGGTTTCCCACAGTGGCATTTTTTACTTTTCCACCAGTAATCACAGGGTTCCAGTTTCAACATCCTCACTTATTTTTTTCATTGTTTAATAAATCAGTCAGCTCAGTAGGTATGACATGGTATCTCACTGTGGTTTTGATTTGCATTTGCCTAATGATTAAACATGCTGAGCACTGTTTCATGTGCTCATTGGCCATGTACATATCTTTAGAGAAATGTCCGTTCAAGCCCTCTGTCCAGTTTTAAATTGAATTGTCTGATCTGTGGTTGTTGAATTTAGGAAAAACCGGCATTAGAGCTGCACTCCCACCTGAAATGTCCCAAATCTACGCTGTACCTATTATTGACTCAGCTTCCTTTTATGAAATCCCATCCTCCCAGTCTCTAAAAGCAGATAGTATTTTATTTTATTTTTATTTTTTAAATCTACACTGTTGAAAGTATTACATAGGTCCTCCTTTCCCCGCATTAATCTCTTCCTGGCCACTCCCATCCCCACCCCACCCCAATAGTATTTTCATACTCTCCCTTACTCCTGATGTCTCAGGACTTACACATTCCCTCAGCTCTGTCTCTCATTTCTGTCTTCTCTCTTCAGAGCCAATCTTTTTCCCCTGAACTATCATAGAACAGTATCCTTGACAACAGTCTCTCTACTCTCCAGACAATCCTACACATCCTACACATTGCCACCAAAGTCCTATCTTCTCAAAATACAGAACTGAAGATGTACTTTCCATTTTAACATCCTTGACAGGCTCCTTCTGTGTACAGTTTAAATTTCAAGTTCCCAGGTACAAACAAGGCCCTTCAGTTTGGATCCACTCAGCACCTGCAAGCATCTCTCCACACCCAAACCTTGTGTACATCCATTCTGAACTTAAAAACATCATGTTTTTCCATAAATAGTTTGGCTGATTCGCTCTGCCTAGAATGCCCTTCTTTTACCAACTTCCAGTTCAATCAGCAACTTCTTTGAGAAATCCTTCCTTCAGAGCCAGTCCCCTGACTCTCACCACACTGTGGACACACAGGTATTATATGGCATTTTAATTTATCTGCATACAGCATTTTAGTTATCTGTTTATTTGTTTAACTAAATCTGAGTCACATACACCTGGTATTGATTCCTAACCAAAATATAAAATATCTTCCTGCATATAGTAAGAAGAATAAAGAACAATATGTTTTCCAGACCAAAAGGACTGAAATTAAAAATCTTATCGTTCTATTTACAAGCAGTCTTAAGATAACGGAGACAAAAGAGACAATTCATCTAACTGCACATCCATGGAATCTAGTAAACATGCAATCATCCTTTGGAGAATTTAAGATGGAAACATAGAAGCAAAGAATGAGTTTGAGCCCGGCCAGCATGGCTCTGTGGTTAATCATCGACCAATGAACCAGGAGGTCACAGTTTGATTCCAGGTCAGGGCATATGTTTGAGTTGCAGCCTCGATCCCCAGGAGGGAGCCAATCAATGATTCTCTCTCATCATTGATGTTTCTATCTCTCTCTCCCTCTCCCTTCCTCTCTGGAAAATAAAAATACATATTAAAAACAAACAAACCCTTGTTGGATATCATCATGCCACTTTCACAACTACACTAACCATATGGTTACGGGGGGGGAGGGGCGGAAATATCATCAAAATGGTCACTGGGGCCCTAGCTGGTTTGGTTCAGTGGACAGAGCATTAGCCTGTAGACTGAAGGGTCCCAGGTTCGATTCCAGTCAAGGGCACATGCCCAGGTTGCGGGCTCAAACCCCAGTAGGGGGCGTGCAGGAGGCAGCCGATCAATGATTCTCTCTCATCATTGATGTTTCTATCTTTCTATCCCTTTCCCTTCCTCTCTGAAATCAATAAAAATATATTTTTTAAAATAATGGTTACTGGCTTCAACACTCCTGGACAGAAATGCTTTTACACATGCCCTCAAGTTTAGGAATAATTCAGTTTATTGTTCCCAGTATATTGTTAGAAGGGTACAATGTTCATCAGGAAACAGTTAATGGGGGAAAACACAAAAAAGCAATGTCCAGGTACCAAGATTGCAGTGCTTACCACTAAGGAATTTAACATTAGTCAAAAAGTCTTGAAATCTCTTGTCAATAGCCCAATAATTAATTCAACTGCTATAGATATATTCTCCCCAGCCCGAAAACTTTTTATTCTAAAAATATTCAGTAAGAAAAGTTGAAATAATACAGTGAACACCTGTTTCATCTAAATCTAACAGTTGTTAAGGCCTAGCCGGTTTGGCTCAGTGGATAGAGCATCGGCCTGCGGACTGGTCCTGGGTTTGATTCCAGTCCAGGGCACATACCCAGGTTGTGGGCTCAGTCCCCAGTAGTGGGCATGCAGGAGGCAGCCAATCAATGATTCTCTTCTTACCATTGATGTTACTGATGTTTCTCTCTCTCTCTCTCTCTCTCTCTCTCTCTCTCTCTCTCTCTCTCTCTCTCCCTCCCTCCCTCCCTCCCTCTCCCTTCCTCCCTAAAATCAATAATAAATGTTTTAAAATAAACAAATAAATCTAACAGTGGTTACCATTATGCCATATCTGCTTATGTGCATGTGAGGGATTTGACTGCGGGATGATGACTACCTGAAAATCCCCCACATCATGACTTCATCATGCATTTCCCCAAAATAAATATTCTCTCCTATACACCACAAAACCATCATCTGGCCTAAGAAAAAATTTTTCTAACATCACCTAATATTCAGTTCATTTGCAACTTTTTCAAATTTTCCCCAAAATGTTTTTTTAAGACAATTTTCTAGAACCAGGACTCAATCAAAGTTCATTCAAAATGGTGCAAATATATTGCATTTGGTGATGTCCTTTAGTCTCTTTTAACCTAGAATAGGCCCCACCTTTTTCCCCCTCCATGACTCTGTTTTATTTTTTGCTTTCTACTACTGTTCTTTTTATTAATTAAATCTTTATTGTTCAGATTATTACATTTGTTCCTCTTTTTTCCCCCCATAACTCCCCTCCACCCAGTTCCCACCCACCTTCCTCCCTCACTCCCCATCCACTGTCCTCATCCATAGGTGCACGATTTTTGTCCAGTCCCTTCCCACATCCCCCTCACCCCTTTGCCCCCCAAGAATAGCCAGTCCACTCCCTTTCTATGCCCCTGATTCTATTATAATCACCAGTTCATTCTGTTCATCAGATTAGTCACTTGATTTTCAGATTCACTTGTTGATAGATGTGTATTTGGTGTTCAAAATTTGTATCTTTACCTTTTTCTTCTTCTTCCTCTTCTTAAAGGATACCTTTCAGCATTTCATATAATACTGGTTTGGTGGTGATGAACTAACTCCTTTAGCTTTTCCTTATCTGTGAAGCTCTTTATCTGACCTTCAATTCTGAATGATAGCTTTGCTGGATAAAGTAATCTTGGTTGTAGGTTCTTGGCATTCATCACTTTGAATATTTCTTGCCACTCCCTTCTGGCCTGCAAAGTTTCTGTTGAGAAATCAGCTGACAGTCGTATGGGCACTCCCTTGTAGGTAACTGACTGTCTTTCTCTTGCTGCTTTTAAGATTCTCTCTTTGTCTTTTGCTCTTGGCATTTTAATTATGATGTGTCTTGGTGTGGTCCTCTTTGGATTCCTTTTGTTTGGGCTTCTCTGCACTTCCTGGACTTGTAAGTCTATTTCTTTCACCAGGTAGAGGAAGTTTTCTGTCATTACTTCTTCAAATAGGTTTTCAATATCTTGCTCTCTCTCTTCTTCTGGCACCCCTATAATTCGGATGTTGGTACGCTTGAAGGTGTCCCAGAGGCTCCTTACACTATCTTCGTATTTTTGGATTCTTTTTTCATTTTGCTTTTCTGGTTGGATGTTTTTTGCTTCTTCATATTTCAAATCGTGGACTTGATTCTTGCAATCAAGACTAGAGAGTCTGCTGTTGGGAGTCTGTATAATATTCTTTATTTCAGTCAGTGTATGCTTAATTTCTAGTTGGTCCTTTATCACAACCTCGAGGGTCTCATTAGATTTCTTATAGATCTCATTAAGTTTATCGGCAGTTTCTAGAAAATTCTTGAAAAACCTTAAAAGTGTGGTTTTGAACTCTATATCCAGTAGTTTGCTTTCCTCCATTTTTGTCATGTGTGTCCTTCTTCTTTGTCTCCGCATTTTTATGCTTCCCTGTGTTGATAAAGTGGTTTTCTGTGCTGAGTGTCCACTAGGGCCCAGTGGTTCAGCCTCTCCAATTACCTGAGGAGGACACTCTTGGTGCACCCCCTGGTGGTCTTTGTGCACAGTCTTGTTGTAGTTAAGCCTTGATTGTTGTAGTTATCTCTGGGAGGAATTGACCTCCAGGCCAATTGGCTGTGAGTATCAGCTGTGTCTGCAGTGGGAGAACTTCTGTGCTGGACACACTCCTCTGGGGCAAGACTTGCTTCAATGGGGCTTTGGTGCTCACTGAGTCTGTCCCATGAGTGTGTCCTTTATGGTTCCATGGAGCTGCAAACTGGATGGTTCCACTCTGACCTCTGGGTTTCCTGGCTCCTGGATCTCTAGGGAGGTGCTAATCTAGCCTTTGCCTGAGGCTATCCAGCAAAAGCCTCCATGCAGGGCTTAGGTGGGGCGGGTCCCACCGGATCAATAGGGCAAATGCTTAATTCTGTCCCTTTAATTACTAATTTTTATTTGTTTCTATTCTTTTTTTATAATCAGTTAGAAATATATGTAGTTTACATATAAATAAATATACATATAAATTTATATATAAATTTATGAAATATAAATACATATATAAATACATTTTCATTGACTTCAGAAAGGAAGAGATAGATAGAAACATCAATGATGAGAAACTTTGATTGGCTGCCTCCTGCATGCCCCCTACTGGGGATCAAGCCAGCAACCCAAGCATGTGCAATGACAGCAAATTAGATTTTTTTTCCCTTTCCCTTACTCTCTGAGTATTTTTACTATGAACTTGATTTTTATTTAGTCAACACTTTGCAACCAAATATAATCATGTGCTAATATATTCTTATACCCTTAAATTTAAGTCTTATAAATTTTCTTGGCAATAACTAATTAAATTACTCAAGTGTTTAAACATTACCATGAAATTGACAAGGAACAGTGCAAAAAAATGATGATATAGAAAATAAATGAAATGTTTATTTCCCTACCATTATCTTCATTATATGTTAAAACATATATCTAGCTACTGGGATCATTATATATTGTTTTTATTATTTCTGTTAAATTTTAGGATAAAAGCTTTGTTTTTTTAAAAAAATTACTCAATAATCAATCAAATACTAAAATTCAAATCAACTCACCTGTTGAACAGGACTATCAACTGTAAAGGCCTTGTAAAGAGCCAATGCCTGGCTTTTACTTCCTTTGCTCCAGATCACCATATTTCCAGCCACATAGAGTTCCTCGTCATAATCCATTTCTCCAATTTCACTTCTGCCTCTCCTTAACTTCCAGCTTTCCTTAAAAATTTACATACGTAAGACATGTTTACGCGGTTTTTATTTCTTTTGCAACATTATGGAGCAAGATTTATTAATTAAAATTGAACAGCAATCCAGATACAAGTCTCCGGCTCTGTCTGTGGAGTAAGCCTCAGTCCAAGCCCAACTCTTTGGTTTGGTGCCACTGATTAACAGAGGAGGGGGTGTGGGTGTATGTATCATACTGTATCTTACAGGATTTCAAAAATGGGAATTTACCTCAAGAATTCTCTATATTAAGTATTTTATTATTACGTTACCATTTTATGCTGCCAAAAACATAAATAAACAAAAATTAGACCTTACCTATATATCCAAAAATTAAACCAACATTCTTGGGAGACTAAAGACATATGAAGCATATGGGGGGGGGGTGAAGCAGAGGGGGCAGTGAAGTGCACATGGGACACTGGGGGAGCTTACCCACCATGCAGACTTCCCTGCTTCACAACTGCATATACATTCACCTTCCTGCCCTTGTGCCAACCATCAGAATGAACAGGGCAGAGAAAGGTTTGGATTCCTAACTACAGACTTCTGCTCCTGGAAATTTTGGTATCCCAAAAGGGATACAGAAATGGAATTAAGATGAGAAAGACTGATGTTTAACATGCACTTACTTCTCATTCCCCTATTTAAAAACTAGTACTGTATCTACTTATGTGGCATTTCTTTTCTCCTCTAGAAACATGTAAGTTTTTGGCAGCAGGGACCATTGCTAACTCGACTATCTAACCATCAAATAACATGAAATCTGGTCCCACATACTAAGTGAAGAAAAAGAGATTTAAATGGACCATAATCATAGTGACTCTCATTATAAATCCCTGAGTTATATGTCTAAACAGCCATGACACTATAATACAATTAAGGTCATTATTTTTAGCTTTCATAAAAATGACCAAATCTTAACCAATACCCTAGAAGTAGCATCATACTCATTTCTCAGGTGCATCTGGGTAGCCATAAATTACAAGTAGATCGAATCTCTCTACATTTCAAAAGCAAACTGAGAATCTTGATAAAACCTTCTGTTTTTCGTGGATTGTAACCTCCTGCAGGGATCCCACCAAGCCAGCAGCACCATCAGACGACCACAACTCAGAGGCTGGCTGCAGCTGCCGAAGCTGAAGGTTCAAAGCATTAGGGTGGTGTCTGCAGTGGTCTCGACCAAAAGGAACAAATTCCTGCAAATCCCCAGCTGCAATCATTGTTGCCCTTTCTTCAGAGAAGTTCAGCATGGCTTTCAGATATCAATATTATTTCTGTATGAATTCAAACACAGCCAGCTGCTGGAATCAAAACGAGAAGAAAATTATCAGAAGTTTACAGAAGAGCCATGAATCCTTAGATGAGTGTCATACAATCCTATCACATTGTAGGTGTACAAGTAATCATAACATCAAAGAGCATTCCAGATCTGATTCTTTCAGGTAATTAGTTACCATTTCATAGTTACCTTACACTATCAGTACATAATTAACATTACAGCTACATGTTAGTTGCTGACAAAATCAACTGTAGGAAATCACTGGGCTGAGAGATAAGCACTTATGTCTGACAATATTGATCCTACATTTCCTACTACTACTCACTAATTTCTCCACATTTCACATTTAAGGATTTAGACAAGTTTTACTTTATAGTAAATGGCTCTCAACATTTAAGGGCATTTCTGTTCAAATGCTGGAACAACATTTAAAAAGCACACCTGACAGATCACTGGCATATTGAAATGAAAGAAACAGAAACAACATATCATTTCTAATTCATCAAAAGGTGAACCACTTGGTGCTTTAAGAAACTAGTAAATGTCATCATTAACTGTGAGCCTCAATCCACCTAAACATGTAATTGCAAGCACTGCCAATTTCTGGTGCAAACCCAAAGTCCAATGCATGAACAAAGTTACTGGCAACGGAACAGTCATGCTTGTTTGCAAACTGAACAGTTCTGGCTTTGAAAGAACACAATCTACTACAGTTCAGCTCATTACTACAAAGAAGTGGGCGAGCTGTGGGTGGAAACAGCCCTCACCCATTACTTCCAGAACATTTCTACGAACAGTCACTGACAGCCAGTCAAATTCGGCCACTGTAGAAGGTGGATGACAGTTCTGCCTCAGACAACTCTTATATGGAAAACGGTTTTGTGGCATAGTGGTTAAGCTGCAATCCTCAAATACAGGAATCAAAACACACATTCATGTCAGCACTAGACAACCTTTAAAAACAGTGTTTGAAAGGGCTTTCACATCACAAACAGTTTAATATGACTTTGTTTCTCCTCTGAGATCTTTTTGGCACCAGCAGCTTTCTTGGCTGAAATATCTGAGCCTGTGGTTCCCATGCAGCTCCTCTAGGGTTGCAGTTATGTTTTCTGTGAATTAAGTGTTATTCCTGAGAGAACGGTTATGTCACATTCATGACACTTGTTCCTCCTTCTGATAAGTCAGTTTTGAGAACAGTTTAACTTGGGCCATGACTGAGATAGTGCCTGTGGGAGCCTAATCAGAGTACGCCGGATGTTCAAGGCCAATCTGAGCAGGAGAATCCTAATTAGGATGTTCAAGGCCAATCTAAGCAAGGACACAGAGATTGTACTATACACACTGGGCAGGAGTACCTTACTATCACCCAAATACTGATGTCACTATTCGGCAGGAAGCCTTTGTGTCTAAGTTAGTATAAACGTGTTACTAACCAGCTGGTGGGTGGCTGCTTGGTATGGCTCCTCTTTGCTACTGCATTAGCAAGGGCTGCTTG
This sequence comes from Myotis nattereri, assembly GCF_964212035.1. Classification (NCBI taxonomy): domain Eukaryota; kingdom Metazoa; phylum Chordata; class Mammalia; order Chiroptera; family Vespertilionidae; genus Myotis; species Myotis nattereri. The sequence continues at coordinate 16,131,901 of NC_138085.1, forward strand.
GCGCAGCCACTGTGTGAAGCTACTTTGAAGAACTGTTTTGTCTGATGGCTCCTTGTTAGCAATGGCTACATGGCCTGCAAAAGAGACTCCCCTGCCCTAACCGGTTTGGCTCAGTGGATAGAGAACAGCCTGCGGACTGAAGGGTCCCAGTCCAGGGCATGTACCTTGGTTGCTGCACATCCCCAGTAGGGAGTGTGCAGGAGGCAGCTGATCGATGTTTCTCTCTCATGATGTTTCTAACTATCCCTCTCCCTTCCTCTACGTAAAAAAAAATGAAAATATATTTTTAAAAAGACTCTCCTATATGCCTCTGTCTTCTCATGTCCTCTTTGTCTACTGCCCGGCGTTCACGTGGGTACAGCCCCTGGCAGAGGACTGTGCACCCCACAGTGCCTTATAAAACTTACACCAAACACCCACAAAATCCAGCCGGCCTTCCTATGTTCTAGTCAACGGGTTAACCAACATATTAACTCTGAGAGGAAGCCACAGAATCGGTAATTAAAGGATCGCCTGCACAGAACAATGGCCACTTTGCGCTGATTAGTATATTTAGATCTTTGCAGCCCCAACTGTGTGTGCGCTTCCCGGGGCCCTATAACAGCACCGCATGGAACTGATGCGCTCCCAGGGAGACCGCGGCCTCGCTTCCTGGGAACAGGGACCTGCCAAGAGCACCCGAGGCGGCTGGGGGCGGGGGGGGGGGGGGGGGCGGGAACCGAAGGCACAGGAGGCACCAGAGCCGGGTCTGGGCGGAAGGGCCGCGTCCGGGGCCTCAGGGTCGGCGAGACCCGCGGGCTGAGCGGGGGCCTCAGCAAGCCAGCCACAGGGCGGCCCTCTCGGAGCTGCAGTGGCAGAGACACCGTGCTCAGCTGGGAAGGAGGCCGGGGGCGGCGCGGGGAGGGGCGGCGCGGAGCCCAGGCCACGCCGCCCGGGGCGGTCGGGTGCGGGGTCAGGGACACGCGGCGACCAGCAGCGCTGCCGGCCGGGCCTCGCCTGAGTCACTCGGGACGCGCGAGGCGCGGGAGCCCGGCTGCGACCCCGGGGCCACAGCAGAGTTGGTCACGGGGACTCCGCCGCCGCTGAGCGTTTCCTCCCCCTCCGTCCCCCGCTCCGAGAACCGGCGAGCTGCAGCCGAGGACCGCGGGCGGTAGCTCCCGCTCTAAAACCAAAGGACGGACTCCGCTGAATTTCCCGTCCTGCTTCGCGCGGGGCCGGGGGCGGGGCCTTGAAGCACCGGGTCTCATGGGAGGCGCCGCAGCCCGCGGTCTGGCTCTGCTTGCCTCCGGGGAGGATGCTGGGTCCGCCCGCAGGTACCGCCTGGTCCCCGGCGCCGCATGGAGCCCGGAAGCAGGACCTGGTCAGCTGGAGTCTGAGCTGTGACCGGACCGTCCCGGCCTCTCCATCTGCGCCGGGTCCTGTCACTAGGAGCCTGAGCTGCCTCCACCCGGAGCTGCCGCACTTCCAGGCGGGTTCTGCTCGCTCCCCCGGGGGACTGGGGCGGTGAGGGGCGCGCTGATTTCCCCTCTGCCGGTGCTCCTTCACCCTGTAGGGCCAGACCCTGTGAAAAGTGCAGGAAAGACACGGAGGTCCTCACAGAAACATGGCGTGCCATTTCTGAGCTTCACAGACACACCGCCAGGTGACCCCTAGACCTGGATGAAGCACCCCAGCTTTACCGGCCTTCGCTCTCCGTGGACTTAGCTGTACAATCTCACACTGATGGAAACTAGAAAACTTTCCTGAGCTCTGCTCTCCCACGGCATAGGTTGTCTAGGTTAAAAATGTCAATGGAGCCCTAGCCGGCTTGGCTCAGTGGATACAGAGTCAGCCTGCGGACTGAGGGGTCCCAGGTTCCATCCAGGCCAAGGGCATATGCCTGGGTTGCAGGCTCCATCCCCAGTGGGGGGTGTGCAGGAGGCAGCTGATCAGTGATACTCTCTCATCATTGATGTTTCTATCTCTCTCTCCTCCCTTCCTCTCTGAAATCAATAAAGAAATATATATTTTTAAAAAATATCAATGGAGCTCTGACCCCGTTGTTCAATTGGTTGAGTGTCCTCTTGTAACCAAAAAAGGTTGGGAGTTTGATTTCCAATCAGGGCACATACCTAGATTGCAGTTTGATCCCGGGTGAGGGGCATGCAGGAGGCAATTGATTGAAGTTTCTCTCTCACATAGATGTCTCTCTCTCTCTCTCTCTAAATAAATAAATAAATAAATAAATAAATATATCCTCAGGTGAAAACTATATATATATATAGTTTCCTCTCTCTCTCTCTCTCTCTCTCTCTCTCTCTCTATATATATATATATATATATATATATATATATATATATATATTCATTCAATAGACAACTTATGGCCTAAGAAATCAAGTTCAAATTCTTTATCCAGAAATATAAAATTGGCTGAAACCTATGTCTGCACTAACATCATCTCCTGAGTGTCCCCAAACACACCTTGCACTTTGTGGTCTTGGGATCTGGGTACATCCTCATTTCTTTATTTGGAATGCCAGCCCTCAGGGTTTAGCTCAAATGCCTCTTCTCAGAAGACTTCAATACAAGAAGGAGTTTGCTGAGAGGACTGAATACTTGCCCCCCCCCACCCCCGCCCCAAAATTCCCATGTGGAAACCATATGCTGTATGTGATGGTGTTTGGAGGTGGTGCTTAGGTCATGAGAGTGGAGCATTCCTGACTGGCATTAGTGCCCCTTCCAGAAAGTGAGGACCCAGTGAAGGGAAGGTTGGCAATGAGCGAGAAAGCAGGCCCTCAGCAGACACTGAAACTACCAGCACCATGATCTTGGGGATTTTCATTGAGAAAACACGATGCTATGTCCCTGACAATGATCAGAGAGACCAGGGCAAAGCCAGCGGGGCAGGCAGCACGTTCCGGGACCAGACCAGGGACGGTGGGTCCCTCGACCTGCCTCCTAAGTGCCTAAGTGCGCAGATGCTGAGCAGCAGGTGAAATAAGTGGGGAAATGCTGTGTGCCATGCCCTAGCCATCTGTTATCGTGTGCTCCTGGGATGAAGATGTGTTTATCGTGAGTGTGTGAGCAAACCTTATTCCTTTACTAAAACTAGGGTCTTTTGTGAGTTAAGAGTCGATTTAATTCACACTCATCTGTTCAACAAATGTTCACTGAGGAAGGCCGTGTGGCTCGGGGCTCAGGTGTCAGCGACCTGGACTTCTGGCTCAGCAGTGGACAACAATGTGACCTGAGTCTTCCAAGCCTCAGTTTCCCCTTGTAGAACACAGGGCTGAGCAGAGCTCCTGCCTCTTTTCCTTTTGTGCAGATCAGAGATGGGGGGGGGGAGCCCCAAGGGATGTGTGAGGAGCAGGGAGAGGGTGCGTGTGGGGCCCACAGGGGAGCAGGGCAGAGGCCGTTGCAAGGACTTGGGCCTTGATCCTGGAGGCACCTGGAGGGTTCTGAGTGGGAAAATGGACTGGGAAGGGTTCGTGCTAACGGTCACCCTGGCTACAACGTAGAAGACGGAGGTGGTCAGGCAGGAAGACCACCTTCAGGGGTCAGAGACCGTGGTGGGAGGATTAGCTCTGTGGTAGTGGATGTGGGTGTGGGAGTTGGAACTGACCAGGCGGAGAATGGCTGGGAGGGAGGCGGGGTCAGCGCATGTTCTCAGCTGGGCCTTTAGTGGACAGCACTACATGCAGGAGACACAGGCTCAGAAGGGAGGATGGGACCATCCTGAAACCTGAAATGCTCACTGGGATGTGCTGTGGTCTGAGCCCTCTGAGGACGCACAGCCCTTAACATACGCAGTGGACACTGTGAATGGGTGGGTGTGATGCTGTGTGAATGCTCTCACTGAAAAGTGAATACTCGGAGAAATCTCAGACAGGGCTCTCTGGGAGGTCTCTGAATTGTGCTTGCGACTTTTCTCTCAGTGTGACATTCTTTCCAGTTGAAAAGTTAAAGAGTGTACAGGCCAGGGGTGGGGAAGGAATGGCCAATGTCCTGGAGAGGAGGGGTGGCTCAGAGACCAGGGACAGGAGGGAGGAGTGCAGGGAGGGGGGAGAACCAGTGGGAGGAGGGGGGTGGAGGGGAGCAGGAGAGGGAAGGGGAGCTCTGTGGGTAGTGGTCCAGGCCCCGGTGGAGGTCTGGCGGGAGTCCGGTGCCGGGTCATGTTAAAAGGCTGCAGAGGCTGGAGTGGGGATGGTCTGCCTGCGACCATCGGGTTTATCAGCAGTGGTGGCCACGTGCAGAGTTGGTTTGTTTCTTCCCAAGTTGAAGTGATGACCATTTGAAATGGATGGCTCTCTCTTTCTTTTCTTTATGTTTTTAAGGTTCGCTGTGTGCTGGAAACGATGTTGGTTCTGAAGAGCAGTGGCGTGCAGAGGATTCCGGGCTGTGAGCCTGAGCCTGTGGAGAAACTGAGGAAATTGCTAAGAGGGGAAGTGAGTGCCCTGTGGACGTGGACCCACCGTGTAAGGCTGGGAGGTAGTTGGAGCCGCGAGTCGGGTGCCCGGCCTGGTCAGCAAGAGTTGCGAGGGATCGAATGGCAGCTGTGTTTCTGCGATGAGACCCTGTGAGGGGCCCGTGTGCAGCGTGTCCCTGAGAGATCAGCATCCCCCACACTTAGCCGGTGGTGCTGGACTCAGCTGTGCAGCAGAATCACCATAGACTTCTGATCACTTTGGAAGAGGGCCCACCAGGACCGGAGGCGTTAGCCCAGCAGAAGAGGGGCTTGACTATGTAACCTCCACAGGTATGTTTACGTGGGACCACAACAGAGACCCACCGCCCTCTCCAGTCAGGGCGTCCTCTACCCTTACTTCTTTATTCATTTTTCTGAGGAGAATTCTTATTTTATATATACTTTTATTGACTTCACAGAAAACTGGAGACGGAGCGCGAAAGAGAAACGCCAATGATGAGAACCATTGATTGGCTCTCTCCTGGACACCCCGCATTGGGGATGGAGGCCACAACTGGGACATGGGCCCCAACCTGGAAGCCAACCATAACTGCCTGGTTCTGGTTCATAGGTTGACACTCAACCACTGGACCCGGCCGACAAGGCTCGGGTGCCGGTAAACCTGCTTGTATAAAGAAAAGAATGGTATTGCTGGTTTAGTTAGCTTCAAGGTAATCTTTGAAACTATTGGAGAAGTTGCTAAGAATTGATAACTGAAAATTTGAGAATGACTTTCTCAAATTTCTTTCTAAGACCTAATGAAACCCACTTTTTCTTTAAATCCTATGGCAAGGATGTGCTTATTGATTTGAGAGAGAGAATCATTGATGTGAGAGAAAAGCATCAGTTGGTTGCCTCTCATACACACTCCCACTGGGGACTGAACGCCCAACCTAGGTATGTGCCCTGACCGGGAATTGAACCCACAGCCTTTCCGTGTAGAGAATGATGCTCCAGCAAACTGATCCACACCGGCCAGGTCGTGGACCAATTTTTAGGAAAGAAAACTTTCTGTGACTCCTAACCTTTGTGCATATCCGTGGTCCAAAATACAGCTCAGTGCATGGGAGTTCATGGAACACCTTGATGACTTTGAGTTGAGTGAATGAGATGCAATGTGTGCAATGTGCTCATCACTGTGCCAGGCTTGTGCTCACTCTTTTGTGGTTTCAGTCGGCCTCATCCTGTTTTCTGTGTCATTCTTATGTATTTTCCTTAAAAATAGCACTAGGTTCATAAATTTTGCATCGTTTCTCTAAAATGTTGGCCCTGAAAACGGGGAGCAGAGAGTTTGAAATTTTATCATCCAGTTTATATCCCTTTGGCATAAGCTCATCAATTCAACTGTTCTTGAAATCTTGATTTGCATAATGATAAATAATTTTCATTATCTCAAGATTCCTAAAAGTATATGTTATCCGCTGTGTTCTCACTTCAGGTCACTGCTTCTATAAATTTGTTTCCAAGTTAGATCACATTTCGTTGGACATGAATTGAAATCTCATCATGCTGCCCACAAATGAAGGCGGTTAGATTTATGGAATAGCTTCTGTACGAGGAATTGATTGAGATAGTTATGAAAAAGTCACCACTTTAGGTGGGATTTTTTTCAGTTTTGTTCTTTTGTTCGGGGCAGGAATAGACTGCTGGGGACTCGCTATGATTACAAGGAATATGAATGGTGCTCTGTTAAGCATGATTGTTCTGTTCTAATGAGGGAAAGCACGTTCTGATCTGGTGGAGAGTTGTCCGCCCTGGGACATGGGAGCTAACAAGGGAATGCAGGCCACCCTCCTTTCTGAGAAAGGCCTAGATCAGCAACCTCGTTGCCTGTAATCTGGTCCCGGAGCCACCCGGCCTCTGCCAACACCCAGCCCGAGTTGCCTGTAACCTGTAACCACTATACCTTCCTACTTTCCCAGGCCTGAAATGTCTGCTTTCCCGTGGGATCTTTGTCCTTCTACCCAAGATAAGCAGCTGGCTTATTGGGGGAGGAGGACAGGGGGTAGAGCAGACGTTTGTGGGTTACCTGCTGCTCTCTCCTTCTGCTGCATTCATGGAATAAATGATCTCAACCCTGTCTCTGCTCATTGGCTCAAGGAGTGACCAGCAGCCCGGACCCATTGCTTGTCCAGATTCACTTTCAGTAATTTTATAACAGTCATTGGAGCTGGATAATGAATCGAAATGCTAATCAGTACTCTCCCCCCACCCCCAATCTAAGTCCAAAGATTTCATCTACTTTAAACAATTTAAATTTGTCTTAAATTAAGAATGAGTTTTTTAATTCACCCAAGTAAACCATTACTAGTTTAGAAATAATTGATTGGCAGCCTAAATGTTTAAATTCTGTTCTGAGGGTGCCTGTATATTTGTTCTCTAAATGTCTTTCTTGCATGTGCTAATTTAGTACTCCTTGCACTGAAAGCTATGTACAAAGTCCTTTTGTTAAAATATTTTCCAGTCCGGCCGGCATGGCTCAGTGATTGAGTGTATCACTACGACCAGGAGGTCACCATTCGATACCCAGTCAGGGCATATGCCCTGGTTGGGGGCTTGATCCCCATTATGGGGCGTGCAGGAGGCAATTGATCAATGCTTCTCTCTCATCATTGATGTTTCTCTCTCGCTATCTCTCCTTTCCCCTCAGAACTCAATAAAGATATATTTTTTTAAAATATATAAAGTATAGCCCTAGCCAGTTTGGCTCACTGGATAGAGGGCTGACCTGGGGATTGAAGGGACCCAGGTTTGATTCTGGTCAAGAGCATGTACCTTGGTTGTGGGCACATCCCCAGTGGGGAATGTGCAGGATGCAGCTGAACGATGCTTCTCTCTCATCAATGATTCTCTCTATCCCTCTCCCTTCCTCTCTGTAAAAAATCAATAAAATATATATTTTTAAAAATATATATGTATATAAAATATTTATCAAATATATAGCTTTACGTTGTTCATTTTTCTTATAAACTACACATTAGTGAGTGGTCTGTCAAATTGTTTTTTAGGCAATTGACTGGTGGACTTGAGGGGTCTTACGTATGAACTATTGACAGTCGATGGTGAGACTTTCCGAGCTGGGCTCTGTAGGTAAGACTTCACAAAATAAAATGATTGTGTAGTTCCCTGAAAGGAATGAATCAAATTTCTGTAATGTGGCTGATGGGAAAAAATAATTTTTTGAAACATAGACAGACATATCAGAATGAAGTGGTTAATTTCCATTGATAATGGTATAGGATCTATAAACATAACCTTTATGTTTCTTTATATTTTATGTGCCAGATAGATCTTAATCTTGATGGGGAGTGTGTCCTAATTTTTGCGTATTCCTAAAGTAGTTGGCATGGGGCATGAGCCTCTGGCAGAGCCGTTTAGAATGCTTGGCCTAGAGCAGTTTGGTTGGGGAGCCATGGAGACAGTGGAATGTTAGGTGTGAGGTCAGTGGGCGTGGAGTCGGTGGGCGTGGAGTTGGAGGGTGAGGAGTCGGTGGGTGCGGAGTTGGTGGTGCGGAGTTGGTGGTGCGGAGTCGGTGTGAATTGTCAGTGTGTGAAGAATCGGTGTGAAGAGTTGGAGTAAGAAGAGTCGGTGGTTGTAGAGTCGGTGAGTGCAGAGCCTCTTCCTGTGTGAGAAGGGACTGTCCCTGCCTCCCCCTCAGGGCTCTTGTGAGGAGTGACTGTGCAAGGACAGAGGGCACCTGGCGCAGGGCCGGGGATGGGCAGAGAGACGGTGTCCAGGTGACTCCCGAGTCTGTGAGCAAACCCTTCCCGCTGCCAGGCTTTGACCAGAACCGTGTCCACTGCCGGCAGGTCCAAGGCTTCCCTTCTACCAATTGGGATCCCTTGGCCTGGCCTATGGGAATTCGGCTGAAACTGGCTCTCTGACAGCCCCTGAGGAGTCCCAGATTGCGAGAGGGCATAGGCGAGGCAGTGGGACTCCACTGGTGTATGATGAGGGCGCGGAGGGACACAGGAGGTTGGCTAGTGGGGAGGGACCCTGGGAGGGCCACAGGGCATGTCAGGCCTGTCTAGTTCAGCCCCAATCAGCCAGACCCCAGCAGCAAGCCAACCTGCCAGTTGCAGCGTCTGCCCTCCAGTGGTCAGTGCACGTCATAGCAAGCTGTTGAGTGGCCTTAGCATATCATTCTGTATTATGCTTTCATTGGTTGAATGGATGACCGGACACTTAGCATATTAGACATTTATTCTATAGGATGTTGAAAAAAAAACACACAAAAAAACAAAACAAACAAACAAACAAACAAAAAAACTAAACGGATAGGGCCTGACTGCTGTGTTGCTTTCTGTAAGGATGGATGTAGGTGGGTGACTGGCAATAAGGGTCTCTGCTGGCAACTAGGATGTGGGTCGAGCTGTGATTTGGGAGTCCCTACGGCAATTCCAAGACATGGTAAACCAGCTAAGGGGCCTGAGAGCCGCCCGTCCTCTTGTCACCTGCTTTACAGCCCTGTGCTGTGCGTCACTTTGCTCAGACACCACAGAGGCCTCATGGGTCTTCATCACCTACCACGGGGTCAGCATGTCTTTTAGTGGCTGTAGGTCTCCCAGCAGGACCCTGTGCTGGAGTCCCTTCTGTGCAGCTGTGCTCTAGGAAGTGAGCAGGTGCATGGAGGCCCTTCATCCTGGGGAATGAGGGTAGCTGCCCTGGGGCGGGGCAGGCCAGCGGGTTCCATGGTGCGCATCCTCACCCCACCCCTCTTCCTGCACTAGGATCGTGGACACATCCCCCAGCAGTTCCTTGAGGAGCTGCTGGGGGACATCATGGCCCTCGAGGCTGAACAGGTCCAGAGGAGGAACCAGCCCGCCCACCAGAGCTGGGACCTGGAGCTGCTGATAGAAGGTAGGCAGCAGCCCCTGGCGCCGGGGAGCCAGCCTGACTGTGGCTTCTCCCTCACCCAGGGAGCTGAGCCCTTGGCTCTGAATCTCCTGGGTCAGCCCACCCTCAGCCCAAGTCAGTAGGGTGTGATTCAGGGGCCATTTGGGACCGTTTCATTGCCATTCTCCCCAAGGGGAACATGAGGGGCCTGGCAGCCTCAAAGTCAGGACATGAACTACAAGTAAGTAGATTCAGATTTCTCAGCGCCCGTGTGGACAGTCCCGGGAGCTTCCAGATGACAGCACGCTGACCCCAGAGGCTGTCTTAGATCTGTCTGTGGGGGATTGAAAGCTCTGGATGGCAGGAGCTTCTCCAGTGCTCACTCACCTGCATTATAACAGAGGCCTGGGCTGATTTCCTCCGTTCATGTCCTCCTCGGGCAGATGGGTGCAGTCTGCTCTCTGTCTCCCTGGACAGGGGCCGCTCAGTGACCTCTCCTCCCGAAGGACCTCACCCACGGGTGGCAAGTCCTCAACACATGCGCCCCAGATCCGCTACCCCCCGCAGGCATACTGGTCAATTACTGTGCCTCCCACTCCCCAGCTGAGCCACCCAGCCCCCCCCCCCCCCCTCACTCTGACGGCTGGCCCGGACCATGCCATGTCTTTGCCGTCTCTGTGAGTCTCTGAAATCCTTGACTAGACAGTCAGGTTAGAACTCGGTAAAAAGTGGTTCCAGCAGTTCCACCGTCTGGAACTTCTGCTTTGGCCTCTCCATGGTCACCTGCCTTCTTCTTAAGCTCTGGATGGCTCCCCTACCGGCCCCCAGCTGAGCCAGCACAGGGGCCACAACCAACAGCGGCAGCACCTTGTGTACGACACCCAGCTGACCATCCCCGGCCCTGACACCTTGGCCTCGGGGTGGGGGGGTGGCCGTCTGGGGAGATGGTCCTCTCTGGGCCAGAGTCAGAGAGGGGAAGTGGAGGCCCTGGAAGCTGGGCTCTGACTCCACTTTGCTCTTCAGCCTGCACGCGGATCACTGATTTGGAGGAGAATACCCATGCCCTCCGGGGCACAGTAAAGACGCTGCAGGAGGAGAACCAGCAGCTCCGGAAAGAGGTAAAGGTGGGCGGTGTCTGGAATAGACGGGCAAGCCGGTGGCCAGGTGTCCCGTGGGGTGACAGGTTTGGGGTTTGCTCTCAAGCCAAGTTCACTCTGTGACCTGACTGTGGCACGGGCTGGGTCTTTGGCTCTGCAGCTGGAAGAGTTGGGGACCCAACTCACCCAGGACAAGGCCAACAGCCAAAAGGAAGAGCTGAAGGGAGAACTCCAGTCTAACATCGCCAACACCGTGATGTTGGCTACCTCCAGGGCCACGCAGGTAGGCCCTCCAGAGCGCATGTCCCCCTGGTGCCCCCGCCTGCCCGAGGGAGCCTCCGGGATCATAGCCGTGTCCTGGTCATTGATCAGTGATTCCTGGGTGACCATATTCCCTCGCTCAGCTGCAGCTCAGACCAGCAATTCTCAGCCGCTGCCGGCCGCGGGGGCAGGTGTTGCTTCCCAGGGACACTGGCCATCTTGGTGGTGGTTGACAGGACTGAGGGGAGGAGGAGGGCGGTGCTGCTGGCTGTGCCCATTCGATGGTTGTTCCGTAAATATCAGGGTCAGTTGGCTGCTAGTGTTGTTCAGATATTCTGTATCCTGACTGCTGTGCTATGTACTTTTTCTTTTTCTTTTATTTTTAAAATATTTTTATTGATTAAGTTATTATTTTTTGTGTGTGATTAATCACTATGCTTTTATTATGTTCAATTTGTAACAATGAAATTGGGGGTCACTGCAACATGAGGCACTGTATTAAAGGGTCGCAGCATTAGGAAGGTTGAGAACCACTGGTTTAAGGTTTATTTCGACCTCAACTGCTGGCCCCTACCTAGCCTGGCCCTGTTCTGGGCAGGAGGCAACCAACTGATGTGTTTCTCTCACATCGATTCTTTCTTTCTTTCCCTCTCTCCCCCACTCTCTCTAAACATCAGATATCCTCTCGGGTGGTAACCGTGGTCGGGGGTGAATGTTCTTGAGCATCTCCAGGAAGGCCTGCGGGGATGCTGCCTCCACATTCTGGAAGGTGTTCTGGACTCTGCCAAACAGGATGAAGGATTTCTCCTCCAGATCGATGAACCCCAAGTGGTTCTCATCGAACAGGATGACGACTCCAGGGTAGCGCCAGTGTGAGGGACATACGGGAACAGTTTCCATGCCATAGAAACACATCCTGCAGGTCCGGGGGTAGTTCTGGTCCCTTGGGCTCACGCCCACAGGCAGAACAAACAGAACAGGCTGCTCCTCTGCAGCTGCAGCCCCGGATTCCCCGATGCTGGGCTGGGCGGGGCTCTGCCAGCCATGGCCCTCGCTTTCCTCGGTCCCGTCTTCTTCCTGCTGCTGCTGCTCCTGGAGCACCTGCTCCTCCATCTCCCGGACCACGCGGGAGAGCTCGTGGAAGTCGCGGAAGATCTCGCCACCTCACAGCTGGATGCGGCTTGTGAGGTGGATCTCTAATATGTGCAATGCGATTCCCGTGATGTGCGTGAGCCTGGCACACTTCCCGTGGAAGCTGAGCATGAAAATCATGAGGCCCAAGCGATCCAATCGCATTTGCCTTGGAGGAGGCCTGGCCTGATGAGGTCCTCCGGGTGGCTGGGCGGGAGGTAGAGGCTGCGGTAGGTCCGGCAGTGATGCCGCACTGTGACATTCCATATCAGCGCCCGCCGTCCCGAATTCCTCCCTAAGCCGTGTGGGTGAGTCCCTTCGGTGGTCTCTCTTCTGGCACTGGCTGGTGAGCCTGTCCTTCGGAATCTGCAGGTGGCGGCTGTGGGGCCTGCGGTGGCGGCCTTCCATGCACTCCACCGTGGCTGATTTCCGCTCCGTCAGGCGGATTCGGAACGCGGGCTTGAATTGCATTGGGCCGTCCACATGGGTGTTAAGACCAGGCCTGTACGTCCAACCAGTAATGCCTAAGACGTCCACCGCTACATACAGCAGTGTTTTATAGAGCTCAATATCTCGCCCCCACAAACCCAAAATGTGTCTGTCTGGGTGGAACAGCTTCGCATAGACTTCTCGGTAAGAGGTACCTACTGCCTCCAGATTCTGCAAGGTTTCACAAACGCCAACCTCCTCCCGGCAGCGCAGTCTCCAGATGTTGTCCATGTGCAGGGTGTGGTGGAATTTGGTGCAGACCTGGGCCAGGCTGGCCAGGGCGGTGACGGGGAGCGAGGCGAGATACCCACCAGCATCTCCACCCGCAGGTCCTGCAGCGAGCAGTGTGGGGACGCCCTGGGGCTCGCGATTCTTCCACTCCCCACCCAGCACCCCGCTGCGGCGTCCGCCTAGTGCTGCTTTTCTGCTGGGGCCCGCTTGCCCTCGGCCGCTGCCTTCTCAGCCGGGCCCTGGCTCTTCTGAGGACACCGCTTGCCCTTGGCCTTTGCCATCTCAGCCAGGCCCTGGCGCTCCTGAGGACACCCACATCCCTGCGAAGAGTCCAAGCCCCAGAGGCAAGCGCACTCCTCCATGCCTCCTTGCTTACTAGCCACCACAGTCCATTAAGTTATTACATATGTGTCCATATCCCCACATTGCCCCCTATTGGTGGGGGGAGGGAACTCATGCTCTCAGCCCCGTGTTGTCCGTGTCCATTGGTTAGGCCTATATGCTGGCATAGAAGTCCTTTGGTTGATCTCTATGTCCTTTTAAAAAAATAGGCTTTTACATGTGGTCACAGAGGGCAGCCAAGGAGCTGATCCAGAGAGCGGGCATCCTGTGCCCCTAAAGGTCCCGAGTGTGGAGAGGGCGCAGGGCTCCCATAGCACCATGTGGGCCCGGCCAGCGCAGTTCCTTCAGTGCTGGGAGAACCTCACTCAGCACGGCGGGTGCTGCCTGCCCCGAGGGTCCCTGCTCTTCTGGGGTCTGCACTTGCCCTGCTCTTGGCCCCTCAGTGCGTGTGGGGGTGCAGGGATACGGGGTCTGTTGCTCCCCGGGGCCTGCACCCAGTGAGGCATCCTCACCTTTTCCCTCTGGGCAGGAGGATCCTTCCAGTCTGGGCCCCCAGAACCAACAGGGGGCCGAGGAGAGGGAGCTGGAGGAGCCGGGGCAGCAGGAGAAGCAGGGGCCCGAAGCCCAGGAGGCCCTGAAGCAGGAGCAGGAGGCCAAGGCCCTGGCCGCCGCCAGAAAGAACAGCGGAGAGGAGGAGAGGCTGCGGCAGGAGAACGACAGGTACCCGCCCGCCCCTGCAGCAGCATCTCCGCCTTCAGTCACACCAGCTCCCTCAGCTCCCGCTGCGCTCAGCTCAGGGGAGTCCCCTGGTAATGGTGCCCTTTCACCTGCCCTGTCACGGTCACAGCTGATGGTCAGGAGGGAAGGGCCTCCAGCTGGTGGCTGGGATGGAGCATCGTCCAGGTGTGGGTGACCGCCCCTCCCACATGGATGATGGGGATGACTGTGTCGGGCACGGGCATCTTCATCCTCTCTCACCAGCCATTCCAGAAGGACATATGCTTGCTCCCCGTCATTCCCGCGTTCCCTGTTGGCGAACTCACCTCCTCGCTGAGCTGCACTTGTCACCCCCCTTTGGTCCCCATGGCCTGTCAGGGGCCTGTCCATAGGGCGAGATCCTGTAATGGCCTGATGTGCACATTTGCAGCTGCGGTTGAACAAGGCCTCTGACTCCTGCCTGTTGCAGCTCTCACACTGCACACAAGCGTCCCTGCTGTGGTCCATGGAGTGCCATGGAGTCCTCTTCTCTTGCTTTTTGGTGGCGATTTCGCTGTTTGAAACGGCCCCCAGATGGAGTGCTGCAGTGCTGTCTAGTGTCCCAAGTGCACGCTGCGCTGGGCCTCAGGGAAAATATCCGAGTGGCACATGAGGGTCGTTCAGGCCCGAGGTCTGGTGCTGTTGGCTGTCCCAGTGAGCATATGGAACAAAGCGCCCTTATGTCTTGATTGGTTGACAGAAATGTGGCCAGAGACTCACAGGAACTGGTGGGGACAGTTTCAGTCTACACTGCTCAGTGCTCGCGGGGGCTCCATAGGACATTATACCGCGAATCCTGAGAATTGACTGCGTTTTTATCCTTCTCTTCAAACAGATGAGGAAAGAGGCTCAGAGAGATTCAATAACTTGTTCGGGCCAGTCCTGAGTGTAGTGGCCCAGTCAGGACTCATATCCAGGTCTTGTCTCAGCCCAGTGGCCTGACCACGTGAAGCCTTCCTTCGCACAGCCTTGTTTTAATATGTTTGGGGCTACAAAGTCAGGTGCCTGCAGGGCCAGGCAGGTCCAGCAGGTGGGGAGGGAGTGTCAGCGGCAGGGCAGGCCCTCGTGGAGAATACACACCCTCTGAAGGCGGTCAGCTGCGGGGCGGACCCCCGCTGCCAGGCCATCCTTTTGTTTCTACTTTTTTATTCTTCTTATTATTTAATCCTCATCCCAGGATACTTTTTCCATTGCCCTTCTGAGAGAGAGGGAGGGAGGGCTGGGACGGAGGGAGGGAGAGAGAAAAAGCGATGGGAGAGACACATCTATTGGATGCCTACAGCACACACCCCTCTATGCCAGGGAGCAATCCCACAGCCCAGGGACATGCCACTGGGAATCCAACCCGTGACCATTCCGGACACAGGCTGATGCTATCACTGCTGAGCTGCCCCTGCCAGGGCCTTTGCTTGATGCTTTCTCCCCACCCTCCCAGAATCTCGGTCGCTGAATGTTGATGTGAAATGGAACATTTTTAGAAATATTGAATAACTAATTACTTTAAATTAAATCACGGAGACTGTGTGGGCCTCACAGGGCCCACCTGTGTTCACATGGAGTCCATGAGCCTCTGGTCGTTGAGATTTCAGGTAGAACCCTTACTCCTGGAAAGCCAGTCGGGTAATTATGCCGA
This sequence comes from Myotis nattereri, assembly GCF_964212035.1. Lineage (NCBI taxonomy): Eukaryota > Metazoa > Chordata > Mammalia > Chiroptera > Vespertilionidae > Myotis > Myotis nattereri. The sequence goes on from NC_138085.1 coordinate 16,147,124, forward strand.
TGATAATGATGATGATGATGTCAGTGGCTTTACATAATGCTCCAGAATCTCTTATTTGTGTCAGGAGTTGGGATCAGAAAGGGACTTGGAATTGGGGAGAAGAGCTGGGCAAAGGCAGAATTTCAGAGCAAAGATGATCTGATTCCAAGTTTTTCAAAAGTGTTTCAGTCGAAGAACCCTTTTTCCAAGGAGGCAGACATGCAAACCCTTCCATGGGAAGGATTTTTCACAGGCTGCTCTGTTGAATTGTGTCTGAGCCTGCCTCTCCTGTGTCCCAGCCCAGAGTGTGGCAGCCGGGGTGGCCGCATAGAACCCCAACGGACACAGTTTAAGAACCTCTGAATGTGCTCAGCCCTCATTTCCACAGGGGAAAACCTGAGGCCCAGAGAGGATGGGGGTGTGATTGAGGTGTACATGGGACAGAGGCTGGGAGTGCTCCTGAGCCCTGGGCCCTGTGGCTCTCCACCCGCAGGCTCACTTCCTGGACTGAGCTGCTTCAGGCGGAGCAGGAGGAGCTACGCTCCCACTGCCAGGAGCTGCAGGCCACCCTGGAGCAGGTGCAGCGGAAGATGCGGATCTGGCAGGCCATCTGGCAGCCCGAGTACCAAGACCTGAAGGCGGAGCAACTGCCCAAGGAAATCTTGCTCTACAAGCTGAGCATGCAGTGTGAGGTGAGGCCGGGGGCTGGTGGGCCTCAGGACCGGGCCTGAGCCCGGGGCTGACAGCCTGGGGCTCAGCCAGGTCCTAGTGGGTCCTCATTGGCATCTGTGCCCAAAGACTGTGTGGGAATGTCCCCCAGAGGCCGAGAGGAAGCCAGAGGCATTTAACGGGGACAAGCACCTTGGCTGGAGGGGATGTGTTAGAAAAGACCTCTCACCAACCTTTGCTTTTGTATTTTTTAAAGCTATTTTTCTTGATTTGAGAGAACAAGGGAGAGGGAGAGAGAGATGGAAACATCTATGAGGACAAAGAATCGTGGTTCCGCTGCCTCCTGCACCACCCCCGCGGGCTGCCAGCCCACAACTTGGGCATGTGTCCTTGACCGGATTCGAACCTGGGACCTTTAGTTCGCAGTCCGATGCTCTCACCACTGTGCTAAACTGGTTAGGGCCTGACCTTTCCTTTCCGCAGGGCCGGGGGGGTGGGGGGCGTGCATGGAAGCAGCTAAGTGCTGTTTTCATTCTGTCCTCGCGGCTGAGCTCTTTGCTCTGTGCTCCCCGTGTCATCTCACTGAATTCTCACAATGCTTTTGTGAGCTGGCGCCCATCCTCATCCTCTGAGGTTGGGTCTGAACTCAGTTTGTTTGAAGCCAAAGCTTGGGCTTTCCCGCCACTCCAGCCCGATGATGTTCTGGGTGGAGAGTTGAGCAACCTCAGCCCCGAATTCCTATCCAGCCCGGCATTTATTTTTCTGATGTCAGAGAGAGGAAGGGAGAGGGAGAGAGGGATGGGAACTTCAATGAGGAGAGAGAACCTCTGATGGGCTGCCTCCTGCACGCCCCCTACTGGGGATCAACCCCTCATCCTGGGCGTGTTCCTTGACCAGGCATCTCTTTTGTGAACTCCTGGTGCATGGGGGGCCGCTCCACCACCTGAGCCACACCCTTTGGGCTGCTTCCTAATGAGATACTTTACATTCTTTTTAAAAATGGCTGTCAAGTCCTCAGAGCCTCTTGTACATTTTGCACTGATGGCTCCACTCTGCTCAGACTGGCTGTGTTTTCAGTGCTCAGTGGCCACACGTGGGCAGGGCTGCGCGACTGGCCGGTGCACTCGGCCATCCCCATGTCATTGGCTGTGTTGGTCCTTGCGACTGGTGAAGCTCATGCCGAAATGGCCATGTTCATGCACGTGGCCCTTTTCTCCTTTTGGGAGCAGTTTCCCAGCAGTGGAGTCACAGGGGCCCGTGGTGTTGAGGACATTGTTGATCTGTGTTTCAGGCGCTCACCCTTGCGGAGAAGGACTGGCAAGAGGAGAAGTGTCGCCTGAGGAAGGAGATAGACACCTTGAAAGAGCTGAACCAGAGCCTCCTGGACGCATGGGGCCAGCACTGCACTGAGAACGTGTAAGGGGGAGGGGTGACCGACACCTGTCCGCACAGGGCTGCGGGCTTCCAGCTCCACGCCCAGGCCTCCACGTTCTGGGCAGAGAGCCCGCCGGCGAACTGGTGTCCCCAGGGCAAGGGAACAGACCATCTTCCCAGTGCAGCCTGCTCTCCTCTCCCCGGAATGGCTCTAGAATTCTGCAAGGAGCGGTGGTTGGATTTTGCTGGCTTCAACGACATGGCCCACTGCCAGCCGCTTCTTAATCTGCTTTTGGAATTAAGCTCAGTTTAAAAATGATGACAGAGGCAAAGAGAGGTACCTAGGGAAGCCATCCAGGTCGCGGGTTGAGCCCGTTCTCTGTCTGATTTCCGCTTGAGGGGCTGGAGAGAGGGTTGTCCTCCCTCTGCTGACGTGACACGGACCTGGCTGTGGCAGGGGGCCCTGCGAGGTGCACAGAACCAGTGACCTGGTGGCCACACACAGGCAGGGGTGATGGCGTGTGAGCAGAGCTGTGTGCCCAGCAGACAGATGTTGAGGAGCTCCAAGGAGGCGGAGAAGGAAGCGTGGTGTGGGAGTTGGGGTTCTGCAGCTGACCCGGATGGGGACAGGGCTAGCCGGGGGGGGGGCGGGAGTTGGTGGGACGTGAAGGTGGAGCACTGGTGGTCGGGGTGCAGGGAAGGTGCAGGCAGTGGCAGGAGGGAAGGCTGGAGCAGGGGGCACTCAGATGGGGAAGGCCTCCATGCCTTGCTAAGGAGTCAGATTCCCTGGGAGTGAGTGTTTACGGGAGGCTGGTCTAAGGGCCGAGGGAGCTGCCAGAGAGGAGGCAGGAGGAAGAGGCTTGGTGCTGGAAACCTTGGGGTTGGAAGTCAAGTGACCCGAGATGCATCTGGTGGGCCCAGGGTGCTCTTCACCCCTCAGTGCTGAGCTGTGGGACTGTCCTTCCTTGTGATGGGGAGTGGCTGGCCAAGAGGGACAGAGGGACACGGTCACAGTGGCCACAGGGGCACTGACGCAGCCCCGCGGGGTCACGGTGCTGCTTCACTTTTCTCCCGGGTTCTTCTGCTCGTCTACAGCTGGCTCGCCACCTACCCAGGATGGTTTACAGGGAAAGCCACACTGTAGTTTGGGGTGGAAATGACCGTGGCCTGAGTTGGCTCTCTACAGCGCAGCGGTCCCAATGACCAGCAGAGGTTGGGTAGGTGCCAACTAGAAGCATCGGGGCCTGGTACCCAGGGGGATGATCTGATGAAGGTCTTGCATTAGACAGTGTGTGCAGGAGGCCAGGGAGTGGGCAGGCTTCCTGACCTGCTCTGAGTGGAGTCTTCCCAGCCCGGGGGGGTTGGGGGCCTGTCTTGTGTGAATTTGTGCGCCTAGTGGTGGGGGTCGGTCAGAGCCAGACAGGAAAGCGCTCTAGCATAAGGCCCAGCAGCACGGCTGAGGGAAGAGAGGAACACAGACTAGAAGAACAGATGCCGAGCCAAGGCCGCTGGGAGCAGGTCAGGGTCGGCGGTCCTGGGCCCAGCGGTTTGCGAGTCATTGCTTTTCACAGCTGCTCACTTCACGGTGAAGTCTCAGAAAAGCCCGCGTCTCAGGTGGGACCTCGGCAGGCTCATGGCCAAAGGAGCCTGAGCTGCTGCCTCAATCCAGGGGACTCATGTTCAAGCAAGGAAACCAGGGTCTCTGCCGTCAAGGCCCACGGGTTTGCCATCCTGAGTTGCACATGGTTCGGGGCTTGCTCTCCTGAGATGTGGTCCAGCCTGCTCCTTGGTGCTACAGCAGGTCTCCTCACGTGTTAGGGTTCCCGGACCCACGCCACAAGCTCCCCTCCCCATCTTCCCCCCTCGGCGAGCTTGACGGTCATGAGCACCATGATGTCCGAGTCCCCGGAAAATGCCGGCCCTTTTGGGCCAGTCCCAGCCAGGGCCGATGAGTCCCTTGACACGTTTTATATAAAACCAGACTGTTCTTTCTTTCTCCTCTGTTTCCAGCGACACCCGGCAGACTATGCCTACAGGAGAGGCGGAAGACGACAGAATTGGGGCTCCAAAGGAGGCTCAGTGTCCTGCTCCTAGGAAGTGAGTTGATTTCAGCAGCAGGAACTTCAACTCAGAACAGGAAGCTGCTCTTTCACGAGTGGGGAAAGCCATGTGGAGCAGTGACCAGTGTGTGGGGCCCGCACCTTCCCCTCTAGGGCAGGTCCCCTGTGCGCACCTCCCTCCCAGCTCTGAAAGAATTGAGAGTTTCTTTCCGGCCTTCCTTGGGGTTATCCTCTGAGGGTGGCGAATGCCAGCTGCCATGTCCAGTTGAAGGGGCAGAGAGTCTGGATTAGAGCCACTGAAGCAGGACTGTCAGGCTGTGTCTCCAGGTTTCAGGACCTAGAAAGCCATGTTTCTGTTTTGGGAAGGAAGCGTGGGCCGGACACCTGGGCCAGCACCCATGGTCTTCAGTCACAGGAACCTCTTGGTCTTCCCTACATTCCTCTGGAGTCTCTGGACGCCAGGGTGGTTCTCAAACACGTTCCCTTCAGCAGAGCAGCAGCCCCGGTGGTGGGCAGCTTGGTCCCCGAGGCTGCGGGCTTCCGTCCAGCAGGCCTTCCCCTGCGTCCGGTCCTGAGCCCCAGGAGCTGGGCCTTCAGATTGTCCTGCCCCAGCCCAGCCTTGAGGGCAAATCACCATGAATCCTGCAAGGGCTCTCTGTTGACATCACAAAACCACATAATTTCCCACCCTCCTCCTGTCCCTTGTGTTGGCGGGGACATTGAGGCCTCGATGAGGAAAGTACTCGAGTTGAGTCAGCACAGTGTCGCTCTGTGGCAGAGCCAGGATTAGAACCAGCTGCGGTTCTTCTTGTGACATTAGAATGCCTCCATTTCCGGTTAGCTGCACTGTATGACCCTTTAAGTTCACTGTTTTCATTGAATCGTTTTTATTTTACTATATAAATATATATATATATATATATATATATATATATATATATATGTAAATGTATATATATTAGTATATTTTAACTGAATTCAGAGAAGAACGCTGAGGGTGAGAGGGAGAAACATCAGTGATGAAAGAGAATCATTAATTGGCTGCTTCCAGCACACCCCCCACCAGGAATTGAGTCTGTAACCCGGGTATGTGCCCTTGACCAGAATGGAGCCCAGAACCCTTCAGTCCATAGAGTGATGCTCTACCCACTGAGCCCACCCCGCTAGGGCTATTTTAATTTTGCTCAATCCTCACCTGAGGATTTTTTTTTTTCATTGATTTTTGGAGAGAGTAGAGGGGAACAAAGGGTTGGGGGGAAGAGAGAGAGACATCAATGAGAGAGACATCAATATGAGAGGCACATGGATTGATTGCCATCCAGCACACGCCCCCAGTGGGCCCAGGGATAAAACTGCAACCCAGGTACACTCCCTGTGCCCAGAATCAAACCATTGACCCTTCAGTGCTTGGGCCACTGCTCTAACCCCTGGGGAACACCAGCCAGTGTCCACTCTTTTTCATCCACATGGCCCACTGGGCCCACCCTGTTGCCCCCTCACCCAGATTCCTCAGTGCCCGGAAGGGGCTAAGTCTGCCCCCCTGTCTCACCTATTGGGAGCTCCAGCGGGAAATGAGGAGGCCCTGACTCTCCCTGACATGGCCCTGGGATGCACAGTTGCCAGCACACCTAGATGAGCACAGCACCTCTCCCGGTGCCTCCCGGTGACACAGAGTGGAGGCTGCATGTGAGGTTCTGTTTCCTGAGAGGCTAGTGCGGGTTTCTGCCACAAGGAACGCTTCTCCCGTCCCTGGGTCTGTGCGAATGAACTGCCAATGGTGCCCCACGCCCTGAGGCCACATGCGATGGTCCTGGTGCTGGCGATACAGATTCGTGGGGAACCTTTTGCTGAACCCCAAGGGAAGGGCCGCTTCCCCGGCTGGAGGGGCAGTGGGGGTTGGCAGTGTCCTAACCCTCTATTCCTAATAGGAAAAAGCGCTGGAGTCGAGCCAGAGCCTTCCTCAAATTGTTCCAACGCCAGAGAGGCCGCTCACGAGGACAAGCCAAGTCACCCGCAGATGGCCGTCCTGGGCCCCTGGAGGCCACCCCATCGTGCTCATACTGGGAGGAGAAGGGAGACGCCCGCAGTGGGCCCCCACCAAAAGGTAGGAGGGGCTGGCCTGGCTGCAGGAGGGCAGTGAAGGGGAGGATCTCAGGCCTTCCTCGAGGTCAGGGCAGAACCGACAAGATGCGAGCTGGGTGCGCACACGTGTGCTTGGAGCCTGAAGGGGGCTCCGCACGCCCCCGTCTGCCCCCTCAGGTGTGTGAACACCCAGGTAGAACATGTAAGCCCACGTCACTGTGGTGGCAGTTTCATCCAGATCCATTTAGTTCCTTCAGCATGAGGAGCCTCCCCATCAGGTACACTGTGGTGGGTCCTCGGATATCCAGAGCGGATCTCCAGACAGTTACCGCGGAGACACGCTCAGGAGAGGATGTGTTTGGGGCTCCTTGTCTCTGCCAGGCCTCGGATTAGCCATTTCTGTCGGGGGAGCCCCCATGTAACCCGTCGTGGACATCTGCCAGGCCTTCAGCCAGGCTCGGGCTCTGCTCTTGCTGTTGCTCTGAAAAGCAGGGGTGGTTCTCTTCTCCCACCTGACCTGGCCCTGAGTCCTCCCACCAGGGGGCGCTGGACCTGCTCATTAAGGGCTGTGATGGGAGTGAGCCATTGGGTGGGTCCACAGTGGATTTGTAGCTGCATGTGCTGCCTGTGTTTCCTGGGATCTAAGAGGCTGTCAGCTGTCAGCTGCCCGATTTTGTGCTCATAGAAAGAAAGTGATCGGGTGGTGGCAGTGAGGGTTTTGTCAGAATTGCCACCAGCTGACAGTGACTGGGAGGGATGCTCCAAGCTGCACCCTGATTTCAGAGATGGAAGGTTGGGGGTTGGGGGTGAACCAATTAAACAAAGCCATTGACTGAAAGGTGGTTTAGTTTTCACATTCACTTTGAAATATCATTTTATTGATTATTTGCCGATAAACCTGCCAGACATGCCCCCTGAGAAAGTTGACAATTTGATGAAGGACACTAGGACTTTCTGAAGACGGGGCCAGGCCCAAACTCGTGGGCTCCCAGGCGCTGGGGTGACAGGACCTGACAGGACCCGGGGCCGTGACAAGGCGCCCTGTGGCTGTGACGGGTGCAGCAGCCATTCTGGGTGGCAGTCACCACTGCAAGTCCTGCTGTGTCACTCGAGATGCAGAAATGAAGTGTGCGCACGCGGACACACTGTCTGGGGGCTGCTGCTTGCGTTCCCGGTCTCACAGGAGGTGAAGTCGGGGAAACGCTCACGTGCAGGTAAATGATCATGAAGCTTACTGCCTTGTTAGCATTGGTTTTCTCCAGAGGGTTCTGTGGCCTCGGGTTTTCCTACTGGCTCCTCACACTTTTGGACATGTATCACGTCCACTTGTGTGATTGGCTAAGTTGATGAATGAGCTATAATCATCCCAATTGAGTCAGCAAAACCTTCTGAGAAAAAACTGCTTGACAGATCCCCACTGTGGTTTGGATCCCTGAGTGAGCAGGTCAGGGGCTGCAGTTAGTAACGGCAGCCGTGCGAGGGGGCTTTCTGGGCTCAGCAGCCTTTCGGTAGTTGACCCACTTTGTCCGTCTCCTTGAGTTCTAGCTGCCGTGGGAGGTCGGCTCCATTCCTGTCCCCCGTTCAGAGCTGGGAGGGGAGCTCAGGAATGCTTGACCAGGGTGAGCACTGGCCCAGAGAATCAGTGTTGGAGCTGGGACCCGAACCCGCATCTGACAAGTTCCGGGGCCCGAGCTCTTAACCGCTGTGAGCACTGCCTGCCCTTCAAGCTGCTGTGGTCCCTGAAGATGCTCAACCAACTTGGGGCCCCAGCACTGAGGAGTGGGTCCCTTCTCTGTGGTGTGAGCTGTGTCAGCAGGTGGCGCTGCGGGGGAAGAAATAGCAGAGGTGCAGCTGTGCACTTGAATCCCCCATCAGGACTGGAGAAATCCCTGCTGTTCATGGATTGACGTGTTGAGGAAGTCACTAGACCAATTGTCTGCTCTCATAAGACTAGAACTTAAAGGCTGTGAGGGCTAAACCAAGAGGAGAGGGTGCGGCGCGATCTACACTGGAAGAATGCTTGAGTTTGAGGGTGTTTTGGTATCAGATAGAGGTAGGTATTTTCATTATGTGCAAAGTCATCCTGCCATCAGAGGCTGTGAGAGGTACCAGAATTCTTAGTGAGCCTGCCCATTTGTCTCAGTGGTTAGAGCATCGAAGGACCGAAGGGGCGCAACTTAGATTTCCAGTCAAGCGCACATACCTCGGTTGCAGGGTTGATCCTGGCTGCGGTTGGGGTTTGTGAGAGAGGCAACCAGTGGATGTATCTCTCTCCCATCGATGTTTCCCTCTCTTGCTCTCTCCCTCCCTTCACCTACGTCCTCCCATCCACTCTCTCTCTAAAGACCAATGGAAAAAAATCCTCCCGTGAGGACTTTTTAAAAAGAAGTATTATGACTGAGGAGTCCAGGTGGACTGTTTCACTGCCTGCAGCAGGCCAGAAGCATGCCACTAAGTGTTTGGAGGGGAGCAGGAGTTAGTTGTGTGTGAGACAGGATGTCAGGGAGCCTGTCATTAAAATGGATGAGTAAGCGCAGCTGGTGTGGCTCAGTTGGGTGAGCATCGTCCCATGAACCAGGAGATCACCTTCTGATTCCCGGTCAGGGCACACTAGTATGGGCGTGCAGAAGACAGCCGATCCATCTTTCTCATCATTGATGTTTCTATCTCCCTCTCCCTCCCCCTCTCTGAAAATCAATAAAAACACATTGGGCAAAAAAGCGGATGAGTAAGGAAAGCTGCCCCCTACATCAATAAAAACCCTTGCTTAATAATGTAACCCATGGAAATGGAAAAGCAGTCTAAGACATCCACTCCTTGAGCAGTACAGAATGCTCCTCTCATGCTACGTGGAGCCCTGGCTCCAGCTGCCACTCCAACACTTGACTGGAGTCCGAGCAGAAAGGGTCCACCGGGCCCTGATGCTGGTTGTGCTGGGGGGAATGTTGCCGTCTCTCCCGGGCTGGACTGAATTCTGACTTCCCAAGTACATTTGGCGAATGTAGCGTCATTTGTCCATTATTCAGTTCATTTACTTGCTGTTTTCTGTGTTTTGATCCTTCCTCCCTTGGTTATCCGGGATGACAATTTAGCGACGGAACAACGCAAGAGTGCCTTTTGGAGGAGAAAGAAGCATGTTGCGGTCAAAGACAAGCCTCCAGTGGCCAGCTCTGCTTGGTCTAACATCATGAAATGCTGCATTTAATGCACCCACCCTCTCCTCCCTAACTTGCCTCTCCCTTTTTTCCGACCAAGAAGATTTATAATCCTTTCCCTTTATCCCCGTCTTGATCATATACCCTTTATTTCTGAAAATTTTTTAAGTTTCTTTTAAAAGAACAAAAAAACTACAACAACAACAACAACAAAAGCCCAAAGAAAACCAGTTTGCTTGGAAGCAGAAAAATCCTGAACCTAATGGAAACCTCAGTCGCCATGACAACAAGGCCACGCCAAAGCAGGAGTCACCATCGCCCTGACTTAGTGGCTTGATGTGTCCCCTACTTGGCCTCTTGCACCGGCTGTAGCTCCTGGGCTGGCACGGCCTGGTCCTCCCTCGGCCTGTCTCCCGTGGGCGCAGTTAGAAACCCGAGGTCTCTCTGGCTTGGCTGTGTCCGCCGCTCTGCTCCTCCAGGTGACGCCACGCAGTGGAGGCCTGATGTCAAGCGGTAAGATTTGGGTGCTTCAGACTTCATGGTGGGTGTGACATTGAGTGGCTGAGGGGCAGGGGGGCAGGTCCTGGGAGAGTGAGGAGGGGCCCGCAATCCCCACAGTGGGTGTGGCTCTGGGCCCACAGCCCCGGGGCTGCCTGGAGCCCGACGCTGTGCAAACAGCCTGTCCTCGTGCTCCCAGAGCTCCACCGCACGCCTGTGCCACTGGGATTGGAGAGCCCATCGCCTGTCCCACGATGAGGTAGTTGCAGGTCTTTTCGGGGTTTTGCCCTCACGTGTTTTTTTTTTTAATTGGGATTCTGTTTAGCTTTGACAAGAGTATACATTCATGGTAGAAAATTCAGAGATTGCAGAATGCACAAAAAACCAGGTAAACTCATGGTGCAGTCAAAGTCACCATGCGGAGAGGAGGACTTCTTAAACAGAGGGTTGTTCGGGTGGTAACCAACTTGGTTCTCAAATCCTAAGGGTGCCCTCCTGGACCGTGAGGGCCCGGACCACAGGTGTGGAGTGGTCCTAGGCAGACTCGGGTCAGGGTGCTTTGAAATCAGGGATCTGAGGACACAGTGTCTCACGGCAGGTGTGCCCAGGAGTTATGTTTTGGCCTTGTGCCAACATTTGGTGCAGCCTCGTGAGTTGGTCCCCCAAGTTCTCCCAGCTGCTCAGAGCCCGCCCTGTGAGCGATGGGTAGAGTGGAGGCCTCCACTCAGGCCTGCGGCCAGGGCCTCCCAATCAGACCACAGCCCGTGAGGCGCAGCCCCACCTCTGTCCCTGGGCTCCGTGGGCCCCGCTGCCTCTGCTGCTAGGCCTCGGTGTGGTCGCCCCCCCTTGGCATGGGGTGTTGCAGCCCCATTTCTCACTGTCCTTCTCTGCCCCAGGCCCTGGGGACCCGATACTGAAGGGAGTGGCCCTCCACGGAGGCAGCCTTGACCACTCAGATGCCTCTGCTGACCCAGCACCCAGGCCTGGCGTCCTGACCAAAGGCGCTGCGGGAGCTGGGGTGACGCTAGGCTGTGAACAGGCTGAGCAGGAGCAGAAACTTTGGTCCTGGCCATGTGGCCTGTGAGGGGCGGCCTTGGGAGGGGAGGGCTCTCCGAGAACCCTCCTGCCCTCACTCCGTCCTCTCCATCCTTCCTCTCTTCTCTGTAGGACACTCCCAGGTGCCCGATGACCTGCCAAGGTACCTGCTCAGAAACACCTTTATCTCCTGACCACCGGGGGCCAGGCAGGTGCACCTGCCAGGAGCAAAGGGAGGATGCCCTCCAGCTCTGTGCCCGCAGGAGGACTGTCAGCCCCTGCGAGGGAAGCTGCTGAAGGCGGGGGGGTATGTGAAGCCCAACTGGAGACCTGCTGAGCCCGAGGCCCACCCAGTGCGCCCTGAGGCAGCCCTGCCTCACCAGAGCCTTTCTCTGGGCAGAGCCAGGCCACCCCATTTCCCCCTTGTCCTCCCACCTCCCACACAGCTGCCCACTGGTGCCAGTCCCTAAATAGGGCGGTCAGCCGAGCCTCAGCCCAGCTGCTTGGGACCGCAGGCCACAGGCCGGCAAACAGGAGTCACCTGAAGGCGGGGGTTCTGAGGACTCGAGGGGCAGAAACAGCTAGCCACACCCTCTGCCCCAGCTCCTTCACCGCCAGGGTCCCCAGTGCCAACCACTGGACAGGAGGCGCTTCTCACTGGCTCCCCCAAAGGAGGAGAGGCTGGCTCCCCTGCAGCCTCCGCCACGGCCCCGCCATGGCCACGGGAGGTGGTGGCCGCAGCAGCTCCAGCCCCAGCACCACACAGTGACTGCAGCCCTGGCTGCCAGGACGCGGCCTCAGCCCCGGAGGTTCAGGGCAAGTGGCCACCGTGGCCCCTGTCCTGTCACTGTCAGCATCTCAGAGCCCGACGGGTCCAGGGCAGGACCACAGGGAGGGGCTCCCTGCCAAGAGCCCATGCAAGTCACCGGACGTGGCTCCCACGCCAACGGGCCCCTGAGAACCTCAGTCACGGGAACAACTTAGAGAGCAGGCGGGCGTCGCCACAGCTGCGTGGGACCAGCAGGTGGAGCTCAGACGATGAGCGTGGCCATGGGCGACTGGTCTTTTGGACCCGCACCCCCTGAGCCTTCAAACTCCTGACGCCCCTTCTGACCACCAGGGCCCCCTCTCCCATCGGCCTGAGGGGCCGGGAGCGACTTTGGAACGGGGAAGCCCAGACCGGCCAGACGACCAAGACCTCGCAGCCCTGGGTGGACCTTGGAGTCGGGCTCACTGTTACCCCAGAGCGTTGCTGAGCCAGGCCTGGGCCCCACACTCCTGAGCCCGGGGCCGTCCAGGCAGGTGGCCTCAGGCTGTGCCTCTCTCCAGCTGGCTCCTGGGCCCCGGACCTGCCCCCGGGTTCACTTTTCTACCATCATGGGCTCTGCCCCGCCTGGCGCAGAGAAGCCCTGCCCGCCCCCTCCCAGCAGAGGCCACAGTGTGCAGAGGGGAGCGTGTGCGAGAGGCGGGTGCAGCCTGGTCGCTAACGCGGCTGTAGCCCCCGGTGTCCACCATCGAGGATGACACTTTGAGTCTTTGTTTCTGAGTCACTCCCCGGGATAGAAACCCAATTTACTACATTCCATACCCGTGTAGGCACTCATGAAATATATGTGTTTTGAGGTGTCCCCCAAATGGATGTACCACAGGCTGGCTGTCCACCAAATGTACACGCACTTTAACAGCTGAGAACCCAGTTTTCCCTCCTTTTCAGGGTGAGCGGATTTGACGTAATGGGTGAAGCCAGACTCAGCTTGGAACCAAGAAGATGTGTCCTCTGGCTTTGTGATGGGGACACATCCAGGATGAAGTGTCTGGTCCCGAACGGGCCCCGGTCCAGGCATCCAGGGCCGCTGTGGACAGAGGATGCGCAGAAACACTGAACGCAGCGATTCTCGGTGTTTGCGGTTCCATTGCTTCAGCAGCAGCAGCGCCTGGACCAGAACTGACGCAGCCACGGAGCCGCACACATCAAGAATCGTTCCTTCGGTTCGGTGTCTGTACGCATCTCTCTCAATAGCGGCCCTCGATTCCTCGATTGCTGGGTGTTGGGTCCCCTCAACTTTATCTTTTCTGTGTCCCCATAAAAAGTCCTGTGGAGACATGGTCTTCGTTCAAATCCTACCGTCTTCACTGATTTCTTCAAATCTGTTCAAACTGAAAAGAAGTGAAAATTAAGTGCGTTATCAGCTGTTAATGTGTCTACATTTTGGGGGGATACTACATGTACATTCAATAGAGAGAATTTTCCATCAGTTGTCTGACCTCTTTGTACCTGTTTTGGGGGACAGCCTGTATTTACATTCAATGGGGACTCATTGTCCATCAGCAGCCCAACCTCTCTTTAACTTTTTGGGGGACAGCCCATATTTACAACCAATGGGGACTCATTTTCCATCAGCAGCCCAACTCACTTTACTTTTTTGGGGGACAGCCCGTATTTACATCCAGTGGGGACTCATTGTCCATCAGCAGCCCAACCTCTAACTTTTTGGGGGACAGCCCCTATTTACCTCCAATGGGGACTCATTTTCCATCAGCAGCCCAACCTCTCTTTAACTTTTTGGGGGACAGCCCATTTTTAAATCCAATGGGGACTCATTTTCCATCAGCAGCCCTACCTCTTTTTACCTTTTTGGGGGACAGCCTATATTGACATCAGTTGGCATCAATCTTTCTCTTTGGGAGTCACACCTCTAGTGTGTATATGGCCGGTTTCCTGACACATGGTTTCCGGTTTCCTAAGGTGCTCTCCTGGGATGGGCTTGGCCTGGGGACCGGGGATCTATAAAGAGGTTTTCCTTTGGCCTTAATGTGCTGACAAAGAACTGGGTGTGCAAAAGTGTTTTGTCTCCGAGTGCTGTGACCTGTACTGATTAGCCATTGATTGTGGAACACAAGGATGGGTTTGTAATAAAATGAGTTGGAGTAGAATTGAGTCCTGGATTTCCTTACCGCTCGTCACTGGCAGCGATGCCCGGGCTCCGGGGTCCCTGCGTCCGTCCCCGGGTCCTGGGCCCCTGGAATGCAGACCTCCCTTGGCCAGGAGGCCAGAGAAGGGGAAGCCAGTTTTCCTGTTTCCCAGGCAGCCGCTCTTCCCAGGCCTTGGTGTATTTTAAGTCCCTCTAAGTGGAATCCCATTTTGATTTGGGATTTCTATCACAGCAGGAGCTCAGCTTACAATGATCCTTGGGTTTTCCAAGGCCACTCAACTAGGAAGAGGCCGAGGAGGGAGGAGGACGGCAGGTGAAGATCCCCCCTGACCTGACCTCATGGCGGCCCGTCCAGCTGCCGCCTGCGTGTCCCTCCTCCCTCACCAGCCTCTTCTGTAAGGTGCTTCCTGTGGCCTCCTTTCCCCTTCTTTCCAAGGCCCTGCCCCTGGGGGAGCCGCCCCCTCTGCGAGCTGCCCTCCCCAAAGATGGGAGCCAAACTGAGCATGTGGACCCCTGCAGGCCGCCTCCCCTCCGCCATTGGCTGTTGCAGGGTCTGAACCTGACCGGTCACCCCTGGGAGCTCTCAGCCTCTATCCCCTGATTCTCTCCCCTCTGGGACAGCTCTTCAGGGCGCACACTGGCCGGTCCCTGGGTCCCCCCTCATCCTTCCCACAAACACTCATTGGAGCTCTCTGTGTGCTCGCTCCCGGGTTCCACCGTGGAGGCAGCGCCCTCCCTGCCCCTCTGCAGGGCTGAGCCACCTGCTCCCCAGCACTGACCGCTCCTGAGCTTCAGGCCTGAGGTCGCTGCCTTAGACCCCCTGCCTGGGCTGCAGGCTTCTCCACTGTCCCTGACTCCTCTGGGCTCCCTGCTTATCCAAGGCTACCAGCTGTCAATCACAGAAGCCAAAACCTGGGGTGCGGGCTGGACCCCTCCTCTCTCTCTACTTCCCACAGGTGATCGCTCCCCTGAACCTGGGTCTGGAATGGATCTGGAATGTGCCCACCCCTCTTAGCTGACTGTTCTCATCCCAGGTCCCCCCGACACCCCTGTCCCTGGGTCTTGGCAGGGCCTGGCCAACTGGTCTGCCTGCCTCCCACAACATCTCAGCCCCCTGGCACCTCTGGCATCCACCCCACTGACCTACCTTTGTGAACCTCCCTCCCTCAGCCTCCACACCAGCTACACCCTCCAGGAGCAAAGGGAGGATGCCCTCCAGCTCTGTCAGCCCCTGTGGGGGAAGCTGCTGAAGGCGGGGCGTTATGTGAAGCCCAACTTGAGACATGCTGAGCCCGAGGCACACCCAGTGCGCCCTGCAGCAGCCCTGCCTCCCCAGAGCCTGTCTCTGGGCAGAGCCAGGCCACCAAATACGGCCCCCCCCCCCCCCCCACACACACACAGCTGCCTTCTGGTGCACGTCCGTGAACACAGCGGCCATCATGGCCTCAGCCCAGCTGCTTGGGACCCACAGGCCACAGGCCAGCAAACAGGAGTCACGTGAAGGCGGGGGTTCTCAGGACTCGGTGTGGGGGGGGGGCAGTCAGAGAAACAGCCAGCCACACCATCTGCCCCAGCTCCTTCACGGCCTGGGTCCCCAGTGCCAACCACTGGACTGGAGGCGCCTCTCACTGGCTCCCCCAAAGGAGAGGCTGGCTCCTCTGCTTCTCACCGCCCCCCCCCCCCCCACCACACACACACACACACACACACACACACACACACACACACACACAAACCCTATTTGACCAGGTAGATAACTTTCTGGAGACTACAGATCCGTCTTGTCCCCTGGCTTGAGACACAAGCCCTGGAGAAGCAGGACCCCTCACTGCCTGGCTTAATAGACAGGGGGCCCTGCTGGGGTCTGGCGGGAACTCTGTCCCCAGCTGCCTCCTGTCAGCTCAGCAGCCACCACTCCTCCAGGTCCACGGAGCACATGCAACCTGCCCCAGAATGACAGGGGACCAGCCCAGCTCAGGGAAGGAGCCCAGAGGGGGCTCTTGGTCTCTCACTGGGGCTCTTGGTCCCAGGTGGCGACCTGATGGAGCCTCTCCACTCTCCTGCTTTCTCCCAGGACCCTGGGGCTCTTCGAGTCCCACCCTTCGGGAAAGTGACACCTTGGCTGCCCCCACAGAGCAAGGCCCAGGGAAGCCCCAATCCTCCAAGCGTTTTAAATACCTGACAAACCCAAGTTCACCCTTGGAATGAGCCCTTCCCGCCCACAACAGCCACTACCACATGGGACACTCCAAGTCCTAGCACCTGGGAGGTGCCAGATAGGCTGGAACCCGCACACAGTTGGGGGGGGTGGGAAGGGGGGGTCCACTAGGCTTTTAGGCGGAGTCGCTGGGCAGGTGCGCAGGAGGGCACTCACCTTGGTGACATTGAGGAAGGTGGTCTGGCCCATTGCTGCCCCTCACCAGCTTCAGCTCCAGCTCCTCCCTCAGATGAGCAAGTGGATCCAGCCCACATGCGGGAGAGGAGCGCCTGCAGGATGGTGGCCTGGACTCCAGGCAGATGCACTTGATCTGGAGGCAGGGGCGGCTCCACACCAGCTGGGCTCGGCCTCCAACGGCTCCTCCGCCCGCGGGACCCTGGAGGACCTGGACGAGGCAGTAGCAGGAGACAGGAAGCCCAGCGGGTCCTGTAACTCGCGGTCCCCAGGCTTGTCCCCCTCACCCATGTGGGCACCTGTGGCCACATCTGCCAGGCTGGCCTGCCAGGATGGTTTGCCGCTGCAGCGCCCCCTGGTGGCGCCTCTGGGCAGTACCAAGAGGCCACCCTGGGCTCCTTGCTGCCATCCTCCTGTGCTCAGGAGTCTGGGTTAGTTCCTCCACCCAGCATTGCCTACTGACAGTCTGTCCCTGCAGAATAACTTCAACACAGGACACTTCTGCATTCTGACCAAGTCAGTGTCGAGAGCCAGAATTTTCCATTAGGTCACTGGTTTGCTCATCATCATGTACAATATCTGAGCTTTTAATTTTTGACTTATTTTATTAAATATTTTATATTAAAGAAGGAAATATTTTTTTTGTAGATGTTATAAAGGAGGGTATGTCATTATATTGTCTGTGTACCAGGTGTCAGGAAGTTATAGTCAGCGGGTGAAATCTGGACTATTGCCTGTTTATATATGTCACATGAGATAAGAATCATTTTTATTCACTTTTTAAATGTTAGAAAACAATGAAAAGAATATTTTTGATACATAAACATAATATGAAATTAACATTTTGTTGTCCATAATTACTGTTTGGTGTCCATAATTACCGTTTTACTGGGAGCAGTCATGCACAATCATTTACACATTGTCATTGGCTACTTGCTTGTTACAATGGCAGACTTGAGTAGTTATGATCAAGATGGTATTGTCTACAGAGCCCAAACCATTTACTACCAAACCCTTGACACAGGAAGTTTGCGGACCCTTGTCCTACACAGAGTAGATGAAGGCCGTGTGCATTATTATTAGCACTGTATTTGGATTTCAAATGATTTTAAATGTCGCATATTGCACACTTTAAAATCAACAAAATATGCCTAGCTAGTCTTGCTCAGTGATTGAGCATCAACTAATGAACTAGGAAGTCACGGTCTGCTCTGAAACCTGGATATTAAAGTAGCATCCTGGATATTTGGTAACATGCCCCAAAGGGGTGTGCTTTAGGGATAAATCTCCAATGAAATCTGTTTCAAGGGTATTTCAAGGATGAACCAACTTCCAGGAACTCTTCACATTTCGCCATTCTTGGAAAAAGATATCCTTGATGCCTAAATGTGATCATTTCCCAATTATACTAATTCTAGGAATAACCATATGAAGCCTTATCTGCAAATAGTAATATTGTTGGACTTGGAAGATAACAAGGTCCCTCTGTTTAAAGTCCTCCCTGTGTCCCAATCAAAAGAGTGACTCTATTCTTAGTGTTTTTCTAAATATTTACTGTCCTCTGCAATTCATTTGCCCTGTGTACTCACTGTCTTTTAGTCACGCCAGTCTTTAAACTTCCAGATACTTTACATAATCTACCAGATGACTCTTATGGTTTATGAACCTTCTGAAGTTATAAGAAAAAATACTTGCTCATACTTGCTAATACACCTAAGTTCCCAATATTTCAGAAGCAATATTCTAAAAGACCACAAGATGGGGGTATTCCTGCATACAAGCAAATTCTCAAAGCAGTGCATTGAGCTCCCAAGTGTCAAGTTCTGCTTTGTTGGTTTCTGTTTGTTTGTTTGTTTTTCTAAGATTTATTTATTGATTAAGTTATTACAAATGTGTTCTTATCCCCACATTACCCTCCCCATCCTTCCCACTCATGCCCTCACCTCCCTGTTGTCTGTGTCCATTGGTTAGGCCTATATGCATGCAAATAAGTCCTTTGGTTGATCTCTCCCTCTTACCCCCACCCTCCCCTACATTCCCTCTGAGGTTGGTGGTCTGATAGATGTTTCTCTGTCTCTGGATCTGTTTTTGTTCATCAGTTTATGTTGTTCATTATGTGTACCACAGTCTCTGGTGGTCTAGTGCTTAGGATTCGGCGCTCTCAAGTTCTGCTGTGACCAATAAGGTAGTCATTACCCACATGAGGCTAATTTACAATGAAGTAAAAGGAGAAATCACACTCCTAAGTGGCACTAACCACCTATCAAGAGCTCAATAGCCATATGTGGCTGCTGGTTACACTGCTGAGCAGTGCAAAATAAAACATTTCTATTCTCACAGATTTTCTAGTGATTTTAAAATTAATTTCCTTTCATTTAAAAAATGGAGAAAGTTTTAGAAAGTGCTGATTCTTCCTATTATTCATAATGCTGAACAAGTGGAAAAAACTTAAATGTCCAGCGATAGAATTTGGGTTCTCTGAATTGTGATTTAAACATATGCTGGAATATTACAAAGCCATTAAAATAGTCTTTTCTTAGAATGTGCAGGAAGGTTTATGGCATAATTTTAAGAACAAGAGGAAGCAAAAAGTATGTGTACTTATATTTTCATAAATATATGTATATACACATTTGAATATATAATTCCAAATTTTGCAATTTTATAAGATATATATATATATATGTAAAAGAAACAAAGGAAAAAGATCATACTATTATCTGTTAACTGTGGGATGTGAAATTATGGCGGATTTTATGTTCTTTGAACATGCCTTTATTTTTTATTTTTTTCCAATATCAGGGGAAAAATGAATAAAAGAAGAAACTATAAAAAGAATGTGAAATTTTTTGAACTTTTGCAAAAGCCAAAATAAGTTTCAGAAGATTCAGTAATTCACTTAAAAAAAAAAACACAACTAAAGATTTTTTCGATGTATAAAATGTTTTGTATATCCGCTCAAGCCGTCTGCATAATTCTTGTCACCAAGGCTGGTGTCAAGGCAAGTGTCATTCGTAGGATGCTCCCATGTCTACAGAGCAGCGGAGTGGTCTCTGGATTCTCTCTGTAGCTGCACCTGTCTAAACATTGAGCCCAGGGTGACATTCATTCATTTACTCGGAAGCAAATCTGTAAACATTTTCTATGCTCCAATTGTTCTGAATGAGAGTCTCCTCTGTATCCCTATTGCTAGTCCTTAACCGTAAAAATTCTTTTCCCACTGGTTCTTTAGGAAATTGGTTGAAATTCATGAAGACACCAGCATGAGTCTTAGGAACAGAAACTCATACTTTCCATCAGGGAGGACAAGGAAAACCTGGACACAGGAGGCAGCTTGCTCTGGGGGAGCTGACTTGCCTGGATTTGGAGCCCCACCAATTCTGGCCTCCTGTCTTCAGTTCTCTGACTTCAGTTCTCTGCTTTCTAAAATGGGAGGCACATGGGGGCCATTTTGGGATTAGAACAATACATGTAAAGTGCCTGAATTATGGAAGAAAACTAGGTTTTTTTAGTTCTTATTATGCTGATGTTTATTTAACAAAAAAATAATCCATGTTTCCCTTTTATCAACCATTTTGATCACTGTGAGATTTTACACTGTCTGGCCAGGTGTCAGGCTGTGTTTAACATTTGTGTAGCTGGAGGTGACCGAGGCTGCAACTACATCTGAAGTCTCTGCTTTTGTTTTTCCTGCGGCCTTCAGATTACCCTAAGAATTCCTTCTCAGATAGGGTTTGCTTCATGCAGTATGATTAGTTGGCATGCACTCATAGTTCAGAGGGCTGGAGAGTGTCACCCCCAGGGGGAATGGTAAGATTTCTGGGAGGAGGTGGCGAAGGCATGGTTTTCTTAACTAAAATGAGAGAAGAGACTGTGAAAGGTGAGATGGAAAAAAAAATAATCACAGATGACTCGTCAGGCAGACCAAATGTGAAAACAGCACCTAAAAGAAATGTGGAATTTCGAAATTAATTTTCTCAAATACTTTGTATACACTTGCATGCTCTTGAAAAGCATTTACCTGCCCTGAATTCCAATGTCCTCAAATTTTCCATCAGGGAAGGTCTGTATGGATAGGAAGGAGAAGCAAAGCCTTCTGAGCTCTGGTAACTGTGGGAACAAATGAAGAGATTGAGGACAGGGAACTGCAGATGCCTCCTGCCCCCTCCTCTGCAGCCAGGACTCTCAGAGGGGAGAGGGGGACACACAGACACTGGGGTTAGAATTGGAGGGCTGAGGACTGCTGCCCTGGGATTATCTGGGCAGACTGGGAGCCCCCAGGAGGGATGCTGCATGTCCTCACTCTCTGGGTGAGTACAACTCCAGAGGGAAACTTGGAGTAGGACCCCAGGCAGGGACCCAGGCTAGCTACTCCCTGAGAGACAACAGGAGATACAAAGACTCTGCCAGAAAAACAAAATAGCTCCGCCTCCCATCCCATATAACACCAATGGGAAAGGCACTGGGTTCATTTAAAGACAGGATTCCCTTCATGAGGCTGAACTCAGATATTAAACTGGGCTAAATATTTTCTTTTGCTCCTCTCCTCTCTATCCTTTGGTGGGGGACTCAAGAGCAAATTCATTTAGAAACAAGTAAATAAGCTATATTTCTATTGCACATTTAACATACTGAATATATTTGCAACTTTGAGCCGTACTTATCTTTATTCATGCAAAACTGTAACTCTATCTGACATTTCTTCTTAAAGGTGTTTCTTCCTCGCTACAATGTGCAAAGGAAATTTCTTATTATGAAAATAGTGCTGTGGTTTTAGCTGTTGTGTTTCTGTGAAATAAGCTGAGCTTCCTTTCACCAGACACTGAGCAAGTGTCTTGTGAAAATAGCATAAAGGCTCTTGTGAGGAGAGAACCCTTCCTAGTACACTGGGGCCTTGACTTACAAGTGTCCCCACTAAGGAGTTTTTTGAGATACCAGCTGTCTCTTCGCTGATTTTTTGCATTGAGTTGACAGAGTAATTTGAGTTAAGGGGCGCCTTAATGAGCTCCTTAACGAGCTTGGTCTCAGAATGAATTAAACTCGTAAGTCAAGGCTCCACTGTATCTAGTGATTAAAGTAAAATCAGAATTTGTATGTATTTCTTAAAAAGAAACCTTCAAAAGTCATTGCTGAATTCCCACTCAGCACTGGGGGCTCTTTGGTCCTAGCACAGGCCTAGGCACCTTCTGAGGGAGATCCAGTACTGAAAAGGTCAGTTCTAGAAATGTCTGTAAAACATACATTTGGCAAATGAATGAAGAAAGAAGCAAAGAAACACTGACAGAGAAGATGTTCCACTCTGCCGACTTAAAGTTTGCTTTCTAAAGGAGGTTTGAAGCTTCCTACTGTTTTTTCAGCTTCTTTGGATTTCTAAAAGGCAGGGCCTTTGAACTCTAATGGGAGAAAGAGAAGAAAGTGCTGGGCATTCAGAATCATGGGCAGTGGGAATATTGGGGAACCTCAGACCAGTCACTTCATCTCCCTGAACCAGTTTCAATCTGCAAAATAACTAATATGTGATTTTTTAAAGAATATTTTTATCTATTAAATCCACTAGTGTGACATTGGTCAACAAGAACATACAGGTTTTAGGTGTGAGTTCTATGTGACAGGATCTGTATATTGCACCTTGTGCCCAACTCAGGAAGCAACACCAGGCTGGTGAACAGAAGATGAGGTGTAAAGGTGCATCATGGGTAAACTGGTCACCAGAGGCCAAAGGGCTGGCCTGCGAAGGACCAGGAACAGGAGCCACATCCTGGCGTGAACCTGGTCTGCAGTCAGAGCCCTCTCCTCCCCGAGGCAGGTCATAAAGCAGCTACTGCATTTCTGAACAAGAAATTGAGACACGGGTTTTGACCAAAAAATTAAGATATTTTAAAAATTCATGAATCTATGTGGGATGTCCTAAAGAGGATTAAGATATCATATGTATGTACATGTTAATGAATCAGGTTTATTACAAATATGAAATAAAGGAAATCAAAAAAGAGCTCTTTGCTCAGGAATTCATTCAGCAAGTGTGTGATGTCTACCTGGATCTCGGGGCGGGGCCTTCACAGGTCACCTTTCAGGTGCTGAGAGGGCCTGAGAGACAGACAGGTGAACAAGAACCAAGGCCACACTTTATTTCAGAAGACAGGAAGAGCCATGAAGAAAACCGACTTAGCTTATATGACTAGGGAGCCACAGGGTCACAATGGATTTCTATTGGTGCCCTGACCTATGACTTAAACGCAGAGGTTCACAGGACAAAGTGTGGGGTCCCAGGTGCTGTGGGTCAGAAACCTGAGGTGGTTCATTGGGTTGCCCTCCTCCCAGGAGGCCTCGGGGGCCTGCTCATGGGGACGTGGCAGATTCCATTCCTTATGGCACAGTTCCCTTCTGTTCCCTGCCAAAGCCACTCCCAGCTTCCTGGGGCTCCCAAAAATCTTGGCCTTTGATCCCTTCCTCCAGCCTCAAAGCCAGCAACTCAAATGGGGTCCCTCCCTGGCTTCTCTGCCCCTCCTTCCCACCCAGTTTTCACTTTGAAGAACACCTGGTTACTGAGGGCCAGGACCTCGGGGGGGGGAGACACACCTCCTGTGGTTTCTGTAGAGGACCTGGGGTGTGTTGGTGTCAATAATTGTTTATTCACTGATTTTTAACAACAACACCACCAGAAAACTTGAGAGGTTGGCCCACATGGCTGACCTGGCATGGTGGCTAGGTTACCTCTATGACCTGTCTTACCATTCTGACCTCTGTTAGTATTGTGACCTACTGCCAGGTGATATACCATAGGGCTACATGGGGGCTTCAGAGCAGAGTGACTCCCCAGCAGGCTTAGGAAAGGGCTCCCCAACATATTTAAACTGAGACATGGCTGTTGAGACAGAGCTGGCCCCATGGAGACCTGGGGAAGCCACCCCAAAAGGAGAGGCAGTGCCCCAGGGCAAGGACAGCCAGGCTGGCTGGGAACAGCAGAGAGCGGGGCGGGGGGGTGGGGGCATAGAGGGCCCTAGTGTGGGTTGATAATGCTGCCACAGCAGGAAGGCTTTTAGGCACCAGAATAGGGGGATCTGATTTATATTTTTTAAAGATCACTTGGTGATTTGACATTTGAAATGATATTTGACATGTGTCCTGAGAGCCCGGGAGGATTTGGGCAGATGAAGACGGTGAGATGTGCTTCAGGTGCAGACAGTGGACACGGCCTGGAGGCAGGACAGATGAACACTGGGGACCAGAGCACATGCCTCGCAGAGCCTGTGAGTGATGGGACCAGGCAGGGAACCAGAAGACCCTGCATGGAGGGGGCAGGGCAGGGGGAAGGGGTCCTTCCATGGAGAGGACAGGGTAGGGGAGGCAGTAAACCCTCCATGGAGGGGGCAGGGCAGGGAGGACAGGGGACCCTCCATGGAGGGGAGAGGGGTGGGAGGAGAGGGGACCCTCCATGGAGGGGAAAGGGCAGGGAGGAGAGGGGAACCTCCATGGAGTGGAGAAGGCAGGGAGGAGGAGGGACCCTCCATGGAGGGTACAGGCAGGGAGGAGTGGGGGCCCTTAATGGAGGGGTGGGCAGGGAGGAGAGGGGACTCTCCATGGAGGGTACAGGTCAGGGACAAAAGGGCACCCTCCATAAAGGGTGCAGGGCAGTGGGGACAGGGCACCCTCCTTTGAGGGAACATGCAGGGAGGAAAGGGACCCTCCATTGAGGGGACAGGCAGGGAGGAGAGGGGACCCTCCATGGAGGGGAGAAGGCAAGGAGGAGAGCAGACACTCTATGGAGGGGAGAAGGCAGGGAGGAGAGGGGACCCTCCATGGGGGGACAGCCAGGGAGGAGAGTGGACCCTCCATGGAGGGGACAGGCAGTGAGGAGATAAGACCCTCCATGGAGGGGAGAAGGCAGGGAGGAGAGCAGACACTCCATGGAGGGGAGAAAGCAGGGAGGAGAGGGGACCCTCAATGGAGGGGACAGTTATGGAGGAGATGGGACCCTTCATGGAGGGGAAGGGCAGGGAGGAGAGGGGACCCTCCATGGAGCGGAAGGGCAGGGAGGAGGAGGGACCCTTTATGGAGGGGAAGGGCAGGGAAGAGATGGGACCCTCCATAGAGGGGGCAGGGTAGGGAGCAGATGGGACCCTCCATGGAGGGGAAGCGAAGGGAGTCGAGGGGACCCTCCATGGAGGGGCAGGACAGGGAGGAGATTGTACCTTCCATGGAGGGGGTAGGGTAGGGAGCAGAGGGGACCCTCCATGGAGGGGAAGGGCAGGGAGGAGAGTGGACCCTCCATGGAGGGGCAGGACAGAGAGGAGATTGTACCCTCCATGGAGGGGGCAGGGTAGGGAGCAGATGGGACCCCCCATGGAGGGGAAGGGCAGGGAGGAGGTGGGATCCTTCATGGGAGGAAAGGGCAGGGAGGAGATGGGACCCTCCAATGAGGGGGCAGGGTAGGGAGCAGAGGGGACCCTCCATGCATGGGAAGGGCAGGGAGGAGGTGGGAACCCTTCATGGAGGGGACCCTTCATGGAGGTAAGGGCAGGGAGGAGATGGGACCCTTCCTGGAGGGGACAAGACAGGGAGGAGATGGGAACATCCATGGAGGAGACGGGTCATGGAGGAGAAGGTACCCTCCATGGAGGGGGGAGTGTAGGGTTATTGGAACCCTCCATGGAGGGGACAGGTAAGGAGGAGTCAGGACCCTCCACGGAGGCCACAGTTCAGGGAGGAGAAGGATCCCTCCGTGGAGGGTACAGGCCAGGGAGGAGAGGGCAGGGACCGGGACAGAGAACCCTACAGGGATGGGCTAGACAGGGAGGAGAGGGGACCCTCAATAAAGGGGACAGATCAGGGAGGAGAAGGATATTTCCAGGGAGAGGAAGGGCAGGGAAGAGATGGGAACCTCCATGGAGGCGATGGGTCAAGAAGGAGAAGGTATCCTCCATGGAGGGGGGAGTGTAGGGGACAGGGAAGGGAGAAGAGGGGACCCTCAATTTAAGTGGCTCTGCGGGAAGGACAAGGGAACCTCCATGGAGTGGGAAGGGAGAGGAGGAGGGGGACCCTCCATGGAGGGGGCAGGGCAGTGGGGACGGGAAACAGGGAACCCCAAACAATGGGCTGGGCAGGGAGGAGAGGGGACACTGCATGAAGGAAGGAGGGCAATGGAAGTGGGGACCCTCCGTGGAGGAGACAGGGCAGTGGGCAAGGAACCCTCCATTGAGGCTACAGGACAGGTGGGGCAGGGGATCCTCCATGGAGGGGTAGGGCAGGGAGGAGAGGGGACACTGCATTGAGGGAAGAAGACTGAGAGGAGAGGTGACCCTCCATGGAGGGGGCTGCGCAGGGAGGACAAGGGACCCTCCATGGAGGGGAGATGACAGGGAGGAGAAGGGACCTTCCATGGAGGGAGAGAATAAAGAGTAGAGGGGACAATGCATGGATGTTTCAGGTAAAGAGGAGAGGAGACTTACCATGGAGGTAACACGGCAGGGAGGAGAGGACCCTCCATGGAAGGGAAGGATAGTGGGAATGGGAACTCTATGTGGAGGGGGAAGTGAAGGGGGTATAGGGAACAGGGAACTCTCCATTGATAGGGCAGGGCAGTGGGGACTTGGAACACGGGACCCTGTATGATTGGCCAGTCAGAGAGTAGAGGGGAATCTCCATGGAGGGGGGAGGGCAGGGAAAGTGGGGATCCTCCATGGAGTTGACTGGGCAGGGAGGAGAGGGAACACTCCAGGGAGAGGGCAGGGCAGTGGGGACAGGGAGACCTCCATGGAGGCTTCAGGACAGGTGAGGCAGGGAACCCTCCATGGATGGGGCATGGCAGGGGTGTAGAGAACCTCACTTTGAGGAGGATGGGCAGGGAGGATAAGGTTTCCTTCATGGAAGGGGCAGGGCAGGGTGACAGAGAACCTCACTTTGAGGGGGCAAGCATTGGGGAAAGGTAACCCCAGTTTGAGGGAGAAGGGCAGGGAGGAGACAGAATCCTACATAGAGGGACAGGTCATGCAGGAGAGGGAACAGGGAACTCTCCATGGAGGGGAGAGGCTGGGGGCATAGAGAACCCTACTTTGAGACAGCAAGGATTTCAGCACAGGTCCTTAAATAGATGGCAGGGCAGGGGAGAGAGGACATCCTCCCGCAAGGTAGCAGGGCAGGGAGGACAAAGGACCCCACATAGTCTGAGCAGGATAGTGAGGTTAGGGCACCATCCATGGAGGGGCCAGGGAAGGGAGGACAGGGGAGTAGAGATAGGTAACAGGGGAAACACACCCCTCTATGGAGAGTCCCCTGTTCCCCCATGGTGGGGCCCTTGTTCCCCAGCCCTGCCCCTTCACAGCATTCCCTGTACTCCCTGTCCATTGGTCCCTCCCCTGGTCCCCTGCCCCCACTGCCCTGCCTTCCCATGGAGGGCCTGCTGTCTCCGCTGCTCTGACCACTCTGTGGTTGGTCACCTTATCCCTCTGCCTTCTCCTTCCATGCCAGGGTCTTCTGTTTCCCTGCCCTGACCCCTCACTCACAGGCATCTGAGGGGCATATGCTCTGGCCTCTCCAGTGTTCATCTCTCCTGCCTTTAGGCTGAGTGTCCACTCTCTGTACCTGAAGTACATTCTCACCTTCTTCATCTGTCTAAGTCCTACCTGTACTCTCAAGACACATCTCAAATATCATTTCAAATGTCAAATCACAAACAGGGGAAGGGGGGTGGGGGTGGGAGGGGGGTGGGAAGTGGGGGATGGGAGTGGGGGGTTGGGGGTGGGGAGTTGGGGGGTGGGGAATGGTAGGTGGGGGTGGGGGGAGTGGAGTGGGGGCTAGGGCATGTGGACTGGGGAATGGGGTGTCAAGAATCAGGGGGGTGGTGTGGGGTGTGAGGTGTGGGTTGTGGGGTGTGGGTAGGGGTGTGGGTAAGAGTTTGAGGTAGGGGTGAGCGGTAGAGGTGGGGGATGGGAGCTGGCACGTGGGTGGTATGGGGTCGCAGGAGGGGGCTGTTGGTTGGGGGTGTGGTGAGTCCGGTGGGGGCTGGGTGTGGTTGTCGGGTGGCACGTGGTGGTGGCCTGTGCGGAGTAGGGGGTAGGGTTGGTGGGTGACAGGTGGGGGAGGGAGAAGTGGGAATAGGGGGGATAAATGGTGATGGAAGGAGACTTGACTTGAAGCCAGTGAACACACAATGCAATCTACTCATGATGCAATATAGAATTGCACACCTGACCTATGCAATTTCATTAATGAATGTCACCCAAATACGGTTGATTAAAAGTAAATGAAAGGTGGGTCTTTTGAGGTTGATTAGGTTATGAGGGTGGAGCCCTCATGAATACGATTAATACCCTTTTCAAAGATATCCCATGCTAGACTTATCAGGAGATGACTTTATATGTTATATAAATGTCTAACCACTATTTTGTACACTTGAAACTAATATTGAATGTCATCCCTAATTGAAACTAAATTAAAGTAGTAAAACAATTTTGAATAAAAATGAAAATGCGAATCAGAGTGATCTTTAAAAAATGTAAATCAGATAATTACACTCTGTGCCTAAAAGCCTTAAGCGCTCCAACAGGGGTCAGCTCTCCAGATAGCATCATGCCTGTGAGGGTGTTACACTGCTGGGAGAGGAATGCCCTGTTTTCTTCCTCCAGTAGCTGCCTTCATGGCTCTGGTGATGTGTGGCACTGGTGCAGGGCAGAACTGTGCTTCCTTGAGAGTGAGCTAAGCATCACTTTGGCTGCTTACTTGTAGTGTGGGAGCCAACACAGAAAAAATAAATTTAAGCCTTAAAGGTTCTCACAGCATTTCAACCCTCCAAACGGACCTCTATCCTCCCTTCCCTACACTCCAGCCAGCCTGGCTCGCCCAGCCTTGAGGAAAGAAGGCAGGGACAGTCCTGCCCGGGAAGCCAGTGAGCATGCATGTGGTCAGAAGTCTGGAGAGAGCTCCAGTTCTCTTAGGACAGAAATGGAGGGATGAATCTGCTGAAATCAGCCACCCATAAGGGGACTCAGCTTTTCACTACATGATGACTGGATTGCACCTGCATGATCCCACCATGCTCTCGCTCCCCTGTGGCATCCCAGGGGATCCATGGATCATCTACAACAGAAAGCAGCTCTCTGGCCTTTGAGAATCCACAGACCCTCTGCAAAGCCCTTAAGCTCACACGGCTGATCTCAGACTACAGATTCCAGAAATCTTCAATCCTGGGAAGCAGCCTCTTTTGACTTTTTCATTCTCCTCCTACAAACAATGCCAGGTCTGTGTCTTCTGTACACTGCTCAAAGATGTGTGAGGACCCAGCGGGTGGCAGCTGGACCTGATATCCCCTGGGACATTTGCTGAGTGGCCTCAGACCCAACACTGACACTGAGCTTGAACCTGCATCCATCTGGTGAACACCACTCACCTCTACCTGGGGACTCCCTGAGAACCTACCTCATGCAACTTGAGTGCTTCCAGAGACTCTTTCATTAGCGGAGAATAACAGGCACTCGGCACATGGAGGCAGACAGGGAGGCAGAACATGGTGTGCTCTGGGACTTTTGCTGACCTGTCCCCGGGATCAGTGCTAGTAAAAGCCAGCTTTGGTGCCCTGCCTGGGCCTTCCTGAGCTTACTGGGCCTCAGGAGTGCCTGTCACAAATTGTGAATTGCTTTGTAGATGCAAATAGATTGCCCTGGGCCAGTCACATCAAGCATCTGACATTGTTCAGCACCAGAGTCGCTCCCAGGAAGCCCCAGGACCAACAAGCCCAGTGGCCAGCTTCAGAGCACATCAGAGAAGGATACAATTAGCCTCAGAAGTGGCAGATCCAAAGAGAGATCTAGGCAGGCACCAGACCCCGCTGAGATGAATTGCACTCCACGTGGTCAACACCTGTCAGCAGCTTATACACTATACTATAGGCAGGGTACACTGTGGTCGCAGCCAACTAGCCTGAGCATCGACTTAGTACATGCATGGGCCAACAGCCATCAAGAATCAACTGCCACAGGAAGGTTCACATAACACACACGGGACATCCCTGGAGCACTCAACTCAGATGATCAAGAAGAAATTGCCACTGGGTTCCACAGGACTCTTACTACACGAAGCCACACTACCAAGACCTGGATTTTAATACAAAGAAACAAACACACAGAGGAAGCCAAAACACAAAGAAACATGCCCCAAATTTAAGAACAGGGGACACATCCAGAAAAAATGCTAAACAAAGTGAGGCAAGCAATATTCCAGATACTGCATATATATATACATAAAATGGTTGTAAGGATGTTAATTGAAGTTAGGTGAAGAATGGATGAAATCAGTCGGAACTTGAAAACTGATAGTAGGCATGAAAAAGTATATTTAAGCCATATAAAAGATCCAGTCAGAAATAAAGAGTAAAATCTTTGAAATGAAGAATACACTAGAGAAAATAAATAATTTGATTAAGGAGAGAATCAAATGAGTGATTTGGAAGACAAGGTCACAGAAGACAAAACAGCAAAAAGAAAAAAGAACTTTTAAAAATGAGGACTGTTTAGGGGACTTTTGGGACAACATGAAACATTAACAACGTCCACATTATAGGAGTACAAGGAGAAAAGAAAGATTAAGGGACTACACCATATTGAAAGAAATAATGAGCAAACAGTTCCCTAACCTGGTGAAGGAAGAGACACACAAGTACAGGAAGCACAGAGTCTCAAACAAGATGAACCCAAAGAGGCTTGACACCAGGACACATCATCATGAAAATGACAAAGATTAAAGACAGGACATCTTAAAAGCAACCAAAGAAAGACGGTCAGTTACCTACAAGGGAGCTCCCATAAGATTGTCAGCTTATTTCTCTACAGAAACATACCGGGCCAGTAGGGATTGGCACAAACTATTCAAAATAATGACAAGCTAGGACCTTCAACCAAGACTACTTTACCCAGCAAGGCTGTCATTTAAAATTGATGGAGAAATAAAGAGCTTCCTAGACAAGAAACAGCAAAACAAGTGTGTTACCACCAAACCATTAGTATAAGAACTATCAAGAAGGAATAAAAGGGAAACAGAGTTAAAAGAATAAAACATATCTATGAATAATCACTTTAAATGTAAGTGGCTTGACTGCTGCAATTAAAAGACAAGGTAGCTGAATTGATAAGAAATTAATAACCATATATATGCAGTCAACAAGAGATCTATCTCAGAATGAAAGATATACAGACAAAAAGCAAGGGGATGGCAAAAGGTATTTCATGCAAATACAAATGAAAAATAAGCCGGGGAGGTAAACCTATAGCTGACAAAACAGACTTTAAAACAAAGGCTATATTGAGCAATAAGAATGGACACCACAGAATGATAAAGAGAGCAATCCAGCAAGAGGATATAACCCTTGCAAACATGTATTTCCTCAACATAAGAGCAAGTAAATGTGTAAATCAAATCCTGATGTACATAAATGGAGAGTTCAACAATAATACAGACGCAGTAGGGGATGTTAACATCCCATTGGAATCAATGGCTGGATCTTCTGCACAGAAAATCAAGAAGCAAAGAGTGGCCTGGTGCTGGACTCTGCAGCAGCAGCAGGAGCACATACACTAAAGCTGGAATGATACAGATGAGATTAGGCTGGCCCCTGCGCAAGGGTGACACTGACATCAGTGAAGCGTTCCCTTCCCCCTAGCGTGGGACATGCTCTCCTGGCTCCCCTAGGCTCCCATGGCTCCCCTGGGCTGGGGCCCCTGCGGGTGGGGGTGGAGGGAGATGGGTGGGGGCTGGGGGGGGAGGGAGACGGGCGGGGGCTGGGGGGGGAGGGAGAGGTGGGGGGGAGACTTGGGACCTGACCTCCTCCTGGATTGGGGCCCCTGTGTGTGGGGGCGGAGGGAGAGGGGCGGAGGCTGGGGGGGGGAGGGAGACGGGTGGGGGCTGGGGGGGGGGAGGGAGAGGTGGGGGGGAGACTTGGGCACCTTCTCACCCTTGTGCAGGGCGGCCTCACACCTAGTCTTTAAATTAAAAAAAAAAATGAGTGCCTGAATTAACACAATAGATCAAATGGATTTAATTGGTATCTTCAGAGCATTTCACCCTGAAGCAGTAGAATATACATTCTTTTTAAGTGGACGTGCAACATTATCTGGATAGACCACATGTTAGGGCACAAAAACAGTCTCAGGAAATTTAAGAAGATTGAAATCATATCAAGAATCTTTTCTGGTCATAACTGTATAAAACTAGAAGTCAATTAGACAAAACTGATGTACAAGTGATCTATTACTGAATTGTACACACCTAAAACCACCCTGCCCCAATAAATTTATTAACAGAGAAATAAAAACAATGACAAGCAAAAATAAATAAATAAATACATAAAAATTTGGGGATACATGGTGGTGAGAATTGCATGTCAATATACTTGATGTATACTTAAATGTGGTTAAAACTCTAAATCTTATATTTATTTTACCACAATAAAAATTAGTAATTATAGGATTAAAAAGAAAACAGAAAAAGAAAAAGAAAAACCTGTAAAACACAGAAAGTCTTGGAGGCTAATTGACATGTTACTAAACAATGAATAGATAACAATGAGATCAAGGAAATAATGAAATAATACCTTGAAACACATGCAAATGAGAGCACAACAATCCTCACTCTATGGAGCACAGCATAAGCAGTCCTAAGAGGGAAATTCCTAACATTTCAGGTCTACCTCAAGAAACAAGAAAAATCTGAAATACATCATCTAACTTGACACTTAGAGGAACTAGTGCAAAAGAAAAACAAAGACACCATAAAGTGAGAAGAATAAAGAAAAAAATAAAGATCAGAGCAGAAATAAACAAAGCAGCAAAAAACAAATGCAGGTGCTGGACTGGATGGTTTCACAGTGCATTTCATCAAACAGTCAGAGAAGAACTAGCACCTGTTCTCCTCAAACTCATCCAAAACACTCAAGACAAGGGAAGACTCCCAAGCTCATTTTATGAGTTCAGCATTCTCCTAATCCCAAACCAGAATAAGACTTTACAAAGAAAAAAATTATAGGCCAATATCCCTGATGAATATAGATGCTAAAATCCTCAACAAAATATTGGCAAACTGGATCCAGTAATACATTAAAAAGATTACACACCATGATGAAGTGGGATTTATTCCAGGGATGCAAGCTTTGTACAGTATCTACACATAAAAAACATGATACATCGTAAACAAAATAAATAAAAATCACATGGTTATAACAATAGATGCAGAAAGAGCATCAAAACACAACACCTATTCATTATAACAACTCTCAGCGAAATGTGAATAGAGGGAATTCCCCTGAACATAATAAAGATTATGAAGAAGAAAGAAAGAAAAAAGGAAAGAAGAAAGTGAAAGAAAGGAAAGAAGACAGGAAGAAGTTGAAGGAGATACAAATAAATGAAAGCATATATGGTGTTCAAAGATAGGAAGAATTAACAACATTCAAATGTCCAGTGACGTATTTCAGAGAGCTACAACAAATATCACAAAAATTTATATGGAAGTACAAAAAACAAACAAACAACAACAACAACAAAAAACCCAACACACACACACACACACACACACACACACACAAAAAAAAAAAACAACAAAAAAACAAAAACAGAAACAAAAAACAAACAAAAAAAAACACAAAATAAAACCAAACCAATAGCCAGAGTAATCTTGAGAAAGAAGAACAAAGTGGGAGGAATCATGCTACCTGATAACAAACTATACTACGAGGCCATAGTAATAAATATAATATGGTACTGGCATAAAACACACATAAAGATCATTGGAACAGAATAAAAAGTCCAGAAATAAACCCATACACTTATGGTCAATTAATATTTGACAAAGGACACAAGACTATACAATGTGGTAAAGATAGTCCACTCAATAAATGCTATTGGGAAAATTGGACACATAAGTAGAAAAATAAATGAATGCAGACTACCTTCTTACACCATATTGAAGAAAAAATGCAGAATGGATTAAGACTTGAAAGTGAGATTTGAAACCGTAAAAATTCTAGAAGAAAATAAAGGCAATAAGTTTTCATAGAAATATTTTTTATTCTGATATATCTATTTGGGCAACAGAAGCAAAAGAAAAACTCAACAAATGGGACTACCTCAATCTAAAAAGTTGTTGCACAGCAAAGGAAACCATCAACCCACTGAATGGGAGAACATATTTGCCACTGATACATCTGATAAGGGTTTAATATCCAAAATTTATGAAGAACTTAAAAAACTCAACATCATAAAAAAATTAAACAATCCAATTTAAAAATGAGCAAAGAACCTAAACAGACACTTCTCCAGCGAGGATCTGCAGATGATTATTACACAAATAAAAAGATGCTGAGCATCACTAATCATTACAGAAATGGAAATTAAAATCACAGTGAGGTATCACCTCACCTCTGTCAGAATGGCTATCATCAATAAATCAATAAACATCAAGTGCTGGTGAATATGTGGAGGAAAGAGAACTCTCGTGTATTCTTGGTGGGAATGCAGATTGGTGCAACCACTGTGGAAAGCAGTATGAAGTTCCCTCAAAAATTAAAAATAGAACTGCTTTATGACATAACATTTCCATTTCTGAGAATATCTCTGCAGAAACCTGAAACACTGATCAGAAAGGATATATGCAATGCTATGTTTACGGCAGCATTATTGACAATAGCGAAGATTTCATAGCAGCCCAAGTGTCCAGCAGCAGATAAATGGAGAAAACGCTGTGGTACATTAACACAATGGAATACTACTCACTTACACACACACAATAGAAAATGAAGAAAATCTTACCTCTTGCAACAGCATGGATGGAGCCGGTGAGTATTATGCTAAGTGAAGTGAAGTAAGCCATTCAGAGAAATACAAGTTCCTTATGGTTTCACTTATATGTGGAATCTAATGAACAAAATAAACTACAATCAAAATAGAAACAGGCTCATAGATACAGAAAACTGACTGAATACTGTCAGAGGGGAGGAGGTTGGGGGACTAGGGGAAAAGTGAAGGGATTAAGCAAAGAAAAGACCTATAGACACAGAAAACAGCTTGGTGATTATCAGAGAGAGAGGGGTGTGTGTAGAAGAGGGTTTAGAAAGGATAAATTGTGATTGAAGGAGACCTGACTTGGGTCGGGGGGAGGGCGGTGAGACACATAATCCAACATACAGATGATGTATTACCGAACTGTATACCTGAAAGCTACATGATTTCATTACCAATCTCACCCCAATATATTCAATTTCGAAAAAGAGGCCATTGTGGCACATGCTACAACCTGGATGGACCCTGAAGACATGATGCTCAATGTAATAAGCCAGTCACAAAAGGACAGATAGTGTGTGATCCCACTCACATGAGGTCCCTAGAGGCATCAGAGTCATAGAGGTAAGATGGAGGGTACCAGTAATGGGGGAGTGGATGCAGAGTTGTTGTTTAGTGGGGACAGAGCTTCAGTTGGAGAAGAGGAGAGCAGTGATGGAGCTGATGGTGGTGAGGGCAGCACAACAATATGATTGTTAAGTTGTGTTAAGGACCACTTACCACCACTGGACTGTGCTCTGAAAAATACTTAAAATGGTAAATTTCATTGTGTATATATTACTGTGATAATAATATACCAAAAAAAAAAAAAATAGAAGGCACTGTCCTGGGTGTGGGAGAATCGGGTAGAGCTGTTTTCTATGGGCCCTACATGGGTGGTTGGGTCACTGTCAATATCCTGGTTGTGAAAGTTTTATAAGATATTATTGAGGGAAACCAGGTCAGATTACATGGGCTACCTCTGCGTTATCTTTTATAAATAATGGAATCTACAATTATATTTTTAAAAGGTTAAAAAATAAAACAGGCAACAACCAGATTTGGTTGTCTTGCCCCAGAGAATCTGGTCCAGCAGGTCCAGTTGGGGTCAGGGCTGAGTATAAGGAATTGCCCACAGGAACTGGTGGTCAGTGGGATTGAGGGCCACCATCCAGACCAGTGACCTACACAGCTAAGTTCTCATCCCATCATGAAGCTTCCACAGCTTTTAATACAGCTGCTGTGTCTCAGCAACCTCTAATGCGATCACTCGGGGGAACAGCTCCTTCACAGTACCACCTGGTTTCTTAAAGGAGCTTCAAACCTTTTAACCATCTAAAAAACACAACACAGGTAGTGCAATCCTCCCACAGTGACCCTCTGCTTCATTAAACCACATCCACCAAGTGACAAGTCTGGGCCTTTTGTGCCATTCCAGGAACGCTGGGCCAGGGTCTCCTCGACAGAGCAGATTCACTTCTCGGTGTCTTGGTTGGGACCTGGGCACAGGGCCCAGGAGTGACGCTACCCAAGGACAAGGATGAAGGAAGGCAGCATTGTCGTTGGAAGCACGTGCCTTTTAATCATCTACAGATCTCAACTGTAGGAAAGATACCTATGCTCTCTTAAAGGTCAGGAAAGATAAATAATTTTTCTCTTTGTACTCGACAGAGTGGTGCTCAAAATTAACTAAAAATAATACCCTGTCTTCATATGCTCTGTCCTTCCATAGATGGCTCCAATATTCCTGTCAACTTGAATGTGAGATAGAAGAAGTAATGCTGGTGGATGAAATCAACACATCCCTATTTTAAGGGGTGAAACGTAGATGAGAGACGGAGTGTCACTCATTAAAGGTTTGATATTTTACTCTGTGGTCAAGTAGGTCAAGATTTGTCTTGAAGACAGTGAGTCTTAGCACTGCTCTGTGAGCAAGACGGGAATGACTCAGAGAGGACTGGACCAGGGGACTGTTGGAGCCAGAGTGGGGGCTACCTTCGACCCTTCCCCCTTCTCTCCTGGCCGGGCTCTAACACCATGGACTGGGCATCCAAAACTGTATCATTAGGGTAATAATGTAGGGCTGTCATGAAGGCCTTTTCAGTGTCTGTACCACATAAAATCTTGCTCTTTTTGGTTCATGATGTGGGCCAGGGAGCCACCAAAGCTCTCCACACAGTGACTGAGGGCTCCAGGGCTCCCCTGGCTTGTGGATTCAGCTGACAATGAGCACAGCCCAATGGTGTAGAGGGGGGACAGAGGAGTGTTGTCAGGATGGCCTGGGAGCAGCCACTCATGGCTATCCTCGCATCAGGCCAGACCTGACTCACATGGTGAGAGAGGCTCAGAAATGCAGAACAGCACAAACTCCTTGCTACTTGGCACACAGGACAGCACACTCACCCTCTTGTTCCTTTACCTGTGCAGCCAGCCAACTCAGTCACCTTCAGGGAGAACATCCAGAAAGAATAATAAAATAAAAGTACCTCATGCCAATGCACCTAGCACTTCAAAGTACTAAGAGTAAAAAATCTCACTGCCCATGCGTTTCTACAGAAAGGCTACTTGCTGTCCAGACCCATATTCGTGCTCTTTTTTCTTCTTCTCCAAAGAAGAAAACACATCATTCTGGAGCCACCGAGATGGAGCAGACCAATGGCCAGCTGTCCACCCAATGATGACAACCATGGTCTCAGAGAGAATACTATCTGCGGACTCCAGAGAGAGCAGCAGTGGGCTGAGTGGGGAGCGAACTGAGATCTTGACCAGTGACCAGCACGGTGGTGAGCTGATTTGTCTTGAAGACAGTGAGTCTTAGCACTGCTCTGTGAGCAAGACGGGAATGACTCAGAGAGGACTAGACCAGGGGTCTGTTGGAGCCAGAGTGGGGGCTACCTTTGACCCTTCCCCCTTCTCTCCTGGCCGGGCTCTAACACCATGGACTGGGCATAAATCCCTCAAATGCTGAGGAAAAAGCCATCTCTGGTGAGGACTTGAGAAAATGGGGCCCTGGACTCCAAAGTATTGGGGCGACTCCTGATTATTTTTCTTCGTTTTCTCTTGCCAGTTTCCCTGAAAACCATCCTGTTATATGAAGCTTCCACACAGCTCATGGGTGGAGAGGAGTGTAAGGTTCTGAGAGAACCAGAGCATCTAGCAGAAGAACCAGTAAGGCAGCTGAAATTCAGGGTGAGAGGAGCTATGGGTGAGCTGGACCCGCAAAAAGCACACCCTGGAGGCAGCATAGGCCCTGAGCACGCTGACGCTGAGTTCACCCCCAGAGCTGCTGAGACACCAGTGATTCTGAACTTCATATGCTCCACAGCCTTACACAGGGGGCTCTCACCACTGCCACTCTGTGGTGGGAAGACAGACTGTGGAGCCCCGTCCAGCAGGGGCAGCACATCCATCACCAGCCTCATGTGAAGTCTGGAAGGAGAAAGGATCTGCATGTGAACAGGCACAGGGGTCAAATGCAAGAGGTCAGGGCAGTAGGGCCCCAGCCTGCAGACCCACCACACCCTGCACTTTAGTTCCAAATACAAGCTCTTTTTTGCAATAGTAACAATTGTAGGTTTGACTTGGAAGAAAAAAATAACTCAAATTACATTAGAGATTTCAATTTTGGTTTGTCACATCTTCAATAGACGTTAGCTGAACCCACTGTGGTAATCATTTCACAATGTAGGTAAATCAAACCATCGTTCTCTCTGCCTTAAACGTATACAGTGGTGTATATTGATTATTTCTCAATAAAGCTGGGAAAAATAAACAGTGCCTTAATCAATGGGAAAAAAGTGGTTATAGATGCAGTGGAATGAATACCCCATAACTACGAGAAAACAAATCAGGATACACACATCACAAATAGTATCATCTTGCCCTGGAGGCGTGCTCAGTGGTTGAGCCTTGATCTATGAACCAGGAGGTCATACATGGAGTCCCTGCCAGAGTACATGCCCTGGTTTTGGGCTCCATCCTTAGTAGGGGGCATGTAGGAAGCAACTGATGAATGATTCGTTCTCATCATTCATGTTACTACCTCTCTCTCCCTCTCCTTTCCTGTCTGAAGCCAATGCAACATATATTAATATAAATGAATTAATAGTATTACCTCAAAAAGGTATCTGGATATATAAATGTACGAAGGACTAAAGGAAACACATTGAAATGTTGACAGTAGTTAACCTTGTATAGTGGAAAGAAGTGATTTCTTTTACTTAATACTATTCTTTTTAAGTTTGTACTAATAATCCTATATTATTTTGATAATGAGAAAAAATCTTCTAAAAAACATTTAAGTAACTTTTTTTGGTGTAAAATGCATTTTGCATCCATGTTCAGTGACCATCCACTTATCTTTGAGAAGCTTAAAAAGTGCTTTGGGTTGTGAAATATCCTTTAAAATGCATTCTTGCACTCCAACAGCTCCTGAATGAGAACACTGGGCTTTGGAGATGCTGGGTCTGCTTGGAAAAAATAATGGGCATGGGTTGGAGGCGCGGCAGGGGATGGGGCGGGTCAGCAACCCTGAAGAGAGGCTCCTAGGCAGGATGCCTCAGGGTCCACAGCTCAGGCTGTATTTGAAGAATTCCTCATTGGAAGGCTGATATCTACAGTAAAGTTTCAGATTTGATAAATTTCAGACATGAGCCACAGTAATTTTTTTAAAAACGGTTTTTGCCATTCTTATTGAAAAATCTATATATAAAAGGCTAATGTGCTAAGGATTCCACCACCTGACCACTCACTATGAAGAGCACTGACCACCAGGGACAGACGTTCAATACTGGAGCTGACGTGACCTGAACTGGCCATTTACAGAGGAAGGGCACTGCGCACCCAGAGTCCACAAGCAACACTCCGCTTTTCCCAAGTGGGACACAGGCCCCGCCACAAACCCATGGCACAAAGCCCACAGTCCAGCCCAGCACAGAAATGGTGGCTGTGGGCACCAGGTAATGATGTCACATAGTAATGCCAGGCTTCCTCTCCCTAGCGACTAGCCTCCTTGGAGTTTCTTCACCCACTTGCTTTATAGCCAGGTGCAAACATTTTACACTT
This sequence comes from Myotis nattereri, assembly GCF_964212035.1. Lineage (NCBI taxonomy): Eukaryota > Metazoa > Chordata > Mammalia > Chiroptera > Vespertilionidae > Myotis > Myotis nattereri. Next base: position 16,186,166 of record NC_138085.1, read on the forward strand.
TCACCAAATATCTTTGAAGTGTTTTTCATGTGCCTCATCTCATTTGATCCTCACTAAAGTCCTAGAATAGGTAGAGAGGAGACTCGGTAGAATCCTGTTTTCATTACATTAGCCAGAAAATGGAGATTTGGAATGTTTTAAAAATTGACCCAACTGAAAAGAAGCAAGAAATGGTAGAACCTGAACATGACTTCAGGTTTTCTCACTGCACAGAATAGAGTCAAACAGTGCTATAGTTAAATATTTCTCCCTTTGTTATCCCTGCATGATCCACAATAATAATCTGCTTTCATATTGGTATTTACTGCTGTTTTGCTGTCAATATCCTGAAAAAAAAATTGGGGCACTTCACTAGGCTGGAAAAAGTTTAGCTAAATTAGAAAGTTTTGAGATTATATATATATATATATATATATGTATATATATATATATATATATATATATATATATATATATATAATCTCACTGGCACCAGTTGCATGTGTCTCCAGCTGTCATTGTTGATTGTGAATTTGGTATACACTTCTATTATTGAGAAAGGGCAAATAGTGATCTTACAATATTTTTTCTAATTAATCTCCTTTCAATGTGCATGAATTCATGCACGGGGACTCTAGTAATTAAATAATACTATCAAGACTCCTAAGAGAAACATATGTATACAGAAAAGATTTTTAAAGGATTCAGATCTCCTAAGTCACAGCTCTATGGTGCTAACCTCAACTGGGTCTACAGAGGCTGACAGGAAAAATAGAATGAGCACTTGCCCTGGGTTCTCATTTGATCTCTGCTATTAATAGCTTGTGGTCTTGGGGATTTCATTTACCCTTTCTGGGTCTCCTAGCTACATCTATAGGATGAGGGTAAAATTAGACCTCTTAAATAAGTTTTCTACAAACGCTTCAAAAAATAATTGTAGGTTCAGATTTCTACAATCTTCCTAAATAATTCAGCAATAATAAACTTTTCCTTGGTTTAAACTTTGTGGTACAAAACTTCACAAAAATGTAAACACAGTTTTATACTACTACTCATTTCAAAAATATACAATCTCTATAAAACTTACCCTATAACATTTTGGTAGATACTATGAAACATTTCTTAGCAACTGTCCTATAACCCAAACTTGTAAATTTAGCATTATTTTCTTAAAACATAATTGCATATTCTTTGTATTGGTGTCAATAGGCTCAGAAAATACAGATGTGTTGAGTACTATATGTCACTTTTATTAAAATTCAACAAGTAACTTCCCAGGTATGGAAAAGTTCAGCTGAAGCCACTTTTTGGGGTGTAAAAATCAATTCTTGTAAACATCAAATTAAAAGGTGGCTGTATCTTCTGCCTTAAAAGTTAAAAAACAGAAGAGTTGTTATTTTACTCACTCAAATGGTTTGTGAAGCTGAAGTACTTCCATGTAGGGTCTGCCCCATCCTGACATTAGCTCAGTGCACGGACTGAGAGCCACATGTCACCTATTCTGTCCAGTGAGGAAGGGAGCTGTGTGTGAATCATTCCTGCCACTAAGCCCCTTGGACAGCCAGCTGCTAGGCAGCAAGGATGCCAGCCTCAGCTCACAGGTGGGAGAAGAGCTGCCATCTCTCTCAGAACACTTCCAAACTCAGCCTGAGGACAGGCTCTACCAGCCAAGACCCAGTCAGGCCACTGCTGGGCTCTAAGTAAAGACTGATGATTGTCTCTACCTCTTATATCTTCTGAGACCAAACCAACCAACCTCCCCACCAACCAACCAGCCAACCAGCCAACCACAATTTAATTATCATCCTTGCACTGCAGCCACTGCTGAATAAACTCCAAGTTGTTAATGGGCTCAAGTGTTGACTTCCCTCCAAGACACATATTCCTGGCCTGGAATAAGCTCTGCCCCTTCCCATTCCCTTCCCTCAGCTCGCCTCTCCACCCTCCCCCGCTCACACCCCCCCCCCCCACACACACAAACACACACACACAAACCCTATTTGACCAGGTACTTAATTTTCTGGGGACTACAGATCTGTCTTTTCCCCTGGCTTGAGTCACAAGCCCTGCAGAAGCAGGACCCCTCACTGCCTGGCTTAATAGACAGGGGGCCCTGCTGGGGTCTGGCTGAAACTGTGTCCCCAGCTGCCTCCCATCAGCTCAGCAGCCACCACTCCTCCAGGTCCACGGAGCACATGCAACCTGCCCCAGAAGGACAGGGGACCAGCACAGCTCAGGGAAGGAGCCCACAGGGGGCTATTGGTCTCTCACTGGAGCTCTTGGTCCCAGGTGGCGACCTGATGGAGCCTCTCCACTCTCCTGCTTTCTCCCAGGACCCTGGGGCTCTCCAAGTCCCACCCTTCGGGAAAGTGACACCTTGGCTGCCCCCACAGAGCAAGGCCCAGGGAAACCCCAATCCTCCAAGCGTTTTAAATACCTGACAAACCCAAGTTCACCCTTGGAATGAGCCCTTCCCGCCCACAACAGCCACCACCACGTGGGACACTCCAAGTCCCAGCACCTGGGAGGTGACAGATAGGCTGGAACCCGCACACAGTTGCAGGGAGGGGAGGGCGGGGGGTCGACTAGGCTTTTAGGCGGAGTCGCTGGGCAGGTGAGCAGGAGGGCACTCACCTTGGTGACATTGAGGAAGGTGGTCTGGCGCAGCGCTGCCCCTCACCAGCTTCCGCTCCAGCTCCTCCCTCAGGTGAGCAAGTGGATCCAGCCCACATGCGGGAGAGAGCGCCTGCAGGATGGTGGCCTGGACTCCAGGCAGATGCACTTGGTCTGGCAGCGGGGGCGGCTCCACACCAGCTGGGCTCGGCCTCCAACGGCTCCTCCGCCCGCGGGACCCTGGCGGACCCGGATGAGGCAGAAGCGCGAGCCAGGAAGCCCAGCGGGTCCTGTGACTCAGGGTCCCCAGGCGTGTCCCCCTCACCCACGTGAGAGCCTGTGGCCAGATCTGCCAGGCTGGCCTGCCAGGCGCGTTTGCTGCTGCTACGCCACCTGGTGGCGCCTCTGAGTAGTACCAGGAGGCCACCCTGGGCTCCTTGCTGCCATCCTCCTGTGCTCAGTAGTGTGGGTTAGTTCCTCCACCCAGCATTGCCTACTGACAGTCTGTCCCTGCAGAATAACTTCAACACAGGACACTTCTGCATTCTGACCAAGTCAGTGTCGAGAGCCAGAATTTTCCATTAGGTCACTGGTTTGCTCATCATCATGTAGAATATCTGAGCTTTTAATTTTTGACTTATTTTATTAAATGTTTTATATTAAAGAAGGAAATAATTTTTATAGATGTTATAAAGGAGGGTATGTCATTGTATTATCTGCATACCAGGCGTCAGGATGTTATACTCAGGGGGTGAAATCTGGACTATTGCCTGTTTATATATGTCCCATGAGATAAGAATCATTTTTATTCACTTTTTAAATGTTAGAAAACAATGAAAAGAATATTTTTGATACATAAACATAATATGAAATTAACATTTTGGTGTCCATAATTATTGTTTGGTGTCCATAATTACTGTTTCACTGGGAGCAGACATGTACATTCATTTACCCATTGTCTTTGGCTCCTTGCATGTTACAATGGCAGAGTTGAGTCGCTATGACCCAGATGGTATTGTCTACAGAGCCCAAACCATTTACTACCAAACCCTTTACACAGGAAGTTTGCGGACCCTTGCCCTACACAGAGGAGATGAAGGCCATGTGCATTATTATTTGCACTGTATTTGGATTTCAAATGAATTTAAATGTGGCCTATTGCACATTTTAAAATCAACAACACATGCCTAGCTAGTGTTGCTCAGGGGTTGGGCATCAACCAATGAACTAGGAAGTCACGGTCTGCTCTGAAACCTAGTCATATGCCTGGTTTGCAGGCTCAATCCCCAGTGTGAGGTGTGCAGGAGGCAGTCAATTAATGATTCTCTCTCATTATTGAAGTTTCTCTCTGTCTACCTGCCTTCCTCTCTGAAGTAAAAAAATATATATATTTTAAAAATAATAATAAATAAAACCAACAAAATATGGTAAATATTCACTAGAAAAGGAATACATACATAGTTCTGAAATACTCATATGAATAAATATTACAGGGCAGTTAAAAATCAATAAAGAACTATTTGTCTCAAAGTAGATAGATTTTAAAATTTATGATAATTTAAACAAAAGTTCCAGAATGTTACATAAAATATACCTGTATATTAATCCAGAAAGATGAACTAATACTACATATGGTTGATTGATATATATTTATAATAATAAGAGCTAATTAGAGCAAACATCCTTCTGGAAGACCTTCCAGACAAAGCCAGGGCTGCAAGGGATGCCCGGGTCCAGGGCTCCTGATGGTGGTCGGGTAGGGGTGGGGTGGGGGGGTAGGGGGGAATCCTGTTCCTGGGTCCCAGAGGGAAGCTGGTGCTGGCAGCTGGGGGAAGGAAGGCCTACTCGTGCATGAATTTCATGTATCGGGCCTCTAGTATAGGTAACAAATGCCACTCGTGCATGAATTTCATGTATCAGGCCTCTAGTATATGTAACAAATGATTAAAGACCTAATCAGAAAAATGAGTAGAAAATTTATAATGTAAATATTACGAGAGAAATTGGACTGAAAATGATATAGACTATTACTGTATTGTATTATTTCTTTATTATTGTATTATGTTTTTTATTTTTCTTTTAATCCTCACGTGATGATAATTTTATTGATTTAAGAGTGAGAGAAAGAGAAAGAGGGTCAGAGGGAGAGAGAGAAACATCTATGTGAGAGAGAATCATTGAATGCTGCCTTCTGTATGTACCATGACTGGGGATTGAACCAGCAACCTAGGTATGTGCCCTGACTGGGAATCGAACCTGAAACTTTTTGGTGTATGGGACAATGCTCCAACCAAGTGAGCTACCCAGCCCGAGTGTTTCCTTATTTCTTAAAAAATGAAAATATAAAGAAAGAGGGCAAGATATGATCACTGTTTATTGTACACTGTTTATTCTACATCTATTAAATGTTTTCTGTACCATAAATATAACTTATCATCAAAATGGAAGGCAACATTGCTATGAAAGTATTTATTTTTATTTGTTGACACGAGAAATGTGAATGGTGTAAATGCAGATCAAATCTGCACATACCACCAAAAAATAAATAAAATTGATGTTAACCATTGGGTTCTGATGACTTATCAGAGAATCACTAATTTGTTAAGGGCCCTTAGAATACACTTGGCTTAATTGACATCAGCTGGAACCCAGGGCAAGGTCAGAGCCATGCCCTGAGGGCGGGACCAGTCAAAAGATTGGATGTCACTCAGTCTGACTCTCCGCCCAGTGTTAAGGGGATGGATCTCATGATGTCTCAGGCCCACCCAGATGTGATGTAGCCTCCTGTAATTTGAGTATATAATAATCAGCTTTCAGAGCTGGCTCTCTCTGTGCCTGTCCCTCCAGAGGGCAGACTCTCTCTGTCTGTCCCTGAAGTCAGAGGGCAGACACCACACCCAGCCCAAGCTTTTAATTTATTTTATGTCTGTCTTTCATTATTCTTTAAACCCGAAAGAGCCTCCTAACTTGCTCAAACCGGTTCAAGTCTCCCCCTCCGTGCGGGATGTGGAGAAGAGACCACAGCCCCAGAGAGCCCACCATAGTCATTTATGACTAACTTATCCTAAAAGAAAAATAAATAACAGCTAATAGCTTTTATTGAAACACAATAGATGTATTAGTTCTTCTAATGCAACAGGGAACTGTTCCAAGGCCAATGTGAGACATTGAAACCAAACAAAAACTGAGCTTCCTTATAAAAACTTGATTGTTCCCAATAATTACAGATGACAGATAGTTGCTGCTCATTACTTACATCTGGCTAAATAAATTCCAGTAACTAGCTGTGGGATTCGCTTTCCAGTGCTTGATAATTTACCTCATTTGTTTCAGGGAGTTTGAGGTTTGGCCATTCTGCCTTGTTTCACAAAGTACATTGGGTCTCATTTCATTGCCCTTTTCCCATTTCTTCTGCTAAGCTCAGGATGAGCCCTAAAGACTAAAGTAACATCCTGGATATTTGGTTAACATTCCCCAAAGGGGTGTGCTTTAGGGATAAATCTCCAATAAAATAAGTTTCAAGGCTATTTCAAGGATGAACCAATTTCTAGGATCTCTTCACATTTCGCCATTCTTGGAAAAAGATATCCTTGATGCCTGAAACTGATCATTTCCCAACTGTACTAATTCCAGGAATAACCATACGAAGCCTTATCTGTACATAGTAATATTGTTGGACTTGGAAGAGAACAAGGTCCCTCTGTTTAAAGTCCTCCCTGTGTCCCAATCAAAAGAGTGACTCTATTCTTAGTGTTTTTCTAAATATTTACTGTCCTCTGCAATTCATTTCCCCTGTGTGCTGTCTTTTAGCCACGCCAGTCTTAAAACTTCCAGATAATTTATATAATCTACCAGATGACACTTATGCTTTATGAACATTCTGAAGTTATAAGAAAAAATACTTGCTCACACTTGCTAATACACCTAAGTTCCCAATATTTCAGAAGCAATATTCTAAAAGACCACAAGATGGGGGTATTCCTGCATACAAGCAAATTCTCAAAGCAGTGCACTGAGCTCCCAAGTTTCAAGTTCTGCTTTGTTGGTTATGTTTGTTTGTTTGTTTTTCTCAAATTTCTTTATTCATTAAGCTATTGCCTATGTGTCCTTATCCCCACATTACCCTCCCCACTCATGCCCTTACCCCCCTGTTGTCTGGCCTATATGCATGCAAATAAGTCCTTTGGTTGATCTCTCCCTCTTACCCCCACCCTCCCCTACCTTCCCTCTGAGGTTTGATGGTCTGATAGATGTTTCTCTGTCTCTGGATCTGTTTTTGTTCATCAGTTTATGGTGTTCATTATATGTACCACAGTCCATGGAGGTCTAGTGTTAGGATTCGGCGCTCTCAAGTTCTGCTGTGACCAATAAGGTAGTCATTACCCACATGTGGCTAATTTAAAATGAAGTAAAAGGAGAAATCGCGCTTCTAAGTTGCACTAACCACCTATCTAGAGCTCAATAGCCATATGCGGCTGCTGGCTACTCTACTGCAAAGTGCAAAAAAACAAAAACATTTCTATTCTCAAAAGATTTTCTAGTGATTTTAACACTAGTTTTCTTTAATTTAAAAAACAGGAAAAGTTTTAGAAAGTGCTGATTCTTTTTATTATTCATAACACTGAGCAAGTAGGAAAAACTTAAATGTCCAGTGATCGAATTTTGGTTATCTGAATTGTGATTTAAATATATGCTGGAATATTACAAAGCCATTAAAATAGGACTCTCTTAGAATGTGTGGGAAGGTTTATGGTATAATTTTAAGAACAAGAGGAAGCAATAAGTATATGTACATATATTTTTATAAATATATGTGCATACACATTTCGATATATAATTCCAAATTTGGCAACTTTATACTGTGCATACATATACATACCTATATAAAAAGAAAAAGAAACACAAAGAAACAAAGGGAAAAGATCATACTATTATCTAACTGTGGGATGTGAAATTATGGAGAATTTTATGTTCTTCTTTCAACATGCCTTTATTTTTTATCTTTTTCCAGTAACAGGGAGAAAAAAATCAACGAAGGAAGAAACTATAAAAAGAATGTGGAATTTTTTGAACTTTTGCAAAGGCAAAATGATTTTCAGAAGATTCAGCAATTTACTTAAAAAAAAACAACTAAAGATTTTTTTAAAGAATTTTTTTATTAAGTATTGTTTTTATTTCTACAGAGAGGAAGGGAGAGGGATAGAGAGTTAGAAACATCCATGAGAGAGAAACATCGATCAGCTGCCTCCTGCACACCCCTCACTGGTGCCCACAACCAAGGTACTTGCCCTTGACCGGAATCTAACCTGGGACCCTTGAGTCTGCAGGCTGATGCTCTATCCACTGAGCCAAACTGGTACCGCCTAAAGATTTTTTTTATTTATATAAAGTTTTGTATATTCACTGAAGCCGTCTGCATAATTCTTGCCACCAAGGCAGGTGTCAAGGCAAGTGTCATTCGTAGGATGCTCCCATGTCTACAGAGCAGCTGAGTGGTCTCTGGATTCTCTCTGTAGCTGCACCTGTCTAAACATTGAGCCCAGGGTGACATTCATTCATTTATTCAGAAGCAGATCTGTAAACATTTTCTATGCTCCAATAGTTCTGAATGAGAGTCTCTTCTGTGTCCCTATTGCTGCCCTTAACCGTAAAAATTCTTTTCCCACTGGTAGTTTTGGAAATTGGTTGAAATTCATGAAGACACCAGCATGTGTCTTAGGAACAAAAACTCATACTTTCCATCAGGGAGGACATGGAAAACATGGACACAGGAGGCAGCTTGCTCTGGGGGAGCTGACTTGGCTGGATTTGGACCCCCACCAATTCTGGCCTCCTGTCTTCAGTTCTCTGACTTCAGTTCTCTGCTTTCTAAAATGGGAGGCACATGGGGACCATTGTGGGATTAGAACAATACATGTAAAGTGCCTGAATTATGGAAGAAAACTAGGGTTTTTTTTTAGTTCTTATTATGCAGATGTTTATTTAACAAAAAATTACCCATGTTTCCCTTTTATCAACCATTTTGAGCACTGTGAGATTTTACACTGTCTGGCCAGGTGTCAGGCTGTGTTTAACATTTGTGTAGGTGGAGGTGACTGAGGCTCCAACTACCTCTGAAGTCTCTGCTTTTGTTTTTCCTGCAGCCTTCAGATCACCCTAAGAATTCCTTCTCAGATAGAGTTTGCTTCATGCAGTGCGATTGGTTGGCATGCACTCATAGTTCAGAGGGCTGGAGAGTGTCACACCCAGGGGCAATTGTAAGATTTCTGGGAGGAGGTGGGGAAGGCATGGTTTTCTTTACTAAAATGAGAGAAGAGACTGTGAAAGGTGAGATGGGAAAAAAAAATAATCACAGATGACTCCTCAGGCAGACCAAATTTGAAAAGAGCGCCTAGGAGAAACAGAATTTAGAAATCAATTTTCTCAAATACTTTGTAAACACTTACATACTCTTGAAAAGTCTTCATGTGCCTTGTTTTCCAATGTTCTCAAATTTTCCATCAGGGAAGGTCTGTATGGATAGGAAGGAGAAGCAAAGCCTTCTGAGCTCTGGTAACTGTGGGAACAAATGAGGAGATTGAGGACAGGGAACTGCAGATGCCTCCTGTCCCCTCCTCTGCAGCCAGGACTCTCAGAGGGGAGAGGGGGACACACAGACACTGGGGTTAGAATTGAAGGGCTGAGGACTGCTCCCCTGGGATTATCAGGGCAGAATGGGAGCCCCCAGGAGAACTGCTGCATGTCCTCACTCTCTGGGTGAGTAGAACTCCAGAGGGAAACCTGCAGTAGGACCCCAGGCAGGGACCCAGGCTAGCTACTCCCTGAGAGACAATAGGAGATACAAAGACTCTGCTCCTGTTGCCATAAGAACAAAATAGCTCCGCCTCCCATCCCATATAACACCAATGGGAAAGGCACTGGGTTCATTTAAAGACAGGATTCCCTTCATGAGGCTGAACTCAGATATTAAACTGGGCTAAATATTTTCTATTGCTCTTGTCCCCTCTATCCCCTGGTGGGGGACTCAATAGAAAATCCATTTAGAAATAAATAAATAAGCTATATTTTTTCTGCACATTAAACATACTGAATATATTTGCAACTTTGATCCATACTTATCTTTATTCATGCAAAACTGTAACTCTATCTGACATTTCTTCTTAAAGGTTCTTCTTCCTCGCTACAATGTGCAAAGGAAATTTCTTATTATAAAAACAGTGCTGTGGTTTCAGCTGTTGTGTTTCTGTGAAATCAGCTGAGCTTTTTTCACCAGATACTGAGCAGGGGACTTGTGAAAATAGCATAAAGGCTCTTGTGAGGGGAGAACCCTTGCTAGGATCTAGTGATCAAAGTAAATTCAGAATTTGTATATATTTCTTAAACAGAAACCTTCAAAAGTCATTGCTGAATTCCCACTCAGCACTGGGGGCTCTTTGGTCCTAGCACAGGCCTAGGCACCTTCTGAGAGGGAGATCCAGTACTGGAAAGGTCGGTTCTAGAAATGTCTGTAAAACATACATTTGGCAAATGAATGAAGAAAGAAGCAAAGAAACACTGATAAAAAGATCTTCCACTCTGCTGACTTAAAGTTTGCTTTCCAAAGGAGGTTTGAAGCTTCCTACTGTTTTTTCAGCTTTGGATTTTTAAAAGGCAGGGCCTTTGAAGTCTAATGGGAGAAAGACAAGAAAGTGCCCCCCACTGCTGGTCTGCTCACCCACAAATGGCAGCCAATGCTGGCCTGCTTGCCCCTATTGCCCACAATTACCGGCCTGCTTCCCCCCCTCTGCCTTTCCTGCTGGCCTGCTTGCCCCCCAGCTGACATCCTGATGGCCTGCTTGCTCCCAACAGCCCCCTACTGCCGACCTGCTTGCCTCCAGCTGCCCTCTCCTCCTGGTCTAATCACCCCTAACCGCCTCTGCCTCACTACCATTTTTGGGGGACACCATATATTTACATTCGGTAGGTGTCATTTTCCATCACGTGTATGACCACTTTGTACCTGTTTGGGGGGATCACCTTATATTTACATTCCATGGGTATCATTTTCCATCATGTGTCTGACCTCTTAGTACCTGTTTAAGGGGGACACCTTATATTTACGTTCTGTTGGTATCATTTTCTATCACGAGTCTGACCTCTTTGTATCTGTTTTGGGGGACAACCTATATTTATATTCAATGGGGACTCATTGTCCATCAACAACCTGCCCTCTTTATATCTTTTTGGGAAACAACCTATATTGACATCAATTGGCATCAATCTTTCTCCTGGGGTCTCACCTAGAGTGTGTATTTGGCCGGTTTCCTGACACATGGTTTCGTGTTTAGTAAGGTGCTCTCCTGGGATGGGCTAAGCCTGGGGACTGGGGTTCTATAAAGAGGTTTTCCTTTGGAGTTAATGTGCTGAGAAAGAACTGGGTGTGCTAATGTGTTCTGTCTCAAGTATTTTGACACATATATTAAATACCTATTGATTCTGGAACACAAGGATGGGTTTGTAATAAAATGAGTTGGAGTAGAATTGAGTCCTGGATTTCCTCACCGCTCGTCACTGGCAGCAATGTCCGGGCTCCGGGCTCCCCACGTCCGGCCCCGGGTCCTGGGCCCCTGGAATGCAGACCTCCCTCGGCCAGGAGGCCAGAGAATGGGAGGCCAGGTTTCCTGTTTCCCAGGCAGCCGCTCTTCCCAGGCCTTGGTGTATTTTAAGTCCCTCTAAGTGGAATCCCATTTTGATTTGGGATTTCTATCACAGCAGGAGCTCAGCTTAAAATGATCCTTGGGTTTTCCAAGGCCACTCAGCTAGGAAGAGGCCGAGGAGGGAGGAGGACGGCAGGTGAAGATCCCCCCTGACCTGACCTCATGGGGGCCCGTCCAGCTGCCGCCTGCGTGTCCATCCTCCCTCACCAGCCTCTTCTGTAAGGTGCTTCCTGTGGCCTCCTTTCCCCTTCTTTCCGAGGCCCTGTCCCTGGGGGAGCCGCCCCCTCCGCGAGCTGCCCTCCCCAAAGCTGGGAGCCAGACTGAGCATGTGGACCCCTGCAGGCCGCTTCCCCTGCGCCACTGGCTGTTGCAGGGTCTCACCCTAACCGGTCACCCCTGGGAGCTCTCAGCCTCTGTCCCCTGATTCTCTCCACTCTGGGACAGCTCTGCAGGGCGCAACTCGACAATACCTGGGTCACCCCGCATCCTTTTCACAAACACTCATTAAAGCTCCCTGTGGGCTCACTCCCGGGTTCCACCCTGGAGGAAGACCCCTCCGTGCCCCTCTGCAGGACTGAGCCACCTGCTCCCCAGCACTGACCACTCCTGAGGTTCAGGCCTGAGGTCGCTGCCTTAGACCCCCTGCCTGGGCTGCGGGCTCCCCACTCTCCCTGGCTCCTCTGGGCTGCCTGCTTATCCAAAGCCACCAGCTATCATCACAGAAGCCAAAACCTGGGGTGCAGGCTGGACCCTCCACTCTCTACTTCCACAGGTTGTCGCTCCCCTGAACCTGCGTCTGGAATGGATCTGGAATGTGCCAGCCCCTCTTAGCTGACTGTTCTCATCCCAGGTCCCCCAGACAGCCCTGTGCCTGGGTCTTGGCAGGGCCTGGCCAACTGGTCTGCCTGCCTCCCACAACATCTCAGCCCCCTGGCACCTCTGGCATCCATCCCGCTCACCTACCTTTGTGTAACTCCCTCTCTCAGCCTCCACACTAGCTACACCCATCCTTTTGCAGAATATGTGTTCCATGTGACTCACCTCAGGGTGCATCCCACCCTCTATCACCCCCCTCCTGCCCCAGACAAGTTAGTCATACCCACAGCTTTCACTGCCATCTTCCCCAAAGGCTCCCAGCACCACCAGCCCTGGCCTCTCTTGGGAACCCCCAGATCTGTCCCCAGCTTGGAGGTCCCAAAGACACCTCCACCCCACAATGCTCAGCACATCATTCATCCTCCTCCCCCACCAAAGCCTCTATGCTCCTCCTCTCATCCCCACTGTCCCCTTGCCCCAGACCATGCTGGGCATCGCCCTCCCTTCCCCGTGTCCTATACCTCACTCCCCCAGCCGCACCCAACTCTACAGTCTTGCTCCCATACCACCCAACCCAGGGGGTGGTCCCCCCGGGGTGGTGCCACGGGATCCTGTTACTGAGGGAGCACCCAAACCAGGCCCTCCTGAGCTCCAGGGCCCCACCTCTCTGCACTGACTGGGAGCTGTGCTTCCTGGGGGGTGGCAGACATCCACGTGACAGCTGAGGGCTGAGGTCTTCCTGCAGGGAGGGTGGGGTCACCTGTGGCACCAGAGGGGCTCCCCCTGGGGAGAGCAGGAAAGTGAGAAAATGGGAAAAGGTCAGACACACCTTGGGAAGGAAGCATCCAGCCAAATCTTTATCAACCAACCAGAGGAAGAGGAGGGAGTATATTTATATGTACACACACACACAAACGCGCACACACAGACACACACATACAAACACACACACAGGTATATAAACATGTAGATACACAGCCCACTGACTCCCTTGGAAAGCTCTTCTTGATTTTTTGCAAAACAGGTGAATTTATAGCCACCTTATGCTTGCCCTGAATGACGGATGAGTGTCATTCCAATGAGAATGTTGGGTGCTTATGTTAGTAAGTCGGACAAACTGGAGGTGCCTATGAGATCCTCACTCTTTTGTTCATGATGTGAGTGACTACTCAGTCAGGTAGTGCTTTTCTGAATGCCAGCCCAGTCCCTCAATTCTTATAATGTGTTGGCACTGCAAGACCTACAGAGGTCTTTTTAAAAACCAGAGAGACAATTTACGTGTCATAATATTCACCCAGGGCACACTTTTAGGTTTAATCTTCACTATTAACATTTTCTTCATCACTTTCTCAAGTCTAGAGACAAGATGCACATAAGAAAAGAAATCAAGTCCTGATTTGGTAACACTGGCCAATTCCTATGGTGTAAATATTTTAGCAGAGGTGATTTCAGGCTGCTGACATGGTATCCCGACCACAGACATGGGAATAAATGTATGGTCCACCCTGCTCTATAATATCGCCTCCACGCAGGTACGATAGGTCTGAATAACCCCAAGAGTATGGGTAACAGGGAAACAATTCCAAGTAGCCAGTTTGGGGGTTTGTTTGTTTTTTAAAAATCTATTTTTATTGATTTCAGAACGGAAGTGAGAGAGATAGAGATAGAGAGAGAGAGAGAGAGAGAGAGAGAGAGAGATAGAGAGAGGAGAGAAACATCAATGATGAGAAAATCCTAAATTGTCTGCCTCCTGTACACCCCCAATGCGGATCAAGCCTGCAATCCAGGCATGTGCCCTTGACAGGGAATTGAACCATGACCTCCTGTTATATTGGTTGCCACTCAACCACTGAGCCTCGCCAGCTAGGCCAAGGGGCAAGTTTTGAGTACCCATAATCTTTTGTTCTTATTATGCTTTTATTGATTTTAGAAAGAGGAATAGGGAGAGAAAGACAGAGACATTGACCAGCTGCCTCCGCCCACACCCCTAACATGGACTGAACATGCAACCTGGGCCTGAACCCTGACTGGGAATGGAACCGGTGACCTTTGGTAGCATAGGACAATCAATGCCCAACCACCTGAGCGACACCGGCCAGGGTTACCACCTTTGCTTTTAATATAATTTATTGAATCACAAGTTCACATAAGTTAATTGTTAGCTGTGTCTGTGTTTATCACATGGCCTCGGAAGCCCCTGGACACACCCATGGGCTCTCACAAGCAGCACAGGCTGCTTCAGCTAGGCAAGGGCCACTGCTTGGTAGGGTGGGCTGAATGGCAGGGGCCTGCAAGGGTGAGAGTGAGCCCTCTGCCAGCGCCTGCACCGAAGAGGACCCACAGGAGGGGCTGTGGGACCATGGTCACAAGGATGGGAGAAGAGACTGTGCGGCTCCCAGGGTCTGCCGAATGTTCTCCCCCAGGCTCAGAGGGATAAAGGCCAGGGTTGTGGCTGGGTGGCTGGCCAAGGGAGCTGAAGAAGTGGGTTGGGTGACCTTGCAGCCTAGGGTATCCCGCCAAGGAAGGGCCCTGCTTGTGGCAGGCTTCATGTCCGCACAGGTGGGCGCATGGACCTGGGAGAACATGCCATAGGGAATGTGCCCGTGGCCTGAGCGCGTATTGGCCAGAATTTACGGGCAATTTCTACTCTGCTTGCTGTGCTGAGCCTGGTGTTGCCACTCAACCCCGGGCCTCCTGCCTCCCTGTGCGGCGTGGTGCCTCTTCTGGGGTGTGTTCTGTGCCCCCAGGTCCATGCGGATGGGACAGAGTGACCGTGGCCCAACATGGCCGGTGTAATACAGGAGCCTAGAGCAGCTCGGGGGGTGGGGGGGGGCACGTGCTGGGGACACACTCTGGGCCCCACGAGGACGCCCCTGTCGCCACAGGCCTGGAGCTGAAGGCTGTCCCTGAGCGCGTCATGGCCGGTGTCCCTCCTGCTGCGGGGGAAGGCTGCAGCGCCAAGTGCACAGTGACCTCCTGGGCCAGGTCGGGCAGAGGGAGGTCGGGGTCCATGGCTCTCACTCCCGACGGGACTTTCTGTCTCACTCGAACCCTGTGGCTGAGGAGGATGAGGGTCCAACACCACAGGCCTTGGGCCCTGGAAGCCCTGGAGTGGAGCCCAGAGCAGAGCCCAGAGCGGTGTACTCCTTGGCCGGTGTCATCCAGGTCAGAGGAGTCTCAGGGTCTGGGGTAGGTGGGCCTCACTGAGTGACAGGTGTCCTTGTGGAGGGCAGAGACTCGCTGGCAGAGAGAAGGTCATATGACTTGGGCACAGAGATGGGTGGGAGGATGGTGCTCCCAGCCCATGATCTTAGGACAGCTGGCTCCACCCGAAGCTGGGAGAGGTTTTCCCTGCAGCCCCAGGAGGACCAGCCTTGCCGTCTCCCTAATCCCGGGGGAGAGAGTTCTCAGGCAGCATGGAGTGCTCTGGTCCCTGCCCACCCGCCCGGTCACTGCCTCCTGGGCTACTGGAGAGAAGCCACAGGAGAGGAAGGGGCTCCCAGCTGCAGCCTCCAGGCTGGGGTGAGGAGCAGGAAGAGGGCTGCCTGGGGCGCTGGCTCATCCATGATGCTCTGGGCACCTCCCATCCTGTGCCCTGACCTGTGGCCCTCGGTTTATATCTGCCCAGAGGGCCTGAGGACCAGGGCACAGGGCTGTGCGAGGGAGACTCAAGAGCAGGCGTGACAAAGCTTGCCCTCAATCGGTTCCCACCGCCTGCAGGACTGCGTACACTCAGCACCCTCACTACCCCCACCCAAGTCTCTACAGCGTCTCCCTCTGTCTTACACCCTGGAGCCCATGCCTCTTTGTCATTCAGTGGTTTCTCTGGTGCTAATTGGGAAGAGGGAGTCAGTCACCCCCTTTCACAGGAACCAAAGGAAGTGAACCGATTTATTCCCACGGAGTGCTGACAAGGGCTCTGGCACAGAGGAGCTGCTCAGTGAATGAATGCCAGCGGCCTCCACAGGGACCAGGGCAGGTGGTGGACAGGAAGTTCTGTTTCTCTGCTCCTGGTGAAAGGCCTGGTCACAAACATAGGACAGTTCAAGCATGACAGAGGCTGACAGGTGTGCTACAGGGCAAGTGCTAGGGACAGGGTGCTTGTGTGCACACATGTGTGCATGAGAGAGAGGGAGGGAGGGAGAGAGAGAGAGTCTGTGTGTGTGTGTTTGCAGGACATGCAGTGTTTCCTAGGCTGTCATCCTAGAACTAGCTTAGGGAAAATGCATGAATCTATTTTAATGAAAAGGTAAGTGCAAATGTCCAAGCTCCTTCTGTGCCAGCTCACACTCAAATGGAGAGTGAGCGCCTGTTCGCCACACCGCCTCCTTCATTGACTCCTTCCTGGGTTTTCATCTTTGCCCATCTGGTAGGTGGAAGGTCAGCATAGAGAGGCCCTGTGAGAAGGGAAAGGATACAGGACCTGCAGGGCTTTCCTGTGGCAGCGAGAGCGCCCCCTGCCTCCCCTGCTCAGGGCACAGTGTTCCCACAGGAGGCACCTGGCAGCAGCCCCTTCCCTGTGCTGCTGCCTCCCGCCACCAGGGGCAGCCAGGGACCCTCGCCGGTACCGCCCACCGTGCGGAAGTCCCGCCCCTTCCGGAAGTCAGCAAGGCGCCTGTGGAGCCAATAGCATGGAGGTGCGGGGACTGTCTGACCTGAGTGGCTGCTGGCAGCCTGGGGCCAGGGCAGCCTGGAGGCTTCTGCGGGGTAGATGGCGAGTGGGGGCCCCCGGGCTGAGGACCGCCCCGCTCAGGCCCCGGGTCCTCGGGGCTGTGGACCCCCGATCTGCCCGCACCAGCGGCTCCTGGAGGCGCCTTCCTAGTCAGGGTTTTGTGTCTGAGGAAGACGCCCCCTCAAGGGCCAGCCTACCTGCCTCCCTGCGGTGGGCGCTGGACCTGGCGCCGGCCCTGCCCTGTGTGGCCCCGCTCTGGGCTCTGCTCCAGGGCTTCCAGGGCCCAAGGCCTGTGGTGTCAGACCTGCATCCTGCTCAACCACAGGGTTCGGCTCAGACAGAAAGTCCCTTGGGGAGTGAGAGCCGTGGACCCGACCTCCCGCTGCAGGTCTGGCGTCCACGGGACGTGGCCCAGGAGGTCCCTGTGCACTTGGCGCTGTAGCCTTCCCCCACGGCAGGAGGGACACCAGCCATGACACACTCAGGGACATCCTTCAGCTCCAGGCCTGTGGCGACAGGGGCGTCCTCGTGGGGCCCAGAGTGTGTCCCCAGCCCATGGGCCGCCCCTGAGCTGCTCTGGGCTCCTGGATCCATCAGACAGCAGGTCTGCAGAATGTGTGCACGTCCCCTCGGTATCACTGCAGGTGCTCCAGTAAGTCCAACACATGAATGCTACTGCTCATTTTAAAGGCTCTACTAAGCTCTATTTTATTTATTTTCATTTTTTATTTTTTTGGCATTTTCTTTCTCTTTTTCAAGAAAAAAGATTTTAAATATAATAATGTTACATGCAATAAACAATATTTCAAGAAAATGAATTTAAATATAACT
This sequence comes from Myotis nattereri, assembly GCF_964212035.1. Lineage (NCBI taxonomy): Eukaryota > Metazoa > Chordata > Mammalia > Chiroptera > Vespertilionidae > Myotis > Myotis nattereri. Next base: position 16,203,773 of record NC_138085.1, read on the forward strand.
AGAGGCCTGGTGCCCAGATTTGTGCACCAGGGGGGTCCCTTGGCCTGGCCTGCGCCCTCTCACGATCTGGGACCCCTCAGGACATGTCCGAGCCCCACAGGCCAGGTGAGGGACCCCATGGGGCCTCTAGTGTGCATATAAGATCTTTGGTGCATCACTTCCCACCTTCCCCCTCCCTCCTTCCCTCTGAGATTCATTTTTCTGTTCCATGTTTCCATGCCTGAGCTTTGAGTGTCGGACCCCCGATGGTGAGTGCACATCATAGCACTGGACCAAGGGTAGCTTAGGACTTTATATACACTGAGGGGCTAGATTATTATGACCACCTGATGTTTGTAGGCAAATAAGCCATACACTGCATTGTTTGGGATATGGAAGCTGAAGGCCTGGTTAAACACCTTTGCTGTCTGCAGTTACCAAGATAAAACATCTCCAATTTGCACAGGAACACAAGGATTGGATAAGTTGAGCATTGGAAAAAAGTCATGTGGTCCGAAGAATGATGTTTCCAGTTGCATCATGCAGATGGCAGAGTGAGAATTTGGTGGAAACAGCATGAAAGCATGCACCCCACATGCATGAGTACAGTCCTTCAAGCTGGTGGGGGAGGTGTTAAGGTCTGGGACATGTTTTCCTTGGCATGATTTGGGCCCTTTAATTGGTGTGGAACAACATCTGAATAGCACAACATACCTAAGTTCATGCTATCATGTTGATGGCGTTTTCCAATGGAGATGGCTTCTTCCAACAAGACAATGTGCCGTGTCACGGTGCTCGTATTGTGCAGGAGTGGTTTCAAGAACATGAGGGAGACTTTACCTTGCGTAGGTGGCCCCCACAATCACCAGATCTCAATCCAACTGAGCATTTGTGGGACGAAGTTAAAAGAGCCATCAGGCAGCTGGTTCCACAACCATCAAATCTCACAGAACTGGACAGTGCTATTCATCAGGCATGGTGTCAGATTCCTCACATCATCTTTCAACATCTCGTGGAGTCAATTCCAAGAGGAATCGCTGCAGTATTGAAGGCAAAACGTGGCCCAGCGAAATACTGATGGTGTCATAATAATCTGGCTACTCAGTGTATATAGGCTTGTGGCCCAGTGCCCGAAATTTGTGCTTTGGGACGGTGCGGTGTCTCTCAGCCCTGCCTGCATCCTTTCCAATCTAGGACGCCTTGGGGTGGTCTGAATGCTGGTTTAGGCATGATTTCAGGGATCGGGCCTAAACTAGCAGTCAGACATCGCTCTCAGCATCCAGGACTGCTGGCTCCTTACTGCCCACCTGCCTGATTGCCCCTAACCACTTTGCCTGCCAGCCTGTGTACCCGCAGCTGCCCCCCAGGCATCTACTTACCCTCAACTGCCCCCCTTGCCAGCCTGCTCACCCTCAACTGCCCCCCACTGCCGGTCTGCTCACCCACCACTGGCCCCCAATGCTGGCCTGCTCGCCCCCAATTGCCCACAATTACCGGCCTGCTTCCCCCATCTGCCTCTCCTGCTTGCCTCCTTGCCCCCCAACTGACCCCCCTGATGGCCTGCTTGCTCCCAACTGCCCCCTACTGTCGGCCTGCTTGCCCGCTGCTGCCCTCTCCTCCTGGCCTAATCACCCCTAACCGCCTCTGCCTCGGCCTCACTACCATGGCCTTGTCCCAAAGGACATCTAGAACAAGGGTCCTCAAACTATGGCCCTCGGGCCACATGCAGCCCGCTGAGAACATTTATCCGGCCCGACGGGTGTTTTTGCCGCAACTGCCTGTCCTGCTTAGCAGCCAACTCGTCCCGGGCCCGCAGTGCGCATGTGTGGAATGTCTGAGGGACAGTGAACTGGCCCCCTATTTAAAAAGTTTGAGGACCTCTGATCTAGAAGGTCTCCTGGTCTAATTAACATATTAACCTCTTATTAGTAAAGATGTTATGTGCAATAAACATGAATATTTCAAGAAAAACTTTTAAATATAATATTACCTGTAATAAACATTAATATTTCAAGGAAAAAAGATTCAAAATATAATAATATTACCAAAACTATACTAACATAGTATATCACAAAAGTTGTAGGAAATATTAAAAATCTGCAAATAACAGGATTACTTCTATTATATTCTAAAATAGTTTTTGCTCTGGCTCTATTTTTTGTTCATCAGTTTACGTTTTTCATTATATTCCACAAATGAGTGAGCTCACATGATATTTGTCTTTCTCTGACTGGCTTATTTTGCTTAGCATAATGCTCTCCAGGTCCATCCGTGCTGTTGCAAATGGTAAAAGTTCCTTCCCTTTTAGGGCAGCGTCGTATTCCATTGTATAGACATACCACGGTTTTCTAATCCACTCATCTGCTAAGTGGGGCCCGTAGGCTGTTTCCAAATCTTAGCTCTTGTACATTGTGCTGCTATGAACAGAGGGGTGCATATGTCCTTTCTGATTGGTGTTTCTGATTTCTTGGGATATAGTCCTACAACTGGGATTACTGGATCAAATGGGAGTTCCATTTTTAATTTTTTGAGGAAACTCCACACTGTCTTCCACAGTGGTTGCACCAGTCTGCATTCCCACAGCAGTGCAAAAGGGTACCGTTTTCTCCCCATCCTCGCCAGCACTTGTGTTTGTTGATTTGTTGATGATAACCATTCTGACGGGTGTGAGATTGTATGTCCTTGTCGTTTTGATTTGCATCGCTCTGATGATTATTGTCTGATATTTTGCTGCCTATGGATTCTTCTGCGTATGGATATATGCCTGATATTTTTCTGCCTACGGATTCTTCTAAGATTTTTATGGTTTCCCGCCTTATGTTTAAATCCTTTATCCATTTTGAGTTTATTTTTGTGTTTGGTGTAACTTGGTGGTCTAGTTTCTTTCTTTCTTTCTTTCTTTCTTTCTTTCTTTCTTTCTTTCTTTCTTTATTTCTTTCTTCTTTCTTTCTTTCTTTCTTTCTTTCTTTCTTTCTTTCTTTCTTTCTTTCTTTCTTTCTGAATTGAGTTTAATGTCCTGGGTTGATTTCTGGATTCTCTGTTTGATTTCATTAGTCTACACGTCTGTTCTTGTTCCAGTACCAGGCAGTTTTGAGAACTGAGGCTTTGTAATATGGCATAACATCTGGTATTGTGAGTCCTCCCACCTTGTTGTTCTGTCTCAGGATTCCTGTGGCTATTCGGGGTCTTTTTAAATTCCATATGAATTTTTGAATAGTTTGTTGTAGGTCTGTGAAATATTCCGTTTGTATCTAAATGGGATTTTCATTGAACCTATAGATTGCTATCAGTGTTATGGACATTTTAATGATGTTGATTCTACCAATCCATGAACACGGTATATCCTTCCATTTGTTTATGTCTTCCTCTATCTCTTTTTTCAACATCCTGTAGTTTTCTGAGTACAGGTGCTTTACTTCGTGAGTTAAGTTTATTCCTAGGTATCTTAATTTTTTTGGTGCAGGGGTAAATGGGATTGTTTTATTAGTTTCTCTCTGTGTGAGTTCATTATTGGTGGATTTTCTGAAACAGTCTGAGGAGTATACTAGTAGGTGCTAGTTCTTCTTTGAATGTTCGGTAAAACTCCCCTGTGAAGCCATGTGTTGGATGATTAGTGACTTTGACTATGTTTTCATATGTCTCTTGGCCTTCTGTGTGTCCTCTTTCGAAAAATATGTATTTAGGTCCTTTGCCCATTTTTTGATTGGATTATTTACCTTGGTTTTGTTAAGCTGTAGGAGTTCTCTGTAATTTTTGGAGAATAAGCCCTTATTGGACATAACATTGGCGAATGTGTTCTCCCATGCAGTGGACTTGCTTGTTCTTTTGGATGATGCGTTTTCCTTTGATGTAGTCCCATTTGTTTCTTTTCTCCTTAGTTTCCATTTCCTTAGGAGCTGTATGGGTCAAGGTATTGCTGTACTTTATTTTAAAGACTTCAAATAAATTCAAAGTTTGAGAAAATTTGATGTAGTTAAGTAATTCCATTAGTGTGTTGAAAACATTCAACCATTCAAACATTCCATTTTATACATAATTTTTATATCTGCAGAATTCAAATTTCTCTTTTTGGAAATCTATTTCTGTTGACTTAGGAGAAAAAGGGAGAGGGAGAGATAGAAACATCAATGATGAGAGAGAATCATTGACCACCTGCCTCCTGCACGCCCCACAGTGGGGATTGAACTGGGCGTGTGCCCTGACCAGGAATTGAACAGCAACATTCTGCTTCCTAGGTCGACGCTCCACCCCTGAGTCATGCCGGCTTGGCTAATTTCTCTTTTTTAAGTTCTATTTGAACATAATGTCGTGGTCATGGCTTGCTCTCCAGGTTGATGTTTAGTGAAAAGGCTCCAATTGGGAGTTTACAGGTTAAATGTATTATTTATTCAATTAGGAGTAGCCCCTGTCTATGGGCGCTGGCCTCTGTGAAGTCATGGTTCCCTCCTGCACATCTGCGCCCCTCCTGGAGGCTTCTAGCATTTAGTGTTTTCCTTCAGCAGTGACAGGTGTTTACGACACTCTGAGCTGTCGGGCCAAACTCACGTGCACCCACAATTGAAGGCGCCCCCCATAACCTGCTCTACTCCCCTCCCCCAGGGTTCCTCTTCCAGCCCCTGTTCCTCAGAGTTTGCTCTTTTCCATCTAGTGGCTGTGTGGCTGGTCACGGCTGCTGGGTCTCTGGGTCTTCCTTCCCAGATCCCGCAGGACTGCTTCTGGCAGGCCTCCCTTCAGTCTTTCCCTTCCACAGGGCTCCACGCCCCCACCTGGTGCTACTCCCGCCTCCTCCTCCATGCTCAGCTGCGCTCCAGAATGAGGGCTGTGGGATGTGCAGCGCTGCAGACAGATGTGCGGTGCTCTGTTTCCAAGAGCTAGACAGCTGCTGGCTGAGGCGGTCCCCCTGGACTGAGAAGGTGAGAGGGTGGCTCACAGGCAGGTCCCAGTGCTGTGGCGGGTTGCTCTGGGCTGCAGCCAGCAGTCCGCGTGGCCCTGTGCCAACCCTGCACACTCAGACCGGGTCTTACAGGGTATGTCCCGTGGCTGTGAGTGTCCTACCAGGTGTGCGTTGATGCGCTGGTTTGAAAAGGACTGACTCTTTCAGCATAAACGCCTCAGCTGGCTGACAAGAACGGTCCCTGAGAGGAGCGCGCTGCCAGGATGGTCAGGTGTGTGCGATGATGCTGGGTCTGCTTCACTCCTGCAGTTCGGAGCTCCCTCTCTGGAGGCCGCACTGAGGAAGTTCCATGACATCTATAGAAAGGGAAGCAGAGGCACAGAGGGTGGCAGCCGGCTCACCATCCTTGCCCTTTTGTATGACTTCCACCTGGTACAGTCTCTCCGCATCTCCTACATGTTGGAAAAACTGACTGGAACTTTCACAGAGAAAGATAAGGAACTGATCCTGTTCAGGCTGAGAAATGGGGATTTTCATTGAGAAAACACGATGCTATGTCCCTGGCAATGATCAGAGAGATCAGGGCAAAGCCAGCGGGGCAGGCAGCACGTTCCGGGTCCAGACCTGGGACGGTGGGTTCCTCGACCTGCCTCCTAAGTGCCTAAGTGCACAGATGCTGAGCAGCAGGTGAAATGAGTGGGGAAATGCTGTGTGCCATGCCCTAGCCATCTGTTATCGTCTGCTCCTGGGATGAAGATGTTTTTATCGTGAGTGTGTGAGCAAACCTTATTCCTTTACTAAAACTCGGGTCTTTTGTGAGTTAAGAATCGATTTAATTCACACTCATCTGTTCAACAAATGTTCACTGAGGAAGGCCGTGTGGCTCAGGGCTCAGGTGTCAGCGACCTGGACTTCTGGCTCAGCAGTGGACAGCAATGTGACCTGAGTCTTCCAAGCCTCAGTTTCCCCTTGTAGAACACAGGGCTGAGCAGAGCTCCTGTCTCTTTTCCTTTTGTGCAGATCAGAGATAGGGGAGGGCGGGGAGCCCCGAGGGATGTGTGAGGAGCAGGAAGAGGGTGCGTGTGGGGCCCACAGGGGAGCAGGGCAGAGGCCGTTGCAAGGACTTGGGCGTTGATCCTGGAGGCACCTGGAGGGTTCTGAGTGGGAAAATGGACTGGGAAGGGTTCGTGCTAACGGTCACCCTGGCTACAACGTAGAAGAAGGAGGTGGTCAGGCAGGAAGACCCCCTTCAGGGGTCAGAGATGGTGGTGGGAGGATTAGCTCTGTGGTAGTGGACGTGGGTGTGGGAGAGGGTGTGGGAGTTGGAACTGACCAGGCGGAGAATGGGTGGGAGGGAAGGCGGGGTCAGCGCATGTTCTCAGCTGGGCCTTTAGTGGACAGCACTACATGCAGGAGACACAGGCTCAAAAGGGAGGACGGGACCATCCTGAAACGTGACATGCTCACTGGGATGTGCTGTGGTCTGAGCCCTCTGAGGACGCACAGCCCTTAACATACGCAGTGGACACTGTGAATGGGTGGGTGTGATGCTGTGTGAATGCTCTCACTGAAAAGTGAATACTCGGAGAAATCTCAGACAGGGCCCTCTGGGAGGTCTCTGAATTGTGCTTGCAACTTTTCTCTCAGTGTGACATTCTTTCCAGTTGAAAAGTTAAAGAGTGTACAGGCCAGGGGTGGGGAAGGAATGGCCAATGTCGTGGAGAGGAGGGGTGGCTCAGAGCCCAGGGCCAGGAGGGAGGAGTGCAGGGAGGGGGGAGAACCAGTGGGAGGAGGGGTGTGGAGGGGAGCAGGAGAGGGAAGGGGAGCTCTGTGGGTAGTGGTCCAGGCCCCGGTGGAGGTCTGGCGGGAGTCCGGTGCCGGGTCATGTTAAAAGGCTGCAGAGGCTGGAGTGGGGATGGTCTGCCTGCGACCATCGGGTTTATCAGCAGTGGTGGCCACGTGCAGAGTTGGTTTGTTTCTTCCCAAGTTGAAGTGATGACCATTTGCAATGGATGGCTCTCTCTTTCTTTTCTTTATGTTTTTAAGGTTCGCTGTGTGCTGGAAACGATGTTGGTTCTGAAGAGCAGTGGCATGCAGAGGATTCCGAGCTGTGAGCTGAGCCTGTGGAGAAACTGAGGAAATTGCTAAGAGGGGAAGTGAGTGCCCTGTGGACGTGGACCCACCGTGGAAGGCTGGGAGGTAGTTGGAGCCGCGAGTCGGGTGCCCGGCCTGGTCAGCAAGAGTTGCGAGGGAGCGAATGGCAGCTGTGTTTCTGCGGTGAGACCCTGTGAGGGTCCCGTGTGCAGTGTGTCCCTGTGAGATCAGCATCCCCCACACTTAGCCGGTGGTGCTGGACTCGGCTGTGCAGCAGAATCACCATAGACCTTCTGACCACTTTGGAAAAGGGCCCACCAGGACCGGAGGCGTTAGCCCAGCAGGAGAGGGGCTTGTCTATGTAACCTCCCCAGGTATGTTTACGTGGGGCCACAGCAGAGACCCACCGCCCTCTCCAGTCAGGGCGTCCTCTACCCTTACTTCTTTATTCATTTTTTTTGAGGAGAATTCTTATTTTATATATACTTTTATTGACTTCACAGAAAACTAGAGACGGAGCGTGAAAGAGAAATGCCAATGATGAGAACCATTGATTGGCTCTCTCCTGGACACCCCGCATTGGGGATGGAGGCCACAACTGGGACATGGACCCCAACCTGGAATCCAACCATAACTGCCTGGTTCTGGTTCATAGGTTGACACTCAACCACTGGACCAGGCCGACAAGGCTCGTGTGCCGGTAAACCTGCTTGTATAAAGAAAAGAATGGTATTGCTGGTTTAGTTAGCTTCAAGGTATTCTTTGAAACTATTGGAGAAGTTGCTAAGAATTGATAACTGAAAATTTGAGAATGACTTTCTACAACCTAATGGAACCCACTTTTTCTTTAAATCCTATGGCAAGGATGTGCTTATTGATTTGAGAGAGGAAATCATTGATGTGAGAGAAAAGCATCAATTGGTTGCCTCTCATACACACTCCCACTGGATACTGAACGCCCAACCTAGGTATGTGCCCTTACTGGGAATTAAACCCACAGCCTTTCCGTGTAGAGAATGATGCTCCAGCAAACTGATCCACACCGGCCAGGTCGTGGACCAATTTTTAGGAAAGAAAACTTTCTGTGACTCCTAACCTTTGTGCATATCCGTGGTCCAAAATACAGCTCAGTCCATGGGAGTTCATGGAACACCTTGATGACTTTGAGTTGAGTGAATGAGATGCAATGTGTGCAATGTGCTCATCACTGTGCCAGGCTTGTGCTCACTCTTTTGTGGTTTCAGTCGGCCTCATCCTGTTTTCTGTGTCATTCTTATGTATTTTCCTTAAAAATAGCACTAGGTTCATAAATTTTGCATCGTTTCTCTAAAATGTTGGCCCTGAAAACGGGGAGCAGAGAGTTTGAAATTTTATCATCCAGTTTATATCCCTTTGGCATAAGCTCATCAATTCAACTGTTCTTGAAATCTTGTTTTGCATAATGATAAATAATTTTCATTATCTCAAGATTCCTAAAAGTATATGTTATCCGCTGTGTTCTCACTTCAGGTCACTGCATCTTTAAATTTGTTTCCAGGTTAGATCACATTTCGTTGGACATGAATTGAAATCTCATCATGCTGCCCACAAATGAAGGCGGTTAGATTTATGGAATAGCTTCTGTACGAGGAATTGATTGAGATAGTTATGAAAAAGTCACCACTTTAGGTGGGATTTTTTTCAGTTTTGTTCTTTTGTTCGGGGCAGGAATAGACTGCTGGGGACTCGCTATGATTACAAGGAATATTAATGGTGCTCTGTTAACCATGATTGTTCTGTTCTAATGAGGGAAAGCATGTTCTGATCTGGTGGAGAGTTGTCCGCCATGGGACATGGGAGCTAACAAGGGAATGCAGGCCACCCTCGTTTCTGAGAAAGGCCTAGATCAGCAACCTCGTTGCCTGTAATCTGGTCCCGGAGCCACCCGGCCTCTGCCAACACCCAGCCTGAGTTGCCTGTAACCTGTAACCACTATACCTTCCTACATTCCCAGGCCTGAAATGTCTGCTTTCCCTTGGGATCTTTGTCCTTCTACCCAAGATAAGCAGCTGGCTTATTGGGGGTGGGGGACTGGGGGTATAGCAGACATCTGTGGGTGACCTGCTGCTCTCTCCTTCTGCTGCATTCATGGAATAAATGATCTCAACCCTGTCTCTGCTTCATTGGCTCAAGGAGTGACCAGCAGCCCGGACCCATTGCTTGTCCAGATTCACTTTCAGTAATTTTATAACAGTCATTGGATCTGGATAATGAATCGAAATGCTAATCAGTACTCTCCCCCCACCCCCAATCTAAGTCCAAAGATTTCATCTACTTTAAACAATTTAAATTTGTCTTAAATTAAGAATGAGTTTTTTAATTAACCCAAGTAAACCATTACTAGTTTAGAAATAATTGATTGGCAGCCTAAATGTTTAAATTCTGTTCTGAGGGTGCCTGTATATTTGTTCTGTAAATGTCTTTCTTGCATGTGCTAATTTAGTACTCCTTGCACAGAAAGCTATGTACAAAGTCCTTTTGTTAAAATATTTTCCAGTCCGGCCGGCATGGCTCAGTGATTGAGTGTATCACTACGACCAGGAGGTCACCATTCGATACCCAGTCAGGGCATATGCCCTGGTTGGGGGCTTGATCCCCATTATGGGGCGTGCAGGAGGCAATTGATCAATGCTTCTCTCTCATCATTGATGTTTCTCTCTCGTTATCTCTCCCTTCCCCTCGGAACTCAATAAAGATATATTTTTTAAAAATATATAAAGTATAGCCCTAGCCAGTTTGGCTCACTGGATAGAGGGCTGACCTGGGGATTGAAGGGACCCAGGTTTGATTCTGGTCAAGAGCATGTACCTTGGTTGTGGGCACATCCCCAGTGGGGAGTGTGCAGGAGGCAGCTGATCGATGCTTGTCTCTCATCAATGATTCTAACTCTCTATCCCTCTCCCTTCCTCTCTGTAAAAAATCAATAAAATATATATTTTTAAAAATATATATGTATATAAAATATTTCTCAAATATATAGCTTTACTTTGTTCATTTTCCTTATAAACTACACATTAGTGAGTGGTCTGTCAAATTGTTTTTTAGGCAATTGACTGGTGGACTTGAGGGGTCTTACGTATGAACTATTGACAGTCGATGGTGAGAATTTCCGATCTGGGCTCTGTAGGTAAGACTTCACAAAATAAAATGATTGTGTAGTTCCCTGAAAGGAACGAATCAAATTTCTGTAATGTGGCTGATAGGAAAAAATAATTTTTTGAAACATAGACAGACATATCAGAATGAAGTGGTTAATTTCCATTGATAATGGTATAGGATCTATAAACATAACCTTTATGTTTCTTTATATTTTATGTGCCAGATAGATCTTAATCTTGATGGGGAGAGTGTCCTAATTTTTGCGTATTCCTAAAGCAGTTGGCATGGGGCATGAGCCTCTGGCAGAGCTGTTTAGAATGCTGGGCCTAGAGCAGTTTGGTTGTGGGGCCATGGAGACAGTGGAATGTTAGGTGCGAGGTCGGTGGGCGTGGAGTCGGTGGGCGTGGAGTTGGAGGGTGAGGAGTCGGTGGGTGCGGAGTTGGTGGTGCAGAGTTGGTGGTGCGGAGTCGGTGTGAATTGTCAGTGTGTGAAGAGTCTTTGTGAAGAGTTGGAGTAAGAAGAGTCGGTGGTCGTAGAGTCGGTGAGTGCAGAGCCTCTTCCTGTGTGAGAAGGGACTGTCCCTGCCTCCCCCTCAGGGCTCTTGTGAGGAGTGACTGTGCAAGGACAGAGGGCACCTGGCGCAGGGCCGGGGATGGGCAGAGAGACGTTGTCCAGGTGACTCCTGAGTCTGTGAGCAAACCCTTCCCGCTGCCAGGCTTTGACCAGAACCGTGTCCACTGGCGGCAGGCCCACGGCTTCCCTTCTACCAATTGGGATCCCTTGGCCTGGCCTACGGGAATTCGGCTGAAACTGGCTCTCTGACAGCCCCTGAGGAGTCCCAGATTGCGAGAGGGCATAGGCGAGGCAGTGGGACTCCACTGGTGTATGATGAGGGCGGGGAGGGACACAGGAGGTTGGCTAGTGGGGAGGGACCCTGGGAGGGCCCCAGGGCATGTCAGGCCTGTCTAGTTCAGCCCCAATCAGCCAGACCCCAGCAGCAAGCCAACCTGCCAGTTGCAGCGTCGGCCCTCCAGTGGTCAGTGCACGTCATAGCAAGCTGTTGAGTGGCCTTAGCATATCATTCGTGTATTATGCTTTCATTGGTTGAATGGATGACCGGACACTTAGCATATTAGCCTTTTATTCTATAGGATGTTAAAAAAAACAACAAACAAACAAACAAACAAACAAAAAAAAACAAACGGATAGGGCCTGACTGCTGTGTTGCTTTCTGTAAGGATGGATGTAGGTGGGTGACTGGCAATAAGGGTCTCTGCTGGCAACTAGGATGTGGGTCGAGCTGTGATTTGGGAGTCCCTACAGCAATTCCAAGACATGGTAAACCAGCTAAGGGGCCTGAGAGCCGCCTGTCCTCTTGTCACCTGCTTTACAGCCCTGTGCTGTGCGTCACTTTGCTCAGACACCACAGAGGCCTCATGGGTCTTCATCACCTACCACTGGGTCAGCATGTCTTTTAGTGGCTGTAGGTCTCCCAGCAGGACCCTGTGCTGGAGTCCCTTCTGTGCAGCAGTGCTCTAGGAAGTGAGCAGGTGCATGGAGGCCCTTCATCCTGGGGAATGAGGGTAGCTGCCCTGGGGCGGGGCAAGCCAGCGGATTCCATGGTGCGCATCCTCAACCCACTCCTCTTCCTGCACTAGGATCGTGGACACATCCCCCAGCAGTTCCTTGAGGAGCTGCTGGGGGACATCATGGCCCTCGAGGCTGAACAGGTCCAGAGGAGGAACCAGCCTGCCCACCTGAGCTGGGACCTGGAGCAGCTGATAGAAGGTAGGCAGCAGCCCCTGGCGCCGGAGAGCCAGCCTGGCTGTGGCTTCTCCCTCACCCAGGGAGCTGAGCCCTTGGCTCTGAATCTCCTGGGTCAGCCCACCCTCAGCCCAAGTCAGTAGGGTGTGATTCAGGGGCCATTTGGGACCGTTTCATTGCCATTCTACACAAGGGGAACATGAGGGGCCTGCCAGCCTCAAAGTCAGGACATGAACTACAAGTAAGTAGATTCAGATTTCTCAGCGCCCGTGTGGACAGTCCCGGGAGCTTCCAGATGACAGCACGCTGACCCCAGAGGCTGTCTTAGATCTGTCCGTGGGGGATTGAAAGCTCTGGATGGCAGGAGCTTCTCCAGTGCTCACTCACCTGCATTATAACAGAGGCCTGGGCTGATTTCCTCCGTTCATGTCCTCCTCGGGCAGATGGGTGCAGTCTGCTCTCTGTCTCCCTGGGCAGGGGCTGCTCAGTGACCTCTCCTCCCGAAGGACCTCACCCACAGGTGGCAAGTCCTCGACACAGGCGCCCAGATCCGCTACCCCCCGCAGGCATACTGGTCAATTACCGTGCCTCCCACTCCCCAGATGAGCCACCCAGAGCCCCCCCCCCCCCCACTCTGACAGCTGGCCCGGACCATGCCATGTCTTTGCGTCTCTGTGAGTCTCTGAAATCCTTGACTAGACAGTCAGGTTAGAACTCGGTAAAAAGTGGTTCCAGCAGTTCCACCGTCTGGAACTTCTGCTTTGGCCTCTCCACGGTCACCTGCCTTCTTCTTAAGCTCTGGATGGCTCCCCTACCGGCCCCCAGCTGAGCCAGCACAGGGGCCACAAACAACAGCGGCAGCACCTTGTGTACGACACCCAGCTGACCATCCCCGGCCCTCACACCTTGGCCTCGGGGTGGGGGGGTGGCCGTCTGGGGGGATGGTCCTCTCGGGGCCAGAGTCAGAGAGGGGAAGTGGAGGCCCTGGAAGCTGGGCTCTGACTCCACTTTGCTCTTCAGCCTGCACGCGGATCACTGATTTGGAGGAGAATACCCATGCCCTCCGGGGCACAGTAAAGACACTGCAGGAGGAGAACCAGCAGCTCCGGAAAGAGGTAAAGGTGGGCGGTGTCCGGAATAGACGGGCAAGCCGGTGGCCAGGTGTCCCGTGGGGTGACAGGTTTGGGGTTTGCTCTCAAGCCAAGTTCACTCTGTGACCTGACTGTGGCACGGGCTGGGTCTTTGGCTCTGCAGCTGGAAGAGTTGGGGACCCAACTCACCCAGGACAAGGCCAACAGCCAAAAGGAAGAGCTGAAGGGAGAACTCCAGTCTAACATCGCCAACACCGTGAGGCCCTCCAGGGCCACGCAGGTAGGCCCTCCAGAGCGCATGTCCCCCTGGCGACCCCGCCTGCCCGAGGGAGCCTCCAGGATCACAGCCGTGTCCTGGTCATTGATCAGTGATTCCTGGGTGACCATATTCCCTCGCTCAGCTGCAGCTCAGACCAGCAATTCTCAGCCGCTGCCGGCCGCGGGGGCAGGTGTTGCCTCCCTGGGACACTGGCCATCTTGGTGGTGGTTGACAGGACTGAGGGGAGGAGGAGGGCGGTGCTGCTGGCTGTGTCCATTCGATGGTTGTTCCGTAAATATCAGGGTCAGTTGGCTGCTAGTGTTGTTCAGATATTCTGTATCCTGACTGCTGTGCTATGTACTTTTTCTTTTTCTTTTATTTTTAAAATGTTTTTATTGATTAAGTTATTATTTTTTTGTGTGATTAATCACTATGCTTTTATTATGTTCAATTTGTAACAATGAAATTGGGGGTCACCACAACATGAAGCACTGTATTAAAGGGTCGCAGCATTAGGAAGGTTGAGAACCACTGGTTTAAGGTTTATTTTGACCTCAAATGCTGGCCCCTACCTATCCTGGCCCTGTTCCGGGCTTGGGCAGGAGGCAACCAACTGATGTGTTTCTCTCACATCGATTCTTTCTTTCTTTCCCTCTCTCCCCCACTCTCTCTAAACATCAAATATCCTCTCGGGTGGTAAACGTGGTCGGGGGTGAATGTTCTTGAGCATCCCCAGGAAGGCCTGCGGGGATGCTGCCTCCACATTCTGGAAGGTGTTCTGGACTCTGCCAAACAGGATGAAGGATTTCTCCTCCAGATCGATGAACCCCAAGTGGTTCTCATCGAACAGGATGACGACTCCAGGGTAGCGCCAGTGTGAGGGACATACGGGAACAGTTTCCATGCCATAGAAACATATCCTGCAGGTCCGGGGGTAGTTCTGGTCCCTTGGGCTCAGGCCCACAGGCAGAACAAACGGGACAGGCTGCTCCTCTGCAGCTGCAGCCCCGGACTCCCCGACGCTGGCCTGGGCGGGGCTCTGCCAGCCATGGCCCTCGCTTTCCTCGGTCCCGTCTTCTTGCTGCTGCTGATGCTCCCGGAGCACCTGCTCCTCCATCTCCCGGACCACGCGGGAGAGCTCGTGGAAGTCACGGAAGATCTTGCCACCTCGCAGCTGGATGCGGCGCGTGAGGTGGATCTCTAATATGTGGAATGCGATTCCCGTGCTGTGTGTGAGCCTGGCACACTTCCCGTGGAAGCTGAGCATGAAAATCGTGAGGCCCAAGCGATCTGATCGCATTTGCCTTGGAAGAGGCCTGGCCTGATGAGGTGGTCCTGGTGGCTGGGTGGGAGGCAGAGGCGGCGGTAGGTCCAGCAGTGATGCCGCACTGTGACATTCCATATCAGCGCCCCCAGTCCCGAATTCCTCCCTAAGCCGCGTGGGTGAATCCCTTCGGTGGTCTCTCTTCTGGCACTGGCTGGTGAGCCTGTCCTTCCGAAGCTGCAGGTGCCGGCTGTGGGGCCTGCGGTGGCGGCCTTCCATGCACTCCACCATGGCTGATTTCCGCTCAGTCAGGCGGATTCGGAACGCGGGCTTGAATTGCATTGGGCCGTCCACATGGGTGTTAAGACCAGGCCTGTACGTCCAACCAGTAAGGCCTAAGCCGTCCACCGCTACATACAGCATTGTTTTATAGAGCTCAATATCTCGCCCCCACAAACCCAAAATGTGTCTGTCTGGGTGGAACAGCTTCGCATAGACTTCTCGGTAAGACGTGCCTACTGCCTCCAGATTCTGCAAGGTTTCACAAACGCCAAACTCCTCCCGGCAGCTCCATCTCCAGATGTTGTCTGTGTGCAGGGTGCGGCGGAATTTGGTGCAGACCTGGGCCAGGCTGGCCAGGTCGGTGATGGGGAGCGAGGCACAGATAACCACCAGCATCTCCACCCTCAGGTCCTGCAGCGAGCAGTGCGGGGGCAGCCTGGGGATCGCGATTCTTCCACTCCCCACCCAGCACCCCGCTGCGGCGTCCGCCTCCAGGTGCTTTTCTGCTGGGGCCCGCTTGCCCTCGGCCGCTGCCTTCTCAGCCGGGCCCTGGCTCTTCTGAGGACACCGCTTGCCCTGGGCCTTTGCCATCTCAGCCGGGCCCTGGCGCTCCTGAGGACACCCACATCCCCGCGAAGAGTCCAAGCCGCAGAGGCAAGCGCACTCCTCCATGCCTCCTTGCTTACCAGCCACCACAGTCGATGAAGTTATTACATATGTGTCCATATCCCCACATTGCCCCCTCTTGGTGGGGGGAGGGAACTCATGCTCTCAGCCCCGTGTTGTCCGTGTCCATTGGTTAGGCCTATATGCTGGCATAGAAGTCCTTTGGTTGATCTCTATGTCCTTTTAAAAAAATAGGCTTTTACATGTGGTCACAGAGGGCAGCCAAGGAGCTGATCCAGAGAGCGGGCATCCTGTGCCCCTAAAGGTTCCGAGTGTGGAGAGGGCGCAGGGCTCCCGTAGCACCATGTGGGCCCGGCCAGCGCAGTTCCTTCAGTGCTGGGAGAGCCGCACTCAGCACGGCGGGTGCTGCCTGCCCCGAGGGTCCCTGCTCTTTTGGGGTCTGCACTTGCCCTGCTCTTGGCCCCTCAGTGCGTGTGGGGGTGCAGGGATACGGGGTCTGTTACTCCCCGGGGCCGGCACCCAGTGAGGCATCCTCACCTTTTCCCTCTGGGCAGGAGGATCCTTCTAGTCTGGGCCCCCAGAACCAACAGGGGGCCGAGGAGAGGGAGCTGGAGGAGCCGGGGCAGCAGGAGAAGCAGGTGCCCGAAGCCCAGGAGGCCCTGAAGCAGGAGCAGGAGGCCAAGGCCCTGGCCGCCGCCAGAGAGAACCACAGAGAGGAGGAGAGGCTGCGGCAGGAGAACGACAGGTACCCGCCCGCCCCTGCAGCAGCATCTCCTCCTTCAGTCACACCAGCTCCCTCAGCTCCCGCTGCGCTCAGCTCAGGGGAGTCCCCTGGAAATGGTGCCCTTTCACCTGCCCTGTCACGGTCACAGCTGATGGTCAGGAGGGAAGGGCCTCCAGCTGGTGGCTGGGATGGAGCATCGTCCAGGTGTGGGTGACCGCCCCTCCCACATGGATGATGGGGATGACTGTGTCGGGCACGGCCATCTTCATCCTCTCTCACCAGCCATTCCAGAAGGACATATGCTTGCTCCCCGTCATTCCCGCGTTCCCTGTTGGCGAACTCACCTCCTCGTTGAGATACACTTGTCACCCCCCATCGGTCCCCATGTCCTGTCAGGGGCCTGTCCATAGGGCGAGATCCTGGGATCGCCTGATGTGCACATTTGCAGCTGCGGTTGAACAAGGCCTCTGACTCCTGCCTGTTTCAGCTCTCACACTCCACACGAGCGTCCCTTCTGTGGTCCATGGAGTGCCATGGAGTCCTCTTCTCTTGCTTTTTGGTGGCGATTTCGCTGTTTGAAACGGCCCCCAGGTGGAGTGCTGCAGTGCTGTCTAGTGTCCCAAGTGCACGCTGCGCTGGGCCTCAGGGAAAATATCCGAGTGGCACATGAGGGTCGTTCAGGCCCGAGGTCTGGTGCTGTTGGCTGTCCCAGTGAGCATATGGCACAAAGCGTCCTTATGTCTTGATTGGTTGACAGAAATGTGGCCAGAGACTCACAGGAACTGGTAGGGACAGTTGCAGTCTACACTGCTCAGTGCTCGCGGGGGCTCCATAGGACATTATACCGCGAATCCTGAGAATTGACTGCGTTTTTATCCTTCTCTTCAAACAGATGAGGAAAGAGGCTCAGAGAGATTCAATAACTTGTTCGGGCCAGTCCTGAGTGTCGTGGCCCAGTCAGGACTCAAATCCAGGTCTTGTCTCAGCCCAGTGGCCTGACCACGTGAAGCCTTCCTTCGCACAGCCTTGTTTTAATATGTTTGGGGCTGCACAGTCAGGTGCCTGCGGGGCCAGGCAGGTCCAGCAGGTGGGGAGGGAGTGTCAGCGGCAGGGCAGGCCCTCGTGGAGAATACACACCCTCTGAAGGCGGTCAGCTGCGGGGCGGACCCGGGCTGCCAGGCCATCCTTTTGTTTCTACTTTTTTATTCTTCTTATTATTTAATCCTCATCCCAGGATACTTTTTCCATTGCCCTTCTGAGAGAGAGGGAGGGAGGGCTGGGACGGAGGGAGGGAGAGAGAAAAAGCGATGGGAGAGACACATCTATTGGATGCCTACAGCACACACCCCTCTATGCCGGGGAGCAATCCCACAGCCCAGGGACATGCCACTGGGAATCCAACCCGTGACCATTCCGGACACAGGCTGATGCTATCACTGCTGAGCTGCCCCTGCCAGGGCCTTTGCTTGATGCTTTCTCCCCACCCTCCCAGAATCTCGGTCGCTGAATGTTGATGTGAAACGGAACATTTTTAGAAATATTGAATAACTAATTACTTTAAATTAAATCACGGAGACTGTGTGGGCCTCACAGGGCCCATCTGTGTTCACATGGAGTCCATGGGCCTCTGGTCATTGAGATTTCAGGTAGAACCCTTACTCCTGGAAAGCCAGTCGGGTAATTATGCCGATGATAATGATGATAATGATGTCAGTGGCTTTACATAATGCTCCAGAATCTCTTATTTGTGTCAGGAGTTGGGATCAGATAGGGACTTGGAATTGGGGAGAAGAGCTGGGCAAAGGCAGAGTTTCAGAGCAAAGATGATCTGATTCCAAGTTTTTCAAAAGTGTTTCAGTCGAAGAACCCTTTTTCCAAGGAGGCAGACATGCAAAGCCTTCCATGGGAAGGATTTTTCACACGCTGCTCTGTTGAATTGTGTCTGAGCCTGCCTGTCCTGTGTCCCAGCCCAGAGTGTGGCAGCCGGGGTGGCCGCATAGAACCCCAACGGACACAGTTTAAGAACCTCTGAATGTGCTCAGCCCTCATTTCCACAGGGGAAAACCTGAGGCCCAGAGAGGATGGGGGTGTGATTGAGGTGTACATGGGACAGAGGCTGGGAGTGCTCCTGAGCCCTGGGCCATGTGGCTCTCCACCCGCAGGCTCACTTCCTGGACTGAGCTGCTTCAGGCGGAGCAGGAGGAGCTACGCTCCCACTGCCAGGAGCTGCAGGCCACCCTGGAGCAGGTGCAGCAGAAGATGCGGATCTGGCAGGCCAACTGGCAGCCCGAGTACCAAGACCTGAAGGCGGAGCAATTGCCCAAGGAAATCTTGCTCTACAAGCTGAGCATGCAGTGTGAGGTGAGGCCGGGGGCTGGTGGGCCTCAGGACCGGGCCTGAGCCCGGGGCTGACAGCCTGGGGCTCAGCCAGGTCGGAGTGGGTCCTCATTGGCATCTGTGCCCAAAGACTGTGTGGGAATGTCACCCAGAGGCCGAGAGGAAGCCAGAGGCATTTAACGGGGACAAGCACCTTGGCTGGAGGGGATGTGTTAGAAAAGACCTCTCACCAACCTTTGCTTTTGTATTTTTTAAAGCTATTTTTCTTGATTTGAGAGAACAAGGGAGACGGAGAGAGAGATGGAAACATCTATGAGGACAAAGAATCGTGGCTCCGCTGCCTCCTGCACCACCCCCGCGGGGTGCCAGCCCACAACTGGGGCATGTGTCCTTGACCGGATTCGAACCTGGGACCTTTAGTTCGCAGTCCGATGCTCTCTCCACTGTGCTAAACTGGTTAGGGCCTGACCTTTCCTTTTCGCAGGGCCGGGGGGCGGGTGGGTGGGGGGCGTGCATGGAAGCAGCTAAGTGCTGTTTTCATTCTGTCCTCGCGGCTGAGCTCTTTGCTCTGTGCTCCCCGTGTCATCTCACTGAATTCTCACAATGCTTTTGTGAGCTGGCGCCCATCCTCATCCTCTGAGGTTGGGTCTGAACTCAGTTTGTTTGAAGCCAAAGCTTGGGCTTTCCCGCCACTTCAGCCTGATGATGTTCTGGGTGGAGAGTTGAGCAACCTCGGCCCCGAATTCCTATCCAGCCCGGCATTTATTTTTCTGATGTCAGAGAGAGGAAGGGAGAGGGAGAGAGGGATGGGATCTTCAATGAGGAGAGAGAACCTCTGATGGGCTGCCTCCTGCACGCCCCCTACTGAGGATCAACCCCTCATCCTGGGCGTGTTCCTTGACCAGGCATCTCTTTTGGGAACTCCTGGTGCATGGGGGGCCGCTCCACCACCTGAGCCACACCCTTTGGGCTGCTTCCTAATGAGATACTTTACATTCTTTTTAAAAATGGCTGTCAAGTCCTCAGAGCCTCTTGTACATTTTGCACTGATGGCGCCTCTCTGCTCAGACTGGCTGTGTTTTCTGTGCTCAGTGGCCACACGTGGGCAGGGCTGCGCGACTGGCCGGTGTACTCGGCCATCCCCATGTCATTGGCTGTGTTGGTCCTTGCGACTGGTGAAGCTCATGCCGAAATGGCCATGTTCATGCACGTGGCCCTTTTCTCCTTTTGGGAGCAGTTTCCCAGCAGTGGAGTCACAGGGGCCCGTGGTGTTGAGGACATTGTTGATCTGTGTTTCAGTCGCTCACCCTTGCGGAGAAGGACTGGCAAGAGGAGAAGTGTCGCCTGAGGAGGGAGATAGACACCTTGAAAGAGCTGAACCAGATCCTCCTGGACGCATGGGACCAGCACTGCACTGAGAACGTGTAAGGGGGAGGGGTGACCGACACCTGTCCGCACAGGGCTGCGGGCTTCCAGCTCCACGCCCAGGCCTCCACGTTCTGGGCAGAGAGCCCGCCGGCGAACTGGTGTCCCCAGGGCAAGGGAACAGACCATCTTCCCAGTGCAGCCTGCTCTCCTCTCCCCGGAATGGCTCTGGAATTCTGCAAGGAGCGGTGGTTGGATTTTGCTGGCTTCAACGACATGGCCCACTGCCAGCCGCTTCTTAATCTGCTTTTGGAATTAAGCTCAGTTTAAAAATGATGACAGAGGCAAAGAGAGGTACCTAGGGAAGCCATCCAGGTCGCGGGTTGAGCCCGTTCTCTGTCTGATTTCCGCTTGAGGGGCTGGAGAGAGGGTTGTCCTCCCTCTGCTGACGTGACACGGACCTGGCTGTGGCAGGGGGCCCTGCGAGGTGCACAGAACCAGTGACCTGGTGGCCACACACAGGCAGGCGTGATGGCGTGTGAGCAGAGCTGTGTGCCCAGCAGACAGATGTTGAGGAGCTCCAAGGAGGGGGAGATGGAAGCGTGGTGTGGGAGTTGGGGTTCTGCAGCTGACCCGGATGGTGACAGGGCTAGCCGGGGGGGCGGGAGTTGGGGGGACGTGAAGGTGGAGCACGGGTGGTCGGGGTGCAGGGAAGGTGCAGGCAGTGGCAGGAGGGAAGGCTGGAGCAGGGGGCACTCAGATGGGGAAGGCCTCCATGCCTTGCTAAGGAGTCAGATTCCCTGGGAGTGAGTGTTTACGGGAGGCTGGTCTAAGGGCCGAGGGAGCTGCCAGAGAGGAGGCAGGAGGAAGAGGCTTGGTGCTGGAAACCTTGGGGTTGGAAGTCAAGTGACCCGAGATGCATCTGGTGGACCCAGGGTGCTCTTCACCCCTCGGTGCTGAGCTGTGGGACTGTCCTTCCTTGTGATGGGTAGTGGCTGGCCAGGAGGGACAGAGGGACACGGTCACAGTGGCCACAGGGGCACTGACCCAGCCCCGCAGGGTCACGGTGCTGCTTCACGTTTCTCCCGGGTTCTTCTGCTCGTCTACAGCTGGCTCGCCACTGACCCAGGAAGGTTTACAGGGAAAGCCACACTGTAGTTTGGGGTGGAAATGACCATGGACTGAGTTGGCTCTCTACAGCGCAGCGGGTCCCAATGGCCAGCAGAGGTTGGCTAGGTGCCAACTAGAAGCATCGGGGCCTGGTACCCAGGGGGATGATCTGATGAAGGTCTTGCATTAGACAGTGTGTGCAGGAGGCCAGGGAGTGGGCAGGCTTCCTGACCTGCTCTGAGTGGAGTCTTCCCAGCCCGGGGCGGGTTGAGGGCCTGTCTTGTGTGAATTTGTGCGCCTAGTGGTGGGGGTCGGTCAGAGCCAGACAGGAAAGCGCTCTAGCATAAGGCCCAGCAGCACAGCTGAGGGAAGAGAGGAACACAGACTAGAAGAACAGATGCCGAGCCAAGGCCGCTGGGAGCAGGTCAGGGTCGGTGGTCCTGGGCCCAGCGGTTTGCGAGTCATCGCTTTTCACAGCTGCTCACTTCACGGTGAAGTCTCAGAAAAGCCCGCGTCTTAGGTGGGACCTCGGCAGGCTCATGGCCAAAGGAGCCCGAGCTGCTGCCTCGATCCAGGGGACTCATGTTCAAGCAGGGAACCAGGGTCTCTGCCGTCAAGGCCCACGGGTTTGCCATCCTGAGTTGCACATGGTTCGGGGCTTGCTCTCCTGAGATGTGGTCCAGCCTGCTCGTTGGTGCTACAGCAGGTCTCCTCACGTGTTAGGGTTCCCGGACCCACGCCACAAGCTCCCCTCCCCATCTTCCCCCCTCGGCGAGCTTGACGGTCATGAGAACCGTGATGTCATAGTCCCCGGAAAATGCCGGCCCTTCTGGGCCAGGTCCCAGCTAGGGCCGATGAGTCCATTGACACGTTTTATATAAAACCAGACTGTTCTTTCTTTCTCCTCTGTTTCCAGCGACACCCGGCAGACTATGCCTACAGGAGAGGCGGAAGAGGACAGAATTGGGGCTCCAAAGGAGGCTCAGTGTCCTGCTCCTAGGAAGTGAGTTGATTTCAGCAGCAGGAACTTCAACTCAGAACAGGAAGATGCTCTTTCACGAGTGGGGAAAGCCATGTGGAGCAGTGCCCAGTGTGTGGGGCCCGCACCTTCCCCTCTAGGGCAGGTCCCCTGAGCACACCTCCCTCCCAGCTCTGAAAGAACTGAGAGTTTCTTTCCGGCCTTCCTCGGGGTTATCCTCTGAGGGTGGCGAATGCCAGCTGCCATGTCCGGTTGAAGGGGCTGAGAGTCTGGATTAGAGCCACTGGAGCAGGACTATCAGGCTGTGTCTCCAGGTTTCAGGACCTAGAAAGCCATGTTTCTGTTTTGGGAAGGAAGCGTGGGCCGGACACCTGGGCCAGCACCCATGGTCTTCAGTCACAGGAACCTCTTGGTCTTCCCTACGTTCCTCTGGAGTCTCTGGACGCCAGGGTGGTTCTCAAACACGTTCCCTTCTGCAGAGCAGCAGCCCCGGTGGTGGGAGGCTCGGTCCCCGAGGCTGCGGGCTTCCGTCCAGCAGGCCTTCCCCTGCGTCCGGGCCTGAGCCCCAGGAGCTGGGCCTTCAGATTGTCCTGCCCCAGCCCAGCCTTGAGGGCAAATCACCATGAATCCTGCAAGGGCTCTCTGTTGACATCACAAAACCACATAATTTCCCACCCTCCTCCTGTCCCTTGTGTTGGCGGGGACATTGAGGCCTCGATGAGGAAAGTACTCGAGTTGAGTCAGCACAGTGTCGCTCTGTGGCAGAGCCAGGATTAGAACCAGCTGCGGTGCTTCTTGTGACATTAGAATGCCTCCATTTCTGGTTAGCTGCACTGTATGACCCTTTAAGTTCACTGTTTTCATTGATTCGTTTTTATTTTACTATATATATATATATATATATATATATATATATATATATATATACACACACACATATATATATATACACACACACACATATATATATATGTATATATATTAGTATATTTTAACTGAATTCAGAGAAGAAGGCTGAGGGTGAGAGAGAGAAACATCAGTGATGAAAGAGAATCATTAATTGGCTGCTTCCAGCACACCCCCCACCGGGAATTGAGTCTGCACACCTCCCACCGGGAATTGAGTCTTGACCAGAATGGAGCCCAGAACCCTTCAGTCCATAGAGTGATGCTCTACCCACTGAGCCCAGCCGGCTAGGGCTATTCTAATTTTGCTCAATCCTCACCTGAGGATTTTTTTTCATTGATTTCTGGAGAGAGTAGAGGGGAACAAAGGGTTGGGGGGAAGAGAGAGAGACATCAATGAGAGAGACATCAATATGAGAGACACATTGATTGGTTGCCATCCAGCACACGCGCCCAGTGGGCCCAGGGATAAAACTGCAACCCAGGTACACTCCCTTGACCCAGAATCAAACCCTGACCCTTCAGTGCTTGGGCCACTGCTCTAACCCCTGGGGAACACCAGCCAGTGTCCACTCTTTTTCATCCACATGGCCCACTGGGCCCACCCTGTTCCCCCCTCACCCAGATTCCTCAGTGCCCGGAAGGGGCTAAGTCTGCCCGCCTATCTCACCTATTGGGAGCTCCAGCGGGAAATGAGGAGGCCCTGACTCTCCCTGACATGGCCCTGGGATGCACAATTGCCAGCACACCTAGATGAGCACAGCACCTCTCCCGGTGCCTCCCGGTGACGCAGAGTGGAGGCTGCATGTGAGGTTCTGTTTCCTGAGAGGCTAGTGCGGGTTTCTGCCACAAGGAACGCTTCTCCCGTCCCTGGGTCTGTGCGAATGAACTGCCAATGGTGCCCCACGCCCTGAGGCCACATGCGATGATCCCGGTGCTGGCAATGCAGATTCGTGGGGAACCTGGTGCTGAACCCCAAGGGAAGGGCTGCTTCCCCGGCTGGAGGGGCATTGGGGGTTGGCAGTGTCCTAACCCTCTACTCCTAATAGGAAAAAGCGCTGGAGTCGAGCCAGAGCCTTCCTCAAATTGTTCCAACACCAGAGAGGCCACTCACGAGGACAAGCCAAGTCACCCGCAGATGGCTGTCCTGGGCCCCAGGAGGCCACCCCATCGTGCTCATACTGGGAGGAGAAGGGAGACGCCCGCAGTGGGCCCCCACCAAAAGGTAGGAGGGGCTGGCCTGGCTGCAGGAGGGCAGTGAAGGGGAGGATCTCAGGCCTTCCTCGAGGTCAGGGCAGAACCGAGGAGATGCGAGCTGGGTGCGTACACGTGTGCTTGGAGCCTGAAGGGGGCTCCGCACGCCCCCGTCTGCCCCCTCAGGTGTGTGAACACCCAAGTAGAACATGTAAGCCCACGTCACTGTGGCGGCAGTTTCATCCAGAACCATTTAGTTCCTTCAGCATGAGGAGCCTCCCCATCACGTACACTGTTTTGGGTCCTCGGATATCCAGAGCGGATCTCCAGACAGTTACCGCGGAGACACGCTCAGGAGAGGATGTGTTTGGGGCTCCTTGTCTCTGCCAGGCCTCGGATTAGCCATTTCTGTCGGGGGAGCCCCCATGTAACCCGTCGTGGACATCTGCCAGGCCTTCAGCCAGGCTCGGGCTCTGCTCTTGCTGTTGCTCTGAAAAGCAGGGGTGGTTCTCTTCTCCCACCTGACCTGGCCCTGAGTCCTCCCACCAGGGGGCGCTGGACCTGCTCATTGAGGGCTGTGATGGGAGTGAGCCATTGGGTCCACAGTGGATTTGTAGCTGCATGTGCTGCCTGTGTTTCCTGGGATCTAAGAGGCTGTCAGCTGTCAGCTGCCCGATTTTGTGCTCATAGAAAGAAAGTGATCGGGTGGTGGCAGTGAGGGTTTTGTCAGAATCGCCAACAGCCGACAGTGACTGGGAGGGATGCTCCAAGCTGCACCCTGATTTCAGAGATGGAAGGTTGGGGGTTGGGGGTGAACCAATTAAACAAAGCCATTGACTGAAAGGTGGTTTAGTTTTCACATTCACTTTGAAATATCATTTTATTGATTATTTGCCTATAAACCTGCCAGACATGCCCCCTGAGAAAGTTGACAATTTGATGAAGGACACTAGGACTTTCTGAAGACGGGGCCAGGCCCGAGACTCGTGGGCTCCCAGGGGCTGGGGTGACAGGACCTGACAGGACCCGGGGCCGTGACAAGGCGCCCTGTGGCTGTGACGGGTGCAGCAGCCATTCCGGGTGGCAGTCACCACTGCAAGTCCTGCTGTGTCACTCGAGATGCAGAAATGAAGTGTGCGCACGCGGACACACTGTCTGGGGGCTGCTGCTTGCGTTCCCGGTCTCACAGGAGGTGAAGTCGGGGAAACGCTCACGTGCAGGTAAATGACCATGAAGCTTACTCCCTTGTTAGCATGGGTTTTCTCCAGAGGGTTCGGTGGCCTGGGGTTTTCCTACTGGCTCCTCACACTTTTGGACATGTATCACGTCCACTTGTGTGACTGGCTAAGTTGATGAATGAGCTATAATCAGCCCAATTGAGTCAGCAAAACCTTCTGAGAAAAAACTGCTTGACAGATCCCTGCTGTGGTTTGGATCCCTGAGTGAGCAGGTCAGGGGCTGCAGTTAGTAACGGCAGCCGTGCGAGGGGGCTTTCTGGGCTCAGCAGCCTTTCGGTAGTTGACCCACTTTGTCCGTCTCCTTGAGTTCTAGCTGCCGTGGGAGGTCGGCTCCATTCCTGTCCCCCGTTCAGAGCTGGGAGGGGAGCTCAGGAATGCTTGACCAGGCTCAGCACTGGCCCAGAGAGTCAGTGTTGGAGCTGGGACCCGAACCCGCGTCTGACAGGTTCTGGGGCCCGAACTCTTAACCGCTGTGAGCACTGCCTGCCCTTCAAGCTGCTGTGGTCCCTGAAGATGCTCAACCAACTTGGGGCCCCAGCACTGAGGAGTGGGTCCCTTCTCTGTGGTGTGAGCTGTGCCAGCAGGTGGCGCTGCGGGGGAAGAAATAGCAGAGGTGCAGCTGTGCACTTGAATCCTCCATCAGGACTGGAGAAATCCCTTCTGTTCATGGATTGACGTGTTGAGGAAGTCACTAGACCAATTGTCTGCTCTCATAAGACTAGAGCTTAAAGGCTGTGAGGGCTAAACCAAGAGGAGAGGATGCGGCGCCATCTACTGTGGAAGAATGCTTGAGTTTGAGGGTGTTTTGGTATCAGATAGAGGTAGGTATTTTCATTATGTGCAAAGTCATCCTGCCATCAGAGGCTGTGAGAGGCACCAGAATTCTTAGTGAGCCTGCCCGTTTGTCTCAGTGGTTAGAGCATCGAAGGACCGAAGGGGCGCAACTTAGATTTCCAGTCAAGCGCACATACCTCAGTTGCAGGGTTGATCCTGGCCGCGGTTGGGGTTTGTGAGAGAGGCAACCAGTGGATGTATCTCTCTCCCATCGATGTTTCCCTCTCTTGCTCTCTCCCTCCCTTCACCTACGTCCTCCCATCCACTCTCTCTCTAAAGACCAATGGAAAAAAAAAACCTCCCGTGAGGACTTTTTAAAAAGAAGTATTATGACTGAGGAGTCCAGGTGGACTGTTTCACTGCATGCAGCAGGCCAGAAGCATGCCACTAAGTGTTTGGAGGGGAGCAGGAGTTAGTTGTGTGTGAGACAGGATGTCAGGGAGCCTGTCATTAAAATGGATGAGTAAGCGCAGCTGGTGTGGCTCAGTTGGGTGAGCATCATCCCATGAACAAGGAGATCACCTTCTGATTCCCGGTCAGGGCACACTAGTATGGGCGTGCAGAAGACAGCCGATCCATCTTTCTCATCATTGATGTTTCTATATCCCTCTCCCTACCCCTCTCTGAAAATCAATAAAAACACATTGGACAAAAAAGCGGATGAGTAAGGAAAGCTGCCCCCTACATCAATAAACACCCTTGCTTAATAATGTAACCCATGGAAATGGAAAAGCAGTCTAAGACATCCACTCCTTGAGCAGTACAGAATGCTCCTCTCGTGCTACGTGGAGCCCTGGCTCCAGCTGCCACTCCAACACTTGACTGGAGTCCGAGCAGAAAGGGTCCACCGGGCCCTGATGCTGGTTGTGCTGGGGGGAATGTTGCCGTCTCTCCCGGGCTGGACTGGATTCTGACTTCCCAAGTACATTTGGCGAATGTAGCGTCATTTGTCCATTATTCAGTTCATTTACTTGCTGTTTTCTGTGTTTTGATCCTTCCTCCCTTGGTTATCCGGGATGACAATTTAGCGACGGAACAACGAAAGAGTGCCTTTTGGAGCAGACAGAAGCATGTTGCGGTCAAAGACAAGCCTCCAGTGGCCAGCTCTGCTTGGTCTAACGTCATGAAATGCTGCATTTAATGCACCCACCCTCTCCTCCCTAACTTGCCTCTCCCTTTTTTCCGACCACGAAGATTTATAATCCTTTCCCTTTATCCCTGTCTTGATCATATACCCTTTATTTCTGAAAATTTTTTAAGTTTCTTTTAAAAGAACAAAACAACAACAACAACAACAACAACAACAAAAGCCCAATGAAAACCAGTTCGCTTGGAAGCAGAAAAATCCTGAACCTAATGGAAACCTCAGTCGCCATGACAACAAGGCCACGCCAAAGCAGGAGTCACCATCGCCCTGACTTAGTGGCTTGATGTGTCCCCTACTTGGCCTCTTGCACCAGCTGTAGCTCCTGGGCTGGCACGGCCTGGTCCTCCCTCGGCCTGTCTCCCGTGGGAGCAGTTGGAAACCCGAGGTCTCTCTGGCTTGGCTGTGTCCGCCGCTCTGCTCCTCCAGGTGACGCCACGCAGTGGAGGCCTGATGTCAAGCGGTAAGATTTGGGTGCTTCAGACTTCATGGTGGGTGTGACATTGAGTGGCTGAGGGGCAGGGGGGCAGGTCCTGGGAGAGTGAGGAGGGGCCCGCAATCCCCACAGTGGGTATGGCTCAGGGCCCACAGCCCCGGGGCTGCCTGGAGCCTGACGCTGTGCAAACAGCCTGTCCTCCAGCTCCCGGAGCTCCACCCCACACCTGTGCCACTGGGATTGGAGAGCCCATCGCCTGTCCCACGATGGGGTAGTTGCAGGTCTTTTCGGTGTTTTGCCCTCATGTGTTTTTTTTTTAATTGGGATTCTGTTTAGCTTTTACAAGAGTATACGTTCATGGTAGAAAATTCAGAGATTGCAGAAAGCACAAAATACCAGGTAAACTCATGGTGCAGTCAAAGTCACCATGCGGAGAGGAGGGCTTCTTAAACAGAGGGTTGTTCGGGTGGTAACCAACTTGGTTCTCAAATCCTAAGGGTGCCCTCCTGGACCGTGAGGGCCCAGACTACAGGTGTGGAGTGGTCCTAGGCAGACTCGGGTCAGGGTGCTTTGAAATCAGGGATCTGAGGACACAGTGTCTCACGGCAGGTGTGCCCAGGAGTTATGTTTTGGCCTTGTGCCAACATTTGGTGCAGCCTCGTGAGTTGGTCCCCCAAGTTCTCCCAGCTGCTCAGAGCCAACCCTGTGAGCGATGGGTAGAGTGGAGGCCTCCACTCAGGCCTGCGGCCAGGGCCTCCCAATCAGACCACAGCCCGTGAGGCGCAGCCCCACCTCTGTCCCTGGGCTCCGTGGGCCCCGCTGCCTCTGCTGCTAGGCCTCGGTGTGGTCGCCCCCCCTTGACATGGGGTGTTGCAGCCCCATTTCTCACTGTCCTTCTCTGCCCCAGGCCCTGGGGACCCGATACTGAAGGAAGGGGCCCTCCATGGAGGCAGCCTTGACCACTCAGATGCCTCTGCTGACCCAGCACCCAGGCCTGGCGTCCTGACCAAAGGCGCTGCGGGAGCTGGGGTGATGCTAGGCTGTGAACAGGCTGAGCAGGAGCAGAAACTTTGGTCCTGGCCATGTGGCCTGTGAGGGGCGGCCCTGGGAGGGGAGGGCTCTCCGAGAACCCTCCTGCCCTCACTCCGTCCTCTCCATCCTTCCTCTCTTCTCTGTAGGACACTCCCAGGTGCCGGATGATCTGCCAAGGTACCTGCTCAGAAACACCTTTATCTCCTGACCAGCGGGGGCCAGGCAGGCGCACCTGCCAGTAGCAAAGGGAGGATGCCCTCCAGCTCTGTGCCCACAGGAGGACTGTCAGCCCCTGCGAGGGAAGCTGCTGAAGGCGGGGCGGTATGTGAAGCCCAACTGGAGACCTGCTGAGCCCGAGGCCCACCCAGTGCACCCTGAGGCAGCCCTGCCTCCCCAGAGCCTTTCTCTGGGCAGAGCCAGGCCACCCCATTCCCCCCTTGCCCCCCCACCTCCCACACAGCTGCCTGCTGGTGCCTGTCCCTAAATAGGGCGGTCAGCCTAGCCTCAGCCCAGCTGCTTGGGACCGCAGGCCACAGGCCGGCAAACAGGAGTCACCTGAAGGCGGGGGTTCTGAGGACTCGAGGGGCAGAGACAGCCAGCCACACCCTCTGCCCCAGCTCCTTCACCGCCAGGGTCCCCAGTGCCAACCACTGGACAGGAGGCGCTTCTCACTGGCTCCCCCAAAGGAGGAGAGGCTGGCTCCCCTGCAGCCTCCGCCACGGCCCCGCCATGGCCACGGGAGGTGGCGGCCGCAGCAGCTCCAGCCCCAGCACCACACAGTGACTGCAGCCCTGGCTGCCAGGACGAGGCCTCGGCCCCAGAAGTTCAGGGCAAGTGGCCACCGTGGCCCCTGTCCTGGCAGTGTCAGCTTCTCAGAGCCCGACGGGTCCAGGGCAGGACCACAGCGAGGGGCTCCCTGCCAAGAGCCCATGCAAGTCACCCGACGTGGCTCCCACGCCAACGGGCCCCTGAGAACGTCAGTCATGGGAACAACTTAGAGAGCAGGCGGGCGTCGCCACAGCTGCGTGGGACCAGCAGGTGGAGCTCAGACGATGAGCGTGGCTGTGGGCGACTGGTCTTTTGGACTCGCAGCCCCTGAGCCTTCAAACTCCTGAAGCCCCTTCTGACCACCAGGGCCCCCTCTCCCATCGGCCTGAGGGGCCGGGAGCGACTTTGGAACGGGGAAGCCCAGACCGGCCAGACGACCAAGACCTCGCAGCCCTGGGTGGACCTTGGAGTCGGGCTCACTGTTACCCCAGAGTGTTGCCGAGCCAGGCCTGGGCCCCACACTCCTGAGCCCGGGGCCGTCCAGGCAGGTGGCCTCAGGCTGTGCCTCTCTCTAGCTGGCTCCTGGGCCCAGGACCTGCCCCAGGGTTCACTTTTCTACCATCATGGGCTCTGCCCCGCCTGGCGCAGAGAAGCTCTGCCCGCCCCCTCCCAACAGAGGCCACAGTGTGCAGAGGGGAGCGTGTGCGCGAGGCGGGTGCAGCCTGGTCGCTAACGCGGCTGTAGCCCCCGGTGTCCACCATCGAGGATGACACTTTGAGTCTTTGTTTCTGAGTCACTCCCCGGGATAGAAACCCAATTTACTACATTCCATACCCGTGTAGGCACTCATGAAATATATGTGTTTTGAGGTGTCCCCCAAATGGATGTACCACAGGCTGGCTGTCCACCAAATGTACACGCACTTTAACAGCTGAGAACCCAGTTTTCCCTCCTTTTCAGGGTGAGCGGATTTGACGTAATGGGTGAAGCCAGACTCAGCTTGGAACCAAGAAGATATGTCCTCTGGACTTTGTGATGGGGACACATCCAGGATGAAGTGTCTGGTCCCGAACGGGCCCCAGTCCAGGCATCCAGGGCCACTGTGGACAGAGGATGCGCAGAAACACCGAACGCAGCGATTCTCGGTGTTTGCGGTTCCATTGCTTCAGCAGCAGCAGCGCCTGGGCCAGAACTGACGCAGCCACGGAGCCGCAAACATCAAGAATCGTTCCTTCGGTTCGGTGTCTGTACGCATCTCTCTCAATAGCGGCCCTCGATTCCTCGATTGCTGGGTGTTGGGTCCCCTCAACTTTATCTTTTCTGTGTCCCCATAAAAAGTCTTGTGGAGACATGGTCTTCGTTCAAATCTTACCGTCTTCACTGATTTCTTCAAATCTGTTCAAACTGAAAAGAAGTGAAAATTAAGTGCGTTATCAGCTGTTAATGTGTCTACATTTTGGGGGGATACTACATGTACATTCAATGGAGAGAATTTTCCATCAGTTGTCTGACCTCTCTGTACCTGTTTTGGGGGACAGCCTGTATTTACATTCAATGGGGACTCATTGTCCATCAGCAGCCCTACCTCTCTTTACCTCTTTGGGGGACAGCCTGTATTTACATTCAATGGGGACTCATTGTCCATCAGCAGCCCAACCTCTCTTTACCTTTTTGGGGGACAGCCCATATTTACAACCAATGGGGACTCATTTTCCATCAGCAGCCCAACCCACTTTACGTTTTTGGGGGACAGCCCGTATTTACATCCAGTGGGGACTCATTGTCCATCAGCAGCCCAACCTCTAACTTTTTGGGGGACAGCCCCTATTTACCTCCAATGGGGAGTCATTTTCCATCAGCAGCCCTACCTCTCTTTACCTTTTTGGGGGACAGCCTATATTGACATCAGTTGGCATCAATCTTTCTCTTTGGGAGTCACACCTCTAGTGTGTATATGGCCGGTTTCCTGACACATGGTTTCCGGTTTCCTAAGGTGCTCTCCTGGGATGGGCTTGGCCTGGGGACCGGGGCTCTATAAAGAGGTTTTCCTTTGGCCTTAATGTGCTGACAAAGAACTGGGTGTGAAAAAGTGTTCTGTCTCCGAGTGCTGTGACCTGTACTGATTAGCCATTGATTTTGGAACACAAGGATGGGTTTTTAATAAAATGAGTTGGAGTAGAATTGAGTCCTGGATTTCCTCACCGCTCGTCACTGGCAGCGATGCCCGGGCTCCGGGGTCCCTGCGTCCGTCCCCGGGTCCTGGGCCCCTGGAATGCAGACCTCCCTCGGCCAGGAGGCCAGAGAAGGGGAAGCCAGGTTTCCTGTTTCCCAGGCAGCCGCTCTTCCCAGGCCTTGGTGTATTTTAAGTCCCTCTAAGTGGAATCCCATTTTGATTTGGGATTTCTATCACAGAGGGAGCTCAGCTTAAAATGATCCTTGGGTTTTCCAAGGCCACTCAACTAGGAAGAGGCCGAGGAGGGAGGAGGACGGCAGGTGAAGATCCCCCCTGACCTGACCTCATGGCGGCCCGTCCAGCTGCCGCCTGCGTGTCCCTCCTCCCTCACCAGCCTCTTCTGTAAGGTGCTTCCTGTGGCCTCCTTTCCCCTTCTTTCCAAGGCCCTGCCCCTGGGGGAGCCGACCCCTCTGCGAGCTGCCCTCCCCAAAGATGGGAGCCAAACTAAGCATATTGACCCCTGCAGGCCGCCTCCCCTCCGCCATTGGCTGTTGCAGGGTCTGAACCTGACCGGTCACCCCTGGGAGCTCTCAGCCTCTATCCCCTGATTCTCTCCCCTCTGGGACAGCTCTTCAGGGCACACACTGGCCGGTCCCTGGGTCCCCCCTCATCCTTCCCACAAACACTCATTGGAGCTCTCTGTGTGCTCGCTCCCGGGTTCCACCGTGGAGGCAGCGCCCTCCCTGCCCCTCTGCAGGGCTGAGCCACCTGCTCCCCAGCACTGACCGCTCCTGAGCTTCAGGCCTGAGGTCGCTGCCTTAGACCCCCTGCCTGGGCTGCAGGCTTCTCCACTGTCCCTGACTCCTCTGGGCTCCCTGCTTATCCAAGGCCACCAGCTGTCAATCACAGAAGCCAAAACCTGGGGTGCGGTCTGGACCCCTCCTCTCTCCACTTCCCACAGGTGATCGCTCCCCTGAACCTGGGTCTGGAATGGATCTGGAATGTGCCCACCCCTCTTAGCTGACTGTTCTCATCCCAGGTCCCCCCGACACCCCTGTCCCTGGGTCTTGGTAGGGCCTGGCCAACTGGTCTGCCTGCCTCCCACAACTTCTCAGCCCCCTGGCACCTCTGGCATCCACCCCGCTGACCTACCTTTGTGAACCTCCTTCCCTCAGCCTCCACACCAGCTACACCCTCCAGGAGCAAAGGGAGGATGCCCTCCAGCTCTGTCAGCCCCTGTGGGGGAAGCTGCTGAAGGTGGGGCGGTATGCGAAGCCCAACTTGAGACATGCTGAGCCCGAGGCCCACCCAGTGCGCCCTGCGGCAGCCCTGCCTCCCCAGAGCCTGTCTCTGGGCAGAGCCAGGCCACCGAATACCGCGCGCCCCCCCCCCACACACACACACAGCTGCCTTCTGGTGCACGTCCGTGAACACAGCGGCCATCATGGCCTCAGCCCAGCTGCTTGGGACCCACAGGCCACAGGCCAGCAAACAGGAGTCACGTGAAGGCGGGGGTTCTGAGGACTCGGTGGGGGGGGGGGCAGTCAGAGAAACAGCCAGCCACACAATCTGCCCCACCTCCTTCACGGCCTGGGTCTCCAGTGCCAACCACTGGACTGGAGGCGCTTCTCACTGGCTCCCCCAAAGGAGAGGCTGGCTCCTCTGCTTCTCACCGCCCCCCCCCCACCCACCACACACACACACACACACACACACACACACACACACACACACACAAACCCTATTTGACCAGGTAGTTAACTTTCTGGGGACTACAGATCCGTCTTGTCCCCTGGCTTGAGACACAAGCCCTGGAGAAGCAGGACCCCTCACTGCCTGGCTTAATAGACAGGGGGCCCTGCTGGGGTCTGGCTGGAACTCTGTCCCCAGTTGCCTCCTTTCAGCTCAGCAGCCACCACTCCTCCAGGTCCAGGGACCACATGCAACCTGCCACAGAATGACAGGGGACCAGCCCAGCTCAGGGAAGGAGCCCACAGGGGGCTCTTGGTCTCTCACTGGGGCTCTTGGTCCCAGGTGGCGACCTGATGGAGCCTCTCCACTCTCCTGCTTTCTCCCAGGAACCAGGAGCTCTCCAAGTCCCACCCTTCGGGAAAGTGACACCTTGGCTGCCCCCACAGAGCAAGGCCCAGGGAAACCCCAATCCTCCAAGCGTTTTAAATACCTGACAAACCCAAGTTCACCCTTGGAATGAGCCCTTCCCGCCCACAACAGCCACTACCACATGGGACACTCCAAGTCCTAGCACCTGGGAGGTTCCAGATAGGCTGGAACCCGCACACAGTTGGGGGGGGGGGGTGGGAAGGGGGGGTCGACTAGGCTTTTAGGCGGGAGTCGCTGGGCAGGTGCGCAGGAGGGCACTCACCTTGGTGACATTGAGGAAGGTGGTCTGGCCCATTGCTGCCCCTCACCAGCTTCCGCTCCAGCTCCTCCCTCAGATGAGCAAGTGGATCCAGCCCACATGCGGGAGAGGAGCGCCTGCAGG
Source organism: Myotis nattereri (assembly GCF_964212035.1). Lineage (NCBI taxonomy): Eukaryota > Metazoa > Chordata > Mammalia > Chiroptera > Vespertilionidae > Myotis > Myotis nattereri. The sequence goes on from NC_138085.1 coordinate 16,237,907, forward strand.
ATGGTGGCCTGGACTCCAGGCAGATGCACTTGATCTGGAGGCGGGGGCGGCTCCACACCAGCTGGGCTTGGCCTCCAACGGCTCCTCCACCCGCGGGACCCTGGCGGACCCGGACGAGGCAGTAGCAGGAGCCAGGAAGCCCAGCGGTTCCTGTGACTCGCGGTACCCCAGGCGTGTCCCCCTCACCCATGTGGGCACCTGTGGCCACATCTGCCAGGCTGGCCTGCCAGGATGGTTTGCCGCTGCAGCGCCACCTGGTGGCGCCTCTGGGCAGTACCAAGAGGCCACCCTGGGCTCCTTGCTGCCATCCTGCTGTGCTCAGGAGTCTGGGTTAGTTCCTCCACCCAGCATTGCCTACTGACAGTCTGTCCCTGCAGAATAACTTCAACACAGGACACTTCTGCATTCTGACCAAGTCAGTGTCGAGAGCCAGAATTTTCCATTAGGTCACTGGTTTGCTCATCATCATGTACAATATCTGAGCTTTTAATTTTTGACTTATTTTATTAAATATTTTATATTAAAGAAGGAAATATTTTTTTTGTAGATGTTATAAAGGAGGGTATGTCATTATATTGTCTGTGTACCAGGTGTCAGGAAGTTATAGTCAGCGGGTGAAATCTGGACTATTGCCTGTTTATATATGTCACATGAGATAAGAATCATTTTAATTCACTTTTTAAATGTTAGAAAACAATGAAAAGAATATTTTTCATACATAAACATAATATGAAATTAACATTTTGGTGTCCATAATTACTGTTTGGTGTCCATAATTACCGTTTTACTGGGAGCAGTCATGCACAATCATTTACACATTGTCATTGGCTACTTGCATGTTACAATGGCAGAGTTGAGTAGTTATGACCAAGATGGTATTGTCTACAGAGCCCAAACCATTTACTACCAAACCCTTGACACAGGAAGTTTGCGGACCCTTGTCCTACACAGAGTAGATGAAGGCCGTGTGCGTTATTATTAGCACTGTATTTGGATTTCAAATGATTTCAAATGTCGCATATTGCACACTTTAAAATCAACAAAATATGCCTAGCTAGTCTTGCTCAGTGATTGAGCATCAACTAATGCACTAGGAAGTCACGGTCTGCTCTGAAACCTGGATATTAAAGTAGCATCCTGGATATTTGGTAACATGCCCCAAAGGGGTGTGCTTTAGGGATAAATCTCCAATGAAATCTGTTTCAAGGGTATTTCAAGGATGAACCAACTTCCAGGAACTCTTCACATTTCGCCATTCTTGGAAAAAGATATCCTTGATGCCTAAATGTGATCATTTCCCAATTATACTAATTCTAGGAATAACCATATGAAGCCTTATCTGCAAATAGTAATATTGTTGGACTTGGAAGATAACAAGGTCCCTCTGTTTAAAATCCTCCCTGTGTCCCAATCAAAAGAGTGACTCTATTCTTAGTGTTTTTCTAAATATTTACTGTCCTCTGCAATTCATTTGCCCTGTGTACTCACTGTCTTTTAGTCACGCCAGTCTTTAAACTTCCAGATATTTTACATAATCTACCAGATGACTCTTATGGTTTATGAACCTTCTGAAGTTATAAGAAAAAATACTTGCTCATACTTGCTAATACACCCAAGTTCCCAATATTTCAGAAGCAATATTCTAAAAGACCACAAGATGGGGGTATTCCTGCATACAAGCAAATTCTCAAAGCAGTGCATTGAGCTCCCAAGTGTCAAGTTCTGCTTTGTTGGTTTCTGTTTGTTTGTTTGTTTTTCTAAGATTTATTTATTGATTAAGTTATTACAAATGTGTTCTTATCCCCACATTACCCTCCCCATCCTTCCCACTCATGCCCTCACCTCCCTGTTGTCTGTGTCCATTGGTTAGGCCTATATGCATGCAAATAAGTCCTTTGGTTGATCTCTCCCTCTTACCCCCACCCTCCCCTACATTCCCTCTGAGGTTGGTGGTCTGATAGATGTTTCTCTGTCTCTGGATCTGTTTTTGTTCATCAGTTTATGTTGTTCATTATGTGTACCACAGTCTCTGGTGGTCTAGTGCTTAGGATTCGGCGCTCTCAAGTTCTGCTGTGACCAATAAGGTAGTCATTACCCACATGAGGCTAATTTACAATGAAGTAAAAGGAGAAATCACACTCCTAAGTGGCACTAACCACCTATCAAGAGCTCAATAGCCATATGTGGCTGCTGGGTACACTGCTGAGCAGTGCAAAATAAAACATTTCTATTCTCACAGATTTTCTAGTGATTTTAAAATTAATTTCCTTTCATTTAAAAAATGGAGAAAGTTTTAGAAAGTGCTGATTTTTCCTATTATTCATAATGCTGAACAAGTGGAAAGAACTTAAATGTCCGGCGATAGAATTTGGGTTCTCTGAATTGTGATTTAAACATATGCTGGAATATTACAAAGCCATTAAAATAGTCTTTTCTTAGAATGTGCAGGAAGGTTTATGGCATAATATTAAGAACAAGAGGAAGCAAAAAGTATGTGTACTTATATTTTCATAAATATATGTATATACACATTTGAATATATAATTCCAAATTTTGCAATTTTATAAGAGATATATATATATATATATGTAAAAGAAACAAAGGAAAAAGATCATACTATTATCTGTTAACTGTGGGATGTGAAATTATGGCGGATTTTATGTTCTTTGAACATGCCTTTATTTTTTATCTTTTTCCAATATCAGGGGAAAAATGAATAAAAGAAGAAACTATAAAAAGAATGTGAAATTTTTTGAACTTTTGCAAAAGCCAAAATAAGTTTCAGAAGATTCAGTAATTCACTTAAAAAAAAAACACAACTAAAGATTTTTTCGATGTATAAAATGTTTAGTATATCCGCTCAAGCCGTCTGCATAATTCTTGTCACCAAGGCAGGTGTCAAGGCAAGTGTCATTTGTAGGATGCTCCCATGTCTACAGAGCAGCGGAGTGGTCTCTGGATTCTCTCTGTAGCTGCACCTGTCTAAACATTGAGCCCAGGGTGACATTCATTCATTTATTCGGAAGCAGATCTGTAAACATTTTCTATGCTCCAATTGTTCTGAATGAGAGTCTCCTCTGTATCCCTATTGCTAGTCCTTAACCGTAAAAATTCTTTTCCCACTGGTTCTTTAGGAAATTGGTTGAAATTCATGAAGACACCAGCATGAGTCTTAGGAACAGAAACTCATACTTTCCATCAGGGAGGACAAGGAAAACCTGGACACAGGAGGCAGCTTGCTCTGGGGGAGCCGACTTGGCTGGATTTGGAGCCCCACCAATTCTGGCCTCCTGTCTTCAGTTCTCTGACTTCAGTTCTCTGCTTTCTAAAATGGGAGGCACATGGGGACCATTTTGGGATTAGAACAATACATGTAAAGTGCCTGAATTATGGAAGAAAACTAGGTTTTTTTTAGTTCTTATTATGCTGATGTTTATTTAACAAAAAAATAATCCATTTTTCCCTTTTATCAACCATTTTGAGCACTGTGAGATTTTACACTGTCTGGCCAGGTGTCAGGCTGTGTTTAACATTTGTGTAGCTGGAGGTGACCGAGGCTGCAACTACATCTGAAGTCTCTGCTTTTGTTTTTCCTGCTGCCTTCAGATTACCCTAAGAATTCCTTCTCAGATAGGGTTTGCTTCATGCACTATGATTAGTTGGCATGCACTCATAGTTCAGAGGGCTGGAGAGTGTCACCCCTAGGGGCAATGGTAAGATTTCTGGGAGGAGGTGGGGAAGGCATGGTTTTCTTAACTAAAATGAGAGAAGAGACTGTGAAAGGTGAGATGGAAAAAAAAATAATCACAGATGACTCGTCAGGCAGACCAAATGTGAAAGCAGCACCTAAAAGAAATGTGGAATTTAGAAATTAATTTTCTCAAATACTTTGTATACACTTGCATGCTCTGGAAAAGCATTTACCTGCCCTGAATTCCAATGTTCTCAAATTTTCCATCGGGGAAGGTCTGTATGGATAGGAAGGAGAAGCAAAGCCTTCTGAGCTCTGGTAACTGTGGGAACAAATGAAGAGATTGAGGACAGGGAACTGCAGATGCCTCCTGCCCCCTCCTCTGCAGCCAGGACTCTCAGAGGGGAGAGGGGGACACACAGACACTGGGGTTAGAAGTGGAGGGCTGAGGACTGCTCCCCTGGGATTATCTGGGCAGACTGGGAGCCCCCAGCAGGGATGCTGCATGTCCTCACTCTCTGGGTGAGTAGAACTCCAGAGGGAAACCTGGAGTAGGACCCCAGGCAGGGACCCAGGCTAGCTACTCCCTGAGAGACAACAGGAGATACAAAGACTCCGCCCCTGTTGCCATAGGAACAAAATAGCTCCGCCTCCCATCCCATATAACACCCATGGGAAAGGCACTGGGTTCATTTAAAGACAGGATTCCCTTCCTGAGGCTGAGCTCAGATGGTAAACTGGGCTAAATATTTTCTTTGCTCCTCTCCCCTCTATCCTTCGGTGGGGACTCAAGACAAATTCATTTAGAAACAAGTAAAGAAGCTATATTTCTCCTGCACATTTAACATACTGAATATATTTGCAACTTTGAGCCGTACTTATCTTTATTCATGCGAAACTGTAACTCTATCTGACATTTCTTCTTAAAGGTGTTTCTTCCTCGCTACAATGTGCAAAGGAAATTTCTTATTATGAAAATAGTGCTGTGGTTTTAGCTGTTGTGTTTCTGTGAAATAAGCTGAGCTTCCTTTCACCAGACACTGAGCAAGTGTCTTGTGAAAATAGCATAAAGGCTCTAGTGAGGAGAGAACCCTTCCTAGTACACTGGGGCCTTGACTTACAAGTGTCCCCACTAAGGAGTTTTTTGAGATACCAGCTGTCTCTTGGCTGATTTTTTGCATTGAGTTGACAGAGTAATTTGAGTTAAGGGGCGCCTTAAGGAGATCCTTAACGAGCTTGGTCTCAGAATGAATTAAACTCGTAAGTCAAGGCCCAATTGTATCTAGTGATTAAAGTAAAATCAGAATTTGTATGTATTTCTTAAAAAGAAACCTTCAAAAGTCATTGCTGAATTCCCACTCAGCACTGGGGGCTCTTTGGTCCTAGCACAGGCCTAGGCACCTTCTGAGAGGGAGATCCAGTACTGAAAAGGTCAGTTCTAGAAATGTCTGTAAAACATACATTTGGCAAATGAATGAAGAAAGAAGCAAAGAAACACTGACAAAGAAGATGTTCCACTCTGCCGACTTAAAGTTTGCTTTCTAAAGGAGGTTTGAAGCTTCCTACTGTTTTTTCAGCTTCTTTGGATTTCTAAAAGGCAGGGCCTTTGAACTCTAATGGGAGAAAGAGAAGAAAGTGCTGGGCATTCAGAATCATGGGCAGTGGGAATATTGGGGAACCTCAGACCAGTCACTTCATCTCCCTGAACCAGTTTCAATCTGCAAAATAACTAATATGTGATTTTTTAAAGAATATTTTTATCTATTAAATCCACTAGTGTGACATTGGTCAACAAGAACATACAGGTTTTAGGTGTGAGTTCTATGTGACAGGATCTGTATATTGCACCTTGTGCCCAACTCAGGAAGCAACACCAGGCTGGTGAACAGAAGATGAGGTGTAAAGGTGCATCATGGGTAAACTGGTCACCAGAGGCCAAAGGGCTGGCCTGCGAAGGACCAGGAACAGGAGCCACATCCTGGCGTGAACCTGGTCTGCAGTCAGAGCCCTCTCCTCCCCAAGGCAGGTCATAAAGCAGCTACTGCATTTCTGAACAAGAAATTGAGACATGGGTTTTGACCAAAAAATTAAGATATTTTAAAAATTCATGAATCTATGTGGGATGTCCTAAAGAAGATTAAGATATCATATGTATGTACATTTTAATGAATCAGGTTTATTACAAATATGAAATAAAGGAAATCAAAAAAGAGCTCTTTGCTCAGGAATTCATTCAGCAAGTGTGTGATGTCTACCTGGATCTCGGGGCGGGGCCTTCACAGGTCACCTTTCAGGTGCTGAGAGGGCCTGAGAGACAGACAGGTGAACAAGAACCAAGGCCACACTTTATTTCAGAAGACAGGAAGAGCCATGAAGAAAACAGACTTAGCTTATATGACTAGGGAGCCACAGGGACACAAAGGATTTCTATTGGTGCCCTGACCTATGACCTTAAACGCAGTGGTTCACAGGACAAAGTGTGGGGTCCCAGGTGCTGTGGGTCAGAAACCTGAGGTGGTTCATTGGGTTGCCCTCCTCCCAGGAGGCCTCGGGGGCCTGCTCATGGGGACGTGGCAGATTCCATTCCTTATGGCACAGTTCCCTTCTGTTCCCTGCCAAAGCCACTCCCAGCTTCCTGGGGCTCCCAAAAATCTTGGCCTTTGATCCCTTCCTCCAGCCTCAAAGCCAGCAACTCAAATGGGGTCCCTCCCTGGCTTCTCTGCCCCTCCTTCCCAGCCAGTTTTCACTTTGAAGAACACCTGGTTACTGAGGGCCAGGACCTCAGGGGGAGACACACCTCCTGTGGTTTCTGTAGAGGACCTGGGGTGTGTTGGTGTCAATAAATGTTTATTCACTGATTTTTAACAACACCACCACCAGAAAACTTGAGAGGTTGGCCCACATGGCTGACCTGGCATGGTGGCTAGGTTACCTCTATGACCTGTCTTACCATTCTGACCTCTGTTAGTATTGTGACCTACTGCCAGGTGATATACCATAGGGCTAGATGGGGGCTCCCGAGCAGAGTGACTCCCCAGCAGGCTTAGGAAAGGGCTCCCCAACATATTTAAACTGAGACATGGCTGTTGAGACAGAGCTGGCCCCATGGAGACCTGGGGAAGCCACCCCAAAAGGAGAGGCAGTGCCCCAGGGCAAGGACAGCCAGGCTGGCTGGGAACAGCAGAGAGCGGGGCGGGGGGCAGAGAGGGCCCTAGTGTGGGTTGAAAATGCTGTCACAGCAGGAAGGCTTTTAGGCACGAGAATAGGGGGATCTGATTTATATTTTTTAAAGATCACTCGGTGATTTGACATTTGAAATGATATTTGACATGTGTCCTGAGAGCCCGGGAGGATTTGGGCAGATGAAGACGGTGAGATGTGCTTCAGGTACAGACAGTGGACACGGCCTGGAGGCAGGACAGATGGACACTGGGGACCAGAGCACATGCCTCTCAGAGCCTGTGAGTAATGGGACAGGGCAGGGAACCAGAAGATCCTGCATGGATGGGGCAGGGCAGGGGGAAGGGGTCCTTCCATGGAGAGGACAGGGTAGGGGAGGCAGTAAACCCTCCATGGAGGGGGCAGGGCAGGGAGGACAGGGGACCCTCCATGGAGGGGAGAGGGGTGGGAGGAGAGGGGACCCTCCACGGAGGGGAGCGGGCAGGGAGGAGGAGGGACCCTCCATGGAGGGGACAGGTAGGAAGGAGTGGGGGCCCTCCATGGAGGGGTGGGCAGGGAGGAGAGGGGACTCTCCATGGAGGGTACAGGTCAGGGACAAAAGGGCACCCTCCATGAAGGGTGCAGGGAAGTGGGGACAGGGCACCCTCCTTTGAGGGAACATGCATGGAGGAAAGTTACCCTCCATTGAGGGGACAGGCAGGGAGGAGAGGGGACCCTCCATGGAGGGGAGAAGGCAAGAAGGAGAGCAGACACTCTACGGAGGGGAGAAGGCAGGGAGGAGAGGGGACCCTCCATGGGGGGACAGCCAGGGAGGAGAGTGGACCCTCAATGGAGGAGACAGGCAGTGAGGAGATAGGACCCTCCATGGAGGGGAGAAGGCAGGGAGGAGAGCAGACACTCCATGGAGGGGAGAAGGCAGGGAGGAGAGGGATCCCTCAATGGAGGGGACAGGCAGGGAGGAGTGGGACCCTCCATGGAGGGGTGGGCCGGGAGGAGAAGGGACTCTCCATGGAGGGTACAGGGCAGGGAAAAAAGGGGACCCTCCATGGAGGGTGCAGGGCAATGGTGACAGGGAACCCTCCATGGAAGGGACAGTTATGGAGGATAATGGGACCCTCCATGGAGGAGAAGGGCAGGGAGGAGAGGGGACCCTCCATGGAGGGGAACAGCAGGGAAGAGATGGGATCCTCCATGGAGGGGGCAGGGTAGGGAGCAGATGGGACCCTCCATGGAGGGGAAGGGAAGGGAGGAGAGGGGACCCTCCATGGAGGGGAGAAGGCAGGGAGGAGAGGGGACCCTCCATGGAGGGGAGAAGGCAGGGAGGAGAGCAGACACACCATGGAGGGGAGAAGGCAGGGAGGAGAGGGGACCCTCAATGGAGGGGACAGGCAGGGAGGAATGGGACCCTCCGTGGAGGGGTGGGCCGGGAGGAGAAGGGACTCTCCATGGAGGGTACAGGGCAGGGACAAAAGGGGACCCTCCATGGAGGGTGCAGGGCAGTGGTTACAGGGAACCCTCCATGGAAGGGACAGTTATGGAGGAGATGGGACCCTTCATGGAGGGGAAGGGCAGGGAGGAGAGGGGACCCTCCATGGAGCGGAAGGGCAGGGAGGAGGGGGGACCCTTTATGGAGGGGAAGGGCAGGGAAGAGATGGGACCCTCCATAGAGGGGGCAGGGTAGGGAGCAGATGGGACCCTCCATGGAGGGGAAGCGAAGGGAGTAGAGGGGACCCTCCATGGAGGGGCAGGACAGGGAGGAGATTGTACCCTCCATGGAGGGGGTAGGGTAGGGAAAAGAGGGGACCCTCCATGGAGGGGAAGGGCAGGGAGGAGAGTGGACCCTCCATGGAGGGGCAGGACAGAGAGGAGATTGTACCCTCCATGGAGGGGGCAGGGTAGGGAGCAGAGGGGACCTTCAGTGGAGGGGAAGGGCAGGGAGGAGAGGCGACCCTCCATGGAGGGAGCAGGGTAGGGAGCAGATGGGACCCCCCATGGAGGGGAAGGGCAGGGAGGAGGTGGGACCCTTCATGGGAGGAAAGGGCAGGGAGGAGATGGGACCCTCCAAGGAGTGGGCAGGGTAGGGAGCAGAGGGGACCCTCCATGCATGGGAAGGGCAGGGAGGAGGTGGGAACCCTTCATGGAGGGGACCCTTCATGGAGGTAAGGGCAGGGAGGAGATGGGACCCTTCCTGGAGGGGACAAGAAAGGGAGGAGATGGGAACATCCATGGAGGAGACGGGTCATGGAGGAGAAGGTACCCTCCATGGAGGGGGGAGTGTAGGGTTATTGGAACCCTCCATAGAGGGGACAGGTAAGGAGGAGTCAGGACCCTCCACGGAGGCCACAGTTCGGGGAGGAGAAGGATCCCTCAGTGGAGGGTACAGGCCAGGGAGGAGAGGGCAGGGACGGGGACAGAGAACCCTACAGGGATGGGCTAGACAGGGAGGAGAGGGGACCCTCAATAAAGGGGACAGATCAGGGAGGAGAAGGATATTTCCAGGGAGAGGAAGAGCAGGGAAGAGATGGGAACCTCCATGGAGGCGATGGGTCAAGAAGGAGAAGGTATCCTCCATGGAGGGGGGAGTGTAGGGGAGAGGGAAGGGAGAAGAGGGGACCCTCAATTTAAGTGGCTCTGCGGGAAGGACAAGGGAACCTCCATGGAGTGGGAAGGGAGAGGAGGAGAGGGGACCCTCCATGGAGGGGGCAGGGCAGTGGGGACGGGAAACAGGGAACCCCAAACAATGGGCTGGGCAGGGAGGAGAGGGGACACTGCATGAAGGAAGGAGGGCAGAGGAAGTGGGGACACTCCGTGGAGGAGACAGGGCAGTGGGCAAGGAACCCTCCATTGAGGCTACAGGACAGGTGGGGCAGGGGACCCTCCATGGAGGGGTAGGGCAGGGAGGAGAGGGGACACTCCATTGAGGGAAGAAGACTGAGAGGAGAGGTGACCCTCCATGGAGGGGGCTGGGCAGGGAGGACAAGGGACCCTCCATGGAGGGGAGACGACAGGGAGGAGAAGGGACCTTCCATGGAGGGAGAGAATGAAGAGTAGAGGGGACAATGCATGGATGTTTCAGGTAAAGAGGAGAGGAGACTTACCATGGAGGTAACACGGCAGGGAGGAGAGGACCCTCCATGGAAGGGAAGGATAGTGGGAATGGGAACTCTATGTGGAGGGGGAAGTGAAGGGGGTATAGGGAACAGGGAACTCTCCATTGATAGGGCAGGGCAGTGGGGACTTGGAACAGGGGACCCTGTATGATTGGCCAGTCAGAGAGTAGAGGGGAATCTCCATGGAGGGGGGAGGGCAGGGAAAGTGGGGATCCTCCATGGAGTTGACTGGGCAGGGAGGAGAGGGGACACTCCAGGGAGAGGGCAGGGCAGTGGGGACAGGGAAACCTCCATGGAGGCTTCAGGACAGGTGAGGCAGGGAACCCTCCATGGATGGGGCATGGCAGGGGTGTAGAGAACCTCACTTTGAGGAGGATGGGCAGGGAGGATAAGGTTTCCTTCATGGAAGGGGCAGGGCAGGGTGACAGAGAACCTCACTTTGAGGGGGTAAGCATTGGGGAAAGGTAACCCCAGTTTGAGGGAGAAGGGCAGGGACGAGACAGAATCCTACACAGAGGGACAGGTCATGCAGGAGAGGGAACAGGGAACTCTCCATGGAGGGGAGAGGCTGGGGCCATAGAGAACCCTACTTTGAGACAGCAAGGATTTCAGCACAGGTCCTTAAATAGATGGCAGGGCAGGGGAGAGAGGACATCCTCCCGCGAGGTAGCAGGGCAGGGAGGACAAAGTACCCCACATAGTCTGAGCAGGATAGTGAGGTTAGGGCACCATCCATGGAGGGGCCAGGGAAGGGAGGACAGGGGAGTAGAGATAGGTAACAGGGGAAACACACCCCTCCATGGAGAGTCCCCTGTTCTCCCATGGTGGGGCCCTTGTTCCCCAGCCCTGCCCCTTCACAGCATTCCCTGTCCTCCCTGTCCATTGGTCCCTCCCCTGGTCCCCTGCCCCCACTGCCCTGCCTTCCCATGGAGGGCCTGCTGTCTCCGCTGCTCTGACCACTCTGTGGTTGGTCACCTTATCCCTCTGCCTTCTCCTTCCATGCCAGGGTCTTCTGTGTCCCTGCCGTGACCCCTCACTCACAGGCATCTGAGGGGCATATGCTCTGGCCTCTCCAGTGTTCATCTCTCCTACCTTTAGGCTGAGTGTCCACTCTCTGTACCTGAAGTACATTCTCACCTTCTTCATCTGTCTAAGTCCTACCTGTGCTCTCAAGACACATCTCAAATATCATTTCAAATGTCAAATCACAAACAGGGGAAGGGGGGTGGGGGTGGGAGGTTAGGGGTGGGAAGTGGGGGATGGGAGTGGGGGGTTGGGGGTGGGGAGTTGGGGGGTGGGGGATGGTAGGTGGGGGTGGGGGGAGGGGAGTGGGGGCTAGGGCGTGTGGACTGGGGAATGGGCGGTCAAGAGTCAGGGGGGTGGTGTGCGGTGTGAGGTGTGGGTTGTGGGGTGTGGGTAAGAGTTTGAGGTAGGGGTGAGCGGTAGTGGTGGGGGATGGGAGCTGGCACGTGGGTGGTATGGGGTCACAGGAGGGGGCTGTGGGTTGGGGGTGTGGTGAGTCCGGTGGGGGCTGGGTGTGGGGTGTGGGGTGGCGGGTGGGGGTGGCGTGTGCGGAGTAGGGGGTAGGGTTGGTGGGTGACAGGTGGGGGAGGGAGAAGAGGGAATAGGGGGGATAAATGGTGATGGAAGGAGACTTGACTTGAAGCCAGTGAACACACAATGCAATCTACTGATGATGCAATATAGAATTGCACACCTGACCTATGCAATTTCATTAATGAATGTCACCCAAATACGGTTGATTAAAAGTAAATGAAAGGTGGGTCTTTTGAGGTTGATTAGGTTATGAGGGTGGAGCCCTCATGAATACGATTAATACCCTGTTCAAAGATATCCCATGCTAGACTTATCAGGAGATGACTTTATATGTTATATAAATGTCTAACCACTATTTTGTACACTTGAAACTAATATTGAATGTCATCCCTAATTGAAACTAAATTAAAGTAGTAAAACAATTTTGAATAAAAATGAAAATGCGAATCAGAGTGATCTTTAAAAAATGTAAATCAGATAAGTACACTCTGTGCCTAAAAGCCTTAAGCGCTCCAACAGTGGTCAGCTCTCCAGACAGCATCATGCCTGTGAGGGTGTTACACTGCTGGGAGAGGAATGCCCTGTTTTCTTCCTCCAGTAGCTGCCTTCATGGCTCTGGTGATGTGTGGCACTGGTGCAGTCAGAACTGTGCTTCCTTGAGAGTGAGCTAAGCATCACTTTGGCTGCTTACTTGTAGTGTGGGAGCCAACACAGAAAAAATAAATTTAAGCCTTAAAGGTTCTCACAGCATTTCAACCCACCAAATGGACCTCTATCCTCCCTTCCCTACACTCCAGCCAGCCTGGCTCACCCAGCCTGGAGGAAAGAAGGCAGGGACAGTGCTGTCCGGGAAGCCAGTGAGCATGCATGTGGTCAGAAGTCTGGAGAGAGCTCCAGTTCTCTTAGGACAGAAATGGAGGGATGAATCTGCTGAAATCAGCCACACATAAGGGGACTCAACTTTTCACTACATGATGACTGGATTACACCTGCATGATCCCCCCATGCTCTCCCTCCCCTGTGGCATCCCAGGGGATCCATGGATCATCTACAACAGAAAGCAGCTCTCTGGCCTTTGAGAATCCACAGACCCTCTGCAAAGCCCTTAAGCTCACACGGCTGATCTCAGACTACAGATTCCAGAAATCTTCAATCCTGGGAAGCAGCCTCTTTTGATTTTTCATTCTCCTCCTACAAACAATGCCAGGTCTGTGTCTTCTGTACACTGCTCAAAGATGTGTGAGGACCCAGCGGGTGGCAGCTGGACGTGGTATACCCTGGGACATTTGCTGAGTGGCCTCAGACCCAACACTGACACTGAGCTTGAACCTGCATCCATCTGGTGAACACCACTCACCTCTACCTGGGGACTCCCTGAGAACCTACCTCATGCAACTTGAGTGCTTCCAGAGACTCTTTCATTAGCTGAGACAAACAGGCACCCGGCAGACGGAGGCAGACAGGGAGGCAGAACATGGTGTGCTCTGGGACTTTTGCTGACCTGTCCCCGGGATCAGTGCTAGTAAAAGCCAGCTTTGGTGCCCTGCCTGGGCCTTCCTGAGCTTACTGGGCCTCAGGAGTGCCTGTCACAAATTGTGAATTGCTTTGTAGATGCAAATAGATTGCCCTGGGCCAGTCACATCAAGCATCTGACATTGTTCAGCACCAGAGTCGCTCCCAGGAAGCCCCAGGACCAACAAGCCCAGTGGCCAGCTTCAGAGCACATCAGAGAAGGATACAATTAGCCTCAGAAGTGGCAGATCCAAAGAGAGATCTAGGCAGGCACCAGACCCCGCTGAGATGAATTGCACTCCACGTGGTCAACACCTGTCAGCAGCTTATACAATATACTATAGGCAGGGTACACTGTGGTCGCAGCCAACTAGCCTGAGCATCGACTTAGTACATGCTTGGGCCAACAGCCATCAAGAATCAACTGCCACAGGAAGGTTCACATAACACACACGGGACATCCCTGGAGCACTCAACTCAGATGATCAAGAAGAAATTGCCACTGGGTTCCACAGGACTCCTACTACACGAAGCCACACTATCAAGGCCTGGATTTTAATACAAAGAAAGAAACACACAGAGGCAGCCAAAATGCAAAGAAACATGCCCCAAATTTAAGAACAGGGGACACATCCAGAAAAAATGCTAAACAAAGTGAAGCTAGCAATATTCCAGATACTGCATATATATATATATATATACATACAATGGTTGTAAGGATGTTAATTTAAGTTAGGTGAAGAATGGATGAAATCAGTAGGAACTTGAAAACTGATAGTAGGCATGAAAAAGTATATTTAAGCCATATAAAAGATCCAGTCAGAAATAAAGAGTAAAATCTTTGAAATGAAGAATACACTAGAGAAAATAAATAATTTGATTAAGGAGAGAATCAAATGAGTGATTTGGAAGACAAGGTCACAGAAGACAAAACAGCAAAAAGAAAAAAGAACTTTTAAAAATGAGGACTGTTTAGGGGACTTTTGGGATAACATGAAACAGTAACAACGTCCACATTATAGGCGTACAAGGAAAAAAGAAAGATTAAGGGACTACACCATATTAAAAGAAATAATGAGCGAACAGTTCCCTAACCTGGTGAAGGAAGAGACACACAAGTCCAGGAAGCACAGAGTCCCAAACAAGATGAACCCAAAGAGGCTTGACACCAGGACACATCATCATGAAAATGACAAAGATTAAAGACAGGACATCTTAAAAGCAACCAAAGAAAGACGGTCAGTTACCTACAAGGGAGCTCCCATAAGATTGTCAGCTTATTTCTCTACAGAAACATACCAGGCCAGTAGGGATTGGCACAAACTATTCAAAATAATGACAAGCTAGGACCTTCAACCAAGACTATTTTACCCAGCAAGGCTGTCATTTAAAATTGATGGAGAAATAAAGAGCTTCCTAGACAAGAAACAGCAAAACAAGTGTGTTACCACCAAACCATTAGTATGAGAACTATCAAGAAGGAATAAAAGGGAAACAGAGTTAAAAGAATAAAACATATCTATGAATAATCACTTTAAATGTAAGTGGCTTGACTGCTGCAATTAAAAGACATGGTAGCTGAATTGATAAGAAATCAAGAACCATATATATGCAGTCAACAAGAGACCTATCTCAGAATGAAAGATATACAGACAAAAAGCAAGGGGATGGCAAAAGGTATTTCATGCAAATACAAATGAAAAATAAGCTGGGGAGGTAAACCTATATAGCTGACAAAACAGACTTTAAAACAAAGGCTATATTGAGCAATAAGAATGGACACCACAGAATGATAAAGAGAGCAATCCAACAAGAGGATATAACCCTTGCAAACATGTATTTCCTCAACATAAGAGCAAGTAAATGTGTAAATCAAATCCTGATGTACATAAATGGAGAGTTCAACAATAATACAGACGCAGTAGGGAATGTTAACATCCCATTGGAATCAATGGCTGGATCTTCCGCACAGAAAATCAAGAAGCAAAGAGTGGCCTGGTGCTGGACTCTGCAGCAGCAGCAGGAGCACATACACTAAAGCTGGAATGATACAGATGAGATTAGGCTGGCCCCTGCGCAAGGGTGACACTGAAATCAGTGAAGCGTTCCCTTCCCCCTAGCGTGGGACATGCTCTCCTGGCTCCCCTAGGCTCCCCTGGCTCCCCTGGGCTGGGGCCCCTGCGGGTGGGGGTGGAGGGAGATGGGCGGGGGCTGGGGGGGAGGGAGACGGGCAGGGGCTGGGGGGGGGAGGGATAGGTGGGGGGGAGACTTGGGACCTGACCTCCTCCTGGATTGGGGCCCCTTTGGGTGGGGGCGGAGGGAGAGGGGCGGAGGCTGGGGGGGGAGGGAGACGGGTGGGGGCTGGGGGGGGAGGGAGATGTGGGGGGGAGACTTGGGCACCTTCTCACCCTTGTGCAGGGCGGCCTCACACCTAGTCTTTAAATTAAAAAAAAAATGAGTGCCTGAATTAACACAATAGATCAAATGGATTTAATTGGCATCTTCAGAGCATTTCACCCTGAAGCAGTAGAATATACATTCATTTTAAGTGGACGTGCAACATTATCTGGATAGACCACATGTTAGGGCACAAAAACAGTCTCAGGAAATTTAAGAAGATTGAAATCATATCAAGAATCTTTTCTGGTCATAACTGTATAAAACTAGAAGTCAATTAGACAAAACTGATGTACAAGTGATCTATTACTGAATTGTACACACCTAAAACCACCCTGCCCCAATAAATTTATTAACAGAGAAATAAAAACAATGACAAGCAAAAATAAATAAATAAATACATAAAAATTTGGGGATACATGGTGGTGAGAATTGCATGTCAATATACTTGATGTATACTTAAATGTGGTTAAAACTCTAAATCTTATATTTATTTTACCACAATAAAAATTAGTAATTATAGGATTAAAAAGAAAACAGAAAAAGAAAAAGAAAAACCTGTAAAACACAGAAAGTCTTGGAGGCTAATTAACATGTTACTAAATAATGAATAGATAACAATGAGATCAAGGAAATAATGAAATAATACCTTGAAACACATGCAAATGAGAGCACAACAATCCTCACTCTATGGAGCACAGCATAAGCAGTCCTAAGAGGGAAATTCCTAACATTTCAGGTCTACCTCAAGAAACAAGAAAAATCTGAAATACATCATCTAACTTGACACTTAGAGGAACTAGTGCAAAAGAAAAACAAAGACACCGTAAAGTGAGAAGAATAAAGAAAATAATAAAGATCAGAGCAGATATAAACAAAGCAGCAAAAAACAAATGCAGGTGCTGGACTGGATGGTTTCACAGTGCATTTCATCAAACAGTCAGAGAAGAACTAGCACCTGTTCTCCTCAAACTCATCCAAAACACTCAAGACAAGGGAAGACTCCCAAGCTCATTTTATGAGTTCAGCATTCTCCTAATCCCAAACCAGAATAAGACTTTACAAAGAAAAAAATTATAGGCCAATATCCCTGATGAATATAGATGCTAAAATCCTCAACAAAATATTGGCAAACTGGATCCAGTAATACATTAAAAAGATTACACACCATGATGAAGTGGGATTTATTCCAGGGATGCAAGCTTTGTACAGTATCTACACATAAAAAACATGATACATCGTAAACAAAATAAATAAAAATCACATGGTTATAACAATAGATGCAGAAAGAGCAACAAAACACAGCACCTATTCATTATAACAACTCTCAGCGAAATGTGAACAGAGGGAATTCCCCTGAACATAATAAACATTATGAAGAAGAAAGAAAGAAAAAAAGAAAGAAGAAAGTGAAAGAAAGGAAAGAAGACAGGAAGAAGTTGAAGAAGGTACAAATAAATAAAAGCATATATGGTGTTCAAAGATAGGAAGAATTAACAACATTCAAATGTCCAGTGACGTATTTCAGAGAGCTACAACAAATATCACAAAAATTTATATGGAAGTACAAAAAAAAACAAAAACAACAACAACAACAAAAAACCCAACACACACACACACACACACACACAAAAACACACAAACAAACAAAAAAAAAACAAAACAAAACCAAAAAAACCAAAAAAACAAAACACAAAATAAAACCAAACCAATAGCCAGAGTAATCTTGAGAAAGAAGAACAAAGTGGGAGGAATCATGCTACCTGATAACAAACTATACTACGAGGCCATAGTAATAAATATAGTATGGTACTGGCATAAAACACACATAAAGATCATTGGAACAGAATAAAAAGTCCAGAAATAAACCCATACACTTATGGTCAATTAATATTTGACAAAGGACACAAGACTATACAATGTGGTAAAGATAGTCCACTCAATAAATGCTATTGGGAAAATTGGACACATAAGTAGAAAAATAAATGAATGCAGACTACCTTCTTACACCATATTGAAGAAAAAATGCAGAATGGATTAAGACTTGAAAGTGAGATTTGAAACCGTAAAAATTCTAGAAGAAAATAAAGGCAATAAGTTTTCATAGAAATATTTTTTATTCTGATATATCTATTTGGGCAACAGAAGCAAAAGAAAAACTCAACAAATGGGACTACATCAATCTAAAAAGTTGTTGCAAAGCAAAGGAAACCATCAACCCACTGAATGGGAGAACATATTTGCCACTGATACATCTGATAAGGGTTTAATATCCAAAATTTATGAAGAACTTAAAAAACTAAACATCATAAAAAAATTAAGCAATCCAATTTAAAAATGAGCAAAGAACCTAAACAGACACTTCTCCAGCGAGGATCTGCAGATGATTATTATACAAATAAAAAGATGCTGAGCATCACTAATCATTACAGAAATGGAAATTAAAATCATAGCGAGGTATCACCTCACCTCTGTCAGAATGGCTATCATCAATAAATCAATAAACATCAAGTGCTCTTGAATATGTGGAGAAAAGAGAACTCTCCTGTATTCTTGGTGGGAATGCAGATTGGTGCAACCACTGTGGAAAGCAGTATGAAGTTCCCTCAAAAATTAAAAATAGAACTGCTTTATAACCTAACATTTCCATTTCTGAGAATATCTCTGCAGAAACCTGAAACACTGATCGGAAAGGATATATGCAATGCTATGTTCACGGCAGCATTATTGACAATAGCGAAGATTTCATAGCAGCCCAAGAGTCCAGCAGCAGATAAGTGGAGAAAACGCTGTGGTACATTAACACAATGGAATACTACTCACCTACACACACACAATAGAAAATGAAGAAAATCTTACCTTTTGCAACAGCATGGATAGAGCCGGTGAGTATTATGCTAAGTGAAGTGAAGTAAGCCATTCAGAGAAATACAAGTTCCTTATGGTTTCACTTATATGTGGAATCTAATGAACAAAATAAACTACAATCAAAATAGAAACAGGCTCATAGATACAGAAAACTGACTGAATAC
Organism: Myotis nattereri; assembly: GCF_964212035.1. Lineage (NCBI taxonomy): Eukaryota > Metazoa > Chordata > Mammalia > Chiroptera > Vespertilionidae > Myotis > Myotis nattereri. The sequence goes on from NC_138085.1 coordinate 16,256,386, forward strand.
TGTCAGAGGGGAGGAGGTTGGGGGACTAGGGGAAAAGTGAAGGGGTTAAGCAAAGAAAAGACCTATAGACACAGACAACAGTTTGGTGATTATCAGAGAGAGAGGGGTTTGTGTAGAAGAGGGTTTAGAAAGGATAAATTGTGATTGAAGGAGACCTGACTTGGGTCGGGGGGAGGGCGGTGAGACACATAATCCAACATACAGATGATGTATTACCGAACTGTATACCTGAAAGCTACATGATTTCATTACCAATCTCACCCCAATATATTCAATTTCGAAAAATAGGCCATTGTGGCACATGCTACAACCTGGATGGACCCTGAAGACATGATGGTCAATGAAATAAGCCAGTCACAAAAGGACAAATAGTGTGTGATCCCACTCACATGAGGTCCCTAGAGCCATCAGAGTCATACAGGTAAGATGGAGGGTACCAGTAATGGGGGAGTGGATGCAGAGTTGCTGTTTAGTGGGGACAGAGCTTCAGTTGGAGAAGATGAGAACAGTGATGGAGCCGATGGTGGTAAGGGCAGCACAACAATATGATTGTTGTGTTAAGGACCACTTACCACCACTGGACTGTGCTCTGAAAAATACTTAAAATGGTAAATTTCATTGTGTATATATTACTGTGATAATAATATACCAAAAAAAAAAAAATAGAAGGCTCTGTCCTGGGTGTGGGAGAATCAGGTAGATCTGTTTTCTATGGGCCCTACATGGCTGGTTGGGTCACTGTCAATATCCTGGTTGTGAAAGTTTTATAAGATATTATTGAGGGAAACCGGGTCAGATTACATGGGCTACCTCTGCGTTATCTCTTATAAATAATGGAATCTACAATTATATTTTTAAAAGGTTAAAAAATAAAACAGGCGACAACCAGATTTGGTGGTCTTGCCCCGGAGAATCTGGTCCAGCAGGTCCAGTTGAGGTCAGGGCTGAGGATAAGGAATTGCCCACAGGAACTGGTGGTCAGTGGGATTGAGGGCCACCATCCAGACCAGTCACCTACACAGCTAAGTTCTCATCCCCTCATGAAGCTTCCACAGCTTTTACTACAGCTGCTGTGTCTCAGCCACCTCTAATGCGATCACTCGGGGGAACAGCTCCTTCACTGTACCACCTGGTTTCTTAAAGGAGCTTCAAACCTTTTAACCATCTCACAAAACACAACGCAGGTAGTGCAAATCTCCCACAGTGACCCTCTGCTTCATTAAACCACATCCACCAAGTGACAAGGATGGGCCTTTTGTGCCATTCCAGGAACGCTGGGCCAGGGTCTCGTCGACAGAGCAGATTCACTTCTCGGTGTCTTGGTTGGGACCTGGGTACAGGGCCCAGGAGTGACGCTACCCAAGGACAAGGATGGAGGAAGGTAGCATTGTCGTTGGAAGCAAGTGCCTTTTAATCATCTACAGATCTCAACTGTAGGAAAGATACCTATGCTCTCTTAAAGGTCAGGAAAGATAAATAATTTTTCTCTTTGTACTCGACAGAGTGGTGCTCAAAATGAACTAAAAATAATACCCTGTCTTCATATGCTCTGTCCTTCCACAGATGGCTCCAATATTCCTGTCAACTTGAATGTGAGATAGAAGAATTAATGCTGGTGGATGAAATCAACACATCCCTATTTAAAGGGGTGAAACGTAGATGAGAGACGGAGTGTCACTCATTAAAGGTTTGATATTTTACTCTGTGGTCAAGTAGGGAGTTTGTAATTGTCCATCCAAACCTGTATCATTAGGGTAATAATGGAGGGCTGTCATGAAGGCCTTTTCAGTGTCTGTACCCCATAAAATCTTGCTCTTTTTGGTCCATGATGTGGGCCAGGGAGCCACCAAAGCTCATCCTCTCCCACAGTGACTGAGGGCTCCAGGGCTCCCCTGGCTTGTGGACTTAGCTGGCAATGAGCACAGCTCAATCGTGTGGAGGTGGGACAGACGAGTGGTGTCAGGATGGCCTGGGAGCAGCCACTCATGGCTATCCTTGCCTCTGGCCAGAGCTGATTCACATGGTGAGAGAGGCTCAGAAATGCAGAACAGCACAAACTCCTTGCTACTTGGCACACAGGGCAGCACACTCACCCTCTTGTTCCTTTACCTGTGCAGCCAGCCAACTCAGTCACCTTCAGGAAGAACATCCAGAAAGAATAATAAAATAAAAGTACCTCATGCCAATGCACTTAGCACTTCAAAGTACTAAGAGTAAAAAACTCACTGTCCATGCATTTCTACAGAAAGGCTACTTGCTGTCCAGACCCATATTCTTGCTCTTTTTTCTACTTCTCAAAAGAAGGAAACACATCATTCTGGAGCCATCGAGACGGAGCAGACCAATGGCCAGCTGTCCACCCAATGATGTCAACCATGGTCTCAGAGAGAATAGTATCTGCGGACTCCAGAGAGAGTAGCAGTGGGCTGAGTGGGGAGAGAATTGAGAACTTGACCAGTGACCAGCACGGTGGTGAGCTGATTTGTCTTGAAGGCAGTGAGTCTTAGCACTGCTCTGTGCGCAGGACGGGAATGACTCAGAGAGGACTGGACCAGGGGCCTGTTGGAGCCAGAGTGGCAGCTGCCCTGGACCCTTCCCCCTTCTCTCCTGGCCAGGCCCTGGACTCCAAAGTATTGTGGTGACTCCTGATTATTTTTCTTCTTTTTCTCTTGCCAGTTTTCCCTGAAAACCATCCTGTTATATGAAGCTGCCACACAGCTCATGGGTGGAGAGGAGTGTAAGGTTCTGAGAGAACCAGAGCTTCAAGCAGAAGGACCAGGAAGGTGGCTGAAATCCAGGGAGAGAGGAGCTGTGGGTGAGCTGGACCCGCACAGAGCACACCCTGGAGGCCAGCATAGGCTCTGCGCATGCTGATGCTGAGGTCACCCCCAGAGCTGCTGAGACACAAGTGACTCTGAACTTCATATGCTCCACAGCCTTACACAGGGGGCTCTCACCTCTGACACTCCGTGGTGGGAAGACAGACTGTGGAACCCGTCCAGCAGGGGCAGCACATCCATCACCAGCCTCATGTGAAGTCTGGAAGGAGAAAGGACCTGCATGTGAATAGGCACAGGGCTCAAGTGCAAGGGGCCAGGGAAGTAGAGCCCCAGCCTGCAGACCCACCACACCCTGCACGTTAGTTCCAAGTACAAGCTCTTTTTTGCAATAGTAACAACTGTAGATTTGACTTTGAAAAAAAATAACCCAAATTACATTAGAGATTTCAATTTTGGTTTGTCACATCTTCAGTACATGTTAGCTAAACCCATTGTGATAGTCATTTCACAATGTAGGTAAATCAAACCATCCTTTTGTCTTCCTTAAACTTATACAGTGGTGAATATTGATTATTTCTCAATAAAGCTGGGAAAAATAAACAGTGCCTTAATAAACGGGGAAAAAGTGGTTATAGATGCAGTGGAATGAAAACACCATAACTAAGAGAAAACAAATCAGGATACACACATAACAAATAGTATCATCTTGCCCTGGAGGCGTGCTCACTGGTTGAGCCTTGATCTATGAACCAGGAGGTCATACATGGAGTCCCTGTCAGAGTACGTGGGGCTCCATCCTTAGTAGGGGGCATGTAGGATGCAGGTGATGAATGATTCGTTCTCATCATTCATATTACTACCTCTCTCTCTCCCTCTCCTTTCCTCTCTGAAGTCAATACAACATATATTAATATAAATGAATTAATAGTATCACCTCAAAAAGGTATCTAGATATATAAATGTATGAAAGACAAAAGGAAATACTTTGAAATGTTGACAGTGGTTAACCTTGGATAGTGGGAAGCAGTGATTTCCTTTACTTTATACTATTCTTTTTAAAATTCTTTTTTTTTTAATTTAATTTTATTTATTTTTTATATTTTTTAAAAATATATTTTATTGATTTTTTACAGAGAGGAAAGGAGAGAGATAGAGAGGTAGAAACATTGATGAGAGAGAAACATTGACCAGCCGCCTCCTGCACATCCCCCACTGGGGATATGACCGCAACCCAGGTACATGCCCCCGACCGGAATCGAACCCGGGACCCTTCAGTCCGCAGGCCAACGCTCTATCCACTGAGCCAAACCGGTCTCGGCTATACTATTCTTTTTAAAATTCTAATGATCCTATATTATTTTGATAATGAAAAAAATCTTCTAAAAAACATTTAAGTAACTATTTTTGGTGTAAAATGCATTTTGCATCCATGTTCAGTGACCATCCACTTATCTCTGAGAAGCTTAAAAAGTGCTTTGGGTTGTGAAATATCCTTTAGAATGCATTCTTGCACTCCAACAGCTCCTGAATGAGAACACTGGGCTTTGGAGATGCTGGGTCTGCTAGGAAAAAATAATGAGCAGGGGTTGGAGGCGCGGTAGGTGATGGGGCGGGTCAGCAACCCTGAAGAGAGGCTCTTAGGCAGGATGCCTCAGGGTCCACAGCTCAGGCTGTATTTGAAGAATTCCTCATTGGAAGGCTGATATCTACAGTAAAGTTTCAGATTTGATAAACTTCAGACATAGCCACAGTAACTTTTTTTAAAACGGTTTTTGTCGTTCTTATTGCAAAATCTATATATATAAAAGGCTAATGTGCTAAGGATTCCACCACCTGACCACTCGCTATGAAGAGCACTGACCACCAGGGGCAGACATTCAATACTGGAGCTGCTGTGACCTGAACTGGCCATTTACAGAGGAAGGGCACTGCGCACCCAGAGTCCACAAGCAACACTTCGCTTTTCCCAAGTGGGACACAGGCCCTGCCACGAACCCATGGCACAAAGCCCACAGGCCAGCCCAGCACAGAAATGGTGGCTGTGGGCATCAGGTAATGATGTCACATAGTAATGCCAGGCTTCCTCTCCCTAGCGACTAGCCTCCTTGGAGTTTCTTCACCCACTTGCTTTATAGCCAGGTGCAAACATTTTACACTTTCACCAAATGTATTTGAAGTGTTTTCATGTGCCTCATCTCATTTGATCCTCACTGAAGTCCTGGAATAGGTAGAGAGGAGACTTGGTAGAATCCTGTTTTTATTTCATTAGCCACAAAATGGAGATTTAGAATGTTTTAAAAATTGACCCAACTGGAAAGAAGCAAGAAATGGTAGAACCTGAACATGACTTCAGGTTTTCTCACTGCACGGAATATACTCACACAGGGCTATAGTTAAATATTTCTCCCTTTGTTATCTCTGCATGATCCACAATAATAATCTGCTTTCATATTGGTATTTCTGCTGTTTTGCTGTCAATATCCTGAAAAAGAAATTGGGGCACTTCACTAGGCTGGAAAAAGTTTACCTAATCAGAAAGCAGGTCTAAGTAAGCGAATATATATATATATATATATATATATATATATATATATATATAATCACTGGGGCCAGTTGCATGTGTTTCCATCTGTCATTGTTGATCATGAATTTGGTATACACTTCTATTATTGAGAAAGGGCAAATAGTGATCTTACAATATTTCTTCTAATTAATTTCCTTTCAATGTGCACAAATTCATGCACTGGGACTCTAGTAATTAAATAATACTATCAAGACTCCTAAGAGAAACATATGTATACAGAAAATATTTTTAAAGGATTCAGATCTCCTAAGTCACAGCTCTATGGTGCTAACCTCAACTGGGTCTACAGAGGCTGACAGGAAAAACAGAATGAGCACTTGCCCTGGGTTCTCATTTGATCTCTGCTATTAATAGCTTGTGGTCTTGGGGATTTCACTTACCCTTTCTGGGTCTCCTAGCTGCATCTATAGGATGAGGGTAAAATTAGACCTCTTAAATAAGGTTTCTTCAAAGGCTTCAAAAAATAATTGTAGGTTCAGATTTCTACAATGTTCCTAAATATCTCAGCAATAATAAACTTTTCCTTGTTTTAAACTTTGTGGTACAAAACTTCACAAAAATGTAAACACAGTTTTATAATACTACTCATTTCAAAAATATACAATCTCTATAAAACTTATCCTATAACATTTCGGTAGATACTATTAAACATTTCTTAGTAACTGTACTATAACCCAAATTAGTAAATTTAGCATTATCTTTTTAAAACATCAATTGCATATTCTTTGTATTGGTGTGAAAAGGCTCAGAAAATACAGATGTGTTGAGCACTATATGTCACTTTTATTAAAATTCAACAAGTAACTTCCCAGGTATGGAAAACTTCAGCTGAAGCCAATTTTTGGGGTGTAAAAATCAACTCTTGTAAACATCAAATTAAAATGTGGCTGTATTTTCTGCCTTAAAAGTTAAAAAACATAAGAGTTGTTATTTAACTCACTCAAATGGTTTGTGAAGCTGGAATACTTCCATGTAGGGTCTGCCCCAACCTGACATTAGTTTAGTGCAAGGACTGAGAGCCACATGTCACCTATTCTCTCCAGTGAGGAAGGGAGCTGTGTGTGAATCATTCGTGCCACTAAGCCCATTGGACAGCCAGCCGCTAGGCAGCAAGGATGCCAGCCTCAGCTCACAGGTGGGAGAAGAGCTGCCATCTCTCTCAGAACACTTCCAAACTCAGCCTGAGAAGGACAGGCCCTACCAGCCAAGACCCAGTCAGGCCACTGCTGGGCTCTAAGTAAAGACTGACGATTGTCTCTACCTCTTATTTCTTCTGAGACCAAACCAACCAACCTCCCACCCAACCAACCAACCACCCAACCAACCAACCAACCAACCAACCACAATTTAATCATCATCCTTGCACTGAAGCCACTGCTGAATAAAAACCAAGTTGTTTGTATATGGGCTCACGTGGTGACTACCCTCCAAGACACATATTCCTAGGCCTGGAATAAGCTCTGCCCCTGCCCATTCCCTTCCCTCAGCTCGATTCTCCAACCTCCCCTGCTCACAACCCCCCCCCCCCAAACACACACCCTATTTGACCAGGTAGTTAACTTTCTGGGGACTACAGATCCGTCTTGTCCCCTGGCTTGAGACACAAGCCCCAGAGAAGCAGGACCCCTCACTGCCTGGCTTAATAGACAGGGGGCCCTGCTGGGGTCTGGCGGGAACTCTGTCCCCAGCTGCCTCCTGTCAGCTCAGCAGCCACCACTCCTCCAGGTCCAGGGAACACATGCAACCTGCCCCACAATGACAGGGGACCAGCCCCGCACAGGGAAGGAACCCCCACTGGGGCTACTGGTCTCTCACTGGGGCACTTGGTCCCAGGTGGCAACTTGATGGAGCCTCTCCACTCTCCTGCTTTCTCCCAGGAACCAGGGGCTGGCCAAGTTCCACCCTTCCGGAAAGTGACTCCTTGGCTGCCCCCACAGAGCAAGGCCCAGGGGAACCCCAATCCTCCAAGCGTTTTAAGTACCTGACAAGCCCAAGTTCACCCTTGGAATGAGCCCTTCCCGACCACAACAGCCACTACCCCATGGGACACTCCAAGTCCCAGCACCTGGGACAGCCATGGGCAAACTATGGCTCGCGGGCTGGATTTGGCCCTTTGGAAATAATAAAACTAAAAAAAAAAAAAAAGACCGCACCCTATTATTTAATGATGTTTACTTTGAATTTACATTAGTTCACACAAACACTCTATCCATGCTTATCTTACAGCCTGCCAAGAACCCATTGTGGCCCTCAAGTCAAAATGTTTGCCCACGCCTGTTCTGGAGACAACTTCCTTTCCAGCTCACTTGAGTGGAGAAGGTCAGGAGACCAGGATGTCTCTCTGTTGCTTCCCGTTCTTCCGACGCTCTGGGCAGAAGAAAGCCCAGGGCAAGAGATGTTTCTGTTGCTGGGGAAACAGGGGCAAGTGCCACCACTGATACCCCTCGCCCTCTGGCACGAGGCACACACAGGTAACCAAGGGCAGGCCCTTTCATCTCACACTTGGGCGCCAACTGGGGGTCACACCTGGGGAGCCCACACCTCTTACCCCTCATCCCAGGTGTGTGTGTGTGTGTGTGTGTGTGTGTGTGTGTGTGTGTCCGGGATGGTGAGGTGAAGAAAGCAGGGGGATGAGGGATGCTCAACCTGGGCTAAGGAGCAGGTTGGTAAGTGTCAGAAGCCTGGAGGGTGTTGGAGGTTGTGTCATGTTCACTGCCCAGGTCATGGCTCACAGGAAGGGAAGCTGAGTGCTGGGGTCAGAGCTCTGCTACCCAATTGTTAAATCGCAGGGGTGCCCAAGGGGTCATCAACTTCACTCCCTGCCTGGAGGTCTTTGCAGATGCCCCTCTCTGCCTGATCTGGGGAGCAGAATGGGTGGTGGGCATCTTCCCCACTTGGCAATGCCTGGGGCCCCTGATGCCTCCTGGCCTGGTAGCGGGCTCTGTCTTTGCAGAACTCCAACAAGGGCAGCGTCGAGGAGCTGGCTGACAGGTTCACTTATGCCCTCAACGGGTTAAAAGGACATGTGCGTCAGGACAGGAAAACCGTCCAGTGCCAAACTGAGGTGAGCGCTGGCCCACACCGAGGACCCTGAGGTGACTGGGGTGGGACCAGAAGTCAGACTCAAACCTGGGGCCTCCAAGTTCTCACAGGCCCACTCCCAAAATGATCTGTACCTTCAATCCTCCTGACCAGCTCCCTGGTAGGGGAGAAAAGCAGTCTTTCTTCCTGTGCTTCTTGGGATCAGAGAGAAAGCATCTGTTGCTCTCTTTGCCTCATGCCCCTTTCAACTGATGAATTCCCTGCCCAAAGTATCCTGTGGACCAGCCCCAGCCCGACTGCCCTTGCAGACCTTCTCCAAGCCATACACATCATCCCACCTGATAGTGCTATGTATTGAAAAAGAAAGGGGAGGGGGAAGCGGGGGTGGGGGTTAGGGGTGTAGGAAGGGATAAAGGCCTTGAATACTTTTCTCTGCAACCTATCACCTCATAGAGGACGAGAAACCATTGCAGTGCGGCCAGGTCAGGAGCTGTGGCCTGACCCAACTCCATATCATCCCAACAAGGACAGAGTTTTCATCAGCGATTCAGGCTTTCACTGTGGCTACACCTAGACACAAATCGATTCTTGCTAGCTCAGCAGGGCTGCCAGGAACATCCTCACTGTGTACTCACAGACTAGGTCTGCCATGACACAGGACCACAGATTGGGTGGAAGGTTCCTGATGCCTCCTGGCTCAGTACCCACTCTGTCTTTGCAGAGCTCCAAGGAGGACATCATAGAGGTGCTGGCTCATGGACCCGACTACACCACCTATGGGGTCAGGGTGCAGGTGCACCAGGCTGACGACACAGACCAGTGCCTGTCTGAGGTGAGAGCTGGCCTCGAGGGTCTCTACACCCTCAACCCCAACACAACCTGGCAGTGCCCAGAACCGACACTCAAATCTGGGGACTCCCCAGATACCCTCCCAGGACTCTCCCTAGTGACCCACAGCCCAAGACAAAGAAATGCGGACCCCCCGCCCCCGTACAGCTACATGGGATGGTAGAGACACGCTCCTCACATATTTGTAGCAATATCAGAGAGAGAAATGTCGTGTGAACTGTTTCCTGTCCCTCATCTTGCCATGGCCAGGATACCAGCTTTCCCAGGGGGAATCATCCCCCATGTCTCCACGCTGGCCTTCTGCAGAGCCCAACGGTTCCTGGACTAGCTTCTAACTAGGTGAGCATACACTCGTGACTCTGCCCACTGCTAGCTGTGAGGCATTAAAACGTCACCACATCTTCCTAAGTATCAGGATGCTCCTTTGAAAAGTGGGCTGCTGTGGGGGAAACCTCATAGCACTGCTGTGGGGACAAGCCATGGCAGGTCTCACCTGCTCCCTGGCTCTGCAGACAGGGTAGCTGGTTGTGCGGCGCTTGTTGTTGGCAATTCTTTCACTCTGTCGCACGGAAAGATCTCTGACACACCCATCAGCGGCCTGTGGCATCAGAGGTTGGAAAAGCACATGCAAAGCAACCTGTTAAGCAGTGTGAGATTTCACCTAGCCGGTCCTGGTCCTTGGTGTAACCACACTGAGGATTTCTGAGGAGAGCCTGGGCCCAGGCCCACTCAGATGTATGGCATTCTTCTGGTTGGAGTTTCTTTACTCAACAATGTGCACGCACATTTGGAGACACTTAGCCTGACTCAAGGAATGACGCAGACACAATCCCTGGGCCTCAGTTCTGGGCAATGGGTCCAGCAGTCACGCTGTCCATGATTCATAGCTCGTGTCCACCATCCATCAGGGCTGATGCCATCAGAGTGTTTTTTCCATCTGGATGCACACCTGTTTAGAATGACCGTGCTGACACACCGCAGGACCAAGTCATAAAGTGAGTGGTCTCCGGGTCCAGAAGGAGGGCCCCCAGAGTCAGCATCATGGGGACTGCGGTGGGAAGGGGGTGGAGAGTGCCTTGCAGAACCCTAATCTTATACATCATCTGATTCCCAAGAAAGGCCTGGGCTCTGGAGTCTTCTATTCCAGGAGGATAGGAGTCAAAGACGACAGTGGGTGGTGTCCCAGGCCTTGTAGACCCAGAGGGGACGCTGTGATGAGTTGTCCCTCACAGTCCCCTCCCCCCTACAAACCCACCTCGCTCTGTCTGCCCCTCTCCATATCCATCTCCCCTGACCACGGTGGCCAGGCTCAGAACAGGCCTGTGGTGAGCAGGCTGCTCACAAGTCTGTCTCAGTCCTCAGCCCAGATGCGCAGGGAGGGTGAGGGTGGGCAGTGCACTGGACCTTCAGGAGAGCTGCCAGTGGGAAGAAGAGTCTCACACAGACTCCGTGTTGAACCTGCTGGATCCCACATCTGCTACAACCAGGACAGCCATACTGGGGCCGGGGGTGGCATGGGGCTGTGTGCTGGGTGGGCAAGGGGGGCCTGCACAGAGGCTCAGATCGAAACAAGTGTGCCATGGGAGGGCAGACTGGAAAGAAAGACCAGGACTCAGAATCTGCTGCCCACCTGCCTCTCCCCAGGGCCTTTGCTGCTATGGTGGGGACATGGCTGGACCACGTCCAGGGTTTGGGGCAGCCCCTTCCTTTCGCCTGCTTCGAGGTAGAGCAGGCCTTGGTGCCCGTCAACTCCCCTGCCTCACACCTGGTGGGACACACTCAAAATCTATGGTTGGCACTGCAGCACCTTGAGCCCACCGAGGCAACTCAACAAGGTGAGGGGGACTGATCACCTGGGCAGATCATCGGGGGAGGGCAGGCTCATGGGCTGGAGTTCCCTTAAAGGCAGTGGAATCTTTCCTGTCTGCACTAAGTCTCAGGAAAGCCAGAAGTGTGAGTCAATCTGTCTCTTTCTCCTGCTCCAGGTCCACGCCCAGAGCTCCAGAGCTCTCCGGAGGCAGAGGAAGGGGCTGCTCAGGGGCCAGAGCCTGGTCCAATGAGAGGCCCTGCCCTGGCCAGGCCTGGCCTGAGGCAGTACCTGAAGCTATTATGGAGCCAGCTACTGGCTGCCCTGGAAGCCTTCTCTCGTGCTGTCAGAGGACTTCTAGGCAATTATCTTAAATAATTCAGAGGAATACATCCCAACTGTACATTTATAATAGTAAATAAGGATAATTTCTAAAAGTACCTACCTATTTATGTAGACTATTTCCCATTAAGTTAAATACTCCTTTTGAATAAATAAGGTTGTTTATTAAAAACACGTGTAGACCATGTCTTCTCACGTACATATACATAATTCCATACACACACACACACACACACGTACACATATATGCTGACATGGAAGGTGCTCACTGTATAATACAGTTCTAAAATAAGTTTTGAAACATTTAATTTCCTCTGATAACTACGTATACACTGATAAAATGGGGAAATAAAATCTGGAAATATATACACCAGAATGTTCACACTAGTGAACTGTCAGAAGTGAAACTACCAGAAGTGACAGTTTCTTCTCATTTTGCTTTATGAATAGGTTCTGGTTGACACAAGGATCATACCTCCAATATATAGACAGACAGTAGAGAGAGGAAGGGAGAGGCAGAGAACACAGATGAGAGGTGCACCAGCCGCCTCCTGCCCACCCCGACATGGAACTGATGGCAAAACCCTGCCACGTGCCCTCCCTGGGAACTGATCCGGAAACCTTTCAGTGCAAGGGGAGATGCCCATCCAATGAGCCCCATCAGCCGGGGCTAGACTCAGTATATATTTTAAAAAAATACACTTTGATTGATTTCAGGGCGGGAGAAAGGGCGAGACAGAAACGTAAACCATGAGAGAGAAGCATGAACCGGTTTCCTCCTTCACGACCCCTATTGGTGATCCAGTCTGCAAGCCGGGCCTGTGCCCTGACCCGGAATCAAACCAACTGTGCACTCCTGCCTGCTTCACAGGCGGACGCTCGACCACCGTGCAGCACTGGCCAGACTCAATCATATCTTTCTAAACTTTCCCAAGTGCCAATTTGTATCTTGAACTGGTCTCAGGAAAGGAAAAATTACGTAATGGGGGGCATTCTACTTCCCTCGCTGTTTAGCTGGATTTGCTATTTGGCCAGAAACAACCAGTAGACTAGCTCTTAACCATATTTAAAATCACTAGGGATAGCAAGAGCATTGCTTTGGTTGCAACAGGAGTAACTCAAAGCAACTCCCTCCACTAAACACTTCCTGAATCATTTCCCTTCCTCCATGAGCCCAGAATTTAACTCACCAGTCAAACTCAGCTTAGGGAGAGGCAATGGTTCCACTGGAACAGGACGGTATGGAAACAAGGTACGCAGCCCTGGTTCTACCCGAGGGGCCATAGTTCACTGACACCACCACCACGGGAACAATCTATAATTAAAATGAAAACCACCATGTCAGAAAATTCTAAGCAGAAAAGGACAAAGGAATGCCACTGGTGAGTATTTCAAAAGGAGGCACGCTGTGCAAGAGGGATCCATTCAGTGCTGTGGCCCAATCATCCAAAGCTCATCGTTCTTATGTGAGCAGTACTCTGGCTATGAGGGGAGACACATTCCCTTTCTTTCATTTCAGATTTGCTTTCAAGGCAAACCAGCTGGTCAATACACCAAGCCAACACTCCTCAGGTATCCAACAAGAGAAACCTAAATGTCTCAGTGAATTTTAAGTTTTACTAAATTTGAATTAAAAAAAAAGTTTCATTTTAAATTGATATGTGGCTGCCCGACTGGCGTGGCTCAGTGCTTGATCGTGGACCCCGGAACCAAGAGATCCCCGTTTCATTCCCAGTCAGGGCCCGTACTGGGGTTGCGCGCTAGGGGCTATGAGACGGATGATGCTCTCTCATCATTGATGTTTCTCTCTCCCCTTCCCCAGCCTCCTCACCGCCCCCACCTCCACCCCCTGCTCTCTCTGTTCCCCTTCCCTTCCTCTCTCTGAGATCAATAAAAACATATATGTTTAACCAGTTCTATGTGGATAATATGGACCCTGTGAGACAGGGTACTTCAAAACACTAGGCAACCGTTGTGAAACAGTCATCCCTAATTTTCGGGACACCTGTCCTCCACAGGTCCACACAGAAGAAATGTACGGGGCCATCAGTGATCACAGTAGAAACAGGAAGCTCTCCATCCGACACGTCCCCACTGCCCTTCCCCTCACCACCTCCTCCTGGGCTGAGGCACCTCCTTCAGGAGCAGTTTGACACTAAACTGCCCCATGTCCCTTGCAATTTGGCCCGTTCTGCCCAAGGGTTCACGCAAGAGTCTCATAGTTGATTTCTGAGACACTAAGTTGCTCCCTGATATAAAGCACAATAGTGAGGAGAGGATTTTTTTTTCCTCTTGGTGATGCTGGGAGCTTACCCTGACATCACTGAGCAGCTGAATTCAATATTGGATCCACCTACCTGTGGACTTGTTCTTTTGTGAGAAAGACAAGTCCCTACTGTTAGCTTCATCACTATTCTGCTGCTTATAATTCTCAGCTTCCACACTGAATGAGATCCTTAAAACTCCTGAGGGTGGACAAGGTTGTAGCATTTCATGGTATTGCAAAACAACAACAACAAACACGAAAACAAAAACAAAAAACGATGGGAGCAGAGAGCAGGACAGGGGAAAGATGGGAGATGCCGGAAAGTACACCAGCCTTCCACCGACTCCAGAGGGAGACTTCGGGATACAGGGCATGGCACAGCTCTAAGCTGGGCTGGCAGAGTGTGATGCCAATGAGGATCGCAAAGTGTGACCACAGAAAAGGGGTGAGGGAGAGACAAGACTGCAATAGGAGCTAAGGTCGGATCATGGACGGCCTGGACGCACATGCTAAGGATTTGGGACTCATTTCTAAAGCCATAGGAGACCACTGTTAGTTTTCATAAGAGACATGATCATACTGACATTTTCAAAAGATCCTTCGGGCTGCCCGTAGAGAATGCTTAGGGACCCGGCGATACTAGAGGTTGACAGGTCACAGAGCACACATGGGATCAGGAGGCCCTGAAGTCAAAGTGGCTTAGTACTCTTGCTGCTCACCTTGATGGCTTCACACTAGAATCGTCGTATCAGGAATGTCAAGGTGGAAATCTATCCCACTCATGGCACTTGACAGCTTATGTCTAGAAGTTACAATAAAGTAGCACGATATGCCGTTATCTTTTCTCAAACCAAGACACTCTCAGAACAAAGTGGAGAACATACCAAAACCAAGATTTGCTAAAGTGGTAAGGAAAAGGGTGTGGACTCAGCTTCCAGACAGAACAACAGGTCAGTGGCAAAGACAGAGACGCACACACAGAGGGAAAGCGAGAGAGAGGCTGAGAGGAAGGAAGGGACCTCAAGAGCGAGAGTACAAGACAAGTGACAGGACCTGACACCCCATCAGCTGGGCTGTATTCGATGTTGTTTAGAAGCGAGTTGATGACATAGAGTCCAAACATAACAGAAATACAAGCAAATGTCACCATACTGTTCACAAAACCATTAATGACACAGTTGCTTACCTTGATCAAGTGTGCATACTTCTTCAGTTGTTCTGAAAAGCACTGTGTAATCCTTGCAGTAATGATCTAAGTAAAACTCCATTTTTAAGTCCCTACAACAACAAGAACATATAAAATACAAATAACTAGGAAGGTATTCCAATATTTACCCCCAACAGTTAGCATTCATCAATAGAACTTTCCCATTTAAAAACATACTTATGAGAAAAAAGATAATCAAATCCAGAGCCCCTTTATTCTATTTCTGGACTTTCCTGTGCCCAGTATTGTAAGTGCAACCTCAACTACTTTTGCTAGACAGATTTTGTGCAGGTGAAACTACTGTAAAAACACTGTGATCTTGGTTCTCTTCCATTATCTATTGGCTGTTGATCTTGAACAAACCATCTCTAGAGCCTCAATATTTTCTTCCAGAAAATGGGGAAATACCAGTTAATTCACTATGAAGTTTTAAAACTAAATAAAATATGTGAAAAATACCAGAGCCCATTATTAGGGTTGGAAATCATTTCATTATAAAACAGTTTTCATGATAGTAATGATCTGTCCTAAGAGAAATAAAAAAAAAAATTAAAAGTGCCATGTCTCAGAATACAACTTCTTTATCTCAAGGAAGATCACAAAAATTAGAAAACGTTCTGTAATATTAACTCAGATGTTGGTATTTTTATTCCGTTCAATTTTAGTATCAAGGGTCACAATGCCCAAGTGTGTGGCCTTTAGAATTCAGTGTTAAACAGAGTGCTGGCCAGGCTGTGAGAGTGCAGTGTTAGCACCATTTAAACGTAGATCCACCAGGAACCTGACAGACACCGAAGGCAACAGCACAAGTGCAGCAGAGAGCCCACAGCGAACCAAGCGTCATGGTCTTGGAAACACACTCTGACAGGTTTTCTCATCACTAATGGGGGTCATGATTCCCTGGCCTTGGTGACAATTTATGTAGCTAAACTGCAATTCTCTGAACTGTAAGCACTACTAGAATGTAGGTATTGTTACAGCATAGCAGGTATTGTTATAGACCTTCATCCACAGTGCAGGCAGTCAGCCTGTCAACATGAAATGCTCTTCGGGTCACCCCCAGTGTTTACCATGTTTCCTGACTTCCTGCTGATCTTAGGACAAAGGTGACTCACAAGCCCTTACATAGCCAGTATCTTCAAACAATTCTGTGTTTTGCAAAAAATGCTCTGGGTTCCTAAGGCCAACGTCTGAGTCACCTGAGCAGTCCTGGAAGTTCTCACTCTACACACAGTATTTACCTTGCCAACTGAACAAGGGGCGTCAACAAGTGAATGAATTCCTTCTCCCATCAGAGTATTCCATTTAGGCTCCTCAGAGACCCAGTGAAGTAGGAAAAAGATTGCAGGTATGTGAGAGAAGTGTAGAAGTATCCAGACTAAGATTCTGTGACAAGTCTTCATCCTTCATCTGAGAAACTTTCCAAAGGATTCAGACATAAAGATCTGTTCAAAAGGTGAGACTCAACCTTCTGGGGGTGGTCTGAATTCAGTAAATACTCCCAATCCCGAGAAGAAGAAACAGATATTGATTTTTTAAATCATGCCTCCTTGTAATTAGGGGGGTGGGAGTGATCAAGGAGGGGTCGATGGGGGGAGAAGGAGACATATGTAATACTTTAAACCAGTGTTAAACTCAACCTTCCTAATGCCGCGACCCTTTAATATAGTTCCTCATGTTATGTTGACCCCCAATTTCACTGTTACAAATTGAACATAATTAAAGCATAGTGATTAATCACAAAAACAATATGTAATTATATATGTGTTTTCCCATGGTATTAGGCGACCCCTGTGAAAGGGTCATTCGACCCCTAAAGGGCTCACGACCCACAGGTTGAGAACCGCTGCTTTAAACAATAAAAAAATTCAATTAAAGCAATTCAAGTTCCATTTTCACATTAAGTTGATCTAAGAATATGAAAAAAAAATCACAATGCTGGCCCAGCAGGTGTGGCTCAGTGGTTGAGCATCAATCCATGAACCAAGAGGTCATGGTTCAATTCCTGACAAGGGCACATGCCCAGGTTTCTGGTTTTATTCCCAGGAGGGAGTGTGCAGGAGGCAGCCAACTGATTATTCTCTCTCATCAAGGATATTTCTATCTCTCTCCCTCTCCCTTCCTGTCCCTGAAATCAATTAAAACATTTTAAAAATTAAGTAATCACAATGCTGGAAAATGAAAGGAATATCAAAACACCTAAATGACTTTAGTGATCTTCTAAATCCTCTGTTGTCATTTCCAGTCTCCAAAGCACTTTCTCCACGAGATTTGAGGCTCTTTGTTGTCATTTCCACAGTCTCCACAGCACCTTCTACGGAAAGAGATGTGGACTCTTCCTTTAATGAATAATATAAAAATGCTTAGACAAAACCACCATTATTCATTTTGTTTTGAACAACAAAAAAAGAGGTATACATTTGGAATCAAAAAGTTCAATAAAATTCCAAAAAGAAACTTATTGTAGGCTTTTTCAGACTTACCCTGTGATATGATAAATGCCTAAAATTAAAAAAAAAATGCTTATCTAAGAATTGCATCTAAATAATAGCCTATTAACAAATAATATCTAAATAAGAATTGTGGTGAGCTAGAAGGGGACAATAAAAAAGGGGGGAACATCTATAATACTTTCAAAAGGAAAGATTTTAAAAATAAATAAATAAATAATTATGACATATAGCTATATACTATCTTCTCACCAGCTCAACACATGTACCATGGGAACTAAAAAAGGTAAAATAAAATTAAACAAATTAATGATAAATATTATAAGATAAAGTATGTGTGTAAATAAATTTTAAGAAAAGAGTAGACAAAAATTTAAAAATCAACTAGCTAGAAGCCTTGCCACAAAAGTGACCTCAAACCGTGGCTCAACCTGTATTGACCTTATGTCCTTTATAAAACTAAAGATTACCAGAAGAGCTATTCATAACCTACAGGTTTCTTAATGATCTTATCATTCTCAGACAGTCAGAAAAATATCTTTAGAAAAACTAAACTTTCCCTTTCATCTTGCAAAACATAAACTAGGAAATGCCATTCAACTTTCACTAGCATGCCTAACAATCACTTACTTGAAATTATTTCATGGTATTTTATGGGTTTTTTAATTGTGGTTAAATATACATAATGTAAAATTTACCATTTTAACCATTTTGTGGTGTACAAATTCACTACCATTAAATACATTCATTCATAAAGTTGTGTAACCTCAATGCTATCCATTTCCAGAACTTTTCCATTATCCCAAACAGAAACTGCCAATTCAACAACTCCCCCTTTCTCCCTCCCTCAGCTTCTATTATATTTTCTGTCCTTATGAATTTACCTATTCAAAGCAAAGTACCCCATGAAGGTGGAATTATACAGTATTTATGTTATGTTGGGTATAACATCCTCAAGGTTCATCCATGTTGTAGCACATCTCAGAATTTCCTTCATTTGAAAGGCTAAATATTTCATTGTAGGCATATACCACATATTGTATATCCAGTCATCTGTCCATACACACTGGGGTTGTTTCCAATTTCAACTATTGTGAATAATGCTGCTATGAACACTGGTGTTCGACTGAGTCCCCGCTTTCAAATCTTTTCTTTTTATTTCAACATTTTTTTATTAAGGAATTACATATGTCCTTATCCCCCCATTGCCCCCCACCCCACTCCCGTTCATGACCTCACTTCCCTGGGTCTGTGTCCATTGGTTATGCTTATATGCATGTATACAAGTCCTTTGGTTGACCTCGATCCCTTACTCCCACCCTCCCCTACCTTCCCTCTGAGGTTTGAGCATCTGATTGATGCTTCTGTCTTTTGTGTATATATAATCAAAAGGGGAATTGTTGGATCATATGGTGATTCTAGGTTTAACTCCCCCCCCTCCTAATTTATCTTGAAATTTATTGTTGAAATTATTATAGATGTCCCTTTCTATCCCACATTCATCCCCTCCACCCTGCCTAGGTTTAATATTTTGAGAAACAGCAAATGGTTTCCCACAGTGGCATTTTTTACTTTTCCACCAGTAATCACAGGGTTCCAGTTTCAACATCCTCACTTATTTTTTTCATTGTTTAATAAATCAGTCAGCTCAGTAGGTATGACATGGTATCTCACTGTGGTTTTGATTTGCATTTGCCTAATGATTAAACATGCTGAGCACTGTTTCATGTGCTCATTGGCCATGTACATATCTTTAGAGAAATGTCCGTTCAAGCCCTCTGTCCAGTTTTAAATTGAATTGTCTGATCTGTGGTTGTTGAATTTAGGAAAAACCGGCATTAGAGCTGCACTCCCACCTGAAATGTCCCAAATCTACGCTGTACCTATTATTGACTCAGCTTCCTTTTATGAAATCCCATCCTCCCAGTCTCTAAAAGCAGATAGTATTTTATTTTATTTTTATTTTTTAAATCTACACTGTTGAAAGTATTACATAGGTCCTCCTTTCCCCGCATTAATCTCTTCCGGGCCACTCCCATCCCCACCCCACCCCAATAGTATTTTCATACTCTCCCTTACTCCTGATGTCTCAGGACTTGCACATTCCCTCAGCTCTGTCTCTCATCTCTGTCTTCTCTCTTCAGAGCCAATCTTTTTCCCCTGAACTATCATAGAACAGTATCCTTGACAACAGTCTCTCTACTCTCCAGCCAATCCTACACATCCTACACATTGCCACCAAAGTCCTATCTTCTCAAAATACAGAACTGAGGATGTACTTTCCATTTTAACATCCTTGATAGGCTCCTTCTGTGTACAGTTTAAATTTCAAGTTCCCAGGTACAAACAAGGCCCTTCAGTTTGGATCCACTCAGCACCTGCAAGCATCTCTCCACACCCAAACCTTGTGTACATCCATTCTGAACTTAGAAAACATCATGTTTTTCCATAAATTGTTTGGCTGATTCGCTCTGCCTAGAATGCCCTTCTTTTACCAACTTCCAGTTAAATCAGCAACTTCTTTGAGAAATCCTTCCTTCAGAGCCAGTCCCCTGACTCTCACCACACTGTGGACACACAGGTATTATATGGCATTTTAATTTATCTGCATACAGCATTTTAGTTATCTGTTTATTTGTTCAACTAAATCTGAGTCACATACACCTGGTATTGATTCCTAACCAAAATATAAAATATCTTCCTGCATATAGTAAGAAGATTAAAGAACAATTGTTTTCCAGACCAAAAGGACTGAAATTAAAAATCTTATCGTTCTATTTACAAGCAGTCTTAAGATAACGGAGACGAAAGAGACAATTCATCTAACTGCACATCCATGGAATCTAGTAAACATGCAATCATCCTTTGGAGAATTTAAGATGGAAACATAGAAGCAAAGAATGAGTCTGAGCCCGGCCAGCATAGCTCTGTGGTTAAGCATCGACCAATGAACCAGGAGGTCACAGTTTGATTCCAGGTCAGGGCATATGTTTGAGTTGCAGCCTCGATCCCCAGGAGGCAGCCAATCAATGATTCTCTCTCATCATTGATGTTTCTATCTCTCTCTCCCTCTCCCTTCCTCTCTGGAAAATAAAAATACATATTAAAAACAAACCAACCCTTGTTGGATATCATCATGCCACTTTCACAACTACACTAACCATATGGTTACGGGGGGGGGGGGGAGGACGGAAATATCATCAAAATGGTCACTGGGGCCCTAGCTGGTTTGGCTCAGTGGATAGAGCATTAGCCTGTAGACTGAAGGGTCCCAGGTTTGATTCCAGTCAAGGGCACATGCCCGGGTTGCGGGCTCAAACCCCAGTAGGGGGAGCGCAGGAGGCAGCCGATCAATGATTCTCTCTCATCATTGATGTTTCTATCTTTCTATCCCTCTCCCTTCCTCTCTGAAATCAATAAAAATATATTTAAAAAAAATGGTCACTGGCTTCAACACTCCTGGACAGAAATGCTTTTACACATGCCCTCAAGTTTAGGAATAATTCAGTTTATCGTTCCCAGTATATTGTTAGAAGGGTACAATGTTCATCAGGAAACAGTTAATGGGGGAAAACACAAAAAAGCAATGTCCAGGTACCAAGATTGCAGTGCTTACCACTAAGGAATTTAACATTAGTCAAAAAGTCTTGAAATCTCTTGTCAATAGCCCAATAATTAATTCAACTGCTATAGATATATTCTCCCCCACCCGAAAACATTTTATTCTAAAAATATTCAGTAAGAAAAGTTGAAATAATACAGTGAACACCTGTTTCATCTAAATCTAACAGTTGTTAAGGCCTAGCCGGTTTTGCTCAGTGGATAGAGCATCGGCCTGCGGACTGGTCCTGGGTTTGATTCCAGTCCAGGGCACATACCCAGGTTGCGGGCTCAGTCCCCATTAGTGGGCATGCAGGAGGCAGCCAATCAATGATTCTCTTCTTACCATTGATGTTACTGATGTTTCTCTCTCTCTCTCCCTCTCCCTTCCTCCCTAAAATCAATAATAAATGTTTTAAAAATAAACAAATAAATCTAACAGTGGTTACCATTATGCCATATCTGCTTATGTGCATGTGAGGGATTTGACTGGGGGATGATGACTACCTGAAAATCCCCCACATCATGACTTCATCATGCATTTCCCCAAAATAAATATTCTCTCCTATACACCACAAAACCATCATCTTGCCTAAGAAAAAAAATTTTCTAACATCACCTAATATTCAGTCTATTTGCAACTTTTTCAAATTTTCCCAAAAATGTTTGTTTAAGACAATTTTCTAGAACCAGGACTCAACCAAAGTTCATTCAAAATGGTGCAAAAAATATTGCATTTGGTGATGTCCTTTAGTCTCTTTTAACCTACAATAGGCCCCATCTTTTTCCCCCTCCATGACTCTTCTTTATTTTTTGCTTTCTACTACTGTTCTTTTTATTAATTAAATCTTTATTGTTCAGATTATTACATTTGTTCCTCTTTTTTTCCCCCCATAACTCCCCTCCACCCAGTTCCCACCCCACCCTCCTCCCTCACTCCCCATCCACTGTCCTCATCCATAGGTGCACGATTTTTGTCCAGTCTCTTCCCACATCCCCCTCACCCCTTTGCCCCCCAAGAATAGCCAGTCCACTCCCTTTCTATGCCCCTGATTCTATTATAATCACCAGTTCATTCTGTTCATCAGATTAGTCACTTGATTTTCAGATTCACTTGTTGATAGATGTGTATTTGGTGTTCAAAATTTGTATCTTTACCTTTTTCTTCTTCTTCCTCTTCTTAAAGGATACCTTTCAGCATTTCATATAATACTGGTTTGGTGGTGATGAACTCCTTTAGCTTTTCCTTATCTGTGAAGCTCTTTATCTGACCTTCAATTCTGAATGATAGCTTTGCTGGATAAAGTAATCTTGGTTGTAGGTTCTTGGCATTCATCACTTTGAATATTTCTTGCCACTCCCTTCTGGCCTGCAAAGTTTCTGTTGAGAAATCAACTGACAGTCGTATGAGCACTCCCTTGTAGGTAAATGACTGTCTTTCTCTTGCCGCTTTTAAGATTCTCTCTTTGGCATTTTAATTATGATGTGTCTTGGTGTGGTCCTCTTTGGATTCCTTTTGTTTGGGGTTCTCTGCACTTGGAAGTCTATTTCTTTCACCAGGTAGAGGAAGTTTTCTGTCATTACTTCTTCAAATAAGTTTTCAATATCTTGCTCTCTCTCTTCTTCTGGCACCCCTATAATTAGAATGTTGGTACGCTTGAAGCTGTCCCAGAGGCTCCTTACACTATCTTCATATTTTTGGATTCTTTTTTCATTTGGCTTTTCTGGTTGGATGTTTTTTGCTTTTTCATATTTCAAATCGTGGACTTGATTCTTGCAATCAAGACTAGAGAGTCTGCTGTTGGGAGTCTGTATAATATTCTTTATTTCAGTCAGTGTATGCTTAATTTCTAGTTGGTCCTTTACCACAACCGCGAGGGTCTCATTAGATTTCTTATAGATCTCATTAAGTTTATCGGCAGTTTCTAGAAAATTCTTGAAAAACCTTAAAAGTGTGGTTTTGAACTCTATATCCAGTAGTTTGCTTTCCTCCATTTCTGTCATTCGTGTCATTCTTCTTTGTCTCCGCATTTTTATGCTTCCCTGTGTTGATAAAGTGGTTTTCTGTGCTGAGTGTCCACTAGGGCCCAGTGGTTCAGCCTCTCCTTCTCAATGTCCTGGTAACCTCTGCAAGCCCCTCGGAGGGAAAGCTGCCCTCGAGTTCTTACCTATGCCAGACAGTCCCGTTTCTCCCATATGAGTCTGGGTCCCTAGAGACTTGCCTGGAACTGGAGCTCAGAGCCTGAGACTCCCTCCTGATTGAAAACAACAACCACGCCCTCAGACGCCAGCTCGCTCCGCATGCACCTCCCCACCATAGTATTTTACTGCCATACTGCGTCTCCTCTGAGTCTCGGTATGCTTTTCTCTTTCCTTCTCCCTTCTAGTTGTACAATTTCCACTCAGCCAACATTCCTGTGGTTCTGGATGGTGTCTGTTCCGTCTTTTAGTTGTATTTTTGAAGTGGATTTCGAGGCAGCAAACTCCAGTGTTTAACCTATGCTGCCATCTTGGTTTCTCTCCATGACTAACTCTTTAAGGAGACCAGAATGTAGACTATCCCATATTCTGGATTTGTCTAATTGTATCTCATAGTGGTTTTTTCTTTAAGTCTTTATGATAGAAAATTTCAAATATATACAAAGTAAACAGAGTAACATAATAAATCTCCAACAGCCAGCTTCAATAATTCTCAATTTCTGGTGGTTCTTGTTTCATCTATACCTCCACCCATTCCTCATCTCATTTTACAAACTGATCCTCTAGGCCCCATACTTCCTATAACTGGAAGTTAGGTCTACATATTCATATCAAATATTTGGGGGAAGAAAACTGAGTAGATGACATCATGTCTCCATGCCACATTACAGCTGTAGGTATAAAAGAGTCCTCTGTCCCCTATCAGCGATGGTAAACCCACCAGGTTGTGGAGGTGGAGAACAACATGCAGCTTCAAAGTAGAGATGCATTTGTTTCTTCACTTTGGGTGACACCTTGGTGCCATGCTAACACCTTTCACGCAATGGCATTACTATCCCATTTACAATCCTTGTCTGAATCAGAGGTTACACTGGAGTAAGAGGTTGCACAGAATAGCGATTTTCAAATTCTACCATTCCTTCTATATTTATTAGCTGGTATTCTTCTTTAAATAAGGGTTTTCCTTTATTAACTGGAGATGAACTGCAAGACTTCCTAAAAAGGCAGGGCAAATGCTTAATTCTGTCCCTTTACTTACTAATTTTTATTTGGTTCTATTCTTTTTTTATAAGCAGTTAGAAATATATGTAGTTTACATATAAATATACATATAAATTTATATATAAATTTATGAAATATAAATACATATATAAATACATTTTCATTGACTTCAGAAAGGAAGAGATAGATAGAAACATCAATGATGAGAAACTTTGATTGGCTGCCTCCTGCATGCCCCCTACTGGGGATCAAGCCAGCAACCCAAGCATGTGCAATGACAGCAAATTAGATTTTTTTTTCCTTTCCCGTACTCTCTGAGTATTTTTACTATGAACTTGATTTTTATTTATTCAACACTTTGCAACCAAATATAATCATGTGCTAATATATTCTTATACCCTTAAATTTAAGTCTTATAAATTTTCTTGGCAATAACTAATTAAATTACTCAAGTGTTTAAACATTACCATGAAATTGACAAGGAACAGTGCAAAAAAATGATGATATAGAAAATAAATGAAATGTTTATTTTTCTACCATTATCTTCATTATATGTTAAAACATATATCTAGCTACTGGGATCATTATATATTGTTTTTATTATTTCTGTTAAATTTTAGGATAAAAGCTTTGTTTTTTTAAAAAAAATTACTCAATAATCAATCAAATACTAAAATTCAAATCAACTCACCTGTTGAACAGGACTATCAACTGTAAAGGCCTTGTAAAGAGCCAATGCCTGGCTTTTACTCCCTTTGCTCCAGATCACCATATTTCCAGCCACATAGAGTTCCTCGTCATAATCCATTTCTCCAATTTCACTTCTGCCTCTCCTTAACTGCCAGCTTTCCTTAAAAATTTACATACGTAAGACATGATTACGCGGTTTTTATTTCTTTTGCAACATTATGGAGCGAGATTTATTAATTAAAATTGAACAGCAATTCAGATACAAGTCTCCTGCTCTGTCTATGGAGTAAGGCTCAGTCCGAGCCCAACTCTTAGGTTTGGTGCCACTGATTAACAGAGGAGGGGGTGTGGGTGTATGTATCATACTGTATCTTACAGGATTTCAAACATGGGAATTTACCTCAAGAATTCTCTATATTAAGTATTTTATTATTACGTTACCATTTTATGCTGCCAAAAACATAAATAACCAAAAATTAGACCTTACCTATATATCCAAAAATTAAGCCAACATTCTTGGGAGACTAAAGACATACGAAGCATATGGGGGGTGAAGCAGAGGGGGCAGTGAAGTGCACATGGGACACTGGGGGAGCTTACCCACCATGCAGACTTCCCTGCTTCACAACTGCATATACATTCACCTTCCTGCCCTTGTGCCAACCATCAAAATGAACAGAAAAGAGAAAGGTTTGGATTCCTAACTACAGACTTCCGCTCCTGGAAATTTTGGTATCCCAAAAGGGATACAGAAATGGAATTAAGATGAGAAAGACTGACTGTTTAACATGCACTTACTTCTCATCCCCCTATTTAAAAACTAGTACTGTATCTACTTATGTGGCATTTCTTTTCTCCTCTAGAAACATGTAAGTTTTTGGCAGCAGGGACCATTGCTAACTCGACTATCTAACCATCAAATAACATGAAATCTGGTCCCACATACTAAGTGAAGAAAAAGAGATTTAAATGGACCATAATCATAGTGACTCTCATTATAAATCCCTGAGTTATATGTCTAAACAGCCATGACACTGTAATACAATTAAGGTCATTATTTTTAGCTTTCATAAAATTTACCAAATCTTAACCAATACCCTAGAAGTAGCATCATATTCATTTCTCAGTTGCATCTGGGTAGCCTTAAATTACAAGTAGATCGAATCTCTCTACATTTCAAAAGCAAACTGAGAATCTTGATAAAACCTTCTGTTTTTCATGGATTGTAACCTCCTGCAGGGATCCCACCAAGCCAGCAGCACCATCAGACGACCACAACTCAGAGGCTGGCTGCAGCTGCCGAAGCTGAAGGTTCAAAGCATTAGGGTGGTGTCTGCAGTGGTCTCGACCAAAAGGAACAAATTCCTGCAAATCCCCAGCTGCAATCATTGTCGCCCTTTCTTCAGAGAAGTTCAGCATGGCTTTCAGATATCAATATTATTTCTGTATGAATTCAAACACATTCTGGCCAGCTGTTGGAATCAAAACGAGAAGACAATTATCAGAAGTTTACAGAAGAGCCATTAATCCTTAGATGAGTGTCATACAATCCTATCACGTTGTAGGTGTACAAGTAATCATAACATCAACGGGCATTCCAGACCTGATTCTTTCAGGTAATTAGTTACCATTTCATAGTTACCTTACACTATCAGTACATAATTAACATTACAGCTACATGTTAGCTGCTGACAAAATCAACTGTAGGAAATCACTGGGCTGTGAGATAAGCACTTATGTCTGACAATATTGATCCTACATTTCCTACTACTACTCACTAATTTCTCCACATTTCACATTTAAGGATTTAGACAAGTTTTACTTCATAGTAAATGGCTCTCAACATTTAAGGGCATTTCTGTTCAAATGCTGGAACAACATTTAAAAAGCACACCTGACAGATCACTGGCATATTGAAATGAAACAAACAAAAACAACATATCATTTCTAATTCATCAAAAGTTGAACCACTTGGTGCTTTAAGAAACTAGTAAATGTCATCATTAATTTTGAGCCTCAATCCACCTAAACATGTAATTGCAAGCAATGCCAATTTCTGGTGCAAACCCCAAAGAACAAGGCATGAACAAAATCACTGGCGATGGAACAGTCATGCTTGTTTGCAAACTTAACAGTTCTAGCTTTGAAAGAACATAATCTACTACAGTTCAGCTCATTACTACAAAGAAGTGGGCGAGCTGTGGGTGGAAACAGCCCTCACCCATTACTTCCAGAACATTTCTACGAACAGTAACTGACAGCCAGTCAAATTCGGCCACTGTAGAAGGTGGATGACAGTTCTGCCTCAGACAACTCTTATATGAAAAACGGTTTTGTGGCATAGCGGTTAAGCTGCAATCCTCAAATACAGGAATCAAAACACACATTCATGTCAGCACTAGACAACCTTTAAAAAACACTGTTTGAAATGGCTTTCACATCACAAACAGTTTAATACGACTTTGTTTCTACTCTGCGATCTTTTTGGCACCAGCAGCTTTCTTGGCTGAAATATCTAAGCCTGTGGTTCCCATGCAGCTCCTCTAGGGTTGCAGTTAAGTTTTCTGTGAATTAAGTGTTATTCCTGAGAGAACGGTTATGTCACATTCATGACACTTTTTCCTCCTTCTGATAAGTCAGTTTTGAGAACAGTTTAACATGGGCCATGACTGAGATAGTGCCTGTGGGAGCCTAATCAGAGTACGCCGGATGTTCAAGGCCAATCTGAGCAAGAGAATCCTAATTAGGATGTTCAAGGCCAATCTAAGCAAGGACACAGAGATTGTACTGCACACACTGGGCAGGAGTCCCTTACTATAACCCAAATACTGATGTCACTGTTGGGCAGGAAGCCTTTGTGTCTAAGTTAGTATAAACGTGTTACTAACCAGCCGGTGGGTGGCTGCTTGGTATGGCTCCTGTTTGCTACTGTATTAGCAAGGGCTGCTTGGCGCAGCCACTGTGTGAAGCTACTTTGAAGAACTGTTTTGTCTGATGGCTCCTTGTTAGCAATGGCTACATGGTCTGCAAAAGAGACTCTCCTGCCCTAACCGGTTTGGCTCAGTGGATAGAGAACAGCCTGCGGACTGAAGGGTCCCAGTCCAGGGCATGTACCTTGGTTGCAGGTACATCCCCAGTAGGGGGTGTGCAGGAGGCAGCTGATCTATGTTTCTCTCTCATGATGTTTCTAACTATCCCTCTCCCTTCCTCTATGTAAAAAAAATGAAAATATATTTTTAAAAAGACTCTCCTATATGCCTCTGTCTCTCATATCCTCTTTGTCTACTGCCCGGCGTTCACGTGGGTACAGCCTCTGGCAGAGGACTGTGCACCCCACAGTGCCTTATAAAACTTACACCAAACACCACAAAATCCAGCCGGCCTTCCTATGTTCTAGTCAACAGGTTATCCAACATATTAACTCTGAGAGGAAGCCACAGAATCGGTAATTAAAGAATCTCCTGCACAGAACAATGGCCACTTTGTGCTGATTAGTATATTTAGATCTTTGCAGCCCCAACTGTGTGTGCGCTTCCCGGGGGCCCTATAACAGCACCGCATGGAACTGATGCTCTCCCATAGAGACCCTGGCCTTGCTTCCTGGGAACAGGGACCTGCCAAGAGCACCCGAGGCGGCTGGGGGGGACCCGAAGGCACAGGAGGCACTGGAGCTGGGTCTGGGCGGAAGGGCCGTGTCCGGGGCCTCAGGGTCAGCGAGACCCGCGGGCTGAGCCAGGGCCTCAGCAGCGCCAGCAGCCAGGAGGGCCCGCCCAGAGCTGCAGCCACAGGACACCCCGCTCAGCTGGGAAGGAGGCCGGGGGCGGCGTGGGGAGGGGCGGCGCGGAGCCCAGGCTATGCCGCCCAGGGCGGTCGGGTGCGGGGTCAGGGACACGCGGCGACCAGCAGCACTGCCGGCCGGGCCTCGCCTGAGTCACTCGGGAGGCGCGAGGCGCGGGAGCCCGGCTGCGCCCCCGGGGCCACAGCAGAGTCGGTCACAGGGACTCCGCCACTGCTGAGCGTTTCCTCCCCCTCCGTCCCCGGATCCGAGAACCTCGAGCAGCAGCCAAGGACCGCGGGCGTCAGCTCCCGCTCTAAAACCAAAGGAAGGACTCCGCTGAATTTCCCGTCCTGCTTCGCGGGGGCCCGGGGGCGGGGCCTTGAAGCACCGGGTCTCGCGGGAGGCGCAGCAGCCCAAGGTCCAGCTCTGCTCGCCTCCGGGGAGGATGCAGGGTCCACCCGCCAGTACAGCCTGGTCCCCGGCGCTGCGTGGAGCCCTGAAGCAGGACCCGGTCAGCTGGAGTCTGAGCTGCGACCCGACGGTCCTGGCCTCTCCATCTGCGCAGGGTCCTGTCACTAGGAGCCTGAGCTGCCTCCACCCGGAGCTGCCGCACCTCCAGGCAGGTTCTGCTCTCTCCCCCGGGGGACTGGGGCGGTGAGGGGCGTGCTGATTTCCCCTCTGCCGGTGCTCCTTCACCCTGTAGGGCCAGACCCTGTGAAAAGTGCAGGAAAGACACGGAGGTCCTCACAGAAACATGGCATGCCATTTCTGAGCTTCACAGACACACCGCCAGGTGACGCCTAGACCTGGATGAAGCACCCCAGCTTTACCTGCCCTCCCTCTCCGTAGACTTAGCTGTACAATCTCACACTGATGGAAACTAGAAAACTTTCCTGAGCTCTGCTCTCCCACTGCATAGGATGTCTAGGTTAAAAATGTCAATGGAGTCCTAGCCGGCTTGGCTCAGTGGATACAGCATCAGCCTGCGGACTGAGGGGTCCCAGGTTCCATCCAGGCCAAGGGCATATGCCTGGGTTGCAGGCTCCATCCCCAGTAGGGGGTGTGCAGGAGGCAGCTGATCAGTGATTCTCTCTCATCATTGATGTTTCTATCTCTCTCTCCTCCCTTCCTCTCTGAAATCAATAAAGAAATATATATTTTTAAAAAATATCAATGGAGCTCTGACCCCGTTGTTCAATTGGTTGAGTGTCCTCTTGTAACCAAAAAAGGTTGGGAGTTTGATTTCCAATCAGGGCACATACCTAGGTTGCAGTTTGATCCCGGGTGAGGGGCATGCAGGAGGCAATTGATTGAAGTTTCTCTCTCACATAGATGTCTCTCTCTCTCTCTCTCTCTCTCTCTCTCTAAATAAATAAATAAATAAATAAATAAATAAATATATCCTCCGGTGAAAACTATATATATATATATAGTTTCCTCTCTCTCTCTCTCTCTCTCTCTCTCTCTCTCTATATATATATATATATATATATATATATATATATATATATATTCATTCAATAGACAACTTATGGCCTAAGAAATCAAGTTCAAATTCTTTATCCAGAAATATAAAATTGGCTGAAACCTATGTCTGCACTAACATCATCTCCTGAGTGTCCCCAAACACACCTTGCACTTTGTGGTCTTGGGATCTGGGTACATCCTCATTTCTTTATTTAGAATGCCAGCCCTCAGGGTTTAGCTCAAATGCCTCTTCTCAGAAGACTTCAATACAAGAAGGAGTTTGCTGAGAGGACTGAATACTTGCCCGCCCCCCCCCCCCGGCCCAAAATTCCCATGTGGAAACCATATGCTGTATGTGATGGTGTTTGGAGGTGGTGCTTAGGTCATGAGAGTGGAGCATTCCTGACTGGCATTAGTGCCCCTTCCACAAAGTGAGGACCCAGTGAAGGGAAGGTTGGCAATGAGCGAGAAAGCAGGCCCTCAGCAGACACTGAAACTACCAGCACCATGATCTTGGGGATTTTCATTGAGAAAACACGATGCTATGTCCCTGACAATGATCAGAGAGACCAGGGCAAAGCCAGCGGGGCAGGCAGAACGTTCCGGGACCAGACCAGGGACGGTGGGTCCCTCGACCTGCCTCCTGAGTGCCTAAGTGCGCAGATGCTGAGCAGCAGGTGAAATAAGTGGGGAAATGCTGTGTGCCATGCCCTAGCCATCTGTTATCGTGTGCTCCTGGGATGAAGATGTTTTTATCGTGAGTGTGTGAGCAAACCTTATTCCTTTACTAAAACTAGGGTCTTTTGTGAGTTAAGAGTCGATTTAATTCACACTCATCTGTTCAACAAATGTTCACTGAGGAAGGCCGTGTGGCTCGGGGCTCAGGTGTCAGCGACCTGGACTTCTGGCTCAGCAGTGGACAGCAATGTGACCTGAGTCTTCCAAGCCTCAGTTTCCCCTTGTAGAACACAGGGCTGAGCAGAGCTCCTGCCTCTTTTCCTTTTGTGCAGATCAGAGATAGGGGAGGGGGGGGGCCCCGAGGGATGTGTGAGGAGCCGGGAGAGGGTGCGTGTGGGGCCCACAGGGGAGCAGGGCAGAGGCCATTGCAAGGACTTGGGCGTTGATCCTGGAGGCACCTGGAGGGTTCTGAGTGGGAAAATGGACTGGGAAGGGTTCGTGCCAATGGTCACCCTGGCTACAACGTAGAAGACGGAGGTGGTCAGGCAGGAAGACCCCCTTCAGGGGTCAGAGACGGTGGTGGGAGGATTAGCTCTGTGGTAGTGGATGTGGGTGTGGGAGAGGGTGTGGGAGTTGGAACTGACCAGGCGGAGAATGGCTGGGAGGGAAGGCGGGGTCAGCGCATGTTCTCAGCTGGGCCTTTAGTGGACAGCACTACATGCAGGAGACACAGGCTCAGAAGGGAGGACGGGACCATCCTGAAACCTGAAATGGTCACTGGGATGTGCTCTGGTCTGAGCCCTCTGAGGACACACAGCCCTTAACATACGCAGTGTATACTGTGGATGGGTGGGTGTGATGCTGTGTGAATGCTCTCACTGAAAAGTGAATACTCGGAGAAATCTCAGACAGGGCTCTCTGGGAGGTCTCTGAATTGTGCTTGCGACTTTTCTCTCAGTGTGACATTCTTTCCAGTTGAAAAGTTAAAGAGTGTACAGGCCAGGGGTGGGGAAGGAATGGCCAATGTCGTGGAGAGGAGGGGTGGCTCAGAGCCCAGGGCCAGGAGGGAGGAGTGCAGGGAGGGGGGAGAACCAGTGGGAGGAGGGGGGTGGAGGGGAGCAGGAGAGGGAAGGGGAGCTCTGTGGGTAGTGGTCCAGGCCCCGGTGGAGGTCTGGCGGGAGTCCGGTGCCCGGTCATGTTAAAAGGCTGCAGAGGCTGGAGTGGGGATGGTCTGCCTGCGACCATCGGGCTTATCAGCAGTGGTGGCCACGTGCAGAGTTGGTTTGTTTCTTCCCAAGTTGAAGTGATGACCATTTGAAATGGATGGCTCTCTCTTTCTTTTTTTTATGTTTTTAAGGTTCGCTGCGTGCTGGAAACGATGTTGGTTCTGAAGAACAGTGGCGTGCAGAGGATTCCGGGCTGTGAGCCTGAGCCTGTGGAGAAACTGAGGAAATTGCTGAGAGGGGAAGTGAGTTCCCTGTGGACGTGGACCCACCGTGGAAGGCTGGGAGGTAGTTGGAGCCGCGAGTCGGGTGCCCGGCCTGGTCAGCAAGAGTTGCGAGGGATCGAATGGCAGCTGTGTTTCTGCGGTGAGACCCTGTGAGGGGCCCGTGTGCAGTGTGTCCCTGTGAGATCAGCATCCCCCACACTTAGCCAGTGGTGCTGGACTCGGCTGTGCAGCAGAATCACCATAGACCTTCTGACCACTTTGGAAGAGGGCCCACCAGGACCGGAGGCGTTAGCCCAGCAGAAGAGGGGCTTGTCTATGTAACCTCCCCAGGTATGTTTACGTGGGACCACAGCAGAGACCCACCGCCCTCTCCAGTCAGGGCGTCCTCTACCCTTACTTCTTTATTCATTTTTCTGAGGAGAATTCTTATTTTATATATACTTTTATTGACTTCACAGAAAACTGGAGACGGAGCGCGAAAGAGAAACGCCAATGATGAGAACCATTGATTGGCTCTCTCCTGGACACCCCGCATTGGGGATGGAGGCCACAACTGGGACATGGGCCCCAACCTGGAAGCCAACCATAACTGCCTGGTTCTGGTTCATAGGTTGACACTCAACCACTGGACCAGGCCGACAAGGCTCGGGTGCCGGTAAACCTGCTTGTATAAAGAAAAGAATGGTATTGCTGGTTTAGTTAGCTTCAAGGTAATCTTTGAAACTATTGGAGAAGTTGCTAAGAATTGATAACTGAAAATTTGAGAATGACTTTCTAAGACCTAATGAAACCCACTTTTTCTTTAAATCCTATGGCAAGGATGTGCTTATTGATTTGAGAGAGAGAATCATTGATGTGAGAGAAAAGCATCAGTTGGTTGCCTCTCATACACACTCCCACTGGGGACTGAACGCCCAACCTAGGTATGTGCCCTGACCGGGAATTGAACCCACAGCCTTTCCGTGTAGAGAATGATGCTCCAGCAAACTGATCCACACCGGCCAGGTCGTGGACCAATTTTTAGGAAAGAAAACTTTCTGTGACTCCTAACCTTTGTGCATATCCGTGGTCCAAAATACAGCTCAGTCCATGGGAGTTCATGGAACACCTTGATGACTTTGAGTTGAGTGAATGAGATGCAATGTGTGCAATGTGCTCATCACTGTGCCAGGCTTGTGCTCACTCTTTTGTGGTTTCAGTCGGCCTCATCCTGTTTTCTGTGTCATTCTTATGTATTTTCCTTAAAAATAGCACTAGGTTCATAAATTTTGCATCGTTTCTCTAAAATGTTGGCCCTGAAAACGGGGAGCAGAGAGTTTGAAATTTTATCATCCAGTTTATATCCCTTTGGCATAAGCTCATCAATTCAACTGTTCTTGAAATCTTGATTTGCATAATGATAAATAATTTTCATTATCTCAAGGTTCCTTAAAGTATATGTTATCCGCTGTGTTCTCACTTCAGGTCACTGCATCTATAAATTTGTTTCCAGGTTAGATCACATTTCGTTGGACATGAATTGAAATCTCATCATGCTGCCCACAAATGAAGGCGGTTAGATTTATGGAATAGCTTCTGTACGAGGAATTGATTGAGATAGTTATGAAAAAGTAACCCCTTTAGGTGGGATTTTTTCAGTTTTGTTCTTTTGTTCGGGGCAGGAATAGACTGCTGGGGACTCGCTATGATTACAAGGAATATGAATGGTGCTCTGTTAAGCATGATTGTTCTGTTCTAATGAGGGAAAGCACGTTCTGATCTGGTGGAGAGTTGTCCGCCCTGGGACATGGGAGCTAACAAGGGAATGCAGGCCACCCTCCTTTCTGAGAAAGGCCTAGATCAGCAACCTCGTTGCCTGTAATCTGGTCCCGGAGCCACCCGGCCTCTGCCAACACCCAGCCCGAGTTGCCTGTAACCTGTAACCACTATACCTTCCTACTTTCCCAGGCCTGAAATGTCTGCTTTCCCGTGGGATCTTTGTCCTTCTACCCAAGATAAGCAGCTGGCTTATTGGGGGAGGGGGACAGGGGGTAGAGCAGACGTTTCTGGGTTACCTGCTGCTCTCTCCTTCTGCTGCATTCATGGAATAAATGATCTCAACCCTGTCTCTGCTCATTGGCTCAAGGAGTGACCAGCAGCCCGGACCCATTGCTTGTCCAGATTCACTTTCAGTAATTTTATAACAGTCATTGGAGCTGGATAATGAATCGAAATGCTAATCAGTACTCTCCCCCCACCCCCAATCTAAGTCCAAAGATTTCATCTACTTTAAACAATTTAAATTTGTCTTAAATTAAGAATGAGTTTTTTAATTCACCCAAGTAAACCATTACTAGTTTAGAAATAATTGATTGGCAGCCTAAATGTTTAAATTCTGTTCTGAGGGTGCCTGTATATTTGTTCTCTAAATGTCTTTCTTGCATGTGCTAATTTAGTACTCCTTGCACTGAAAGCTATGTACAAAGTCCTTTTGTTAAAATATTTTCCAGTCCGGCCGGCACGGCTCAGTGATTGAGTGTATCACTACGACCAGCAGGTCACCATTAGATACCCAGTCAGGGCATATGCCCTGGTTGGGGGCTTGATCCCCATTATGGGGCGTGCAGGAGGCAATTGATCAATGCTTCTCTCTCATCATTGATGTTTCTCTCTCGCTATCTCTCCTTTCCCCTCGGAACTCAATAAAGATATATTTTTTTAAAATATATAAAGTATAGCCCTAGCCAGTTTGGCTCACTGGATAGAGGGCTGACCTGGGGATTGAAGGGACCCAGGTTTGATTCTGGTCAAGAGCATGTACCTTGGTTGTGGGCACATCCCCAGTGGGGAGTGTGCAGGATGCAGCTGATCGATGCTTCTCTCTCATCAATGATTCTCTCTATCCCTCTCCCTTCCTCTCTGTAAAAAATCAATAAAATATATATTTTTAAAAATATATATGTATATAAAATATTTCTCAAATATATAGCTTTACTTTGTTCATTTTTCTTATAAACTACACATTAGTGAGTGGTCTGTCAAATTGTTTTTTAGGCAATTGACTGGTGGACTTGAGGGGTCTTACGTATGAACTATTGACAGTCGATGGTGAGAATTTCCGAGCTGGGCTCTGTAGGTAAGACTTCACAAAATAAAATGACTGTGTAGTTCCCTGAAAGGAACGAATCAAATTTCTGTAATGTGGCTGATGGGAAAAAATAATTTTTTGAAACATAGACAGACATATCAGAATGAAGTGGTTAATTTCCATTGATAATGGTATAGGATCTATAAACATAACCTTTATGTTTCTTTATATTTTATGTGCCAGATAGATCTTAATCTTGATGGGGAGAGTGTCCTAATTTTTGCGTATTCCTAAAGCAGTTGGCATGGGGCATGAGCCTCTGGCAGAGCCGTTTAGAATGCTTGGCCTAGAGCAGTTTGGTTGGGGAGCCATGGAGACAGTGGAATGTTAGGTGTGAGGTCGGTGGGCGTGGAGTCGGTGGGCGTGGAGTTGGAGGGTGAGGAGTTGGTGGGTGCAGAGTTGGTGGTGCGGAGTCGGTGTGAATTGTCAGTGTGTGAAGAGTCGGTGTGAAGAGTTGGAGTAAGAAGAGTCGGTGGTCGTAGAGTCGGTGAGTGCAGAGCCTCTTCCTGTGTGAGAAGGGACTGTCCCTGCCTCCCCCTCAGGGCTCTTGTGAGGAGTGACTGTGCAAGGACAGAGGGCACCTGGCGCAGGGCCGGGGATGGGCAGAGAGACAGTGTCCAGGTGACTCCCGAGTCTGTGAGCAAACCCTTCCCGCTGCCAGGCTTTGACCAGAACCGTGTCCACTGGCGGCAGGTCCACGGCTTCCCTTCTACCAATTGGGATCCCTTGGCCTGGCCTACAGGAATTCGGCTGAAACGGGCTCTCTGACAGCCCCTGAGGAGTCCCAGATTGCGAGAGGGCATAGGCGAGGCAGTGGGACTCCACTGGTGTATGATGAGGGCGGGGAGGGACACAGGAGGTTGGCTAGTGGGGAGGGACCCTGGGAGGGCCCCAGGGCATGTCAGGCCTGTCTAGTTCAGCCCCAATCAGCCAGACCCCAGCAGCAAGCCAACCTGCCAGTTGCAGCATCGGCCCTCCAGTAGTCAGTGCATGTCATAGCAAGCTGTTGAGTGGCCTTAGCATATCATTCGTGTATTATGCTTTCATTGGTTGAATGGATGACCGGACACTTAGCATATTAGCCTTTTATTCTATAGGATGTTAAAAAAAAACAACAAACAAACAAACAAACAAACAAAAAACAAACAAACGGATAGGGCCTGACTGCTGTGTTGCTTTCTGTAAGGATGGATGTAGGTGGGTGACTGGCAATAAGGGTCTCTGCTGGCAACTAGGATGTGGGTCGAGCTGTGATTTGGGAGTCCCTACAGCAATTCCAAGACATGGTAAACCAGCTAAGGGGCCTGAGAGCCGCCCGTCCTCCTGTCACCTGCTTTACAGCCCTGTGCTGTGCGTCACTTTGCTCAGACACCACAGAGGCCTCATGGGTCTTCATCACCTACCACTGGGTCAGCATGTCTTTTAGTGGCTGTAGGTCTCCCAGCAGGACCCTGTGCTGGAGTCCCTTCTGTGCAGCTGTGCTCTAGGAAGTGAGCAGGTGCATGGAGGCCCTTCATCCTGGGGAATGAGGGTAGCTGCCCTGGGGCGGGGCAGGCCAGCGGGTTCCATGGTGCGCATCCTCACCCCACCCCTCTTCCTGCACTAGGATCGTGGACACATCCCCCAGCAGTTACTTGAGGAGCTGCTGGGGGACATCATGGCCCTCGAGGCTGAACAGGTCCAGAGGAGGAACCAGCCCGCCCACCTGAGCTGGGACCTGGAGCAGCTGATAGAAGGTAGGCAGCAGCCCCTGGCGCCAGGGAGCCAGCCTGGCTGTGGCTTCTCCCTCACCAGGGAGCTGAGCCCTTGGCTCTGAATCTCCTGGGTCAGCCCACCCTCAGGCCAAGTCAGTAGGGTGTGATTCAGGGGCCATTTGGGACCGTTTCATTGCCATTCTCCCCAAGGGGAACATGAGGGGCCTGGCAGCCTCAAAGTCAGGACATGAACTACAAGTAAGTAGATTCAGATTTCTCAGCGCCCGTGTGGAGAGTCCTGGAAGCTTCCAGATGACAGCACGCTGACCCCAGAGGCTGTCTTAGATCTGTCCGTGGGGGATTGAAAGCTCTGGATGGCAGGAGCTTCCCCAGTGCTCACTCACCTGCATTATAACAGAGGCCTGGGCTGATTTCCTCCGTTCATGTCCTCCTCGGGCAGATGGCTGCAGTCTGCACTCTGTCTCCCTGGGCAGAGACTGCTCAATGACCTCTCCTCCCGAAGGACCTCACCCACGGGTGGCAAGTCCTCGACACACGCGCCCCAGATCCGCTACCCCCCGCAGGCAAACTGGTCAATGACCGTGCCTCCCACTCCCCAGCTGAGCCACCCAGACCCCCCCACACCCCCCCCCCCACTCTGACGGCTGGCCCGGACCATGCCATGTCTTTGCCGTCTCTGTGAGTCTCTGAAATCCTTGACTAGACAGTCAGGTTAGAACTTGGTAAAAAGTGGTTCCAGCAGTTCCACCGTCTGGAACTTCTGCTTTGGCCTCTCCACGGTCACCTGCCTTCTTCTTAAGCTCTGGATGGCTCCCCTACCGGCCCCCAGCTGAGCCAGCACAGGGGCCACAAACAACAGCGGCAGCACCTTGTGTACGACACCCAGCTGACCATCCCCGGCCCTCACACCTTGGCCTCAGGGTGGGGGGGTGGCCGTCTGGGGGGATGGTCCTCTCGGGGCCAGAGTCAGAGAGGGGAAGTGGAGGCCCTGGAAGCTGGGCTCTGACTCCACTTTGCTCTTCAGCCTGCACGCGGATCACTGATTTGGAGGAGAATACCCATGCCCTCCGGGGCACAGTAAAGACGCTGCAGGAGGAGAACCAGCAGCTCCGGAAAGAGGTAAAGGTGGGTGGTGTCCGGAATAGACGGGCAAGCCAGTGGCCAGGTGTCCCGTGGGGTGACAGGTTTGGGGTTTGCTCTCAAGCCAAGTTCACTCTGTGACCTGACTGTGGCGCGGGCTGGGTCTTTGGCTCTGCAGCTGGAAGAGTTGGGGACCCAACTCACCCAGGACAAGACCAACAGCCAAAAGGAAGAGCTGGAGGGAGAACTCCAGTCTAACATCGCCAACACCGTTAGGCCCTCCAGGGCCACGCAGGTAGGCCCTGCAGAGCGCATGTCCCCCTGGCGCCCCCGCCTGCCCGAGGGAGTCTCCGGGATCACAGCCGTGTCCTAGTCATTGATCAGTGATTCCTGGGTGACCAGTTCCCTCGCTCAGCTGCAGCTCAGACCAGCAATTCTCAGCCGCTGCCGGCCGCGGGGGCAGGTGTTGCCTCCCAGGGACACTGGCCATCTTGGTGGTGGTTGACAGGACTGAGGGGAGGAGGAGGGCGGTGCTGCTGGCTGTGCCCATTCGATGGTTGTTCCGTAAATATCAGGGTCAGTTGGCTGCTAGTGTTGTTCAGATATTCTGTATCCTGACTGCTGTGCTATGTACTTTTTCTTTTTCTTTTATTTTTAAAATATTTTTATTGATTAAGTTATTATTTTGTGTGTGATTAATCACTATGCTTTTATTATGTTCAATTTGTAACAATGAAATTGGGGGTCACCGCAACATGAGGCACTGTATTAAAGGGTCACAGCATTAGGAAGGTTGAGAACCACTGGTTTAAGGTTTATTTCAACCTCGATTGCTGGCCCCTACCTATCCTGGCCCTGTTCCAAGCTTGGGCAGGAGGCAACCAACTGATGTGTTTCTCTCACATGGATTCTTTCTTTCTTTCCCTCTCTCCCCACTCTCTATAAACATCAAATATCCTCTCGGGTGGTAAACGTGGTCGGGGGTGAATGTTCTTGAGCATCCCCAGGAAGGCCTACGGGGATGCTGCCTCCACATTCTGGAAGGTGTTCTGGACTCTGCCAAACAGGATGAAGGATTTCTCCTCCAGATCCATGAACCCCAAGTGGTTCTCATCGAACAGGATGACGACTCCAGGGTAGCGCCAGTGTGAGGGACATACGGGAACAGTTTCCATGCCATAGAAACACATCCTGCAGGTCCAGGGGTAGTTCTGGTCCCATGGGCTCACGCCCACAGGCAGAACAAACGGGACAGGCTGCTCCTCTGCAGCTGCAGCCCCGGACTCCCCGACGCTGGGCTGGGCGGGGCTCTGCCAGCCATGGCCCTCGCTTTCCTCGGTCCCGTCTTCTTGCTGCTGCTGCTGCTCCTGGAGCACCTGCTCCTCCATCTCCCGGACCACGCGGGAGAGCCCGTGGAAGTCGCGGAATATCTCGCCATCTCGCAGCTTGATGCGGCGCGTGAGCTGGATCTCTAATATGTGGAATGCGATTCCCGTGCTGTGCGTGAGCCTGGCACACTTCCCGTGGAAGCTGAGCATGAAAATCGTGAGGCCCAAGTGATCCGATCACATTTGCCTTGGAAGAGGCCTGGCCTGATGAGGTGGTCCGGGTGGCTGGGCGGGAGGCAGAGGCGGCGGTAGGTCCGGCAGTGATGCCGCACTGACTGTGACATTCCATATCAGTGCCCGCCATCCCGAATTCCTCCCTAAGCCGCGTGGGTGAATCCCTTCGGTGGTCTCTCTTCTGGCACTGGCTGGTGAGCCTGTCCTTCCGAATCTGCAGGTGGCGGCTGTGGGGCCTGCGGTGGCGGCCTTCCATGCACTCCACCGTGGCTGATTAACGCTCCGTCAGGCGGATTCGGAACGTGGGCTTGAATTGCATTGGGCTGTCCACATGGGTGTTAAGACCAGGCCTGTACTTCCAACCAGTAATGCCTAAGCCGTCCACCGCTACATACAGCAGTGTTTTATAGAGCTCAATATCTCGCCCGCACAAACCCAAAATGTGTCTGTCTGGGTGGAACAGCTTCGCATAGACTTCTCGGTAAGATGTGCCTACTGCCTCCAGATTCTGCAAGGTTTCACAAATGCCAAACTCCTCCAGGCAGCGCCGTCTACAGATGTTGTCGATGTGCAGGGTGCGGCGGAATTTGGTGCAGACCTGGGCCAGGCTGGCCAGGTCGGTGACTGGGAGCGAGGCAGAGATAACCACCAGCATCTCCACCCGCAGGTCCTGCAGCGAGCAGTGCAGGGGCAGCCTGGGGATTGCGATTCTTCCACTCCCCACCCAGCACCCCGCTGCGGCGTCCGCCTCCAGGTGCTTTTCTGCTGGGGCCCGCTTGCCCTCGGCCGCTGCCTTCTCAGCCGGGCCCTGGCTCTTCTGAGGACACCGCTTACCCTGGGCCTTTGCCATCTCAGCCGGGCCCTAGCGCTCCTGAGGACACCCACATCCCCACGAAGAGTCCAAGCCGCAGAGGCAAGCGCACTCCTCCATGCCTCCTTGCTTACCAGCCACCACAGTCGGTGAAGTTATTACATATGTGTCCATATCCCCACATTGCCCCCTATTGGTGGGGGGAGGGAACTCATGCTCTCAGCCCCGTGTTGTCCGTGTCCATTGGTTAGGCCTATATGCTGGCATAAAAGTCCTTTGGTTGATCTCTATGTCCTTTTAAAAAAATAGGCTTTTACATGTGGTCACAGAGGGCAGCCAAGGAGCTGATCCAGAGAGCGGGCATCCTGTGCCCCTAAAGGTCCCGAGTGTGGAGAGGGCGCAGGGCTCCCGTAGCGCCATGTGGGCCCGGCCAGCGCAGTTCCTTCAGTGCTGGGAGAGCCGCACTCAGCACGGCGGGTGCTGCCTGCCCCGAGGGTCCCTGCTCTTTTGGGGTCTGCACTTGCCCTGCTCTTGGCCCCTCACTGCGTGTGGGGGTGCAAGTATATGGGGTCTGTTGCTCCCCGGGGCCGGCACCCAGTGAGGCATCCTCACCTTTTCCCTCGGCAGGAGGATCCTTCTAGTCTGGGCCCCCAGAACCAACAGGGGGCCGAGGAGAGGGAGCTGGAGGAGCCGGGGCAGCAGGAGAAGCAGGTGCCCGAAGCCCAGGAGGCCCTGAAGCAGGAGCAGGAGGCCAAGGCCCTGGCCCCCGCCAGAGAGAACCACGGAGAGGAGGAGAGGCTGCGGCAGGAGAACGACAGGTACCCGCCCGCCCCTGCAGCAGCATCTCCGCCTTCAGTCACACCAGCTCCCTCAGCTCCCGCTGCGCTCAGCTCAGGGGAGTCCCCTGGTAATGGTGCCCTTTCACCTGCCCTGTCACGGTCACAGCTGATGGTCAGGAGGGAAGGGCCTCCAGCTGGTGGCTGGGATGGAGCATCGTCCAGGTGTGGGTGACCGCCCCTCCCACATGGATGATGGGGATGACTGTGTCGGGCACGGCCATCTTCATCCTCTCTCACCAGCCATTCCAGAAGGACATATGCTTGCTCCCCGTCATTCCCGCATTCCCTGTTGGCGAACTCACCTCCTCGTTGAGATACACTTGTCACCCCCCATCGGTCCCCATGTCCTGTCAGGGGCCTGTCCATAGGGCGAGATCCTGGGATCGCCTGATGTGCACATTTGCAGCTGCGGTTGAACAAGGCCTCTGACTCCTGCCTGTTTCAGCTCTCATACTCCACACGAGCGTCCTTTCTGTGGTCCATGGAGTGCCATGGAGTCCTCTTCTCTTGCTTTTTGGTGGCGATTTCGCTGTTTGAAACGGCCCCCAGGTGGAGTGCTGCAGTGCTGTCTAGTGTCCCAAGTGCACGCTGCGCTGGGCCTCAGGGAAAATATCCGAGTGGCACATGAGGGTCGTTCAGGCCCGAGGTCTGGTGCTGTTGGCTGTCCCAGTGAGCATATGGCACAAAGCGTCCTTATGTCTTGATTGGTTGACAGAAATGTGGCCAGAGACTCACAGGAACTGGTGGGGACAGTTGCAGTCTACACTGCTCAGTGCTCGCGGGGGCTCCCTAGGACATTATACCGCGAATCCTGAGAATTGACTGCGTTTTTATCCTTCTTTTCAAACAGATGAGGAAAGAGGCTCAGAGAGATTCAATAACTTGTTCGGGCCAGTCCTGAGTGTAGTGGCCCAGTCAGGACTCAAATCCAGGTCTTGTCTCAGCCCAGTGGCCTGACCACGTGAAGCCTTCCTTCGCACAGCCTTGTTTTAATATGGTTGGGGCTACAAAGTCAGGTGCCTGCAGGGCCAGGCAGGTCCAGCAGGTGGGGAGGGAGTGTCAGCGGCAGGGCAGGCCCTCGTGGAGAATACACACCCTCTGAAGGCGGTCAGCTGCGGGGCGGACCCGGGCTGCCAGGCCATCCTTTTGTTTCTACTTTTTTATTCTTCTTATTATTTAATCCTCATCCCAGGATACTTTTTCCATTGCCCTTCTGAGAGAGAGGGAGGGAGGGTGGGAGGGAGGGAGGGAGGGAGGGAGGGAGAGAGAAAAAGCGATGGGAGAGACACATCTATTGGATGCCTACAGCACACACCCCTCTATGCCGGGGAGCAATCCCACAGCCCAGGGACATGCCAC
The DNA here is from genome assembly GCF_964212035.1 of Myotis nattereri. Taxonomy (NCBI): domain Eukaryota; kingdom Metazoa; phylum Chordata; class Mammalia; order Chiroptera; family Vespertilionidae; genus Myotis; species Myotis nattereri. The sequence continues at coordinate 16,299,070 of NC_138085.1, forward strand.
TGGGAATCCAACCCGTGACCATTCCGGACACAGGCTGATGCTATCACTGTTGAGCTGCCCCTGCCAGGGCCTTTTCTTGATGCTTTCTCCCCACCCTCCCAGAATCTCGGTAGCTGAATTTTGATGTGAAATGTAACATTTTTAGAAATATTGAATAACTAATTACTTTAAATTAAATCACGGAGACTGTGTGGGCCTCACAGGGCCCACCTGTGTTCACATGGAGTCCATGAGCCTCTGGTCATTGAGATTTCAGGTAGAACCCTTACTCCTGGAAAGCCAGTCGGGTAATTATGCCGATGATAATGATGATGATGATGTCAGTGGCTTTACATAATGCTCCTGAATCTCTTATTTGTGTCAGGAGTTGGGATCAGAAAGGGACTTGGAATTGGGGAGAAGAGCTGGGCAAAGGCAGAGTTTCAGAGCAAAGATGATCTGATTCCAAGTTTTTCAAAAGTGTTTCAGTCGAAGAACCCTTTTTCCAAGGAGGCAGACATGCAAAGCCTTCCCTGGGAAGGATTTTTCACAGGCTGCTCTGTTGAATTGTGTCTGAGCCTGCCTGTCCTGTGTCCCAGCCCAGAGCGTGGCAGCTGGGGTGGCCGCATAGAACCCCAACGGACACAGTTTAAGAACCTCTGAATGTGCTCAGCCCTCATTTCCACAGGGGAAAACCTGAGGCCCAGAGAGGATGGGGGTGGGATTGAGGTGTATGTGGGACAGAGGCTGGGAGTGCTCCTGAGCCCTGGGCCGTGTGGCTCTCCACCCGCAGGCTCACTTCCTGGACTGAGCTGCTTCAGGCGGAGCAGGAGGAGCTACGCTCCCACAGGCAGGAGCTGCAGGCCTCCATAGAGGAGGTGGAGCAGAAGATGCGGATCTGGGAGGCCGAGTACCAAGACCTGAAGGCGGAGCAACTGCCCAAGGAAATCTTGCTCTACAATCTGAGCATGCAGTGTGAGGTGAGGCCGGGGGCTGGTGGGCCTCAGGACACCGGGCCTGAGCCCGGGGCTGACAGCCTGGGGCTCAGCCAGGTCCGAGTGGGTCCTCATTGGCATCTGTGCCCAAAGACTGTGTGGGAATGTCACCCAGAGGCCGAGAGGAAGCCAGAGGCATTTAACAGGGACAAGCACCTTGGCTGGAGGGGATGTGTTAGAAAAGACCTCTCACCAACCTTTGCTTTTGTATTTTTAAAGCTATTTTTCTTGATTTGAGAGAACAAGGGAGACGGAGAGAGAGATGGAAACATCTATGAGGACAAAGAATCGTGGTTCCGCTGCCTCCTGCACCACCCCCGCGGGGTGCCAGCCCACAACTTGGGCATGTGTCCTTGACCGGATTCGAACCTGGGACCTTTAGTTCGCAGTCCGATGCTCTCTCCACTGTGCTAAACTGGTTAGGGCCTGACCTTTCCTTTTCGCAGGGCCGGGGGGGTGGGGGCCGTGCATGGAAGCAGCTAAGTGCTGTTTTCATTCTGTCCTCGCGGCTGAGCTCTTTGCTCTGTGCTCCCCGTGTCATCTCACTGAATTCTCACAATGCTTTTGTGAGCTGGCGCCCATCCTCATCCTCTGAGGTTGGGTCTGAACTCAGTTTGTTTGAAGCCAAAGCTTGGGCTTTCCCGCCACTCCAGCCCGATGATGTTCTGGGTGGAGAGTTGAGCAACCTCAGCCCCGAATTCCTATCCAGCCCGGCATTTATTTTTCTGATGTCAGAGAGTGGAAGGGAGAGGGAGAGAGGGATGGGAACTTCAATGAGGAGAGAGAACCTCTGATGGGCTGCCTCCTGCACGCCCCCTACTGAGGATCAATCCCTCATCCTGGGCGTGTTCCTTGACCAGGCATCTCTTTTGGGAACTCCTGGTGCATGGGGGGCCGCTCCACCACCTGAGCCACACCCTTTGGGCTGCTTCCTAATGAGATACTTTACATTCTTTTTAAAAATGCCTGTCAAGTCCTCAGAGCCTCTTGTACATTTTGCACTGATGGCGCCTCTCTGCTCAGACTGGCTGTGTTTTCGTGCTCAGTGGCCACACGAGGGCAGGGCTGCGCGACTGGCCGGTGCACTCGGCCATCCCCATGTCATTGGCTGTGTTGGTCCTTGCGACTGGTGAAGCTCATGCCGAAATGGCCATGTTCATGCACGTGGCCCTTTTCTCCTTTTGGGAGCAGTTTCCCAGCAGTGGAGTCACAGGGGCCCGTGGTGTTGAGGACATTGTTGATCTGTGTTTCAGTCGCTCACCCTTGCGGAGAAGGACTGGCAAGAGGAGAAACGTCGCCTGAGGAGGGAGATAGACACCTTGAAAGAGCTGAACCAGAGCCTCCTGGACGCATGGGGCCAGCACTGCACTGAGAACGTGTAAGGGGGAGGGGTGACCGACACCTGTCCGCACAGGGCTGCGGGCTTCCAGCTCCACGCCCAGGCCTCCACGTTCTGGGCAGAGAGCCCGCCGGCGAACTGGTGTCCCCAGGGCAAGGGAACAGACCATCTTCCCAGTGCAGCCTGCTCTCCTCTCCCCGGAATGGCTCTAGAATTCTGCAAGGAGCGGTGGTTGGATTTTGCTGGCTTCAACGACATGGCCCACTGCCAGCCGCTTCTTAATCTGCTTTTGGAATTAAGCTCAGTTTAAAAATGATGACAGAGGCAAAGAGAGGTACCTAGGGAAGCCATCCAGGTCGCGGGTTGAGCCCGTTCTCTGTCTGATTTCCGCTTGAGGGGCTGGAGAGAGGGTTGTCCTCCCTCTGCTGACGTGACACGGACCTGGCTGTGGCAGGGGGCCCTGCGAGGTGCACAGAACCAGTGACCTGGTGGCCACACACAGGCAGGGGTGATGGCGTGTGAGCAGAGCTGTGTGCCCAGCAGACAGATGTTGAGGAGCTCCAAGGAGGCGGAGATGGAAGCGTGGTGTGGGAGTTGTGGTTCTGCAGCTGACCCGGATGGGGACAGGGCTAGCCGGGGGGGCGGGAGTTGGGGGGACGTGAAGGTGGAGCACGGGTGGTCGGGGTGCAGGGAAGGTGCAGGCAGTGGCAGGAGGGAAGGCTGGAGCAGGGGGCACTCAGATGGGGAAGGCCTCCATGCCTTGCTAAGGAGTCAGATTCCCTGGGAGTGAGTGTTTATGGGAGGCTGGTCTAAGGGCCGAGGGAGCTGCCAGAGAGGAGGCAGGAGGAAGAGGCTTGGTGCTGGAAACCTTGGGGTTGGAAGTCAAGTGACCCGAGATGCATCTGGTGGGCCCAGGGTGCTCTTCACCCCTCAGTGCTGAGCTGTGGGACTGTCCTTCCTTGTGATGGGGAGTGGCTGGCCAGGAGGGACAGAGGGGCTCGGTCACAGTGGCCACAGGGGCACTGACCCAGCCCCGCAGGGTCACGGTGCTGCTTCACTTTTCTCCCGGGTTCTTCTGCTCGTCTACAGCTGGCTCGCCACTGACCCAGGAAGGTTTACAGGGAAAGCCACACTGTAGTTTGGGGTGGAAATGACCATGGACTGAGTTGGCTCTCTACAGCGCAGCGGGTCCCAATGGCCAGCAGAGGTTGGCTAGGTGCCAACTAGAAGCATCGGGGCCTGGTACCCAGGGGGATGATCTGATGAAGGTCTTGCATTAGACAGTGTGTGCAGGAGGCCAGGGAGTGGGCAGGCTTCCTGACCTGCTCTGAGTGGAGTCTTCCCAGCCCGGGGCGGGTTGGGGGCCTGTCTTGTGTGAATTTGTGCGCCTAGTGGTGGGGGTCGGTCAGAGCCAGACAGGAAAGCGCTCTAGCATAAGGCCCAGCAGCACAGCTGAGGGAAGAGAGGAACACAGACTAGAAGAACAGATGCCGAGCCAAGGCCGCTGGGAGCAGGTCAGGGTCGGTGGTCCTGGGCCCAGCGGTTTGCGAGTCATCGCTTTTCACAGCTGCTCACTTCACGGTGAAGTCTCAGAAAAGCCCGCGTCTCAGGTGGGACCTCGGCAGCCTCATGGCTAAAGGAGCCTGAGCTGCTGCCTCGATCCAGGGGACTCATGTTCAAGCAAGGAAACCAGGGTCTCTGCCGTCAAGGCCCACGGGTTTGCCATCCTGAGTTGCACATGGTTCGGGGCTTGCTCTCCTGAGATGTGGTCCAGCCTGCTCGTTGGTGCTACAGCAGGTCTCCTCACGTGTTAGGGTTCCCGGACCCACGCCACAAGCTCCCCTCCCCATCTTCCCCCCTCGGCGAGCTTGACGGTCATGAGAACCGTGATGTCATAGTCCCCGGAAAATGCCGGCCCTTCTGGGCCAGGTTCCAGCCAGGGCCGATGAGTCCATTGACACGTTTTATATAAAACCAGACTGTTCTTTCTTTCTCCTCTGTTTCCAGCGACACCCGGCAGACTATGCCTACAGGAGAGGCGGAAGAGGACAGAATTGGGGCTCCAAAGGAGGCTCAGTGTCCTGCTCCTAGGAAGTGAGTTGATTTCAGCAGCAGGAACTTCAACTCAGAACAGGAAGCTGCTCTTTCACGAGTGGGGAAAGCCATGTGGAGCAGTGCCCAGTGTGTGGGGCCCGCACCTTCCCCTCTAGGGCAGGTCCCCTGAGCGCACCTCCCTCCCAGCTCTGAAAGAACTGAGAGTTTCTTTCCGGCCTTCCTCGGGGTTATCCTCTGAGGGTGGCGAATGCCAGCTGCCATGTCCGGTTGAAGGGGCAGAGAGTCTGGATTAGAGCCACTGGAGCAGGACTATCAGGCTGTGTCTCCAGGTTTCAGGACCTAGAAAGCCATGTTTCTGTTTTGGGAAGGAAGCGTGGGCCAGACACCTGGGCCAGCACCCATGGTCTTCAGTCACAGGAACCTCTTGGTCTTCCCTACATTCCTCTGGAGTCTCTGGACGCCAGGGTGGTTCTCAAACACGTTCCCTTCTGCAGAGCAGCAGCCCCGGTGGTGGGCAGCTCGGTCCCCCAGGCTGCGGGCTTCTGTCCAGCAGGCCTTCCCCTGCGTCCGGGCCTGAGCCCCAGGAGCTGGGCCTTCAGATTGTCCTGCCCCAGCCCAGCCTTGAGGGCAAATCACCATGAATCCTGCAAGGGCTCTCTGTTGACATCACAAAACCACATAATTTCCCACCCTCCTCCTGTCCCTTGTGTTGGCGGGGACATTGAGGCCTCGATGAGGAAAGTACTCGAGTTGAGTCAGCACAGTGTCGCTCTGTGGCAGAGCCAGGATTAGAACCAGCTGCGGTGCTTCTTGTGACATTAGAATGCCTCCATTTCTGGTTAGCTGCACTGTATGACCCTTTAAGTTCACTGTTTTCATTGATTCGTTTTTATTTTACTATATATATATATATATGTATATATATATATATATATATATATATACATATATATATATATATACACACACACACATATATATATATATGTATATATATTAGTATATTTTAACTGAATTCAGAGAAGAAGGCTGAGGGTGAGAGAGAGAAACATCAGTGATGAAAGAGAATCATTAATTGGCTGCTTCCAGCACACCCCCCACCGGGAATTGAGTCTGCACACCTCCCACCGGGAATTGAGTCTTGACCAGAATGGAGCCCAGAACCCTTTAGTCCATAGAGTGATGCTCTACCCACTGAGCCCAGCCGGCTAGGGCTATTCTAATTTTGCTCAATCCTCACCTGAGGATTTTTTTTCATTGATTTCTGGAGAAAGTAGAGGGGAACAAAGGGTTGGGGGGAAGAGAGAGAGACATCAATGAGAGAGACATCAATATGAGAGACACATTGATTGGTTGCCATCCAGCACACGCCCCCAGTGGGCCCAGGGATAAAACTGCAACCCAGGTACACTCCCTTGACCCAGAATCAAACCCTGACCCTTCAGTGCTTGGGCCACTGCTCTAACCCCTGGGGAACACCAGCCAGTGTCCACTCTTTTTCATCCACATGGCCCACTGGGCCCACCCTGTTCCCCCCTCACCCAGATTCCTCAGTGCCCGGAAGGGGCTAAGTCTGCCCGCCTGTCTCACCTATTGGGAGCTCCAGCGGGAAATGAGGAGGCCCTGACTCTCCCTGACATGGCCCTGGGATGCACAATTGCCAGCACACCTAGATGAGCACAGCACCTCTCCCGGTGCCTCCCGGTGACGCAGAGTGGAGGCTGCATGTGAGGTTCTGTTTCCCGAGAGGCTAGTGCGGGTTTCTGCCACAAGGAACGCTTCTCCCGTCCCTGGGTCTGTGCGAATGAACTGCCAATGGTGCCCCACGCCCTGAGGCCACATGCGATGATCCTGGTGCTGGCGATGCAGATTCGTGGGGAACCTGGTGCTGAACCCCAAGGGAAGGGCTGCTTCCCCGGCTGGAGGGGCATTGGGGGTTGGCAGTGTCCTAACCCTCTACTCCTAATAGGAAAAAGCGCTGGAGTCGAGCCAGAGCCTTCCTCAAATTGTTCCAACGCCAGAGAGGCCACTCACGAGGACAAGCCAAGTCACCCGCAGATGGCCGTCCTGGGCCCCAGGAGGCCACCCCATCGTGCTCATACTGGGAGGAGAAGGGAGACGCCCGCAGTGGGCCCCCACCAAAAGGTAGGAGGGGCTGGCCTGGCTGCAGGAGGGCAGTGAAGGGGAGGATCTCAGGCCTTCCTCGAGGTCAGGGCAGAACCGAGGAGATGCGAGCTGGGTGCGTACACGTGTGCTTGGAGCCTGAAGGGGGCTCCGCACGCCCCCGTCTGCCCCCTCAGGTGTGTGAACACCCAAGTAGAACATGTAAGCCCACGTCACTGTGGCGGCAGTTTCATCCAGAACCATTTAGTTCCTTCAGCATGAGGAGCCTCCCCATCACGTACACTGTGGTGGGTCCTCGGATATCCAGAGCGGATCTCCAGACAGTTACCGCGGAGACACGCTCAGGAGAGGATGTGTTTGGGGCTCCTTGTCTCTGCCAGGCCTCGGATTAGCCATTTCTGTCGGGGGAGCCCCCATGTAACCCGTCGTGGACATCTGCCAGGCCTTCAGCCAGGCTCAGGCTCTGCTCTTGCTGTTGCTCTGAAAAGCAGGGGTGGTTCTCTTCTCCCACCTGACCTGGCCCTGAGTCCTCCCACCAGGGGGCGCTGGACCTGCTCATTGAGGGCTGTGATGGGAGTGAGCCATTGGGTCCACAGTGGATTTGTAGCTGCATGTGCTGCCTGTGTTTCCTGGGATCTAAGAGGCTGTCAGCTGTCAGCTGTGCTCATAGAAAGAAAGTGATCGGGTGGTGGCAGTGAGGGTTTTGTCAGAATCGCCACCAGCCGACAGTGACTGGGAGGGATGCTCCAAGCTGCACCCTGATTTCAGAGATGGAAGGTTGGGGGTTGGGGGTGAACCAATTAAACAAAGCCATTGACTGAAAGGTGGTTTAGTTTTCACATTCACTTTGAAATATCATTTTATTGATTATTTGCCTATAAACCTGCCAAACATGCCCCCTGAGAAAGTTGACAATTTGATGAAGGACACTAGGACTTTCTGAAGACGGGGCCAGGCCCGAGACTCGTGGGCTCCCAGGGGCTGGGGGGACAGGACCTGACAGGACCCGGGGCCGTGACAAGGCGCCCTGTGGCTGTGACGGGTGCAGCAGCCATTCCGGGTGGCAGTCACCACTGCAAGTCCTGCTGTGTCACTCGAGATGCAGAAATGAAGTGTGCGCACGCGGACACACTGTCTGGGGGCTGCTGCTTGCGTTCCCGGTCTCACAGGAGGTGAAGTCGGGGAAACGCTCACGTGCAGGTAAATGACCATGAAGCTTACTGCCTTGTTAGCATGGGTTTTCTCCAGAGGGTTCTGTGGCCTGGGGTTTTCCTACTGGCTCCTCACACTTTTGGACATGTATCACGTCCACTTGTGTGACTGGCTAAGTTGATGAATGAGCTATAATCAGCCCAATTGAGTCAGCAAAACCTTCTGAGAAAAAAATGCTTGACAGATCCCTGCTGTGGTTTGGATCCCTGAGTGAGCAGGTCAGGGGCTGCAGTTAGTAACGGCAGCCGTGCGAGGGGGCTTTCTGGGCTCAGCAGCCTTTCGGTAGTTGACCCACTTTGTCCGTCTCCTTGAGTTCTAGCTGCCGTGGGAGGTCGGCTCCATTCCTGTCCCCCGTTCAGAGCTGGGAGGGGAGCTCAGGAATGCTTGACCAGGCTCAGCACTGGCCCAGAGAGTCAGTGTTGGAGCTGGGACCCGAACCCGCGTCTGACAGGTTCTGGGGCCCGAACTCTTAACCGCTGTGAGCACTGCCTGCCCTTCAAGCTGCTGTGGTCCCTGAAGATGCTCAACCAACTTGGGGCCCCAGCACTGAGGAGTGGGTCCCTTCTCTGTGGTGTGAGCTGTGCCAGCAGGTGGCGCTGCGGGGGAAGAAATAGCAGAGGTGCAGCTGTGCACTTGAATCCTCCATCAGGACTGGAGAAATCCCTTCTGTTCATGGATTGACGTGTTGAGGAAGTCACTAGACCAATTGTCTGCTCTCATAAGACTAGAGCTTAAAGGCTGTGAGGGCTAAACCAAGAGGAGAGGATGCGGCGCCATCTACTGTGGAAGAATGCTTGAGTTTGAGGGTGTTTTGGTATCAGATAGAGGTAGGTATTTTCATTATGTGCAAAGTCATCCTGCCATCAGAGGCTGTGAGAGGCACCAGAATTCTTAGTGAGCCTGCCCGTTTGTCTCAGTGGTTAGAGCATCGAAGGACCGAAGGGGCGCAACTTAGATTTCCAGTCAAGCGCACATACCTCGGTTGCAGGGTTGATCCTGGCCGCGGTTGGGGTTTGTGAGAGAGGCAACCAGTGGATGTATCTCTCTCCCATCGATGTTTCCCTCTCTTGCTCTCTCCCTCCCTTCACCTACGTCCTCCCATCCACTCTCTCTCTAAAGACCAATGGAAAAAAACAACCTCCCGTGAGGACTTTTTAAAAAGAAGTATTATGACTGAGGAGTCCAGGTGGACTGTTTCACTGCATGCAGCAGGCCAGAAGCATGCCACTAAGTGTTTGGAGGGGAGCAGGAGTTAGTTGTGTGTGAGACAGGATGTCAGGGAGCCTGTCATTAAAATGGATGAGTAAGCGCAGCTGGTGTGGCTCAGTTGGGGGAGCATCGTCCCATGAACCAGGAGATCACCTTCTGATTCCCGGTCAGGGCACACTAGTATGGGCGTGCAGAAGACAGCCGATCCATCTTTCTCATCATTGGTGTTTCTATCTCCCTCTCCCTACCCCTCTCTGAAAATCAATAAAAACACATTGGACAAAAAAGCGGATGAGTAAGGAAAGCTGCCCCCTACATCAATAAACACCCTTGCTTAATAATGTAACCCATGGAAATGGAAAAGCAGTCTAAGACATCCACTCCTTGAGCAGTACAGAATGCTCCTCTCGTGCTACGTGGAGTCCTGGCTCCAGCTGCCACTCCAACACTTGACTGGAGTCCGAGCAGAAAGGGTCCACCGGGCCCTGATGCTGGTTGTGCTGGGGGGAATGTTGCCGTCTCTCCCGGGCTGGACTGGATTCTGACTTCCCAAGTACATTTGGCGAATGTAGCGTCATTTGTCCATTATTCAGTTCATTTACTTGCTGTTTTCTGTGTTTTGATCCTTCCTCCCTTGGTTATCCGGGATGACAATTTAGCGACAGAACAACGAAAGAGTGCCTTTTGGAGCAGACAGAAGCATGTTGCGGTCAAAGACAAGCCTCCAGTGGCCAGCTCTGCTTGGTCTAACGTCATGAAATGCTGCATTTAATGCACCCACCCTCTCCTCCCTAACTTGCCTCTCCCTTTTTTCCGACCACGAAGATTTATAATCCTTTCCCTTTATCCCTGTCTTGATCATATACCCTTTATTTCTGAAAATTTTTTAAGTTTCTTTTAAAAGAACAAAAAAACTCCAACAACAACAACAACAACAAAAGCCCAATGAAAACCAGTTCGCTTGGAAGCAGAAAAATCCTGAACCTAATGGAAACCTCAGTCGCCATGACAACAAGGCCACACCAAAGCAGGAGTCACCATCGCCCTGACTTAGTGGCTTGATGTGTCCCCTACTTGGCCTCTTGCACCGGCTGTAGCTCCTGGGCTGGCACGGCCTGGTCCTCCCTCGGCCTGTCTCCCGTGGGAGCAGTTGGAAACCCGAGGTCTCTCTGGCTTGGCTGTGTCCGCCGCTCTGCTCCTCCAGGTGACGCCACGCAGTGGAGGCCTGATGTCAAGCGGTAAGATTTGGGTGCTTCAGACTTCATGGTGGGTGTGACATTGAGTGGCTGAGGGGCAGGGGGGCAGGTCCTGGGAGAGTGAGGAGGGGCCCGCAATCCCCACAGTGGGTGTGGCTCCGGGCCCACAGCCCCGGGGCTGCCTGGAGCCTGACTCTGTGCAAACAGCCTGTCCTCCAGCTCCCGGAGCTCCACCCCACACCTGTGCCACTGGGATTGGAGAGCCCATCGCCTGTCCCATGATGAGGTAGTTGCAGGTCTTTTCGGGGTTTTGCCCTCATGTGTTTTTTTTTTTAATTGGGATTCTGTTTAGCTTTTACAAGAGTATACGTTCATGGTAGAAAATTCAGAGATTGCAGAATGCACAAAATACCAGGTAAACTCATGGTGCAGTCAAAGTCACCATGCGGAGAGGAGGGCTTCTTAAACAGAGGGTTGTTCGGGTGGTAACCAACTTGGTTCTCAAATCCTAAGGGTGCCCTCCTGGACCGTGAGGGCCCGGACCACAGGTGTGGAGTGGTCCTAGGCAGACTCGGGTCAGGGTGCTTTGAAATCAGGGATCTGAGGACACAGTGTCTCACGGCAGGTGTGCCCAGGAGTTATGTTTTGGCCTTGTGCCAACATTTGGTGCAGCCTCGTGAGTTGGTCCCCCAAGTTCTCCCAACTGCTCAGAGCCAACCCTGTGAGCGATGGGTAGAGTGGAGTCCTCCACTCAGGCCTGCGGCCAGGGCCTCCCAATCAGACCACAGCCCGTGAGGCGCAGCCCCACCTCTGTCCCTGGGCTCCGTGGGCCCCGCTGCCTCTGCTGCTAGGCCTCGGTGTGGTCGCCCCCCCCTTGACATGGGGTGTTGCAGCCCCATTTCTCACTGTCCTTCTCTGCCCCAGGCCCTGGGGACCCGATACTGAAGGAAGGGGCCCTCCATGGAGGCAGCCTTGACCACTCAGATGCCTCTGCTGACCCAGCACCCAGGCCTGGCGTCCTGACCAAAGGCGCTGCGGGAGCTGGGGTGATGCTAGGCTGTGAACAGGCTGAGCAGGAGCAGAAACTTTGGTCCTGGCCATGTGGCCTGTGAGGGGCGGCCCTGGGAGGGGAGGGCTCTCCGAGAACCCTCCTGCCCTCACTCTGTCCTCTCCTTCCTTCCTCTCTTCTCTGTAGGACACTCCCAGGTGCCGGATGATCTGCCAAGGTACCTGCTCAGAAACACGTTTATCTCCTGACCAGCGGGGGCCAGGCAGGCGCACCGGCCAGTAGCAAAGGGAGGATGCCCTCCAGCTCTGTGCCCGCAGGAGGACTGTCAGCCCCTGCGAGGGAAGCTGCTGAAGGCGGGGCGGTATGTGAAGCCCAACTGGAGACCTGCTGAGCCCGAGGCCCACCCAGTGCGCCCTGAGGCAGCCCTGCCTCCCCAGAGCCTTTCTCTGGGCAGAGCCAGGCCACCCCATTCCCCCCTTGCCCCCCCACCTCCCACACAGCTGCCCGCTGGTGCCTGTCCCTAAATAGGGCAGTCAGCCTAGCCTCAGCCCAGCTGCTTGGGACCGCAGGCCACAGGCCGGCAAACAGGAGTCACCTGAAGGCAGGGGTTCTGAGGACTCGAGGGGCAGAAACAGCCAGCCACACCCTCTGCCCCAGCTCCTTCACCGCCAGGGTCCCCAGTGCCAACCACTGGACAGGAGGCGCTTCTCACTGGCTCCCCCAAAGGAGGAGAGGCTGGCTCCCCTGCAGCCTCCGCCACGGCCCCGCCATGGCCAGGGGAGGTGGCGGCCGCAGCAGCTCCAGCCCCAGCACCACACAGTGACTGCAGCCCCGGCTGCCAGGACGCGGCCTCAGCCCCGGATGTTCAGGGCAAGTGGCCACCGTGGCCCCTGTCCTGGCAGTGTCAGCTTCTCACAGCCCGACGGGTCCAGGGCAGGACCACAGGGAGGGGCTCCCTGCCAAGAGCCCACGCAAGTCACCGGACGTGGCTCCCACGCCAATGGGCCCCTGAGAACTTCAGTCATGGAAACAACTCAGAGAGCAGGCGGGTGTCGCCACAGCTGCGTGGGACCAGCAGGTGGAGCTCAGACGATGAGCGTGGCCATGGGCGACTGGTCTTTTGGACCCGCAGCCCCTGAGCCTTCAAACTCCTGATGCCCCTTCTGACCACCAGGGCCCCCTCTCCCATCGGACTGAGGGGCCGGGAGCGACTTTGGAACGGGGAAGCCCAGACCAGCCAGACGACCAAGACCTCGCAGCCCTGGGAGGACCTTGGAGTCGGGCTCACTGTTACCCCAGAGTGTTGCTGAGCCAGGCCTGGGCCCCACACTCCTGAGCCCGGGGCCGTCCAGGCAGGTGGCCTCAGCCTGTGCCTCTCTCCAGCTGGCTCCTGGGCCCCGGACCTGCCCCCGGGTTCACTGTTCTACCATCATGGGTTCTGCCCCGCCTGGCGCAGAGAAGCCGTGCCCGCCCCTCCCAGCAGTGGCCACAGTGTGCAGAGGGGAGCGTGTGCGAGAGGCGGGTGCAGCCTGGTCACTAACGCGGCTGTAGCCCCCGGTGTCCACCATCGAGGATGACACTTTGAGTCTTTGTTTCTGAGTCACTCCCCGGGATAGAAACCCAATTTACTACATTCCATACCCGTGTAGAGACTCATGAAATATATGTGTTTTGAGGTGTCCCCCAAATGGATGTTCCACAGGCTGGCTGTCCACCAAATGTACACGCACTTTAACAGCTGAGAACTCAATTTTCCCTCCTTTCAGGGTGAGCGGATTTGACGTAATGGGTGAAGCCAGACTCAGCTTGGAACCCAGAAGATGTGTCCTCTGGACTTGGTGATGGGGACACATCCAGGATGAAGTGTCTGGTCCCGAACGGGCCCCAGTCCAGGCATCCAGGGCCGCTGTGGACAGAGGATGCGCAGAAACACCAAACACAGCGATTCTCGGTGTTTGCGGTTCCATTGCTTCAGCAGCAGCAGCGCCTGGACCAGAACTGACACAGCCACGGAGCCGCACACATCAAGAATCGTTCCTTCGGTTCGGTGTTTGTACGCTTCTCTCTCAATAGCTGCCCTGGATTCCTGGACTGCTGGGTGTTGGGTCCCCTCAACTTTATCTTTTCTGTGTCCCCATAAAAAGTCTTGTGGAGACATGCTCTTCGTTCAAATCTTACCGTCTTCACTGATGTCTTCAAATCTGTTCAAACTGAAAAGAAGTGAAAATTAAGTGCGTTATCAGCTGTTAATGTGTCTACATTTTGGGGGGATACTACATGTACATTCAATGGAGAGAATTTTCCATCAGTTGTCTGAGCTCTTTGTACCTGTTTTGGGGACAGCCTGTATTTACATTCAATGGGGACTCATTGTCCATCAGCAGCCCTACCTCTCTTTACCTTTTTGGGGGACAGCCTGTATTTACATTCAATGGGGACTCATTGTCCATCAGCAGCCCAACCTCTCTTTACCTTTTTGGGGGACAGCCTGTATTTACATCCAATGGGGACTCATTTTCCATCAGCAGCCCTACCTCTTTTTACCTTTTTGGGGGACAGCCTATATTGACATCAGTTGGCATCAATCTTTCTCTTTGGGAGTCACACCTCTAGTGTGTATATGGCCGGTTTCCTGACACATGGTTTCCGGTTTCCTAAGGTGCTCTCCTGGGATGGGCTTGGCCTGGGGACCAGGGCTCTATAAAGAGGTTTTCCTTTGGCCTTAATGTGCTGGCAAAGAACTGGGTGTTCAAATGTGTTCTATCTCCGAGTGCTGTGACCTGTACTGATTAGCCATTGATTTTGGAACACAAGGATGGGTTTGTAATAAAATGAGTTGGAGTAGAATTGAGTCCTGGATTTCCTCACCGCTCATCACTGGCAGCGATGCCCGGGCTCCGGGCTCCCCGCGTCCGCCCCCGGGTCCTGGACCCCTGGAATGCAGACCTCCCTCGGCCAGGAGGCCAGAGAAGGGGAAGCCAGGTTTCCTGTTTCCCAGGCAGCCACTCTTCCCAGGCCTTGGTGTATTTTAAGTCCCTCTAAGTGGAATCCCATTTTGATTTGGGATTTCTATCACAGCAGGAGCTCAGCTTAAAATGATCCTTGGGTTTTCAAAGGCCACTCAGCTAGGAAGAGGACGAGGAGGGAGGAGGACGGCAGGTGAAGATACTCCCTGACCTGACCTCATGGCGGCCCGTCCAGCTGCTGCCTGCGTGTCCCTTCTCCCTCACCAGCCTATTCTGTAAGGTGCTTCCTGTGGCCTCCTGTCCCCTTCTTTCCAAGGCCCTGCCCCTGGGGGAGCCGCCCCCTCTGCGAGCTGCCCTCCCCAAAGATGGGAGCCAAACTGAGCATGTGGACCCCTGCAGGCCGCCTCCCCTCCGCCATTGGCTGTTGCAGGGTCTGAACCTGACCGGTCACCCCTGGGAGCTCTCAGCCTCTGTCCCCTGATTCTCTCCCCTCTGGGACAGCTCTTCAGGGTGCACACTGGCCGGTCCCTGGGTCCCCCCTCATCCTTCCCACAAGCACTCACTGGAGCTCCCTGTATGCTCCCTCCCGGGTTCTACCATGGAGGCAGCCCCCTCCCTGCCCCTCTGCAGGGCTGAGCCACCTGCTCCCCAGCACTGACCGCTCCTGAGCTTCAGGCCTGAGGTCGCTGCCTTAGACCCCCTGCCTGGGCTGCAGGCTTCTCCACTGTCCCTGACTCCTCTGGGCTCCCTGCTTATCCAAGGCCACCAGCTGTCAATCACAGAAGCCAAAACCTGGGGTGCGGGCTGGACCCCTCCTCTCTCCACTTCCCACAGGTGATCACTCCCCTGAACCTGGGTCTGGAACGGATCTGGAATGTGCCCACCTCTCTTAGCTGACTGTTCTCATCCCAGGTCCCCCCGACACCCCTGTCCCTGGGTCTTGGCAGGGCCTGGCCAACTGGTCTGCCTGCCTCCCACATCTTCTCAGCCCCCTGGCACCTCTGGCATCCACCCCGCTGACCTACCTTTGTGAACCTCCCTCCCTCAACCTCCACACCAGCTACACCCATACTTCTGCGGACTATGTGTTCCATGTGACTCACCGCGGGGTGCACCCCACCCGCTCTCACCCCCCTCCAGCCCCAGACAAGCTGGTCGTACCCACAGCTTTCACTGCCATCTTCCCAGAAGGCTCCCAGCACCACTAGCCCAGGCCTCTCCTGGGAACCCCCAGATCTGTTCCCAGCTTGGAGGTCCCAAAGACACCTCCACCCCACAATGCTCAGCACACCGTTCATGCTCCTCCCCCACCAAAGCCTCTGTGCTCCTCCTCTCATCCCCTCTGTCCCCTTCCCCCAGACCATGCTGGGCATCGCCCTCCCTTCCCCGTGTCCTATCCTTCACTCCCCCAGTTGCTCCCAACTCTGACTTCTCACTCACACACCACCCAACCCAGGGGGTGGTCCCCCCGGGGTGGTGCCACGGGATCCTGTTGCTGAGGGAGCACCCAAACCAGGCCCTCCTGAGCTCCAGGGCCCCACCTCTCTGCACTGGCTGGGAGCTGTGTGCTCTGGGGGGTGGTAAACATCCACGTGACTGCTCAGGGCTGAGGTCTGCCTGCAGAGAGGGCGGGGTCACCTGTGGCACCAGAGGGGCTCCCCCTTGGGAGAGAAGGAAAGTGAGAAAATGGGAAAAGGTCAGACACACCTAAGGAAAGAAGCATCCAGCCACATGTTTATCAACCAACCAGATGAAGAGGAGGGAGTGTGTTTATATGTCCACACACACATACACAAACACAGACACACACAGAGACACACACACATAAACACACACACACGATTATATAAAGATGTAGATACACAGCCCATTGATCTCTTGGAAAGCTCTTCTTGATTTTTTGCAAAACAGGTGAATTTATAGCCACCTTATGCTTGCCCTCAATGACGGATGAGTGTCATTCTAATGAGAATGTTGGGTGATGCTTGCTCTTATGTTAGTAAGTCGGACAAACTGGAGGTGCCTATGAGATCCTCACTCTTTTGTTCATGATGTGAGTGACTACTCAGTCAGGCAGTGCTTTTCTGAATGCCAGCCCAGTCCCACAATTCTTATAATGTGTTGGCACTGCAAGGCCTACAGAGGTCTTTTTTAAAACCAGAGAGACAATTTACATGTCATAATATTCACCCAGGGCACACTTTTAGGTTTAATCTTCACTATTAACATTTTCTTCATCACTTTCTCAAGTCTAGAGACAAGACGCACATAAGAAAACAAATCAAGTCCTGATTTGGTAACACTGGCCAATTCCTACTGTGTAAATATTTTAGCAGAGGTGATTTCAGGCTGCTGGCATGGTATCCCGACCACAGACATGGGAATAGATGTATGGTCCACCCTGCCCTATAATATCGCCTCCACGCAGGTACTATAGGTCTGAATAACCCCAAGAGTATGGGTAACAGGGAAACAATTCCAAGTAGCCAGTTTGGGGGTTTGTTTGTTTTTTAAAAATCTATTTTTATTGATTTGAGAAAGGAAGAGAGAGAGAGAGAGAGAGAGAGAGAGAGAGAGAGAGAGAGAGAGAATGAGAGGAGAGAAACATCAATGATGAGAAAATCCTAAATTGTCTGCCTCCTGTACACCCCCAATGCGGATCAAGCCTGCAATCCAGGCATGTGCCCTTGACAGGGAATTGAACCGTGACCTCCTGTTATATTGGTTGCCGCTCAACCACTGAGCCTCGCCAGCTAGGCCAAGGGGCAAGTTTTGAGTATTTATAATCTTTTGTTCTTATTATGCTTTTATTGCTTTTAGAAAGAGGGATGGGGAGAGAAAGAGAGAGACATTGACCAGCTGTCTCCATCCACACCCCTACCATGGACTGAACATGCAACCTGGGCATGAAACCTGACTGGGAATGGAACCGGTGACCTTTGGGAGCTCAGGACAATCAATGCCCAACCACCTGAGCGACACCGGTCAGGGTTACCACCTTTGCTTTTAATATAATTTATTTAATCCCAAGTTCACATAAGTTAATTGTTAGCTGTGTCTGTATTTATCACGTGGCCTCTGAAGCCCCTGGACACACCCATGGGCTCTCACCAGCAGCACAGGCTGCTTCAGCTAGGCAAGGGCCACTGCCTGGTAGGGTGGGCTGAACGGCAGGGGCCTGCGAGGGTGAGAGTGAGCCCTCTGCCAGTGGCTGCACCGAAGAGGACCCGCAGGAGGGGCTGCAGGACCATGGTCACATGGATGGGAGAAGAGACTTGGCGGCTCCCAGGGTCTGCCCGAATGTTCTCCCCAGGCTCTGGGGGGAAAACAGCTGGGTGTGGCTGGGTGGCTGGCCAAGGGAGCTGAAGAAGAGGGTTGGGTGACCTTGCAGCCTAGGGTCCCCCCGTATCCCTTCCCTTCTCACAGGGTCTCTCTATGCTGACCTTCCCCCTACCAGATGGGCAAAGATGAAAACCCAGGAAGGAGTCAATGAAGGAGGCGGTGTGGCGAACAGGCGCTCACTCTCCATTTGAGTGTGAGCTGGCACAGAAGGAGCTTGGACATTTGCACTTACCTTTTCATTAAAATAGATTCATGCATTTTCCCTAAGCTAGTTCTAGGATGACAGCCTAGGAAACACTGCATGTCCTGCAAACACACACACACAGACTCTCTCTCTCTCCCTCCCTCTCTCTCTCTCATGCACACATGTGTGCACACCAGCACCCTGTCCCTAGCACTTGCCCTGTAGCACACCTGTCAGCCTCTGTCATGCTTGAACTGTCCTATGTTTGCGACCAGGCCTTTCACCAGGAGCAGAGAAACAGAACTTCCTGTCCACCATCTGCCCTGAGTGCCTGTGGAGGCCGCTGGTATTTATTCACTGAGCCTCTGTGCCAGAGCCCTTGTCAGCACTCCGTGGGAATAAATCGATTCACTTCATTTGGTTCCTGTGAAAGGGGGTGACTGACTCCCTCTTCCCAATTAGCAACGGAGAAACCACTGAATGACAAAGAGGCATGGGCTCCAGGGTGTAAGACAGAGGGAGACGCTGTAGAGACTTGGGTGGGGGTAGTGAGGGTGCTGAGTGTACGCAGTCCTGCAGGCGGTGGGAACCGATTGAAGGAGAGCTTTGTCACTCCTGCTCTTGAGTTTCCCTCGCACAGCCCTGCGCCCTGGTCCTCAGGCCCTCTGGGCAGATATAAACCCAGGGCCACAGGTCAGGGCACAGGAGACAGTGCCCGGGCGGGTGGGCAGGGACCGGAGCTCTTCATGCTGCCTGAGAGACTCTCACCCCTGGGATCAGGGAGAGGGCAAGGCTGGTCCTCCTGGGGCTGCAGAGAAAACCTCTCCCAGCTTCGGGTGGAGCCAGCTGTCCTAGGTTCCTGGGCTGGGAGCCCCATCCTCCCACCCATCTCTGCGCCCAAGTCATATGACCATCTCTCTGCCAGCGAGTCCCATTTCCCTCCACAAGGACACCTGTCACTCAGTGAGGCCCACCCACCCCAGACCCTGAGACCCCTCTGACCTGGATTACACCGGCCAAGGAGTACACCGCTCTGGGCTCCGCTCTGGGCTCCGCTCCAGGGCTTCCAGGGCCCAAGGCCTGTGGTGTCGGACCCTCATCCTCCTCAGCCACAGGGTTCGACTGAGACAGAAAGTCCCGTCGGGAGTGAGAGCCATGGACCCCGACCTCCCGCTGCCCGACCTGGCCCAGGAGGTCACTGTGCACTTGGCGCTGCAGTCTTCCCCCGCAGCAGGACGGACACCGGCCATGACGCGCTCAGGGACAGCCTTCAGCTCCAGGCCTGTCGCGACCGGGGCGTCCTCGTGGGGCCCAAAGTGTGTCCCCAGCCCGTGCCCCCCCCCCACCCCTCCCGAGCTGCTCTCGGCTCCTGGATTACACCGGCCATGTTGGGCCACGGTCACTCTGTCCCATCCGCATGGACCTGGGGGCACAGAACACATCCCAGAAGAGGCACCACGCCGCACAGGGAGGCAGGAGGCCCCGGGTTGAGTGGCAACACCAGGCTCAGCACAGCAAGCAGAGTAGAAATTGCCCGTAAATTCTGGCCAATATGCGCCCAGGCCACGGGCACATTCCCTATGGCATGTTCTCACCAGTCCATGCGCCCACCTGTACATGACATGAAGCCTGCGACAATCAGGGCCCTTCCTTGGCGGGGTGGGCAGAGGCCTCTGCACCAGGACCTGCAGGGCTTCCCTGTGGCAGCGAGAGCGCCCCCTGCCTCCCCTGCTCAGGGCACAGTGTTCCCACAGGAGGCACCTGGCAGCAGTCCCTTCCCTGTGCTGCTGCCTCCCGCCACCAGGGGCAGCCAGGGACCCTCGCTGGTACAGCCCACTGCGCGGAAGTCCCGCCCCTTCCGGAAGTCAGCCAGGTGCCTGTGGAGCCAATAGCATGGAGGTGCGTGGACTGTCTGACCTGAGTGGCTGCTGGCAGCTTGGGGCCGGACAGCCTCCAGGCTTCTGCGGGGTAGATGGTGAGTGGGGGCCCCCGGGCTGAGGACCGCCCTGCTCAGGCCCCGGGTCCTCGGGGCGGCGGACCCTCGCGCTGCCCTCACCAGCGTCTGGGGGAGGCGCCTTCCTAGTCAGGGTTTTGTGTCTGAGGAAGACGCCCCCTCACAGGCCAGGCCGCCCGCCTCCCTGTGGTGGGCACTGGACCTGGCGCCGGCCCTGCCCTGTGTGGCCCCACTCTGGGCTCTGCTCCAGGGCTTCCCGGGCCCAAGGCCTGTGGTGTCGGACCCGCATCCTCCTCAGCCACAGGGTTTGGCTCAGACAGAAAGTCCCGTGGGGAGTGAGAGCCACGGACCCCGACCTCCCGCTGCCCCACGTGGTCCAGGAGGTCCCTGTGCACTTGGCGCTGCAGCCTTCCCCACGGCAGGACGGACACCTGCCATGACGCACTCAGGGACGGCCTTCAGCTACAGGCCTGTGGCGACAGGGGCGTCCTCTTGGGGCCCAGAGTGTGTCCCCAGCCCATGGGCCGTCCCCGAGCTGCTCTGGGCTACTGGATCCATCAGACAGCAGGTCTGCAGAATGTGTGCACGTCCCATCGGAATCACTGTAGGTGCTCGAGTAACTCCAGCCACATGAATGCTATTGCTCGTTTTAAAGGCTCTACTAAGCTCTATTTTATTTATTTTCATTTTTTATTTCTTTGGCATTTTCTGTCTCTTTTTCAAGAAAAAAGATTGTAAATATACTAATGTTACATGCAGTAAACAATATTTTAAGAAAAAGAATTTAAATATAACTAGAGGCCTGGTGCCCAGATTTGTGCACCAGTGGGTTCCCTTGGCCTGGCCTGCGCCCTCTCACCATCTGGGACCCCTCAGGACATGTCCAAGCCCCACAGGCCAGGTGAGGGTCCCCATGGGGCCTCTAGTGTGCATATAAGATCTTTGGTGCATCTCTTCCAGCCCTCCCCCAACCCCTTCCCTCTGAGATTCATCTTTCTGTTCAATGTTTCCATGCCTGAGCTTTGAGTGTCTGACCCCTAGTGGTCAGTGCACATCATAGCACTGGACCAAGAGTAGCTTAGGACTTTATATACACTGAGGGGCTAGATTATTATGACCACCTGATGTGTGTAGGCAAATAAGCCATACACTGCATTGTTTGGGATATGGAAGCTGAAGGCTTGGTCGAACACCTTTGCTGTCTGCAGTTACCAAATAAAACATCTCCAATTTGCACAGGAACACAAGGATTGGATAGTTGAGCATTGGAAAAAAGTCATGTGGTCCGAAGAATGATGTTTCCAGTTGCATCATGCAGATGGCAGAGTGAGAATTTGGTGGAAACAGCATGAAAGCATGCACCCCACATGCATGAGTACAGCCCTTCAAGCTGGTGGGGGCAGTGTTATGGTCTGGGGCATGTTTTCCTTGGCATGATTTGGGCCCTTTAATTGGTATGGAACAACATCTGAATAGCACAACATACCTAAGTTCATGCTATCATGTTGAGGGCGTATCCCAATGGAGATGGCTTCTTCCAACAAGACAATGTGCCATGACGGTGCTCGTATGGTGCAGGAGTGGTTTCAACAACATGAGGGAGACTTTACCTTGCTTAGGTGGCCCCCACAATCACCAGATCTCAATCCAATTGAGCATTTGCGGGACGAAGTTAAAAGAACCATCAGGCAGCTGGTTCCACAACCATCAAATCTCACAGAACTGGACAGTGCTATTCATCAGGCATGGTGTCAGATTCCTCACATCACTTTTTAACATCTCGGGGAGCCAATGCCAAGAGGATTCGCCGCAGTATTGAAGGCAAAACGTGGCCTAACGAAATAGTGATGGTGTCATAATAATCTGGCCACTCAGTGTATATAGGCTTGTGGCCCAGTGCCCAAAATTCTTGTGTGTGGGCGGTGCGGTGTCTCTCAGCCCTGCCTGCACCCTCTCCAATCTAGGACCCCTTGGGGTGGTCTGAATGCTGGTTTAGGCATGATTTCAGGGATCGGGCCTAAACTAGCAGTCAAACATCCCTCTCAGCATCCAGGACCGCTGGCTCCTTACTGCCCACCTGCCTGATTGCCCCTAACCACTCTGCCTGCCAGCCTGTGTACCCGCAGCTGCCCCCCAGCCATCTGTCTTACCCTCAACTGCCCCGCTTGCCAGCCTGCTCACCCTCAACTGCCCCCCACTGCCAGTCTGCTCACCCACCACTGGCCCCCAATGCTGGCCTGCTCGCCCCCAATTGCCCACAATTACCGGTCTGCTCCCCGCATCTTCCATTCCTGCTGGCCTGCTTGCCCCCCAACTGACCCCCCTGATGGCCTGCTTGCCCCCCAACTGACCCCCCTCATGGCCTGCTTGCTCCCAACTTCCCCCTACTGCCGGCCTGCTTGCCCGCTGCTGCCCTCTCCTCCTGGCCTAATCACCCCTAACCGCCTCTGCCTCGGCCTCACTACCATGGTTTTGTTCCAAAAGACATCTAGAACAAGGGTCCTCAAACTATGGCCCGCGGGCCACATGCGGCCCGCCGAGAACATTTATCAGGCCCGCCAGGTGTTTTTGCCGCTGCTGCCTGTCCTGCTTAGCAGCCAACTCGTCCCGCGCCCGCAGTGCGCATGCGTGGAATGTCTGAGGGACAGTGAACTGGCCCCCTGTTTAAAAACTTTGAGGACCTCTGATCTAGAAGGTCTCCTGGTCTAATTAACATATTAACCTCTTATTAGTAAAGATGTTATGTGCAATAAACATGAATATTTCAAGAAAAACTTTTAAATATAATATTACCTGTAATAAACATTAATATTTCAAGGAAAAAAGATTCAAATTATAATAATATTACCAAAACTATACTAACAGAGTATATCACAAAAGTTGTAGGAAATATTAAACATCTGCAAATAACAGGATTACTTCTATTATATTCTAAAATAGTTTTTGTTCTGGCTCTATTTTTTGTTCATCAGTTTACGTTTTTCATTATATTCCACAAATGAGTGAGCTCACATGATATTTGTCTTTCTCCAACTGGCTTATTTTGCTTAGCATAATGCTCTCCAGGTCCATCCGTGCTGTTGCAAATGGTAAAAGTTCCTTCTCTTTTAGGGCAGCGTCGTATTCCATTGTATAGATGCACCACGGTTTTCTAATCCACTCATCTGCTAAGTGGGGCCCGTAGGCTGTTTCCAAATCTTAGCTCTTGTACATTGTGCTGCTATGAACAGAGGGGTGCATATGTCCTTTCTGATCGGTGTTTCTGATTTCTTGGGATATAGTCCTACAAGTGGGATTACTGGATCAAATGGGAGTTCCATTTTTAATTTTTTGAGGAAACTCCACACTGTCTTCCACAGTGGTTGCACCAGTCTGCATTCCCACCAGCAGTGCAAAAGGGTACTGTTTTCTCCCCATCCTCGCCAGCACTTGTGTTTGTTGATTTGTTGATGATAACCATTCTGACAGGTGTGAGATTGTATGTCCTTGTCGTTTTGATTTGCATCGCTCTGATGATTATTGTCTGATATTTTGCTGCCTATGGATTCTTCTGCGTATGGATATATGCCTGATATTTTTCTGCCTATGGATTCTTCTAAGATTTTTATGGTTTCCCGCCTTTAAATCCTTTATCCATTTTGAGTTTATTTTTGTGTTTGGTGTAACTTGGTGGTCTAGTTTCTTTCTTTCTTCCTTCCTTTCTTCCTTCCTTTCTTTCTTTCTTTCTTTTCTTTTTTTTTTTTTTTTTGCTTGTATCTATCCAATTTTCCCAACACCATTTATTGAAGAGACTATCTTGACTCCATTGTATACTCTTGTCTCCTTTGTCAAATATGAATTGAGTTTAATAGCCTGGGTTGATTTCTGGATTCTCTGTTTGATTTCATTAGTCTACACGTCTGTCCTTGTTCCAGTACCAGGCAGTGTTGAGAACTGAGGCTTTGTAATATGGCTTGATATCTGGCATTGTGAGCCCTCCAACTTTGTTGTTCTGTCTCAGGATTCCTGTGGCTATTCGGGGTCTTTTTAAATTCCATATGAATTTTTGAAGAGTTTGTTGTAGGTCTGTGAAATATTACGTTTGTATCTTAATGGGATTTTCATTGAACCTATAGATTGCTATCAGTGGTATGGACATTTTAATGATGTTGATTCTACCAATCCATGAACACGGTATATCCTTCCATTTGTTTATGTCTTCCTCTATCTCTTTTTTCAACATCCTGTAGTTTTCCGAGTACAGGTGCTTTACCTCGTGAGTTAAGTTTATTCCTAGGTATCTTAATTTTTTTGGTGCAGGGGTAAATGGCATTGTTTTATTAGTTTCTCTCTGTGTGAGTTCATTATTGGTGGATTTTCTGAAACAGTCTGAGGAGTATACTAGTAGGTGTTAGTTCTTCTTTGAATGTTCGGTAAAACTCCCCTGTGAAGCCATGTGTTAGATGATTAGTGACTTTGACTAGGTTTTCATATGTCTCTTGGCCTTCTGTGTGTCCTCTTTCG
Organism: Myotis nattereri; assembly: GCF_964212035.1. Taxonomy (NCBI): domain Eukaryota; kingdom Metazoa; phylum Chordata; class Mammalia; order Chiroptera; family Vespertilionidae; genus Myotis; species Myotis nattereri. Next base: position 16,323,137 of record NC_138085.1, read on the forward strand.
AAAAATATCTATTTAGGTCCTTTGCCCATTTTTTGATTGGATTATTTACCTTGGTTTTGTTAAGCTGTAGGAGTTCTCTGTAATTTTTGGAGAATAAACCCTTATTGGACATAACATTGGCGAATGTGTTCTCCCATAAAGTGGGCTTTCTTGTTCTTTTGGTTGATGGGTTTTCTTTTGATGTAGTCCCATTTGTTTCTTTTCTCCTTAGTTTCCATTGCCCTAGGAGCTGTATGGGTCAAGGTATTGCTGTACTTTATTTTAAAGACTTCAAATAAATTCAAACTTTGAGAAAATTTGATGTAGTTAAGTAATTCCATTAGTGTGTTGAAAACATTCAACCATTCAAACGTTCAGTTTTATACATAATTTTTATATCTGTAGAATTCTAATTTCTCTTTTAGAAAATCTATTTCTGTTGATTTAGGAGAAGAAGGGAGAGGGTGAGATAGAAACATCAATGATGAGAGAGAATCATTGACCATCTGCCTCCTGCACGCCCCACAGTGGGGATTGAACTGGGCATGTGCCCTGACCAGGAATTGAACTGTGACTTCCTGCTTCCTAGGTCGGCGCTCCACCCCTGAGTCATGCCGGCTTGGCTAATTTCTCTTTTTTAAGTTCTATTTGAACATAATGTCGTGGTCATGGTTTGCTCTCCAGGTTGATTAGTGAAAAGGCTCCAATTGGGAGTTTACAGGTTAAATGTATTATTTATTAAATTAGGAGTAGCCCCTGTCTATGGGCGCTGGCCTCTGTGAAGTCATGGTTCACTCCTGCTCATCAGCGCCCCTCCTGGAGCCTTCTAGAATTTAGTGTTTGCCTTCAGCAGTGACACATGTTCATGAGACCCTGACCTGGCGGGCCGAGCTCACCTGCACCCACAATTGAAGCTGCCCCCCAAAACCTGCTCTTCCCCCACCCCCCTGGTTTCCTCTTCCAGCTCCTGGTCCTCAGAGTTTGATCTTTTCCATCTAGTGGATGCGTGGCTGGTCACAGCTGCTGGGTCTCCGGTCTTCCTTCCTGAGTCCCAAGGGACTGCGTCTGGCAGGTCTCCCTTCTGGACTGCCCCTTACACAGGGCTCCAAGTCCCCACCTGGTGCTGCTCCTGCCCCCTCCCCCGGGCTCACCTGGGCGTCAGAATGAGGGCTGTGGGATGTGCAGCACTTCAGACAGATGTGCGGTGCTCCGTTTCCAAGGAGCCAGACGGCTGCTGGCTGAGGCGGCCCCGCTGGACTGAGAGGGCCAGAGGGCGGCTCACAGGCAGGGCCCAGTGCTCTGGCAGGTGCTCTGGGCTGCAGCCAGCAGTCCTTGTGGCCCTGTGCCAATGCTGCACACTCAGACCGGGTCTACAGGGTATGTCCTGTGGCCGTGAGTGTCCGACCAGGTGTGTGTTAATGCGCTGGTTCTAAAAGGACTGACTCTTTCAGCATAAACGCCTCAGCTGGCTGAGAAGAAGGGTCCCTGAGAGGAACGCGCTGCCGAGATGGTCAGGTGTGTGCGAATAGGCTGGGTCTGCTTCACTCCTGCAGGTCGGAGCTCCCTCTCTGGAGGCCGCGCTGAGGAAGTTCCATGACGTCTATAGAAAGGGAACCAGGGGCACAGAGGGTGGCAACCGGCTTGCCATCCTTGCCCTTTTGTATGACTTCCACCTGGTACAGTCTCTCTGCATCTCCTACATGTTGGAAAAACTGACAGGAACTTTCACAGAGAAAGATAAGGAACTGATCCTGTTCAGGCTGAGAAGTGGGGATTTTCATTGAGAAAACACGATGCTATGTCCCTGACAATGATCAGAGAGACCAGGGCAAAGCCAGTGGGGCCGGCAGCACGTTCCGGGACCAGACCAGGGACGGTGGGTCCCTCGACCTGCCTCCTAAGTGCCTAAGTGCACAGATGCTGAGCAGCAGGTGAAATAAGTGGGGAAATGCTGTGTGCCATGCCCTAGCCATCTGTTATCGTCTGCTCCTGGGATGAAAATGTTTTTATCATGAGTGTGTGAGCAAACCTTATTCCTTTACTAAAACGCGGGTGTTTTGTGAGTTTAAGAATCGATTTAATTCACACTCATCTGTTCAACAAATGTTCACTGAGGAAGGCCGTGTGGCTCGGGGCTCAGGTGTCAGCGACCTGGACTTCTGGCTCAGCAGTGGACAGCAATGTGACCTGAGTCTTCCAAGCCTCAGTTTCCCCTTGTAGAACACAGGGCTGAGCAGAGCTCCTGCCTCTTTTCCTTTTGTGCAGATCAGAGATAGGGAAGGGCGGGGGAACCCCGAGGGATGTGTGAGGAGCAGGGAGAGGGTGCGTGTGGGGCCCACAGGGGAGCAGGGCAGAGGCCGTTGCAAGGACTTGGGCGTTGATCCTGGAGGCACCTGGAGGGTTCTGAGTGGGAAAATGGACTGGGAAGGGTTCGTGCTAACGGTCACCCTGGCTACAACGTAGAAGACGGAGGTGGTCAGGCAGGAAGACCCCCTTCAGGGGTCAGAGACGGTGGTGGGAGGATTAGCTCTGTGGTAGTGGACGTGGGTGTGGGAGAGGGTGTGGGAGTTGGAACTGACCAGGCGGAGAATGGGTGGGAGGGAAGGCGGGGTCAGCCCATGTTCTCAGCTGGGCCTTTAGTGGATAGCACTACATGCAGGAGACACGGGCTCAAAAGGGAGGACGGGATCATCCTGAAACCTGAAATGCTCACTGGGAGGTGCTGTGGTCTGAGCCCTCTGAGGACGCACAGCCCTTAACATACGCAGTGGACACTGTGAATGGGTGGGTGTGATGCTGTGTAAATGCCCTCACTAAAAAGTGAATACTTGGAGAAATCTCAGACAGGGGTATCTGGGAGGTCTCTGAATTGTCCTTGCAACTTTTCTCTCAGTGTGACATTCTTTCCAGTTGAAAAGTTAAAGAGGGTACAGGCCAGGAGTGGGGAAGGAATGGCCAATGTCGTGGAGAGGAGGGGTGGCTCAGAGCCCAGGGCCAGGAGGGAGGAGTGCAGGGAAGGGGGGGAGAATCCATGAGCAGGAGAGGGAACGGGAGCTCTGTGGGTAGTGGTCCAGGCCCCGGTGGAGGTCTGGTGGGGGTCCGGTGCCGGGTCATGTTAAAAGGCTGCAGAGGCTGGTGTGGGGATGGTCTGCCTGTGACCATCTGGTTTATCAGCAGTGGCGGCCACGTGCAGAGTTGGTTTGTTTCTTCCCATGTTGAAGTGATGACCATTTGAAATGGATGGCTCTCTCTTTCTTTTCTTTATGTTTTTAAGGTTCGCTGTGTGCTGGAAACGATGGTGGTGCTGAAGAACAGTGGCGTACAGAGGATTCCGGGCTGTGAGCCTGAGCCTGTGGAGAAACTGAGGAAATTGCTAAGAGCGGAAGCGAGTTCCCTGTGGACGTGGACCCACCGTGGAAGGCTGGGAGGTAGTTGGAGCCGCAAGTTGGGTGCCGGGCCTGATCAGCAAGAGTTGCGAGAGATCAAATGGCAGCTGTGTTTCTGCAGTGAGACCCTGTGAGGGGCCCGTGTGCAGCGATTCCCTGTGAGTTCAGCATCCCCCACACTTAGCCGGTGGTGCTGGACTCGGCTGTGCAGCAGAATCACCAGAGACCTTCGGATCACTGTGGAAGAGGGCCCACCAGGACCGGAGGCGTTAGCCCAGCAGGAGAGGGGCTTTTCTATGTAACCTCCCCAGGTATTTTTACGTGGGCCACAGCAGAGACCCACTACCATCTCCAGTCAGGGCGTCCTCTACCCTTAGTTTTTTATTCATTTTTTTGAGGAGACTTCTTATTTTATATATACTTTTATTGATTTCACAGAAAACTGGAGACAGAGCGTGAGAGAGAAACACCAATGATGAGAATCACTGATTGGCTGTCTCCTGGACACCCCGCATTGGGGATGGAGGCCATAACTGGGACTTGGGCACCAACCTGGAAGCCAACCATAACTGCCTGGTTCTGGTTCATAGGTTGACACTCAACCACTGGACCAGGCCGACCAGCCTCGGGTGCCAGTAACACTGCTTGTATAAAGAAAGGAATGGTATTGCTGGTTTAGTTAGCTTCAATGTATTCTTTAAACTATTGGGGAGGATGCTAAGAATTTATAACTGAAAATTTGAGAATGACTTTGTTAACGTAAAAAACCATTGAAACCTGTAAAGAATTTTTGTGAGTTTATTTGAGCCAAACTGTCGACATATGCCGGGAAGCAGAACCTCAATGAATTGAGATAGTGTTCCGGAGAATGGCAGGGTTACATTCGTATTTATACATGAAATTCATTGGTGACAGATTTAAGGAGGTGGGATTAAGCAAAGGGGGGGGGGGGCGGGGAACCTCTGTGATAGGATAAAAAGTAAAATGATGGACACATACTTAGGTGGGTGCAGGATCAATCAACATGATAATGAAGGAATTTGTAGTATCTGCCCTGGAGCCCAGAACATTTGGTTGTGCCCCAGGGGTTCCAGAAAAAGGGAAGTTACAAGTTACCCAGACACTTCAAAGGAATGTTATCTTAGAGGCAAAAAGGCAAATGGGCTCAGTAAGGATCAAAGTTGATCTTGTCAGTGAAGATACTGGCCTAGGACATAACTGCCCACCATAACTGCCTTTAGTCAAAGTTTAATTTCAGACCATCCTTTGTGGTTGTTTTAGGTCTCTGAGTCTGCTAGGCCGCCACGCAGGCCGCCCCTGAGCTTGTCAGGTCAGCGTGTGGCCCCTTTCGTCCACAACTTCCTACTGCCTAATGGAACCCATTTTTTCTTTCAACCCTATGCCAAGGATGTGCTTACTGATTTGAGAGAGAGAATCATTGATGTGAGATAAAAGCATCAATTGGTTGCCTCTCATATACATTCCCACTGTGCTCTGACCGGGATTTGAACCCACAGCCTTTCTGTGTAGAGAATGATGCTCCAACAAACTGATCCACACCGGCCATGTCGTGGAACCAATTTTTAGGAAAGAAAACTTTCTGTGACTCCTAACCTTTGTGCATATCCGTGGTCCAAAATACAGCTCAGTCATGGGCGTTCATGGAACACCTTGATGACTTTGAGTTGAGTGAATGAGATGCAATGTGTGCAATGTGCTCATCACTGTGCCAGGCTTGTGCTCACTCTTTGTGGTTGCAGTCGGCCTCATCCTGTTTTCTGTGTCATTCTTATGTATTTTCCTTAAAATAGCGCTAGGTTCATAAATTTTGCATCGTTTCTCTAAAATGTTGGCCCTAAAAATTGGGAGCAGAGAGTTTCAAATGGTATCAAATGATTTTAAATGTCGCATATGGCACACTTTAAAATCAAGAAAATATGCCTAGCTAGTCTTGCTCAGTGATTGAGCATCAACCAATGAACTAGGAAGTCACGGTCTGCTCTGAAACATGGATATTAAAGTAGCATCCTGGATATTTGGTAACATGCCCCAAAGAGGTGTGCTTTAGTGATAAATCTCCAATAAAATCTGTTTCAAGGGTATTTCAAGGATGAACCAACTTCCAGGAACTCTTCACATTTCGCCATTCTTGGAAAAAGATATCCTTGATGCCTAAATGTGATCATTTCCCAATTATACTAATTCTAGAAATAACCATACGAAGCCTTATCTGCAAATAGTAATATTGTTGGACTTGGAAGATAACAAGGTCCCTCTATTTAAAATCCTCCGTGTGTCCCAATCAAAAGAGTGAGTCTATTCTTAGTGTTTTTCTAAATATTTACTGTCCTCTGCAATTCATTTGCCCTGTGTACTCACTGTCTTTTAGCCATGCCAGTCTTTAAACTTCCAGATAATTTACATAATCTACCAGATGCTTTACATAGTCTACCAGATGACTCTTATGGTTTATGAACATTCTGAAGTTATAAGAAAAAATATTTGCTCATACTTGCTAATACACCTAAGTTCCCAATATTTCAGAAGCAATATTCTAAAAGACCACAAGATGGGGGTATTCCTGCATACAAGCAAATTCTCAAAGCAGTGCACTGAGCTCCCAAGTGTCAAGTTCTACTTTGTTGGTTATGTTTGTTTGTTTGTTTTTCTAAGATTTATTTATTGATTAAGTTATTACAAATGTGTTCTTATCCCCACATTACCCTCCCCATCCTTCCCACTCATGCCCTCACCTCCCTGTTGTGTGTGTCCAGTGGTTAGGCCGATATGCATGCAAATAAGTCCTTTGGTGGATCTCTCCCTCTTACCCCCACCCTCCCCTACCTTCCCTTTGGGGTTTGATGGTCTGATAGATGTTTCTCTGTCTCTGGATCTGTTTTTGTTCATCAGTTTATGGTGTTCATTATATGTACCACAGTCCCTGGAGTTCTAGTGCTTAGGATTTGGCGCTCTCAAGTTCTGCTTTGACCAATGAGGTAGTCATTACCCACATGAGGCTAATTTACAATGAAGTAAAAGGAGAAATCACGCTCCTAAGTGGCACTAACCACCTATCAAGAGCTCAATAGCCATATGTGGCTGCTGGCTACACTGCTGAGCAGTGCAAAATAAAACATTTCTAGTCTCACAGATTTTCTAGTGATTCTAAAATTAATTTCCTTTCATTTAAAAAATGGAGAAAGTTTTAGAAAGTGCTGATTCTTCCTATTATTCATAATGCTGAACAAGTGGAAAAAACTTAAATTTCCAGCGATAGAATTTTGGTTCTCTGAATTGTGATTTAAACATATGCTGGAATATTACAAAGCCATTAAAATAGTCTTTTCTTAGAATGTGCAGGAAGGTTTATGGCATAATTTTAAGAACAAGAGGAAGCAAAAAGTATGTGTACTTATATTTTCATAAATATATGTATATACACATTTGAATATATAATTCCAAATTTTGCAATTTTATAAGATATATATATATATATATATATATATATATATATGTAAAAGAAACAAAGGAAAAAGATCATACTATTATCTGTTAACTGTGGGATGTGAAATTATGCCGGATTTTATGTTCTTTGAACATGGCTTTATTTTTTATCTTTTTCCAATATTAGGGGAAAAATGAATAAAAAAAGAAACTATAAAAAGAATGTGGAATTTTTTGAACTTTTGCAAAAGCCAAAATAAGTTTCAGAAGATTCAGTAATTCACTTAAAAAAAACACAACTAAAGATTTTTTCGATGTATAAAATGTTTTGTACATCCGCTCAAGCCGTCCGCATAATTCTTGTCACCAAGGCAGGTGTCAAGGCAAGTGTCATTCGTAGGATGCTCCCATGTCTACAGAGCAGCTGAGTGGTCTCTGGATTTTCTGTAGCTGCACCTGTCTAAACATTGAGCCCAGGGTGACATTCATTCATTTATTCGGAAGCAGATCTGTAAACATTGTCTATGCTCCAATTGTTCTGAATGAGAGTCTCCTCTGTGTCCCTATTGCTGCCTTAACTGTAAAAATTCTTTTCCCACTGGTGTTTTTGGAAATTGGTTGAAATTCATGAAGACACCAGTATGTGTGTTATGGACGGAAGCTCAGACTCTCCATCAGGGAGGACAAGAAACCCTGGACACAGGAGGCAGCTTGCTCTGGGGGAGCCGACTTGGCTGGATTTGGAGCCCCACCAATTCTGGCCTCCTGTCTTCAGTCCTCTGACTTCAGTTCTCTGCTTTCTAAAATGGGAGGCACATGGGGACCATTGTGGGATTAGAACAATACATGTAAAGTGCCTGAATTATGGAAGAAAACTAGGTTTTTTTAGTTCTTATTATGCAGATGTTTATTTAACAAAAAAATAATCCATTTTTCCCTTTTATCAACCATTTTGAGCACTGTGAGATTTTACACTGCCTTGCCATGTGTCAGGCTGTGTTTAACATTTGTGTAGCTGGAGGTGACCGAGGCTCCAACTACCTCTGAAGTCTCTGCTTTTGTTTTTCCTGTGGCCTTCAGATCACCCTAAGAATTCCTTCTCAGATAGGGTTTGATTCATGCAGTATGATTACTTGGCATACACTCATATTTCAGAGGGCTGGAGTGTGTCCCACCCAGGGGCAATGGTAAGATTTCTGGGAGGAGGTGGGGAAGGCATGGTTTTCTTTAGTAAAATGAGAGAAGAGACTGTGAAAGGTGAGATGGAAAAAAAATAATCACAGATGACTCCTCAGGCAGTTCAAATTTGAAAAGAGCACCTAAAAGAAATGTGGAATTTCGAAATTAATTTTCTCAAATACTTTGTATACACTTACATACTCTTGAAAAGCATTTACCTGCCCTGATTTCCAATGTTCTCAAATTTTCCATCAGGGAAGGTCTGTATGGATAGGAAGGAGAAGCAAAGCCTTCTGAGCTCTGGTAACTGTGGGAACAAATGAGGAGATTGAGGACAGGGAACTGCAGATGCCTCCTGTCCCCTCCTCTGCAGCCAGGACTCTCAGAGGGGAGAGGGGGACACACAGACACTGGGGTTAGATGTGGATGGCTGAGGACTGCTCCCCTGGGATTATCGGGGCAGACTGGGAGCCCCCAGCAGGGATGCTGCATGTCCTCACTCTCTGGGTGAGTACAACTCCAGAGGGAAACTTGGAGTAGGACCTCACACATGGACCCAGACTAGCTACTCCCTGAGCTACAATAGGAGATACAAAGACTCTGCCCCTGTTGCCAGAAAAACAAAATAGCTCCGCCTCGCATCCCATATAACACCAATGGGAAAGGCACTGGGTTCATTTAAAGACAGGATTCCCTTCATGAGGCTGAGCTCAGATATTAAACTGGGCTAAATATTTTCTTTTGCTCCTCTCTCCTCTATCCTTTGGTGGGGGACTCAAGAGCAAATTCATTTAGAAACAAGTAAATAAGCTCTATTTCTTCTGCACATTTAACATACTGAATATATTTGCAACTTTGAGCCGTACTTATCTTTATTCATGCAAAACTGTAACTCTATCTGACATTTCTTCTGAAAGTTGTTTCTTCCTCGCTACAATGTGCAAAGGTAATTTCTTATTATAAAAATAGTGCTGTGGTTTTAGCTGTTGTGTTTCTGTGAAATAAGCTGAGCTTCCTTTCACCAGACACTGAGCAAGTGTCTTATGAAAATAGCATAAAGGCTCTTGTGAGGAGAGAGCCCTTCCTAGCACACGGGGGCCTTGACTTACAAGTGTCCCCGACTAACGAGTTTTTTGAGATACCAGCTGTCTCTTGGCTGATTTTTTTCATGGAGTTGACAGAGTAATTTGAGTTAAGGAGCGCCTTAACGAGCTCCTTAATGAGCTTGGTCTCGGAATGAATTAAACTCGTAAGTCAAGGCCCCACTGTATCTAGTGATTAAAGTAAAATCAGAATTTGTATATATTTCTTAAAAAGAAACCTTCAAAAGTCATTGCTGAATTCCCACTCAGCACTGGGGACTCTTTGGTCCTAGCACAGGCCTAGGCACCTTCTGAGAGGGAGATCCAGTACTGAAAAGGTCAGTTCTAGAAATGTCTGTAAAACATACATTTGGCAAATGAATGAAGAAAGAAGCAAAGAAACACTGACAGAGTAGATGTTCCACTCTGCCGACTTAAAGTTTGCTTTCTAAAGGAGGTTTGAAGCTTCCTACTGTTTTTTCAGCTTCTTTAGATTTCTAAAAGGCAGGGCCTTTGAACTCTAATGGGAGAAAGAGAAGAAAGTGCTGGGCATTCAGAATCATGAGCAGTGGGAATATTGGGGAACCTCAGACCAGTCACTTCATCTCCCTGAACCAGTTTCAATCTGCAAAATAACTAATATGTGATTTTTTAAAGAATATTTTTATCTATGAAATCCACTAGTGTGACATTGGTCAACAAGAACATACAGGTTGTAGGTGTGAGTTCTATGTGACAGGATCTGTATATTGCACCTTGTGCCCAACTCAGGAAGCAACACCAGGCTGGTGAACAGAAGATGAGGTGTAAAGGTGCATCATGGGTAAACTGGCCACCAGAGGCCAAAGGGCTGGCCTGCGAAGGACCAGGAACAGGAGCCACATCCTGGCGTGAACCTGGTCTTCAGTCAGAGCCCTCTCCTCCCCAAGGCAGGTCATAAAGCAGCTACTGCATTTCTGAACAAGAAATTGAGACACGGGTTTTGACCAAAAAATTAAGATATTTTGAAAATTCATGAATCTATGTGGGATGTCCTAAAAAGGATGAAGATATCATATGTATGTACATGTTAATGAATCAGGTTTATTACAAATATAAAATAAAGGAAATCAAAAAAGAGCTCTTTGCTCAGGAATTCATTCAGCAAGTGTGTGCTGTCTACATGGGTCTTGGGGGCGGGGCCTTCACAGGTCACCTTTCAGGTGCTGAGAGGGCCTGAGAGACAGACAGGTGAACAAGAACCAAGGCCACACTTAATTTCAGAAGATAGGAAGAGTCATGAAGAAAACAGACTTAGCTTATATGACTAGGGAGCCACAGGGACACAAAAGATTTCTATTGGTGCCCTGACCTATGACCTTAAACGCAGTGGTTCACAGGACAAAGTGTGGGGTCCCAGGTGCTGTGGGTCAGAAACCTGAGGTGGTTCATTGGGTTGCCCTCCTCCCAGGAGGCCTCGGGGGCCTGCTCATGGGGAGGTGGCAGAATCCATTCCTTATGGCACAGTTCCCTTCTGTGTCCCTGCCAAAGCCACTCCCAGCTTCCTGGGGCTCCCAAAAATCTTGGCCTTTGATCCCTTCCTCCAGCCTCAAAGCCAGCAACTCAAGTGGAGTCCCTCCCTGGCTTCTCTGACCCACCCTCCCACCCAGTTTTCACTTTGAAGAACACCTGGCTACTGAGGGCCAGGACCCAGGAGAGCCACACCTCCTGTGGTTTCTGTAGACAGCCTTTGGTATGTTGGGGTCAATAAATGTTTATTCACTGATTTTTAACAACACCACCACCAGAAAACTTGAGAGGTTGGCCCACATGGCTGACCTGGCATGGTGGCTAGGTTACCTCTATGACCTGTCTTAGCATTCTGACCTCTGTTAGTATTGTGACCTACTGCCAGGTGATATACCATAGGGCTACATGGGGGCTTCAGAGCAGAGTGACTCCCTAGCAGGCTCAGGAAAGGGCTCCCCAACATGTTTAAACTGAGACATGGCTGTTGAGACAGAGCTGTCCCCATGGAGACCTGGGGAAGCCACCCCAAAAGGAGAGGCAGTGCCCCAGGGCAAGGACAGCCAGGCTGGATGGGAACAGCAGAGAGCGTGGGGCGGGGGGGAGACATAGAGGGCCCTAGTGTGGGTTGAAATTGCTGTCACAGCAGGAAGGCTTTTAGGCACGAGAATAGGGGGATCTGATTTATATTTTTTAAAGATCACTCGGTGATTTGACATTTGAAATGATATTTGACATGTGTCCTGAGAGCCCGGGAGGATTTGGGCAGATGAAGACGGTGAGATGTGCTTCAGGTGCAGACAGTGGACACGGCCTGGAGGCAGGACAGATGAACACTGGGGACCAGAGCACATGCCTCGCAGAGCCTGTGAGTGATGGGACCAGGCAGGGAAACAGAAGACCCTGCATGGATGGGGCAGGGCAGGGGGAAGGGGTCCTTCCATGGAGGGGGCAGGGTAGGGGAGGCAGTGAAACCTCCATGGAGGGGGCAGGGCAGGGAGGAGAGAGGACCCTCCATGGAGGGGAAAGGAAGGGAGGAGAAGGGACCCTCCATGGAGGGGAGAGGGCATGGAGGAAAGGGGACCCTCCATGGAGGGGACAGGCAGGGAGGAGAGGAGACCCTCAATGGAGGGGAGAGGGCAGGGAGGAGAGGGGACCCTCCATGGATGGGAAAGGAAGTGGGGAAAGAGAACCCTCCATTGAGGGGAAAGGAAGGGAGGAGAGGGGACCCTCCATGGAGGGGAAAGGAAGGGAGGAGATAAGACCCTCCATGGAAGGGAGAGGGTAGGGAGGAGAGGGGACCCGCCATGGAGGGGACATGATAGGGAGAAGCGACCTTCCATGGAGGATGCAGGGCAGTGGGGACTAGGAACCCTCCATGGAGGGACAGGCAGGGAGGAGAGGGGACCCTCCATGGAGGGGACAGGGCCAGGAGCAAAGGGAATCCTCCATGGAGGGTACAGGGCAGGGACGAAAGGCCAGCCTCCATGGAGGGTGCAGGGCCATGGGGAATGGGAACCCTCCATTGAGGGGACAGGCAGGGAGGAGGGGGAACCTCCATGGAGGTGTCAGGCAGGGAGGAGTGGGGACCCTCCATGAAGGGTGCAGGGCAGTGGGGAACCTTCCATGGAGGCGACAGGTAGGGAGGAGAGCGGACCCTCCATGGAGGGGAGAGAGCAGTGAGGAGATGGGACCCTCCATGGAGGCGGCAAGGGTAGGGAGAAGATGGGACCTTCCATGGAGGGTTCAGGGCAGTGGGGACAGGGAAACTTCCATGGAGGGGACAGGCATGGGTGCGAGGGGAAACTTCATGGAGGTGATGGGCCAGGAGAAGAGGGGACCCTCCTTTCATGGACACGTAGGCAGCAGAGGGGTCCCTCCATGGAGGGAACAGGCAAGGAGGGGTGGGGACCCTCAATAGAGGGGATGGGTCAGGGAGGAGAAGGATACCTCCATGGAGGGGAAGGGCAGGGAGGAGAGGGGACCCTCCATGATGGAGAAGGGCAGGGAGGAATTGGGACCCTCCATGCAGGGGGGACTGTAGGGTGATGGGAACTCTCCATGAAGGGGACAGACAGGGAGGAGAGAGGACCCTCCATGGAGGGGACAAGACAGGGAGGAGATGGAAACCTCCATGGAGGGGACGGGTCACGGAGGAGAAGGTACTCTCCATGCAGGGGGACAGTAGGGTTTTGGGAACCCTCCATGGAGGGAACAGGTAGGGAGGAGTAGGGACCCTCCACGGAGGGCATGGGTCAGGGAGGAGAAGGATCCCTCCATGGAGGGTACAGGGCAGGGAGGAGAGGGCAGAGACGGGGAAAGGGATACCTAGAGTGATGGGCCAGACAGGGAGGAGGGGGGACCCCTCCATGGAGGGGACAGGGCCGGGAGGAGAGGGGACACTCCATGGAGGGGACATGCCATGGAGGAGAAGGGACCCTCGATAAAGGGGACAGAGCAGGGAGGAGAAGGATCCTTCCAGGGAGAGGAAGGGCAGGGAGGAGATGGGAACCTCCAAGGAGGAGATGGGTCAAGGAGGAGAAGGTACCCTCAATGGAGGGGGGAGCATAGGGGACAGGGAAGGGAGAATAGGGGACCCTCCATGGAGGGGGCAGTGCTATGGGGAAGGGATACAGGGAACCCTCTAAGGATGGGCTGGGCAGGGAGGAGAGGGGACACTGCATGAAGAAGGGAGGGCAGGGGAAGTGGGGACCCTTCATGCAGGAGACAGAGCAGTGGAGCAGGGGATCCTCCATGGAGGGAAGAGGACAGAGAGTGAGGAGACCCTCCATGGATGTTATAGCTAAAGAGGAGATGGGACCCTCCGTGGAGGTAACAAACAGGGCAGGGAGGAGCAGGGACCCTCCAAGGAAGGGAAGGATAGTGGTAATGGGTGCTCTATATGGAGGGGGAAGTGCAGGGGGTTTGGGGAACAGGGAACTCTCCATTGATGGGGCAGGGCAGTGGGGACTGGCAACATGGGACCCTCCAAGGATTGGCCGGTCAGAGAGGAGAGGGGATTCTCCATGGAGGAGGGAGGGCAGGGAAAGTGGGGACTTTCATGGAGTGGACTGGGCAGAGAGGAGAGGGAACTCTCCTTGGAGAGGACAAGGCAGGGAGGAGAAGGGACCCTCCATTGAGAGGGCAGAGCAGAGGATAAGGTAACCCTCTGTGGATGGGACAGGGCTGGGGGGAGAGGGCATACTCCTTGAGTAGACTGGGCACGGAGGAGAGGGGACCCTCCAGGGAGGGGGCAGGGCAGTGGTGACAGGGAAACCTCCATGGAGGGTACAGAACAGGTGGGGCAGGGAACCCTCCATGGAAGGGGCAGGACTCGAGAGGGGGGGCTTCCCAGGGAACCCAACAGGGACGGGCCAGACAGGGAGGGAGGGGACCCTCCTTGGAGGGGGCAGAGCAGAGGAACAGGAAACCCTCCATGGATGGGACAGGGCAGGGGGGCGAGGGCACACTCCATGGAGGGGACAGGGCAGGTAGGAGAGGGGACTCTCCATAGAGGGTGGAGGGCAGGAGACAGGGAAACCTTCATGGAGGGGGCAGGGCAGGGGGCCAGGGAAACCTTCAGAAAGGAGTTAGAGCTGGGGGACAAGGAACTGCACTTGCAGGGATGGAATAGTGGGTACAGGAAACCCTCCATGCAGTGGGGAGGACAGGAAGGAAGGGAACCCCAATTATAGGGGGCAGGGCAGGGAGGAGAGGGGAGACCAGGAACCCTCTATGGGGAGGGGGCAGGGCAGTTGGACAGGTAATCCCCATGCAGAGGGTAGGGCAGGAGGAAAGGGAACCTCACTTTGGGAGAGCAGGGCACAGAGGAGACAGAACTATCCATTGAGGGAGCAGGGCAGGGGGACAGGGATCCCAACTTTAGGGGGAGGGGCAGGGAGGAGAAGGTACCCTCCATGGATGGGGCATGGCAGGGGTGTAGAGAACCCCACTTTGAGGGGGAGGGTCAGGGAGGAAGGTTTCCTTCATGGAGGGGGCACGGCAGGGGGACAGAGAACCTCACTTTGAGGGGACAAGCAGTGGAGAAAGGGAGCCCCAGTTTGAGGGAGAAGGGCAGGGAGAGGACAGAATCCTACATGGAGGGACAGGGCATGCATGAGAGGGAATAGGGAAGCCTCCATGGAGAGGAGAGGCTGGGGGGATAGGGAGGCCTACTTTGAGACAGCAAGGATTTTAGCACAGGTCCTGAAATAGATGGCAGGGCAGGGGTGAGAGGGCATCCTCCAGGGAGGTAGCAGTGCAGGGAGGACAAAGGACCCCACATAGTCCGAGCAAGATAGGGGGGTTAGGGCACCATCCATGGAGGGGCCAGGGAATGGGGGACATGGGAGTAGAGATAGGTAACAGGGGAAACAGACCCCTCCATGGAGAGTTCCCTGTTCCCCATGGTGGAGCCCTTGCCCCCAGCCCTGCCCCTTGGCAGCATTCCCTCTCATACCTGTCCATCGGCCCCTACCCCGGTGCCCTGACCCTGCTGCCCTGCCTTCCCATGGAGGCACTGCTGTCTCTCCTGCTCTGACCACTCTGTGGTTGGTCCCCTTATCCCTCTGCCCTTTCCCTCCATGCAGGGTCTTCTGTTTCCCTGCCCTGACCCCTCACTCATAGGCATTTGAGGGGCATATGCTCTGGTCTGTCCAGTGTTCATCTCTCCTGCCTCCAGGCCGAATGTCCACTCTCTGTACCTGAAGCATATTCTCACCTTCTTCATCTGTCTAAATCCGACCCGTGCTCTCAAGACACATCTCAAATATCATTTCAAATATCAAATCACAAGCAGGGGAAGGGGGGTGGGGGGTGGGGGCTGGGAAGTTGGGGGTGGAAGATGGGAGGTGTGGGGTGTGGGGTACGTAATGGGGGTCCAGTGGGGAGTAGGGTTGGGGGTAAGAGTGGGAGGTGGGGGTGAGGGGTAGTGTTGGGGGATGAGAGCTGGCGGGAGGGGAGTTGGGGGTGGCAGATGGGGGCTGTGCGTTGGGGATGTGGTGAGGCAGGTCGGGGCTGGGGGTGTGGGGTGTGGGGTGGCGGGTGGGGGTGGCGTGTGGGGAGTAGGGGCTAAGGTTGGTGGGTGACAGGTAGGGGAGGGAGAAGAGGGCATAGGGGGGACAAATGGTGATGGAAGGAGACTTGACCTGAAGCCAGTGAGCACACAATGCGATATACAAATGCTGCATTAGAGAATTGCACACCTGACCTATGCAATTTTATTAATGAATGTCACCCAAATAAGGTTGATAAAAAATAAATAAAAGGTGGGTCTTTTGAGTTTGATTAGGTTATGAGGGTGGAGCCCTCGTGAATAGGATTAATACCCTTTTCAAAGATATCCCATGCTACACTTATCAGGAGATGCTTTTATATGTTATATAAATGTCTAACCACTATTTTGTACACTTGAAACTAATATTGAATGTCATCCCTAATTGAAAAAAAAATTAAAGAAGTAATTTTTAATAAAAATGCAAATGCAAATCAGAGTGATCTTTAAAAAATATAAATCAGATCATTACACTCTGTGCCTAAAAGCCTTAAGCGCTCCAGCAGGGGTCAGCTCTCCAGACGGAATCATGCCTGTGAGGGTGTTACACTGCTGGGAGAGGAATGCCCTGTCTTCTTCCTCCAGTAGCTCCCTTCATGGCTCTGGTGATGTGTGGCACTGGTGCAGGGCAGAACTGTGCTTCCTTGAGAGTGAGCTAAGCATCACTTTGGCTGCTTAGTTGTAGTGTGGGAGCAGACACAGAGAAAATCAATTTAAGCCTTAAAAGTTCTCACAGCATTTCAACCCTCCAAATGGACCTCTATCCTCCCTTCCCTACACTCCAGCCAGCCTGGCTCGCCCAGCCTTGAGGAAAGAAGGCAGGGACAGTGCTGCCCGGGAAGCCAGTGAGCATGCATGTGGTCGGAAGTCTGGAGAGAGCTCTAGTTCTCCTAGGACAGAAATGGAGGGATGAATCTGCTGAAATCAGCCACCCATGAGGGGACTCTACTTTTCACTACGTGATGGCTGGATTGCACCTGCATGATCCCACCATGCTCTCGCTCCCCTGTGGCATCCCAGGGGATCCATGGATCATCTACAACAGGAAGCAGCTCTCTGGCTTTTGAGAATCCACAGACCCTCTGCAAAGCCCTTAAGCTCACACGGCTGATCTCAGACTACAGATTCCAGACATCTTCAATCCTGGGAAGCAGCCTCTTTTGATTTTTCATTCTCCTCCTACAAACAATGCCAGGTCTGTGTCTTCTGTACACTGCTCAAAGATGTGTGAGGACCCAGCGGGTGGCAGCTGGACGTGGTATACCCTGGGACATTTGCTGAGTGGCCTCAGACCCAACAATGACACTGAGCTTGAACCTGTATCCATCTGGTGAACACCACTCACCTCTACCTGGGTTCTCCCTGAGAACCTACCTCATGCAACTTGAGTGCTTCCAGAGACTCTTTCATTAACTGAGAGAAACAGGCACCCGGCAGATGGAGGCAGACAGGGAGGCAGAACATGGTGTGCTCTGGGACTTTTGCTGACCTGTCCCCACGCTCAGTGCTAGTCAAAGCCAGCTTTGGTGCCCTGCTTGGACCTTCCTGTGCTCACTGGGCCTCAGCAGAGGCTGTCACAAATTGTGAATTGCTTTGTAGATGCAAATAGATTGCCCTGGGAGAGTCACATCAAGCATCTGACATTGTTCGGCACCAGAGTCCCTCCCAGGAAGCCCCAGGACCAACAAGCCGATAGCCAGCTTCAGAGCACATCAGAGAAGGATACAATTAGCCTCAGAAGCGGCATATCCAAAGAGAGATCTAGGCAGGCACCAGACCCCGCTGAGATAAATTGCGCTCCACGTGGTCAACACCTGTCAGCAGCTCATACACTACACTGTAGGCAGGGTACACGGTGGTCACAGCCAACTAGCCTGAGCATCGAATCAGTACATGAATGGGCCAACAGCCATCAAGAATCAACTGCCACAGGAAGGTTCACATAACACACATGGGACATCCCTGGAGCACTCAACTCAGATGATCAAGAAGAAATTGCCACTGGGTTCCACAGGACTCCTACTACACGAAACCACACTACCAAGACCTGGATTCTAACACAAAGAAACAAACACACAGAGGCAGCCAAAATGCAAAGAAACATGCCCCAAATTTAAGAACAGGGGACACATCCAGAAAAAATGCTAAACAAAGTGAGGCAAGCAATATTCCAGATAATTAATTGAAGTTAGGTGAAGAATGGATGAAATCAGTGGGAACTTGAAAACTGATAGTAGGCATGAAAAAGAACATTTAAGCCATATAAAAGATCCAGTCAGAAATAAAGAGTAAAATCTTTGAAATGAAGAATACACTAGAGAAAATAAATAATTTGATTAAGGAGAGAATCAAATGAGTGATTTGGAAGACAGGGTCACAGAAGACAAAAGCAGCAAAAAGAAAAAAAGAACTTTTAAAAATGAGGACTGTTTAGGGGACTTTTGGGACAACATGAAACATTAACAACATCCACATTATAGGAGTACAAGGACAAAAGAAAGGTTAAGGGACTACACCATATTAAAAGAAATAATGACCGAACACTTCCCTAACCTGGTGAAGGAAGAGACACACGTCCAGGAAGCACAGAGTCCCAAACAAGATGAACCCAAAAAGGCTTGACACCAGGACACATCATCATGAAAATGACAAAGATGAAAGACAGGACATCTTAAAAGCAACCAAAGAAAGACGGTCAGTTACCTACAAGGGAGCTCCCATAAGATTGTCAGCTTATTTCTCTACAAAAACATACCAGGCCAGTAGGGATTGGCACAAAATATTCAAAATAATGACAAGCTAGGACCTTCAACCGAGACTACTTTACCCAGCAAGGCTGTCATTTAAAATTGATGGAGAAATAAAGAGCTTCCCAGACAAGAAACAGCAAAACAAGTGTGTTACCACCAAACCATTAGTATAAGAACTATCAAGAAGGAATAAAAGGGAAACAGAGTTAAAAGAATAAAACATATCTACAAACAATCACTTTAAATGTAAGTGGCTTGACTGCTGCAATTAAAAGACATGGTAGCTGAATCGATAAGAAATCAAGAACCATATATATGCAGTCAACAAGAGACCTACCTCAGAATGAAAGATATACAGACAAAAAGCAAGGGGATGGCAAAAGGAGTATTTCATGCAAATACAAATGAAAAATAAGCTGGGGAGGTAAACCTATAGCTGACAAAATAGACTTTAAAACAAAGGCTGTATTGAGCGATAAGAATGGACACCACAGAATGATAAAGAGAGCAATCCAACAAGAGGATATAACCCTTGCAAACATGTATTTCTTCAACATAAGAGCAAGTAAATGTGTAAATCAAAACCTGATGTACATAAATGGAGAGTTCAACAATAATACAGACGTGGTAGGGGATTTGAACATCCCACTGGCATCAATGGCTGGATCTTCCGCACAGAAAATCAAGAAGCAAAGAGTGGCCTGGTGCTGGACTCTGCCGCAGCAACAGCACATATAGTAAAGCTGGAATGATACAGAGGAGATTAGGGTGGCCCCTGCGCAAGGGTGACAGTGAAATCAGTGAAGCGTTCCCTTCGCCCTAGCATGTGACATGCTCCCCTGGCTCCCCTGGGCTGGGGCCCTTGCGGGTGGGGGTGGAGGGAGATGGGCGGTGGCTGGGGGGGGAGGGAGTTGGGCGGGGGCTGGGGGGGGAGGAATAAGGCGGGGGGGAGACTTGAGCCCTGACCTCCTCCTGGGCTGGGGCCCCTGTGGGTGGGGGCGGAGGGAGATGGGCAGAGGCTGGGGGGGGAGGGTGATGGGCGGGGGCTGGGGGGGGAGGGAGAAGGCGAGGGGGAAGACTTGGGCGCTGCCTCACCCTTGCACAGGGCGGCCTCACACCTAGTCTTTAAAAAAAAAAAAAAGAGTGGACAGAAATAACACAATAGATCAAATGGATTTAATTGGTATCTTCAGAGCATTTCACCCTGAAGCAGTAGAATATACATTCTGTGTAAGTGGACGTGCAACATTATCTAGATAGGTCACATGTTAGGGCACAAAAACAGTCTCAGTAAATTTAAGAAGATTGAAATCATATCAAGAATCTTTTCTGATCATAACTGTATAAAACTAGAAGTCAATTAGAAAAAACTGACCTACAAGTGATCTATTACTGAATTGTACACACCTAAAACCACCCTGCCCCAATAAATTTATTAACAGAGATAAAAGCAATGAAAAGCAAAAATGAATAAATAAATAAAAATTTGGGGATACATGGTGGTGAGAATTGCATGTCAATATACTTGATGTATACTTAAATGTGGTTAAAACTCTAAATCTTATATTTATTTGACCACAATAAAGGATCATGCGTTTGATTCCCAGTCAAAGGCATGTACCTGGATGCAGGTTCACCCCTGCCACCTGTTGAGGTGAATAGAGGGAATTCACCTGAACATAATAAAGATAATGAAGAAAGAAGAAAGGAAGGAAGGAAGGAAGGAAGGAAGGAAGGAAGGAAGGAAGGAAGGAAGGAAGAAAGAAAGAAAGGAAGAAAGGAAGAAAGGAAGAAAGGAAGAAAGAAAGAAAGAAAGAAAGAAAGAAAGAAAGGAAGGAAGGAAGGAAGGAAGGAAGGAAGGAAGGAAGGAAGGAAGGAAGAAAGAAAGGAAGGAAGGAAGAAAGAAAGAAAGAAAGAAAGAAAGAAAGAAAGAAAGAAAGAAAGAAAGAAAGAAAGAGAAAGAAAGAAAGAAAGAAAGAAAGAAAGAAAGAAAGAAAGGAAGAAAGACAGGAAGAAGGAAGGGGAAGAAAGAATAAAGTGAAAGAAAGGAAGAAAGACAGGAAGAAGTTGAAGAAGATACAAATTAATAAAAGTACATATGGTGTTCAAAGATAGGAAGAATTAACAACGTTCAAATGTCCAATGACGTAATTCAGAGAGCTACAACAAATATCACAAAAATCTATATGGAAGTACAAAAAAAACCCCACAAAAACCACCACCAAGAAACCCAACACACACGCTCACACACACACACACACACATACACACACACGCACACACACACAAAACAAACAAAATAAAACCATACGAATAGCCAGACTAATTTTGAGAAAGAAGAACAAAGTGGGAGGAATCATGCTACCTGATAACAAACTATACTACGAGGCCATAGTAATAAATATAGTATGGTACTGGCATAAAACAGACATAAAGATCTGTGGAACAGAACAAAAAGTCCAGAAATAAACCCATACATTTATGGTCAATTAATATTTGACAAAGGACACAAGAATATACTATGTGGTAAAGATAGTCCACTCAATAAATGCTATTGGGAAAATTGGACACATAAGTAAAAAAATCAATGAATGCAGACTACCTTCTTACACCATATTGAAGAATAAACGCAGACTGGATTAAATACTTGAAAGTGAGATTTGAAACCGTAAAAATTCTAGAAGAAAATAAAGGCAATAAATTTTCATATAAATATTTTTCATTCTGATATATCTATTTGGGCAACAGAAGCAAAAGAAAAACAAATGGGACTACATCCATCTAAAAAGTTGTTGCACAGCAAAGGAAACCACCAACAAAATGAAAAGACAACCCACTGAAGGGGAGAACATATTTGCCAATGATACATCTGATAAGGGTTTAATATCCAAAATTCATGAAGAACTTAAAAAACTCAACATCATAACAAAATTAAACAATCCAATTTAAAAATGAGCAAAGAACCTAAACAGACACTTCTCCAGCTAGGATCTGCAGATGATTATTACACAAATGAAAAGATGCTGAGCATCACTAATCATTACAGAAATGGAAATTAAAATCACAGTGAGGTATCACCTCACATCTGTCAGAATGGCTATCATCAATAAATCAATAAACATCAAGTGCTGGTGAATATGTGGAGAAAAGAGAACTCTCGTGCACTGTTGGTGGGAATGCAGATTGGTGCAACCACTGTGGAAAGTAGTATGAAGTTACCTCAAAAATTAAAAATAGAACTGCTTTATGACCTAACATTTCTACTTCTGAGAATATATCTGCAGAAACCTGAAACACTGATCGGAAAGGATATATGCAATGCTATGTTCACTGCAGCATTACTTACAATAGCGAAGATTTCACAGCAGCCCAAGTGCCCAGCAGCAGATAAGTGGAGAAAAGGCTGTGGTACATTAACACAACAGAATACGACTCACCCACACACGCAAAAAGGAAATGAAGGAAATCTTACCTTTTACAACAGCATGGATGGAGCCGGTGAGTATTATGCTAAGTGAAGTGAAGTAAGCCAGTCAGAGAAATACAAGTTCCTTACGGTTTCACTTATATGTGGGATCTAATGAACAAAACAAACTACAATCAAAATAGAAACAGACTCATAGGTGCAGAAACCTGACTGAATACTGTCAGAGGGGAGGAGGTTGGAGGACTAGGGGAAAAGTGAAGGGATTAAGCAAAGAAAAGACCTATAGACACAGACAACAGTTTGTGATTATCAGAGAGAGAGGGATGTGTGTAGAAGAGGGTTTAGGAAGGATAAATCGTGATGGAAGGAGACCTGACCTGGGGTAAGAGGGGAGGGCGGTGAGACACATAATTCAACATACAGGTGATGTATTACAGAACTGTATACCTGAAAGCTACATGATTTCATTACCAATCTCACCCCAATATATTCAATTTAGAAAAAGAGGCCATTGTGGCACATGCTACAACCTGGATGGACCCTGAAGACATGATGCTCAATGAAATAAGCCAGTCACAAAAGGACAAATAGTGTGTGATCCCACTCACATGCGGTCCCTAGAGCCATCAGAGTCATAGAGGTAAGATGGAGGGTACCAGTAATGGGGGAGTGGATGCAGAGTTGCTGTTTAGTGGGGACAGAGCTTCAGTTGGAGAAGATGAGAACAGTGATGGAGCCGATGGTGGTAAGGGCAGCACAACAATATGATTGTTAAGTTGTGTTAAGGACCACTTACCACCACTGGACTGTGCTCTGAAAAATAGTTAAAATGGTAAATTTCATTGTGTATATATTACTGTGATAATAATATACCAAAAAAAAAAAATAGAAGGCTCTGTCCTGGGTGTGGGAGAATCAGGTAGAGCTGTTTTCTATCGGCCCTACATGGGCGGTTGGGTCACTGTCAATATCCTGGTTGTGAGATTTTTATAAGATATTATTGAGGGAAACCAGGTCAGATTCCATGGGCTACCTCTGCATTATCTCTTATAAATAATGGAATCTACAATTATATTTTTAACAGGTTAAAAACTAAAAGGGGCGACAACCAGATTTGGCGTTCTTGCCCCAGGGAATCTGGTCCAGCAGGTCCAGTTGTGGTCAGGGCTGAGGATAAGGAATTGCCCACAGGAACTGGTGGTCAGTGGGATTGAGGGCCACCATCCAGACCAGTCACCTACACAGCTAAGTTCTCATCCCATCATGAAGCTTCCACAGCTTTTAATACAGCTGCTGTTTCTCAGCTACCTCTAATGCAATCACTCTGGGCAACAGCGCCTTCACTGTGCCACCTGGTTTTTTAAAGGAGCTTCAAACCTTTTAACCATATCACAAAACACAACGCAGGTAGTGCAAATCTCCCACAGTGACCCTCTGCTTCATTAAACCACATCCACCAAGTGACAAGGATGGGCCTTTTGTGCCATTCCAGGAATGCTGGGCCAGGGTCTCGTCAACAGAGCAGATTCACTTCTCGGTGTCTTGGTTGGGACCTGGGCCCAGGGCCCAGGAGTGACGCAACCCAAGGACAAGGATGAAGGAAGGCAGCATTGTCCGTGGAAGCAGGTGCCTTTTAATCATCTACAGATCTCAACTGTGGAAAAAATACCTATGCCCTGTTAAAGGTCAGGAAAGATAAATAATTTTTCTCTTTGTACTCAACAGAGTGGTGCTCAAAATGAACTAAAAATAATACCCTGTCTTCATATGCTCTCTCCTTCCATAGATGGCTCCAATTTTCCTGTCAACGTGAATGCGAGATGGAAGAAGTAATGCTGGTGGATGAAATCAACACATCCCTATTTTAAGGGGTGAAATGTAGATGAGAGACGGAGTGTCACTCATTAAAGGTTTGGTACTTTACTCTGTGGTCAAGTAGGGAGTTTGTCATTGTCCATCCAAACCTGTACCATTAGGGTAATAATGTAGGGCTGTCATGAAGGCCTTTTCAGTGTCTGTACCCCATAAAATCTTGCTCTTTTTGGTCCATGATGTGGGCCAGGGAGCCACCAATGCTCATGCTCTGCACGCAGTGACTCAGGGCTCCAGGGCTCCCCTGGCTTGTGGACTTAGCTGGCAATGAGCACAGCTCAATGGTGTAGAGGTCGGACAGACGAGTGGTGTCAGGATGGCCTGGGAGCAGCCACTCATGGCTATCCTTGCCTCTGGCCAGAGCTGATTCACATGGTGAGAGAGGCTCAGAAATGCAGAACAGCACAAACTCCTTGCTACTTGGCACACAGGGCAGCACACTCACCCTCTTGTTCCTTTACCTGTGCAGCCAGCCAACTCAGTCACCTTCAGGAAGAACATCCAGAAAGAATAATAAAATAAAAGTACCTCGTGCCAATCCACATAGCACTTCAAAGTACTAAGAGTAAAAAACGCACTGTCCATGCATTTCTACAGAAAGGCTACTTGCTGTCCAGACCCATATTCTTGCTCTTTTTTCTTCTTCTCAAAAGAAGGAAACACATCATTCTGGAGCCATCGAGACGGAGCAGACCAATGGCCAGCTGTCCACCCAATGATGTCAACCATGGTCTCAGAGAGAATAGTATCTGCGGACTCCAGAGAGAGCAGCAGTGGGCTGAGTGGGGAGAGAATTGAGAACCTGACCAGTGACCAGCACGGTGGTGAGCTGATTTGTCTTGAAGGCAGTGAGTCTTAGCACTGCTCTGTGCGCAGGACGGGAATGACTCAGAGAGGACTGGACCAGGGGCCTGTTGGAGCCAGAGTGGCGGCTGCCCTGGACCCTTCCCCCTTCTCTCCTGGCAGGGCCCTGGACTCCAAAGTATTGTGGTGACTCCTGATTATTTTTCTTCTTTTTCTCTAGCCAGTTTTCCCTGAAAACCATCCTGTTATATGAAGCTGCCAAACAGCTCCTGGGTGGAGAGGAGTGTAAGGTTCTGAGAGAACCAGAGCTTCTAGCAGAAGGACAAGGAAGGTGGCTGAAATCCAGGGAGAGAGGAGCTGTGGGTGAGATGGACCTGCACAGAGCACACCCTGGAGGCCAGGATAGGCTCTGCGCATGCTGATGCTGAGGTCACCCCCAGAGCTGCTGAGACACAAGTGACTCTGAACTTCATATGCTCCACAGCCTTACACAGGGGGCTCTCACCTCTGACACTCCGTGGTGGCAAGACAGACTGTGGAACCCGTCCAGCAGGGGCAGCACATCCATCACCAGCCTCATGTGAAGTCTAGAAGGAGAAAGGATCTGCATGTGAACAGGCACAGGGCTCAAGTGCAAGGGGCCAGGGCAGTAGAGCCCCAGCCTGCAGACCCACCACACCCTGCACTTTAGTTCCAAGTACAAGCTCTTTTTTGCAATAGTAACAATTGTAGATTTGACTTTGAAGAAAAAATAACCCAAATTACATTAGAGATTTCAATTTTGGTTTGTCACATCTTCAGTACATGTTAGCTGAACCCACTGTGGTAGTCATTTCACAATGTAGGCAAATCAAACCATCCTTTTGTCTGCCTTAAACTTATACAGTGGTGTATATTGATTATTTCTCAATAAAGCTGGGAAAAATAAACAGTGCCTTCATAAAAGGGAAAAAAGTGGTTATAGATGCAGTGGAATGAAAACACCATAACTAAGAGAAAACACATCAGGATACACACATAACAAATAGTATCATCTTGCCCTGGAGGTGTGCTCACTGGTTGAGCCTTGATCTATGAACCAGGAGGTCATACATGGAGTCCCTGTCAGAGTACGTGGGGCTCCATCCTTAGTAGGGGGCATGTAGGATGCAGGTGATGAATGATTCGTTCTCATCATTCATATTACTACTACCTCTCTCTCTCCCTCTCCTTTCCTCTCTGAAGTCAATACAACATATATTAATATAAATGAATTAATAGTATCACCTCAAAAAGGTATCTAGATATATAAATGTACGAAAGACAAAAGGAAATACTTTGAAATGTTGACAGTCGTTAACCTTGGATAGTGGAAAGAAGTGATTTCCTTTATACTATTCTTTTTAAAATTCTAATGATCCTATATTATTTTGATAATGAAAAAAATCTTCTAAAACACATTTAAGTAACTTTTTTTAGTGTAAAACGCATTTTGCATCCATGTTCAGTGACCATCCACTTATCTTTGAGAAGCTTAAAAAGTGCTTTGGGTTGTGAAATATCCTTTAAATGCATTCTTGCACTCCAACAGCTCCTGAATGAGAACACTGGGATTTGGGGATGCTGGGTCTGCTTGGAAAAAATAATGGGTAGGGGTTAGAGGCACGGTAGGGGATGGGACGGGTCAGCAACCCTGAAGAGAGGCTCTTAGGCAGGATGCCTCAGGGTCCACAGCTCAGGCTGTATTTGAAGAATTCCTCATTAGAAGGCTGATATCTACAGTAAGGTTTCAGATTTGATAAACTTCAGACATGAGCCACAGTAACTTTTTTAAAAACGGTTTTTGCCGTTCTTATTGCAAATCCATATATATAAAAGGCTAATGTGCTAAGGATTCCACCACCTGACCACTCGCTATGAAGAGCACTGACCACCAGGGGCAGACGTTCAATACTGGAGCTGCTGTGACCTGAACTGGCCCTTTACAGAGGAAGGGCACTGCGCACCCAGAGTCCACAAGCAACACTCCGCTTTTCCCAAGTGGGACACGGGCCCCGCCATGAACCCATGGCACAAAGCCCACAGGCCAGCCCAGCACAGAAATGGTGGCTGTGGGCACCAGGTAATGATGTCACATAGTAATGCCAGGCTTCCTCTCCCTAGCGACTAGCCTCCTTGGAGTTTCTTCACCCACTTGCTTTATAGCCAGGTGCAAACATTTTACACTTTAACCAAATGTCTTTGAAGTGTTTTCATGTGCCTCATCTCATTTGATCCTCACTGAAGTCCTGGAATAGGTAGAGAGGAGACTCGGTAGAATCCTGTTTTCATTTCATTAGCCAGAAAATGAAGATTTAGAATGTTTTAAAAATTGACCCAACTAAAAAGAAGCAAGAAATGGTAGAGCCTGAACATGACTTCAGGTTTTCTCACTGCACGGAATAGAGTCAAACGGGGCTATAGTTAAATATTTCTCCCTTTGTTATCTCTGCATGATCCACAATAATAATCTGCTTTCATATTGGTATTTATGCTGTTTTGCTGTCAATATCCTGAAAAAGAAATTGGGGCACTTCACCAAGCTGGAAAAAGTTTACCTAATCAGAAAGCAGGTCTAAGTAAGCAAGTATCTATATATCTATATCTATATCTCTATCTCTATCTCTATCTATATCTATATCTATCTATCTATCTATCCATCTATCTATCTATCTCACTGGCGCCAGTTGCATGTGTTTCAATCTGTCATGGTTGATCGTGAATTTGGTATACACTTCTATTATTGAGAAAGGGCAAATAGTGATCTTACAATATTTCATCTAATTAATTTCCTTTCAGTGTGCACCAATTCATGCACTGGGACTCTAGTAATTAAATAATACTATCAAGACTCCTAAGAGAAACATATGTATACAGGAAAGATTTTTAAAGGATTCAGATCTCCTAAGTCACAGCTCTATGGTTCTAACCTCAACTGGGTCTACAGAGGCTGACAGGAAAAACAGAATGAGCACTTGCCCTGGGTTCTCATTTGATCTCTGCTATTAATAGCTTGTGGTCTTGGGGATTTCACTTACCCTTTCGGGGTCTCCTAGCTGCATCTATAGGATGAGGGTAAAATTAGACCTCTTAAATAAGGTTTCTACAAACGCTTCAAAAAATAATTGTAGGTTCAGATTTCTACAATGTTCCTAAATATCTCAGCAATAATAAACTTTCCCTTGTTTTAAACTTTGTGGTACAAAACTTCACAAAAATGTAAACACAGTTTTATAATACTACTCATTTCAAAAATATACAATCTCTATAAACCTTATCCTATAACATTTTGGTAGATACTATTAAACATTTCTTAGTAACTGTACTATAACCCAAATTAGTAAATTTAGCATTATCTTTTTAAAACATCAATTGCATATTCCTTGTATTGGTGTGAAAAGGCTCAGAAAATACAGATGTGTTGAGCACCATATGTCACTTTTATCAAAATTCAACAAGTAACTTCCCAGGTATGGAAAACTTCAGCTGAAGCCAATTTTGGGGGTGTAAAAATCAACTCCTGTAAACATCAAATTAAAATGTGGCTGTATTTTCTGCCTTAAAAATTAAAAAAAACATAAGAGTTGTTATTTAACTCACTCAAATGGTTTGTGAAGCTGAAATACTTCCATGTAGGGTCTGCCCCATCCTGACATTAGTTTAGTGCAAGGACTGAGAGCCACACGTCACCTGTTCTCCCCAGTGAGGAAGGGAGCTGTGTGTGAATCATTCCTGCCACTAAGCCCCTTGCACAGTCAGCTGCTAGGCAGCAAGGATGCCAGCCTCAGCTCACAGGTGGGAGGAGTGCTGCCATCTCTCTCAGAACACTTCCAAACTCCAAGCCTGAGAAGGACAGGCCCTACCAGCCAAGACCCAGTCCGGCCACTGCTGGGCTCTAAGTAAAGACTGACGATTGTCTCTACCTCTTATTTCTTCTGAGACCAAACCAAACAACCTCCCACCCAACCACCCAACCAACCACAATTTAATCATCATCCTTGCACTGAAGCCACTGCTGAATAAAAACCAAGTTGTATATGGGCTCACGTGGTGACTACCCTCCAAGACACATATTCCTAGGCCTGGAATAAGCTCTGCCCCTGCCCATTCCCTTCCCTCAGCTCGATTCTCCAACTTCCCCTGCTCACCCCCCCTGCCCCCCACACACACCCTATTTGACCAGGTAGTTAACTTTCTGGGGACTACAGATCCGTCTTGTCCCCTGGCTTGAGACACAAGCCCTGGAGAAGCAGGACCCCTCACTGCCTGGCTTAATAGACAGGGGGCCCTGCTGGGGTCTGGCTGGAACTCTGTCCCCAGCTGCCTCCTGTCAGCTCAGCAGCCACCACTCCTCCAGGTCCAGGGAGCACATGCAACCTGCCCCACAATGACAGGGGACCAGCCCCGCACAGGGAAGGCGCCCAAACTGGGGCTATTGGTCTCTCACTGGGGCTCTTGGTCCCAGGTGGCGACTTGATGGAGCCTCTCCACTCTCCTGGTTTCTCCCAGGAACCAGGGGCTGCCCAAGTCCCATTCTTCGGGAAAGTGACTCCTTGGCTGCCCCCAGAGATCAAGGCCCAGGGGAACCCCAATCCTCCAAGCGTTTTAAATACCTGACAAGCCCAAGTTCACCCTTGGAATGAGCCCTTCCCACCCACAACAGCCACTACCCCATGGGACACTCCAAGTCCCAGCACCTGGGACAGCCATGGGCAAACTATGGCCCGCGGGCTAGATTTGGCCCTTTGGAAATAATAAAACTGGAAAAAAAAAAGACCGCACCCTTTTATTGAATGATGTTTACTTGGAATTTACATTAGTTCACACAAACACTCCATCCATGCTTTTCTTACAGCCTGCCAAGAACCCATTGTGGCCCTCAAGTCAAAAAGTTTGCCCACCCCTGTTCTAGAGACAACTGTCTTTCCAGCTCACTTGAGTGCAGAAGGTCAGGAGACCAGGATGTCTCCCTGTTGCTTCCCATTCTTCAGAAGCTCTGGCAAGAAGAAACCCCAGGGCCAGAGATGTTTCTGTTGCTGGGGAAACAGGCGCAAGCGCCACCACCATTACCCCTCGCCCTCTGGCAGGAGGCACACACAGGTAACCAAGGGCAGGCCCTTTCAGCTCACACTTGGGCGCCAACTGGGGGTCACACCTGGGGAGCCCCACACCTCTTACCCCTCATCCCAGGAGTGTGTGTGTGTGTGTGTGTGTGTGTGCGCCCGGGATGGTGAGGGGAAGAAAGCAGGGGATGAGGGATGCTCAACCTGGGCTAAGGAGCAGGTTGGTAAGTGTCAGAAGCCTGGAGGGTGTTGGAGGGTGTATCTTGTTCACTGCCCAGGTCATGGCTCACAGGAAGGGAATTTGAGTGCTGGGGTCAGAGCTCTGCTACCCACTTGTTAAATCGCAGGGGTGCCCAAGGGGTCATCAACTTCACTCCCTGCCTAGAGGTCTTTGCAGATGCCCCTCTCTGCCTGATCTGGGGAGCAGAATGGGTGGTGGGCATCTTCCCCACTGGTAATGTCCGGGGCCCCTGATGCCTCCTGGCCCGGTAGGGGCTCTGTCTTTGCAGAGCTCCAACAAGGGCAGCGTCAAGGAGCTGGCTGACAGGTTCACTTATGCCCTCAACGGGTACAAACGACAAGTGCGTCAGGACAGGGAAACCGTCCAGTGCCAAACTGAGGTGAGCGCTGGCCCACACCCAGAACCCTGATGTGACTGGGGTGGGACCAGAAGTCAGACTCAAATCTGGGGCCTCAAAGTTCTCACAGGCCCACTCCCAAAGTGATCTTTACCTTCAATCCTCCCGACCAGCTCCCTGGTAGGGGAGAAAAGCAGTCTTTCTTCCTGTGTTCTTGGGATCAGAGAGAAAGCATCTGTTGATGTCTTTGCCTCATGCTCCTTTCAACTGATGAAATCCCTGCCCAAAGTATCCTGTGGACCAGCCCCAGCCCGACTGTCCTTGTAGACCTTCTCCAAGCCTTACACATCATCCCACTTGATAGTGCTGTGTATTGAAAAAAAATAGGGTAGGGGGAAGCAGGGGTGGGGGTTAGGGGTGTAGGAAGGGATAAAGGGCTTGATTACTTTTCTCTGCAACCTATCACCTCACAGAGGACGACAAACCATTGCAGTGCGGCCAGCTCAGGAGCTGTGGCCTAACCCAACTCCATATCATCCCAACAAGGACAGAGTTTTCCTCAGTCATTCAGGCTTTCACTGTGGCTACAGCTTGACACAAATCGATTCTTGCAAGCTCAGCAGGGCTGCCAGGTACATCCTCACTGTCCTCATAGGCTAGGTCTGCCATGACACAGGACCACAGATTGGGTGGAAGGTTCCTGATGCCTCCTGGCTCAGTACCCACTCTGTCTTTGCAGAGCTCCAAGGAAGACATCATTGAGGTGCTGGCTCATGGACCCGACTACACCACCTACGGGGTCAGGGTGCAGGTGCACCAGGCTGACGACACAGACCAGTGCCTCTCTGAGGGGAGAGCTGGCCTCGAGGGTCTCTACACCCAAAACCCCAACACAACCTGGCAGTGCCCAGAACCCACACTCAAATCTGGGGACTCCACAGATACCCTCCCAGGACTCTCCCTAGTGTCCCACTGGCCCAAGACAAAGAAATGAGGACCCCCCGCCCCCGTCCAGCTACATGGGACGGTAAAGACACGCTCCTCACATATTTGTAGCAATATCAGAGAGAGAAATGTCGTGTGAACTGTGTCCTGTCCCTCATCTTGCCATGGCCATGGTACCAGCTTTCCTGGGGGGAATCACCCCCACATCTCCACGCTGGCCTTCTGCAGAGCCCAACGGTTCCTGGACGAGCTTCTATCTAGGTGAGCATACACTCGTGACTCTGCCCACTGCTAGCTGTGAGGCATGAAAATGTCACCACATCTTCCCGAGTCTCAGGATGCTCCTCTGCAAAGTGGGCTGCTGGGGGGGAAACCTCATAGCACTGCTGTGGGGACAAGCCAGGGCAGGTCTCACCTGCTCCCTGGCTCTGCAGACAGGGTAGCTGGATGTGCGGCAGTTGTTGTTGGCAATTCTTTCACTCTGTCCCACGGAAAGAACTCTGACACACCCATCAGTGGCCTGTGGCATCAGAGGTTGGAAAAGCACATGCAAAGCAACCTGCTAAGCAGTGTGAGATTTCACCTAGCCGGTCCTGGTCCTTGGTGTAACCACACTGGGGATTTCTGGGGAGAGCAGGGGCCCAGGTCCACTCAGATGTGGCATGCTTCTGGTTGGAGTTTCTTTACTCGACAATGTGCACGCACTTTTGGAGACACTTAGCCTGACTCAAGGAATGAAGCAGACACAATCCCTGGGCCTCAGTTCTGGGCATTGGGTCCAGCAGTCACGCTGTCCATGATTCACAGCTCGTGTCCACCATCCATCAGGGCTGATGCGATCAGAGTGATTTTTCCATCTGGATGCACACCTGTTTAGAATGACCGGGCTGACACATCGCAGGACCAAGTCATAAAGTGAGTGGTCTCCGGGTCCAGAAGGAGGGCCCTCAGAGTCAGCATCGTGGGGACTGTGGTGGGTGGGGGGTGGAGAGTGCCTGGAAGAACCTTAATCTTATACATCATCTGATTCCCAAGAAAGGCCTGGGCTCTGGAGTCTTCTATTCCAGGAGGATAGGAGTCAAAGACGACAGTGGGTGGGGTCCCGGGCCTTGTAGACCCAGAGGGGACGCAGTGCTGAGTGGTCCCTCACAGTCCCCTCCCCACCACAAACCCACCCAGCTCTGCCTGCCCCTCTTCATATCCATCTCCCCTGACCACGGTGGCCAGGCTCAGAACAGGACTGTGGTGAGCAGGCTGCTCACAAGCCTGTCTCAGTCCTCAGCCCAGATGCCCAGGGCCTGGAGGGTGAGGGTGGGCAGTGCACTGGACCTTCAGGTGAGCTGCCAGTGGGAAGAAGAGTCTCACACAGACTCCGT
Organism: Myotis nattereri; assembly: GCF_964212035.1. NCBI lineage: Eukaryota > Metazoa > Chordata > Mammalia > Chiroptera > Vespertilionidae > Myotis > Myotis nattereri. The sequence goes on from NC_138085.1 coordinate 16,355,599, forward strand.
GTTGAACCAGCTGAATCCCACAACTGCTACAACCATGACAGCCACACAAGGGCCGGGGTTACCATGGGGCTCTCCCATGGGTGGTCTTGGGAGACCTGCACAGATGCTCAGATCTAAACAAGTGTGCCATGGGAGGGCAGACTGGAAGGAAAGACTAGGACTCAGAATCTGCTGCCCACCTGCCTCTCCCCAGGGCCTTTGCTGCGATGGTGGGGACCTGGCTGGACCATGTCCAGGGTTTGGGGCAGCCCCTTCCTTCCGCCTGCTTCGAGGTAGAGCAGGCCTTGGTGCCCGTCAATTCCCCTGCCCAAACCTGGTGGGCCACACCCAAAATCTATGGTTGGCGCTGCAGCACCTTGAGCCCACCGAGGCAACTCAACAAGGTGAGGCGGAATGATCATCTGGGCAGATCATCGGGGGAGGGCAGGCTCATGGGCTGGAGTTCCCTTAAAGGCGGTGGCATCTTTCCTGTCTGCACTAAGTCACAGGAAAGCCAGGAGTGTGAGTCAATGTGTCTCTTTCTCCTGCTCCAGGTCCACGACCAGAGCTCCAGAGCTCTCCGGAGGCAGAGGAAGGGCCCGCTCAGGGGCCAGAGCCTGGTCCAACGAGAGGCCCTGCCCTGGCCAGGCCTGGCTCGAGGCAGTACCTGAAGCCATTATGGAGCCAGCTACTGGCTGCCCTGGAAGCCTTCTCTCGTGCTATCAGAAGAGTTCTAGGCGATTATCTTAAATAATTCAGAGGAATACATCCCAACTGTACATTTATAATAGTAAATAAGGATAATTTCTAAAAGTACCTACCTATTTATGTAGACTATTTCCCATTAAGTTAAATACTCCTTTTGAATAAATAAGGTTGTTCATTAAAAACACGTGTAGACCATGTCTTCTCACGTACATATACATAATTCCACACACACACACACACACACACACACACACACACACACGTACACATATATGGTGACATGGAAGGTGCTCACTGTATAATACAGTTTTAAAATAAGTTTTGAAACATTTAATTTCTTCTGATAACTACGTATACACTGATAAAATGGGGAAATAAAACCTGGAAATATATACACCAGAATGTTCACACTGGTGAACTGTCAGTAGTGAAACACTAGAAGTGACAGTTTCTTCTCATTTTGCTTCATGTATAGGTTCTGGTTGACACAAGGATCATACCTCCAAGATATAGATAGACAGTAGACAGAGGAAGGGAGAGGCAGAGAACACAGATGAGAGGTGCACCACCCGCCACCTGCACACCCCGACATGGAACTGACCGCAAAACCCTGCCATGTGCCCTCCCTGGGAACTGATCCGGAAACTTTCAGTGCAAGGGGAGATGCCAATCCAATGAGCCCCATCAGCTGGGGTTAGACTCAGTATATATTTTAACAATACACTTTGATTGATTTCAGGGCGGGACAAAGGGCGAGACAGAAACGTAAACCATGAGAGAGAAGCATTGATCGGTTTCCTCCTTCACGACCCCTATTGGTGATCCAGTCTGCACCCCGGGCCTGTGCCCTGACCCGGAATCAAACCAACTGTGCACTCCTGCCTGCTTCACAGGCGGACGCTCCACCACCGTGCAGCACTGGCCAGAGTAAATCATATCTTTCTAAACTTTCCCAAGTGCCAATTTGTATCTTGAAATGGTCTCAGGAAAGGAAAAATTACTTATTGGGGGGCATTGTACTTCCCTCGCGGTTTAGCTGCATTTGCTATTTGGCCAGAAACAACCAGCAGACTAGCTCTCAACCATACTTAAAATCACTAGGGATAGCAAGAGCATTGCTTTGGTTGCAACAGGAGTAACTCAAAACAACTCCCTCCACTAAACACTTCCTGAATCATTTCCCTTCCTCCATGAGCCCAGTATTTAACTCACCAGTCAAACTCAGCTTAGGGAGAGGCAATGGTTCCACTGGAACAGGACGGTACGGAAACAAGGTACACAGCCCTGGTTCTACCCGAGGGGCCATAGTTCACTGACACCACCACTGGAACAATCTATAATTAAAATGAAAACCACCATGTCAGAAAATTCTAAGCAGAAAAGGACAAAGGAATGCCACTGGTGAGTATTTCAAAAGGAGGCACGCTGTGCAAGAGGGATCCATTCAGTGCTGTGGCCCAATCATCCAAAGCTCATCGTTCTCATGTGAGCAGTACTCTTTCTCTGAGGGGAGACACATTTCCTTTCTTTCATTTCATATTTGCTTTCAAGGCAAACCAGCTGGTCAATACACCAAGCCAACACTCCTCAGGTATCCAACAAGAGTAACCTAAATGTCTCAGTGAATTTTAAGTTTTACTAAATTTGAATTGGAAAAAAAAGTTTCATTTTACAGTGATAATGTGGCTGCCGGGCTGGTGTGGCTCAGTACTTGATCGTGGACCCCAGAACCAAGAGATCCCCGTTTCATTCCCAGTCAGGGCCCGTACCGGGGTTGCGCGCTAGGAGCTATGGGCCTGATGATGCTCTCTCATCATTGATGTTTCTCTCTCCCCTTCCCCAGCCTCCTCACCACCCCCACCCCCACCCCCTGCTCTCTCTGTTACTTTTCCCTTCCTCTTTCTGAGATCAATAAAAACATATATGTTTAACCAGTTCTATGTGGATAATATGGACCCTATCAGATTGGGTCCTCAAAACACTAGGAAACCTTTGTGAAACAGTCATCCCTTAATCTTCGGGACACCTTTCCTCCACAGGTCCACACAGAAGAAATGTACGGGGCCCTTAGTGATCACAGTAGAAACAGGAAGCTCTCCATCCGACACGTCCCCACTGCCCTTCCCCTCACCACCTCCTCCTGGGCTGAGGCACCTCCTTCGGGAGCACTTTGACACTAAACTGCCCCATGTCCCTTGCAATTTGGCCCGTTCTGCCCAAGGGTTCACGCAAGAGTCTCATAGTTGATTTCTGAGACACTAAGTTTCTCCCTGATATAAAGCACAATAGCGAGGAGAGGATTTTTTTCCTCTCGTTGATGCTGGGAGCCTACCCTGACATCACTGAGCAGCTGACTTCAATATTGGATCCACCTACCTGTGGACTTGTTCTTTTGTGAGAAAGACAAGTCCCTACTGTGAGCTTCATCACTATTCTGCTGCTTATAATTCTCAGCTGCCACACTGAATGAGATCCTTAAAACCCCTGAGGGTGGACAAGGTTGTAGCATTTCATGGTATTGCAAAACAACAACAACAAACACGAAAACAAAAACAAGAACGATGGGAGCAGAGAGCAGGACAGGGGAAAGATGGGAGATGCCGGAAAGTACACCAGCCTTCCACCGATTCCAGAGGGAGACGTCGGGATACAGGGCATGGCACAGCTCTAAGCTGGGCTGGCAGAGTGTGATGCCAATGAGGATCTCAAAGTGTGACCACAGAAAAAAGGTGAGGCAGAGACAACACTGCAAAAGAAGCTAAGGTCGGATCATGGACGGCCTGGACGGACACGCTAAGGATTTGGGACTCATTTCTAAAGGCCATAGGAGACCACTGGCAGTTTTCAGAAGAGACATGATCATATTGACATTTTCAAAAGATCCTTCGGTCTGCCCGTAGAGAATACTTAGGGACCTGGCGATACTAGAGGTTGACAGGTCACAGAGCACACATGGGATCAGGAGGCACCGAAGTCAATGTGGCTTAGTACTCTTGCTGTTAACCTTGATGGCTTCACACTGGAATCATCGTATCAGGAAGGTCAAGGTGGAAATCTATCCCACTCACGGGACTTGACAGCTTATGTCTAGAAGTTATAATAAAGTAGCAGGATATGCCGTATCTTTTCTCAGACCAAAACTCTCTCAGAACAAAGTGGACAACTGACCAAATCCAAGATTTACTAAAGTGGTAAGGAAAAGGGTGTGGACTCAGCTTCCGGACAGAACAACAGGTCAGTGGCACAGACAGAGACGCACACACAGAGAGAAAGCGAGAGAGAGGCTGAGAGGAAGGAAGGGACCTCAAGAATGAGAGTACAAGACAAGTGACACGACCTGACACCCCATCAACTGGGCTGTCCTCTATGTTGTTTAGAAGCGAGTTTATAACATAGAGTCCAAACATAACCGAAATACAAGCAAATTTCACCATACTGTTCACAAAACCTTTAATGACACAGATGCTTACCTTGATCAAGTGTGCATACTTCTTCAGTTGTTCTGAAAAGCACTGTGTAATCCTTGCAGTAATGACCTAAGTAAAACTCCATTTTTAAGTCCCTACAACAACAAGAACATATAAAATACAAATAACTAGGAAGGTATTCCAATATTTACCCCCAACAGTTAGCATTCATCAATAGAACTTTCCCATTTAAAAACATACTTATGAGAAAAAAGATAATCAAATCCAGAGCCCCTTTATTCTATTTCTGGACTTTCCTGTGCCCAGTATTGTAAGTGCAACCTCAACTACTTTTGCTAGACAGATGTTGTGCAGGTGAAACTACTGTAAAAACACTGTGATCTCAGTTCTCTTCCATTACCTATTGGCTGTTGATCTTGAACAAACCCATCTCTAGAGCCTCAATATTTTCTTCCAGAAAATGGGGAAATACCAGTTAATTCACTGTGAAGTTTTAAAACTAAATAAAATATGTGAAAAATACCAGAGCCCATGATTAGGGTTGGAAATCATTTCATTATAAAACAGTTTTCATGATAGTAATGATTTGTCCTAAGAGAAATAAAAAAAAAAATTAAAAGTGCCATGTCTCAGAATACAACTTCTTTATCTCAAGGAAGATCACAAAAATTAGAAAATGTGCTGTAATATTAACTCAGATGTTGGTATTTTTATTCCATTCCATTTTAGTATCAAGGGTCACAATACCCAAGTGTGTGGCCTTTAGCATTCAGTGTTAGACAGAGTGCTGGCCAGGCTGTGAGAGTGCAGTGTCAGCACCATTTAAACGCAGATCCACCAGGAACCTGGGAGACACAGAAGGCGACAGCACAGGTGCAGCAGAGAGCCCACAGCGAACCCAGCGTCATGGTCTTGGAAACACACTCTGACAGGTTTTCTCATCACTAATGGGGGTCAGGATTCCCTGGCCTTGTTGACAGTTTATGTAGCTAAACTGCAATTCTCTGAACTGTAAGCACTACTAGAATGTAGGTATTGTTACAGCATAGCAGGTATTGTTATAGAGCTTCCACCACAGTGCAGGCAGTCAGCCTGTCAACATGAAATGCACTGGGTCACCCCCAGGGTTTACCATGTTTCCCGGCTTCCTGCTGATCTTAGGACAAAGATGACTCACAAGCCCTTACATAGCCAGTATCTTCAAACAATTCTGTGTTTTGCAAAAAATGCTCTGGGTTCCTAAGGCCAACGTCTGAGTCTCCTGAGCACTCCTGGAAGTTTTCACTCTACACACAGTATTTACCTTGCCAACTGAACAAGGGGCGTCAACAAGTGAATGAATTCCTTCTCCCATCAGAGTATTCCATTTAGGCTCCTCAGAGACCCACTGAAGAAGGAAAAAGATTGCAGGCATGTGAGAGAAGTGTAGAAGAATCCAGACTAAGATTCTGTGACAAGTCTTCATCCTTCATCTGAGAAACTTTCCAAAGGATTCAGACATAAAGATCTGTTCAAAAGGTGAGACTCAACCTTCTGGTGGTGGTCTGAATTCAGTAAATACTCCCAATCCCGAGAAGAAGAAACAGATATTGATTTTTTAAATCATGCCTCCTTGTAATTAGGGGGGTGGGAGTGATCAAGGAGGGGTCGATGAGGGGAGAAGGAGACATATGTAATACTTTAAACCAGTGTTAAACTCAACCTTCCTAATGCCGCGACCCTTTAATATAGTTCCTCATGTTATGTTGACCCCCAATTTCACTGTTACAAATGGAACATAATTAAAGCATAGTGATTAATCACAAAAACAATATGTAATTATATATGTCTTTTCCCATGGTATTAGGCGACCCCTGTGAAAGGGTCATTCGACCCCTAAAGGGCTCACGACCCACAGGTTGAGAACCTATGCTTTAAACAATAAAAAAATTCAATTAAAGCAATTCAAGTTCCATTTTCACATTAAGTTGATCTAAGAATATGAAAAAAAAAAATCACAATGCTGGCCCAGCAGGTGTGGCTCAGTGGTTGAGCATCAATCCATGAACCAAGAGGTCATGGTTCAATTCCTGACCAGGGCACATGCCCAGGTTTCTGGTTTTATACCCAGGAGGGAGTGCAGGAGGCAGCCAACTGATGATTCTCTCTCATCAAGGATATTTCTATCTCTCTCCCTCTCCATTCCTGTCCCTGAAATCAATTAAAACATTTTAAAAATTAAGTAATCACAATGCTGGAAAATGAAAGGAATATCAAAACACCTAAATGACTTTAGTGATCTTCTAAATCCTCTGTTGTCATTTCCAGTCTCCAAAGCACTTTCTCCATGAGATTTGAGGCTCTTTGTTGTCATTTCCACAGTCTCCACAGCACCTTCTATGGAAAGAGATGTGGACTCTTCCTTTAATGAATAATATAAAAATGCTTAGACAAAACCACCATTATTCATTTTGTTTTGAACAACAAAAAAAAAGAGGTATACATTTGGAATCAAAAAGTTCAATAAAATTCCAAAAAGAAATTATTGTAGGCTTTTTCAGACTTACCCTGTGATATGATAAATGCCTAAAATTAAAACAAAATGCTTATCTAAGAATTGCATCTAAATAATAGCCTATTAACAAATCATATCTAAATAAGAATTGTGGTGAGCTAGAAGGGGACAATAAAAAAGGGGGGACATCTATAATACTTTCAAAAGGAAAGATTTTAAAAATAAATAAATAAATAATTATGACATATAGCTATATACTATCTTCTCACCAGCTCAACACATGCACCATGGGAACTAAAAAAGGTAAAATAAAATTAAACAAATTAATGATAAATATTATAAGATAAAGTATGTGTGTAAATAAATTTTAAGAAAAGAGTAGACAAAAATTTAAAAATCTACTAGCTAGAAGCCTTGCCACAAAAGTGACCTCAAACCGTGGCTCAACCTGTATTGACCTTATGTCCTTTATAAAACTAAAGATTACCAGAAGAGCTATTCATAACCTACAGGTTTCTTAATGATCTTATCATTCTTAGACAGGCAGAAAAAAATCTTTAGAAAAACTAAACTTTCCCTTTCATCTTGCAAAACATAAACTAGGAAATGCCATTCAACTTTCACTAGCATGCCTAACAATCACTTACTTGAAATTATTTAATGGTATTTTATGGGTTTTTTAATTGTGGTTAAATAGACATAACGTAAAATTTACCATTTTAACCATTTCGTGGTGTACAAATTCAGTACCATTAAATACATTCATTCATAAAGTTGTGTAACCTCAATGCTATCCATTTCCAGAACTTTTCCATTATCCCAAACAGAAACTGCCAATTCAACAACTCCCCGTTTCTCCCTCCCTCAGCTTCTATTATATTTTCTGTCCTTATGAATTTACCTATTCGAAGCAAAGTACCCCATGAAGGTGGAATTATACAGTATTTATGTTATGTTGGGTATAACATCCTCAAGGTTCATCCATGTTGTAGCACATCTCAGAATTTCCTTCATTTTAAAGGCTAAATATTTCATTGTAGGCATATACCACGTATTGTATATCCAGTCATCTCTCCATACACACTGGGGTTGTTTCCAATTTCAACTATTGTGAATAATGCTGCTATGAACACTGGTGTTCGACTGAGTCCCCGCTTTCAAATCTTTTCTTTTTATTTCAACATTTTTTATTAAGGAATTACATATGTCCTTATCCCCCCATTGCCCCCCACCCCACTCCCGTTCATGACCTCAATTCCCTGGGCCTGTGTCCATTGGTTATGCTTATATGCATGTATACAAGTCCTTTGGTTGACCTCGATCCCTTACTCCCACCCTCGCCTACCTTCCCTCTGAGGTTTGAGCATCTGATCGATGCTTCTGTCTTTTGTGTATATATAATCAAAAGGGGAATTGTTGGATCATATGGTGATTCTAGGTTTAACTCCCCACCCCCTCGCCAATTGATCTTGAAATTTATTGTTGAAATTATTATAGATGTCCCTTTCTATCCCCCATTCATCCCCTCCACCCTGCCTAGGTTTAATATTTTGAGAAACAGCAAATGGTTTCCCATAGTGGCATTTTTTACTTTTCCACCAGTAATCACAGGGTTCCAGTTTCAACATCCTCACTTATTTTTTTCATTGTTTAATAAATCAGTCATCTCACTAGGTATGACATGGTATCTCACTGTGGTTTTGATTTGCATTTGCCTAATGATTAAACATGCTGAGCACTGTTTCATGTGCTCATTGGCCATGTACATATCTTTAGAGAAATGTCCGTTCAAGCCCTCTGTCCAGTTTTAAATTGAATTGTCTGATCTGTGGTTGTTGAATTTAGCAAAAACCGGCATTAGAGCTGCACTCCCACCTGAAATGTCCCAAATCTACGCTGTACCTATTATTGACTCAGCTTCCTTTTATGAAATCCCATCCTCCCAGTCTCTAAAAGCAGAGAGTACTTTATTTTATTTTTATTTTTTAAATCTACATTGTTGAAAGTATTACATAGGTCCTCCTTTCCCCACATTAATCTCTTCCGGGCCACTCCCATCCCCTCCCCACCCCAATAGTATTTTCATACTCTCCCTTACTCCTGATGTCTCAGGACTTGCACATTCCCTCAGCTCTGTCTCTCATTTCTGTCTTCTCTCTTCAGAGCCAATCTTTTTCCCCTGAACTATCATAGAACAGTATCCTTGACAACAGTCTCTCTACTCTCCAGCCAATCCTACACATCCTACACATTGCCACCAAAGTCATATCTTCTCAAAATACAGAACTGAAGATGTACTTTCCATTTTAACATCCTTGACAGGCTCCTTCTGTGTACAGTTTAAATTTCAAGTTCCCAGGTACAAACAAGGCCCTTCAGTTTGGATCCACTCAGCACCTGCAAGCATCTCTCCACAACCAAACCTTGTGTACATCCATTCTGAACTTAAAAACATCATGTTTTTCCATAAATAGTTTGGCTGATTCGCTCTGCCTAGAATGCCCTTCTTTTACCAACTTCCAGTTCAATCAGCAACTTCTTTGAGAAATCCTTCCTTCAGAGCCAGTCCCCTGACTCTCACCACACTGTGGACACACAGGTATTATGTGGCATTTTAATTTATCTGCATACAGCATTTTAGTTATCTGTTTATTTGTTCAACTAAATCTGAGTCACATACACCTGGTATTGATTCCTAACCAAAATATAAAATATCTTCCCGCATATAGTAAGAAGACTAAAGAACAATATGTTTTCCAGACCAAAAGGACTGAAATTAAAAATCTTATTGTTCTATTTACAAGCAGTCTTAAGATAACGGAGACAAAAGAGACAATTCATCTCACTGCACATCCATGGAATCTAGTAATCATGCAATCATCCTTTGGAGAATTTAAGATGGAAACATAGAAGCAAAGAATGAGTTTGATCCCGGCCAGCATGGCTCTGTGGTGCATCGACCAATGAACCAGGAGGTCACAGTTTGATTCCAGGTCAGGGCATATGTTTGAGTTGCAGCCTCGATCCCCGGGAGGCAGCCAATCAATGATTCTCTCTCATCATTGATGTTTCTATCTCTCTCTCCCTCTCTCTTCCTCTCTGGAAAATAAAAATACATATTAAAAAAAAACAAACCCTTGTTGGATATCATCATGCCACTTTCACAACTATACTAACCATATGGTTACGGGGGGGCAGGGGGGGCGGAAATATCATCAAAATGGTCACTGGGGCCCTTGCTGGTTTGGCTCAGTGGATAGAGCATTAGGTGTAGACTGAAGGGTCCCAGGTTCGATTCCAGTCAAGGGCACATGCCCAGGTTCCGGGATCAATCCCCAGTAGGGGGCGTGCAGGAGGCAGCCGATCAATGATTCTCTCTCATCATTGATGTTTCTATCTTTCTATCTCTCTCCCTTCCTCTCTGAAATCAATAAAAATATATTTTTAAAAAAATGGTCACTGGCTTCAACACTCCTGGACAGAAATGCTTTTACACATGCCCTCAAGTTTAGGAATAATTCAGTTTATCGTTCCCAGTATATTGTTAGAAGGGTACAATGTTCATCAGGAAACAGTAAATGAGGGAAAACTCAAAAAGGCAATGTCCAGGTACCAAGATTGCAGTGCTTACCACTAAGGAATTTAACATTAGTCAAAAAGTCTTGAAATCTCTTGTCAATAGCCCAATAATTAATTCAACTGCTATAGATATATTCTCCCCCACCCGAAAACTTTTTATTCTAAAAATATTCAGTAAGAAAAGTTGAAATAATACAGTGAACACCTGTTTCATCTAAATCTAACAGTTGTTAAGGCCTAGCCGGTTTGGGCCAGTGGATAGAGCATCGGCCTGCGGACTGGTCCTGGGTTTGATTCCAGTCCAGGTCACATACCCAGGTTGCGGGCTCAGTCCCCAGTAGTGGGCATGCAGGAGGCAGCCGATCAATGATTCTCTTCTTACCATTGATGTTACTGATGTTTCTCTCTCTCTCTCTCCCTCTCCCTTCCTCCCTAAAATCAATAAAAAATGTTTTAAAAATAAACAAATAAATCTAACAGTGGTTACCAATATGCCATATCTGCTTATGTGCATGTGAGGGATTTGACTGGGGGATGATGACTACCTGAAAATCCCCCACATCATGACTTCATCATGCATTTCCCCAAAATAAATATTCTCTCCTATACACCACAAAACCATCATCTTGCCTAAGAAAAAATTTTTCTAACATCACCTAATATTCAGTCCATTTGCAACTTTTTCAAATTTTCCCCAAAATGTTTTTTTAAGACAATTTTCTAGAACCAGGACTCAATCAAAGTTCATTCAAAATGGTGCAAAATATATTGCATTTGGTGATGTCCTTTAGTCTCTTTTAACCTACAATAGGCCCCACCTTTTTCCCCCTCCATGCCTCTTTTTTTTTTTTTTTTGCTTTCTACTACTGTTCTTTTTTTTATTAATTAAACCTTTATTGTTCAGATTATTACTTTTGTTCCTCTTTTTTCCCAACATAACTCCCCTCTACCCTGTTCCCACCCCACCCACTTCCCTCACTCCCCATCCACTGTCCTCATCCAGAGGTGTGCGATTTTTGTCCAGTCTCTTCCCACATCCCCCTCACCCCTTTGCCCCCCAAGAATAGCCAGTCCACTCCCTTTCTATGCCCCTGATTCTATTATAATCACCAGTTCATTCTGGTCATCAGATTAGTCACTTGATTTTCAGATTCACTTGTTGATAGATGTGTATTTGGTGTTCAAAATTTGTATCTTTACCTTTTTCTTCTTCTTCCTCTTCTTAAAGGATACCTTTCAGCATTTCATATAATACTGGTTTGGTGGTGATGAACTCCTTTAGCTTTTCCTTATCTGTGAAGCTCTTTATCTGACCTTCAATTCTGAATGATAGCTTTGCTGGATAAAGTAATCTTGGTTGTAGGTTCTTGGCATTCATCACTTTGAATATTTCTTGCCACTCCCTTCTGGCCTGCAAAGTTTCTGTTGAGAAATCAGCTGACAGTCGTATGGGCACTCCCTTGTAGGTAACTGACTGTCTTTCTCTTGCCGCTTTTAAGATTCTCTCTTTGTATTTTATTCTTGGCATTTTAATTGTGATGTGTCTTGGTGTGGTCCTCTTTGGATTCCTTTTGTTTGGGCTTCTCTGCGCTTCCTGGACTTGTAAGTCTATTTCTTTCACCAGGTAGAGGAAGTTTTCTGTCATTATTTCTTCAAATAGGTTTTCAATATCTTGTTCTCTCTCTTCTTCTGGCACCCCTATAATTCGGATGTTGGTACGCTTGAAGGTGTCCCAGAGGCTCCTTACACTATCTTCGTATTTTTGGATTCTTTTTTCATTTTGCTTTTCTGGTTGGATGTTTTTTGCTTCTTCATATTTCAAATCGTGGACTTGATTCTTGCAATCAAGGCTAGAGAGTCTGCTGTTGGGAGTCTGTATAATATTCTTTATTTCAGTCAGTGTATGCTTAATTTCTAGTTGGTCCTTTATCACAACCTCGAGGGTCTCATTAGATTTCTTATAGATCTCATTAAGTTTATCGGCAGTTTCTAGAAAATTCTTGAAAAACCTTAAAAGTGTGGTTTTGAACTCTATATCCAGTAGTTTGCTTTCCTCCATTTCTGTCATTTGTGTCCTTCTTCTTTGTCTCCGCATTTTTATGCTTCCCTGTGTTGATAAAGTGGTTTTCTGTGCTGAGTGTCCACTAGGGCCCAGTGGTTCAGCCTCCCCAATTACCTGAGGAGGAGACTCCTGGTGCACCCCCTTGTGGTCTTTGTGCACACTCTTGTTGTAGTTAAGCCTTGATTGTTGCAGTTATCACTGGGAGGAATTGACCTCCAGGCCAATTGGCTGTGAGTATCAGCTGTGTCTGCAGTGGGAGAACTTCTGTGCTGGACACACTCCTCTGGGGCAAGACTTGCTTCAATGGGGCTTTGGTGCTCACTGAGTCTGCCCCCTGAGTGTGTCCTTTATGGTTCCACGGAGCTGCAAACTGGATGGTTCCACTCTTACCTCTGGGTTTCCTGGCTCCTGGATCTCTAGGGAGGTGCTAATCTAGCCTTTGCCTGATGCTATACAGCAAAATCTTCCCTGCAGGGCTTAGGCGGGGCGGGTCCCACGGGATCAACAGGGTGGGGCTAGCAGTTATGGCTGCTCTCAGTCCAGCCCTCAGAGGCTCTGCTTCTCAATGTCCTGGTAATCGCTGCAAGCACCTCGGAGAGAAAGCTGCCCTCGAGTTCTGACCTATGCCAGACAGTCCCGCTTCTCCCGTATGAGTCTGGGTCCCTAGAGACTTGCCTGGAACCGGAGCTCAGAGCCTGAGACTACCTCCTGATTGAAAACGACAACCATGCCCTCAGCCGCCAGCCCGCTCCGCATTAACCTCCGCACCATAGTATTTTACTGCCATACTGCGTCTCCTCTGAGTCTCGGTATGCTTTTCTCTTTCCTTCTCCCTTCTAGTTGTACAATTTCCACTCAGCCAACCTTCCTGTGGTTCTGGATGGTGTCCATTCCGTCTTTTAGTTGCATTTTTGAAGTGGTTGTTCGAGGCAGTAAACTCCAGTGTTTACCTATGCTGCCATCTTGGTTTCTCTCCATGACTAACTCTTTAAGGAGACCAGAATGTAGACTATCCCATATTCTGGATTTGTCTAATTGTATCTCATAGTGGTTTTTTCTTTAAGTCTTTATTATAGAAAATTTCAAATATATACAAAGGAAACAGAGTAACATAATAAATCTCCAACAGCCAGCTTCAATAATTCTCAATTTCTGGTGGTTCTTGTTTCATCTATACCTCCACCCATTCCTCATCTCATTTTACAAACTGATCCTCTAGGCCCCATACTTCCTATAACTGGAAGTTAGGTCTACATATTCATATCAAATATTTGGGGGAAGAAAACTGAGTAGATGACATCATGTCTCCATGCCACATTACAGCTGTAGGTATAAAGGAGTCCTCTGTCCCCTATCAGTGATGGTAACCCACCAGGTTGTGGAGGTGGAGAACAACATGCAGCTTCAAAGTAGAGATGCATTTATTTCTTCACTTTGGGTGACACCTTGGTGCCATGCTAACACCTTTCACGCAATGGCATTACTATCCCATTTACAATCCTTGTCTGAATCAGAGGTTACACTGGAGTAAGAGGTTACACAGAATAGCGATTTTCAAATTCTACCAGTCCTTCTATATTTATTAGCTGGAATTCTACTTTAAATAAGGGTTTTCCTTTATTAACTGGAGATGAACTGCAAGGCTTCCTAAAAAGGCAGAGCAAATGCTTAATTCTGTCCCTTTAATTACTAATTTTTATTTGTTTCTATTCTTTTTTTTATAATCAGTTAGAAATACATGTAGTTTACATATAAATAAATATACATATAAATTTATATATAAATTTATGAAATATAAATACATATATAAATATATTTTCATTGACTTCAGAAAGGAAGAGATAGATAGAAACATCAATGATGAGAAACTTTCATTAGCTGCCTCCTGCATGCCCCCTACTGGGGATCAAGCCAGCAACCCAAGCATGTGCAATGACAGCAAATTAGATTTTTTTTTCCTTTCCCGTACTCTCTATTTTCACTATGAACTTGATTTTTATTTATTCAACACTTTGCAACCAAATATAATCATGTGCTAATATATTCTTATACCCTTAAATTTAAGTCATGAATTTTCTCGGCAATAACTAATTAAATTACTCAAGTGTTTAAACATTACCATGAAATTGACAAAGAACAGTGCAAAAAAATGATGATATAGAAAATAACTGAAATGTTTATTTCCCTACCATTATCTTCACTACATGTTAAAACATATATCTAGCTACTGAGATCATTATATATTGTTTTTATTATTTCTGTTAAAATTAGGATAAAAGCATTGTTTAAAAAAAAAACACTAAATAATCAATCAAATACTAAAATTCAAATCAACTCACCTGTTGAACAGGACTATCAACGGTAAAGGCCTTGTAAAGAGCCAATGCCTGGCTTTTACTCCCTTTGCTCCAGATCACCATATTTCCAGCCACATAGAGTTCCTCGTCATAATCCATTTCTCCAATTTCATTTCTGCCTCTCCTTAACTGCCAGCTTTCCTAAAAAATTTACATATGTAAGACATGTTTAAGCAGTTTTTATTTCTTTTGCAACATTATGGAGCAAGATTTATTAATTAAAATTGAACCGCAATTCAGATACAAGTCTCCTGCTCTGTCTGTGGAGTAAGGCTCAGTCCAAGCCCAACTCTTAGGTTTGGTGCCACCGATTAACAGAGGAGGGGGTGTGGGTGTATGTATCATACTGTATCTTACAGGATTTCAAAAATGGGAATTTACCTCAAGAATTCTCTATATTAAGTATTTTATTATTACGTTACCATTTTATGCTGCCAAAAACATAAATAAACAAAAATTAGACCTTACCTATATATCCAAAAATTAAACCAACATTCTTGGGAGACTAAAGACATATGAAGCATATGGGGGGTGAAGCAGAGGGGGCAGTGAAGTGCACATGGGACACTGGGGGAGCTTACCAACCATGCAGACTTCCCTGCTTCACAACTGCATATACATTCACTTTCCTGCCCTTGTGCCAACCATCAGAATGAACAGGGCAGAGAAAGGTTTGGATTCCTAACTACAGACTTCCGCTCCTGGAAATTTTGGTATCCCAAAAGGGATACAGAAATGGAATTAAGATGAGAATGACTGACTGTTTAACATGCACTTACTTCTCATTCCCCTATTTAAAAACTAGTACTGTATCTACTTATGTGGCATTTCCTTTCTCCTCTAGAAATATGTAAGTTTTGGGCAGCAGGGACCATTGCTAACTCGACTATCTAACCATCAAATAACATGAAATCTGGTCCCACGTACTAAATGAAGAAAAAGAGATTTAAATGGACCATAATCATAGTGACTCTCATTATAAATCCCTGAGTTATATGTCTAAACAGCCATGACACTGTAATACAATTAAGGTCATTATTTTTAGCTTTCATGAAAATTACCAAATCTTAACCAATACCCTAGAAGTAGCATCATACTCATTTCTCAGTTGCATCTGGGTAGCCTTAAATTACAAGTAGATCGAATCTCTCTACATTTCAAAAGCAAACTGAGAAACTTGGTAAAACCTTCTGTTTTTCGTGGATTGTAACCTCCTGCAGGGATCCCACCAAGCCAGCAGCACCATCAGACGACCACAACTCAGAGGCTGGCTGCAGCTGCCGAAGCTGAAGGTTCAAAGCATTAGGGTGCTGTCTGCAGTGGTCTCGACGGAAAGGAACAAATTCCTGCAAATCCCCAGCTGCAATCATTGTTGCCCTTTCTTCAGAGAAGTTCAACATGGCTTTCAGATATCAATATTATTTCTGTATGAATTCAAACACATTCTGGCCAGCTGCTGGGATCAAAACGAGAAGAAAATTATCAGAAGTTTACAGAAGAGCCATGAATCCTTAGATGAGTGTCATACAATCCTATCACATTGTAGGTGTACAAGTAATCATAACATCAAAGAGCATTCCAGATCTGATTCTTTCAGGGAATTAGTTACCATTTCATAGTTACCTCACACTATCAGTACATAATTAACATTACAGCTACATGTTAGCTGCTGACAAAATCAACTGTAGGAAATCACTGGGCTGAGAGATAAGCACTGATGTCTGACAATATTGATCCTACATTTCCTACTACTACTCACTAATTTCTCCACATTTCACATTTAAGGATTTAGACAAGTTTGACTTTATAGTAAATGGCTCTCAACATTTAAGGGCATTTCTGTTCAAATGCTGGAACAACATTTAAAAAGCACACCTGACAGATGACTGGCATATTGAAATGAAACAAACAAAAACAACATATCATTTCTAATGCATCAAAAGTTGAACCACTTGGTGCTTTAAGAAACTAGTAAATGTCATCATTAATTTTGAGGCTCAATCCACCTAAACATATAATTGCAAGCAATTCCAATTTCTGGTGCAAACCCAAAAGACCAAGGCATGAATAAAATTACTGGCAATGGAACAGTCGTGCTTGTTTGCAAACTTAACAGTTCAGCTTATTACTACAAAGAAGTGGATGAGCTGTGGGTGGTAAGAGCCCTCACCCCTTACTTCCAGAACATTTCTATGAACAGTAACTAACAGCCAGTCAAATTCGGCCACTGTAGAAGGTGGATGACAGTTCTGCCTCAGACAACTCTTATATGTAAAACGGTTTTGTGGCATAGCGGTTAAGCTGCAATCCTCAAATACAGGAATCAAAACAAACATTCATGTCAGCACTAGACAACCTTTAAAAACAGTGTTTGAAATGGCTTTCACATCACAAACAGTTTAATTTGACTTCGTTTCTCCTCTGAGATCTTTTTGGCACCAGCAGCTTTCTTGGCTGAAATATCTAAGCCTGTGGTTCCCATGCAGCTCCTCTAGGGTTGCAGTTATGTTTTCTGTGAATTAAGTGTTATTCCTGAGAGAACGGTTATGTCACATTCATGACACTTTTTCCTCCTTCTGATAAGTCAGTTTTGAGAACAGTTTAACTTGGGCCATGACTGAGATAGTGACTGTGGGAGCCTCATCAGGGTACGCCAGATGTTCAAGGCCAATCTGAGCAGGAGAATCCTAATCAGGATGTTCAAGGCCAATCTAAGCAAGGACACAGAGATTGTACTGTACACACTGGGCAGGAGTACCTTACTATAACCCAAATACTGATGTCACTGTTGGGCAGGAAGCCTTTGTGTCTAAGTTAGTACAAACGTGTTCCTAACCAGCCGGTGGGTGGCTGCTTGGTATGGCTCCTGTTTGCTACTGTATTAGCAAGGGCTGCTTGGCGCAGCCACTGTGTGAAGCTACTTTGAAGAACTGTTTTGTCTGATGGCTCCTTGTTAGCAATGGCTACATGGCCTGCAAAAGAGACTCTCCTGCCCTAACCGGTTTGGCTCAGTGGATAGAGAACAGCCTGCGGACTGAAGGGTCCCAGTCCAGGGCATGTACCTTGGTTGCAGGCACATCCCCAGTAGGGAGTGTACAGGAGGCAGCTGATCTATGTTTCTCTCTCATGATGTTTCTAACTATCCCTCTCCCTTCCTCTACGTAAAAAAAAATGAAAATATTTTTTTAAAAAGACTCTCCTATATGCCTCTGTCTCTCATGTCCTCTTTGTCTACTGCCCGGCGTTCACGTGGGTACAGCCCCTGGCAGAGGACTGTGCACCCCACAGTGCCTTATAAAACTTACACCAAACACCACAAAATCCAGCCGGCCTTCCTATGTTCTAGTCAACAGGTTATCCAACATATTAACTCTGAGAGGAAGCCACAGAATCGGTAATTAAAGGATCGCCTGCACAGAACAATGACCACTTTGTGCTGATTAGTATATTTAGATCTTTGCAGCCCCAACTGTGTGTGCGGTTCCCCGGGCCCTATAACAGCTCCGCATGGAACTGATGCGCTCCCAGGGAGACTGCGGCCTGGCTTCCTGGGAACAGGGACCTGCCAAGAGCACCCGAGGCGGCTGGGGGGGAGGGGGGGACCCGAAGGCACAGGAGGCACCGGAGCCGGGTCTGGGCAGAAGGGCCGCGTCCGGGGCCTCAGGGTCAGCGAGACCCGCGGGCTGAGCCGGGGCCTCAGCAGCACCAGCCGCCTGGCGGCCCGCTCTGAGCTTCGGCCGCGGGGACACCGCGCTCAGCTGGGAAGGAGGCCTGGGAGGCGCGGGGAGGGGCGGCGCGGAGCCCAGGCCACGCCGCCCGGGGCGGTCGGGTGCGGGGTCAGGGACACACGGCGACCAGCAGTGCCGCCGGCCGGGACTCGCCTGAGTCACTCGGGACGTGCGAGGCGCGGGAGCCCGGCTGCGCCCCCGGGGCCACAGCAGAGTCGGTCACGGGGACTCCGCCGCCGCTGAGCGTTTCCTCCCCCTCCGCCCCCCGCTCCCGGGAACCGGCGAGCAGCAGCCCAGGACCGCGGGCGTCAGCTCCCGCTCTAAAAGCAAACGACGGACTCCGCTGAATTTCCCGTCCTGCTTCGCGCGGGGCCCGGGGGCGGGGCCTTGAAGCACCGGGTCTCGCGGGAGGTGCCGCAGCCCGCGGTCCGGCTCTGCTCGCCTCGGGGGAGGATGCTGGGTCCGCCCGCCGGTACCGCCTTGTCCCCGGCGCCGAGTGGAGCCCGGAAGCAGGACCCGGTCAGCTGGAGGCTGAGCTGTGACTGGACCATCCCGGCCTCTCCATCTGCGCCGGGTCCTGTCACTAGGAGCCTGAGATGCCTCCACCCGGAGCTGCCGCACTTCCAGGCCGGTTCTGCTCGCTCCCCAGTGGGACTGGGGCGGTGAGGGGCGCGCTGATTTCCCCTCTGCCGGTGCTCCTTCACCCTGTAGGGCCAGACCCTGTGAAAAGTGCAGGAAAGACACGGAGGTCCTCACAGAAACATGGCATGCCATTTCTGAGCTTCACAGACACACCCGCAGGTGACGCCTAGACCTGGATGAAGCATCCCTGGAGACCGGATACTGAAGGGAGTGGCCCTCCACTGAGGCAGCCTTGACCATTCAAATGCCTCTGCTGACCCAGCACCCAGGCCTGGCGTCCTGACCAAAGGCGCTGCGGGAGCTGGGGTGACGCTAGGCTGTGAACAGGCTGAGCAGGAGCGGAAACATTGGTCCTGGCCATGTGGCCTGTGAGGGGCGGCCCTGGGAGGGGAGGGCTCTCCGAGAACCCTCCTGCCCTCACTAAGTCCTCTCCATCGTTCCTCTCTTCTCTGTAGGACACTCCCAGGTGCCCGATGACCTGCCAAGGTACCTGCTCAGAAACACCTTCATCTCCTGACCCCCGGGGGCCAGGCAGGCGCACCTGCCAGTAGCAAAGGGAGGATGCCCTCCAGCTCTGTGCCCGCAGAAGGACTGTCAGCCCCTGCGGGGGAAGCTGCTGAAGGCGGGGCGGTATGTGAAGCCCAACTTGAGACCTGCTGAGCCCGAGGCCCACCCAGTGCGCCCTGAGGCAGCCCTGCCTCCTCAGAGCCTTTCTCTGGGCAGAGCCAGGCCACCCCATTCCCCCCTTTCCCCCCCACCTCCCACACAGCTGCCCGCTGGTGCCTGTCCCTAAATAGGGCAGTCAGCCTAGCCTCAGCCCAGCTGCTTGGGACCTCAGGCCACAGGCCGGCAAACAGGAGTCACCTGAAGGCGGGGGTTCTGAGGACTCGAGGGCAGAAACAGCCAGCCACACCCTCTGCCCCAGCTCCTTCACCGCCAGGGTCCCCAGTGCCAACCACTGGACAGGAGGCGCTTCTCACTGGCTCCCCCAAAGGAGGAGAGGCTGGCTCCCCTGCAGCCTCCTCCACGGCCCCGCCATGGCCACGGGAGGTGGCGGCCACAGCAGCTCCAGCCCCAGCACCACACAGTGACTGCAGCCCCGGCTGCCAGGACGAGGCCTCAGCCCCGGACGTTCAGGGCACGTGGCCACCGTGGCCCCTGTCCTGGCAGTGTCAGCTTCTCAGAGCCCGACGGGTCCAGGGCAGGACCACAGGGAGGGGCTCCCTGCCAAGAGCCCACGCAAGTCACCCGACGTGGCTCCCACGCCAACGGGCCCCTGAGAACGTCAGTCATGGGAACAACTTAGAGAGCAGGCGGGTGTCGCCACAGCTGCGTGGGACCAGCAGGTGGAGCTCAGAAGATGAGCGTGGCCGTGGGTGACTGGTCTTTTGGACCCGCCGCCCCTGAGCCTTCAAACTCCTGACGCCCCTTCTGACCACCAGGGCCCCCTCTCCCATCGGCCGGAGGGGCCGGGAGCGACTTTGGAATGAAGAAGTGTTCCCGCCGCTGCTCCCATCTTTCGGTGAGTGACAAGGCTCTGCCGGACCCTAGGGTCACACTCCCACGATGGCTGCACACGTCTGACCCTTCAGAAACTGGTCTCTTTGAACAAATCCACGTTGGCCCGGGGATGCTCACAGTGCAGTCACAAACACACTCCCTGAGGCAGATGCTGTGCCCCTTACAACATGTGTCAGCAACCTGACCTCCATGAAAGCGTCCATGTGTGTGCTGCTGTGGGTGAGCAGGTACATGAAGGCACGCTCTCAGGGCTGGGCCCTGTGGTCCGGACTTGACTCCATCTCCAGAAGCCTGGGGCTCCCAGGAGAAGCCCAGACTGGCCTGACGACCAAGAACTCGCGGCCCTGGGTGGACCTTGGAGTCGGGCTCACTGATACGCCAGAGCATTGCCGAGCCAGGCCTGGGCCCCACACTCCTGAGCCCGGGGCCCGAGGCCTTCCAGGCAGGTGGCCTCAGGCTGTGCCTCTCTCCAGCTGGCTCCTGGGCCCCGGACCTGCCCCCGGGTTCACTTTTCTACCATCATGGGCTCTGCCCCGCCTGGCGCAGAGAAGCCCTGCCCGCCCCTCCCAGCAGAGGCCACAGTGTGCAGAGGGGAGCGTGTGCGAGAGGCGGGTACAGCCTGGTCGCTAACGTGGCTGTAGCCCCCGGTGTCCACCATCGAGGATGACACTTTGAGTCTTTGTTTCTGAGTCACTCCCCGGGATAGAAACCCAATTTACTATATTCCATACCCGTGTAGGCACTCATGGAATATATGTGTTTTGAGGTGTCCCCCAAATGGATGTACCACAGGCTGGCTGTCCACCAAATGTACACACACTTTAACAGCTGAGAACTCAATTTTCCCTCCTTTTCAGGGTTAGCGGATTTGATGTAATGGGTGAAGCCAGACTCAGCTTGGAACCAAGAAGATGTATCCTCTGGACTTTGTGATGGGGACACATCCAGGATGAAGTGTCTGGTCCCGAACGGGCCCCAGTCCAGGCATCCAGGGCCGCTGTGGACAGAGGATGCGCAGAAACACGGAACGCAGCGATTCTCGGTGTTTGCGGTTCCATTGCTTCAGCAGCAGGAGCGCCTGGACCACAACTGACGCAGCCATGGAGCCGCACACATCAAGAATCGTTCCTTCGGTTAGGTGTTTGTACGCATATCTCTCAATAACTGCCCTTGATTCCTCGACTGCTGGGTGTTGCGTCCCCTCAACTTTAATTTTTCTGTGTCCCCATAAAAAGTCCTGTGGAGATATGCTCTTCGTTCAAATCTTACCGTCTTCACTGATTTCTTCAAATCTGTTCAAACTGAAAAGAAGTGAAAATTAAGTGCGTTATCAGCTCTTAATGTGTCTACATTTTGGGGGGATACTACATGTACATTCAATGGAGAGAATTTTCCATCACTTGTCTGACCTCTTTGTACCTGTTTTGGGGGACAGCCTGTATTTACATTCAATGGGGACTCATTGTCCATTAGAAGCCTGACCTCTCTTTACCTTTTTGGGGGACAGCCCATATTTACATTCAATGGGGACTCATTGTCCATCAGCAGCCCAACCTCTCTTTACCTTTTTGGGGGACAGCCCATATTTACATCCAATGGGGACTCATTTTCCATCAGCAGCCCTACCTCTTTTTACCTTTTGGGGGGGACAGGCTATATTGACATCAGCTGGCATCAATCTTTCTCTTTAGGAGTCACACCTCTAGTGTGTATATGGCCAGTTTCCTGACACATGGTTTCCGGTTTCCTAAGGTGCTCTCCTGGGATGGGCTTGGCCTGGGGACCGGGGCTCTATAAAGAG
The DNA here is from genome assembly GCF_964212035.1 of Myotis nattereri. Classification (NCBI taxonomy): domain Eukaryota; kingdom Metazoa; phylum Chordata; class Mammalia; order Chiroptera; family Vespertilionidae; genus Myotis; species Myotis nattereri. The sequence continues at coordinate 16,377,898 of NC_138085.1, forward strand.
GTTTTCCTTTGGCCTTAATGTGCTGACAAAGAACTGGGTGTGCAAATGTGTTCTGTCTCTGAGTGCTGTGACCTGTACTGATTAGCCATTGATTCTGGAATACAAAGATGGGTTTGTAATAAAATGAGTTGGAGTAGAATTGAGTCCTGGATTTCCTCACCGCTCATCACTGGCAGCGATGCCCGAGCTCCGGGCTCCCCGTGTATCCTCTTCCCAGGCCTTGGTGTATTTTAAGTCCCTCTAAGTGGAATCCCATTTTGATTTGGGATTTCTATCACAGCAGGAGCTCAGCTTAAAATGATCCTTGGGGCCGAAACCGGTTTGGCTCAGTGGATAGAGCGTCGGCCTGCGGACTGAAAGGTCCCAGGTTCGATTCCGGTCAAGGGCATATACCTGGGTTGCGGGCACATCCCCAGTGGGAGATGTGCAGGAGGCAGCTGATCGATGTTTCTCTCTCATCGATGTTTCTGACTCTCTATCTCTCTCCCTTCTTCTCTGTAAAAAATCAATAAAATATATTAAAAAAAAAAATGATCCTTGGGTTTTCCAAGGCCACTCAACTAGGAAGAGGCCGAGGAGGGAGGAGGACGACAGGTGAAGATCCCCCCTGACCTGACCTCATGGCAGCCTGTCCAGCTGCCGCCTGCGTGTCCCTCCTCCCTCACCAGCCTCTTCTGTAAGGTGCTTCCTGTGGCCTCCTTTCCCCTTCTTTCCGAGGCCCTGCCCCTGGGGGAGCCGCCCCCTCTGCGAGCTGCCCTCCCCAAAGATGGGAGCCAAACTGAGCGGGTGGACCCCTGCAGGCCGCCTCCCCTCCGCCACTGGCTGTTGCAGGGTCTGAACCTGACCGGTTACCCCTGGGAGCTCTCAGCCTCTGTCCCCTGATTCTCTCCCCTCTGGGACAGCTCTTCAGGGCGCATACTGGCCGGTCCCTGGGTCCCCCCTCATCCTTTCCACAAACACTCATTGAAGCTCCCTGTGTGCTTGCTCCCCGGTTCCACCATGGAGGCAGCCCCCTCCCTGCCCCTCTGCAAGGCTGAGCCACCTGCTCCCCAGCACTGACTGCTCCTGAGCTTCAGGCCTGAGGTCGCTGCCTTAGACCCCCTGCCCAGGCTGCAGGCTTCTCCACTGTCCCTGACTCCTCTGGGCTCCCTGCTTAACCAAGGCCACCAGCTGTCAATCACAGAAGCCAAAACCTGGGGTGCGGGCTGGACCCCTCCTCTCTCCACTTCCCACAGGTGTTCGCTCTCCTGAACCTGGGTGTGGAATGGATCTGGAATGTGCCCGCCCTTCTTAGCTGACTGTTCTCATCCCAGGTCCCCCTGACAGCCCTGTCCCTGGGTCTTGGCAGGGCCTGGCCAACTGGTCTGCCTGCCTCCCACAACTTCTCAGCCCCTGACACCTCTGGCATCCACCCCGCTGACCTACCTTTGTGAACCTCCCTCCCTCAGCTTCCACACTAGCTACACCCATCCTTCTGCGGACTATGTGTTCCATGTGACTCACCGCGGGGTGTACCCCACCCGCTCTCATCCCCCTCCAGCCCCAGACAAGCTGGTCGTACCTACAGCTTTCACTGCCATCTTCCCAGAAGACTCCCAGCACCGCTAGGCCAGGCCTCTCCTGGGAACCGCCTGATCTGTTCCCAGCTTGGAGGTCCCAAAGACACCTCCACCCCACAATGCTCAGCACACCGTTCACGCTCCTCCCCCACCAAAGCCTCTCTGCTCCTCCTCTCATCCCCTCTGTCCCCTTGCCCCAGACCATGCTGGGCATCGCCCTCCCTTCCCCGTGTCCTATCCCTCACTCCCCCAGTTGCTCCCAACTCTGACTTCTCACTCACATACCACCCAACCCAGGGGGTGGTCCTCCCAGGGTTGTGCCATGGGGTCCTATGGCTGAGGGAGCACCCAAACGAGGCCCTCCTGAGCTCCAGGACCCCACCTCTCTGCACTGGCTGGGAGCTGTGTGCTCTGGGGGGTGGTAAACATCCACGTGACTGCTCAGGGCTGAGGTCTGCCTGCAGAGAGGGCGGGGTCACCTGTGGCACCAGAGGGGCTCCCCCTGGGGAGAGCAGGAAAGTGAGAAAATGGGAAAAGGTCAGACACACCTCGGGAAAGAAGCATCCAGCCACATGTTTATCAACCAACCAGAGGAAGAGGAGGGAGTGTGTTTATATGTCCACACACACATACACAAACACAGACACACATAGAGACACACACACATAAACACACACACACACACACACACACACACACACACACGAGAATATAAACATGTAGATACACAGCCCATTGACTCCCTTCGAAAGCTCTTCTTGATTTTTGCCAAACAGGTGAATTTATAGCTACCCTATGCTTGCCCTCAACTGACGGATGAGTGTCATTCCAATGAGAATGTTGGGTGATGCTTGCTGTTATGTAAGCAAGTAAGACAAACTGGAGGTGCCTATGAGATGCTCACTCTTTTGTTCATGATGTGAGTGACTACTCAGTCAGGTAGTGCTTTTCTGAATGCCAGCCCAGTCCCTCAATTCTTATAATGTGTTGACACTGCAAGGCCTACAGAGGTCTTTTTAAAAACCAGAGAGACGATTTACGTGTCATAATATTCACCCAGGGCACACTTTCAGGTTTAATCTTCACTATTAACATTTTCTGCATCACTTTCTCAAGTCTAGAGACCACAGGCACAGAAGAAAACAAATCAAGTCGCGATTTGGTAACACTGGCCAATTCCTAGGGTGCAAATATTTTCACCAGAGGTGATTTCAGGCTGCTGACATGGTGTCCCGACCACGAACCTGGGGATAGATGTATGGTCCACCCTGCTCTATAATATCACCTCCACCCAGGTACGATAGGTCTGAATAACCCCAAGAGTATGGGTAACAGGGAAAAAATTCCAAGTAACCAGTTTTGGATTTTTGTGTTTTTTTAAATCTATTTTTATTGATTTCAGAAAGGAAGGGAGAGAGAGTGAGAGAAAAGAGAAACATCAATGATGAGAAAATCATATATTGGCTGCCTCCTGTACACCCCCCACTGGGGATCAAGCCTGCAATCCAGGCATGTGCCCTTGACTGGGAATTGAACCGTGACCTCCTGTTTCATTGGTTTCTGCTCACCACTGAGCCACGCCAACAAGGCCAAGGGGCAAGTTTTGAGTATTTATAACCTTTCTTTCTTATTATGTTTTTATTGATTTTAGAAAGAGGATTAGGGAGAGAAAGAGAGAGAGAGAGACATTGACCAGTTGCCTCTGCCAACACCCCTACCATGGACTGAACATGCAACCTGGGCCTGAACCCTGACTGGGAATGGAATCGGTGACCTTTGGGAGCACAGGACAATCAATGCCCAACCACCTGAGCGACACCGGCCAGGGTTACCACCTTTGCTTTTAATATAATTTATTGAATCCCAAGTTCATATGAGTTAATTGTTAGCCATGTCTGTGTGTATCACGTGGCCTCTGAAGCCCCTGGACACACCCATGGGCTCTCAGCAGCAGCACAGGCTGCTGCAGCTCAGCCAGGGCCACTGCCTGGTAGGGTGGGCTGAATGGCAGGGGCCTGCGAGGGTGAGAGTGAGCCCTCTGCCAGCGCGTGCACCGAAGAGGACCCGCAGGAGGAGCGGCAGGACCATGGTCACAAGGATGGGAGAAGAGACTGGGCGGCTCCCAGGGTCTGCCCGAATGTTCTCCCCAGGCTCAGGGGGGAAAACAGCTGGGTGTGGCTGGGTGGCTGGCTGGAGGGAGCTGAAGAAGAGGGTTGGGTGACCTTGCAGCCTAGGGTCCCCCGTATCCCTTCCCTTCTCACAGGGTCTCTCTATGCTGACCTTCCACCTACCAGATGGGCACAGATGAAAACCCAGGAAGGAGTCAATGATGGAGGGGGTGTGGCGAACAGGCGCTCACTCTCCATTTGAGTGTGAGCTGGCACAGGAGCAGCTTGGACATTTGCACTTACCTTTTCATTAAAATAGATTCATGCATTTTCCCTAAGCTAGTTCTAGGATGACAGCCTAGGAAACACTGCATGTCCTGCAAACACACACATACCCACTCTCTCTCTCTCTCCCTCCCTCTCTCTCTCTCGTGCACACATGCGTGCACACCAGCACCCTGTCCCAAGCTCTCACCTGTCAGCCTCCGTGTCATTCTTGAACTGTCTTATGTTTGCGACCAGGCCTTTCACCAGGAGCAGAGAAACAGAACTTCCTGTCCACCATCTGCCCTGAGTGCCTGCGGAGGGCGCTGGCATTCATTCACTGAGCAGCTCCTCTGTGCCAGAGCCCTTGTCAGCACTCCTTGGGAATAAATGGATTCACTTCATTTGGTTCCTGTGAAAGGGGGCGACTGACTCCCTCTTCCCAATTAGCACCAGAGAAACCATTGCATGAGAAAGAGTCATGGGCTCCAGGGTGTAAGACAGAAGGGAGACGCTGTAGAGACTTGGGTGGGGGTAGTGAGGGTGCTGAGTACAGGCAGCACTAGAGGAGGTGGGCTCAGACCTAAGAGGAGCTTTGTCACGCCTGCTCTTGAGTCTCCCTCGCACGGCCCTGCGCCCTGGTCCTCAGGCCCTCTGGGCAGATATAAACCCAGGTCCACAGGTCAGGGTATAGGATGGGAGGTGCCCAGGGCATCAGGGATGAGCCAGCGCCCCAGGCACCCCTCCTCCTGCTCCTCAGCCCCAGCCTGGAGCCCCTTCCTCTCCTGTGGCTTCTCTCCAGGAGCCCAGGAGGCAGTGACCGGGCAGGTGGGCAGGGACCGGAGCTCTCCACGCTGCCTGTGAGACTCTCAGCCCCGGGATCAGGGAGAGGGCAAGGCTGGTCCTCCTGGTGCTGCAGGGAAAACCTCTCGCAGCTTCAGGTGGAGCCAGCTGTCCTCGGTTCCCGGGCTGGGAGCCCCATCCGCCCACCCATCTCTGCGTCCAAGTCATATGACCTTCTCTCTGCCAGCGAGTCTCATTTCCCTCCACCAGGACACCTGTCACTCAGTGAGGCCCACCCACCCCAGACCCTGAGACCCCTCTGACCTGGAGTCCACCGGCCAAGGCCGTTCTCAACAAGGCCACGGCCACTCTGTCCCATCCGCATGGACCGGGGGCACAGAACACACCACAGAAGAGGCCCCACACGGCACACGGAGGCACGAGGCCCGGGGTTGAGTGGCAACAGCAAGCTGAGTAGAAATTTCCCGTCAATTCTGGCCAATAGGCGCCCAGGCCACGAGCACATTCCCTGTGGGCATGGTCTCCAAGTCCCTACGCCCACGTGTGCCTACGTGATGCCTGCGAGCAGCAGGGCCCCTCCATGGCGGGGCAGGCGGAGGCGTCTGCACTGGGACCTGCAGGGCTTTGCTGTGGGAGCTAGAGCAGCCCCTGCTGCCCCAGCTCAGAGCACAGAGCTCCCCCAGGAGGCACCTGGCTGCTGACACTTCCCTGTGCTGCCGCCTCCCGCCACGAGGTGGCGCACAACGAGCCCTCGCAGGTACCGCCCACTGCGCGGAAGTCCCGCCCCTCCCGGAAGTCAGCCAGGAGCCTGTGGAGCCAACAACTTGGAGGTGTGGGCACTGTCCGACCTGTGTGGCTGCTGGCAGCGCACGGCCAGGGCAGCCAGGAGGCTTCTGCAGGGAAGATGGCGAGTGGGGGCCGCGGGGCCCTGGGGCGCGGGCTGAGGACCGCCCTGCTCAGGCCCCAGGTCCTCTGGGCAGCGACCCCCGCTCTGCCCGCACCAGTGGCTCCAGGAGGGAGGCGCCTTCCTAGTCGGGGTTTGTGTCTGAGGAAGACGCCCCCTCACCGGCCAGGCCACCCTCCTCCCTGCAGAGGGCGCTGGACCCGGCCACGGCCCCGCCCTGTGTGGCCCAGCTCAGGGCTCTGCTCCAGGGCTTCCCGGACCCGCAACCTCCTCAGCCACAGGGTTCGGCTCAGACAGAAGGTCCCGATGGGGAGTGAGAGCCACGGACCCCGACCTCCCGCTGCCGGTCCAGCGTCCACGGAACGCGGCCCAGGTGGTCACTGTGCACTTGGCGCTGCAGCCTTCCCCGCGGCAGGACGGACACCGGCCATGACGCGCTCAGGGACGGCCTTCCGCTCCAAGCCTGTGGCGACAGGGGCGTCCTCGTGGGGCCCAGAGTCTGTCCCAGGGTCTGTCCCGAGCCTGTGGGCCGCCCCCGAGCTGCCCTCGGCTCCTGGATCCATCAGACAGCAGGCCTGCAGAGCTGTGTGCACGTCCCCTCGGAATCACTGCAGGTGCTCCAGTAAGTCCAACACATGAATGCTATTGCTCGTTTGAAAGCCTCTACTAAGCTCTATTTTATTTATTTTCATTTTTCATTTCTTTGGCATTTTCTTTCTCTTTTTCTTGAAAAACTATTTAAAATATGTTACATGCCGTAAACAAGATTTCAAGAAAAACAATTTGACCTATAACTAGAGGCCTGGTGCCCAGATTTGTGCACCAGTGGGGTCCCTTGTCCCTCTCACCATCCGGGACCCCTCAGGACATGTCCGAGCCCCGCAGGCCAGAGGAGGGACCCCCACGGGGGCCTCTAGTATGCATAAAAGGTTTTTACTATAAAACCCACAATCCCATCAGGCCTCGCTCTCTCTCGGCCACTGGGGCTTACCGTTGCATCGGTGAGTGTGGTTGGAGAGCCGAACAGGTACGAAATGAAAGACTCTTTGCTTTTGCATCGGACTCGCTGGCTCCTTGCTGGGCCATTTGGGAACCTTGAAATCTGGGCACAACACCCACCATATCGTGTTCACGTGCAGGCTCCGTGAAATTCCGGTAAACTCCCCGATCTAAAAAAATTGTGATTGCATGTCCATGGGTTATTTAATTAACCTGAGTTCCTGCATCGCTGACAGCTCATGTGTCTTTAAACCAGCTGAGAGCTGCAGCTATTCCCGGGAAGCGAGTCATTGAAATGTCCTCTGAACGTGAGCAGTCCCTGCTCCTCTCTGTAAGCCCAGTTACCCTGGGACAGGCTCATGGGGGGATTTGTGTGGCCCATTCTGTCTTTCAAATTTCCTGGGTCATCGTGTTACCAGGTTAGTTGATTTCAAAATCTTCCCACTAAAAGGCACAGAATAAGAAAAAGGAAGTGGCCGTTAACGTCGCAGCCTGGGGGTCACTGTTCCAACGTCACACAGCCAGGAACGCGTGAGAGTCCATTTTTAATCACCAGGCCCAGAACAAAGGACTGTGTGACACACAAAACTGCCAGAGAGTAGAACATTTCCAGGGAAACCGACGCTTCCCAGAGGCGGTGGTATCCTGTTAGATCAACAGGCGCCAATGGCAGGTGCCGGCTTAGGGGGCCCTGGGGTTCATGCCCTCAGCTGAGGTCAGGGTGCCACGAAGCTGCGTGTCCTCTTCTTCTTCCAGCCCTGGGTGGGGGGGGGGGGCGGAGGAGCGGAGGGGGGCCTTGCCCACGTCCACAGATGTTCTCTGCAGCATCGGTGGGCTGTGGTGTTATTTTATCCAACCAAACCTGTACAGAGGAAAAGGCCTGAACCAGCAGGTGCTGTGTTCCAGTCAGGGCGTCGTCACCACTCACCGCGTCCACGGGACAGAATAACTGATAACAAACACCATGCAGGCAGGGCTCCCCACGCGGCCCTCACCAAGCTAGGCATTCCGAGTATATTGTCCTTTTCTGTTCTCTGTGTCTCCATTCAGCAGTGAGAAAATTAAAGTTCAGAAACATGGGAGTAATTCTCCCCAGGTCACGCCCTAGTGATGCTATGGGAACCGCAGCCCGCAGCCCCGCCTGCTCTGCGCCCAGTGTGTCTGAGCTCAGCCCCGTCCTTGAAAAGGCCGAACAGCTTATCTCAGGACCAAATGCGCTCTCCTCTATGAGAAGTCTTGGGAAAATCTCTTAAACGCCCTGCAAACAAAGTGTTGTTGTGAATGACGGTGTTTGTGCTCCAGGCCGCCCGTAGGAAGCTTTTCCTTGCAGCACCTAGAGGCTGGCGGCCTCCTGGGCGGCCTGGTGTAATTATCTGCCTCCCTCGTCTTTCTCGGGACTGGCACCCCAAAAGGAGTGGCAGCGCTGGCCCGGATACTTCCCTCTGAGTTCTCTGCGGGCTCCAGAAAGCAGTGGTCAGAGCCCCCATAAGACACTGAGCCCCGGGGAAAACACAGTGCTCCTCCCGGGAGGCTGCCCACGAGTCGGGGAGGGGAGGACTCATGCTCAGGGACAGCCTCTTAGCTGAGGTCCCCTTCCCCAGGGGTGACCTAAGCATGTCTTTTCATTTTACACTGAACTATTTTTTTTTTTAATTTAGGTCAGAGCCGAGGAGGGAGCCAGGGAGAGGTGGGGCTGGGGTGGGGGTTGGGGCGGAGCAGGAGGGGATTCCTGAACTGTTTTTTTGTTTCAGATGCATATTATATCATCTGAATACTATCTGTAATAAGAAAAGTGTAATATGCTCATTAGACCAGACGTCCTTCCCGACAACCTTCCGGACGACCTTCCTGATGAAGCCAGGGCTGTGAAGGAAGCCTGGGTCCCAGGTACCAGAGGGAAGCCAGTGCCCGCAGCCGGGGGAAGGAAGGCCTACTCTTGCACAGATTTTGTGCATTGGGCCTCTAGTTATATATAATAATTTGTAACATCCTAACCTTATTATTTCTATTTTTTATCTTTATGTTAATCCGCACCCGAGGATATTTTGTCCATTGATTTTAGAGAGAATGGAAGGGTAAGGGAAGAGGGAGAGAGAAACATCGATGTGAGAGAGACACAGAAATTGGTTGCCTCCCGGACATGCCCCAACCAGGGCTGGGGATCAGTTCTGTAACCCAGTGTACATGCTCTTGACCCGGAATGGAACCGAGACCCTTCTGTGCTCCGGCCGACGCTCTAACCACTGAGCTACACCCGCCAGGGCACTAGTCCTTTTTAAGTCCACTTACGTTACCCCTGTGCTCACACCTCCAGGCACACATTTGCCGGCTTTAATTTGCATGTGTGTGATGACCATCAGGGTCAATACCCTTAGTAAGTACATTTACCATTTCCGTGACATCTTCTGTGAAAGCCCCAGGGTTCTGGTTTCCGGGGTGCCTTCTGGGCCTCAGGAGAATCAGTCTTGGGATTCTATTGCCACATGGTCCTTGGCCCCTCAGGAGGGTGTCGGTGGAATGAAAGGGACACTGACAGGCATCCCCTGTGGCTACACGTTCTGTGAGCGGCGCCCCGAGTGCCAGAGCGGTCAGTGTCCTAACACCCCAAAGGGCCCGAAGGGGAAGGGCCGGGCGTGCTGGCTGCTCGATCCTCGTGCTCCGGGCCTGATCGCCTTCAAAGTCCACACCCAGGAGATTACACCAACTCCCTCGTCTTCCTGATAAAATACAAAGCCCATTCCTTTGCAGTTCAAGTGACGCTTTTGCTTAGCAAAGCCATTGGAAGGAGACTTCTTCAAGGCATGGACACAGCATTGCGCTGGTGGGACAGTGGCACCCCCAATATCTCACTGTAATCCCAGCTGACGTGGCCGCCTCATCAACTCAGTGTCATTCCCTGGGCAGTTCTGGATGCCATGCTGAGATTCCTGAGGCTGGGAGCCCGGGGAGGCCTGCTTTCTGTTAGTAACAGGGAGGTAAAAGGCAAACATTGTTTGTTTCTATCCTGTGACTTAACGTTTCATTTCCAGACACTCCGTTTAGGGAAGAAAAAAAAGGGTGCCCTGGCCGGTGGCTCAGTGGTTAGAGTGGCGGCCTGCGCCCTGCAGGGTGTCAGGTTCACTTCCCAGGCAAGGACACATCCTGGGGTTGCAGGTTCAATCCCCTGCCCTGGTCGGGTTCCATTTGGGAGGCAACCAATTCCTGTGTCTCTCTCACTGAGGTTCTCTCTCTCTCATCCCGCTCCCTCCTTCCCTTCCACTCTCTAAAAAAAATTCAATGGGAAAAATATCCCTGCGTGAGGATTCTTTTAAAAGGAGGGCGGGGGGAACTAGGCGCACTGCGCGACTGTGAGGCTGGGCCTCTTGTCCGCTCCAAAAGCCTCGCGAGGCTTGGGGCAGCGTTCTTTGTGAGGGCGTCACCAGGCCAGGCGCTGGGGTCCGGGTGCCGGGATGGCATCTGGAGCGGCTCGCTGGCTGGTATTGGCGCCTGTCCGCTACGGGGCTCCCTGGAGAGGACCCAGCTTGGCGAAAGATGGAGCTATCTCCGCTGGACGGGGCGGCTCAGGTCAGAGCCTGGTACCATCAAGGTCAGTCATCCTTACTGGCAGTGGTGCCATTTTGCCCAAACCGGTGAAAGTGAGTGTCTGCCTGGAGGCGGGGCAAAGGTGCCGAGGCCAATCGTAGTGGGAAATGTGTGCGGTCGACTTTGATTGATAGGAGCAATGGCCAATCGAATGGCGGCCTTAGACGGGAAGACGGATCCAAAAGTTTTGCGCAGACAAAGGTGCTGATGCCGGAAGGACTGAGGTTGGGTTCCTTCGGCCTTGCCTCTGAGTCAGGCATCCTGTGACGTTTACAGTGATCATGGGATTCTAAATCTCGTCTCAAGTAAGTTCCTGCTCCCCGAAGGCCGGGCCGCCCGCGTGCAGCTCCTACACACACCGTGTCGCCTCCTCAGCCCCGTGCGTGGCCGCGCAGCACAGTCCAGACACTGCCCAGCATCGGGTTCTGGATGAAGGCGGAGAACACGGAAATTAGAACACCGAGCCAGCATACCCCAGCTGCCCCAAGAGCTGGCGCCTTCAGTGTCCCCTTCCAGAGGGGCAGCACGTGTCCCGGCTCCCCCAGCTCCGGCCTGTGGCAGGGGGAGGCTGGGAGGCCGGGAGGCGTGGCCGGACACAGCTCTCCCATCTCAGGGCTCACAGTGCAACTCGGAGAAAGTGAAGACAAAGTCTGTGGCTATCCCCCCAACACCCCCCCAAATCATCACATCCCTGGGGTGTGACACACCCAGGAAGGCTGCGAACATCCTGGGCCTCCTGCCCATCCGCCAGGGCTCAGAGGTGGGCACGCCGCCCCCCTTCCACTGCTGCCCCGCCCTGCCCTCCCACCTCCAAGTTCCGGAGGCTCCGGTGGGTGGGGGGATCGTGAGTCTCTGGGACTCACACAAGAACAGACCCAGTTCTTGGCCACGCCACCCCCAAATCCTTTACTCCTGAGCCAAGTTACAGTCCCTTGACTCTCCAGGGGCCCTGGCACCCTGTGTGTGGTGGTGCCACTCGAAGAAAGGGAAGCCAGGAGTGAGGGGGTGTGGAGCCCTGGAGCCTGAGTTTGCAGGCATAAGGGGAGGCAGGCTGCTGTCCCTGGGGGTTCCTCTGCATGTGCCTCCAGGACGGGGCGGGGGGGGGCGGGGGGGGCGGCTCTCTTGGTGGGTTTCATAGAAGGACGTTTGTTTCATTGCAGCATTGTTCCGATTCAAGAGGAATCATCTCTAAGGGGAAAGAACGCTGGAAGGGGAATTGAAACTAGGGAGCAGGGACTGTCTGGGAGGCGGGCGTGACCTTCCCAGAGTAACTCCTGTGTGGACCCTAACTCGGTGGTGCCAGGATGGGGAGCTGATTGTTCTGCACCAAGACCTCTCCACACAGGTAACACTGAAACAGGATGCTTAGCCAGCGACGGGGAGGGCGTGTGCATGCGAGTGAGTGAGTGTGTGTGTGTGTGTGTGTGAGAGAGAGAGTGTGTGTGTTCAGAGTGTGTGTGTGTGTGTGTGCGAGTGCAAGTGAGTGTGTGTGTGTGAGAGTGTGTATGTGAGAAAGATGTGTGTGTGAGAGAGTGTGTGTGTTGAGTGTGTGTGCATGTGTGTGCGAGAGTGTGTGTGCGAGAGTGTGTGTGCGAGTGAGTGTGTGTGTGTGAGCTAGTGAGTGTGTGTGTGTGAGTGAGTGTGTCTGTGTGTGTGTGAGAGTGAGTGTGTACGAGTTTGTGTGTGAGAGTGTGAGAGTGTGTGTGTGTGTGTGCGCGAGTGTGTGAGTGTGTGTGTGTTTGAGTGTGTGTGTGAGAGAGAGTGTGTGAGAGTGAGTGTGTGTGTGTGTGAGTGTGTGAGAGTGAGTGTGTGTGTGTGTGTGTGTGTGTGTGTGCTGCAACAGAGAGAGAAACAGACCAACACAGGGACTCAGAGGAAGACACACAAAGAGACAGAGCGAGGGGCAGAGAGCGACGAGGAAGGACACACAGACAGAGGTCAGAGACAGAGACACAGAAACCGGGTTTCGGCTAAGCTGCTCGAAGCCCCACCACAACCACAGTGTGAGGACTGAGGTAGTCTGCCCGCCACGCTGCTGTCTCTGTTGGCATTGCTGTCCTTCACCTCAGGGAACGACAAGGGACCTGCCTCCTGATGGGCGTGTGGCGGAGTTGCCCTTGAGTCCCAGGCGGCTTTTCAGGGAGCCATCCGCACGCCCTTGGTCCTGCCGGTGGGTCCGCACGGGTCGCACCAGCTGGGAACCACGGAAGGCCTTGGGCTGCCCACACCCAAAAACAGCCTCTTGAAGACATCCCACTTAAGCGCCTCCAGCCACAGACAGAAGCATCTGCTGTCTTTTATCCCAGTAACAAACAGCAGCACTGGGCGTGGGGCAGTACGTCAGCTCTCCAAGACCATTTTCCGCTCGGCAGCCACGGTCTCTGACATCGCAAGCGGCACTGGGGTCGAGGTGGACAGAGGGAAGCAGAGAAAACAGAGCGGAGAAGAAACCGAAAAACATATCTTCTCTTCCAGTATTTTCCGTAGTCCACTGCTCCCAGGTACCAGCTGTGTGATTCCAGCAAATTGTTTCAACTTTTCCCCATTAATTTCCTTGGGCAGCACCACCTGGGTGGCTGAGGGTTCAGTGGATCTACTGGACCTGTCCCCTCCTTCCTCTGTCCCTTCAGCCTCTGTCCCCTCCCTCCTCTGTCCCATCAGCCTCTGTCCCCTCCCTCCTCTGTTTCCTCCATCCTCTGTCCCATCAGTCTCTGTTACCTCCCTTCTCTGTCCCACCAACCTCAGTCCCATCAGCCTCTCTTTCATCAGCCTCTGTCCCATCAGCCTCTGTCCCATCAGCCTCTGTCCCCTCCCTCCACTGTCCCTTCAGCCTCTGACCCCTCCCTCCTCTGTCCCATCAGCCTCTGTCCCCTCCCTCCTCTGTCTCCTCCCTCCTCTGTGCTATCAGCCTCTGTCCCCTCTCTCCTCTTTCCCATCTGTACCTGTCCCATCAGCCTCTGTTTCATCAGGCTCTGTACACACCTTTCTCTGTACCATCAGCCTCTGTCCCCTCTCTTCTCTGTGCCATCAACCTCAGTCCCATCAGCCTCTGTCCCCTTCCTCCTCTGTCCCATCAGCATTTCTCCATTCAGTCTTTCTCCTCCCTCCTCTGTCCCTTCATACTCTGTCCCCTCTCTCCTCCTCTGTCCCATCAGCCTCTTTAATCTCCCTCGTCCACTGTACCATCTGCCTCTGTCTCCTCCCTCTTCTGTCCCATCAGCCTCTGTCCCATCAGCTGTGTACCCTCTCTTCCTCTGTCCCATCATCCTCTGTCCACTAACTCCTCTTTCCCATCAGCCGCTATCCCCTACCTCCTTCTCTGTCCTATCAACCTATGTCCCCTCCTCCTCTGTCCAGTCAGCCTTTGTTTCCTCCCTCCTCCTCTGTCCCATCAGCCTCTGTCCTCTCTCTCCAACTCTTTCCCATCTGCCTATGTCCCATCAGCCTCTCTCTCCTCCCCCCTCTTTCCCATCAGCCTCTGTCCACTCCCTCCTCTGTCCCATCAGCCTCTGTAATATCCCTCATCCTCTGTCCCATCAGCCTCTGTTTCATCAGCCTCTGTGCACACCTTTCTCTCCCATCAGCCTCTGTCCCCTTTCTCCTCTGCCCCATCAGCCTCTGTCCCCTCCCTCCTCTGTCCCAACAACCACTGTGTCCTCCCTCCTCTGTCTCTTCATCCTCTCTCACTCCCTCATCCTCTGTCCCATCAGCCTCTGTACCCTACCTTCCTCTGTCCCATCATCCTCTGTCCTATCAACCTCTGTCCCACTGGTTTCTATCCCAACAACCTCAATCCCATCAGGCTCTGTCCCATCAGACTCTTCCCCCTCCTTCCTCAGTCCCATCAGCCTCTGTTTTATCAGGCACTGTCCCTTCAGCCTCCGTCTCCATCCCCTCTGTCCCAGCAACCACAGTCCCCTCCGTCCTATGTCCCTTCAGCCTCTATGCCCTACCTCCTCCTCTGTCTCATCATCCTCTGTCCTACAAACCTCTGTCCCACTGGTTTCTATCCCAACAACCTCAATCCCATCAGGCTCTGACACATTAGCCTCTGTCCCCTCCTTCCTCTGTCCCATCAGCATCTGTTCCATCAGGCACTGTCCCTTTGCCTCCGTCTCCATCACTTCTGTCCCAGCGAGCACTGTCCCCTCCGTCCTATGTCCCCTCAGCCTCTATGCCCTACCTCCTCCTCTGTCCCATCAGCCTCTGTCACCTCCCTCCTCTGTCCCATCAGTCTCTGTCCCCTCCCTCCTCTGTTACCTCCATCATCTGTCCCATCAGCCTCTGTGACCTCCCTTCTATGTCCCAACAACCTCAGTCCCATCAGCCTCTGTCCCATCTCACATCTGTCTCATCAGCCTCTTTTTCATCACCTTCTGTCCCTTCAGCCTCTGTCCCCTCCCTCCTCTGTTCCTTCAGCCTCTGGGTCCTCCCTCCTCTATCCCATCAGCCTCAGTCCCCTCCCTCCACTGTCCCATCAGCCTCTGTCCCCTTCCTCCTATGTCCCATCAGCCTCTATTCCATCCCTCCACTGTCCCATCACCCTCTGTCCCCTTCCTCCTCTGTCCCATCAGCCTCGATTCACTCCCTCCACTGTCCCATCAACCTCTGTCCCCTCTCTCCACCTCTTTGCCATCAGCCTCTGTCATCTCCCTCCTCTGTCCCATCAGCCTATGTCCCATCAGCCTCTGTACCCTCCCTTCCTCTGTCCCATTATCCTCTGTCCACTCACTTATCTGTCCCATCAGGCTCTGTCCTATCAGCCTCTGTCCCACTGGTTTCTATCCCAACAGCCTCAATCCCATCAGCCTCTGTCCCATAGCTTCTGTCCCCTCACTCCTCCTCTGTCCCATCAGCTTCTGTCCCCTCCCTCCTCTGTCCCATAAGCCTCTGTTACCTCCCTCCTCTGTCCCATAAGCCTCTGTTACCTCCCTCCTCTGTCCCATCAGCCTCAATCCCATTAGGCTCTGTTCCCTCCCTTCTCTGTCCCATCAGACTCTGTCCTACCAGCCTCTGTCCCCTCCCTCCTCTGTCCCACCAGCCTCTTTCCTCCAACCTCTGTGCCATCAGCCTCTGTCCCCTCCCTTCTCTGTCCCATCAGCCTCTGTCCCCTCCCTCCTCTTTCCCATCAGCCTCTGTTCCCTCCCTCCACTGTCCCATCAGCCACTGTCCCCTTCCTCCTCCTCTGTCCAATCAGCCTCTGTCCTTTCCCTTCTCGATCTCATCAGCCTCTGTCCCATCCCTTATCTGCCCCCTCTCTCCTTTGTCCCTTCCCACCTCTCTCCCCTCCCTCCTCTGCCCCACCAGCCTCTTTCCCCTCCCTCCTCGGTCCCAACAACCACTGTGTCCTCCCTCCTCTGTCTCTTCATCCTCTCTCCCTCCCTTATTTTTTGTCCTATCAGCCTCTGTCCAGTCCATCCTCTGTTCCATCAGTCGCTGTCCCATCCCTCCTCCTCTGTCCCATCAGCCTCTGTTCCCTCCGGCCTGCCCTTTCCCATCAGACTCTGTCCCCTACCTCCTCTGACCCTTCAGCCTCTGTCTGCTCCTTCCTCTGTCCCATAAGCCTCTGTCACCTCTGTCGTTTCTCCCATCAGCCTCTGTCTCCTCCCTCCTCTGTCCCATCAGCCTCTGTTTCATCAGCCTCTGTGCACACCTTTCTCTCCCATCAGCCTCTGTTCCCTTTCTCCTCTGTTATATCAGCCACGGTCCACTTCCTCCTCTGCCCCATCATCCTCTGTCCACTCCCTCCTCTGTACCATCAGCCTCTATCCCCTACCTCCTTCTCTGATCCATCAGCCTCTGTCCAGTCCCTACTCTGTCCCATCTGCCTCTGTCCCCTCCCTCCTCATCTGTCCCATCAGCCTCTGTCCCCTCCTTTCTCTGTCCCATCAGCCTCTGTCCCCTCCCTCCTCTTTCCCATCATCCTCTGTCCATTCAGCCTCTTTCTCCTCCCTCCTCTAACCCATCAGCCTCTGTCCCCTCCATCCTCCTTCCCATCATCCTCTGTCCCATCAGCCTCTGTACCCTCCCTTCCTCTGTCCCATCATCCTCTGTCCTACCAACCTCTGTCCCACTGGTTTCTATCCCGACAGCCTCAATCCCATCAGTCTCTGGCCCATGAGCCTCGTCCCCTCCCTGCTCTGTCCCACCAGCCTCTGTATCCTCCCTCCTCTGTAAAAGCAGCCACTGTTGCCTCCGTCATCTGTCCCATCAGCCTCTCTCCCCTACTTCCTCCTCTGTCCCATCACCCTCTGTCCCCTCCCTCCTCTTTCCCATCAGTCTCTGCCCCCTCCCTCCTCTGTCCCATCACCCTCTGTCTCCTCCCTCTTCTGCCCCATCAGCCTCTGTCTCCTCCCTCCTCTGTCCCGTCAGCCTCTATCCCAGGGTTGTGCATACCTTTTTACTCCATAGAAACAATGGGTTCTTAAACTGGTTGGAGGAGAGATCAAAAGCATGGATGGAGTGTTTGTGTGAACTAATATAAATTCAAAGTAAACATCATTACATCAAAGGGAACGGTCTTTTTTTTCAATAGTGTTATTCATTTCAAAGGGGCCATATCCAGCCCGCAGGCTGTAGTTTGACTACAGTTGCTCCATCACCTACTTCCTCCTCTGTCCATCAGCCTCTGTCCCCTCCCTCCTATGTCCCATCAGCCTATGTCCCATTAGCCTCTGTACCCTCCCTTCCTCTGTCCCATCATCCACTGTCCACACCCTCCTCTGTCTCATCAGCCTCTATCTCCTACATCCTCCTCTGACCCATCAACCTCTCTCCCCTCCCTCCTCTGTCCCATCAGCCTATGTCTCCTCCCTCCTCCTCTGTACCCTCTCTTCCTCTGTCCCATCATCCGCTCTCAACTCCCTCCTCTGTCCCATCAGCCTCTATCCCCTACCTCCTTCTCTGATCCATCTCCTTCTGTCCCCTCCCTCCTCGTCTGTCCCATCAGCCTCTGTCCCCTCCCTCCTCTGTCCCATCAGCCTCTGTCCCCTCCCTCCTCTTTCCCATCATCCTCTGTCCATTCAGCCTCTTTCTCCTCCCTCCTTTAACCCATCAGCCTCTGTACCCTCCCTTCCTCTGTCCCATCATCCTCTGTCCTACCAACCTCTGTCCCACTGGTTTCTATCCCAACAGCCTCAATCCCATCAGCCTCTGGCCCGTGAGCCTCTGTCCCCTCCCTCCTCTGTCCATCAGCCACTGTTCCATCAGCCACTGTCCCATCAGCCTCTGTCCCCTCCCTTCCCTGTCCCATCAGTATCTGCCCCCTCCCTTCTGTGTCCCATCAGCCTCTGTCCCATGAACCTCTGTAACCTCACTTCCTCTGTCCCATCATCATCTGTCCACTCCCTCCTCTGTCCCATCAGCCTCTATCCCCTACCTCCTTCTCTGATCCATCAGCCTCTGTCCAATCCCTACTCTGTCCCATCTGCCTCTGTCCCCACCTTCCTCGTCTGTCCCATCAGCCTCTGTCCCCTCCCTTCTCTGTCCCATCAGTCTCTGTCCCCTCCCTCCTCTTTCCCATCATCCTCTGTCCATTCAGCCTCTTTCTCCTCCCTCCTCTAACCCATCAGCCTCTGTCCCCTCCATCCTCCTTCCCATCATCCTCTGTCCCATCAGCCTCTGTACCCTCCCTTCCTCTGTCCCATCATCATCTGTCCTACCAACCTCTGTCCCACTGGTTTCTATCCCAACAGCCTCTGTATCCTCCCTCCTCTGTAAAAGCAGCCACTGTACCCTTCGTCGTCTGTCCCATCAGCCTCTCTCCCCTACCCCCTCCTCTGTCCCATCAGCCTCTGTCCCCTCCCTCCTATCTCCCATCAGCCTCTGTCCCCTCTCTCCACCTCTTTCCCTTCAGCCTATGTCCATTAAGTCTCTTTCTCCTCCCTCCTCTATCCCATCTCCCTCTGTCCACTCCCTCCTCTGTCCCATTAGCCTCTGTCCCCTCTCTCCTCTTTCCCATCTGTACCTGTCCCATCAGCCTCTGTTTTCATCAGGCTCTGTACACACCTTTCTCTGTGCCATCAACCTCAGTCCCATCAGCCTCTGTCCCCTTCCTCCTCTGTCCCATCAGCATTTCTCCATTCAGTCTTTCTCCTCCCTCCTCTGTCCCTTCATACTCTGTCCCCTCTCTCCTCCTCTGTCCCATCAGCCTCTTTAATCTCCCTCGTCCTCTGTACCATCTGCCTCTGTCTCCTCCCTCTTCTGTCCCATCAGCCTCTGTCCCATCAGCTGTGTACCCTCTCTTCCTCTGTCCCATCATCCTCTGTCCACTAACTCCTCTTTCCCATCAGCCGCTATCCCCTACCTCCTTCTCTGTCCTATCAACCTATGTCCCCTCCTCCTCTGTCCAGTCAGCCTTTGTCTCCTCCCTCCTCCTCTGTCCCATCAGCCTCTGTCCTCTCTCTCCAACTCTTTCCCATCTGCCTATGTCCCATCAGCCTCTCTCTCCTCCCCCCTCTTTCCCATCAGCCTCTGTTCCCTCCCTCCTCTGTCCCATCAGCCTCTGTCCATTCAGTCTTTTTCTCCTCCATCCTCTATCACATCAGCCGCTGTCCACTCCCTCCTCTGTCCCATCAGGCTCTGGTCCTTACTCCTCCTCTGTCCCATCAGCATCTGTCACTTCCCTCTGTCCCATCAGCCCCTGTCCTATCCTTCCTCCTCTGTCCCATCAGTCTCTGTCCCCTTCCTCCTCTGTCCGGTCAGCCTCTATCTCCTCCCTCCTCTGTCCCATAAACCTCTGTCCATTCAGCTCTGTCTCCTCCCTCCTCTGTCCCATCAGCATCTCTCTCATCCCTCCTCTGTACCCTCCCTCCATTCTCAGCTCCATCTTCTGTCGAACAGCCTCTGTCCCATCAGCCTCTGTCCCCTCTCTCCTCTGTCCCGTCAGCATCTGTCCCATCAGCCTCTGTTTCATCAGCCTCTGTGCACACCTTTCTCTCCCATCAGCCTCTGTCCCCTCTCGCCTCTATGAAATCAGCCTCAGTCCCATCAGCCTCTGTCTCCTTTCTCCTCTGTCCCATCAGCCACTGGTCCCTCCCTCCTCTGTTCCATAAGCCTCTGTCCCTTCCCGCCTCTCTCCCATCAGCCACTCTCCCCTTCCTCTTCTGTCCCATCCGCCTATGTCTCCTCTATCCTCTGTCCCATCAGCCTCTGTCACTTCCCTCCTCTGTCCCAGCAGTCTCTGTCCCATCCTACTTCCAATGTCACATCAGTCTCTGTCCCCTTCCTCCTCTATCCCGTCAGCCTCTATCTCCTCCCTCCTCTGCCCCATCAGTCCTTTTCCTGGGGAGAAATGCCTGGTGCGTTGGCCAATGCCCTGGGTAGCTGTGCCAGCCCAGCGTGTCTGCATCTAACGTGTAGGTAGAAAAGATGAGAGAAAGAGGGGTACAGAGAGTAGGATGGAGATAACACGGGGCCGGGGGCTGCATGAAGGGGGGAGGAAGAGGCGTCCGTGGTGAGCGGAGGCATCTCAGAAGGAGGCTATGATGCCCCAGTTCCCTCAGCCACTGCGCTCACCGCATGGGGAGAACACTTGGGGAGGGAGATCTCGCTTTCCCTCCTGTGCTCTGCACTTAGAATGGCTTGGAGAACAGAGAGGGGCTCATCCCCTGACACAGCTGTGTGTCTGCACCACGTGACACGGTGAAGGTCACTTGGTCCCAAACAGCTTACACTTTCTCCGTATTCGCCCTGTACTCACGCTGATGTACTAGCCTGCCCCAGGTTCAGTGCTTTATAATGGTGCGCATAAACCTGCAGTTCGCATGGGGCCACAGGCTGGGTCATCTCTCCTCCTGGGCATCCGCTGGGCAGCGTGGAGGCCAGGCCTGACACGCCTGGCCGTCAGCTGAGACCTGGCTGGGCCTGTGGTGAAACACACTGTGCAACCTCCACCTGGGGCCGGACTCCCTGGTGACAAGGTGGCGGCTGGATCCCAAGGGTGAGTTTCCCGCCTGTGCCTCAGCCCGGCACAGAGGCCCTCGCACTTCCTACTCAGGGGCGCCGCCAGAAAGCTGCCTGGTTCCAAGGAAATGAGTTCCATTGAGATGAGGAACGCCAGGTTTTCATAAAGCATTTGGGACCACAAATAATGCACGTTCATGTGTGCGGGCCAAGGCTTGGCTGGGCCTTCTCTCTGCCATGTACGCTTTGAGGACGGGTCTATTCAATATGCACTGTTAACTAAACCACACTCTGTCCTGAAGTTCAGGCGTGGGCCTGCTGGAAGGTCACATTCAGTGAGGACGGCCGTGTTCACGTGCGGAGGGCAGTCCTCCTCCCTCCGCTTCCCACGAGCTCACATGTGAGAGCTACTCAGAGTTCACGGGTCAGGTCCGTGGGGCCCGTGTTTAAATGGTCTGATTTCTCACTGCCTATCACCAAACTGTCTACCGTTTCCCCTCGAATATCCCTGCTGGCTGCTTTCCCAACCCTCCTTGGAAGAGATGCCTGAATAGAAAAGAGCAAATTGGTGCTGGCTGCCTCTAAGAGACAGAAATCAAGTGGTTTAAGCACGCATAGCCGGAACAGACAGGAAGCGTGGCTGCCCGTCTGTGCCAACGCTGGTGAGTGACAGCAAGTGTGGCCTGGGAACCTGTGAGCATTCGCAGTGAAGCCGGTCATTGAACGGGGAGGCCCTGCGGATCGAGCACCATCCTTTCATTAGGTGCTTCTTCCACTGAAATGTTAACAGGCCGCCGGCTGCCTGTGGTTTAGTTCATTGCCGAACATTGCAAACTTGAGGAGACATTAGTTAAGAAGCTCAACTTATTCTAAGACTTGACCGAGCTATTTAAGCTCTTGAGAGAAATCCACACACAATAGGCATCTCATTCGAAAGTACTGGAGAGAACAGGGCGTGGACACACCTCCATGGAGTGGAATGGGGTGAGACACGTAGCCGAGGGGCAGGGTGTGACAGAGGGCCAGACCCCAAGCCTGTTCACACTCCTCCAGCAGGGCTGGTCGCTGGCACCTGCTCTCTTCAGGCTGATGAATGTGGGGGTGTCAGGTGAAACCTACAGGAAGTAAACAGATGCACTCATCAAAGTGCAGGCGGCCTGCCTCCAGGCGCCAGCTCCGGGGCCCTCGGGCACAGCCACAGGGACTGACTCCCTCGGCCATCCCACTGCACATCCCACTGCAGATCGCCTGGTTTCTGAATCACAGGTGCTTCAGACTACAGACCATGTAACTTTGGAGAAAACTTGAACAAATGAATTGGATCCCTGGCTCTTCTCCCTCCCTGGCCCCGTCATCATCAGTAGCAGTGACATCAGAGCAGTGACCCTTCTGGACTCACGCCAGGACCCAGGGGCTGGCTGGGCTGTTACATTCATCTCCTCGTTTAACACTCGTGACATGCCCGGCCAGTGTGGTTCAGAGGTTGAGCATCAATCTACAAACCAGGAGGTAATGGTTCAATTCCCGATCAGGGCACATGCCTGGGTTGTGGACTCCGTCCCCAGTAGGGGGTGTGCAGGAAGCAGCCAATCAATGATTGTCTCTCATCACAGATGTTTCTTTTTTTAAAATATATTTGATTGATTTTTTACAGAGAGGATGGGAGAGAGAGAGAGAGAGTTAGAAACATCAATGAGAGAGAAACATCGATCAGCTGCCTCCTGCACACCTCCTACTGGGGATGTGCCCGCAACCAAGGTACATGCCCTTGACTGGAATCAAACCTGGAACCTCTCAGTCCGCAGGCCTACGCTCTATCCACTGAGCCAAACTGGTTTCGGCTCATCATTGATGTTTCTATCTCTCTCCCTCCCCCTTCCTCTCTGAACTAACCACACACACACACACACACACACACACACACACACACACATTAAAGAACAAAACAAAACTTGGCAATAACCCAAGCGGACTGACCCCAAATTCCAGAGAAGGAAGCGGAGGCTCAGAAAGGTTTAGTGAGTCCCCAAGACCACACAGCTTGGGAGCGAGGTCGTTGGGACCCCAGCCTGCGTCTGGGTCCAAGGCCACCCCTCTCATCCTCAGAATGGCTCTGGGTGCTTTCCCCTGAGAGCTTGCTACATACAGGTGTTTATCATGTCGACAGACATCCGCCCTTACACACCAGGGCCTGGAGGGACAGGGCAGAAGCTACGGAGAGCGCGAGCAGGTGTGGGGGCACCATGAGGGACCTTCTCCTCCTCTCTGTCCTGGCTTCATTGAGATAGAATTCCATCCCCTGGGATTCACCCATGGAGACTGCACAGCTCAGTGTCTGTAGTGTGTTCCCAAGGGGGGCAGCCCCACCCCATTCAGTGTCAGAACTTTTCATCTTCCCCCAACACTCTGTGTCCTTCAGCTCAACATTGCATGTTTTGTCCTGTAATTTTTTAAAAAATGTTTATGTCCTCAAATGTGTCACTCTCTTATGTTATTGCTTCAGAATTGTGAGTCATCCTTACAAAACCTTTCCCCATACAAAATCCATGAGGAAATCGCCTTGTTTATGAAAATTCTCTGAAACCATAAAATCGCACAAATGGTAGGTTTGCTAACGTTCCTTGGAAACTTGCACCACTCCTCCCTCCGCACCCCCGCAGCCCTCCCAGGGCCCCTCCAGCAGGAGCTCCCTGGGCAGTGGGCTGGTGTAGACATGGGGTGCACTGATTGAAGACACGACGCGTCCTCTATTATTTAAAAAATTCTCCCTGACTTTATTGAGGACGTATGTGTGGGACCATGTATGTGGAAGTGCCTCTGTGAGTTGGGTGTGGGATCCATCACATATGTTTCAGGACGAGTCAACCCCACAGTCTCCACGGCAGGACTTCTGTACCCAAGTCCTTCTTCACAGGCAGAGCTTCTGAACCCACAGACACAGACAGCACCGACTAACCAGCCCCAATGTTGGCCAGGCGAAGGGTTCATGCCAGCGAGGACCCTGCCCTCAGGAATTTAACAGTGGCCTGGCCAGCCTGGCTCCGTGGTTGAGCCTCGACACATGAACCAGGAGGTCATGGTTTGATTCCCAGTCAGGGCATATGCTCAGGTTGGGGCTTGATCCCCTGTAAGGGGTGTACAGGAGACACCTGATCAATGATTCTCTCTCGTCCTTGACATTTCTATCCTTCTCTCCCTCCTGCTTCCTCTCTCTGAAATTGGTAAAAACATTTTTAAAAAGATTATTACTGTGCAATTTAAAATATATATTAAAATAATAATACAAATCTTTCAATGTTATATGAGTTTAAGGTTGTACCGACCCTAACCAACCATCCATTGGTGACTAAACTGTATCCGATATATCCATCCATCTATCCTTCTATAGTGGAACGTTGGCTCTCAAACGTCTCCATCTCAAACAATATGCTTTTCACCCACACCCTTTCATGCTGATCCTTGTATGATCAGTCACGCGTCTCTCAGGCAACAAACAAGGGAGAGAATGCGTGAGTGTGTGTCAGTTTATTGCTAAACCTCACGTTGCTAACATCTCAGGAAATGGTGCTGCGAAAATTTTCCTGTTTTTTGCTTTTGTTCCTGCTCATTATTACACTAGATGCCCAGTGCACAAAAGTTTGTGCACTTGCGGGGGTCCCTCAGCCCAGCCTATGCGCTCTTGCAGTCTGGGACCCCTTGGAGGATGTCCACCTGCTGGCTTAGGCCCGCTCCCTGGGGGATTGGGCCCGAGCTGGCAGTCAGACATCCCTCTGGCAGCCCGGCAGCCCTCGGGGGATGTCCACTTGCCAGCTAGAGCAGGCCTGAGCTCAGTCAGACATCCTTAGCACTGCTGAGGAGGCGAGAGAGGCTCCCACCACCACCGCTGTGCTGGTAGCCATCAGCCTGGCTTGTGGCTGAGCAGAGCTCCCCATGTGGGAGCGCCCTGACCACCAGAGGGCAGCTCCTGCATTGAGTGTCTGCCCCCCGGTGGTCAGTGTGTGTCATAGTGAACAGTGATTCCCAGTCGTTCTGCTGTTAGGGTCAGTTTGCATATTACCCTTTTATTACAGAGGATAGAGGCCTGGTGCATGGGTGGGGGCTGGCTGGTTTGCCCTGAAGGGTGTCCCAGATCAGGGTGGGGGTCCTGCTGGGGTGCCTGGCCAGCCTGAGTGAGGGGCTGATGGCTGTTTGCAGGCTGGTCACACCCCCTTTAGGGTGGGTGTCCCCACGGGGTGCCTGGCCAGCCTAGTGGAGGGGCTGATGGCCGTTTCTAGGCTGGCCAAGCCTGCCGGCAACAGAAGCTCCCAGCATCTCCTTTTTTTCTTTTCTTTTTTTTATTCTGGGATTTATTTACCTTCTATAATTGAAACTTTGTTGCTTTGAGTGGAGCTCAGAGCTGGCCACAGGAAGCTTGCCTTCCTCCATCATTGGGGCAACCAAGCCTCCTGCTTGCTCCAGCGCCATGGCTGCCGGCCGCCATCTTGGTTGGGTTAATTTGCATATAGTCGCTCTGATTGGCTGGTGGGCGTAGCTTAAGGTGTAGCAAAGGTATGGTCAATTTGCATGTTTGTCTTTTATTAGTGTAGATTTTCTTTTTTTACTGTACATTTCGTTTCCTTTTTGTCAAATCCTCATTTACATTTCATGTCCTTTTTGTTTTTAAGGTGTTTATTTATAGGTTAAACTGTATATTAGACATGTGTTGTATAGGAGAAATATTCAAACAGGAGGTCACTTAGAGGTCTGCAAGGCATTAATTCAATTTACATTATTTCTAAAGGAAAGCAGGATTCGGGTTTAGAACAGCCTTCCAGAACAAAGCAGGTTTGTGAACTGAGGTTCCACTCACTGTATTCATTATCCAGTTAATCTGTATGAGCATCTACAATGTGTCAGACACTCTGCTATGACTGTGAGGGTCTTTTATATGTTTATGTTATCCACCGTGAGGAAGATTCTGAAAACATGTATTATTGGACACTGAAATGCTAATTTTTAAAATGTTTTTAGCCTGAAGGGTTAGGAGCCAGGAAAGCAGTCCTTGGCTTTTCTCTTTCCAAAGGCGCCTTTTGTCTGGAAGCTTTCAACCATTTGCCCAGCTCAGGAAGAAGAACGAGTAAACTTCCATTCACGACCCGGCCGGTTTTGCTCAGTGTATAGAGTGTCGGCTGTGGACTCAGGGGTGCCCGGTTCGATTCCGGTCAAGGGCATGTACCTTGGTTGCGGGCACATTCCCAGTACGGGGTGTGTGGGAGGCAGCTGATCGATGTTTCTCTCTCATCCATGTTTCTAACTCTCTATCCCGCTCCCTTCCTCTCAGCAGAAAAATCAATAAAATATATTTTTAAAAAACTTCCATTCACTAATGTAATCTGCAAAAGTCAGCATGATGTATGCTGGTTGCTTCTTGCTCAGATACTCAAAGTCAGAAGGGACTGTGTCATTGCTTTGGGATGGAGTTAAGTCCAGATCATTGTATTTGTCCTTAGTCATTTTTTACCAGTCCATCTCTTCCCTGACATGATTCATACAGAGCCTGGACTGGATTCTTTAAAACAAATGAGTAAATGAAGAGAAAGACAGAAACATGGGGCGAGAGCATGAACTAACACCAAAATAAATGAATGCATCCTCTCTCTCTCTCTCTCTCTCTCTCTCTCTCTCTCTCTCTCTCCCTCTCCCTCTCTCTCTCTCTCTCTCTCTCTCTCTCTCTCTCTCTCTCTCTCTTTCATGCATGAACACACCCCTGAGGATTTCAGTCCATTAAATGACAATGAACCAGGTGTTGTGCTGAGAGCAGTGCTGCCCGCGCCGCCCCCATCCCCCGCCCAGGCGGTTCTGAATATTTTTAAAAATCGGTTCATAGACTCCTCCGCAGGCTCGCTCCCGGGAAATATTTGCTATTGGGACTCAGCATGAGGACCTGAGTCCACCTCACACGCCTGGGGGCCCTGGTCCCGATGAGAAGGCTCCTGGAGAGCCTGACGCGGTGTGTGTGTGTGGGGGTGGCGAGAGTGAGGCTCAGTGCAGAACAAAGTACAGCCCTTAACTCTCCGTTCCTTCCCACCATTTTGCTCTCTTTGTCATGTTTTCCAGGGACCCTCAGAGCCTAGACCCGCCGGAGGTGAGCTACGCGAAGCTGCAGTATGCAGGCTGGGGCCCCAAAGGCCAGCAGCTGGTAAGCAAGCGCTTTTGCGGCCGCGTGCTCCTGGGATGGAGGTGACGCCTTGTAGCCTGAACATATCTCACGCTGGTCTGCGTGCCTGAGTGGCATGTGGATAGCACAGCAGGGTTTCTGCACGTGGACAACGTCGGTTTCTTTCCTGACAGAGGATCCTCTTAAAACTGGAATCGGCCCTGGACGTGGTCTCAGTGGTTAGAGTGTCGGCCCACCAACCGAAGGGTCTCAGTGTCGATTCCTGGTCAAGGGCACGTACGTGGGTTTCAGGTTCGCTCCCTGGCCGGGTCGGAGCGCACCTGGGAGGCAAGCAATCGATGCGTCTCTCTCACATCAATGTTTCTCTCTCTGTGTCTCTTCCCACTCTCCTTCCCTCCCTTCTACTCTCCCTAAACGTCAATGAAAAAAATGCCCTTGGGTGAGGAATGGAACCACGTTTGCTTTGGTTTCCATGTACACTGTCCTGGGCCTGGGCCCCCGTTCCTGTGGGCATAACTGCAGATAAAGCTCATGGTGAGGCCGGCGAGGGAGGCCTGGCGCTGCTCACGGGGCACTGGCACTGCTGGCTGTGGCACTGGCACTGGAATGCTGGCTCCTTTCTCCAGCGGGTTTGGTGAAGACGGTAGATCTGCGGTCACAGTTGGGCTCGGCCCCCAGCCTGGAGCAGCCTCGGGGGCAGGGTCCCAGGGTGGTGCACCTCTGGGCTCTGCACCCAACGCCCTCATGGTTCCTACTCCAACTGGCAGCACAAGCTGTTTGAGGGCACCTAGGGGCAGGGGCCTGGTGAGAGGCCCTGAGTGAGGCCAGGGTGTGGGAGGGCCTGGTGAGAGGTCCTGAGTGAGGCGGGGTGGTGGGAGGGCCTGCTGAGAGGCCCTGAGTGAGGCCGGGGGTGGGAGGGCCTGGTGAGAGGCCCTGAGTGAGGCCAGGGTGTGGGAGGGCCTGGTGAGAGGCCCTGAGTGAGACGGGAGGGGAGGGTGGGGGGGCAGGACGAGGGAGGCGGGGGTACTGGGGTTCGGTCCAGGCTGCCCACTGAGTTCCCGCGGGTCAGCTCTGCCACTGTCCGGCTCTGTCAGCTGGCCGAGCACTGAGGGGAGGACGGGGTAAGAGGACCGCCCACGTCTGCCCCCTCTCCAGCCCATGTTGTCTAAGCCCTTTATTTCAATAGATCATACTGCGCCTCCCCCCCTTGCAGGAAGTCTGCCCCCTGCCCCCCGTTTTGAAGGTCACCTGTCTCGGTTGCTGCCTTCAAGTCGCCATCTTCTGCATCTTGAAGCTGACGGGCTGAAGATGCACTTAAAGACCCTTTTCCTAAAACGGCACAGAAGCAGGCCTTTCGGTGCGCGGTGAGCGGTGAGTGTGCACTGGAGGTCCCGGAGATGAAGCCAGGCCTGTCTCCGCTCAGGGAAACCTCTTTCCTGGTTGCGTATTCATTCCACTGCCTCGAATTGATTTAAAGAAACAGGAGTATGTGGGTGACAAACTATTTGAACTGTCACTGAAGCGTCCCTGATGCTGAGAACCTGGTAGCAGTTTTGGAGAAGCAGTCAGCTGACCTGCATGGAAGTGTGATGGGGCTGGGAGGGAGTCGGGTCGGACGGAGATCTATCACTCGGTCATGGCAAGGAGGCAAATCCACCTTCCCCGACGCTCCAACTTACGGAGAACCAAGTGCAGTTTCTCAGGAGTCGGTGGACATGAAGCCATTAGACTAGTGGTTCTCAACCTGTGGGTCGCGACCTATTTGGTGGTCGAAGGACCCTTTCATAGGGGTCGCCTGAGACCATCCTGCAGATCAGATATTTACATGACGATTCATAACAGTAGTGACATGACAGTTATGAAGTAGCAACAAAAATAATCTCATGGTTGGGTCCCAACATGAGGAGCTGTGTTTAAAGGGCCAGCAGACTGAGAACCACTGGATTAGACGGAGGCCAACAGCCAGGAACTGAGCACAGGTTCAGGGGTTCCCTCCAGTGGGAGGCGGCTGATGCACTCGGGGGCTTCTGAGTTTTTACACTTTGGGGACGTTGAGCTTTCAATCGTGCAGCTCTCGTACTAAGAGGAGCAGACGCTGGAACTGGCCACCGAGAGCGCGTCCTGTGCAGAGGCGCCGGCACAGGTGTCCCTTGAGGGGCCGGTGGCTGTTCAGGCTGGCGGGCCACTCCACCTGCATGTCCACGACTTCGCTTTGCTGCCGTGGAGAGAAAGCAGTGGTAGACGGACAGACATAAGTGGAACGCATGTTCCAATAAAACGTTATTTACCAGGACAGGAGTGGGCAGTGGCTGAGGTTTGCTGAGTCCTTGGCCATCTTGGCTGTGAAAGCTGACCTAGGACCAGCTCCCCAAAAACAGGCCGCCAGACAGCTCCCCGCGGACAGGCCCCCGGACAGCTCCCCGTGGAAAGGCCCCTGGCGCTCCTTCTCTCCAGATGGAAACCCACAACCTGTGAGCAGGCTTCACACACTAAGGGGTTCCTCATTGCCCTTTTATCCTAAAAGGTAACTAAAAGGGCGATTCGTTGCGGGGCCTATGTGGGCCGGCCAGCGGGTTCCATGAAGCACAGCCTGACCACGCTGCTGGCGGCCTCGGGCACCGACTCCCCAGCCCACAGCGGGAGCCCGGCGCAGGCCGCCACCCACCCGCAGCCCCCGGACCGGACCCATATGGCAGCTGTGGCGGCAGGGCGGGGCGCATGCCCTCGCCTGAGGAGATGGAGGAGGAGGCGATCGCCAGTGCCCTCAGGAACGAGACGGAGGACATGGACTTCCTGTCTGGGCTGGAACTGGTCGATCTGCTGGACCCCCGGCAACCGGACTGGCCCCTGGAACCAGGGCTCTGCTCACCCTGGCGGGGGCTAGGACTGTGCCCTCAATCTGGCCCTGGGCCCTCCATTTTTGGGGTGGCAGCCATGTGCTCAGGAGAGTGCCTTCTTCCCAGAAGCCCAGGCCCCTGCTGGCCACGCCCTGGATTTCTTTGAACTAACCAATGACAATCAAGGGTCGTGCGTGCCATAGAGATGACCACATCCTGTGTAACAAGACCCGACTCGAGCCTGGCCAATCGGCAGGGCCCACAGTCCCTTCCCCTGCCCTTTCTATAAAACCCACAATCCCATCAGGCCTTGCTCTCTCTCGGCCACTGGGGCTTACCGTTGCATTGGGGAGTGTCGTTGGGGAGCCGAACTAGTTCGAAATGAAGGACTCTTTGCTTTTGCATCAGACTCACTGGCTCCCTGGTGGGCACTTTGGGAACCTTGAAATCTGGGCACAACAGCGTGCAGTAAACAAGATTTCAAGAAAAACAATTTGACCTATAACTAGAGGCCTGGTGCCCAGATTTGTGCACCAGTGGGGTCCCTTGTCCCTCTCACTATCGGGAACCCCTCAGGACATGTCCGAGCCCCACAGGCCAGAGGAGGGACCCCCATGGAGGCCTCTAGTATGCATATAAGATTTTTGGTGAATCTCTTCCTGCCCTCCCCCAACCCCTTCCCTCTGAGATTCATCAAGCTGTTCCATGGTTCCATGCCTGTGCATTGAGCCTCTGCCCCCTGGTGCTCACTGCTTATCATAGCACTGGTCCAACTTTCGCTTAGGCTTTTATATATTTACATGTTATGTGCAATAAACATTAATATTTCAAGAAGAACTTTTTAAAAAGAACTAGAGGCCGGGTGCACGGATTCGTGCACCAGCGGAGTCCCTCGTCCTAGCCTGGGACCTCTCACAGTCCAGGACCCCTCAGGGCAAGTCGCACTGCCGGTTTCAACCCCATCCCTGCAGGTAGGCTGAGGGACCCAACCGGGGGCCTCTAGTGTGCCTATAAGATCTTTGGTGCATCTCTTCTCGCCTTCCCCCTTCCTCCTTCCCTCTGAGGTTCATCTGTCTGTTCCATTTTTCCATGCCTGAGCTTTGAGTGTCTGACCCCTGGTGGTCAGTGCACATCATAGCACTGGTCCAAGGGTAGCTTAGAACTTTATATACACTGAGTGGCTAGATTATTATGACCACCTGATGTGTGTAGGCAAATAAGCCATACACTGCATTGTTTGGGATATGGAAGCTGAAGGCCTGGTCGAACGCCTTTGCTGTCTGCAGTTACCAAGATAAAACATCTCCAATTTGCACAGGAACACAAGGATTGGATAAGTTGAGCATTGGAAAAAAGTCATGTGGTCAGAAGAATCATGTTTCCAGTTGCATCAGCAGATGGCAGAGTGAGGATTTGGTGGAAACAACATGAAAGCATGCACCCCACATGCATGAGTACAGCCCTTCAAGCTGGTGGGGGCAGTGTTATGGTTTGGGGCATGTTTTCCTTGGCATGATTTAGGCCCTTTAATTTGCGTGGAACAACATCTGAATAGCACAACATACCTAAGTTCATCCTATCCTGTTGATGGCGTATCCCAAAGGCGTCTTCCAACAAGACAGTGTTCCATGATGGTGCTCGTATGGTGCAGGAGTAGTTTCAACAACATGAGGGAGAATTTACCTTGCTTATGTGGCCCCCACAATCACCAGATCTCAATCCAATTGAGCATTTGT
The DNA here is from genome assembly GCF_964212035.1 of Myotis nattereri. Lineage (NCBI taxonomy): Eukaryota > Metazoa > Chordata > Mammalia > Chiroptera > Vespertilionidae > Myotis > Myotis nattereri. Next base: position 16,408,751 of record NC_138085.1, read on the forward strand.
GGGACGAAGTTAAAAGAGCCACCAGGCAGCTGTTTCCACAACCCTCAAATCTCACAGAACTGGACAGTGCTATTCATCAGGCATGGTGTCAGATTCCTCACATCACCTTTTAACATCTCGGGGAGCCAAGGCCAAGAGGATTCACCGCAGTACTGAAGGCAAAAGGTGGCCCAACGAAATACTGATGGTGTTGTCATAATAATCTGGCCACTCAGTGTATATAGACTAGTGGCCCGGTGCCCAAAATTCGTGTGTGGGGGCGGTGCGGTGTCCATCAGCCCTGCCTGCACCCTCTCCAATCTGGGACCCCTTAGGGGTGGTCTGACTGCTGGTTTGGGCATGATTTCTGGGATCAGGCCTAAACTAGCAGTCAAACATCCCTCTCACCATCCAGGACCTCTGGCTCCTAACTACTCACCTGCCTGATTGCCCCTAACCACTCTGCCTGCAGGCCTGTGTACCCTCAGCAGCCCCCCAGCCATCTGTCTTACCCTCAACCTCCCCCCACTGCCCGTCTGCTCACCCACAACTGGCCCCCAATGCTGGCCTGCTCACCCCCAATTGCCCACAATTACCAGCCTGCTCCCCCCCGTCTGCCTTTCCTGCTGGCCTGCTTGCCCCCCAGGTAACCCCCCTGATGGCCTGCTTGCTCCCACGTGCCCTCTCCTCCTGGCCTAATCACCCCTGACTGCCTCTGCCTCGGCCCCACTACCATGGCTTTGTCCCAAAGGACATCTAGAACAGGGGTCCTCAAACTACGGCCCGCGGGCCACATGCAGCCCGCCGAAAACATGTATCTGGCCGGCCGGGTGGTTTGCCCCCACTGCGTGTCCTGCTTAGCAGCCAACTCGTCCCGTGACCGCAGTGCACATGTGTGGAATGTCTGAGGGACAGTGAACTGGCCCCCTGTTTAAAATGTTTGAGGACCTCTGATCTAGAAGGTCTCCTGGTCTAATTAACATATTAACCTTTTATTAGTAAAGATGTTATGTGCAATGAACATTCATATTTCAAGAAAGACTTTTAAACATAATATTCCATGTAATAAACGTTAATATTTGTAGGAAAAAAGATTTAAAATATAATAATATTACCAAAACTATACTAACATAGTATATCACAAAAGTTGTAGGAAATATTTAAAATCTGCAAATAACAGGATTGCTTCTATTATATTCTAAAATAGTTTTTGTTCTGGCTCTATTTTCTGTTCATCCGTTTACGTTTTTCATTATATTGCACAAACGAGTGAGCTCACATGATATTTGTCTTTCTCTGACTGGCTTATTTTGCTCCCTAGGTCCATCCGTGCTTTTGCAAATGGTAAAAGTTCCTTCTCTTTTACGGCAGCGTAGTATTCCATTGTATAGACATACCACAGTTTTCTAATCCACTCATCTGCTAAGTGCGGCACTTAGGCTGTTTCCAAATCTTAGCTCTTGTACATTGTGCTGCTATGAACAGAGGGGTGCATATGTCCTTTCTGATTGGTGTTTCTGATTTCTTGGGATATAGTCCTAGAAGTGGGATTACTGGGTCCAAAGGGAGTTCCATTTTTAATTTTTTGAGGAAAATCCACACTGTCTTCCACAGTGGTTGCACCAGTCTGCATTCCCACAGCAGTGCAAGAGGGTTCCTTTTTGTCCCCATCCTCGCCAGCACTTGTGTTTGTTGATTTGTTGATGATAACCATTCTGACAGGTGTGAGATGGTATGTCCTTGTTGTTTTGATTTGCATCTCTCTGATGATGATTGTCTGATACTTTGCTGCCTATGGATTCATCTGCCTATGGATATATGTCTGATATTTGCTGCCTATGGATTCTTCTAAGATTGTTATGGTTTCCCGCCTTATGTTTAAATCCTTTATCCATTTTGAGTTTATTTTTGTGTTTGGTGAAAGTTGGTGGTCTAGTTTCTCTCTTTCTTTTTTTTGCTTGTATCCATCCAATTTTCCCAACACCATTTATTGAAGAGACTATCTTGACTCCATTGTATATTGTTGTCTCTTTTGTCAAATATGAATTGAGTTTAATGGCCTGGGTTGATTTCTGGATTCTCTGTTTGATTTCATTAGTCTACACGTCTGTTCTTGTGCCAGTACCAGGCAGTGTTGAGAACTGAGGCTTTGTAATATGGCTTAATATTTGGTATTGTTAGCCCTCCAACCTTGTTGTTCTGTCTCAGGATTGCTGTGGCTATTCGGGGTCTTTTTAAATTCCATAGGAATTTTTGAATAGTTTGTTGTAGGTCTGTGAAATGTTCCGTTTGTTTCTTAATGGGATTTTCATTGAACCATTGCTACCAGTGGTGTGGACATGTTAATGATGTTGATTCTACCAATCCATGAACACGGTATATCCTTCCATTTATTTATGTCTTCCTCTATCTCTTTTTTCAACATCCTGTAGTTTTCCGAGTACAGGTGATTTACCTCGTGAGTTAAGTTTATTCCTAGGTATCTTAATTTTTTGGGTGCAGGGGTAAATGGGATTGTTGTATTAGTTTCTCTCTGTGTGAGTTCATTATTGGTGGATTTTCTGAAACAGTCTGAGGAGTATACTAGTAGGTGTTAGTTCTTCTTTGAATGTTTGGTAAAACTCCCCTGTGAAGCCATCTCTTGGATGTTTAGTGACTTTGACTATGTTTTCATATGTCTCTTGGCCTTCGTTGTGTCCTCTTTGTTTCTTTTTTTTTTTTTTTACAGTTTTTTTAATATTTTTTTAAGTCTTATTGCTTAAAGTATTAGAAATGGTATAACATATGTGTCCTTTTTTTTCAACCCGCCCTTGACACGCTCCCGTACTCCCCTACCCCTCAGTGTCTTATGTCCATTGGTTATGCTTATATGCATGCATACAAGTCCTTCCGTTGTATGTACCCCACTCCCTCCTGCCCCCCAACCCTTTCCGGCCTTCCCGCTGCAGTTTGACAATCTGTTTGAGGCAGCTCTGCCTCTGTATCTGTTATTGTTCAAAAGATTATAATGGTCTCTATTATCCATGAATGAGTGAGATCATGTGGTACTTTTCCTTCATTGACTGGCTTATTTCACTTAGCATAATGCTCTCCAGTTCCATCCATGCCGCTGCAAATGGTAAGAGTTCCTTCTTTTTTACAGCAGCATAGTATTCCATCGTGTAGGTGTACCACAGTTTTCTAATCCATTCATCTACTGATGGGCACTTAGGCTGTTTCCAGATCTTAGCTATGATGAATTGTGATGCTATGAACAGAGGGGTACATATATCCTTTCTGATTGGTGTTTCTGGTTTCTTGGGATATATTCCTAGAAGAGGGATCACAGGGTCAAGTGGAAGTTGCATTTTTAGTTTTTTGAGGAAACTGCATACTGTCTTCCATAGTGGCTGCACCAGTCTGCATTCCCACCAGCAGTGCACGAGTGTTCCTTTTTCTCCACATCCTCTCCAGCACTTGTCGTTTGTTGAATTGTGGATGATAGCGAGTCTGACAGGTGTGAGATGATACCTCATTGTTGTTTTGATTTGCATCTCTCAGATGATTAGTGACTTTGAGCATGTTTTCATATGTCTCTTGGCTTTCTGAATGTCCTCTTTTGAAAGGTGTCTATTTAGATGGGCAAAGGCCCATTTTTTGATTGGATTGTTTATCTTCCTTTTGTTAAGTTGTATGAGTTCCCTATGAATTTTGGAGATTAGGCCCTTATCAGATATGACATTGGCAAATATGTTTTCCCACGCAGTGGGTTTTCTCGTTGTTTTGTTGATGGTTTCTTTTGCTGTGCAGAAGCTTTTTATTTTGATATGAGTCCCATTTGTTCATTTTCTCTTTAGTTTCAAGTGCCCTAGGAGCTGTATCAGTGAAGAAATTGCTTCGGCATATGTCTGAGATTTTATTGCCTTTGGATTCTTCTAGAATTTTTATGGTTTCCCGTCGTACATTTAAGTCCTTTATCCATTTTGAGTTTATTTTTGTGTTTGGTGTAAGTTGGTGGTCTAGTTTCATTTTCTTGCATATATCTGTCCAATTTTCCCAACACCATTTATTGAAGAGACTATCTTGACTCCGTTGTATGTTTTTGCCGCCTTTGGCAAATATTAATTGAGCATATTGGTTCGGGCCGATTTCTGGGCTCTCTGTTCTATTCCATTGATCTATATGCCTGTTTTTGTGCCAGTACCAGGCAGTTTTGAGAACAGTGGCTTTGTAATACAACTTGATATCTGGTATTGATATCCCACCTACTTTGTTCTTTCTCAGGATTGCTGCAGCTATTTGGGGTCTTTTTTTATTCCAGATGAATTTGTGGAGAGTTCGTTCTAGATCTGTGAAGTATGTCGTTGGTATTCTAATGGGAAGTGCGTTGAATTTATAGATTGCTTTGGGTGGTATGGACATTTTAATGATGTTGATTCTACCAATCCATGAACATGGTATGTTCTTTCATCTGTTTATGTCTTCCTCTATCTCTTTTTTCAACGTCCTGAAGTTTTCTGAGTAGAGGTCTTTTACCTCTTTAGTTAAGTTTATTCCTAGGTAGCTCAATTTTTTTGGTGCGATGGTAAATGGGATTGTTTTTTTTTTAGTTTCTCTTTCTGAAAGATCACTGTTGGTGTATAGAAATGCCTCAGATTTCTTGGGGGTTAATTTTGTATCCTGCTACATTGCAAAATTCGTGTATTAAGTCTAGTAGTTTTTTGATGGAGTCTCTAGGGTTTTGTATGTATAATATCATGTCGTGTGCAAGTAAGGACAGTTTTACTTCCTCTTTTCCAATTTGGATGCCTTTTATTTCTTCTTCTTGTCTAATTGCAATGGCTAATACTTCCAGTACTATGTTGAACAGGAGTGGTGAGAGTGGGCATCCCTGTCTTGATCCTGTCCTTAGGGGAAATGGTGTTAGTTTTTGTCCATTGAGTATGATGTTGGCTGTGGGCCTGTCATATATGGCTTTTATTATGTTGAGGTATGATCCTTCTACTCCCACGTTGCTGAGAGTTTTTATCAAAAATGGGTGTTGGATTTTGTCAAATGCTTTTTCTGCATCAATTGATATGACCATATGATTTTTTTGTTTCAGTTTGTTTATGTGACGTATCACGTTTATTGATTTGCGGATATTGTACCATCCTTGCATCCCTGGGATAAATCCTACTTGGTCATTGTGTATGATCTTTCTGATGTACTGCTGGATCCGATGTGCCAATATTTGGTTGAGGATTTTGGCATCTATGTTCATGAGGGATATTGGCCTGTAATTCTCTTTCATTGTGTTGTCTTTACCTGGTTTTGGTATTAGAGTGATGCTGGCTTCATAGAATGAGATTGCAAGTGTTCCTTCCTCTTGAATTTTTTGTAGTAGTCTGAGGAGGATAGGTTTTAGTTCTTCCTTAAATGTTTGGCAAAACTCCCCTGTGAAGCCGTCTGGTCCTGGGCTTTTTTTTGCTGGAAGTGTTTTGATGACTGCTTCAATTTCTTCCATAGTTATTGGCCTATTGAGATTTTTAGATTCTTCCTGATTGAGTGTTGGAATGTTGTATTTTTCTAGGAATGTGTCCATTTCCTCCAGGTTGTCTAGTTTGTTGGAGTTAAGCTGTCCATAGTGTTTTTTAACAATCATTTGTATTTCTGTGCGGTCTGTTGTTATTTTGCCTCTATCGTTTCTGGTTTTCTTTATTTGGGTCCTCTCTATTTGTTTCTTGGTGAGCCTGTCTAGAGGCTTGTCAATCTTGTTTATCCTTTCAAAGAACCAGCTCTTGGTTTCATTGATTTTCTGTATTGTTTGTGTTTTTTTGTTTGTTTGTTTGTTTGTTTTGGTCTCTATGTCATTTATTTCTGCTCTAATCTTTATTATCTCCTTCCTTCTGCTCACTCTGGGGTTTTCTTGTTGCTCTCTTTCTAATTCTTTGAGTTGTAGAGATAGATGATTTACTACCATTTTTTCTTGTTTTTTGAGATAGGCCTGTAGAGCTATAAACTTCCCTCTCAGGCCTGCTTTCATTGCGTCCCATAGGTTTTGGATTGTTGTGTTTTCATTGTCATTAGTTTCCAGGATGTTTTTAATTTCTTCTTTGATCTCATTGGTAACCCAATCAATATTTAATAACATGCTATTCAGCTTCCAAGTGTTTGAGTATTTTCGGTTGTTTTTATTGTAGTTTATTTCTAATATTATGCTGTCGTGGTCTTAGATGATGCTTGGTATGATTTCAATCTTCTTGAATTTGGGGAGACTTTGTTTGTGACGCAATATGTGGTCTATTTTTGAATGCGTCTTATGAGCACTTGAGTCGAATGTATATTCCGTGGCTTTGGGGTGAAGCGTTCTGAAGATGTCAATTAAGTCCATCTGATCTGGTGAGTCATTTAGAATTGCTATTTCTTTGCTGAGTGTTTGTCTAGAGGATTTATCCAGTGATGTCAGTGTTGTATTAAAGTCCCCTATTTTGATTGTATTGTTGTCAATCTCTCCTTTGATATCTTCCAGGAGTTTTTTTTATGTATTTGGGTGCTCCTGCATTGGGTGCATATATGTTTACCAGGGTTATATCTTCTTGTTGTATTGATCCCTTTAAGTATTATGAAGTGGCCTTCCTTATCTCTTGTTATGGCCTTCACTTTGAGGTCTATTTTGTCTGATATAAGTATTGCTACCCCAGCTTTCTTTTCCTTTCCTATTGCCTGAAAGATATTTTTCCATCCCTTCACTTTCAGTCTGTGTGAGTCCGTTCTAATGAGGTGGGTCTCTTGTAGACAGCAAATGTATGGGTCATAGTTTTTATCCATTCAGCCACTCGATGTCTTTTGGTTGGAGCATTTCATCCATTTAGGTTTAAAGTTATTATTGAGAGCTATTTGTTTGTAGCCATTTCTTTTTTTGTGTGTGGCTCTTTTCTTTCTGAGCTTTTTGTTTCTTCTTTTTACAACAGTCCCTTGAGCATTTCTTGCATTGCTGGCTTGGTGGTGATAAACTCCCTTAGCCTTTTTTTGCCTGTGAAGCTTCTTATTTCCCCTTCAATTTTGAATGGTAGCCTTGCTGGATAGAGTATTCTTGGATTCAGTCCTTTGCTTTGAATAAGTTTGTAAAATTCCGTCCATTCTTTTCTGGCCTGATGTGTTTCTGTTGAGAAATCATTTGATAATCTAATGGGAGAGACCTTGTATGTCACTTTCCGTCTCTCTCTTGCAGCCTGTAAGATTCTCTCTTTGTCCTGAACATTTGCCATGGTAATTATGATGTGTCTTGGTGTGGGTCTTTTCGGCTTCACCTTGTTTTGGACTCTCTGTGCTTGTGTGACTTTTTTCTTCCCCACCTCAGGGAAGTTTTCTGATATGATTTCTTCGAATAGGTTTTCTAATCCTTGTTCCTCTTTCTGTTGTTCTGGCACCCCTATTTTTCGTATGTTGTTTCGTTTCATGTTGCCCCAAAGCTCCCTTAGGCTCACCTCCTGTCTTTTAATTGATTTCTCCAAGTGCAGTATAGTTTGGGTGTGTTTTGCTTCCTTGTCTTCTAATTCACTAATTCGGTCCTCCGCTTCTGCTAGTCTACTGTTGATACTTTCAATGGTGTTTTTTATTGCAGCTATATCACTCTTCATTTCTTCTTGGGTCTTACTTAAGTTGTTGATTTTTTCATCTGTTTCTTCTTGCTTCTTGTATATGTTGTTGATTTTTTCCTCCGTCTGGTTTATGCACTCTAGGACCCTTAGTCTGAAATCTTTTTCTGTCATGCTGCATGCCTGGGTTTCACTTAGCTGCTTTTCTGGCGAGTCCTCCTTTTCTTTCCTTTGGGGGTTTCTCTGTCTACCCATGTTTAATCTCACTGCCATATCGAGACATTGAGTCATTCAGTGGATGCTCCCTGGGTGGCAGTCGCTCCTTGGGCTGTGGTTGCTCCTTGGGCTGTTGCAGGAGCAGATGATTCACAGTTGGCAGCAGCTCCTCTGGTGGGTGCTGTTCACAGCTTTGGAGGCTCTTCTGGCTGGTGGGGGGAGATTCACATACAGCTGCTGATCCTCAGAGGGTGTGGTGATCAGGAGGCTGCTGTTGCTTGGGTTTGCTGCGTTGATTTCAGGGCACATAATACAACACAACAAGGCACATGTACCAGGCACAATTTCTCTAGTAGGTGGGTAATTACAAGGCAATTGCTGAATCCAGTGCAAAGTAGGTTGATAACTGAGCCAAAGTGACTCTCAGCTTCCAATAGCCAATTCTATGCTAAAGTTTTTACAGGCTGGGTTACTCTTCAATCTTCTCTTAAGGCTTCTCCTCGCTAGCATCTGTGTGTCCTCTTTCGGAAAATATCTATTTAGGTCCTTTGCCCATTTTTCGATTGGATTGTTTACCTTCCTTTTGTTAAGTTGTAGGAGTTCTCTGTAAATTTTGGAGAATTAACCCTTATTGGAGATAACATTGGCAAGTGTGTTCTCCCATGCAGTGGGCTTTCTTGTTCTTTTGGTTGATGCTTTATCTTTTGATGGAGTCCCGTTTGTTTCTTTTCTCCTTAGTTTCCATTGGCCTAGGAGCTGCATGGGTCAAGATATTGCTATACTTTATTTTAAAGACTTCAAATAAATTCAAACTTTGAGAAAATTTGATGTAGTTAAGTAATTCCATTAGTGTGTTGAAAACATTCAACCATTCAAACATTCCATTTTATACATAATTTTTATATCTGCAGAATTCTAATTTCTCTTTTTAAAAGTCAATTTCTGTTGACTTAGGAGAAAAAGGGAGAGGGAGAGATAGAAACATCAATGATGAGAGAGAATCATTGACCACCTGCCTCCTGCACGCCCCACAGTGGGGATTGAACTGGGCGTGTGCCCTGACCAGGAATTGAACAGCAACATTCTGCTTCCTAGGTCGACGCTCCACCCCTGAGTCATGCCGGCTTGGCTAATTTCTCTTTTTTAAGTTCTATTTGAACATAATGTCGTGGTCATGGCTTGCTCTCCAGGTTTATGTTTAGTGAAAAGGCTCCAATTGGGAGTTTACAGGTTAAATGTATTATTTATTCAATTAGGAGTAGCCCCTGTCTATGGGCGCTGGCCTCTGTGAAGTCATGGTTCCCTCCTGCACATCTGCGCCCCTCCTGGAGGCTTCTAGCATTTAGTGTTTTCCTTCAGCAGTGACACGTGTTTACGACACTCTGACCTGTCGGGCCAAGCTCACCAGCACCCACAATTGAAGGCGCTCCCCATAACCTGCTCTACCCCCCTCCCCCAGGGTTCCTCTTCCAGCCCCTGTTCCTCAGAGTTTGATCTTTTCCATCTAGTGGCTTTGTGGCCGGTCACGGCTGCTGGGTCTCTGGGTCTTCCTTCCCAGATCCCACAGGACTGCGTCTGGCAGGCCTCCCTTCCGACTGCCCCTTCCACAGGGCTCCACGCCCCCACCTGGTGCTGCTCCCACCTCCTCCTCCAGGCTCAGCTGCGCTCCAGAATGAGGGCTGTGGGATGTGCAGCGCTGCAGACAGATGTGCGGTGCTCTGTTTCCAAGAGCTAGACAGCTGCTGGCTGAGGCGGTCCCCCTGGACTGAGAAGGTGAGAGGGTGGCTCACAGGCAGGTCCCAGTGCTGTGGCCGTTGCTCTGGGCTGCAGCAAGCAGTCCGCGTGGCTCTGTGCCAACCCTACACACGCAGACCCGGTCTTACAGGGTATGTCCCGTGGCCGTGAGTGTCCTACCAGGTGTGCCTTGTTGCGCTGGTTTTAAAAGGACTGACTCTTTCAGCATAAACGCCTCAGCTGGCTGACAAGAAGGGTCCCTGAGAGGAGCGCGCTGCCACAATGGTCAGGTTTGTGCGATGACTCTGGGTCTGCTTCACTCCTGCAGGTGGGAGCTCCCTCTCAGGAGGCCGCGCTGAGGAAGTTCCATGACGTCTATAGAAAGGGAAGCGGAGGCACAGAGGGTGGCAGCCAGCTCACCATCCTTGCCCTTTTGTATGACTTCCACCTGGTACAGTCTCTCCGCATCTCCTACATGTTGGAAAAACTGACTGGAACTTTCACAGAGAAAGATAAGGAACTGATCCTGTTCAGGCTGAGAAATGGGGATTTTCATTGAGAAAACACGATGCTATGTCCCTGGCAATGATCAGAGAGACCAGGGCAAAGCCAGCGGGGCAGGCAGCACGTTCCGGGACCAGACCAGGGACGGTGGGTCCCTCGACCTGCCTCCTAAGTGCCTAAGTGCGCAGATGCTGAGCAGCAGGTGAAATAAGTGGGGAAATGCTGTGTGCCATGCCCTAGCCATCTGTTATCGTTTGTTCCTAGGATGAAGATGTTTTTGTCATGAGTGTGTGAGCAAACCTTATTCCTTTACTAAAACTCGGGTCTTTTGTGAGTTAAGAATCGATTTAATTCACACTCATCTGTTCAACAAATGTTCACTGAGGAAGGCCGTGTGGCTCGGGGCTCAGGTGTCAGCGACCTGGACTTCTGGCTCAGCAGTGGACAGCAATGTAACCTGAGTCTTCCAAGCCTCAGTATCCCCTTGTAGAACACAGGGCTGAGCAGAGCTCCTGCCTCTTTTCCTTTTGTGCAGATAAGAGATAGGGGAGGGCAGGGGAGCCCTGAGGGATGTGTGAGGAGCCGGGAGAGGGTGCGTGTGGGGCCCACAGGGGAGCAGGGCAGAGGCCGTTGCAAGGACTTGGGCGTTGATCCTGGAGGCACCTGGAGGGTTCTGAGTGGGAAAATGGACTGGGAAGGGTTCGTGCTAACGGTCACCCTGGCTACAACGTAGAAGACGGAGGTGGTCAGGCAGGAAGACCCCCTTCAGGGGTCAGAGATGGTGGTGGGAGGATTAGCTCTGTGGTAGTGGACGTGGGTGTGGGAGAGGGTGTGGGAGTTGGAACTGACCAGGCGGAGAATGGGTGGGAGGGAAGGCGGGGTCAGCGCATGTTCTCAGCTGGGCCTTTAGTGGACAGCACTACATGCAGGAGACACAGGCTCAGAAGGGAGGATGGGACCATCCTGAAACCGGAAATGCTCACTGGGATGTGCTGTGGTCTGAGCCCTCTGAGGACGCACAGCCCTTAACATACGCAGTGGACACTGTGAATGGGTGGGTGTGATGCTGTGTGAATGCTCTCACTGAAAAGTGAATACTTGGAGAAATCTCAGACAGGGCTCTCTGGGAGGTCTCTGAATTGTGCTTGCGACTTTTCTCTCAGTGTGACATTCTTTCCAGTTGAAAAGTTAAACAGTGTACAGGCCAGGGGTGGGGAAGGAATGGCCAATGTCGTGGAGAGGAGGGGTGGCTCAGAGCCCAGGGCCAGGAGGGAGGAGTGCAGGGAGGGGGGAGAACTAGTGAGAGGAGGGGGGTGGAGGGGAGCAGGAGAGGGAAGGGGAGCTCTGTGGGTAGTGGTCCAGGCCCCGGTGGAGGTCTGGCGGGAGTCCGGTGCCGGGTCATGTTAAAAGGCTGCAGAGACTGGAGTGGGGATGGTCTGCCTGCGACCATCGGGTTTATCAGCAGTGGTGGCCACGTGCAGAGTTGGTTTGTTTCTTCCCAAGTTGAAGTGATGACCATTTGAAATGGATGGCTCTCTCTTTCTTTTCTTTATGTTTTTAAGGTTCGCTGTGTGCTGGAAACGATGTTGGTTCTGAAGAACAGTGGCGTGCAGAGGATTCCGGGCTGTGAGCCTGAGCCTGTGGAGAAACTGAGGAAATTGCTGAGAGGGGAAGTGAGTTCCCTGTGGACGTGGACCCACTGTGGAAGGCTGGGAGGTAGTTGGAGCCGCGAGTCGGGTGCCCGGCCTGGTCAGCAAGAGTTGTGAGGGAGCGAATTGCAGCTGTGTTTCTGCGGTGAGACCCTGTGAGAGGCCCGTGTGCAGCGTGTCCCTGTGAGATCAGCATCCCCCACACTTAGCCGGTGGTGCTGGACTCGGCTGTGCAGCAGAATCACCATAGACCTTCTGATCACTTTGGAAGAGGGCCCACCAGGTCCGGAGGCGTTAGCCCAGCAGGAGAGGGGCTTGTCTATGTAACCTCCCCAGGTATTTTTACGTGGGCCACAGCAGAGACCCACTGCCATCTCCAGTCAGGGCGTCCTCTACCCTTACTTCTTTATTCATTTTTCTGAGGAGAATTCTTATTTTATATATACTTTTATTGACTTCACAGAAAACTGGAGACGGAGCACGAAAGAGAAACGCCAATGATGAGAACCATTGAATGGCTCTCTCCTGGACACCCCGCATTGGGGATGGAGGCCACAACTGGGACATGGGCCCCAACCTGGAAGCCAACCATAACTGCCTGGTTCTGGTTCATAGGTTGACACTCAACCACTGAACCAGGCCGACAAGGCTGGGGTGCCGGTAAACCTGCTTGTATAAAGAAAAGAATGGTATTGCTGGTTTAGTTAGCTTCAAGGTATTCTTTGAAACTATTGGAGAAGTTGCTAAGAATTGATAACTGAAAATTTGAGAATGACTTTCCACTGCCTAATGGAACCCACTTTTTCTTTAAATCCTATGGCAAGGATGTGCTTATTGATTTGAGAGAGAGAATCATTGATGTGAGAGAAAAGCATCAGTTGGTTGCCTCTCATACACACTCCCACTGGAGACTGAACGCCCAACCTAGGTATGAGCCCTGACCGGGAATTGAACCCACAGCCTTTCCGTGTAGAGAATGAGGCTCCAGCAAACTGATCCACACCGGCCATGTCGTGGACCAATTTTTAGGAAAGAAAACTTTCTGTGACTCCTAACCTTTGTGCATATCTGTGGTCCAAAATACAGCTCAGTCCATGGGAGTTCATGGAACACCTTGATGACTTTGAGTTGAGTGAATGAGATGCAATGTGTGCAATGTGCTCATCACTGTGCCAGGCTTGTGCTCACTCTTTGTGGTTTCAGTCGGCCTCATCCTGTTTTCTGTGTCATTCTTATGTATTTTCCTTAAAAATAGCACTAGGTTCATAAATTTTGCATCGTTTCTCTAAAATGTTGGCCCTGAAAACGGGGAGCAGAGAGTTTGAAATTTTATCATCCAGTTTATATCCCTTTGGCATAAGCTCATCAATTCAACTGTTCTTGAAATCTTGATTTGCATAATGATAAATAATTTTCATTATCGCAAGGTTCCTTAAAGTATATGTTATCTGCTGTGTTCTCACTTCAGGTCACTGAATCTATAAATTTGTTTCCAGGTTAGATCACATTTCGTTGGACACTAATTGAAATCTCATCATGCTGCCCACAAATGAAGGCGGTTAGTTTTATGGAATAGCTTCTGTACGAGGAATTGATTGAGATAGTTATGAAAAAGTCACCACTTTAGGTGGGATTTTTTTCAGATTTGTTCTTTTGTTCGGGGCAGGAATAGACTGCTGGGGACTCGCTATGATTACAAGGAATATGAATGGTGCTCTGTTAACCATGATTGTTCTGTTCTAATGAGGGAAAGCACGTTCTGATCTGGTGGAGAGTTGTCCGCCCTGGGACATGGGAGCTAACAAGGGAATGCAGGCCACCCTCCTTTCTGAGAAAGGCCTAGATCAGCAACCTCATTGCCTGTAATCTGGTCCCGGAGCCACCCGGCCTCTGCCAACACCCAGCCCGAGTTGCCTGTAACCTGTAACCACTATACCTTGCTACTTTCCCAGGCCTGAAATGTCTGCTTTCCCGTGGGATCTTTGTCCTTCTACCCAAGATAAGCAGCTGGCTTATTGGGGGTGTGGGACTGGGGGTATAGCAGACGTCTGTGGGTGACCTAATGCTCTCTCCTTCTGCTGCATTGATGGAATAAATGATCTCAACCCTGTCTCTGCTTCATTGGCTCAAGGAGTGACCAGCAGCCCGGACCCATTGCTTGTCCAGATTCACTTTCAGTAATTTTATAACAGTCATTGGAGCTGGATAATGAATCGAAATGCTAATCAGTACTCTCCCCCCACCCCCAATCTAAGTCCAAAGATTTCATCTACTTTAAACAATTTAAATTTGTCTTAAATTAACAATGAGTTTTTTAATTCACCCAAGTAAACCATTACTAGTTTAGAAATAATTGATTGGCAGCCTAAATGTTTAAATTCTGTTCTGAGGGTGCCTGTATATTTGTTCTCTAAATGTCTTTCTTGCATGTGCTAATTTAGTACTCCTTGCACAGAAAGCTATGTACAAAGTCCTTTTGTTAAAATATTTTCCAGTCCGGCCGGCATGGCTCAGTGATTGAGTGTATCACTACGACCAGGAGGTCACCATTAGATACCCAGTCAGGGCATATGCCCTGGTTGGGGGCTTGATCCCCATTATGGGGCGTGCAGGAGGCAATTGATGAATGCTTCTCTCTCATCATTGATGTTTCTCTCTCGCTATCTCTCCTTTCCCCTCGGAACTCAATAAAGATATATTTTTTAAAAATATATAAAGTATAGCCCTAGCCAGTTTGGCTCACTGGATAGAGGGCTGACCTGGGGATTGAAGGGACCCAGGTTTGATTCTGGTCAAGAGCATGTACCTTGGTTGTAGGCACATCCCCAGTGGGGAGTGTGCAGGAGGCAGCTGACAGATGCTTGTCTCTCATCAATGATTCTAACTCTCTATCCCTCTCCCTTCCTCTCTGTAAAAAATCAATAAAATATATATTTTTAAAAATATATATGTATATAAAATATTTCTCAAATATATAGCTTTACTTTGTTCATTTTTTTTATAAACTACACATTAGTGAGTGGTCTGTCAAATTGTTTTTTAGGCAATTGACTGGTGGACTTGAGGGGTCTTTCGTATGAACTATTGACAGTCGATGGTGAGAATTTCCAAGCTGGGATCTGTAGGTAAGACTTCACAAAATAAAATGACTGTGTAGTTCCCTGAAAGGAACAAATCAAATTTCTGTAATGTGGCTGATGGGAAAAAATAATTTTTTGAAACATAGACAGACATATCAGAATGAAGTGGTTAATTTCCATTGATAATGGTATAGGATCTATAAACATAACCTTTATGTTTCTTTATATTTTATGTGCCAGATAGATCTTAATCTTGATGGGGAGAGTGTCCTAATTTTGGCGTATTCCTAAAGCAGTTGGCATGGGGCATGAGCCTCTGGCAGAGCCGTTTAGAATGCTTGGCCTAGAGCAGTTTGGTTGGGGAGCCATGGAGACAGTGGAATGTTAGGTGTGAGGTCGGTGGGCGTGGAGTCGGTGGGCGTGGAGTTGGAGGGTGAGGAGTTGGTGGGTGTGGAGTTGGTGGTGCGGAGTTGGTGGTGCGGAGTTGGTGCGAATTGTCAGTGTGTGAAGAGTCGGTGTGAAGAGTTGGAGTAAGAAGAGTCGGTGGTCGTAGAGTCGGTGAGTGCAGAGCCTCTTCCTGTGTGAGAAGGGACTATCCCTGCCTCCCCCTCAGGGCTCTTGTGAGGAGTGACTGTGCAAGGACAGAGGGCACCTAGCGCAGGGCCGGGGATGGGCAGAGAGACGGTGTCCAGGTGACTCCTGAGTCTGTGAGCAAACCCTTCCCGCTGCCAGGCTTTGACCAGAACCGTGTCCGCTGGCGGCAGGTCCATGGCTTCCCTTCTACCAATTGGGATCCCTTGGCCTGGCCTACGGGAATTCGGCTGAAACTGGCTCTCTGACAGCCCCTGAGGAGTCCCAGATTGCGAGAGCGCATAGGCGAGGCAGTGGACTCCACTGGTATATGATGAGGGCGGGGAGGGACACAGGAGGTTGGCTAGTGGGGAGGGACCCTGGGAGGGCCCCAGGGCATGTCAGGCCTGTCTAGTTCAGCCCCAATCAGCCAGACCCCAGCAGCAAGCCAACCTGCCAATTGCAGCGTAGGCCCTCCAGTGGTCAGTGCACGTCATAGCAAGCTGTTGAGTGGCCTTAGCATATCATTCGTGTATTATGCTTTCATTGGTTGAATGGATGAGCGGACACTTAGCATATTAGGCTTTTATTCTATAGGTTGTTAAAAAAAAACAAAACAAACAAACGGATAGGGCCTGACTGCTGTGTTGCTTTCTGTAAGGATGGATGTAGGTGGGTGACTGGCAATAAGGGTTTCTGCTGGCAACTAGGATGTGGGCCGAGCTGTGATTTGGGAGTCCCTATGGCAATTCCAAGACATGGTAAACCAGCTAAGGGGCCTGAGAGCCGCCCGTCCTCCTGTCACCTGCTTTACAGCCCTGTGCTGTGCGTCACTTTGCTCAGACACCACAGAGGCCTCATGGGTCTTCCTCACCTACCACGGGGTCAGCATGTCTTTTAGTGGCTGTAGGTCTCCCAGCAGGACCCTGTGCTGGAGTTCCTTGTGTGCAGCGGTGCTCTAGGAAGTGAGCAGGTGCATGGAGGCCCTTCATCCTGGGGAATGAGGGTAGCTGCCCTGGGGCGGGGCAGGCCAGCGGGTTCCATGGTGCGCATCCTCAACCCAACCCTCTTCCTGCACTAGGAGCGTGGACACATCCCCCAGCAGTTCCTTGAGGAGCTGCTGGGGGACATCATGGCCCTCGAGGCTGAACAGGTCCAGAGGAGGAACCAGCCCGCCCACCAGAGCTGGGAGCCGGAGCTGCTGATAGAAGGTAGGCAGCAGCCCCTGGCGCCGGGGAGCCAGCCTGGCTGTGGCTTCTCCCTCACCCAGGGAGCTGAGCCCTTGGCTCTGAATCTCCTGGGTCAGCCCACCCTCAGCCCAAGTCAGTACGGTGTGATTCAGGGGCCATTTGGGACCGTTTCCTTGCCATTCTCCCCAAGGGGAACATGAGGGGCCTGGCAGCCTCAAAGTCAGGACATGAACTACAAGTAAGTAGATTCAGATTTCTCAGCGCCCGTGTGGGCAGTCCCAGGAGCTTCCAGATGACAGCACGCTGACCCCAGAGGCTGTCTTAGATCTGTCCGTGGGGGACTGAAAGCTCTGGATGGCAGGAGCTTCCCCAGTGCTCACTCACCTGCATTATAACAGAGGCCTGGGCTGATTTCCTCCGTTCATGTCCTCCTCGGGCAGATGGGTGCAGTCTGCTCTCTGTCTCCCTGGGCAGGGGCTGCTCAGTGACCTCTCCTCCCGAAGGACCTCACCCACGGGTGGCAAGTCCTCGACACACACGCCCCAGATCCGCTACCCCCCACAGGCATACTGGTCAATGACCATGCCTCCCACTCCCCAGCTGAGCCACCCAGACCCCCCCACTCTGACGGCTGGCCCGGACCATGCCATGTCTTTGCCGTGTCTGTGAGTCTCTGAAATCCTTGACTAGACAGTCAGGTTAGAACTCGGTAAAAAGTGGTTCCAGCAGTTCCACCGTCTGGAACTTCTGCTTTGGCCTCTCCACGGTCACCTGCCTTCTTCTTAAGCTCTGGATGGCTCACCTACCGGCCCCCAGCTGAGCCAGCACAGGGGCCACAACCAACAGCGGCAGCACCTTGTGTACGACACCCAGCTGACCATCCCCGGCCCTCACACCTTGGCCTCGGGGTGGGGGGGTGGCCGTCTGGGGGGATGGTCCTCTCGGGGCCAGAGTCAGAGAGGGGAAGTGGAGGCCCTGGAAGCTGGGCTCTGACTCCACTTTGCTCTTCAGCCTGCACGCGGATCACTGATTTGGAGGAGAATACCCATGCCCTCCGGGGCACAGTAAAGACGCGGCAGGAGGAGAACCAGCAGCTCCGGAAAGAGGTAAAGTGGGCGGTGTCCGGAATAGACGGGCAAACCAGTGGCCAGGTGTCCCGTGGGGTGACAGGTTTGGGGTTTGCTCTCAAGCCAAGTTCACTCTGTGACCTGACTGTGGCACGGGCTGGGTCTTTGGCTCTGCAGCTGGAAGAGTTGGGGACCCAACTCACCCAGGACAAGGCCAACAGCCAAAAGGAAGAGCTGGAGGGAGAACTCCAGTCTAACATCGCCAACACCGTGAGGCCCTCCAGGGCCACTCAGGTAGGCCCTCCAGAGCGCATGTCCCCCTGGCGCCCCCGCCTGCCCGAGGGAGCCTCCGGGATCACAGCTGTGTCCTGGTGATTGATCAGTGATTCCTGGGTGACCATATTCCCTCGCTCAGCTGCAGCTCAGACCAGCAATTCTCAGCCACTGCCGTCCGCGGGGGCAGGTGTTGCCTCCCTGGGACACTGGCCATCTTGGTGGTGGTTGACAGGACTGAGGGGAAGAGGAGGGCGGTGCTGCTGGCTGTGCCCATTCGATGGTTATTCCGTAAATATCAGGGTCAGTTGGCTGCTAGTGTTGTTCAGATATTCTGTATCCTGACTGCTGTGCTATGTACTTTTTCTTTTTCTTTTATTTTTAAAATATTTTTATTGATTAAGTTATTATTTTTTTGTGTGATTAATCACTATGCTTTTATTATGTTCAATTTGTAACAATGAAATTGGGGGTCACCGCAACATGAGACACTGTATTCAAGGGTCGCAGCATTAGGAAGGTTGAGAACCACTGGTTTAAGGTTTATTTCAACCTCGATTGCTGGCCCCTACCTAGCCTGGCCCTGTTCCGGGCTTGGGCAGGAGGCAACCAACTGATGTGTTTCTCTCACATCGATTCTTTCTTTCTTTCCCTCTCTCCCCCACTCTCTCTAAACATCAGATATCCTCTCGGGTGGTAAACGTGGTCGGGGGTGAATGTTCTTGAGCATCTCCAGGAAGGCCTGCGGGGATGCTGCCTCCACATTCTGGAAGGTGTTCTGGACTCTGCCAAACAGGATGAAGGATTTCTCCTCCAGATCGATGAACCCCAAGTGGTTCTCATCGAACAGGATGACGACTCTAGGGTAGCGCCAGTGTGAGGGACATACGGGAACAGTTTCCATGCCATAGAAACACATCCTGCAGGTCCGGGGGTAGTTCTGGTCCCTTGGGCTCACACCCACAGGCAGAACAAACGGGACAGGCTGCTCCTCTGCAGCTGCAGCCCCGGACTCCCCGACGCTGGGCTGGGCAGGGCTCTGCCAGCCATGGCCCTCGCTTTCCTCGGGCCCATCTTCTTGTTGCTGCTGCTGCTCCTGGAGCACCTGCTCCTCCATCTCCCGGTCCACGCGGGAGAGCTCGTGGAAGTCGCGGAAGATCTCGCCATCTCGCAGCTGGATGCAGCGCGTAAGGTGGATCTCTAATATGTGGAATGCGATTCCCGTGCTGTGCGTGAGCCTGGCACACTTCCCGTGGAAGCTGAGCATGAAAATCGTGAGGCCCAAGCGATCCGATCGCATTTGCCTTGGAAGAGGCCTGGCCTGATGAGGTGGTCCAGGTGGCTGGGCGGGAGGTAGAGGCGGCGGTAGGTCCGGCAGTGATGCCGCACTGACTGTGACATTCCATATCAGCGCCCGCCGTCCCGAATTCCTCCCTAAGCCGCGTGGGTGAATCGCTTCGGTGGTCTCTCTTCTGGCACTGGCTGGTGAGCCTGTCCTTCCGAAGCTGCAGGTGGCGGCTGTGGGGCCTGCGGGGGCGGCCTTCCATGCCTCCACCTTGGCTGATTTCCGCTTCGTCAGGCGGATTCGGAACGCGGGCTGGAATTGCATTGGGCCGTCCACATGGGTGTTAAGACCAGGCCTGTACGTCCAACCAGTAATACCTAAGCCGTCCACCGCTACATACAGCAGTGTTTTATAGAGCTCATTATCTTGCCCCCACAAACCCAAAATGTGTCTGTCTGTGTGGAACAGCTTTGCATAGACTTCTAGGTAAGACGTGCCTACTGCCTCCAGATTCTGCAAGGTTTCACAAACGCCAACCTCCTCCCCGCAGCGCCGTCTCCAGATGTTGTCGATGTGCAGGGTGCGGCGGAATTTGGTGCAGACCTGGGCCAGGCTGGCCAGGGCGGTGACGGGGAGCGAGGCACAGATACCCACCAGCATCTCCACCCGCAGGTCCTGCAGCGAGCAGTGCGGGGGCGGCCTGGGGCTCGCGATTCTTCCACTCCCCACCCAGCACCCCGCTGCGGCGTCCGCCTCCAGGTGCTTTTCTGCTGGGGCCCGCTTGCCCTCGGCCGCTGCCTTCTCAGCCGGGCCCTGGCTCTTCTGAGGACACCGCTTGCCCTCGGCCTTTGCCATCTCAGCCGGGCCCTGGCGCTCCTGAGGACACCCACATCCCCGCGAGGAGTCCCAGCCGCAGAGGCAAGCGCACTCCTCCCTGCCTCCTTGCTGACCAGCCACCACAGTCGATTAAGTTATTACATATGTGTCCATATCCCCACATTGCCCCCTATTGGTGGGGGGAGGGAACTCATGCTCTCAGCCCCGTGTTGTCCGTGTCCATTGGTCAGGCCTATATGCTTGCATAGAAGTCCTTTGGTTGATCTCTATGTCCTTTTAAAAAAATAGGCTTTTACATGTGGTCACAGAGGGCAGCCAAGGAGCTGATCCAGAGAGCGGGCATCCTGTGCCCCTAAAGGTCCCGAGTGTGGAGAGGGTGCAGGGCTCCCGTAGCACCATGTGGGCCCGGCCAGCGCAGTTCCTTCAGTGCTGGGAGAGCCGCACTCAGCACGGCGGGTGCAGCCTGCCCCGAGGGTCCCTGCTCTTCTGGGGTCTGCACTTGCCCTGCTCTTGGCCCCTCACTGCGTGTGGGGTTGCAGGGATACGGGGTCTGTTGCTCCCCGGGGCCTGCACCCAGTGAGGCATCCTCACCTTTTCCCTCTGGGCAGGAGGATCCATCCAGTCTGGGCCCCCAGAACCAACAGGGGGCCGAGGAGAGGGAGCTGGAGGAGCCGGGGCAGCAGGACAAGCAGGTGCCCGAAGCCCAGGAGGCCCTGAAGCAGGAGCAGGAGGCCAAGGCCCTGGCCGCTGCCAGAGAGAACCACGGAGAGGAGGAGAGGCTGCGGCAGGAGAACGACAGGTACCCGCCCGCCCCTGCAGCAGCATCTCCGCCTTCAGTCACACCAGCTCCCTCAGCTCCCGCTGCGCTCAGCTCAGGGGAGTCCCCTGGTCATGGTGCCCTTTCACCTGCCCTGTCACGGTCACAGCTGATGGTCAGGAGGGAAGGGCCTCCAGCTGGTGGCTGGGATGGAGCATCGTCCAGGTGTGGGTGACCGCCCCTCCCACATGGATGATGGGGATGACTGTGTCGGGCACGGCCATCTTCATCCTCTCTCACCAGCCATTCCAGAAGGACATATGCTTGCTCCCCGTCATTCCCGCATTCCCTGTTGGCGAACTCACCTCCTCGCTGAGATGCACTTGTCACCCCCCTTTGGTCCCCATGGCCTGTCAGGGGCCTGTCCATAGGGCGAGATCCTGGAATCGCCTGATGTGCACATTTGCAGCTGCGGTTGAACAAGGCCTCTGACTCCTGCCTGTTTCAGCTCTCACACTCCACAGGAGCGTCCCTTCTGTGGTACATGGAGTGCCATGGAGTCCTCTTCTCTTGCTTTTTGGTGGCGATTTCGCTGTTTGAAACGGCCCCCAGATGGAGTGCTGCAGTGCTGTCTAGTGTCCCAAGTGCACGCTGCGCTGGGCCTCAGGGAAAATATCCGAGTGGCACATGAGGGTCGTTCAGGCCCGAGGTCTGGTGCTGTTGGCTGTCCCAGTGAACATATGGCACAAAGTGTCCTCATGTCTTGATTGGTTGGCATAAATGTGGCCAGAGACTCACAGGAACTGGTGGGGACAGTTGCAGTCTACACTGCTCAGTGCTCGCGGGGGCTCCATAGGACATTATACCGCGAATCCTGAGAATTGACTGCGTTTTTATCCTTCTCTTCAAACAGATGAGGAAAGAGGCTCAGAGAGATTCAATAACTTGTTCGGGCCAGTCCTGAGTGTAGTGGCCCAGTCAGGACTCAAATCCAGGTCTTGTCTCAGCCCAGTGGCCTGACCACGTGAAGCCTTCCTTCGCACAGCCTTGTTTTAATATGTTTGGGGCTACACAGTCAGGTGCCTGCGGGGCCAGGCAGGTCCAGCAGGTGGGGAGGGAGTGTCAGCGGCAGGGCAGGCCCTCATGGAGAATACACACTCTCTGAAGGCGGTCAGCTGCGGGGCGGACCCTGGCTGCCAGGCCATCCTTTTGTTCCTAATTTGTTATTCTTATTATTATTTAATCCTCATCCCAGGATACTTTTTCCATTGCCCTTCTGAGAGAGAGGGAGGGAGGGAGGGAGGGAGGGAGGGAGGGGGAGAGAGAAACAGCGATGGGAGAGACACATCTATTGGATGCCTACAGCACACTCCCCTCTATGCCGGGGAGCAATCCCACAGCCCAGGGACATGCCACTGGGAATCCAACCCGTGACCATTCCGGACACAGGCTGATGCTATCACTGCTGAGCTGCCCCTGCCAGGGCCTTTGCTTGATGCTTTCTCCCCACCCTCCCAGAATCTTGGTAGCTGAATGTTGATGTGAAACGGAACATTTTTAGAAATATTGAATAACTAATTACTTTAAATTAACTCACGGAGACTGTGTGGGCCTCACAGGGCCCATCTGTGTTCACATGGAGTCCATGAGCCTCTGGTCATTGAGATTTCAGGTAGAACCCTTACTCCTGGAAAGCCAGTCAGTAAATTATGCCGATGATAATGATGATGATGATGATGTCAGTGGCTTTACATAATGCTCCAGAATCTCATATTTGTGTCAGGAGTTGGGATCAGAAAGGGACTTGGAATTGGGGAGAAGAGCTGGGCAAAGGCAGAGTTTCAGAGCAAAGATGATCTGATTCCAAGTTTTTCAAAAGTGTTTCAATCGAAGAACCCTTTTTCCAAGGAGGCAGACATGCAAAGCCTTCCATGGGAAGGATTTTTCACAGGCTGCTCTGTTGAATTGTGTCCGAGCCTGCCTGTCCTGTGTCCCAGCCCAGAGTGTGGCAGCCGGGGTGGCCGCATAGAACCCCAACGGACACAGTTTAAGAACCTCTGAATGTGCTCAGCCCTCATTTCCACAGGGGAAAACCTGAGGCCCAGAGAGGATGGGGGTGTGATTGAGGTGTACATGGGACAGAGGCTGGGAGTGCTCCTGAGCCCTGGGCCGTGTGGCTCTCCACCCGCAGGATCACCTCCTGGACTGAGCTGCTTCAGGCGAAGCAGGAGAAGCTACGCTCCGACTGCCAGGAGCTGCAGGCCACCCTGGAGCAGGTGCAGCGGAAAATGCGGATCTGGCAGGCCATCTGGCAGCCCGAGTACCAAGACCTGAAGGCGGAGCAACTGCCCAAGGAAATCTTGCTCTACGAGCTGAGCATGCAGTGTGAGGTGAGGCCGGGGGCTGGTGGGCCTCAGGACCGGGCCTGAGCCCGGGGCTGACAGCCTGGGGCTCAGCCAGGTCCTAGTGGGTCCTCATTGGCATCTGTGCCCAAAGACTGTGTGGGAATGTCACCCAGAGGCCGAGAGGAAGCCAGAGGCATTTAACGGTGACAAGCACCTTGGCTGGAGGGGATGTGTTAGAAAAGACCTCTCACCAACCTTTGCTTTTGTATTTTTTAAAGCTATTTTTCTTGATTTGAGAGAACAAGGGAGACGGAGATAGAGATGGAAACATCTATGAGGACAGAGAATCGTGGCTCCGCTGCCTCCTGCACCACCCCCGCGGGGTGCCAGCCCACAACTTGGGCATGTGTCCTTGACCGGATTCGAACCTGGGACCTTTAGTTCGCAGTCCGATGCTCTCTCCACTGTGCTAAACTGGTTAGGGCCTGACCTTTCCTTTTTGCAGGGCCGGGGGGGTGGGGGGCGTGCATGGAAGCAGCTAAGTGCTGTTTTCATTCTGTCCTCGCGGCTGAGCTCTTTGCTCTGTGCTCCCCGTGTCATCTCACTGAATTCTCACAATGCTTTTGTGAGCTGGCGCCCATCCTCATCCTCTGAGGTTGGGTCTGAACTCAGTTTGTTTGAAGCCAAAGCTTGGGCTTTCCCGCCACTCCAGCCCGATGATGTTCTGGGTGGAGAGTTGAGCAACCTCAGCCCCGAATTCCTATCCAGCCCGGCATTTATTTTTCTGATGTCAGAGAGAGGAAGGGAGAGGGAGAGAGGGATGGGAACTTCAATGAGGAGAGAGAACCTCTGATGGGCTGCCTCCTGCACGCCCCCTACTGAGGATCAACCCCTCATCCTGGGCGTGTTCCTTGACCAGGCATCTCTTTTGTGAACTCCTGGTGCATGGGGGGCCGCTCCACCACCTGAGCCACAGCCTTTGGGCTGCTTCCTAATGAGATACTTTACATTCCTTTTAAAAATGGCTGTCAAGTCCTCAGAGCCTCTTGTACATTTTGCACTGATGGCGCCTCTCTGCTCAGACTGGCTGTGTTTTCCGTGCTCAGTGGCCACACGTGGGCAGGGCTGCGCGACTGTCCGGTGCACTCGGCCGTCCCCATGTCATTGGCTGTGTTGGTCCTTGCGACTGGTGAAGCTCATGCCGAAATGGCCATGTTCATGCACGTGGCCCTTTTCTCCTTTGGGAGCAGTTTCCCAGCAGTGGAGTCACAGGGGCCCGTGGTGTTGAGGACATTGTTGATCTGTGTTTCAGTCGCTCACCCTTGCGGAGAAGGACTGGCAAGAGGAGAAGTGTCGCCTGAGGAAGGAGATAGACACCTTGAAAGAGCTGAACCAGAGCATCCTGGACGCATGGGGCCAGCACTGCACTGAGAACGTGTAAGGGGGAGGGGTGACCGACACCTGTCCGCACAGGGCTGCGGGCTTCCAGCTCCACGCCCAGGCCTCCACGTTCTGGGCAGAGAGCCCGCCGGCGAACTGGTGTCCCCAGGGCAAGGGAACAGACCATCTTCCCAGTGCAGCCTGCTCTCCTCTCCCCGGAATGGCTCTAGAATTCTGCAAGGAGCGGTGGTTGGATTTTGCTGGCTTCAACGACATGGCCCACTGCCAGCCCCTTCTTAATCTGCTTTTGGAATTAAGCTCAGTTTAAAAATGATGACAGAGGCAAAGAGAGGTACCTAGGGAAGCCATCCAGGTCGCGGGTTGAGCCCGTTCTCTGTCTGATTTCCGCTTGAGGGGCTGGAGAGAGGGTTGTCCTCCGTCTGCTGACGTGACACGGACCTGGCTGTTGCAGGGGGCCCTGCGAGGTGCACAGAACCAGTGACCTGGTGGCCACACACAGGCAGGGGTGATGGCGTGTGAGCAGAGCTGTGTGCCCAGCAGACAGATGTTGAGGAGCTCCAAGGAGGGGGAGATGGAAGCGTGGTGTGGGAGTTGGGGTTCTGCAGCTGACCCGGATGGGGACAGGGCTAGCCGGGGGGGCGGGAGTTGGGGGGACGTGAAGGTGGAGCACGGGTGGTCGGGGTGCAGGGAAGGTGCAGGCAGTGGCAGGAGGGAAGGCTGGAGCAGGGGGCACTCAGATGGGGAAGGCCTCCATGCCTTGCTAAGGAGTCAGATTCCCTGGGAGTGAGTGTTTACGGGAGGCTGGTCTAAGGGCCGAGGGAGCTGCCAGAGAGGAGGCAGGAGGAAGAGGCTTGGTGCTGGAAACCTTGGGGTTGGAAGTCAAGTGACCCGAGATGCATCTGGTGGGCCCAGGGTGCTCTTCACCCCTCAGTGCTGAGCTGTGGGACTGTCCTTCCTTGTGATGGGGAGTGGCTGGCCAGGAGGGACAGAGGGACATGGTCACAGTGGCCACAGGGGCACTGACCCAGCCCCGCGGGGTCACGGTGCTGCTTCACTTTTCTCCCGGGTTCTTCTGCTCGTCTACAGCTGGCTCGCCACCTACCCAGGATGGTTTACAGGGAAAGCCACACTGTAGTTTGGGGTGGAAATGACCATGGACTGAGTTGGCTCTCTACAGCGCAGCGGGTCCCAATGGCCAGCAGAGGTTGGGTAGGTGCCAACTAGAAGCATCGGGGCCTGGTACCCAGGGGGATGATCTGATGAAGGTCTTGCATTAGACAGTGTGTGCAGGAGGCCAGGGAGTGGGCAGGCTTCCTGACCTGCTCTGAGTGGAGTCTTCCCAGCCCAGGGCGGGTTGGGGGCCTGTCTTGTGTGAATTTGTGCGCCTAGTGGTGGGGGTCGGTCAGAGCCAGACAGGAAAGCGCTCTAGCATAAGGCCCAGCAGCACAGCTGAGGGAAGAGAGGAACACAGACTAGAAGAACAGATGCCGAGCCAAGGCCGCTGGGAGCAGGTCAGGGTCGGTGGTCCTGGGCCCAGCGGTTTGCGAGTCATCGCTTTTCACAGCTGCTCACTTCACGGTGAAGTCTCAGAATAGCCCTCGTCTCAGGTGGGACCTCGGCAGCCTCATGGCTAAAGGAGCCTGAGCTGCTGCCTCGATCCAGGGGACTCATGTTCAAGCAAGGAAACCAGGGTCTCTGCCGTCAAGGCCCACGGGTTTGCCATCCTGAGTTGCACATGGTTCGGGGCTTGCTCTCCTGAGATGTGGTCCAGCCTGCTCCTTGGTGCTACAGCAGGTCTCCTCACGTGTTAGGGTTCCCGGACCCACACCACAAGCTCCCCTCCCCATCTTCCCCCCTCGGCGAGCTTGACGGTCATGAGAACCGTGATGTCATAGTCCCCGGAAAATGCCGGCCCTTCTGGGCTAGGTCCCAGCTAGGGCCGATGAGTCCATTGACACGTTTTATATAAAACCAGACTGTTCTTTCTTTCTCCTCTGTTTCCAGCGACACCCGGCAGACTATGCCTACAGGAGAGGCAGAAGACGACAGAATTGGGGCTCCAAAGGAGGCTCAGTGTCCTGCTCCTAGGAAGTGAGTTGATTTCAGCAGCAGGAACTTCAACTCAGAACAGGAAGCTGCTCTTTCACGAGTGGGGAAAGCCATGCGGACCAGTGCCCAGTGTGTGGGGCCTGCACCTTCCCCTCTAGGGCAGGTCCCCGGAGCGCACCTCCCTCCCAGCTCTGAAAGAACTGAGAGTTTCTTTCCGGCCTTCCTTGGGGTTATCCTCTGAGGGTGGCGAATGCCAGCTGCCATGTCCGGTTGAAGGGGCAGAGAGTCTGGATTAGAGCCACTGAAGCAGGACTATCAGGCTGTGTCTCCAGGTTTCAGGACCTAGAAAGCCATGTTTCTGTTTTGGGAAGGAAGCGTGGGCCGGACACCTGGGCCAGCACCCATGGTCTTCAGTCACAGGAACCTCTTGGTCTTCCCTACATTCCTCTGGAGTCTCTGGACGCCAGGGTGGTTCTCAAACACGTTCCCTTCTGCAGATCAGCAGCCCCGGTGGTGGGCGGCTCGGTCCCCGAGGCTGCGGGCTTCCGTCCAGCAGGCCTTCCCCTGCGTCCGGGCCTGAGCCCCAGGAGCTGGGCCTTCAGATTGTCCTGCCCCAGCCCAGCCTTGAGGGCAAATCACCATGAATCCTGCAAGGGCTCTCTGTTGACATCACAAAACCACATAATTTCCCACCCTCCTCCTGTCCCTTGTGTTGGCGGGGACATTGAGGCCTCAATGAGGAATGTACTCGAGCTGAGTCAGCACAGTGTCGCTCTGTGGCAGAGCCAGGATTAGAACCAGCTGCGTTTCTTCTTGTGACATTAGAATGCCTCCATTTCTGGTTAGCTGCACTGTATGACCCTTTAAGTTCACTGTTTTCATTGATTCGTTTTTATTTTACTATATATATATATATATATATATATATATATATATATATACACATATATATATATATATATATATATACACACACACACACATATATATATATATATATATGTATATATATTAGTATATTTTAACTGAATTCAGAGAAGAAGGCTGAGGGTGAGAGAGAGAAACATCAGTGATGAAAGAGAATCATTAATTGGCTGCTTCCAGCACACCCCCCACCGGGAATTGAGTCTGTAACCCGGGTATGTGCCCTTGACCAGAATGGAGCCCAGAACCCTTCAGTCCATAGAGTGATGCTCTACCCACTGAGCCCAGCCGGCTAGGGCTATTCTAATTTTGCTCAATCCTCACCTGAGGATTTTTTTTTTTCATTGATTTCTGGAGAGAGTAGAGGGGAACAAAGGGTTGGGGGGAAGAGAGAGAGACATCAATGAGAGAGACATCAATATGAGAGACACATTGATTGGTTGCCATCCAGCACACGCCCCCAGTGGGCCCAGGGATAAAACTGCAACCCAGGTACACTCCCTTGACCCAGAATCAAACCCTGACCCTTCAGTGCTTGGGCCACTGCTCTAACCCCTGGGGAACACCAGCCAGTGTCCACTCTTTTTCATCCACATGGCCCACTGGGCCCACCCTGTTCCCCCCTCACCCAGATTCCTCAGTGCCCGGAAGGGGCTAAGTCTGCCCGCCTGTCTCACCTATTGGGAGCTCCAGCGGGAAATGAGGAGGCCCTGACTCTCCCTGACATGGCCCTGGGGTGCACAATTGCCAGCACACCTAGATGAGCACAGCACCTCTCCCGGTGCCTCCCGGTGACGCAGAGTGGAGGCTGCATGTGAGGTTCTGTTTCCCGAGAGGCTAGTGCGAGTTTCTGCCACAAGGAGCGCTTCTCCCGTCCCTGGGTCTGTGCGAATGAACTGCCAATGGTGCCCCATGCCCTGAGGCCACATGCGATGATCCTGGTGCTGGCGATGCAGATTCGTGGGGAACCTGGTGCTGAACCCCAAGGGAAGGGCCGCTTCCCCGGCTGGAGGGGCATTGGGGGTTGGCAGTGTCCTAACCCTCTACTCCTAATAGGAAAAAGCGCTGGAGTCGAGCCAGAGCCTTCCTCAAATTGTTCCAACGCCAGAGAGGCCACTCACGAGGACAAGCCAAGTCACCCGCAGATGGCCGTCCTGGGCCCCAGGAGGCCACCCCATCGTGCTCATACTGGGAGGAGAAGGGAGACGCCCGCAGTGGGCCCCCACCAAAAGGTAGGAGGGGCTGGCCTGGCTGCAGGAGGGCAGTGAAGGGGAGGATCTCAGGCCTTCCTCGAGGTCAGGGCAGAACCGAAGAGATGCGAGCTGGGTGCGCACACGTGTGCTTGGAGCCTGAAGGGGGCTCCGCACGCCCCCGTCTGCCCCCTCAGGTGTGTGAACACCCAAGTAGAACATGTAAGCCCACGTCACTGTGGCGGCAGTTTCATCCAGAACCATTTAGTTCCTTCAGCATGAGGAGCCTCCCCATCACGTACACTGTGGTGGGTCCTCGGATATCCAGAGCGGATCTCCAGACAGTTACCGCGGAGACACGCTCAGGAGAGGATGTGTTTGGGGCTCCTTGTTTCTGCCAGGCCTCGGATTAGCCATTTCTGTCGGGGGAGCCCCCATGTAACCCGTCGTGGACATCTGCCATGCCTTCAGCCAGGCTCGGGCTCTGCTCTTGCTGTTGCTCTGAAAAGCAGGGGTGGTTCTCTTCTCCCACCTGACCTGGCCCTGAGTCCTCCCACCAGGAGGCGCTGGACCTGCTCATTGAGGGCTGTGATGGGAGTGAGCCATTGGGTCCATAGCGGATTTGTAGCTGCATGTGCTGCCTGTGTTTCCTGGGATCTAAGAGGCTGTCAGCTGTCAGCTGCCGGATTTTGTGCTCATAGAAAGAAAGTGATCGGGTGGTGGCAGTGAGGGTTTTGTCAGAATCGCCACCAACCGACAGTGACTGGGAGGGATGCTCCAAGCTGCACCCTGATTTCAGAGATGGAAGGTTGAGGGGGGGTGGGGGGATTCCTCTTAGAACCAATTAAACAAAGCCATTGACTGAAAGGTGGTTTAGTTTTCACATTCACTTTGAAATATCATTTTATTGATTATTTGCCGATAAACCTGCCAAACATGCCCCCTGAGAAAGTTAACAATTTGATGAAGGACACTAGGACTTTCTGAAGACGGGGCCAGGCCCGAGACTCGTGGGCTCCCAGGGGCTGGGGTGACAGGACCTGACAGGACCCGGGGCCGTGACAAGGCACCCTGTGGCTGTGACGGGTGCAGCAGCTATTCCGGGTGGCAGTCACCACTGCAAGTCCTGCTGTGTCACTCGAGATGCAGAAATGAAGTGTGCGCACGCGGACACACTGTCGGGGGCTGCTGCTTGCGTTCCCGGTCTCACAGGAGGTGAAGTCGGGGAAACGCTCACGTGCAGGTAAATGATCATGAAGCTTACTGCCTTGTTAGCATTGGTTTTCTCCAGAGGGTTCTGTGGCCTGGGGTTTTCCTACTGGCTCCTCACACTTTTGGACATGTATCACGTCCACTTGTGTGATTGGCTAAGTTGATGAATGAGCTATAATCAGCCCAATTGAGTCAGCAAAAACCTTCTGAGAAAAAACTGCTTGACAGATCCCCACTGTGGTTTGGATCCCTGAGTGAGCAGGTCAGGGGCTGCAGTTAGTAACGGCAGCCGTGCGAGGGGGCTTTCTGGGCTCAGCAGCCTTTAGGTAGTTGACCCACTTTGTCCGTCTCCTTGAGTTCTAGCTGCCGTGGGAGGTCGGCTCCATTCCTGTCCCCCGTTCAGAGCTGGGAGGGGAGCTCAGGAATGCTTGACCAGGGTCAGCACTGGCCCAGAGAATCAGTGTTGGAGCTGGGACCCGAACCCGCGTCTGACAGGTTCCGGGGCCCGAACTCTTAACCGCTGTGAGCACTGCCTGCCCTTCAAGCTGCTTTGGTCCCTGAAGATGCTCAACCAACTTGGGGCCCCAGCACTGAGGAGTGGGTCCCTTCTCTGTGGTGTGAGCTGTGTCAGCAGGTGGCGCTGCGGGGGAAGAAATAGCAGAGGTGCAGCTGTGCACTTGAATCCTCCATCAGGACTGGAGAAATCCCTTCTGTTCATGGATTGACGTGTTGAGGAAGTCACAAGACCAATTGTCTGCTCTCATAAGACTAGAACTTAAAGGCTGTGAGGGCTAAACCAAGAGGAGAGGGTGCGGCGCGATCTACACTGGAAGAATGCTTGAGTTTGAGGGTGTTTTGGTATCAGATAGAGGTAGGTATTTTCATTATGTGCAAAGTCATCCTGCCATCAGAGGCTGTGAGAGGCACCAGAATTCTTAGTGAGCCTGCCCGTTTGTCTCAGTGGTTAGAGCATCGAAGGACCGAAGGGGCGCAACTTAGATTTCCAGTCAAGCGCACATACCTCGGTTGCAGGGTTGATCCTGGCCGCGGTTGGGGTTTGTGAGAGAGGCAACCAGTGGATGTATCTCTCTCCCATCGATGTTTCCCTCTCCTGCTCTCTCCCTCCCTTCACCTACGTCCTCCCATCCACTCTCTCTCTAAAGACCAATGGAAAAAAAAAAACCTCCCGTGAGGACTTTTTAAAAAGAAGTATTATGACTGAGGAGTCCAGGTGGACTGTTTCACTGCATGCAGCAGGCCAGAAGCATGCCACTAAGTGTTTGGAGGGGAGCAGGAGTTAGTTGTGTGTGAGACAGGATGTCAGGGAGCCTGTCATTAAAATGGATGAGTAAGCGCAGCTGGGGTGGCTCAGTTGGGTGAGCATCATCCCATGAACCAGGAGATCACCTTCTGATTCCCGGTCAGGGCACACTAGTATGGGCGTACAGAAGACAGCCGATCCATCTTTCTCATCATTGATGTTTCTATCTCCCTCTCCCTCCCCCTCTCTGAAAATCAATAAAAACACATTGGACAAAAAAGCGGATGAGTAAGGAAAGCTGCCCCCTACATCAATAAACACCCTTGCTTAATAATGTAACCCATGGAAATGGAAAAGCAGTCTAAGACATCCACTCCTTGAGCAGTACAGAATGCTCCTCTCGTGCTACGTGGAGCCCTGGCTCCAGCTGCCACTCCAACACTTGACTGGAGTCCGAGCAGAAAGGGTCCACCGGGCCCTGATGCTGGTTGTGCTGGGGGGAATGCTGCCGTCTCTCCCGGGCTGGACTGGATTCTGACTTCCCAAGTACATTTGGCGAATGTAGCGTCATTTGTCCATTATTCAGTTCATTTACTTGCTGTTTTCTGTGTTTTGATCCTTCCTCCCTTGGTTATCCGGGATGACAATTTAGCGACGGAACAACGCAAGAGTGCCTTTTGGAGCAGAAGGAAGCATGTTGCGGTCAAAGACAAGCCTCCAGTGGCCAGCTCTGCTTGGTCTAACGTCATGAAATGCTGCATTTAATGCACCTACCCTCTCCTCCCTAACTTGCCTCTCCCTTTTTTCCGACCACGAAGATTTATAATCCTTTCCCTTTATCCCCGTCTTGATTATATACCCTTTATTTCTGAAAATTTTTTAAGTTTCTTTTAAAAGAACAAAAAAACTCCAACAACAACAACAACAACAACAAAAGCCCAATGAAAACCAGTTCGCTTGGAAGCAGAAAAATCCTGAACCTAATGGAAACCTCAGTCACCATGACAACAAGGCCACGCCAAAGCAGGAGTCACCATCGCCCTGACTTAGTGGCTTGATGTGTCCCCTACTTGGCCTCTTGCACCGGCTGTAGCTCCTGGGCTGGCACGGCCTGGTCCTCCCTCGGCCTGTCCCCCGTGGGAGCAGTTGGAAACCCGAGGTCTCTCTGGCTTTGCTGTGTCCGCCGCTCTGCTCCTCCAGGTGACGCCACGCAGTGGAGGCCTGATGTCAAGCGGTAAGATTTGGGTGCTTCAGACTTCATGGTGGGTGTGACATTGAGTGGCTGAGGGGCAGGGGGGCAGGTCCTGGGAGAGTGAGGAGGGGCCTGCAATCCCCACAGTGGGTGTGGCTCTGGGCCCACAGCCCCGGGGCTGCCTGGAGCCCGATGCTGTGCAAACAGCCTGTCCTCCTGCTCCCGGAGCTCCACCGCACGCCTGTGCCACTGGGATTGGAGAGCCCATCGCCTGTCCCATGATGAGGTAGTTGCAGGTCTTTTCGGGGTTTTGCCCTCATGTGTTTTTTTTTTAATTGGGATTCTGTTTAGCTTTTACAAGAGTATACGTTCATGGTAGAAAATTCAGAGATTGCCAAATGCACAAAATACCAGGTAAACTCATGGTGCAGTCAAAGTCACCATGCGGAGAGGAGGGCTTCTTAAACAGAGGGTTGTTCGGGTGGTAACCAACTTGGTTCTCAAATCCTAAGGGTGCCCTCCTGGACCGTGAGGGCCCGGACCACAGGTGTGGAGTGGTCCTAGGCAGACTTGGGTAAGGGTGCTTTGAAATCAGGGATCTGAGGACACAGTGTCTCACAGCAGGTGTGCCCAGGAGTTATGTGTTGGCCTTGTGCCAACATTTGGTGCAGCCTCTTGAGTTGGTCCGCCAAGTTCTCCCAGCTGCTCAGAGCCCGCCCTGTGAGCGATGGGTAGAGTGGAGGCCTCCACTCAGGTCTGCGGCCAGGGCCTCCCAATCAGACCACAACCCGTGAGGCGCAGCCCCACCTCTGTCCCTGGGCTCCGTGGGCCCCACTGCCTCTGCTGCTAGGCCTCGGTGTGGTCGCCCCCCCTTGACATGGGGTGTTGCAGCCCCATTTCTCACTGTCCTTCTCTGCCCCAGGCCCTGGGGACCCGATACTGAAGGAAGGGGCCCTCCACGGAGACAGCCTTGACCACTCAGATGCCTCTGCTGACCCAACACCCAGGCCTGGCGTCCTGACCAAAGGCGCTGCGGGAGCTGGGGTGACGCTAGGCTGTGAACAGGCTGAGCAGGAGCAGAAACTTTGGTCCTGGCCATGTGGCCTGTGAGGGGCGGCCCTGGGAGGGGAGGGCTCTCCGAGAACCCTCCTGCCCTCACTCCGTCCTCTCCTTCCTTCCTCTCTTCTCTGTAGGACACTCCCAGGTGCCCGATGACCTGCCAAGGTACCTGCTCAGAAACACCTTCATCTCCTGACCACCGGGGGCCAGGCAGGCGCACCTGCCAGTAGCAAAGGGAGGATGCCCTCCAGCTCTGTGCCCGCAGAAGGACTGTCAGCCCCTGCGGGGGAAACTGCTGAAGGCCGGGCGGTATGTGAAGCCCAACTGGAGACCTGCTGAGCCCGAGGCCCACCCAGTGCGCTCTGAGGCAGCCCTGCCTCCCCAGAGCCTTTCTCTAGGCAGAGCCAGGCCACCCCATTCCCCCCTTGCCCCCCCACCTCCCACACAGCTGCCCCCTGGTGCCTGTCCCTAAATAGGGCGGTCAGCCTAGCCTCAGCCCAGCTGCTTGGGACCGCAGGCCACAGGCCGGCAAACAGGAGTCACCTGAAGGCGGGGGTTCTGAGGACTCGAGGGGCAGAGACAGCCAGCCACACCCTCTGCCCCAGCTCCTTCACCGCCAGGGTCCCCAGTGCCAACCACTGGACAGGAGGCGCTTCTCACTGGCTCCCCCAAAGGAGGAGAGGCTGGCTCCCCTGCAGCCTCCGCCACGGCCCCGCCATGGCCACGGGAGGTGGCGGCCGCAGCAGCTCCAGCCCCAGCACCACACAGTGACTGCAGCCCCGGCTGCCAGGACGAGGCCTCGGCCCCAGAAGTTCAGGGCAAGTGGCCACCGTGGCCCCTGTCCTGGCAGTGTCAGCTTCTCAGAGCCCGACGGGTCCAGGGCAGGACCACAGGGAGGGGCTCACTGCCAAGAGCCCACGCAAGTCACCGGACGTGGCTCCCACGCCAACGGGCCCCTGAGAACGTCAGTCATGGGAACAACTTAGAGAGCAGGCGGGCGTCGCCACAGATGCGTGGGTCCAGCAGGTGGAGCTCAGACGATGAGCGTGGCCATGGGCGACTGGTCTTTTGGACCCGCAGCTCCTGAGCCTTCAAACTCCTGACACCCCTTCTGACCACCAGGGCCCCCTCTCCCATCGGCCTGAGGGGCCGGGAGCGACTTTGGAACGGGGAAGCCCAGACCGGCCAGACGACCAAGACCTCGCAGCCCTGGGTGGACCTTGGAGTCAGGCTCACTGTTACCCCAGAGCGTTGCCAAGCCAGGCCTGGGCACCACACTCCTGAGCCCGGGGCCGTCCAGGCAGGTGGCCTCAGGCTGTGCCTCTCTCCAGCTGGCTCCTGGGCCCCGGACCTGCCCCCCGGGTTCACTTTTCTACCATCATGGGCTCTGCCCCGCCTGGTGCAGAGAAGCCCTGCCCGCCCCTCCCAGCAGAGGCCACAGTGTGCAGAGGGGAGTGTGTGCGAGAGGCGGGTGCAGCCTGGTCGCTAACGCGGCTGTAGCCCCCGGTGTCCACCATCGAGGATGACACTTTGAGTCTTTGTTTCTGAGTCACTCCCCGGGATAGAAACCCAATTTACTACATTCCATACCCGTGTAGGCACTCATGGAATATATGTGTTTTGAGGTGTCCCCCAAATGGATGTACCACAGGCTGGCTGTCCCCCAAATGTACACGCACTTTAACAGCTGAGAACCCAGTTTTCCCTCCTTTCAGGGTGAGCGGATTTGACGTAATGGGTGAAGCCAGACTCAGCTTGGAACCAAGAAGATGTGTCCTCTGGACTGTGTGATGGGGACACATCCAGGATGAAGTGTCTGGTCCCGAACGGGCCCCAGTCCAGGCATCCAGGGCCGCTGTGGACAGAGGATGCGCAGAAACACCGAACGCAGCGATTCTCGGTGTTTGCGGTTCCATTGCTTCAGCAGCAGCAGCGCCTGGACCAGAACTGACGCAGCCACGGAGCCGCAAACATCAAGAATCGTTCCTTCGGTTCGGTGTCTGTATGCATCTCTCTCAATAGCTGCCCTCGATTCCTCGATTGCTGGGTGTTGGGTCCCCTCAACTTTATCTTTTCTGTGTCCCCATAAAAAGTCCTGTGGAGACCTGGTCTTCGTTCAAATCCTACCGTCTTCACTGATTTCTTCAAATCTGTTCAAACTGAAAAGAAGTGAAAATTAAGTGCGTTATCAGCTGTTAATGTGTCTACATTTTGGGGGGATACTACATGTACATTCAATAGAGAGAATTTTCCATCAGTTGTCTGACCTCTTTGTACCTGTTTTGGGGGACAGCCTGTATTTACATTCAATGGGGACTCATTGTCCATCAGCAGCCCAACCTCTCTTTACCTTTTTGGGGGACAGCCCATATTTACAACCAATGGGGACTCATTTTCCATCAGCAGGCCAACACACTTTACTTTTTTGGGGGACAGCCCGTATTTACATCCAGTGGGGACTCATTGTCCATCAGCAGCCCAACCTCTAACTTTTTGGGGGACAGCCCCTATTTACCTCCAATGGGGACTCATTTTCCATCAGCAGCCCTACCTCTCTTTACCTTTTTGGGGGACAGCCTATATTGACATCAGTTGGCATCAATCGTTCTCTTTGGGAGTCACACCTCTAGTGTGTATATGGCCGGTTTCCTGACACATGGTTTCCGGTTTCCTAAGGTGCTCTCCTGGGATGGGCTTGGCCTGGGGACCCGGGCTCTATAAAGAGGTTTTCCTTTGGCCTTAATGTGCTGACAAAGAACTGGGTGTGCAAAAGTGTTTTGTCTCCGAGTGCTGTGACCTGTACTGATTAGCCATTGATTGTGGAACACAAGGATGGGTTTGTAATAAAATGAGTTGGAGTAGAATTGAGTCCTGCATTTCCTCACCGCTCGTCACTGGCAGCGATGCCCGGGCTCCGGGGTCCCTGCGTCCGTCCCCGGGTCCTGGGCCCCTGGAATGCAGACCTCCCTCGGCCAGGAGGCCAGAGAAGGGGAAGCCAGTTTTCCTGTTTCCCAGGCAGCCGCTCTTCCCAGGCCTTGGTGTATTTTAAGTCCCTCTAAGTGGAATCCCATTTTGATTTGGGATTTCTATCACAGCAGGAGCTCAGCTTACAATGATCCTTGGGTATTCCAAGGCCACTCAACTAGGAAGAGGCCCAGGAGGGAGGAGGACGGCAGGTGAAGATCCCCCCTGACCTGACCTCATGGCGGCCCGTCCAGCTGCCGCCTGCGTGTCCCTCCTCCCTCACCAGCCTCTTCTGTAAGGTGCTTCCTGTGGCCTCCTTTCCCCTTCTTTCCAAGGCCCTGCCCCTGGGGGAGCCGCCCCCTCTGCGAGCTGCCCTCCCCAAAGATGGGAGCCAAACTGAGCATGTGGACCCCTGCAGGCCGCCTCCCCTCCGCCATTGGCTGTTGCAGGGTCTGAACCTGACCGGTCACCCCTGGGAGCTCTCAGACTCTATCCCCTGATTCTCTCCCCTCTGGGACAGCTCTTCAGGGCGCACACTGGCCGGTCCCTGGGTCCCCCCACATCCTTCCCACAAACAGTCATTGGAGCTCTCTGTGTGCTCGCTCCCGGGTTCCACCATGGAGGCAGCCCCCTCCCTGCTCCTCTGCAGGGCTGAGCCACCTGCTCCCCAGCACTGACCACTCCTGAGCTTCAGGCCTGAGGTCGCTGCCTTAGACCCCCTGCCTGGGCTGCAGGCTTCTCCACTGTCCCTGACTCCTCTGGGCTCCCTGCTTATGCAAGGCCACCAGCTGTCAATCACAGAAGCCAAAACCTGGGGTGCGGGCTGGACCCCTCCTCTCTCTCTCCTTCCCACAGGTAATCGCTCCCCTGAACCTGGGTCTGGAATGGATCTGGAATGTGCCCACCCCTCTTAGCTGACTGTTCTCATCCCAGGTCCCCCCGACAGCCCTGTCCCTGGGTCTTGGCAGGACCTGGCCAACTGGTCTGCCTGCCTCCCACAACATCTCAGCCCCCTGGCACCTCTGGCATCCACCCCGCTGACCTACCTTTGTGAACCTCCCTCCCTCAGCCTCCACACCAGCTACACCCGCCAGGAGCAAAGGGAGGATGCCCTCCAGCTCTGTCAGCCCCTGCGGGGGAAGCTGCTGAAGGCGGGGCGGTATGCAAAGCCCAACTTGAGACATGCTGAGCCTGAGGCCCACCCAGTGCGCCCTGAGGCAGCCCTGCCTCCCCAGAGCCTGTCTCTGGGCAGAGCCAGGCCACCAAATACGCCCCCCCCCCCCCTCCACACACACACAGCTGCCTTCTGGTGCACGTCCGTGAACACAGGGGCCATCATGGCCTCAGCCCAGCTGCTTGGGACCCACAGGCCACAGGCCAGCAAACAGGAGTCACGTGAAGCCGGGGGTTCTGAGGACTCGGTGGGGGGGGGGGGCAGTCAGAGAAACAGCCAGCCACACAATCTGCCCCAGCTCCTTCACGGCCTGGGTCTCCAGTGCCAACCACTGGACTGGAGGCGCTTCTCACTGGCTCCCCCAAAGGAGAGGCTGGCTCCTCTGCTTCTCACCGCCCCCCCGCCCCCCACCACACACCCACACACACACACACACAAACCCTATTTGACCAGGTAGTTAACTTTCTGGGGACTACAGATCCGTCTTGTCCCCTGGCTTGAGACACAAGCCCTGGAGAAGCAGGACCCCTCACTGCCTGGCTTAATAGACAGGGGGCCCTGCTGGGGTCTGGCTGGAACTCTGTCCCCAGCTGCCTCCTTTCAGCTCAGCAGCCACCACTCCTCCAGGTCCACGGAGCACATGCAACTTGCCACAGAAGGACAGGGGACCAGCCCAGCTCAGGGAAGGAGCCCACAGGGGGCTCTTGGTCTCTCACTGGAGCTCTTGGTCCCAGGTGGCGACCTGATGGAGCCTCTCCACTCTCCTGCTTTCTCCCAGGACCCTGGGGCTCTCCAAGTCCCACCCTTCGGGAAAGTGACACCTTGGCTGCCCCCACAGAGCAAGGCCCAGGGAAACCCCAATCCTCCAAGCGTTTTAAATACCTGACAAACCCAAGTTCACCCTTGGAATGAGCCCTTCCCGCCCACAACAGCCACTACCACATGGGACACTCCAAGTCCCAGCACCTGGGAGGTGCCAGATAGGCTGGAACCCGCACACAGTTGGGGGGGGGGGGGTGGGAAGGGGGGGTCGACTAGGCTTTTAGGCGGGAGTCGCTGGGCAGGTGCGCAGGAGGGCACTCACCTTGGTGACATTGAGGAAGGTGGTCTGGCCCATTGCTGCCCCTCACCAGTTTCCGCTCCAGCTCCTCCCTCAGATGAGCAAGTGGATCCAGCACACATGCGGGAGAGGAGCGCCTGCAGGATGGTGGCCTGGACTCCAGGCAGATGCACTTGGTCTGGCAGCGGGGGCGGCATCCACACCAGCTGGGCTCGGCCTCCAACGGCTCCTCCGCCCGTGGGACCCTGGCGGACCCGGATGAGGCAGTAGCAGGAGCCAGGAAGCCCAGCGGTTCCTGTGACTCACGGTACCCCAGGCTTGTCCCCCTCACCCATGTGGGCACCTGTGGCCACATCTGCCAGGCTGGCCTGCCAGGATGGTTTGCCGCTGCAGCGCCACCTGGTGGCGCCTCTGGGCAGTACCAAGAGGCCACCCTGGGCTCCTTGCTGCCATCCTGCTGTGCTCAGGAGTCTGGGTTAGTTCCTCCACCCAGCATTGCTTACTGACAGTCTGTCCCTGCAGAATAACTTCAACACAGGACACTTCTGCATTCTGACCAAGTCAGTGTCGAGAGCCAGAATTTTCCATTAGGTCACTGGTTTGCTCATCATCATGTACAATATCTGAGCTTTTAATTTTTGACTTATTTTATTAAATATTTTATATTAAAGAAGGAAATAATTTTTTTGTAGATGTTATAAAGGAGGGTATGTCATTATATTGTCTGTGTACTAGGTGTCAGGAAGTTATAGTCAGCGGGTGAAATCTGGACTATTTCCTGTTTATATATGTCACATGAGATAAGAATCATTTTTATTCACTTTTTAAATGTTAGAAAACAATGAAAAGAATATTTTTGATACATAAATATGAAATTAACATTTTGGTGTCCATAATTACTGTTTGGTGTCCATAATTACCGTTTTACTGGGAGCAGTCATGCACAATCATTTACACATTGTCATTGGCTACCTGCATGTTACAATGGCAGAGTTGAGTAGTTATGACCAAGATGGTATTGTCTACAGAGCCCAAACCATTTACTACCAAACCCTTGACACAGGAAGTTTGCGGACCCTTGTCCTACACAGAGTAGATGAAGGCCGTGTGCGTTATTATTAGCACTGTATTTGGATTTCAAATGATTTTAAATGTCGCATATTGCACACTTTAAAATCAACAAAATATGCCTAGCTAGTCTTGCTCAGTGATTGAGCATCAACTAATGAACTAGGAAGTCACGGTCTGCTCTGAAACCTGGATATTAAAGTAGCATCCTGGATATTTGGTAACATGCCCCAAAGGGGTGTGCTTTAGGGATAAATCTCCAATGAAATCTGTTTCAAGGGTATTTCAAGGATGAACCAACTTCCAGGAACTCTTCACATTTCGCCATTCTTGGAAAAAGATATCCTTGATGCCTAAATGTGATCATTTCCCAATTATACTAATTCTAGGAATAACCATATGAAGCCTTATCTGCAAATAGTAATATTGTTGGACTTGGAAGATAACAAGGTCCCTCTGTTTAAAGTCCTCCCTGTGTCCCAATCAAAAGAGTGACTCTATTCTTAGTGTTTTTCTAAATATTTACTGTCCTCTGCAATTCATTTGCCCTGTGTACTCACTGTCTTTTAGTCACCCCAGTCTTTAAACTTCCAGATACTTTACATAATCTACCAGATGACTCTTATGGTTTATGAACCTTCTGAAGTTATAAGAAAAAATACTTGCTCATACTTGCTAATACACCTAAGTTCCCAATATTTCAGAAGCAATATTCTAAAAGACCACAAGATGGGGGTATTCCTGCATACAAGCAAATTCTCAAAGCAGTGCATTGAGCTCCCAAGTGTCAAGTTCTGCTTTGTTGGTTTCTGTTTGTTTGTTTGTTTTTCTAAGATTTATTTATTGATTAAGTTATTACAAATGTGTTCTTATCCCCACATTACCCTCCCCATCCTTCCCACTCATGCTCTCACCTCCCTGTTGTCTGTGTCCATTGGTTAGGCCTATATGCATGCAAATAAGTCCTTTGGTTGATCTCTCCCTCTTACCTCCACCCTCCCCTACATTCCCTCTGAGGTTGGTGGTCTGATAGATGTTTCTCTGTCTCTGGATCTGTTTTTGTTCATCAGTTTATGTTGTTCATTATGTGTACCACAGTCTCTGGTGGTCTAGTGCTTAGGATTCGGCGCTCTCAAGTTCTGCTGTGACCAATAAGGTAGTCATTACCCACATGAGGCTAATTTACAATGAAGTAAAAGGAGAAATCACACTCCTAAGTGGCACTAACCACCTATCAAGAGCTCAATAGCCATATGTGGCTGCTGGGTACACTGCTGAGCAGTGCAAAATAAAACATTTCTATTCTCACAGATTTTCTAGTGATTTTAAAATTAATTTCCTTTCATTTAAAAAATGGAGAAAGTTTTAGAAAGTGCTGATTCTTCCTATTATTCATAATGCTGAACAAGTGGAAAAAACTTAAATGTCCAGCGATAGAGTTTGGGTTCTCTGAATTGTGATTTAAACATATGCTGGAATATTACAAAGCCATTAAAATAGTCTTTTCTTAGAATGTGCAGGAAGGTTTATGGCATAATATTAAGAACAAGAGGAAGCAAAAAGTATGTGTACTTATATTTTCATAAATATATGTATATACACATTTGAATATATAATTCCAAATTTTGCAATTTTATAAGAGATATATATATATATATATATGTAAAAGAAACAAAGAAAAAAGATCATACTATTATCTGTTAACTGTGGGATGTGAAATTATGGCAGATTTTATGTTCTTTGAACATGCCTTTATTTTTTATCTTTTTCCAATATCAGGGGAAAAATGAATAAAAGAAGAAACTATAAAAAGAATGTGAAATTTTTTGAACTTTTGCAAAAGCCAAAATAAGTTTCAGAAGATTCAGTAATTCACTTAAAAAAAAAAACACAACTAAAGATTTTTTCGATGTATAAAATGTTTTGTATATCCGCTCAAGCCGTCTGCATAATTCTTGTCACCAAGGCAGGTGTCAAGGCAAGTGTCATTCGTAGGATGCTCCCATGTCTACAGAGCAGCGGAGTGGTCTCTGGATTCTCTCTGTAGCTGCACCTGTCTAAACATTGAGCCCAGGGTGACATTCATTCATTTATTCGGAAGCAGATCTATAAACATTTTCTATGCTCCAATTGTTCTGAATGAGAGTCTCCTCTGTATCCCTATTGCTAGTCCTTAACCGTAAAAATTCTTTTCCCACTGGTTCTTTAGGAAATTGGTTGAAATTCATGAAGACACCAGCATGAGTCTTAGGAACAGAAACTCATACTTTCCATCAGGGAGGACAAGGAAAACCTGGACACAGGAGGCAGCTTGCTCTGGGGGAGCTGACTTGGCTGGATTTGGAGCCCCACCAATTCTGGCCTCCTGTCTTCAGTTCTCTGAATTCAGTTCTCTGCTTTCTAAAATGAGAGGCACATGGGGACCATTTTGGGATTAGAACAATACATGTAAAGTGCCTGAATTATGGAAGAAAACTAGGTTTTTTTAGTTCTTATTATGCTGATGTTTATTTAACAAAAAATTAATCCATTTTTCCCTTTTATCAACCATTTTGAGCACTGTGAGATTTTACACTGTCTGGCCAGGTGTCAGGCTGTGTTTAACATTTGTGTAGCTGGAGGTGACCGAGGCTCCAACTACCTCTGAAGTCTCTGCTTTTGTTTTTCCTGCTGCCTTCAGATTACCCTAAGAATTCCTTCTCAGATAGGGTTTGCTTCATGCAGTGCCATTAGTTGGCATGCACTCATAGTTCAGAGGGCTGGAGAGTGTCACCCCCAGGGGCAATGGTAAGATTTCTGGGAGGAGGTGGGGAAGGCATGGTTTTCTTAACTAAAATGAGAGAAGAGACTGTGAAAGGTGAGATGGAAAAAAAATAATCACAGATGACTCGTCAGGCAGACCAAATGTGAAAGCAGCACCTAAAAGAAATGTGGAATTTCGAAATTAATTTTCTCAAATACTTTGTATACACTTGCATGCTCTTGAAAAGCATTTACCTGCCCTGAATTCCAATGTTCTCAAATTTTCCATAGGGGAAGGTCTTTATGGATAGGAAGGAGAAGCAAAGCCTTCTGAGCTCTGGTAACTGTGGGAACAAATGAAGAGATTGAGGACAGGGAACTGCAGATGCCTCCTGCCCCCTCCTCTGCAGCCAGGACTCTCAGAGGGGAGAGGGGGACACACAGACACTGGGGTTAGAATTGGAGGGCTGAGGACTGCTCCCCTGGGATTATCTGGGCAGACTGGGAGCCCCCAGGAGGGATGCTGCATGTCCTCACTCTCTGGGTGAGTAGAACTCCAGAGGGAAACCTGGAGTAGGACCCCAGGCAGGGACCCAGGCTAGCTACTCCCTGAGAGACAACAGGAGATACAAAGACTCTGCCCCTGTTGCCAGAAAAACAAAATAGCTCCGCCTCCCATCCCATATAACACCAATGGGAAAGGCACTGGGTTCATTTAAAGACAGGATTCCCTTCATGAGGCTGAACTCAGATATTAAACTGGGCTAAATATTTTCTTTTGCTCCTCTCCCCTCTATCCTTTGGTGGGGGACTCAAGAGCAAATTCATTTAGAAACAAGTAAATAAGCTATATTTCTTCTGCACATTTAACATACTGAATATATTTGCAACTTTGAGCCCTACTTATCTTTATTCATGCAAAACTGTAACTCTATCTGACATTTCTTCTTAAAGGTGTTTCTTCCTCGCTACAATGTGCAAAGGAAATTTCTTATTATGAAAATAGTGCTGTGGTTTTAGCTGTTGTGTTTCTGTGAAATAAGCTGAGCTTCCTTTCACCAGACACTGAGCAAGTGTCTTGTGAAAATAGCATAAAGGCTCTTGTGAGGAGAGAACCCTTCCTAGTACACTGGGGCCTTGACTTACAAGTGTCCCCACTAAGGAGTTTTTTGAGATACCAGCTGTCTCTTGGCTGATTTTTTGCATTGAGTTGACAGAGTAATTTGAGTTAAGGAGCACCTTAACGAGCTCCTTAACGAGCTTGGTCTCAGAATGAATTAAACTAGTAAGTCAAGGCTCCACTGTATCTAGTGATTAAAGTAAAATCAGAATTTGTATGTATTTCTTAAAAAGAAACCTTCAAAAGTCATTGCTGAATTCCCACTCAGCACTGGGGGCTCTTTGGTCCTAGCACAGGCCTAGGCACCTTCTGAGAGGGAGATCCAGTACTGAAAAGGTCAGTTCTAGAAATGTCTGTAAAACATACATTTGGCAAATGAATGAAGAAAGAAGCAAAGAAACACTGACAGAGAAGATGTTGCACTCTGCCGACTTAAAGTTTGCTTTCTAAAGGAGGTTTGAAGCTTCCTACTGTTTTTTCAGCTTCTTTGGATTTCTAAAAGGCAGGGCCTTTGAACTCTAATGGGAAAAGAGAAGAAAGTGCTGGGCATTCAGAATCATGAGCAGTGGGAATATTGGGGAACCTCAGAGCAGTCACTTCATCTCCCTGAACCAGTTTCAATCTGCAAAATAACTAATATGTGATTTTTTAAAGAATATTTTTATCTATTAAATCCACTAGTGTGACATTGGTCAACAAGAACATACAGGTTTTAGGTGTGGGTTCTATGTGACAGGATCTGTATATTGCACCTTGTGCCCAACTGAGGAAGCAACACCAGGCTGGTGAACAGAAGATGAGGTGTAACGGTGCATCATGGGTAAACTGGTCACCAGAGGCCAAAAGGGCTGGCCTGCGAAGGACCAGGAACAGGAGCCACATCCTGGCGTGAACCTGGTCTGCAGTCAGAGCCCTCTCCTCCCCAAGGCAGGTCATAAAGCAGCTACTGCATTTCTGAACAAGAAATTGAGACATGGGTTTTGACCAAAAAATTAAGATATTTTAAAAATTCATGAATCTATGTGGGATGTCCTAAAGAGGATTAAGATATCATATGTATGTACATGTTAATGAATCAGGTTTATTACAAA
Source organism: Myotis nattereri (assembly GCF_964212035.1). Classification (NCBI taxonomy): domain Eukaryota; kingdom Metazoa; phylum Chordata; class Mammalia; order Chiroptera; family Vespertilionidae; genus Myotis; species Myotis nattereri. Next base: position 16,453,303 of record NC_138085.1, read on the forward strand.
TATGAAATAAAGGAAATCAAAAAAGAGCTCTTTGCTCAGGAATTCATTCAGCAAGTGTGTGATGTCTACCTGGATCTCGGGGCAGGGCCTTCACAGGTCACCTTTCAGGTGCTGAGAGGGCCTGAGAGACAGACAGGTGAACAAGAACCAAGGCCACACTTTATTTCAGAGGACAGGAAGAGCCATGAAGAAAACAGACTTAGCTTATATGACTAGGGAGCGACAGGGACACAAAGGATTTCTATTGGTGCCCTGACCTATGACTTTAAAGGCAGAGGTTCACAGGACAAAGTGTGGGGTCCCAGGTGCTGTGGGTCAGAAACCTGAGGTGGTTCATTGGGTTGCCCTCCTCCCAGGAGGCCTCGGGGGGCCTGCTCATGGGGAGGTGGCAGATTCCCTTCCTTATGGCACAGTTCCCTTCTGTTCCCTGCCAAAGCCACTCCCAGCTTCCTGGGGCTCCCAAAAATCTTGGCTTTTGATCCCTTCCTCCAGCCTCAAAGCCAGCAACTCAAATGGGGTCCCTCCCTGGCTTCTCTGCCCCTCCTTCCCAGCCAGTTTTCACTTTGAAGAACACCTGGTTACTGAGGGCCAGGACCTCGGGGGGAGACACACCTCCTGTGCTTTCTGTAGAGGACCTGGGGTGTGTTGGTGTCAATAAATGTTTATTCACTGATTTTTAACAACACCACCACCAGAAAACTTGAGAGGTTGGCCCACATGGCTGACCTGGCATGGTGGCTAGGTTACCTCTATGACCTGTCTTACCATTCTGACCTCTGTTACTATTGTGACCTACTGCCAGGTGATATACCATAGGGCTAGATGGGGGCTCCTGAGCAAAGTGACTCCCCAGAAGGCTTAGGAAAGGGCTCCCCAACATATTTAAACTGAGACATGGCTGTTGAGACAGAGCTGGCCCCATGGAGACCTGGGGAAGCCACCCCAAAAGGAGAGGCAGTGCCCCAGGGCAAGGACAGCCAGGCTGGCTGGGAACAGCAGAGGGGGGGGGCATAGAGGGCCCTAGTGTGGGTTGAAAATGCTGTCACAGCAGGAAGGCTTTTAGGCACGAGAATAGGGGGATCTGATTTATATTTTTTAAAGATCACTCGGTGATTTGACATTTGAAATGATATTTGACATGTGTCCTGAGAGCCCGGGAGGATTTGGGCAGATGAAGACGGTGAGATGTGCTTCAGGTGCAGACAGTGGACACGGCCTGGAGGCAGGACAGATGAACACTGGGGACCAGAGCACATGCCTCTCAGAGCCTGTGAGTGATGGGACAGGGCAGGGAACCAGAAGACCCTGCATGGAGGGGGCAGGGCAGGGGGAAGGAGTCCTTCCATGGAGAGGACAGGGTAGGGGAGGCAGTAAACCCTCCATGGAGGGGGCAGGGCAGGGAGTACAGGGGACACTCCATGGAGGGGAGAGGGGAGGGAGGAGAGGGGACCCTCCATGGAGGGGAGCGGGCAGGGAGGAGGAGGGACCCTCCATGGAGGGGACAGGCAGGGAGGAGTGGGACCCTCCATGGAGGGGTGGGCCGGGAGGAGAAGGGACTCTCCATGGAGGGTACAGGGCAGGGAAAAAAGGGGACCCTCCATGAAGGGTGCAGGGCAGTGGGGACAGGGCACCCTCCTTTGAGGGAACATGCAGGGAGGAAAGGGACCCTCCATGGAGGGGTGGGCCGGGAGGAGAAGGGACTCTCCATGGAGGGTACAGGGCAGGGACAAAAGGGGCCCCTCCATGGAGGGTGCAGGGCAGTGGTTACAGGGAACCCTCCATGGAAGGGACAGTTATGGAGGAGATGGGACCCTTCATGGAGGGGAAGGGCAGGGAGGAGAGGGGACCCTCCATGGAGCGGAAGGGCAGGAAGGAAGGGGGACCCTTTATGGAGGGGAAGGGCAGGGAAGAGATGGGACCCTCCATAGAGGGGGCAGGGTAGGGAGCAGATGGGACCCTCCATGGAGGGGAAGCGAAGGGAGTAGAGGGGACCCTCCATGGAGGGGCAGGACAGGGAGGAGATTGTACCTTCCATGGAGGGGGTAGGGTAGGGAGCAGAGGGGACCCTCCATGGAGGGGAAGGGCAGGGAGGAGAGTGGACCCTCCATGGAGGGGAAGGGCAGGGAGGAGAGTGGACCCTCCATGGAGGGGCAGGACAGAGAGGAGATTGTACCCTCCATGGAGGGGGCAGGGTAGGGAGCAGAGGGGACCCTCAGTGGAGGGGAAGGGCAGGGAGGAGGTGGGATCCTTCATGGGAGGAAAGGGCAGGGATTAGATGGGACCCTCCAAGGAGGGGGCAGGGTAGGGAGCAGAGGGGACCCTCCATGCATGGGAAGGGCAGGGAGGATGTGGGAACCCTTCATGGAGGGGACCCTTCATGGAGGTAAGGGCAGGGAGGAGATGGGACCCTTCCTGGAGGGGACAAGACAGGGAGGAGATCGGAACATCCATGGAGGAGATGGGTCATGGAGGAGAAGGTACCCTCCATGGAGGGGGGAGTGTAGGGTTATTGGAACCCTCCATGGAGGGGACAGGTAAGGAGGAGTCAGGACCCTCCACGGAGGCCACAGTTCATGGAGGAGAAGGATCCCTCAGTGGAGGGTACAGGCCAGGGAGGAGAGGGCAGGGACGGGGACAGAGAACCCTACAGGGATGGGCTAGACAGGGAGGAGAGGGGACCCTCAATAAAGAAGACAGATCAGGGAGGAGAAGGATATTTCCAGGGAGAGGAAGGGCAGGGAAGAGATGGGAACCTCCATGGAGGCGATGGGTCAAGAAGGAGAAGGTATCCTCCATGGAGGGGGGAGTGTAGGGGACAGGGAAGGGAGAAGAGGGGACCCTCAATTTAAGTGGCTCTGCGGGAATGACAAGGGAACCTCCATGGAGTGCGAAGGGAGAGGAGGAGAGGGGACCCTCCATGGAGGGGGCAGGGCAGTGGGGACGGGAAACAGGGAACCCCAAACAATGGGCTGGGCAGGGAGGAGAGGGGACACTGCATGAAGGAAGGAGGGCAGAGGAAGTGGGGACCCTCCATGGAGGAGACAGGGCAGTGGGCAAGGAACCCTCCATTGAGGCTACAGGACAGGTGGGGCAGGGGACCCTCCATGGAGGGGTAGGGCAGGGAGGAGAGGGGACACTCCATTGAGGGAAGAAGACTGAGAGGAGAGGTGACCCTCCATGGAGGGGGCTGGGCAGGGAGGACAAGGGACCCTCCATGGAGGGGAGATGACAGGGAGGAGAAGGGACCTTCCATGGAGGGAGAGAATAAAGAGTAGAGGGGACAATGCATGGATGTTTCAGGTAAAGAGGAGAGGAGACTTACCATGGAGGTAACACGGCAGGGAGGAGAGGACCCTCCATGGAAGGCAAGGATAGTGGGAATGGGAACTCTATGTGGAGGGGGAAGTGAAGGGGGTATAGGGAACAGGGAACTCTCCATTGATAGGGCAGGGCAGTGGGGACTTGGAACACGGGACCCTGTATGATTGGCCAGTCAGAGAGTAGAGGGGAATCTTCATGGAGGGGGGAGGGCAGGGAAAGTGGGGATCCTCCATGGAGTTGACTGGGCAGGGAGGAGAGGGGACACTCCAGGGAGAGGGCAGGGCAGTGGGGACAGGGAAACCTCCATGGAGGCTTCAGGACAGGTGAGGCAGGGAACCCTCCATGGATGGGACATGCCAGGGGTGTAGAGAACCTCACTTTGAGGAGGATGGGCAGGGAGGATCAGGTTTCCTTCATGGAAGGGGCAGGGCAGGGTGACAGAGAACCTCACTTTGAGGGGGCAAGCAGTGGGGAAAGGTAACCACAGTTTGAGGGAGAAGGGCAGGGAGGAGACAGAATCCTACATAGAGGGACAGGTCATGCAGGAGAGGGAACAGGGAAATCTCCATGGAGGGGAGAGCCTGGGGGCATAGAGAACTCTACTTTGAGACAGCAAGGATTTCAGCACAGGTCCTTAGATAGATGGCAGGGCAGGGGAGAGAGGACATCCTCCCGCGAGGTAGCAGGGCAGGGAGGACAAAGTACCCCACATAGTCTGAGCAGGATAGTGAGGTTAGGGCACCATCCATGGAGGGGCCAGGGAAGGGAGGACAGGGGAGTAGAGATAGGTAACAGGGGAAACACACCCCTCCATGGAGAGTCCCCTGTTCTCCCATGGTGGGGCCCTTGTTCCCCAGCCCTGCCCCTTCACAGCATTCCCTGTCCTCCCTGTCCATTGGTCCCTCCCCTGGTCCCCTGCCCCCACTGCCCTGCCTTCCCATGGAGGGCCTGCTGTCTCCGCTGCTCTGACCACTCTGTGGTTGGTCACCTTATCCCTCTGCCTTCTCCTTCCATGCCAGGGTCTTCTGTTTCCCTGCCCTGACCCCTCACTCACAGGCATCTGAGGGGCATATGCTCTGGCCTCTCCAGTGTTCATCTCTCCTGCCTTTAGGCTGAGTGTCCACTCTCTGTACCTGAAGTACATTCTCACCTTCTTCATCTGTCTAAGTCCTACCTGTGCTCTCAAGACACATCTCAAATATCATTTCAAATGTCAAATCACAAACAGGGGAAGGGGGGTGGGGGTGGGAGGTTAGGAGTGGGAAGTGGGGGATGGGAGTGGGAGTTGGGGGTGGGGAGTTGGGGGGTGGGTATGGTAGGTGGGGGTGGTGGGAGGGGAGTGGGGGCTAGGGCGTGTGGACTGGGGAATGGGGGGTCAAGAATCAGGGGGGTGGTGTGCGGTGTGAGGTGTGGGTTGTGGGGTGTGGGTAGGGGTGTGGGTAAGAGTTTGAGGTAGGGGTGAGCGGTAGTGGTGGGGGATGGGAGCTGGCACGTGGGTGGTATGGGGTCGCAGGAGGGGGCTGTGGGTTGGGGGTGTGGTGAGTCCGGTGGGGGCTGGGTGTGGTTGTCAGGTGGCAGGTGGTGGTGGCCTGTGCGGAGTAGGGGGTAGGGTTGGTGGGTGACAGGTGGGGGAGGGAGAAGAGGGAATAGGGGGGATAAATGGTGATGGAAGGAGACTTGACTTGAAGGCAGTGAACACACAATGCAATCTACTGATGATGCAATATAGAATTGCACACCTGACCTATGCAATTTCATTAATGAATGTCACCCAAATACGGTTGATTAAAAGTAAATGAAAGGTGGGTCTTTTGAGGTTGATTAGGTTATGAGGGTGGAGCCCTCATGAATACGATTAATACCCTTTTCAAAGATATCCCATGCTAGACTTATCAGGAGATGACTTTATATGTTATATAAATGTCTAACCACTATTTTGTACACTTGAAACTAATATTGAATGTCATCCCCAATTGAAACTAAATTAAAGTAGTAAAACAATTTTGAATAAAAATGAAAATGCGAATCAGAGTGATCTTTAAAAAATGTAAATCAGATCATTACACTCTGTGCCTAAAAGCCTTAAGCGCTCCAACAGTGGTCAGCTCTCCAGACAGCATCATGCCTGTGAGGGTGTTACACTCCTGGGAGAGGAATGCCCTGTTTTCTTCCTCCAGTAGCTCCCTTCATGGCTCTGGTGATGTGTGGCACTGGTGCAGGGCAGAACTGTGCTTCCTTGAGAGTGAGCTAAGCATCACTTTGGCTGCTTATTTGTAGTGTGGGAGCCAACACAGAAAAAATAAATTTAAGCCTTAAAGGTTCTCACAGCATTTCAACCCCCCAAATGGACCTCTATCCTCCCTTCCCTACACTCCAGCCAGCCTGGCTCACCCAGCCTGGAGGAAAGAAGGCAGGGACAGTGCTGCCTGGGAAGCCAGTGAGCATGCATGTGGTCAGAAGTCTGGAGAGAGCTTCAGTTCTCTTAGGACAGAAATGGAGGGATGAATCTGCTGAAATCAGCCACCCATAAGGGGACTCAACTTTTCACTACATGATGACTGGATTACACCTGCATGATCCCACCATGCTCTCCCTCCCCTGTGGCATCCCAGGGGATCCATGGATCATCTACAACAGAAAGCAGCTCTCTGGCCTTTGAAAATCCACAGACCCTCTGCAAAGCCCTTAAGCTCACACGGCTGATCTCAGACTACAGATTCCAGACATCTTCAATCCTGGGAAGCAGCCTCTTTTGACTTTTTCATTCTCCTCCTACAAACAATGCCAGGTCTGTGTCTTCTGTACACTGCTCAAAGATGTGTGAGGACCCAGCGGGTGGCAGCTGGACGTGGTATACCCTGGGACATTTGCTGAGTGGCCTCAGACCCAACACTGACACTGAGCTTGAACCTGCATCCATCTGGTGAACACCACTCACCTCTACCTGGGGACTCCCTGAGAACCTACCTCATGCAACTTGAGTGCTTCTAGAGACGCTTTCATTAGCGGAGAATAACAGGCACTCGGCACATGGAGGCAGACAGGGAGGCAGAACATGGTGTGCTCTGGGACTTTTGCTGACCTGTCCCCGGGATCAGTGCTAGTAAAAGCCAGCTTTGGTGCCCTGCCAGGGCCTTCCTGAGCTTACTGGGCCTCAGGAGTGCCTGTCACAAATTGTGAATTGTTTTGTAGATGCAAATAGATTGCCCTGGGCCAGTCACATCAAGCATCTGACATTATTCAGCAACAGAGTCGCTCCCAGGAAGCCTCAGGACCAACAAGCCCAGTGGCCAGCTTCAGAGCACATCAGAGAAGGATACAATTAGCCTCAGAAGTGGCAGATCCAAAGAGAGATCTAGGCAGGCACCAGACCCCGCTGAGATGAATTGCACTCCACGTGGTCAACACCTGTCAGCAGCTTATACACTATACTATAGGCAGGGTACACTGTGGTCGCAGCCAACTAGCCTGAGCATCGACTTAGTACATGCATGGGCCAACAGCCATCAAGAACCAACTGCCACAGGAAGGTTCACATAACACACACGGGACATCCCTGGAGCACTCAACTCAGATGATCAAGAAGAAATTGCCACTGGGTTCCACAGGACTCCTACTACACGAAGCCACACTATCAAGGCCTGGATTTTAATACAAAGAAACAAACACACAGAGGCAGCCAAAATGCAAAGAAACATGCCCCAAATTTAAGAACAGGGGACACATCCAGAAAAAATGCTAAACAAAGTGAGGCAAGCAATATTCCAGATACCGCATATATATATACATAAAATGGTTGTAAGGATGTTAATTGAAGTTAGGTGAAGAATGGATGAAATCAGTAGGAACTTGAAAACTGATAGTAGGCATGAAAAAGTATATTTAAGCCATATAAAAGATCCAGTCAGACATAAAGAGTAAAATCTTTGAAATGAAGAATACACTAGAGAAAATAAGTAATTTGATTAAGGAGAGAATCAAATGAGTGATTTGGAAGACAAAGTCACAGAAGACAAAACTGCAAAAAGAAAAAAGAACTTTTAAAAATGAGGACTGTTTAGGGGACTTTTGGGACAACATGAAACATTAACAACGTCCACATTATAGGAGTACAAGGAGAAAAGAAAGATTAAGGGACTACACCATATTAAAAGAAACAATGACCGAACAGTTCCCTCACCTGGTGAAGGAAGAGACACACAAGTCCAGGAAGCAGAGAGTCCCAAACAAGATGAACCCAAAAAGGCTTGACACCAGGACACATCATCATGAAAATGACAAAGATTAAAGACAGGACATCTTAAAAGCAACCAAAGAAAGACGGTCAGTTACCTCCAAGGGAGCTCCCATAAGATTGTCAGCTTATTTCTCTACAGAAACATACCAGGCCAGTAGGGATTGGCACAAACTATTCAAAATAATGACAAGCTAGGACCTTCAACCAAGACTACTTTACCCAGCAAGGCTGTCATTTAAAATTGATGGAGAAATAAAGAGCGTCCTAGACAAGAAACAGCAAAACAAGTGTTTTACCACCAAACCATTAGTATAAGAACTATCAAGAAGGAATAAAAGGGAAACAGAGTTAAAAGAATAAAACATATCTACGAATAATCACTTTAAATGTAAGTGGCTTGACTGCTGCAGTTAAAAGACATGGTAGCTGAATTGATAAGAAATTAATAACCATATATATGCAGTCAACAAGAGATCTATCTCAGAATGAAAGATATACAGACAAAAAGCAAGGGGATGGCAAAAGGTATTTCATGCAAATACAAATGAAAAATAAGCCGGGGAGGTAAACCGATATAGCTGACAAAACAGACTTTAAAACAAAGGCTATATTGAGCAATAAGAATGGACACCACAGAATGATAAAGAGAGCAATCCAACAAGAGGATATAACCCTTGCAAACATGTATTTTCTCAACATAAGAGCAAGTAAATGTGTAAATCAAATCCTGATGTACATAAATGGAGAGTTCAACAATAATACAGACGCAGTAGGGGATGTTAACATCCCATTGGAATCAATGGCTGGATCTTCCACACAGAAAATCAAGAAGCAAAGAGTGGCCTGGTGCTGGACTCTGCAGCAGCAGCAGCAGGAGCACATACCCTAAAGCTGGAATGATACAGATGAGATTAGGCTGGCCCCTGCGCAAGGGTGACACTCAAATCAGTGAAGCATTCCCTTCCCCCTAGCGTGGGACATGCTCTCCTGGCTCCCCTAGGCTCCCCTGGCTCCCCTGGGCTGGGGCCCCTGCGGGTGGGGGTGGAGGGAGATGGGCGGGGGCTGGGGGGGGAGGGAGACGGGCGGGGGCTGGGGGGGGAGGGAGAGGTGGGGGGGAGACTTGGGCACCTTCTCACCCTTGTGCAGGGCAGCCTCACACCTAGTCTTTAAATTAAAAAAAAAAAAAAGAGTGGACAGAAATAACACAATAGATCAAATGGGTTTAATTGGTATCTTCAGAGCATTTCACCCTGAAGCAGTAGAATATACATTCATTTTAAGTGGACGTGCAACATTATCTGGATAGACCACATGTTAGGGCACAAAAACAGTCTCAGGAAATTTAAGAAGATTGAAATCATATCAAGAATCTTTTCTGGTCATAACTGTATAAAACTAGAAGTCAATTAGACAAAACTGATGTACAAGTGATCTATTACTGAATTGTACACACCTAAAACCACCCTGCCCCAATAAATTTGTTAACAGAGAAATAAAAACAATGACAAGCAAAAATAAATAAATAAATACATAAAAATTTGGGGATACATGGTGGTGAGAATTGCATGTCAATATACTTGATGTATACTTAAATGTGGTTAAAACTCTAAATCTTATATTTATTTTACCACAATAAAAATTAGTAATTATAGGATTAAAAAGAAAACAGAAAAAGAAAAAGAAAAACCTGTAAAACACAAAAGTCTTGGAGGCTAATTAACATGTTACTAAATAATGAATAGATAACAATGAGATCAAGGAAACAATGAAATAATACCTTGAAACACATGGAAATGAGAGCACAACAATCCTCACTCTGTGGAGCACAGCATAAGCAGTCCTAAGAGGGAAATTTGTAACATTTCAGGTCTACCTCAAGAAACAAGAAAAATCTGAAATACATCATCTAACTTGACACTTAGAGGAACTAGTGCAAAAGAAAAACAAAGACACCATAAAGTGAGAAGAATAAAGAAAATAATAAAGATCAGAGCAGAAATAAACAAAGCAGCAAAAACCAAATGCAGGTGCTGGACTGGATGGTTTCACAGTGCATTTCATCAAACAGTCAGAGAAGAACTAGCACCTGTTCTCCTCAAACTCATCCAAAACACTCAAGACAAGGGAAGACTCCCAAGCTCATTTTATGAGTTCAGCATTCTCCTAATCCCAAACCAGAATAAGACTTTACAAAGAAAAAAATTATAGGCCAATATCCCTGATGAATATAGATGCTAAAATCCTCAACAAAATATTGGCAAACTGGATCCAGTAATACATTAAAAAGATTACACACCATGATGAAGTGGGATTTATTCCAGGGATGCAAGCTTTGTACAGTATCTACACATAAAAAACATGATACATCGTAAACAAAATAAATAAAAATCACATGGTTATAACAATAGATGCAGAAAGAGCATCAAAACACAACACCTATTCATTATAACAACTCTCAGCGAAATGTGAATAGAGGGAATTCCCCTGAACATAATAAAGATTATGAAGAAGAAAGAAAGAAAAAAAGACAGAAGAAAGTGAAAGAAAGGAAAGAAGACAGGAAGAAGTTGAAGAAGATACAAATAAATAAAGCATATATGGTGTTCAAAGATAGGAAGAATTAACAACATTCAAATGTCCAGTGACGTATTTCAGAGAGCTACAACAAATATCACAAAAATGTATATGGAAGTACAAAAAAAAAAAAAACAAACAACAACAACAACAAAAAACCCAACACACACACACACACACACACACACACACAAACAAAACAAAACAAAACCAAAAAAAAACACAAAATAAAACCCAACCAATAGCCAGAGTAATCTTGAGAAAGAAGAACAAAGTGGGAGGAATCATGCTACCTGATAACAAACTATACTACGAGGCCATAGTAATAAATATAGTATGGTACTGACATAAAACACACATAAAGATCATTGGAACAGAATTAAAAGTCCAGAAATAAACCCATACACTTATGGTCAATTAATATTTGACAAAGGACACAAGACTATACAATGTGGTAAAGATAGTCCACTCAATAAATGCTATTGGGAAAATTGGACACATAAGTAGAAAAATAAATGAATGCAGACTACCTTCTTACACCATATTGAAGAAAAAATGCAGAATGGATTAAGACTTGAAAGTGAGATTTGAAACCGTAAAAATTCTAGAAGAAAATAAAGGCAATAAGTTTTCATAGAAATATTTTTTATTCTGATATATCTATTTGGGCAACAGAAGCAAAAGAAAAACTCAACAAATGGGACTACCTCAATCTAAAAAGTTGTTGCACAGCAAAGGAAACCATCAACCCACTGAATGGGAGAACATATTTGCCACTGATACATCTGATAAGGGTTTAATATCCAAAATTTATGAAGAACTTAAAAAACTCAACATCATAAAAAAATTAAACAATCCAATTTAAAAATGAGCAAAGAACCTAAACAGACACTTCTCCAGCGAGGATCTGCAGATGATTATTACACAAATAAAAAGATGCTGAGCATCACTAATCATTACAGAAATGGAAATTAAAATCACAGTGAGGTATCACCTCACCTCTGTCAGAATGGCTATCATCAATAAATCAATAAACATCAAGTGCTGGTGAATATGTGGAGAAAAGAGAACTCTCGTGTATTCTTGGTGGGAATGCAGATTGGTGCAACCACTGTGGAAAGCAGTATGAAGTTCCCTCAAAAATTAAAAATAGAACTGCTTTATGACATAACATTTCCATTTCTGAGAATATCTCTGCAGAAACCTGAAACACTGATCAGAAAGGATATATGCAATGCTATGTTCACGGCAGCATTATTGACAATAGCGAAGATTTCATAGCAGCCCAAGTGTCCAGCAGCAGATAAATGGAGAAAACGCTGTGGTACATTAACACAATGGAATACTACTCACCTACACATACACAATAGAAAATGAAGAAAATCTTACCTCTTGCAACAGCATGGATGGATCCGGTGAGTATTATGCTAAGTGAAGTGAAGTAAGCCAGTCAGAGAAATACAAGTTCCTTATGGTTTCACTTATATGTGGAATCTAATGAACAAAATAAACTACAATCAAAATAGATACAGAAAACTGACTGAATACTGTCAGAGGGGAGGAGGTTGGGGGACTAGGGGAAAAGTGAAGGGATTAAGCAAAGAAAAGACCTATAGACACAGACAACAGTTTGATGATTATCAGAAAGAGAGGGGTGTGTGTAGAAGAGGGTTTAGAAAGGATAAATTGTGATTGAAGGAGACCTGACTTGGGTCGGGGGGAGGGCGGTGAGACACATAATTCAACATACAGATGATGTATTACCGAACTGTATACCTGAAAGCTACATGATTTCATTACCAATCTCACCCCAATATATTCAATTTCGAAAAATAGGCCATTGTGGCACATGCTACAACCTGGATGGACCCTGAAGACATGATGCTCAATGTAATAAGCCAGTCACAAAAGGACAGATAGTGTGTGATCCCACTCACATGAGGTCCCTAGAGGCATCAGAGTCATAGAGGTAAGATGGAGGGTACCAGTAATGGGGGAGTGGATGCAGAGTTGTTGTTTAGTGGGGACAGAGCTTCAGTTGGAGAAGAGGAGAGCAGTGATGGAGCTGATGGTGGTGAGGGCAGCACAACAATATGATTGTTAAGTTGTGTTAAGGACCACTTACCACCACTGGACTGTGCTCTGAAAAATACTTAAAATGGTAAATTCAGTGTGTATATATTACTGTGATAATAATATACCAAAAAAAAAAAAAATAGAAGGCTCTGTCCTGGGTGTGGGAGAATCGGGTAGAGCTGTTTTCTATGGGCCCTACATGGGTGGTTTGGTCACTGTCAATATCCTGGTTGTGAGAGTTTTATAAGATATTATTGAGGGAAACCAGGTCAGATTACATGGGCTACCTCTGCGTTATCTCTTATAAATAATGGAATCTACAATTATATTTTTAAAAGGTTAAAAAATAAGACAGGCAACAACCAGATTTGGTTGTCTTGCCCCGGAGAATCTGGTCCAGCAGGTCCAGTTGGGGTCAGGGCTGAGTATAAGGAATTGCCCACAGGAACTGGTGGTCAGTGGGATTGAGGGCCACCATCCAGACCAGTCACCTACACAGCTAAGTTCTCATCCCATCATGAAGCTTCCACAGCTTTTAATACAGCTGCTGTGTCTCAGCAACCTCTAATGCGATTACTCGGGGGAACAGCTCCTTCACAGTACCACCTGGTTTCTTAAAGGAGCTTCAAACCTTTTAACCATCTAAAAAACACAACACAGGTAGTGCAATCCTCCCACAGTGACCCTCTGCTTCATTAAACCACATCCACCAAGTGACAAGTCTGGGCCTTTTGTGCCATTCCAGGAATGCTGGGCCAGGGTCTCCTCGACAGAGCAGATTCACTTCTCGGTGTCTTGGTTGGGACCTGGGCACAGGGCCCAGGAGTGACACTACCCAAGGACAAGGATGAAGGAAGGCAGCATTGTCGTTGGAAGCACGTGCCTTTTAATCATCTACAGATCTCAACTGTAGGAAAGATACCTATGCCCTGTTAAGAGTCAGGAAAGATAAATAATTTTTCTCTTTGTACTCGACAGAGTGGTGCTCAAAATTAACTAAAAATAATACCCTGTCTTCATATGCTCTGTCCTTCCATAGATGGCTCCAATATTCCTGTCAACTTGAATGTGAGATAGAAGAAGTAATGCTGGTGGATGAAATCAACACATCCCTATTTAAAGGGGTGAAACGTAGATGAGAGACGGAGTGTCACTCATTAAAGGTTTGATATTTTAATCTGTGGTCAAGTAGGTCAAGATTTGTCTTGAAGACAGTGAGTCTTAGCACTGCTCTGTGAGCAAGACGGGAATGACTCAGAGAGGACTGGACCAGGGGACTGTTGGAGCCAGAGTGGGGGCTACCTTTGACCCTTCCCCCTTCTCTCCTGGCCGGGCTCTAACACCATGGACTGGGCATCCAAACCTGTATCATTAGGGTAATAATGTAGGGCTGTCATGAAGGCCTTTTCAGTGTCTGTACCACATAAAATCTTGCTCTTTTTGGTCCATGATGTGGGCCAGGGAGCCACCAAAGCTCTCCACACAGTGACTGAGGGCTCCAGGGCTCCCCTGGCTTGTGGATTCAGCTGACAATGAGCACAGCCCAATGGTGTAGAGGGGGGACAGAGGAGTGTTGTCAGGATGGCCTGGGAGCAGCCACTCATGGCTATCCTCGCATCAGGTCAGACCTGACTCACATGGTGAGAGAGGCTCAGAAATGCAGAACAGCACAAACTCCTTGCTACTTGGCATACAGGGCAGCACACTCACCCTCTTGTTCCTTTACCTGTGCAGCCAGCCAACTCAGTCACCTTCAGGGAGAACATCCAGAAAGAATAATAAAATAAAAGTACCTCATGCCAATGCACCTAGCACTTCAAAGTACTAACAGTAAAAAATCTCACTGTCCATGCATTTCTACAGAAAGGCTACTTGCTGTCCAGACCCATATTCGTGCTCTTTTTTCTTCTTCTCCAAGGAAGAAAACACATCTTTCTGGAGCCACCGAGATGGAGCAGACCAATGGCCAGCTGTCCACCCAATGATGACAACCGTGGTCTCAGAGAGAATACTATCTGCAGACTCCAGAGAGAGCAGCAGTGGGCTGAGTGGGGAGCGAACTGAGAACTTGACCAGTGACCAGCACGGTGGTGAGCTGATTGGTCCTGAAGGCAGTGAGTCTTAGCACTGCTCTGTGAGCAAGACGGGAATGGCTCAGAGAGGACTGGATCAGGGGCCTGTTGGAGCCAGAGTGGCAGCTGCCCTGGACCCTTCCCCCTTCTCTCCTGGCCGGGCTCTAACACCATGGCCTGAGCATAAGCCCCTTAAATGCTGAGGGAAAACCCATCGCTGGTGAGGACCTGGGAAAATGGGGCCCTGGACTATAAAGTATTGGGGTGACTCCTGATTATTTTTCTTCTTTTTCTCTTGCCAGTTTTCCCTGAAAACCATCCTGTTATATGAAGCTTCCATACAGCTCATGGGTGGAGAGGAGTGTAAGGCTCTGAGAGAACCTGAGCTTCTAGCAGTAGGACCAGTAAGGTGGCTAAAATCCAGGGAGAGAGGTGCTATGGGTGAGCTGGACCCGCAAAAAGCACACCCTGGAGGCAGCATAGGCCCTGAGCACGCTGATGCTGAGGTCACCCCCAGAGCTGCTGAGACAAAAATGAGTCTGAACTTCATATGCTCCACAGCCTTACACAGGGGGCTCTCACCTCTGCCACTCCGTGGTGGGAAGACAGACTGTGGAGCCCCGTCCAGCAGGGGCAGGACATACATCACCAGCCTCATGTGAAGTCTGGAAGGAGAAAGGATCTGCATGTGAATAGACACAGGGCTCAAGTGCAAGAGGTCAGGGCAGTAGAGCCCCAGCCTGCAGACCCACCACACCCTGCACTTTAGTTCTAAGTACAAGCTCTTTTTTGCAATAGTAACAATTGTAGGTTTGACTTTGAAGATAAAATAACCCAAATTACATTAGAGATTTTAATTTTGGTTAGTCACATCTTCAATAGATGTTAGCTGAACCCATTGTGGTAATCATTTCACAATGTAGGTAAATCAAACCATCGTTCTCTCTGCCTTAAACGTTACAGTGGTGTATATTGATTATTTCTCAATAAAGCTGGGAAAAATAAACAGTGCCTTAATCAATGGGAAAAAAGTGGTTATAGATGCAGTGGAATGAATACCCCATAACTAAGAGAAAACAAATCAGGATACACACATAACAAATAGTATCATCTTGCCCTGGAGGCGTGCTCACTGGTTGAGCCTTGATCTATGAACCAGGAGGTCATACATGGAGTCCCTGCCAGAGTACATGCCCTGGTTTTGGGCTCCATCCTTAGTAGGGGGCATGTAGGATGCAACTGATGAATGATTCGTTCTCATCATTCATGTTACTACCTCTCTCTCCCTCTCCTTTCCTGTCTGAAGCCAATGCAACATATATTAAGATAAATGAATTAATAGTATCACCTCAAAAAGGTATCTGGATATATAAATGTACGAAGGACTAAAGGAAATACTTTGGAATGTTGACAGTAGTTAACCTTGTATAGTGGAAAGAAGTGATTTCTTTTACTTCATACTATTCTTTTTAAGTTTGTACTAATAATCCTATATTATTTTGATAATGAGAAAAAATCTTCTAAAAAACATTTAAGTAACTTTTTTTGGTGTAAAATGCATTTTGCATCCATGTTCAGTGACCATCCACTTATCGCTGAGAAGCTTAAAAAGTGCTTTGCGTTGTGAAATATCCTTTAAAATGCATTCTTGCACTCCAACAGCTCCTGAATGAGAACACTGGGCTTTGGAGATGCTGGGTCTGCTTGGAAAAAATAATGGGCAGGGGTTGGAGGCGCGGCAGGGGATGGGGCGGGTCAGCAACCCTGAAGAGAGGCTCCTAGGTAGGATGCCTCAGGGTCCACAGCTCAGGCTGTATTTGAAGAATTCCTTATTGGAAGGCTGATATCTACAGTAAAGTTTCAGATTTGATAAATTTCAGACATGAGCCACAGTAACTTTTTTAAAAACGGTTTTTGCCATTCTTATTGCAAAATCTATCTATCTATATAAAAGGCTAATGTGCTAAGGATTCTACCACCTGACCACTCACTATGAAGAGCACTGACCACCAGGGACAGACGTTCAATACTGGAGCTGACGTGACCTGAACTGGCCATTTACAGAGGAAGGGCACTGCGCTCGAGAGTCCACAAGCAACACTCCGCTTTTCCCAAGTGGGACACAGGCCCCACCACGAACCCATGGCACAAAGCCCACAGGCCAGCCCAGCACAGAAATGGTGGCTGTGGGCACCAGGTAATGATGTCACATAGTAATGCCAGGCTTCCTCTCCCTAGTGACTAGCCTCCTTGGAGTTTCTTCACCCACTTGCTTTATAGCCAGGTGCAAACATTTTACACTTTCACCAAATATCTTTGAAGTGTTTTTCATGTGCCCCATCTCATTTGATCCTCACTAAAGTCCTAGAATAGGTAGAGAGGTGACTTGGTAGAATCCTGTTTTCATTTCATTAGCCAGAAAATGGAGATTTGGAATGTTTTAAAAATTGACCCATCTGAAAAGTAGCAAGAAATGGTAGAACCTGAACATGACTTCAGGTTTTCTCACTGCACAGAATAGAGTCAAACAGTGCTATAAATATTTCTCCCTTTGTTATCCCTGCATGATCCACAATAATAATCTGCTTTCATATTGGTATTTACTGCTGTTTTGCTGTCAATATCCTGAAAAAAAAATTGGGGCACTTCACTGGGCTGGAAAAAGTTTAGCTAAATCAGAAAGTTTTGAGATTATATATATATATATATATATATATATATATATATATATATATCTCACTGGCACCAGTTGCATGTGTTTCCAGCTGTCATTGTTGATTGTGAATTTGATATACACTTCTATTATTGAGAAAGGGCAAACAGTGATCTTACAATATTTCTTCTAATTAATCTCCTTTCAATGTGCAAGAATTCATGCACAGGGACTCTAGTAATTAAATAACACTATCAAGACTCCTAAGAGAAACATATGTATACAGAAAAGATTTTTAAAGGATTCAGATCTCCTAAGTCACAGCTCTATGGTGCTAACCTCAACTGAGAAAGGGCAAACAGTGATCTTACAATATTTCTTCTAATTAATCTCCTTTCAATGTGCAAGAATTCATGCACAGGGACTCTAGTAATTAAATAACACTATCAAGACTCCTAAGAGAAACATATGTATACAGAAAAGATTTTTAAAGGATTCAGATCTCCTAAGTCACAGCTCTATGGTGCTAACCTCAACTGGGTCTACAGAGGCTGACAGGAAAAATAGAATGAGCACTTGCCCTGGGTTCTCATTTGATCTCTGCTATTAATAGCTTGTGGTCTTGGGGATTTCATTTACCCTTTCTGGGTCTCCTAGCTACATCTATAGGATGAGGGTAAAATTAGACCTCTTAAATAAGTTTTCTACAAACGCTTCAAAAAATAATTGTAGGTTCAGATTTCTACAATCTTCCTAAATAATTCAGCAATAATAAACTTTTCCTTGGTTTAAACTTTGTGGTAGAAAACTTCACAAAAATGTAAACACAGTTTTATACTACTACTCATTTCAAAAATATACAATCTCTATAAAACTTACCCTATAACATTTTGGTAGATACTATGAAACATTTCTTAGTAACTGTCCTATAACCCAAACTTGTAAATTTAGCATTATTTTTTTAAAACATAATTGCATAGTCTTTGTATTGGTGTGAATAGGCTCAGAAAATACAGATGTGTTGAGTACTATATGTCACTTTTATTAAAATTCAACAAGTAACTTCCCAGGTATGGAAAACTTCAGCTGAAGCCACTTTTTGGGGTGTAAGAATCAACTCTTGTAAACATCAAATTAAAAGGTGGCTGTATCTTCTGCCTTAAAAGTTAAAAAACAGAAGAGTTGTTATTTAACTCACTCAAATGGTTTGTGAAGCTGAAGTACTTCCATGTAGGGTCTGCCCCATCCTGACATTAGCTCAGTGCACGGACTGAGAGCCACATGTCACCTATTCTCCCCAGTGAGGAAGGGAGCTGTGTGTGAATCATTCCTGCCACTAAGCCCCTTGGACAGCCAGCCGCTAGGCAGCAAGGATGCCAGCCTCAGCTCACAGGTGGGAGAAGAGCTGCCATCTCTCTCAGAACACTTCCAAACTCAGCCTGAGGACAGGCTCTACCAGCCAAGACCCAGTCAGGCCACTGCCGGGCTCTGTGTAAGGAGAGAGGATTTTCTCTACCTCTTATTTCTTCTGAGACCAAACCAACCAACCTCCCCACCAACAAACCAGCCAACCAGCCAACCACAATGTAATTATCATCCTTGCACTGCAGCCACTGCTGAATAAACACCAAGTTGTTAATGGGCTCAAGTGTTGACTTCCCTCCAAGACACATATTCCTGGCCTGGAATAAGCTCTGCCCCTTCCCATTCCCTTCCCTCAGCTCGCCTCTCCACCCTCCCCCGCTCACAATCCCTCCCCCCCCCCCACCACACACACACACACACACACACACCATATTTGACCAGGTACTTAATTTTCTGGGGACTACAGATCTGTCTTTTCCCCTGGCTTGAGTCACAAGCCCTGTAGAAGCAGGACCCCTCACTGCCTGGCTTAATAGACAGGGGGCCCTGCTGGAGCCTCGCTGAAACTGTGTCCCTAGCTGCCTCCCCTCAGCTCAGCAGCCACCACTCCTCCAGGTCCAGGGAGCACATGCAACTTGCCACAGAAGGACAGGGGACCAGCCCAGCTCAGGGAAGGAGCCCACAGGGGGCTCTTGGTCTCTCACTGGAGCTCTTGGTCCCAGGTGGCAACCTGATGGAGCCTCTCCACTCTCCTGCTTTCTCCCAGGACCCTGGGGCTCTCCAAGTCCCACCCTTCGGGAAAGTGACACCTTGGCTGCCCCCACAGAGCAAGGCCCAGGGAAACCCCAATCTTCCAAGTGTTTTAAATAACTGACAAACCCAAGTTCACCCTTGGAATGAGCCCTTCCCGCCCACAACAGCCACTACCACATGGGACACTCCAAGTCCCAGCACCTGGGAGGTGCCAGATAGGCTAGAACCCGCACACAGTTGGGGGGGGGGTGGTAGTGGGGGTGGGAAGGGGGGGTCGACTAGGCTTTTAGGCGGAGTCGCTGGGCAGGTGCGCAGGAGGGCACTCACCTTGGTGACATTGAGGAAGGTGGTCTGGCCCATTGCTGCCCCTCACCAGCTTCAGCTCCAGCTCCTCCCTCAGATGAGCAAGTGGATCCAGCCCACATGCGGGAGAGGAGCGCCTGCAGGATGGTGGCCTGGACTCCAGGCAGATGCACTTGGTCTGGCAGCGGGGGCGGCATCCACACCAGCTGGGCTCGGCCTCCAACGGCTCCTCCGCCCGCGGGACCCTGGCGGACCCCGACGAGGCAGCAGCAGGAGCCAGGAAGCCCAGCGGGTCCTGTGACTCCCGGTCCCCAGGCGTGTCCCCCTCACCCAAGTGGGAGCCTGTGGCCAGATCTGCCAGGCTGGCCTGCCAGGCGCGTTTGCTGCTGCTGCGCCACCTGGTGGCGCCTCTGGACAGTACCAAGAGGCCACCCTGGGCTCCTTGCTGCCATCCTGCTGTGCTCAGTAGTGTGGGTTAGTTCATCCACCCAGCATTGCTTCCTGACAGTCTGTCCCTGCAGAATAACTTCAACACAGGACACTTCTGCATTCTGACCAAGTCAGTGTCGAGAGCCAGAATTTTCCATTAGGTCACTGGTTTGCTCATCATCATGTAGAATATCTGAGCTTTTAATTTTTGACTTATTTTATGAAATGTTTTATATTAAAGAAGGAAATAATTTTTATAGATGTTATAAAGGAGGGTATGTCATTATATTATCTGCATACCAGGTGTCAGGATGTTATACTCAGGGGGTGAAATCTGGACTATTGCCTGTTTATATATGTCCCATGAGATAAGAATCATTTTTATTCACTTTTTAAAAGTTAGAAAACAATGAAAAGAATATTTTTGATAAACATAATATGAAATTAACATTTTGGTGTCCATAATTACTGTTTGGTGTCCATAATTACTGTTTCACTGGAAGGCAGACATATACATTCATTTACACATTGTCTTTGGCTACTTGCATGTTACAATGGCAGAGTTGAGTAGCTATGACCAAGATGGTATTGTCTACAGAGCCCAAACCATTTACTACCAAACCCTTTACACAGGAAGTTTGCGGACCCTTGTCCTACAAAGAGTAGATGAAGGCCATGTGCATTATTATTTGCACTGTATTTGGATTTCAAATGATTTTAAATGTGGCCTATTGCACATTTGCAAATCAACAACATATGCCTAGCTAGTGTTGCTCAGTGGTTGAGCATCAACCAATGAACTAGGAAGTCACGGTCTGCTCTGAAACCTAGTCATATGCCTGGGTTGCAGGCTCAATCCCCAGTGTGAGGTGTGCAGGAGGCAGTCAATTAATGATTCTCTCTCATTATTGAAGTTTCTCTCTGTCTATCTGCCTTCCTCTCTGAAGTAAAAAAATATATATATTTTAAAAATAATAATAAATAAAATCAACAAAATATGGTAAATATTCACTAGAAAAGGAATACATACATAGTTCTGAAATACTCATATGAATAAATATTACAGGGCAGTTAAAAATCAATAAAGAACTATTTGTCTCAAAGTAGATAGATTTTAAAATTTATGATAATTTAAACAAAAGTTCCAGAATGTTACATAAAATATACCTGTATATTAATCCAGAAAGATGAACTAATACTACATATGGTTGATATATATTTATAATAATAAGAGCTAATTAGAGCAAACATCCTTCTGGAAGACCTTCCAGACAAAGCCAGGGCTGCAAGGGATGCCCGGGTCCAGGGCTCCTGATGGTGGTCGGGTAGGGGTGGGTGGGGGGTAGGGGGGAATCCTGTTCCCGGGTCCCAGAGGGAAGCTGGTGCTGGCAGCTGGGGGAAGGAAGGCCTACTCGTGCATGAATTTCATGTATCGGGCCTCTAGTATATGTAACAAATGATTAAAGACCTAATTAGAAAAATGAGTAGAAAATTTATAATGTAAATATAAAGAGAAATTGGACTGAACATGATATAGACTATTACTGTATTGTATTATTTCTTTATTATTGTATTATGTTTTTTATTTTTCTTTTAATCCTCACGTGATGATAATTTTATTGATTTAAGAGTGAGAGAAATAGAAAGAGGGTCAGAGGGAGAGAGAGAAACATCTATGTGAGAGAGAATCATTGAATGCTGCCTTCTGTATGTACCATGACTGGGGATTGAACCAGCAACCTAGGTATGTGCCATGACTGGGAATCGAACCTGAAACTTTTTGGTGTATGGGACGATGCTCCAACCAACTGAGCTACCCAGCCTGAGTGTTTCCTTATTTCTTAAAAAAATGAAAATATAAAGAAAGAGGGCAAGATATGATCACTGTTTATTGTACACTGTTTATTCTACATCTATTAAATGTTTTCTGTACCATAAATATAACTTATCATAAAAAAGGAAGGCAACATTGCTATGAAAGTATTTATTTTTATTTGTTGACAAGAGAAATGTGAATGGTGTAAATGCAGATCAAATCTGCACATACCACCAAATAATAAATAAAATTGATGTTAACCATTGGGTTCTGATGACTTATCAGAGAATCACTAATTTGTTAAGGGCCCTTAGAATACACTTGGCTTAATTGACATCAGCTGGGACCCAGGGCAAGGTCAGAGCCATGCCCTGAGGGCGGGACCAGTCAAAAGATTGGATGTCACTCAGTCTGACTCTCCGCCCAGTGTTAAGGGGATGGATCTCATGATGTCTCAGGCCCACCCAGATGTGATGTAGCCTCCTGTAATTTGAGTATATAATAATCAGCTTTCAGAGCTGGCTCTCTCTGTGCCTGTCCCTCCAGAGGGCAGACTCTCTCTGTCTGTCCCTGAAGTCAGAGGGCAGACACCACACCCAGCCCAAGCTTTTAATTTATTTTATGTCTGTCTTTCATTATTCTTTAAACCCGAAAGAGCCTCCTAACTTGCTCAAACCGGTTCAAGTCTCCCCCTCCGTGCGGGATGTGGAGAAGAGACCACAGCCCCAGAGAGCCCACCATAGTCACTTATGACTAACTTATCCTAAAAGAAAAATAAATAACAGCCAATAGCTTTTATTGAAACACAATAGATGTATTAGTTCTTCTAATGCAACAGGGAACTGTTCCAAGGCCAATGTGAGACGTTGAAACCAAACAAAAACTGAGCTTCCTTATAAAAACTTGATTGTTCCCAATAATTACAGATCACAAGATAGTTGCTGCTCATTACTTACATATGGCTAAATAAATTCCAGTAACTAGCTGTGGGATTCGCTTTCCAGTTCTTGATAATTGACCTCATTTGTTTCAGGGGATTTGAGGTTTGGCCATTCTGCCTTGTTTCACAAAGTACATTGGACCTCATTTCATTGCCCTTTTCCCATTTCTTCTGCTAAGCTTAGAATGAGCCCTAAAGACTAAAGTAGACAGAACCTAGAGACAGAACCTAGTGAGAGAACATGGCAAAAGATACTGGACAGAACCTGGCTACAGGAATTGGCTGGAGAACCTAGACAGAACTTGGCTGCAGATGCTGGCTACAGAACCTGGCTGAAGAACCTAGCAAGAGAACATGGCTAGAGAACCTGGACAGAACCTGGTGACTGAACCTGGCTGGAGAACCTAGCGAGAGAACATGGCTAGAGAACCTGGACAGAACCTGGCAACTGAACCTGGAGAACCTAGCGAAAGAACATGGCAAGAGAACCTAGCTACAGAACCTGGCTATGATGATCACCTGAATGCTGCCTATGTGTCATTCCTTCTTCGCCAACTCTGTACACACCTTTGGGGACCCCTGGACCTGCTGGGGTTGGACCCCAGCATTAAATCTGATCTTTCAAAGTTCCAAAAAAAAAAAAAAAAGACTAAAGTAGCATCCTGGATATTTGGTTAACATACCCCAAAGGGGTGTGCTTTAGGGATAAATCTCCAATACAATATGTTTCAAGGCTATTTCAAGGATGCAATAACTTCCAGGAACTCTTCACATTTCGCCATTCTTGGAAAAAGATATCCTTGATGCCTAAAAGTGATCATGTCCCAATTGTCCTAATTCTAGGAATAACCATACGAAGCCTTATCTGCACATAGTAATATTGTTGGACTTGGGAGATAACAAGGTCCCTCTGTTTAAAATCCTCCGTGTGTCCCAATCAAAAGAGTGAGTCTATTCTTAGTGTTTTTCTAAATATTTACTGTCCCCTGCAATTCATTTGCCCTGTGTGCGGACTGTCTTTTAGCCATGCCAGTCTTAAAACTTCCAGATAATTTATATAATCTACCAGGTGACTCTTATGGTTTATGAACATTCTGAAGTTATAAGAAAAAATACTTGCTCACACTTGCGAATACACCTTAGTTCCCAATATTTCAGAAGCAATATTCTAAAAGACCACAAGATGGGTGTATTCCTGCATACAAGCAAATTCTCAAAGCAGTGCACTGAGCTCCCAAGTTTCAAGTTCTGCTTTGTTGTTTGTTTGTTTGTTTTTCTAAAATTTCTTTATTGATTAAGTTATTGCATATGTGTCCTTATCCCCACATTACCCTCCCCACTCATGCCCTCACGCCCCTGTTGTCTGTGTCCAGTGGTTAGGCCTATATGCATGCAAAGGAGGTAGGGGGGGTAAGAGATCAACCAAAGGACATGTATGCATGCGTATAAGCATAACCAATGGACATAAGACACTGGGAAATAGGGGAGGCTAGGGGACAGTCTAGGGCGTGGAGAAAAATGGACACATATGTAATACCCTTTGTATTACTTTAAGCAATAAAAACAAACAAAAAAAAATAAGTCCTTTGGTTGATCTCTCCCTCTTACCCCCACCCTCCCCTACCTTCCCTTTGGGGTTTGATGGTCTGATAGATGTTTCTCTGTCTCTGGATCTGTTTTTGTTCATCAGTTTATGTTGTTCATTATATGTACCACAGTCCCTGGAGGCCTAGTGGTTAGGATTTGGCGCTCTCAAGTTCTGCTGTGACCAATAAGGTAGTCATTACCCACATGTGGCTAATTTAAAATGAAGTCAAAGGTGAAATCACGCTCCTAAGTTGCACTAACCACCTCTCAAGAGCTCAATAGCCATATGCGGCTACTGGCTACTCTACTGAAAAGTGCAAAATAAGACATTTCTATTCTCAAAGGATTTTAGTGATTTTAAAATTAGTTTTCTTTAATTCAAAAAACAGAAAAAGTTTTAGAAAGTGCTGATTCTTTTTATTATTCGTAACACTGAACAAGTGGGAAAAACTTAAATGACCAGTGATAGAATTTGGTTATCTGAATTGTGATTTAAACATATGCTGGAATATTACAAAGCCATTAAGATAGGACTCTCTTAGAATATGCGGGAAGGTTTATGGTATAATTTTAAGAACAAGAGGAAGCAAAAAGTATGTGTACATATATTTTTATAAATATATGTGCATACACATTTCGATATATAATTCCAAATTTGGCAACTTTATACTGTGCATACATATACATACCTATATAAAAAGGAAAAAAAACACACAAAGAAATAAAGGGGAAAGATCATACTATTATCTAACTGTGGGATGTGAAATTATGGAGAAGTTTATGTTCTTCTTTCAACATGCCTTTATTTTTTATCTTTTTCCAGTATTGGAGAGAAAAAAAATCAACGAAGGAAGAAACTATAAAAAGAATGTGGAATTTTTTGAACTTTTTCAAAAGCCAAAATATGTTTCAGAAGATTCAGTAATTCACTTTAAAAAAACAACAACTAAATATTTTTTTCTAAAGAATTTCTTTTAAAATAGGTTTCATTGATTTTCTACAGAGAGGAAGGGAGAGGGATAGAGAGTTAGAAACATCCATGAGAGAGAAACATCGACCAGCGGCCTCCTGCACGCCCCCCACTGGGGATGTGCCCACAACCAGGGTACATGCCCTTGACCGGACTCGAACTGGGACCCTTGAGCCTGCAGGCTGCCACTCTATCCACTGAGCCAAAGTGGTACTGGCTAAAGATTTTTTTGATTTATATAAAGTTTTGTATATCCGCTGAAGCCGTCTGCATAATTCTTGTCAACAAGACAGGTGTCATGGCAAGTGTCATTCGTAGGATGCTCCCATGTCTACAGAGCAGCGGAGTGGTCTCTGGATTCTCTCTGTAGCTGCACCTGTCTAAACATTGAGCCCAGTGTGACATTCATTCATTTATTCGGAAGCAGATCTGTAAACATTGTCTATGCTCGAATTGTTCTGAATGACAGTCTCTTCTGTGTCCCTATTGCTGTCCTTAACCGTAAAAAATCTTTTCCCACTGGTGCTTTTGGAAATTGGTTGAAATTCATGAAGACACCAGCATGTGTCTTAAGAACGGAAGGTCAGACTTTCCATCAGGAGGACAAGAAACCCTGGACACAGGAGGCAGCTTGCTCTGGGGGAGCCGACTTGGCTGGATTTGGAGCCCCACCAATTCTAGCCTCCTGTCTTCAGTTCTCTGACTTCAGTTCTCTGCATTCTAAAATGGGAGGCACATGGGGACCATTGTGGGATTAGAACAATACATGTAAAGTGCCTGAATTATGGAAGACAACTAGGTTTTTTTTAGTTCTTATTATGCAGATGTTTATTTAACAAAAAATAATCCATTTTTCCCTTTTATCAACCATTTTGAGCACTGTGAGATTTTACACTGTCTGGCCAGGTGTCAGGCTGTGTTTAACATTTGTGTAGCTGGAGGTGACCGAGGCTCCAACTACCTCTGAAGTCTCTGCTTTTGTTTTTCCTGCTGCCTTCAGATTACCCTAAGAATTCCTTCTCAGATAGGGTTTGCTTCATGCAGTGCCATTAGTTGGCATGCACTCATAGTTCAGAGGGCTGGAGAGTGTCACCCCCAGGGGAAACGGTAAGATTTCTGGGAGGAGGTGGGGAAGGCATAGTTTTCTTTACTAAAATGAGAGGAGAAACTGTGAAAGGTGAGATGGAAAAAAAATAATCACAGATGACTCCTCAGGCAGATCAAATTTGAAAAGAGCACCTAGAAGGAACAGAATTTAGAAATTAATTTTCTCAAATACTTTGTAAACACTTACATACTCTTGAAAAGTCTTCATGTGCCCTGTTTTCCAGTGTTCTCAAATTTTCCATCAGGGAAGGTCTGTATGGATAGGAAGGAGAAGCAAAGCCTTCTGAGCTCTGGTAACTGTGGGAATAAATGAAGAGATTGAGGACAGGGAACTGCAGATGCCTCCTGTCCCCTCCACTGCAGCCAGGACTCTCAGAGGGGAGAGGGGGACACACAGACACTGGGGTTAGAATTGGAGGGCTGAGGACTGCTCCCCTGGGATTATCTGGGCAGACTGGGAGCCCCCAGCAGGGATGCTGCATGTCCTCACTCTCTGGGTGAGTAGAACTCCAGAGGGAAACTTGGAGCAGGACCCCACACATGGACCCAGACTAGCTACTCCCTGAGCTACAATAGGAGATACAAAGACTCTGCCCCTGTTGCCAGAAAAACAAAATAGCTCCGCCTCGCATCCCATATAACACCAATGGGAAAGGCACTGGGTTCATTTAAAGACAGGATTCAGTTCATGAGGCTGAACTCAGATATTAAACTGAGCTAAATATTTTCTTTTCTCTTATCCCCTCTATCTCCTGCCGGGGAACTCAAGAGAAAATCCATTTAGAAATAAATAAATAAGCTATATTTTTTCTGCACATTAAACATATTGAATATATTTGCAACTTTGATCCGTACTTATCTTTATTCATACAAAACTGTAACTCTACCTGACATTTCTTCTTAAAGGTTTTTCTTCCTCGCTACAATGTGCAAAGGAAATTTCTTTCTTTCTTTTTTTTAAAAATATATTTTATTGATTTTTTTACAGAGAGGAAGGGAGAGAGATAGAGAGTTAGAAACATTGATGAGAGAGAAACACCGATCAGCTGCCTCCAGCACATCTCCTACTGGGGATGTGCCTGCAACCCAGGTACATGCCCTTCACCGGAATGGAACCTGGGACCTTTCAGTCCGCAGGCCGACGCTCTATCCACTGAGCCAAACCGCTTTGGGCAGGAAATTTCTTATTATAAAAATCGTGCTGTGGTTTCAGCTGTTGTGTTTCTGTAAAGTAAGCTGAGCTTCTTTCACCAGATACTGAGCAGGTGTCTTGTGAAAATAGCATAAAGGCTCTTGTGAGGGGAGAACCCTTCCTAGTATCTAGTGACAAAAGTAATTCAGAATTTGTATATATTTCTTAAATAGAAACCTTCAAAAGTCATTGCTGAATTCCCATTCAGCACTGGGAACTCTTTGGTCCTAGCACAGGCCTAGGCACCTTCTGAGAGGGAGATCCAGTACTGAAAAGGTCAGTTCTAGAAATGTCTGTAAAACATACATTTGGCAAATGAATGAACAAAGAAGCAAAGAAACACTAATAGAGAAGATGTTCCACTCTGCTGACTTAAAGTGTGCTTTCCAAAGGAGGTTTGAAGCTTCCTACTGTTTTTTCAGCTCCTTTGGATTTTTAAAAGGCAGGACCTTTGAAGTCTAATGGGAGAAAGACAAGAAAGTGTTGGGCATTCAGAATCATGGGCAGTGGGAATATTGGGGAACCTCAGACCAGTCACTTCATCTCCCTGAACCAGTTTCAATCTGCAAAATAACTAACGTGTGTGTTGTTTTTTGTTTTTTTTTAAATATTTTTATATATTAAATCCATTGGGGTGACATTGGTCAACAAAAACATATAGGTTTCAGGTGTGGGTTCTATGTTACAGGATCTGTATATTGCACCTTGTGACCAACACAGGAAGCAACACCAGGCTGGTGAATAGGAGATGAGGTGTAAGGGCGCATCATGGGTCAACTGGCCACCAGAGGCCAAAGGACTGGCCTGTGAAGGACCAGGAACAGGAGCAACATCCTGGCATGAACCTGGTCTGCAGTCAGAACCCTCTCCTCCCCGAGGCAGGTCACAAAGCAGCTACTGCATTTCTGAACAAGAAATTGAGACGTGGGTTTTGACCAAAAAATTAAGATATTTTAAAAATTCATGAATCTATGTGGGATGTCCTAAAGAGGATGAAGATATCATATGTATGTACATGTTAATGAATCAGGTTTATTACAAATAAAAAATTTATGAAATCTAAAAGAGCTCTTTGCTCAGGACATCATTCAGCAAGTGTGGGCTGTCTACCTGGGTCTTGGGGGCGGGGCCTTCACAGGTCACCTTTCAGGTGCTGAGAGGGCCTGAGAGACAGACAGGTGAACAAGAACCAAGGCCACACTTTATTTCAGAAGATAGGAAGAGCCATGAAGAAAATAGACTTAGCTTATATGACTAGGGAGCCACAGGGACACAAAAGATTTCTATTGGTGCCCTGACCTATGACCTTAAACGCAGTGGTTCACAGGACAAAGTGTGGGGTCCCAGGTGCTGTGGGTCAGAAACCTGAGGTGGTTCATTGGGTTGCCCTCCTCCCAGGAGGCCTCGGGGGCCTGCTCATGGGGAGGTGACAGAATCCATTCCTTATGGCAAAGTTCCCTTCTGTGTCCCTGCCAAAGCCACTCCCAGCTTCCTGGGGCTCCCAAAAATCTTGGCCTTTGATCCCTTCCTCCAGCCTCAAAGCCAGCAACTCAAGTGGAGTCCCTCCCTGGCTTCTCTGACCCACCCTCCCACCCAGTTTTCACTTTGAAGGACCCCTGGTTACTGAGGGCCAGGACCCAGGAGAGCCACACCTCCTGTGGTTTCTGTAGAGGGCCTTTGGTATGTTGGGGTCAATAAATGTTTATTCACTGATTTTTAACACCACCACCACCAGAAAACTTGAGAGGTTTGCCCACATGGCTGACCTGGCATGGTGGCTAGGTTACCACTATGACCTGTCTTAGCATTCTGACCTCTGTTAGTATTGTGACCTACTGCCAGGTGATATACCATAGGGCTACATGGGGGCTTCAGAGCAGAGTGACTCCCTAGCAGGCTCAGGAAAGGGCTCCCCAACATGTTTAAACTGAGAAATGGCTGTTGAGACAGAGCTGGCCCCATGGAGACCTGGGGAAGCCACCCCAAAAGGAGAGGCAGTGCCCCAGGGCAAGGACAGCCAGGCTGGATGTGAACAGCAGAGAGCGGGGGGCGGGGGGGGGAGGGGGACATAGAGGGCCCTAGTGTGGGTTGAAATTGCTGTCACAGCAGGAAGGCTTTTAGGCACGAGAATAGGGGGATCTGATTTATATTTTTTAAAGATCACTCGGTGATTTGACATTTGAAATGATATTTGACATGTGTCCTGAGAGCCCGGGAGGATTTGGGCATATGAAGACGGTGAGATGTGCTTCAGGTGCAGACAGTGGACACGGCCTGGAGGCAGGACAGATGAACACTGGGGACCAGAGCACATGCCTCGCAGAGCCTGTGAGTGATGGGATCAGGCAGGGAAACAGAAGACCCTGCATAGATGGGGCAGGGCAGGGGGAAGGGGTCCTTCCATGGAGGGGGCAGGGTAGGGGAGGCAGTGAAACCTCCATGGAGGGGGCAGGGCAGGGAGGAGAGAGGACCCTCCATGGAGGGGAAAGGAAGGGAGAAGGGACCCTCCACGGAGGGGAGAGGGCATGGAGGAAAGGGGACCCTCCATGGAGGGGACAGGCAGGGAGGAGGGGAGACCCTCAATGGAGGGGAGAGGGCAGGGAGGAGAGGGGACCCTCCATGGAGGGGAAAGGAAGGGGGGAGAGAGAACCCTCCATTGAGGGGAAAGGAAGGGAGGAGAGGGGACCCTCCATGGAGGGGACAGGCAGGGAGGAGATAAGACCCTCCATGGAAGGGAGAGGGTAGGGAGGAGAGGGGACCCTCCATGGAGGGGACAGGGTAGGGAGAAGAAGCGACCTTCCATGGAGGATGCAGGGCAGTGGGGACTAGGAACCCTCCATGGAGGGACAGGCAGGGAGGAGAGGGGACCCTCCATGGAGGGGACAGGGCCAGGAGCAAAGGGAATCCTCCATGGAGGGTACAGGGCAGGGACAAAAGCGACCCTCCATGGAGGGTGCAGGGCCATGGGGAATGGGAACCCTCCATTGAGGGGAGAGGCAGGGAGGAGGGGGAACCTCCATGGAGGTGTCAGGCAGGGAGGAGTGGGGATCCTCCATGGAGGGTAAAGGGCAGGGACGAAATGGGACCCTCCATGGAGGGTGCAGGGCAGTGGGGAACCTTCCATGGAGGGGACAGGTTGGGAGGAGAGCGGACCCTCCATGGAGGGGAGAGAGCAGGGAGGAGATGGGACACTCCATGGAGGCGGCAAGGGTAGGGAGAAGATGGGACCTTCCATGGAGGGTGCAGGGCAGTGGGGACAGGGAAACTCCCATGGAGGGGACAGGCATGGGTGCGAGGGGAAACTCCATGGAGGTGATGGGCCAGGAGGAGAGGGGACCCTCCTTTCAGGGACACGTAGGCAGTAGAGGGGTCCCTCCATGGAGGGAACAGGCAACGAGGAGTGGGGACCCTCAATAGAGGGGATGGGTCAGGGAGGAGAAGGATTCCTCCATGGAGGGGCAGGGCAGGGAGGAGAGGGGACCCTCCATGATGGAGAAGGGCAGGGAGGAATTGGGACCCTCCACGCAGGGGGGACTGTAGGGTGATGGGAACTCTCCATGAAGGGGACAGACAGGGAGGAGAGAGGACCCTCCATGGAGGGGACAAGACAGGGAGGAGATGGGAACCTCCATGGAGGGGACGGGTCACGGAGGAGAAGGTACTCTCCATGCAGGGGGACAGTAGGGTTTTGGGAACCCTCCATGGAGGGAACAGGTAGGGAGGAGTAGGGACCCTCCACGGAGGGTATGGGTCAGGGAGGAGAAGGATCCCTCCATGGAGGGTACAGGGCAGGGAGGAGAGGGCAGAGACGGGGAAAGGGAAACCTACAGTCATGGGCCAGACAGGGAGGAGGGGGGACCCCTCCATGGAGGGGACAGGGCATGGAGGAGAGGGGTCACTCCATGGAGGGGACATGCCATGGAGGAGAAGGGACCCTCAATAAAGGGGACAGAGAAGGGAGGAGAAGGATCCTTCCAGGGAGAGGAAGGGCAGGGAGGAGATGGGAACCTCCATGGAGGAGATGGGTCAAGGAGGAGAAGGTACCCTCCATGGAGGGGGGAGCATAGGGGACAGGGAAGGGAGAATACGGGACCCTCCATGGAGGGGGTAGGGCTATGGGGAAGGGATACAGGGAACCCTCTAAGGATGGGCTGGGCAGGGAGGAGAGGGGACACTGCATGAAGAAGGGAGGGCAGGGGAAGTGGGGACCCTTCATGCAGGAGACAGAGCAGTGGAGCAGGGGATCCTCCATGGAGGGAAGAGGACAGAGAGTGAGGAGACCCTCCATGGACGTTATAGCTAAAGAGGAGATGGGACCCTCCGTGGAGGTAACAAACAGGGCAGGAAGGAGAAGGGACCCTCCAAGGAAGGGAAGGATAGTGGTAATGGGTGCTCTATATGGAGGGGGAAGTGCAGGGGGTTTGGGGAACAGGGAACTCTCCATTGATGGGGCAGGGCAGTGGGGACTGGCAACATGGGACCCTCCAAGGATTGGCCGGTCAGAGGAAAGGGGACTCTCCATGGAGGAGGGAGGGCAGGGAAAGTGGGGACTTTCATGGAGTGGACTGGGCAGAGAGGAGAGGGGACTCTCCTTGGAGAGGAAAAGGCAGGGAGGAGAAGGGACCCTTCATGGAGAGGGCAGAGCAGAGGAAAAGGGAACCCTCTGTGGATGGGACAGGGCCGGGGGGAGAGGGCATACTCCTTGGAGTAGACTGGGCACGGAGGAGAGGGGACCCTCCAGGGAGGGGGCAGGACTCGAGGGGGGGGGCTTGCCAGGGAACCCAACAGGGACGGGCCAGACAGGGAGGAGAGGGGACCCTCCTTGGAGGGGGCAGAGCAGAGGAACAGGAAATCCTCCATGGATGGGACAGGGCAGGGGGGCGAGGGCACACTCCATGGAGGGGACAGGGCAGGTAGGAGAGGGGACTCTCCATAGAGGGTGGAGGGCAGGAGACAGGGAAACCTTCATGGAGGGGGCAGGGCAGGGGGCCAGGGAAACCTTCAGAAAGGAGTTAGAGCTGGGGGACAAGGAACTGCACTTGCAGGGATGGAATAGTGGGTACAGGAAACCCTCCATGCAGTGGGGAGGACAGGAAGGAAGGGAACCCCAATTATAGGGGGCAGGGCAGGGAGGAGAGGGGAGACCAGGAACCCTCTATGGGGAGGGGGCAGGGCAGTTGGACAGGTAATCCCCATGCAGAGGGTAGGGCAGGAGGAAAGGGAACCTCACTTTGAGAGAGCAGGGCACAGAGGAGACAGAACTATCCATTGAGGGAGCAGGGCAGGGGGACAGGGATCCCAACTTTAGGGGGAGGGGCAGGGAGGAGAAGGTACCCTCCATGGATGGGGCATGGCAGGGGTGTAGAGAACCCCACTTTGAGGGGGAGGGTCAGGGAGGAAGGTTTCCTTCATGGAGGGGGCATGGCAGAGGGACAGAGAACCTCACTTTGAGGGGGCAAGCAGTGGAGAAAGGGAGCCCCAGTTTGAGGGAGAAGGGCAGGGAGAGGACAGAATCCTACATGGAGGGACAGGGCATGCATGAGAGGGAATAGGGAAGCCTCCATGGAGAGGAGAGGCTGGAGGGATAGGGAGGCCTACTTTGAGACAGCAAGGATTTTAGCACAGGTCCTGAAATAGATGGCAGGGCAGGGGGGAGAGGGCATCCTCCAGGGAGGTAGCAGGGCAGGGAGGACAAAGGACCCCACATAGTCCGAGCAAGATAGGGGGGTTAGGGCACCATCCATGGAGGGGCCAGGGAACGGGGGACATGGGAGTAGAGATAGGTAACAGGGGAAACAGACCCCTCCATGGAGAGTTCCCTGTTCCCCATGGTGGAGCCCTTGCCCCCAGCCCTGCCCCTTGGCAGCATTCCCTCTCATACCTGTCCATCGGCCCCTCCCCCGGTCCCCTGACCCTGCTGCCCTGCCTTCCCATGGAGGGGCTGCTGTCTCTCCTGCTCTGACCACTCTGTGGTTGGTCCCCTTATCCCTCTGCCCTTTCCCTCCATGCAGGGTCTTCTGTTTCACTGCCCTGACCCCTCACTCACAGGCATCTGAGGGGCATATGCTCTGGTCTGTCCAGTGTTCATCTCTCCTGCCTCCAGGCCGAATGTCCACTCTCTGTACCTGAAGCATATTCTCACCTTCTTCATCTGTCTAAATCCTACCCGTGCTCTCAAGACACATCTCAAATATCATTTCAAATGTCAAATCACAAGCAGGGGAAGGGGGGTGGGGGGTGGGGGCTGGGAAGTTGGGGGTGGAGGATGGGAGGTGTGGGGTGTGGGGTGCGTGATGGGGGGGCCGGTGGGGAGTAGGGTTGGGGGTAAGAGTGGGAGGTGGGGGTGAGGGGTAGTGTTGGGGGATGAGAGCTGGCGGGAGGGGAGTTGGGGGTGGCAGATGGGGGCTGTGCGTTGGGGATGTGGTGAGGCAGGTCGGGGCTGGAGGTTTGGGGTGTGGGGTGGCGGGTGGGGGTGGCGTGTGGGGAGTAGGGGCTAAGGTTGGTGGGTGACAGGTAGGGGAGGGAGAAGAGGGCATAGGGGGGATAAATGGTGATGGAAGGAGACTTGACCTGAAGCCAGTGAGCACACAATGCGATATACAAATGCTGCATTAGAGAATTGCACACCTGACCTATGCAATTTTATTAATGAATGTCACCCAAATAAGGTTGATTAAAAATAAATAAAAGGTGGGTCTTTTGAGTTTGATTAGGTTATGAGGGTGGAGCCCTCGTGAATAGGATTAATACCCTTTTCAAAGATATCCCATGCTATACTTCTCAGGAGATGCTTTTATATGTTATATAAATGTCTAACCACTATTTTGTACACTTGAAACTAATATTGAATGCCATCCCTAATTGAAAAAAAAAATTAAAGAAGTAATTTTTAATAAAAATGCAAATGCAAATCAGAGTGATCTTTAAAAAATATAAATCAGATCATTACACTCTGTGCCTAAAAGCCTTAAGCGCTCCAGCAGGGGTCAGCTCTCCAGGCAGAATCATGCCTGTGAGGGTGTTACACTGCTGGGAGAGGAATGCCCTGTCTTCTTCCTCCAGTAGCTCCCTTCACTGCTCTGGTGATGTGTGGCACTGGTGCAGGGCAGAACTGTGCTTCCTTGAGAGTGAGCTAAGCATCACTTTGGCGGCTTACTTGTAGTGTGGGAGCAGACACAGAGAAAATCAATTTAAACCTTAAAAGTTCTCACAGCATTTCAACCCTCCAAACGGACCTCTATCCTCCCTTCCCTACACTCCAGCCAGCCTGGCTCGCCCAGCCTTGAGGAAAGAAGGCAGGGAGAGTGCTGCCCGGGAAGCCAGTAAGCATGCATGTGGTCGGAACTCTGGAGAGAGCTCTAGTTCTCTTAGGACAGAAACGGAGGGATGAATCTGCTGAAATCAGCCACCCATGAGGGGATTCTACTTTTCACTACGTGATGGCTGGATTGCACCTGCATGATCCCACCATGCTCTCGCTCCCCTGTGGCATCCCAGGGGATCCATGAGTCATCTACAACAGGAAGCAGCTCTCTGGCCTTTGAGAATCCACAGACCCTCTGCAAAGCCCTTAAGCTCACACGGCTGATCTCAGACTACAGATTCCAGACATCTTCAATCCTGGGAAGCAGCCTCTTTTGATTTTTCATTCTCCTCCTACAAACAATGCCAGGTCTTTGTCTTCTGTACACTGCTCAAAGATGTGTGAGGACCCAGCGGGTGGCAGCTGGATGTGGTATACCCTGGGACATTTGCTGAGTGGCCTCAGACCCAACACTGACACTGAGCTTGAACCTGCATCCATCTGGTGAACACCACTCACCTCTACCTGGGGACTCCCTGAGAACCTACCTCATGCAACTTGAGTGCTTCCAGAGACTCTTTCATTAACTGAGAGAAACAGGCACCCGGCAGATGGAGGCAGACAGGGAGGCAGAACATGGTGTGCTCTGGGACTTTTGCTGACCTGTCCCCAGGCTCAGTGCTAGTCAAAGCCAGCTTTGATGCCCTGCTTGGACCTTCCTGTGCTCACTGGGCCTCAGCAGAGGCTGTCACAAATTGTGAATTGCTTTGTAGATGCAAATAGATTGCCCTGGGAGAGTCACATCAAGCATCTGACATTGTTCGGCACCAGAGTCCCTCCCAGGAATCACCAGGACCAACAAGCCAATAGCCAGCTTCAGAGCACATCAGAGAAGGATACAATTAGCCTCAGAAGCGTCATAGCCAAAGTGAGATCTAGGCAGGCACCAGACCCCGCTGAGATAAATTGCACTCCACGTGGTCAACACATGTCAGCAGCTCATACACTACACTGTAGGCAGGGTACACTGTGGTCACAGCCAACTAGACTGAGCATCGAATCAGTACATGAATGGGCCAACAGCCATCAAGAATCAACTGCCACAGGAAGGTTCACATAACACACACGGGACATCCCTGGAGCACTCAACTCAGATGATCAAGAAGAAATTGCCACTGGGTTCCACAGGCCTCCTACTACACGAAGCCACACTACCAAGACCTGGATTCTAACACAAAGAAACAAACACACAGAGGCAGCCAAAATGCAAAGAAACATGCCCCAAATTTAAGAACAGGGGACACATCCAGAAAAAATGCTAAACAAAGTGAGGCAAACAAGATTCCAGATAGTTAATTGAAGTTAGGTGAAGAATGGATGAAATCAGTGGGAACTTGAAAACTGATAGTAGGCATGAAAAAGAACATTTAAGCCATATAAAAGATCCAGTCAGAAATAAAGAGTAAAATCTTTGAAATGAAGAATACACTAGAGAAAATAAATAATTTGATTAAGGAGAAAATCAAATTAGTGATTTGGAAGACAGGGTCACAGAAGACAAAAGCAGCAAAAAGAAAAAAAGAACTTTTAAAAATGAGGACTGTTTAGGGGACTTTTGGGACAACATGAAACATTAACAACATCCACATTATAGGAGTACAAGGACAAAAGAAAGGTTAAGGGACTACACCATATTAAAAGAAATAATGACCGAACACTTCCCTAACCTGGTGAAGGAAGAGACACACGTCCAGGAAGTACAGAGTCCCAAACAAGATGAACCCAAAAAGGCTTGACACCAGGACACATCATCATGAAAATGACAAAGATTACAGACAGGACATCTTAAAAGCAACAAAAGAAAGACGGTCAGTTACCTACAAGGGAGCTCCCATAAGATTGTCAGCTTATTTCTCTACAAAAACATACCAGGCCAGTAGGGATTGGCACAAAATATTCAAAATAATGACAAGCTAGGACCTTCAACCAAGACTACTTTACCCAGCAAGGCTGTCATTTAAAATTGATGGAGAAATAAAGAGCTTCCCAGACAAGAAACAGCAAAAGAAGTGTGTTACCACCAAACCATTAGTATAAGAACTATCAAGAAGGAATAAAAGGGAAACAGAGTTAAAAGAATAAAACATATCTACAAACAATCACATTAAATGTAAGTGGCTTGACTGCTGCAATTAAAAGACATGGTAGCTGAATCGATAAGAAATCAAGAACCATATATATGCAGTCAACAAGAGACCTACCTCAGAATGAAAGATCTACAGACAAAAAGCAAGGGGATGGCAGAAGGTATTTCATGCAAATACAAATGAAAAATAAGCCGGGGAGGTAAACCTATAGCTGACAAAATAGACTTTAAAACAAAGGCTGTATTGAGCGATAAGAATGGACACCACAGAATGATAAAGAGAGCAATCCAACAAGAGGATATAACCCTTGCAAACATGCATTTCTTCAACATAAGAGCAAGTAAATGTGTAAATCAAATCCTGATGTACATAAATGGAGAGTTCAACAATAATACAGACGCGGTAGGGGATTTGAACATCCCACTGGCATCAATGGCTGGATCTTCCGCACAGAAAATCAAGAAGCAAAGAGTGGCCTGGTGCTGGACTCTGCAGCAGCAGCAGCAGCAGCAGCAGCAGCACATACAGTAATGCTGGAATGATACAGAGGAGATTAGGGTGGCCCCTGCGCAAGGGTGACACTGAAATCAGTGAAGCGTTCCCTTCGCCCTAGCGTGTGACATGCTCCCCTGGCTCCCCTGGGCTGGGGCCCCTGCAGGTGGGGGTGGAGGGAGATGGGCGGTGGCTGGGGGGGGGAGGGAGACGGGCGGGGGCTGGGGGGGGAGGGAGAAGGCGGGGGGGAGACTTGAGCCCTGACCTCCTCCTGGGCTGGGGCCCCTGTGGGTGGGGGCGGAGGGAGATGGGCAGAGGCTGGGGGGGGGAGGGAGATGGGCGGGGGCTGGGGGGGGAGGGAGAAGGCGGGGGGAAGACTTGGGCGCTGCCTCACCCTTGCACAGGGCGGCCTCACACCTAGTCTTTAAAAAAAAAAAAAAGAGTGGACAGAAATAACACAATAGATCAAATGGATTTAATTGGTATCTTCAGAGCATTTCACCCTGAAGCAGTAGAATATACATTCTTTTTAAGTGGACGTTCAACATTATCTAGATAGACCACATGTTAGGGCACAAACACAGTCTCAGTAAATTTAAGAAGATTGAAATCATATCAAGAATCTTTTCTGATCATAACTGTATAAAACTAGAAGTCAATTAGAAAAAACTGACCTACAAGTGATCTATTACTGAATTGTACACACCTAAAACCACCCTGCCCCAATAAATTTATTAACAGAGATAAAAGCAATGAAAAGAAAAAATGAATAAATACATAAAAATTTGGGGATACATGGTGGTGAGAATTGCATGTCAATATACTTGATGTATACTTAAATGTGGTTAAAACTCTAAATCTTATATTTATTTGACCACAATAAAGGATCATGCGTTCGATTCCCAGTCAAAGGCATGTACCTGGGTTGCAGGTTCACCCATGCCACCTGTTGAGGTGAACAGAGGGAATTCACCTGAACATAATAAAGATCATGAAGAAAGAAGGAAGGAAGGAAGGAAGGAAGGAAGGAAGGAAGGAAGGAAGGAAGGAAGGAAGGAGGAAAGAAAGAAAGAAAGAAGGAAGTGGAAGAAAGAAGAAAGTGAAAGAAAGGAAGAAAGTGAAAGAAAGGAAGAAAGACAGGAAGAAGTTGAAGAAGATACAAATTAATAAAAGTACATATGGTGTTCAAAGACAGGAAGAATTAACAACGTTCAAATGTCCAATGACGTAATTCAGAGAGCTAAGGCAAATATCACAAAAAATGTATATGGAAGTACAAAAAAAAAAAAAAACCACCACCAAGAAACCCAACACACACACACACACACACACACACACACACACACAAAACAAACAAAATAAAACCAAACCAATAGCCAGAGTAATCTTGAGAAAGAAGAACAAAGTGGGAGGAATCATGCTACCTGATAACAAACTATACTACGAGGCCATAGTAATAAATATAGTATGGTACTGGCATAAAACAGACATAAAGATCTGTGGAACATAACAAAAAGTCCAGAAATAAACCCATACATTTATGGTCAATTAATATTTGACAAAGGACACAAGAATATACATGTGGTAAAGATAGTCCACTCATTAAATGCTATTGGGAAAATTGGACACATAAGTAGAAAAATAAATGAATGCAGACTACCTTCTTACACCATATTGAAGAATAAACGCAGACTGGATTAAGACTTGAAAGTGAGATTTGAAACCGTAAAAATTCTAGAAGAAAATAAAGGCAATAAATTTTCATAGAAATATATTTTATTCTGATATATCTATTTGGGCAACAGAAGCATAAGAAAAAACAAATGGGACTACATCCATCTAAAAAGTTGTTGCACAGCAAAGGAAACCACCAAGAAAATGAAAAGACAACCCACTGAAGTTGAGAACATATTTGCCACTGATACATCTGATAAGGGTTTAATATCCAACATTTATGAAGAACTTAAAAAACTCAGTCAGCATCATAACAAAATTAAACAATCCAATTTAAAAATGAGCAAAGAACCTAAACAGACACTTCTCCAGCGAGGATCTGCAGATGATTATTACACAAATGAAAAGATGCTGAGCATCACTAATCATTACAGAAATGGAAATTAAAATCACAGTGAGGTATCACCTCACATCTGTCAGAATGGCTATCATCAATAAATCAATAAACATCAAGTGCTGGTGAATATGTGGAGAAAAGAGAACTCTCGTGTACTCTTGGTGGGAATGCAGATTGGTGCACCCACTGAGGAAAGTAGTATGAAGTTACCTCAAAAAGTAAAAATAGAACTGCTTTATGACCTAACATTTCCACTTCTGAGAATATATCTGCAGAAACCTGAAACACTGATCGGAAAGGATATATGCAATGCTATGTTCACTGCAGCATTACTTACAATAGCGAAGATTTCATAGCAGCCCAAGTGCCCAGCAGCAGATAAGTGGAGAAAAGCCTGTGGTACATTAACACAACGGAATACGACTCACCCACACACACAAAAAGGAAATGAAGGAAGTCTTACCTTTTACAACAGCATAAATGGAGCCGGTGAGTATTATGCTAAGTGAAGTGAAGTAAGCCAGTCAGAGAAATACAAGTTCCTTACGGTTTCACTTATATGTGGAATCTAATGAACAAAACAAACTACAATCAAAATAGAAACAGACTCATAGGTGCAGAAAACTGACTGAATACTGTCAGAGGGGAGGAGGTTGGGGGACTAGGGGGAAAAGGTGAAGGGATTAAGCAAAGAAAAGACTTATAGACACAGACAGCAGTTTGGTGATTATCACAGAGAGAGGGGTGTGTGTAGAAGAGGGCTTAGAAAGGATAAATTGTGATGGAAAGAGACCTGACCTGGGGTAAGAGGGGAGGGAGGTGAGATACATACTTCAACATACATGTGATTACAGAACTGTATACCTGAAAGCTACATGATTTCATTACCAATCTCACCCCAATATATTCAATTTAGAAAAAGAGGCCATTGTGGCACATGCTACAACCTGGATGGACCCTGAAGACATGATACTCAATGAAATAAGCCAGTCACAAAAGGACAAATAGTGTGTGATCCCACTCACATGAGGTCCCTAAAGGCATCAGAGTCATAGAGGTAAGATGGAGGGTACCAGTAATGGGGGAGTGGATGCAGAGTTGTTGTTTAGTGGGGACAGAGCTTCAGTTGGAGAAGATGAGAACAGTGATGGAGCCGATGGTGATAAGGGCAGCACAACAATATGTTTGTTAAGTTGTGTTAAGGACCACTTACCACCACTGGACTGTGCCCTGAAAAATAGTTAAAATGGTAAATTTCATTGTGTATATATTACTGTGATAATAATACACACACAAAAAATAGAAGGCTCTGTCCTGGGTGTGGGAGAATCAGGTAGAGCTGTTTTCTATCGGCCCTACATGTGCGGTTGGGTCACTGTCAATATCCTGGTTGTGAGATTTTTATAAGATATTATTGAGGGAAACCAGGTCAGATTCCATGGGCTACCTCTGCGTTATCTCTTATAAATAATGGAATCTACAATTATATTTTTAAAAGGTTCAAAACTAAAAGGGGCGACAACCAGATTTGGTGGTCTTGCCCCAGGGAATCTGGTCCAGCAGGTCCAGTTGGGGAAAGGGCTGACTATAAGTAATTGCCCACAGGAACTGGTGGTCAGTGGGATTGAGGGCCACCATCCAGACCAGTCACCTACACAGTTAAGTTCTCATCCCATCATGAAGCTTCCACAGCTTTTAATACAGCTGCTGTGTATCAGCCACCTCTAATGCGATCACTGGGGGGATAAGCTCCTTCACTGTGCCACCTGGTTTCCTAAAGGAGCTTCAAACCTTTTAACCATCTCACAAAACACAACGCAGGTAGTGCAAATCTCCCACAGTGACCCTCTGCTTCATTAAACCACATCCACCAAGTGACAAGGATGGGCCTTTTGTGCCATTCCAGGAACGCTGGGCCAGGGTCTGGTCGACAGAGCAGATTCACTTTTCGGTGTCTTGGTTGGGACCTGGGCACAGGGCCCAGGAGTGACGCAACCCAAGGACAAGGATGAAGGAAGGCAGCATTGTCCTTGGAAGCAGGTGCCTTTTAATCATCTACAGATCTCAACTGTAGAAAAAATACCTATGCCCCCTGTTAAGAGTCAGGAAAGATAAATAATTTTTCTCTTTGTACTCGACAGAGTGGTGCTCAAAATGAACTAAAAATAATACCCTGTCTTCATATGCTCTCTCCTTCCATAGATGGCTCCAATTTTCCTGTCAACTTGAATGCGAGATGGAAGAAGTAATGCTGGTGGATGAAATCAACACATCCCTATTTTAAGGGGTGAAACGTAGATGAGAGACGGAGTGTCACTCATTAAAGGTTTGGTACTTTACCTCTGTGGTCAAGTAGGGAGTTTGTAATTGTCCACCCAAACCTCTACCATTAGGGTAATAATGTAGGGCTGTCATGAAGGCCTTTTCAGTGTCTGTACCCCATAAAATCTTGCTCTTTTTGGTCCATGATGTGGGCCAGGGAGCCACCAATGCTCATGCTCTGCACGCAGTGACTCAGGGCTCCAGGGCTCCCCTGGCTGGTGGGCTTAGCTGGCAATG
Source organism: Myotis nattereri (assembly GCF_964212035.1). Classification (NCBI taxonomy): domain Eukaryota; kingdom Metazoa; phylum Chordata; class Mammalia; order Chiroptera; family Vespertilionidae; genus Myotis; species Myotis nattereri. The sequence goes on from NC_138085.1 coordinate 16,495,270, forward strand.
AGCACAGCTCACTGGTGTAGAGGTCGGACAGACGAGTGGTGTCAGGATGGCCTGGGAACAGCCACTCATGGCTATCCTGGCCTCTGGCCAGAGCTGATTCACTTGGTGAGAGAGGCTCAGAAATGCAGAACAGCACAAACTCCTTGCTACTTGGCATACAGGGCAGCACACTCACCCTCTTGTTCCTTTACCTGTGCAGCCAGCCAACTCAGTCACCTTCAGGAAGAATATCCAGAAAGAATAATAAAATAAAAGTACCTCATGCCAATGCACCTAGCACTTCAAAGTACTAAGAGTAAAAAACTCACTGTCCATGCATTTCTACAGAAAGGCTACTTGCTGTCCAGACCCATATTCTTGCTCGTTTTTCTTCTTCTCAAAAGAAGGAAACACATCATTCTGGAGCCATCGAGACGGAGCAGACCAATGGCCAGCTGTCCACCCAATGATGTCAACCATGGTCTCAGAGAGAATAGTATCTGAAGACTCCAGAGAGAGCAGCAGTGGGCTGAGTGGGGAGAAAATTGAGAACCTGACCAGTGACCAGCACGGTGGTGAGCTGATTTGTCTTGAAGGCAGTGAGTCTTAGCACTGCTCTGTGCGCAGGACGAGAATGACTCAGAGAGGACTGGACCAGGGGCCTGTTGGAGCCAGAGTGGCGGCTGCCCTGGACCCTTCCCCCTTCTCTCCTGGCCAGGCCCTGGACTCCAAAGTATTGTGGCGACTCCTGATTATTTTTCTTCTTTTTCTCTTGCCAGTTTTCCCTGAAAACCATCCTGTTATATGAAGCTTCCACACAGCTCATGGGTGGAGAGGAGTGTAAGGTTCTGAGAGAACCAGAGCTTCTAGCAGAAGGACCAGGAAGGTGGCTGAAATCCAGGGAGAGAGGAGCTGTTGGTGAGCTGGACCCGCACAGAGCACACCCTGGAGGCCAGCATAGGCTCTGCGCATGCTGATGCTATGGTCACCCCCAGAGCTGCTGAGACACAAGTGACTCTGAACTTCATATGCTCCACAGCCTTACACAGGGGGCTCTTACCTCTGCCACTTCGTGGTGGGAAGACAGACTGTGGAACCCGTCCAGCGGGGGAACCCAACCATCACCAGCCTCATGTGAAGTCTGGAAGGAGAAAGGATCTGCATGTGAATAGGCACAGGGCTCAAGTGCAAGGGGCCAGGGCAGTAGAGCCCCAGCCTGCAGACCCACCACACCCTGCACTTTAGTTCCAAGTACAAGCTCTTTTTTGCAATAGTAACAATTGTAGATTTGACTTTGAAGAAAAAATAACCCAAATTACATTAGAGATTTCAATTTTGGTTTGTCACATCTTCAGTACATGTTAGCTGAACCCACTGTGGTAGTCATTTCACAATGTAGGCAAATCAAACCATCCTTTTGTCTGCCTTCAACTTATACAGTGGTGTATATTGATTATTTCTCAATAAAGCTGGGAAAAATAAACAGTGCCTTCATAAACGGGGAAAAAGTGGTTATAGATGCAGTGGAATGAAAACACCATAACTAAGAGAAAACACATCAGGATACACACATAACAAATAGTATCATCTTGCCCTGGAGGCGTGCTCACTGGTTGAGCCTTGATCTATGAACCAGGAGGTCATACATGGAGTCCCTGTCAGAGTACGTGGGGCTCCATCCTTAGTAGGGGGCATGTAGGATGCAGGTGATGAATGATTCGTTCTCATCATTCATATTACTACTACCTCTCTCTCTCCCTCTCCTTTCCTCTCTGAAGTCAATACAACATATATTAATATAAATGAATTAATAGTATCACCTCAAAAAGGTATCTAGATATATAAATGTACGAAAGACAAAAGGAAATACTTTGAAATGTTGACAGTGGTTAACCTTGGATAGTGGAAAGAAGTGATTTCCTTTACTTTATACTATTCTTTTTAAAATTCTAATGATCCTATATTATTTTGATAATGAAAAAAATCTTCTAAAACACATTTAATTTTTTTGGTGTAAAATGCATTTTGCATCCATGTTCAGTGACCATCCACTTATCTTTGAGAAGCTTAAAAAGTGCTTTGGGTTGTGAAATATCCTTTAAAATGCATTCTTGCACTCCAACAGCTCCTGAATGAGAACACTGGGCTTTGGAGATGCTGGGTCTGCTTGAAAAAAAATAATGGGCAGGGGTTAGAGGCACGGTAGGGGATGGGGCGGGTCAGCAACCCCGAAGAGAGGCTCTTAGGCAGGATGCCTCAGGGTCCACAGCTCAGGCTGTATTTGAAGAATTCCTCATTGGAAGGCTGATATCTACAGTAAAGTTTCAGATTTGATAAACTTCAGACATGAGCCACAGTAACTTTTTTAAAAACGGTTTTTGCCGTTCTTATTGCAAATCCATATATATAAAAGGCTAATGTGCTAAGGATTCCACCACCTGACCACTCGCTATGAAGAGCACTGACCACCAGGGGCAGACGTTCAATACTGGAGCTGCTGTGACCTGAACTGGCCCTTTACAGAGGAAGGGCACTGCGCACCCAGAGTCCACAAGCAACACTCCGCTTTTCCCAAGTGGGACACGGGCCCCGCCACGAACCCATGGCACAAAGCCCACAGGCCAGCCCAGCACAGAAATGATGGCTGTGGGCACCAGGTAATGATGTCACATAGCAATGCCAGGCTTCCTCTCCCTAGCGACTAGCCTCCTTGGAGTTTCTTCACCCACTTGCTTTATAGCCAGGTGCAAACATTTTACACTTTAACCAAATGTCTTTGAAGTGTTTTCATGTGCCTCATCTCATTTGATCCTCACTGAAGTCCCGGAATAGGTACAGAGGAGACTCAGTAGAATCCTGTTTTCATTTCATTAGCCAGAAAATGAAGATTTAGAATGTTTTAAAAATTGACCCAACTGAAAAGAAGCAAGAAATGGTAGAGCCTGAACATGACTTCAGGTTTTCTCACTGCACGGAATATAGTCAAATGGGGTTATAGTTAAATATTTCTCCCTTTGTTATCTCTGCATGATCCACAATAATAATCTGCTTTCATATTGGTATTTATACTGTTTTGCTGTCAATATCCTGAAAAAGAAATTGGGGCACTTCACCAAGCTGGAAAAAGTTTACCTAATCAGAATGCAGGTCTAAGTAAGCAAATATCTATATATCTATATCTATATCTATATCTATATCTATATCTATATCTATATCTATATCTATATCTATATCTATCTATCTATCTCACTGGCGCCAGTTGCATGTGTTTCCATCTGTCATTGTTGATCGTGAATTTGGTATACACTTCTATTATTGAGAAAGGGCAAATAGTGATCTTACAACATTTCTTCTAATTAATTTCCTTTCAATGTTCACCAATTCATGCACTGGGACTCTAGTAATTAAATAATACTATCAAGACGCCTAAGAGAAACATATGTATACAGAAAAGATTTTTAAAGGATTCAGATCTCCTAAGTCACAGCTCTATGGTGCTAACCTCAACTGGGTCTACAGAGGCTGACAGGAAAAATAGAATGAGCACTTGCCCTGGGTTCTCATTTGATCTCTGCTATTAATAGCTTGTGGTCTTGGGGATTTCACTTACCCTTTCGGGGTCTCCTAGCTGCATCTATAGGATGAGGGTAAAATTAGACCTCTTAAATAAGGTTTCTTCAAACGCTTCAAAAAATAATTGTAGGTTCAGATTTCTACAATGTTCCTAAATATCTCAGCAATAATAAACTTTTCCTTGTTTTAAACTTTGTGGTACAAAACTTCACAAAAATGTAAACACAGTTTTATAATACTACTCATTTTAAAAATATACAACCTCTATAAACCTTATCCTATAACATTTTGGTAGATACTATTAAACATTTCTTAGTAACTGTACTATAACCCAAATTAGTAAATTTAGCATTATCTTTTTAAAACATCAATTGCATATTCTTTGTATTGGTGTGAAAAGGCTCAGAAAATACAGATGTGTTGAGCACCATATGTCACTTTTATTAAAATTCAACAAGTAACTTCCCAGGTATGGAAAAATTCAGCTGAAGCCAATTTTGGGGGTGTAAAAATCAACTCTTGTAAACATCAAATTAAAAGGTGGCTGTATCTTCTGCCTTAAAAATTAAAAAAACATAAGAGTTGTTATTTAACTCACTCAAATGGTTTGTGAAGCTGAAATACTTCCATGTAGGGTCTGCCCCAACCTGACATTAGTTTAGTGCAAGGACTGAGAGCCACATGTCACCTATTCTCCCCAGTGAGGAAGGGAGCTGTGTGTGAATCATTCCTGCCACTAAGCCCCTCGGACAGCCAGCTGCTAGGCAGCAAGGATACCAGCCTCAGCTCACAGGTGGGAGAAGTGCTGCCATCTCTCTCAGAACACTTCCAAACTCAGCCTGAGAAGGACAGGCCCTACCAGCCAAGACCCAGTGAGGCCACTGCTGGGCTCTAAGTAAAGACTGACGATTGTCTCTACCTCTTATTTCTTCTGAGAAAAAACCAACCAACCTCCCACCCACCCACCCACCCACCCACCCAACCAACCAACCACAATTTAATCATCATCCTTGCACTGAAGCCACGGCTAAATAAACACCAAGTTGTATATGGGCTCACGTGGTGACTACCCTCCTAGACACATATTCCTAGGCCTGGAATAAGCTCTGCCCATGCCCATTCCCTTCCCTCAGCTCGATTACCAACCTCCCCTGCTCACACCCCCCCACACACATACCCTATTTGACCAGGTAGTTAACTTTCTGGGGACTACAGATCCGTCTTGTCCCCTGGCTTGAGACACAAGCCCCAGAGAAGCAGGACCTCTCACTGCCTGGCTTAATAGACAGGGGGCCCTGCTGGGGTCTGGCGGGAACTCTGTCCCCAGCTGCCTCCTGTCAGCTCAGCAGCCACCACTCCTCCAGGTCCAGGGAGCACATGCAACCTGCCCCACAATGACAGGGGACCAGCCCCGCACAGGGAAGGAGCCCACACGGGGGCTACTGGTCTCTCACTGGGGCTCTTGGTCCCAGGTGGCGATTTGATGGAGCCTCTCCACTCTCCTGCTTTCTCCCAGGAACCAGGGGCTGGCCAAGTCCCACCCTTCGGGAAAGTGACTCCTTGGCTGCCCCCACAGAGCAAGGCCCAGGGGAACCCCAATCCTCCAAGCGTTTTAAATACCTGACAAGCCCAAGTTCACCCTTGGAATGAGCCCTTCCCGACCACAACAGCCACTACCCCATGGGACACTCCAAGTCCCAGCACCTGGGACAGCCATGGGCAAACTATGGCCCGCTGGCTGGATTTGGCCCTTTGGAAATAATAAAACTAAAAAAAAAAAAAAAGACCGCACCCTATTATTTAATGATGTTTACTTTGAATTTACATTAGTTCACACAAACACTCTATCCGTGCTTATCTTACAGCCTGCCAAGAACCCATTGTGGCCCTCAAGTCAAAAAGTTTGCCCATGCCTCTTCTAGAGACAACTTCCTTTCCAGCTCACTTGAGTGGAGAAGGTCAGGAGACCAGGATGTCTCTCTGTTGCTTCCCGTTCTTGCGAAGCTCTGGGAAGAAGAAAGCCCAGGGCAAGAGATGTTTCTGTTGCTGGGGAAACAGGCGCAAGCGCCACCACTGATACCCCTCGCCCTCTGGCACGAGGCACACACAGGTAACCAAGGGCAGGCCCTTTCAGCTCACACTTGTGCGCCAACTGGGGGTCATACCTGGGGAGCCCACACCTCTTACCCCTCATCCCAGGTGTGTGTGTGTGTGTGTTTGTGTGTGTGTGTGTGTCCGGGATGGTGAGGTGAAGAAAGCGGGGGATGAGGGATGCTCAACCTGGGCTAAGGAGCAGGTTGGTAAGTGTCAGAAGCCTGGAGGGTGTTGGAGGGTGTGTCATGTTCACTGCCCAGGTCATGGCTCACAGGAAGGGAAGCCGAGTGCTGGGGTCGGAGCTCTGCTACCCACTTGTTAAATCGCAGGGGTGCTCAAGGGGTCATCAACTTCACTCCCTGCCTGGAGGTCTTTGCAGATGCCCCTCTCTGCCTGATCTGGGGAGCAGAATGGGTGGTGGGCATCTTCCCCACTGGTAATGCCCGGGCCCCTCATGCCTCCTGGCCCGGTAGCGGGCTCCGTCTTTGCAGAGCTCCAACAAGGGCAGCGTCGAGGAGCTGGCTGACAGGTTCACTTATGCCCTCAACGGGTACAAAGGACAAGTGCGTCAGGACAGGAAAACCGTCCAGTGCCAAACTGAGGTGAGAGCTGGCCCACACCTAGGACCCTGAGGTGACTGGGGTGGGACCAGAAGTCAGACTCAAATCTGGGGCCTCAAAGTTCTCACAGGCCCACTCCCAAAGTGATTTGCAACTTCAATCCTCCCGACCAGCTCCCTGGTAGTGGAGAAAAGCAGTCTTTCTTCCTGTGCATCTTGGGATCAGAGAGAAAGCATCTGTTGCTCTCTTTGCCTCATGCTCCTTTCAACTGATGAAATCCCTGCCCAAACTATCCTGTGGACCAGCCCCAGCCCGACTGTCCTTGCAGACCTTCTCCAAGCTATACACATCATCCCACTTGATAGTGCTGTGTATTGAAAAAAAAGGGGAGGGGGAAGCGGGGGTGGGGGTTAGGGGTGTAGGAAGGGATAAAGGCCTTGAATACTTTTCTCTGCAACCTATCACCTCACAGAGGACGACAAACCATTGCAGTGCGGCCAGCTCAGGAGCTGTGGCCTGACCCAACTCCATATCATCCCAACAAGGACAGAGTTTTCCTCAGTCATTCAGGCTTTCACTGTGGCTACACCTTGACACAAATCAATTGTTGCAAGCTCAGCAGGGCTGCCAGAAACATCCTCACTGTCCTCATAGGCTAGGTCTGCCATGACACAGGACCACAGATTGGGTGGAAGGTTCCTGATGCCTCCTGGCTCAGTACCCACTCTGTCTTTGCAGAGCTCCAAGGAGGACATCATTGAGGTGCTGGCCCATGGACCCGACTACACCACCTACGGGGTCAGGGTGCAGGTGCACGAGGCTGACGACACAGACCAGTGCCTGTCTGAGGTGAGAGCTGGCCTCGAGGGTCTCTACACCCAAAACCCCAACACAACCTGGCAGTGCCCAGGACCCACACTCAAATCTGGGGACTCCACAGATACCCTCCCAGGACTCTCCCTAGTGTCCCACTGCCCCAAGACAAAGAAATGAGGACCCCCCGCCCCCGTCCAGCTACATGGGACGGTAAAGACAAGCTCCTCACATATTTGTAGCAATATCAGAGAGAGAAATGTCGTGTGAACTGTGTCCTGTCCCTCATCTTGCCATGGCCACGGTACCAGCTTTCCCAGGGGGAATCACCCCCACGTCTCCACGCTGGCCTTCTGCAGAGCCCAACGGTTCCTGGACGAGCTTCTATCTAGGTGAGCATACACTCGTGACTCTGCCCACTGCTAGCTGTGAGGCATGAAAATGTCACCACATCTTCCCGAGTCTCAGGATGCTCCTCTGAAAAGTGGGCTGCTGGGGAGGAAACCTCATAGCACTGCTGTGGGGACAAGCCATGGCAGGTCTCACCTGCTCCCTGGCTCTGCAGACAGGGTAGGTGGATGTGCGGCAGTTGTTGTTGGCAATTCTTTCACTCTGTCCCATGGAAAGAACTCTGACACACCCATCAGCGGCCTGTGGCATCAGAGGTTGGAAAAGCACATGCAAAGCAACCTGTTAAGCAGTGTGAGATTTCACCTAGCCGGTCCTGGTCCTTGGTGTAACCACACTGGGGATTTCTGGGGAGAGCAGGGGCCCAGGCCCACTCAGATGTATGGCATGCTTCTGGTTGGAGTTTCTTTACTCGACAATGTGCACGCACTTTTGGAGACACTTAGCCTGACTGAAGGAATGAAGCAGACACAATCCCTGGGCCTCAGTTCTGGGCATTGGGTCCAGCAGTTACGCTCTCCATCATTCGCAGCTCGTGTCCACCATCCATCAGGGCTGATGCGATCAGAGTGATTTTTCCATCTGGATGCACACCTGTTTAGAATGACCGGGCTGACACATCACAGGACCAAGTCATAAAGTGAGTGGTCTCCGGGTCCAGAAGGAGGGCCCTCAGAGTCAGCATCATGGGGACTGTGGTGGGTGGGGGATGGAGAGTGCCTGGCAGAACCCTAATCTTATACATCATCTGATTCCCAAGAAAGGCCTGGGCTCTGGAGTCTTCTATTCCAGGAGGATAGGAGTCAAAGACGACAGTGGGTGGGGTCCCGGGCCTTGTAGACCCAGAGGGGACACTGTGCTGATTGGTCCCTCACAGTCCGCTCCCCCCCACAAACCCACCCCGCTCTGCCTGCCCCCCTCCATATCCATCGCCCCTGACCACGGTGGCCAGGCTCAGAACAGGACTGTGATGAGAAGGGTGCTCACAAGCCTGTCTCAGTCCTCAGTCCAGATGCCCAGGGCCTGGAGGGTGGGGGTGGGCAGTGCACTGGACCTTTAGGTGAGCTGCCAGTGGGAAGAAGAGTCTCACACAGACTCCGTGTTGAACCTGCTGGATCCCACAACTGCTACAACCATGACAGCCACACAAGGGCCGGGGTTACCATGGTGCTCTCCCATGGGTGGTCATGGGAGACCTGCACAGAAGCTCAGATCTAAACAAGTGTACCATGGGAGGGCAGACTGGAAGGAAAGAGCAGGACTCAGAATCTGCTGGCCACCTGCCTCTCCCCAGGGCCTTTGCTGCGATGGTGGGGACCTGGCTGGACCACGTCCAGGGTTTGCGGCAGCCCCTTCCTTTCGCCTGCTTCGTCATAGAGCAGACCTTGGAGCCCCTCAGTTCCCCTGCCTCACACCTGGTGGGCCACGCCCAAAATCTATGGTTGGCGCTGCAGCACCTTGAGCCCACCGAGGCAACTCAACAAGGTGAGGCAGAATGATCATCTGGGCAGATCATCGGGGGAGGGCAGGCTCATGGGCTGGAGTTCCCTTAAAGGCGGTGGCATCTTTCCTGTCTGCACTAAGTCACAGGAAAGCCAGGAGTGTGAGTCAATGTGTCTCTTTCTCCTGCTCCACGTCCACGCCCAGAGCTCCAGAGCTCTCCGGAGGCAGAGGAAGGGCCTGCTCAGGGGCCAGAGCCTGGTCCAACGAGAGGCCCTGCCCTGGCCAGGCCTGGCTCGAGGCAGTACCTGAAGCCATTATGGAGCCAGCTAGTGGCTGCGCTGGAAGCCTTCTCTCGTGCTGTCAGAAGAGTTCTAGGCGATTATCTGAAATAATTCAGAGGAATACATCCCAACTGTACATTTATAATAGTAAATAAGGATAATTTCTAAAAGTACCTACCTATTTATGTAGACTATTTCCCATTAAGTTAAATACTCCTTTTGAATAAATAAGGTTGTTTATTAAAAACACGTGTAGACCATGTCTTCTCACGTACATATACATAATTCCATACACACACACACACACGTACACACACAAACACACATACACATATATGCTGACATGGAAGGTGCTCACTGTATAATACAGTTTTAAAATAAGTTTTGAAACATTTAATTTACTCTGATAACTACGTATACACTGATAAAATGGGGAAATAAAATCTGGAAATATATACACCAGAATGTTCACACTGGTGAACTGTCAGCAGTGAAACTACCAGAAGTGACAGTTTCTTCTCATTTTGCTTCATGTATAGGTTCTGGTTGACACAAGGATCATACCTCCAATATATAGACAGACAGTAGAGAGAGGAAGGGAGAGGCAGAGAACACAGATGAGAGGCGCACCAGCCGCCTCCTGCCCACCCCGCCATGGAATTGACCACAAAACCCTGCCACGTGCCCTCCCTGGGAACTGATCCAGAAACCTTTCAGTGCAAGGGGAGATGCCCATCCAATGAGCCCCATCAGCCGGGGCTAGACTCAGTATATATTTTAAAAAAATACACTTTGATTGATTTCAGGGAGGGAGAAAGGGCGAGACAGGAACGTAAACCATGAGAGAGAAGCATGGATCGGTTTCCTCCTTCACAACCCCTATTGGTGATCCAGTCTGCAAGCAGGGCCTGTGCCCTGACCCGGAATCAAACCAACTTTGCACTCCTGCCTGCTTCACAGGCGGACGCTCGACCACCGTGCAGCACTGGCCAGACTCAATCATATCTTTCTAAACTTTCCCAAGTGCCAATTTGTATCTTGAAATGGTCTCAGGAAAGGAAAAATTACTTAATGGGGGGCATTCTACTTCCCTCGCGGTTTAGCTGCATTTGCTATTTGGCCAGAAACAACCAGTAGACTAGCTCTCAACCATACTTAAAATCACTAGGGATAGCAAGAGCATTGCTTTGGTTGCAACAGGAGTAACTCAAAACAACTCCCTCCACTAAACACTTCCTGAATCATTTCCCTTCCTCCATGAGCCGAGAATTTAACTCACCAGTCAAACTCAGCTTAGGAGGAGGCAATGGTTCCACTGGAACAGGACGGTATGGAAACAAGGTACACAGCCCTGGTTCTACCCGAGGGGCCATAGTTCACTGACACCACCACCACGGGAACAATCTATAATTAAAATGAAAACCACCATGTCAGAAAATTCTAAGCAGAAAAGGACAAAGGAATGCCACTGGTGAGTATTTCAAAAGGAGGCACGCTGTGCAAGAGGGATCCATTCAGTGCTGTGGCCCAATCATCCAAAGCTCATCGTTCTCATGTGAGCAGTACTCTTGCTCTGAGGGGAGACACATTTCCTTTCTTTCATTTCATATTTGCTTTCAAGGAAAACCAGCTAGCTGGTCAATACACCAAGCCAACACTCCTCAGGTATCCAACAGGAGAAACCTAAATGTCTCAGTGAATTTTAAGTTTTACTAAATTTGAATTTAAAAAAAGTTTCATTTTAAATTGATATGTGGCTGCCCGACTGGCGTGGCTCAGTGCTTGATCGTGGACCCCGGAACCAAGAGATCCCCGTTTCATTCCCAGTCAGGGCCCATACTGGGGTTGCACGCTAGGGGCTATGAGGAGACGGATGATGCTCTCTCATCACTGATGTTTCTCCCTCCCCTTCCCCAGCCTCCTCACCGCCCCCACCTCCACCCCCCTGCTCTCTCTGTTCCCCTTCCCTTCCTCTCTCTGAGATCAATGAAAACATATATGTTTAACCAGTTCTATGTGGATAATATGGACCCTATGGGACAGGGTACTTCAAAACACTAGGCAACTGTTGTGAAACAGTCATCGCTGAATCTCGGGACACCTGTCCTCCACAAGTCCACACAGAAGAAATGTACGGGGCCCTTAGTGATCACAGTAGAAACAGGAAGCTCTCCATCCGACACGTCCCCACTGCCCTTCCCCTCACCACCTCCTCCTGGGCTGAGGCACCTCCTTCGGGAGCACTTTGACACTAAACTGCCCCATGTCCCTTGCAATTTGGCCCGTTCTGCCCAAGGGTTCAGGCAAGAGTCTCATAGTTGATTTCTGAGACACTAAGTTCCTCCCTGATATAAAGCACAACAGCGAGGAGAGGATTTTTTTCCTCTCGTTGATGCTGGGAGCTTACCCTGACATCACTGAGCAGCTGAATTCAATATTGGATCCACCTACCTGTGGACTTGTTCTTTTGTGAGAAAGACAAGTCCCTACTGTTAGCTTCATCACTATTCTGCTGCTTATAATTCTCAGCTTCCACACTGAATGAGATCCTTAAAACTCCTGAGGGTGGACAAGGTTGTAGCATTTCATGGTATTGCAAAACAACAACAACACCAAACACGAAAACAAAAACAAAAAACAATGGGAGCAGAGAGCAGGACAGGGGAAAGATGGGAGATGCCGGAAAGTACACCAGCCTTCCACCGACTCCAGAGGGAGACGTCGGGATACAGGGCATGGCACAGCTCTAAGCTGGGCTGGCAGAGTGTGATGCCAATGAGGATCGCAAAGTGTGACCACAGAAAAGGGGTGAGGGAGAGACAAGACTGCAATAGGAGCTAAGGTCGGATCATGGTCGGCCTGGACGGACACGCTAAGTATTTGGGACTCATTTCTAAAGGCCATAGGAGACCACTGGCAGTTTTCAGAAGAGACATGATCATATTGACATTTTCAAAAGATCCTTCGGTCTGCCCGTAGAGAATGCTTAGGGACCTGGCGATACTAGAGGTTGACAGGTCACAGAGCACACATGGGATCAGGAGGCCCCGAAGTCAATGGGGCTTAGTACTCTTGCTGCTAACCTTGATGGCTTCACACTAGAATCGTTGTATCAGGAATGTCAAGGTGGAAATCTATCCCACTCATGGCACTTGACAGCTTATGTCTAGAAGTTACAATAAAGTAGCACGATATGCCGTATCTTTTCTCAGATTAAAACACTCTCAGAACAAAGTGGAGAACATACCAAAACCAAGACTTGCTAAAGTGGTAAGGAAAAGGGTGTGGACTCAGCTTCCAGACAGAACAACAGGTCAGTGGCACAGACAGAGACGCACACACACACAGAATGCGAGAGAGAGGCTGAGAGGAAGGAAGGGACCTCAAGAACGAGAGTACAAGACAAGTGACAGGACCTGACACCCCATCAGCTGGCCTGTACTTGATGTTGTTTAGAAGCGAGTTTATAACATAGAGTCCAAACATAATCGAAATACAAGCAAATATCACCATACTGTTCACAAAACCTTTAATGACACAGATGCTTACCTTGATCGAGTGTGCATACTTCTTCAGTTGTTCTGAAAAGCATTGTGTAATCTTTGCAGTAATGATCTAAGTAAAACTCCATTTTTAAGTCCCTACAACAACAAGAACATATAAAATACAAATAACTAGGAAGGTATTCCAATATTTACCCCCAACAGTTAGCAATCATCAATAGAACTTTCCCATTTAAAAACACTTATGAGAAAAAAGATAATCAAATCCAGAGCCCCCTTATTCTATTTCTGGACTTTCCTGTGCCCAGTATTGTAAGTGCAACCTCAACTACTTTTGCTAGACAGATGTTGTGCAGGTGAAACTACTGTAAAAACACTGTGATCTCGGTTCTCTTCCATTACCTATTGGCTGTTGATCTTGAACAAACCATCTCTAGAGCCTCAATATTTTCTTCCAGAAAATGGGGAAATACCAGTTAATTCACTGTGAAGTTTTAAAACTAAATAAAATATGTGAAAAATACCAGAGCCCATGATTAGGGTTGGAAATCATTTTATTATAAAACAGTTTTCACGATAGTAATGATTTGTCCTAAGAGAAATAAAAAAAAAAATTAAAAGTGCCATGTCTCAGAATACAACTTCTTTATCTCAAGGAAGATCACAAAAATTAGAAAACGTTCTGTAATATTAACTCAGATGTTGGTATTTTTATTCCATTCAATTTTATTTATTATCAACGGTCACACCCAAGTGTGTGACCTTTAGAATTCAGTGTTAAACAGAGTGCTGGCCAGGCTGTGAGAGTGCAGTGTTAGCACCATTTAAACGTAGATCCACCAGGAACCTGACAGACACCGAAGGCAACAGCACAAGTGCAGCAGAGAGCCCACAGCGAACCAAGCGTCATGATCTTGGAAACACACTCTGACAGGTTTTCTCATCACTAGTGGGGGTCATGATTCCCTGGCCTTGTTGACAATTTATTTAGCTAAACTGCAATTCTCTGAACTGTAAGCACTACTAGAATGTAGGTATTGTTACAGCATAGCAGGTATTGTTATAGACCTTCCACCACAGTGCAGGCAGTCAGCCTGTCAACATGAAATGCTCTTCGGGTCACCCCCAGTGTTTACCATGTTTCCTGACTTCCTACTGATCTTAGGACAAAGATGACTCACAAGCCCTTACATAGCCAGTATCTTCAAACAATTCTGTGTTTTGCAGAAAATGCTCTGGGTTCTTAAGGCCAATGTCTGAGTCACCTGAGCACTCCTGGAAGTTTTCACTCTACACACAGTATTTACCTTGCCAACTGAACAAGGGGCGTCAACAAGTGAATGAATTCCTTCTCCCATCAGAGTATTCCATTTAGGCTCCTAAGAGACCCAGTGAAGTAGGAAAAAGATTGCAGGTATGTGAGAGAAGTGTAAAGAATCCAGACTAAGATTCTGTGACAAGTCTTCATCCTTCATCTGAGAAACTTTCCAAAGGATTCAGACATAAAGATCTGTTCAAAAGGTGAGACTCAACCTTCTGGTGGTGGTCTGAATTCAGTAAATACTCCCAATCCCGAGAAGAAGAAACAGATATTGATTGATTTTTAAATCATGCCTCCTTGTAATTAGGGGGGTGGGAGTGATCAAGGAGGGGTCGATGAGGGGAGAAGGAGACATATGTAATACTTTAAACCAGTGTTAAACTCAACCTTCCTAATGCCGCGACCCTTTAATATAGTTCCTCATGTTATGTTGACCCCCACTTTCACTGTTACAAATTGAACATAATTAAAGCATAGTGATTAATCACAAAAACAATATGTAATTATATATGTGTTTTCCCGTGGTATTAGGCGACCCCTGTGAAAGGGTCATTCGACCCCTAAAGGGCTCACGACCCACAGGTTGAGAACCGCTGCTTTAAACAATAAAAAAATTCAATTAAAGCAATTCAAGTTCCATTTTCACATTAAGTTGATCTAAGAATATGAAAAAAAAAATCACAATGCTGGCCCAGCAGGTGTGGCTCAGTGGTTGAGCATCAATCCATGAACCAAGAGGTCATGGTTCAATTCCTGACCAGGGCACATGCCCAGGTTTCTGGTTTTATACTCAGGAGGGAGTGCAGGAGGCAGCCAACTGATGATTCTCTCTCATCAAGGATATTTCTATTTCTCTCCCTCTCCATTCCTGTCCCTGAAATCAATTAAAACATTTTAAAAATTAAGTAATCACAATGCTGGAAAATGAAAGGAATATCAAAACACCTAAATGACTTTAGTGATCTTCTAAATCCTCTGTTGTCATTTCCAGTCTCCAAAGCACTTTCTCCACGAGATTTGAGGCTCTTTGTTGTCATTTCCACAGTCTCCACAGCACCTTCTATGGAAAGAGATGTGGACTCTTCCTTTAATGAATAATATAAAAATGCTTAGACAAAACCACCATTATTCATTTTGTTTTGAACAACAAAAAAAGAGGTATACATTTGGAATCAAAAAGTTCAATAAAATTCCAAAAAGAAATTATTGTAGGCTTTTTCAGACTTACCCTGTGATATGATAAATGCCTAAAATTAAAACAAAATGCTTATCTAAGAATTGCATCTAAATAATAGCCTATTAACAAATCATATCTAAATAAGAATTGTGGTGAGCTAGAAGGGGACAATAAAAAAGGGGGGACATCTATAATACTTTCAAAAGGAACGATTTTAAAAATAAATAAATAAATAATTATGACATATAGCTATATACTATCTTCTCACCAGCTCAACACATGCACCATGGGAACTAAAAAAGGTAAAATAAAATTAAACAAATTAATGATAAATATTATAAGATAAAGTATGTGTGTAAATAAATTTTAAGAAAAGAGTAGACAAAAATTAAAAATCTACTAGCTAGAAGCCTTGCCACAAAAGTGACCTCAAACCGTGGCTCAACCTGTATTGACCTTATGTCCTTTATAAAACTAAAGATTACCAGAAGAGCTATTCATAACCTACAGGTTTCTTAATGATCTTATCATTCTTAGACAGTCAGAAAAATATCTTTAGAAAAACTAAACTTTCCCTTTCATCTTGCAAAACATAAACTAGGAAATGCCATTCAACTTTCACTAGCATGCCTAACAATCACTTACTTGAAATTATTTAATGGTATTTTATGGGTTTTTTAATTGTGGTTAAATATACATAACGTAAAATTTACCATTTTAACCATTTTGTGGTGTACAAATTCAGTACCATTAAATACATTCATTCATAAAGTTGTGTAACCTCAATGCTATCCATTTCCAGAACTTTTCCATTATCCCAAACAGAAACTGCCAATTCAACAACTCCCCCTTTCTCCCTCCCTCAGCTTCTATTATATTTTCTGTCCGTATGAATTTACCTATTCGAAGCAAAGTACCCCATGAAGGTGGAATTATACAGTATTTATGTTATGTTGGGTATAACATCCTCAAGGTTCATCCATGTTGTAGCACATCTCAGAATATCCTTCATTTTAAAGGCTAAATATTTCCTTGTAGGCATATACCACGTATTGTATATCCAGTCATCTCTCCATACACACTGGGGTTGTTTCCAATTTCAACTATTGTGAATAATGCTGCTATGAACACTGGTGTTCGACTGAGTCCCCGCTTTCAAATCTTTTCTTTTTATTTCAACATTTTTTATTAAGGAATTACATATGTCCTTATCCCCCCATTGCCCCCCACCCCACTCGCGTTCATGGCCTCAATTCCCTGGGTCTGTGTCCATTGGTTATGCTTATATGCATGTATACAAGTCCTTTGGTTGACCTCGATCCCTTCCTCCCACCCTCCCCTACCTTCCCTCTGAGGTTTGAGCATCTGATCGATGCTTCTGTCTTTTGTGTATATATAATCAAAAGGGGAATTGTTGGATCATATGGTGATTCTAGGTTTAACTCCCCCCCCTCGCCAATTTATCTTGAAATTTATTGTTGAAATTATTATAGGTGTCCCTTTCTATCCCCCATTCATCCCCTCCACCCTGCCTAGGTTTAATATTTTGAGAAACAGCAAATGGTTTCCCATAGTGGCATTTTTTACTTTTCCACCAGTAATCACAGGGTTCCAGTTTCAACATCCTCACTTATTTTTTTTCATTGTTTAATAAATCAGTCATCTCACTAGGTATGACATGGTATCTCACTGTGGTTTTGACTTGCATTTGCCTAATGATTAAACATGCTGAGCACTGTTTCATGTGCTCATTGGCCATGTACATATCTTTAGAGAAATGTCCGTTCAAGCCCTCTGTCCAGTTTTAAATTGAATTGTCTGATCTGTGGTTGTTGAATTTAGCAAAAACCGGCATTAGAGCTGCACTCCCACCTGAAATGTCCCAAATCTACGCTGTACCTATTATTGACTCAGCTTCCTTTTATGAAATCCCATCCTCCCAGTCTCTAAAAGCAGAGAGTACTTTATTTTATTTTTATTTTTTAAATGTACATTGTTGAAAGTATTACATAGGTCCTCCTTTCCCCACATTAATCTCTTCCGGGCCACTCCCATCCCCACCCCAATAGTATTTTCATACTCTCCCTTACTCCTGATGTCTCAGGACTTGCACATTCCCTCAGCTCTGTCTCTCATTTCTGTCTTCTCTCTTCAGAGCCAATCTTTTTCCCCTGAACTATCATAGAACAGTATCCTTGACAACAGTCTCTTTACTCTCCAGCCAATCCTACACATCCTACACATTGCCACCAAAGTCATATCTTCTCAAAATACAGAACTGAAGATGTACTTTCCATTTTAACATCCTTGACAGGCTCCTTCTGTGTACAGTTTAAATTTCAAGTTCCCAGGTACAAACAAGGCCCTTCAGTTTGGATCCACTCAGCACCTGCAAGCATCTCTCCACACCCAAACCTTGTGTACATCCATTCTGAACTTAAAAACATCATGTTTTTCCATAAATAGTTGGCTGATTCGCTCTGCCTAGAATGCCCTTCTTTTACCAACTTCCAGTTCAATCAGCAACTTCTTTGAGAAATCCTTCCTTCAGAGCCAGTCCCCTGACTCTCACCACACTGTGGACACACAGGTATTATGTGGCATTTTAATTTATCTGCATACAGCATTTTAGTTATCTGTTTATTTGTTCAACTAAATCTGAGTCACATACACCTGGTATTGATTCCTAACCAAAATATAAAATATCTTCCTGCATATAGTAAGAAGACTAAAGAACAATATGTTTTCCAGACCAAAAGGACTGAAATTAAAAATCTTATCGTTCTATTTACAAGCAGTCTTAAGATAACGGAGACAAAAGAGACAATTCATCTAACTGCACATCCATGGAATCTAGTAAACATGCAATCATCCTTTGGAGAATTGAAGATGGAAACATAGAAGCAAAGAATGAGTTTGAGCCCGGCCAGCATGGCTCTGTGGTGCATCGACCAATGAACCAGGAGGTCACAGTTTGATTCCAGGTCAGGGCATATGTTTGAGTTGAAGCCTCGATCCCCGGGAGGCAGCCAATCAATGATTCTCTCTCATCATTGATGTTTCTATCTCTCTCTCCCTCTCCCTTCCTCTCTGGAAAATAAAAATACATATTAAAAAAAAAACAAACCCTTGTTGGATATCATCATGCCACTTTCACAACTATACTAACCATATGGTTACGGGGGGGGGGGGGCGGGGGGAGGGCGGAAATATCATCAAAATGGTCACTGGGGCCCTTGCTGGTTTGGCTCAGTGGATAGAGCATTAGCCTGTAGACTGAAGGGTCCCAGGTTCGATTCCAGTCAAGGGCACATGCCCAGGTTCCGGGCTCAATCCCCAGTAGGGGGCGTGCAGGAGGCAGCGGATCAATGATTCTCTCTCATCATTGATGTTTCTATCTTTCTATCTCTCTCCCTTCCTCTCTGAAATCAATAAAAATATATTTTAAAAAAAATGGTCACTGGCTTCAACACTTCTGGACAGAAATGCTTTTACACATGCCCTCAAGTTTAGGAATAATTCAGTTTATCATTCCCAGTATATTGTTAGAAGGGTACAATGTTCATCAGGAAACAGTTAAGGGGGGAAAACACAAAAAGGCAATGTCCAGGTACCAAGATTGCAGTGCTTACCACTAAGGAATTTAACATTAGTCAAAAAGTCTTGAAATCTCTTGTCAATAGCCCAATAATTAATTCAACTGCTATAAATATATTCTCCCCCGCCCCAAAACTTTTTATTCTAAAAATATTCAGTAAGAAATGTTGAAATAATACAGTGAACACCTGTTTCATCTAAATCTAACAGTTGTTAAGGCCTAGCCGGTTTGGCTCAGTGGATAGAGCATCGGCCTGCGGACTGGTCCTGGGTTTGATTCCAGTCAAGGGCACATACCCAGGTTGTGGGCTCAATCCCCAATAGTGGGTATGCAGGAGGCAGCCGATCAATGATTCTCTTCTTACCAATGATGTTACTGATGTTTCTCTCTCTCTCTCTCCCTCTCCCTTCCTCCCTAAAATCAATAAAAAATGTTTTAAAAATAAACAAAGAAATCTAACAGTGGTTACCATTATGCCATATCTGCTTATGTGCATGTGAGGGATTTGACTGGGGGATGATGACTACTTGAAAATCCCCCACATCATGACTTCATCATGCATTTCCCCAAAATAAATATTCTCTCCTATACACCACAAAACCATCATCTTGCCTAAGAAAAAATTTTTCTAACATCACCTAATATTCAGTCCATTTGCAACTTTTTCAAATTTTCCCCAAAATGTTTTTTTAAGACAATTTTCTAGAACCAGGACTCAATCAAAGTTCATTCAAAATGGTGCAAAAAATATTGCATTTGGTGATGTCCTTTAGTCTCTTTTAACCTAGAATAGGCCCCACCTTTTTCCCCCTCCATGACTCTTTTTTTTTTTTTGCTTTCTACTACTGTTCATTTTTTTTATTAATTAAATCTTTATTGTTCAGATTATTGCAGTTGTTCCTCTTTTTGCCCCCCATAACTCCCCTCCATCCAGTTCCCACCCCACCCTCCTCCCTCACTCCCCATCCACTGTCCTCATCCATAGGTGCACGATTTTTGTCCAGTCTCTTCCCACATCCCCCTCACCCCTTTGCCCCCCAAGAATAGCCAGTCCACTCCCTTTCTATGCCCCTGATTCTATTATAATCACCAGTTCATTCTGTTCATCAGATTATTCACTTGATTTTCAGATTCACTTGTTGATAGATGTGTATTTGGTGTTCAAAATTTGTATCTTTACCTTTTTCTTCTTCCTCCTCTTCTTAAAGGATACCTTTCAGCATTTCATATAATACTGGTTTGGTGGTGATGAACTCCTTTAGCTTTTCCTTATCTGTGAAGCTCTTTATCTGACCTTCAGTTCTGAATGATAGCTTTGCTGGATAAAGTAATCTTGGTTGTAGGTTCTTGGCACTCATCACTTTGAATATTTCTTGCCACTCCCTTCTGGCCTGCAAAGTTTCTGTTGAGAAATTAGCTGACAGTCGTATGGGCACTCCCTTGTAGGTAACTGTCTTTCTCTTGCCGTTTTTAGGATTCTCTCTTTGTCTTTTGCTCTTGGCATTTTAATTATGATGTGTCTTGGTGTGGTTCTCTTTGGATTCCTTTTGTTTGGGGTTCTCTGCACTTCCTGGACTTGTAAGTCTATTTCTTTCACCAGGTAGAGGAAGTTTTCTGTCATTATTTCTTCAAATAGGTTTTCAATATCTTGCTCTCTCTCTTCTTCTGGCACTCCTATAATTCGGATGTTGGTACGCTTGAAGCTGTCCCAGAGGCTCCTTACACTATCTTCGTATTTTTGTTTATTTTTTATTTTATTTATTTATTTTTTAAATTAAATCTTTATTGTTCAGATTATTACATTTGTTCCTCTTTTTTCCCCCCATAACTCCCCTCCTCCCAGTTCCCACCCCACCCTCCGCCCTCACTCCCCACCCACTGTCCTCATCCATAGGTCCACAATTTTTGTCCGGTCTCTCCCCGCATCTCCCACACCCCTTCCCCCCCCCCCAGAATAGTCAGTCCATTCCCTTTCTATGTCCCTGATTCTATTATGATCACCAGATTATTTGTTCACTTGATTCTTAGATTCACTTGCTGATAGATGCATGTTTGTTGTTCATAATTTGTATCTTTACCTTTTTCTTCTTCTTCCTCTTCTTAAAGGGTACCTTTCAGCATTTCATATAATACTGGTTTGGTGGTGATGAACTCCTTTAGCTTTTCCTTATCTGTGAAGCTCTTTATCTGACCTTCAGTTCTGAATGATAGCTTTGCTGGATAAAGTAATCTTGGTTGGAGGTTCTTGGTATTCATCACTTTGAACATTTCTTGCCATTCCCTTCTGGCCTGCAAAGTTTCTGTTGAGAAATCAGCTGACAGTCGTATGGGTATTCCCTTGTACCTAACTTGAGTTTCTTTCTCTTGCTGCTTTTAGGATTTTCTCTTTGTCTTTTGCTCTTGGCATTTTAATTATGATGTGTCTTGGTGTGGTTCTCTTTGGATTCCTTTTGTTTGGGGTTCTCTGTGCTTCCTGGACCTGTAAGATTATTTCTTTCACCAGGTGGGGGAAGTTTTCTGTCATTATTTCTTCAAATAGGTTTTCAATATCTTGTTCTCTCTCATCTTCTGGCACCCCTATAATTCGGATGTTGGTACGCTTGAAGCTGTCCCAGAGGCTCCTTACACTATTTTCGTATTTTCGAATTCTTTTTTCATTTTGCTTTTCTAGTTGGGTGTTTTTTGCTTCTTCGCATTTCGAATCTTTGACTTGATTCTTGCGCTACTCTGGTCTGCTGTTGGGTGTCTGTACAATATTCTTTATTTCAGTCAGTGTATGTTTAATTTCTAGTTGGTTCTTTATCACAATATCGAGGGTCTCATTAGATTTCTTGAGGATCTCACTACATTTATCGGCGGTCTCACCAGTCTTTTCGAGGGCCTTACTAAGTTTATCGGCAGCTTCTAGACAGTTCTTGAGAGACCTTAAAAGTGTGGTTTTGTGTTTTGAGCTCTATATCTTCCATTTCTGACATTTGCGTCCTGTTTGTTTCTGCATTTTTTTTATCTTTTCTTGGTGCACCCACTAGTGGTCTTTGTGCGAAGTCTTGTTGTAGTTAAGCCTTGATTGTTGTCGGCAATAGTGGGGGTGATTTGACCTCCAGGCTAACTGGCTATGAGAGTCAGCTCTATCTTCGTATTATTGGATTCTTTTTTCATTTTGCTTTTCTGGTTGGATGTTTTTTGCTTCTTCGTATTTCAAATCGTGGACTTGATTCTTGCAATCCTCTAGTCTGCTGTTGGGAGTCTGTATAATATTCTTTATTTCAGTCAGTGTATGCTTAATTTCTAGTTGGTCCTTTACCACAACCTCGAGGGTCTCATTAGATTTTTTATAGATCTCATTAAGTTTGTCGGCAGTTTCTAGAAAATTCTTGAAAAACCTTACAAGTGTGGCTTTGAACTCTACATCCAGTAGTTTGCTTTCCTCCATTTCTGTCATTTGTGTCCTTCTTCTTTGTCTCCACATTTTTATGCTTCCCTGGGAGGAATTGACCTCCAGGACAATTGGCTGTGAGAATCAGCTGTGTCTGCAGTGGGAGAACTTCTGTGCTGGACACACTCCTCTGGGGCAAGACTTGCTTCAATGGGGCTTTGGTGCTCACTGAGTCTGCCCCCTGAGTGTGTCCTTTATGGTTCCACGGAGCTGCAAACTGGATGGTTCCACTCTGACCTCTTGGTTTCCTGGCTCCTGGATCTCTAGGGAGGTGCTAATCTAGCCTTTGCCTGGGGCTATCCAGCAAAAGCCTCCCTGCAGGGCTTAGGCGGGGGGGGGGGTTCCATGGGATCAACAGGGTGGGACTAGCAGTTATGGCTGATCTCAGTCCAGCCCTCAGAGGCTCTGCTTCTCAATGTCCTGGTAATCACTGCAAGCCCCTCAGAGAGAAAGCTGCCCTCGAGATCTGACCTATGCCAGACAGTCCCGCTTCTCCCGTATGAGCCTGGGTCCCTAGAGACTTGCCTGGAACTGGAGCTCAGAGCCTGAGACTCCCTCCTGATTGAAAACGACAACCACGCCCTCAGCCTCCAGCCCGCTCCACATGCACCTCTGCACCATAGTATTTTACTGCCATACTGCGTCTCCTCTGAGTCTTGGTATGCTTTTCTCTTTCCTTCTCCCTTCTAGTTGTACAATTTCCACTCAGCCAACCTTCCTGTGGTTCTGGATGGTGTCCGTTCCGTCTTTTAGTTGTATTTTTGAAGTGGTTGTTCGAGGCAGCAAACTCCTGTGTTTACCTATGCTGCCATCTTGGTTTCTCTCCATGACTAACTCTTTAAGGAGACCAGAATGTAGACTATCCCATATTCTGGATTTGTCTAATTGTATCTCATAGTGGTTTTTTCTTTAAGTCTTTATGATAGAAAATTTCAAATATATACAAAGTAAACAGAGTAACATAATAAATCTCCAACAGCCAGCTTCAATAATTCTCAATTTCTGGTGGTTCTTGTTTCATCTATACCTCCACCCATTCCTCATCTCATTTTACAAACTGATCCTCTAGGCCCCATACTTCCTATAACTGGAAGTTAGGTCTACATATTCATATCAAATATTTGGGGGAAGAAAACTGAGTAGATGACATCATGTCTCCATGCCACATTACAGCTGTAGGTATAAAAGAGTCCTCTGTCCCCTATCAGTGATGGTAAACCCACCAGGTTGTGGAGGTGGAGAACAACATGCAGCTTCAAAGTAGAGATGCATTTGTTTCTTCACTTTGGGTGACACCTTGGTGCCATGCTAACACCTTTCACGCAATGGCATTACTATCCCATTTACAATCCCTGTCTGAATCAGAGGTTACACTGGAGTAAGAGGTTACACAGATTAGCGATTTTCAAATTCTACCAGTCCTTCTATATTTATTAGCTGGTATTCTTCTTTAAATAAGGGTTTTCCTTTATTAACTGGAGATGAACTGCAAGGCTTCCTAAAAAGGCAGGGCAAATGCTTAATTCTGTCCCTTTAATTACTAATTTTTATTTGTTTCTATTCTTTTTTTATAATCAGTTAGAAATATATGTAGTTTACATATAAATAAATATACATATAAATTTATATATAAATTTATGAAATATAAATATATATATAAGTACATTTTCATTGACTTCAGAAAGGAAGAGATAGATAGAAACATCAATGATGAGAAACTTTGATTGGCTGCCTCCTGCATGCCCCCTACTGGGGATCAAGCCAGCAACCCAAGCATGTGCAAGGACAGCAAATTAGATTTTTTTCCCCTTTCCCTTACTCTCTGAGTATTGTTACTATGAACTTGATTTTTATTTATTCAACACTTTGCAACCAAATATAATCATGTGATAATATATTCTTATACCCTTAAATTTAAGTCTTATAAATTTTCTTGGCAATAACTAATTAAATTACTCAAGTGTTTAAACATTACCATAAAATTGACAAGGAACAGTGCAAAAAAATGATGATATTGAAAATAAATGAAATGTTTATTTCCCTACCATTATCTTCATTATATGTTAAAACATATATCTAGCTACTGGGATCATTATGTATTGTTTTTATTATTTATGTTAAATTTTAGGATAAAAGCTTTGTTTTTTAAAAAAAATTACTCAATAATCAATCAAATACTAAAATTCAAATCAACTCACCTGTTGAACAGGACTATCAACTGTAAAGGCCTTGTAAAGAGCCAATGCCTGGCTTTTACTTCCTTTGCTCCAGATCACCATATTTCCAGCCACATAGAGTTCCTCGTCATAATCCATTTCTCCAATTTCACTTCTGCCTCTCCTTAACTGCCAGCTTTCCTTAAAAATTTACATACGTAAGACATGTTTACGCGGTTTTTATTTCTTTTGCAACATTATTGAGCAAGATTTATTAATTAAAATTGAACAGCAATCCAGATACAAGTCTCCGGCTCTGTCTGTGGAGTAAGGCTCAGTCCAAGCCCAACTCTTAGGTTTGGTGCCACTGATTAACAGAGGAGGGGGTGTGGGTGTATGTAGCATACTGTATCTTACAGGATTTCAAAAATGGGAATTTACCTCAAGAATTCTCTATATTAAGTATTTTATTATTACGTTACCATTTTATGCTGCCAAAAACATAAATAAACAAAAACTAGATCTTACCTATATATCCAAAAATTAAACAAACATTCTTGGGAGACTAAAACATATGAAGCATATGGGGGGCGAAGCAGAGGGGGCAGTGAAGTGCACATGGGACACTGGGGGAGCTTACCCACCATGCAGACTTCCCTGCTTCACAACTGCATATACATTCACCTTCCTGCCCTTGTGCCAACCGTCAAAATGAAAAGAGAAAGGTTTGGATTCCTAACTACAGACTTCCGCTCCTGGAAATTTTGGTATCCCAAAAGGGATACAGAAATGGAATTAAAATGAGAAAGACTGACTGTTTAACATGCACTTACTTCTCATTCCCCTATTTAAAAACTAGTACTGTATCTACTTATGTGGCATTTCTTTTCTCCTCTAGAAACATGTAAGATTTTGGCAGCAGAGACCATTGCTAACTCGACTATCTAACCATCAAATAACATGAAATCTGGTCCCACATACTAAGTGAAGAAAAAGAGATTTAAATGGACCATAATCATAGTGACTCTCATTATAAATCCCTGAGTTATATGTCTAAACAGCCTTGACACTATAATACAATTAAGGTCATTATTTTTAGCTTTCATAAAATTTACCAAATCTTAACCAATACCCTAGAAGTAGCATCATACTCATTTCTCAGTTGCAGCTGGGTAGCCTTAAATTACAAGTAGATCGAATCTCTCTACATTTCAAAAGCAAACTGAGAATCTTGATAAAACCTTCTGTTTTTCGTGGATTGTAACCTCCTGCAGGGATCCCACCAAGCCAGCAGCACCATCAGACGACCACAACTCAGAGGCTGGCTGCAGCTGCCGAAGCTGAAGGTTCAAAGCATTAGGGTGGTGTCTGCACTGGTCTCTACCAAAAGGAACAAATTCCTGCAAATCCCCAGCTGCAATCATTGTTGCCCTTTCTTCAGAGAAGTTCAGCATGGCTTTCAGATATCAATATTATTTCTGTGTGAATTCAAACACATTCTGGCCAGCTGTTGGAATCAAAACGAGTAGAAAATTATCAGAAGTTTACAGAAGAGCCATTAATCCTTAGATGAGTGTCATACAATCCTATCACATTGTAGGTGTACAAGTAATCATAACATCAACGGGCATTCCAGACCTGATTCTTTCAGGTAATTAGTTACCATTTCATAGTTACCTTACACTATCAGCACATAATTAACATTACAGCTACATGTTAGCTGCTGACAAAATCAACTGCAGGAAATCACTGGGCTGAGAGATAAGCACTTATGTCTGACAATATTGATCCTACATTTCCTACTACTACTCACTAATTTCTCCACATTTCACATTTAAGGATTTAGACAAGTTTGACTTTATAGTAAATGGCTCTCAAAATTTAAGGGCATTTCTGTTCAAATGCTGGCACAACATTTAAAAAGCACACCTAACAGATCACTGGCATATTGAAATGAAACAAACAAAAACAACATATCATTTCTAATGCATCAAAAGTTGAACCACTTGGTGCTTTAAGAAACTAGTCAATGTCATCATTAATTGTGAGCCTCAATCAACCTAAACATGTAATTGCAAGCACTGCCAATTTCTGGTGCAAACCCAAAGTCCAAGGCATGAACAAAGTTACTGGCAACAGAACAGTCATGCTTGTTTGCAAACTGAACAGTTCTGGCTTTGAAAGAACACAATCTACTATAGTTCAGCTCATTACTACAAAGAAGTGGGCGAGCTGTGGGTGGAAACAGCCCTCACCCATTACTTCCAGAACATTTCTACGAACAGTAACTGACAGCCAGTCAAATTCGGCCACTGTAGAAGGTGGATGACAGTTCTGCCTCAGACAACTCTTATATGGAAAACGGTTTTGTGGCACAGAGGTTAAGCTGCAATCCTCAAATACAGGAATCAAAACACACATTCATGTCAGCACTAGACAACCTTTAAAAACAGTGTTTGAAAGGGCTTTCACATCACAAACAGTTTAATGTGACTTCGTTTCTCCTCTGAGATCTTTTTGGCACCAGCAGCTTTTTTGGCTGAAATATCTGAGCCTGTGCTTCCCATGCAGCTCCTCTAGGGTTGCAGTTATGTTTTCTGTGAATTAAGTGTTATTCCTGAGAGAACGGTTATGTCACATTCATGACACTTTTTCCTCCTTCTGATAAGTCAGTTTTGAGAACACTTAAACTTGGGCCATGACTGAGATAGTGCCTGTGGGAGCCTCATCAGAGTACACCGGATGTTCAAGGCCAATCTGAGCAGGAGAATCCTAGTTAGGATGTTCAAGGCCAATCTAAGCAAGGACACAGAGATTGTACTGTACACACTGGGCAGGAGTACCTTACTATAACCCAAATACTGATGTCACTGTTGGGCAGGAAGCCTTTGTGTCTAAGTTAGTATAAAGGTGTTACTAACCAGCCGGTGGGTGGCTGCTTGGTATGGCTCCTGTTTGCTACTGTATTAGCAAGGGCTGCTTGGTGCAGCCACTGTGTGAAGCTACTTTGAAGAACTGTTTTGTCTGATGGCTCCTTGTTAGCAATGGCTACATGGCCTGCAAAAGAGACTCTCCTGCCCTAACCGGTTTGGCTCAGTGGATAGAGAAAAGCCTGCGGACAGAAGGGTCCCAGTCCAGGGCATGTACCTTGGTTGCAGGTACATCCCCAGTAGGGAGTGTGCAGGAGGCAGCTGATCTATGTTTCTCTCTCATGATGTTTCTAACTATCCCTCTCCCTTCCTCTATGTAAAAAAAAAATGAAAATATATTTTTAAAAAGATTCTCCTATATGCCTCTGTCTCTCATGTCCTTTTTGTCTACTGCCCAGCGTTCACGTGGGTACAGCCCCTGGCAGAGAAGGGCTGTGCACCCCACAGTGCCTTATAAAACTTACACCAAACACCCACAAAATCCAGCCGGCCTTCCTATGTTCTAGACAACGGGTTAACCAACATATTAACTCTGAGAGGAAGCCACAGAATCGGTAATTAAAGGATCGCCTGCACAGAACAATGGCCACTTTGTGCTGATTAGTATATTTAGATCTTTGCAGCCCCAACTGTGTGTGCGCTTCCCGGGGGCCCTATAACAGCACCGCATTGAACTGATGCGCTCCCAGGGAGACCACGGCCTCGCTTCCTGGGAACAGGGACCTGCCAAGAGCACGCGAGGCGGCTGGGGGGGGGGGCGGGGGTGAGGGACCCGAAGGCACAGGAGGCACCAGAGCCGGGTCTGGGCGGAAGAGCTGCATCCTGGGGCCTCAGGGTCAGGGAGACCCGCGGGATGAGCCAGGGCCTCAGCATGGCTGGCTGTGGGGCGGGCCCGCCCAGAGCTGAGGCAGCGGAGACACCGCGCTCAGCTGGGAAGGAGGCCAGGGCGGCACGGGGAGGGGCGGCGCGGAGCCCAGGCCACGCCGCCCGGGGCGGTCGGGTGCGGGGACAGGGACATGCGGCGACCAGCAGCGCCGCCAGCCGGGCCTCGCCTGAGTCACTCGGGACACGCGAGGCGCGGGAGCCCGGCTGCGCCCCCGGGGCCACAGCAGAGTCGGTCACGGGGACTCCGCCGCCGCTGAGCGTTTCCTCCCCCTCCGTCCCCCGCTCCCGAGAACCGGAGAGCAGCAGCCGAGGTCCGCGGGCGTCAGCTCCCGCTCTAAAACCAAACGATGGACTCCACTGAATTTCCTGTCCTGCTTCCCGCGGGGCCCGGGGGCGGGGCCTTGAAGCACCGGGTCTTGCGGGAGGCGCCGCAGCCCGCGGTCAGGCTCTGCTCGCCTCCGGGGAGGATGCTGGGTCCGCCCGCCGGTACTGCCTGGTCCCCAGCGCCGCGTGGAGCCCGGAAGCAGGACCCGGTCAGCTGGAGTCTGAGCTGTGACCGGACCGTCCCGGCCTCTCCATCTGCGCAGGGTCCCGTCACTAGGAGCCTGAGCTGCCTCCACCCGGAGCTGCCGCACTTCCAGGCCGGTTCTGCTCGCTCCCCCGTGGGACTGGGGCGGTGAGGGGCACGCTGATTTCCCCTCTGCAGGTGCTCCTTCACCCTGTAGGGCCAGACCCTGTGAAAAGTGCAGGAAAGACACGGAGGTCCTCACAGAAACATGGCGTGCAATTTCTGAGCTTCACAGACACACCACCAGGTGACCCCTAGACCTGGATGAAGCACCCCAGCTTTACCGGCCTTCGCTCTCCGTGGACTTAGCTGTGCAATCTCACACTGATGGAAACTAGAAAACTTTCCTGAGCTCTGCTCTCCCACTGCATAGGATGTCTAGGTTAAAAATGTCAATGGAGCCCTAGCCGGCTTGGCTCAGTGGATACAGCATCAGCCTGCGGACTGAGGGGTCCCAGGTTCCATCCAGGCCAAGGGCATATGCCTGGGTTGCAGGCTCCATCCCCAGTAGGGGGTGTGCAGGAGGCAGCTGATCAGTGATTCTCTCTCATCATTGATGTTTCTATCTCTCTCTCCTCCCTTCCTCTCTGAAATCAATAAAGAAATATATATTTTTAAAAAATATCAATGGAGCTCTGACCTCGTTGTTCAATTGGTTGAGTGTCCTCTTGTAACCAAAAAAGGTTGGGAGTTTGATTTCCAATCAGGGCACATACCTAGGTTGCAGTTTGATCCTGGGTGAGGGGCATGCAGGAGGCAATTGATTGAAGTTTCTCTCTCACATAGATGTCTCTCTCTCTCTCTCTCTCTCTCTAAATAAATAAATAAATAAATAAATAAATATATCCTCAGGTGAAAACTATATATATATATAGTTTCCTCTCTCTCTCTCTCTCTCTCTCTCTCTCTCTCTCTTTCTCTCTCTCTCTCTCTCTCTCTCTCTCTCTCTCTATATATATATATATATATATATATATATATATATATATATATATATATATATATTCATTCAATAGACAACTTATGGCCTAAGAAATCAAGTTCAAATTCTTTATCCAGAAATATAAAATTGGCTGAAACCTATGTCTGCACTAACATCATCTCCTGAGTGTCCCCAAACACACCTTGCACTTTGTGGTCTTGGGATCTGGGTACATCCTCATTTCTTTATTTGGAATGCCAGCCCTCAGGGTTTAGCTCAAATGCCTCTTCTCAGAAGACTTCAATACAAGAAGGAGTTTGCTGAGAGGACTGAATACTTGCCCCCCCCACCCCCGCCCCAAAATTCCCATGTGGAAACCATATGCTGTATGTGATGGTGTTTGGAGGTGGTGCTTAGGTCATGAGAGTGGAGCATTCCTGACTGGCATTAGTGCCCCTTCCACAAAGTGAGGACCCAGTGAAGGGAAGGTTGTCAATGAGCGAGAAAGCAGGCCCTCAGCAGACACTGAAACTACCAGCACCATGATCTTGGGGATTTTCATTGAGAAAACACGATGCTATGTCCCTGACAATGATCAGAGAGACCAGGGCAAAGCCAGCAGGGCAGGCAGAACGTTCCGGGACCAGACCAGGGACGGTGGGTCCCTCGACCTGCCTCCTAAGTGCCTAAGTGTGCAGATGCTGAGCAGCAGGTGAAATAAGTGGGGAAATGCTGTGTGCCATGCCCTAGCCATCTGTTATCGTCTGCTCCTGGGATGAAGATGTGTTTATCGTGAGTGTGTGAGCAAACCTTATTCCTTTACTAAAACTAGGGTCTTTTGTGAGTTAAGAGTCGATTTAATTCACACTCATCTGTTCAACAAATGTTCACTGAGGAAGGCCGTGTGGCTCGGGGCTCAGGTGTCAGCGACCTGGACTTCTGGCTCAGCAGTGGACGGCAATGTGACCTGAGTCTTCCAAGCCTCAGTTTCCCCTTGTAGAACACAGGGCTGAGCAGAGCTCCTGCCTCTTTTCCTTTTGTGCAGATCAGAGATAGGGGAGGGCGGGGGAGCCCCGAGGGATGTGTGAGGAGCAGGGAGAGGGTGCGTGTGGGGCCCACAGGGGAGCAGGGCAGAGGCCGTTGCAAGGACTTGGGCGTTGATCCTGGAGGCACCTGGAGGGTTCTGAGTGGGAAAATGGACTGGGAAGGGTTCGTGCTAACGGTCACCCTGGCTACAACGTAGAAGACGGAGGTGGTCAGGCAGGAAGACCCCCTTCAGGGGTCAGAGACGGTGGTGGGAGGATTAGCTCTGTGGTAGTGGATGTGGGTGTGGGAGTTGGAATTGACCAGGCGGAGAATGGGTGGGAGGGAAGGCTGGGTCAGCCCATGTTCTCAGCTGGGCCTTTAGTGGACAGCACTACATGCAGGAGACACAGGCTCAGAAGGGAGGACGGGACCATCCTGAAACCTGAAATGCTCACTGGGATGTGCTGTGGTCTGAGCCCTCTGAGGACGCACAGCCCTTAACATACGCAGTGGACACTGTGAATGGGTGGGTGTGATGCTGTGTGAATGCTCTCACTGAAAAGTGAATACTCGGAGAAATCTCAGACAGGGCTCTCTGGGAGGTCTCTGAATTGTGCTTGCGACTTTTCTCTCAGTGTGACATTCTTTCCAGTTGAAAAGTTAAAGAGTGTACAGGCCAGGGGTGGGGAAGGAATGGCCAATGTCCTGGAGAGGAGGGGTGGCTCAGAGCACAGGGCCAGGAGGGAGGAGTGCAGGGAGGGGGGAGAACCAGTGGGAGGAGGGGGGTGGAGGGGAGCAGGAGAGGGAAGGGGAGCTCTGTGGGTAGTGGTCCAGGCCCCGGTGGAGGTCTGGCGGGAGTCCGGTGCTGGGTCATGTTAAAAGGCTGCAGAGGCTGGAGTGGGGATGGTCTGCCTGCGACCATCGGGTTTATCAGCAGTGGTGGTCACGTGCAGAGTAGGTTTGTTTCTTCCCAAGTTGAAGTGATGACCATTTGAAATGGATGGCTCTCTCTTTCTTTTCTTTATGTTTTTAAGGTTCGCTGTGTGCTGGAAACGATGTTGGTTCTGAAGAGCAGTGGCGTGCAGAGGATTCCGGGCTGTGAGCCTGAGCCTGTGGAGAAACTGAGGAAATTGCTAAGAGGGGAAGTGAGTGCCCTGTGGACGTGGACCCACCGGGGAAGGCTGGGAGGTAGTTGGAGCCGCGAGTCGGGTGCCCGGCCTGGTCAGCAAGAGTTGTGAGGGATCGAATGGCAGCTGTGTTTCTGCGGTGAGACCCTGTGAGGGGCCCGTGTGCAGTGTGTCCCTGTGAGATCAGCATCCCCCACACTTAGCCGGTGGTGCTGGACTCGGCTGTGCAGCAGAATCACCATAGACCTTCTGATCACTTTGAAAGAGGGCCCACCAGGACCGGAGGCGTTAGCCCAGCAGAAGAGGGGCTTGACTATGTAACCTCCCCAGGTATGTTTACGTGGGACCACAGCAGAGACCCACCGCCCTCTCCAGTCAGGGCGTCCTCTACCCTTACTTCTTTATTCATTTTTCTGAGGAGAATTCTTATTTTATATATACTTTTATTGACTTCACAGAAAACTGGAGACGGAGCGCAAAAGAGAAACGCCAATGATGAGAACCATTGATTGGCTCTCTCCTGGACACCCCGCATTGGAGATGGAGGCCACAACTGGGACATGGGCCCCAACCTGGAAGCCAACCATAACTGCCTGGTTCTGGTTCATAGGTTGACACTCAACCACTGGACCAGGCCGACAAGGCTCGGGTGCCGGTAAACCTGCTTGTATAAAGAAAAGAATGGTATTTCTGGTTTA
Source organism: Myotis nattereri (assembly GCF_964212035.1). Taxonomy (NCBI): domain Eukaryota; kingdom Metazoa; phylum Chordata; class Mammalia; order Chiroptera; family Vespertilionidae; genus Myotis; species Myotis nattereri. The sequence continues at coordinate 16,527,768 of NC_138085.1, forward strand.
GTTAGCTTCAAGGTAATCTTTGAAACTATTGGAGAAGTTGCTAAGAATTGATAACTGAAAATTTGAGAATGACTTTCTAAGACCTAATGAAACCCACTTTTTCTTTAAATCCTATGGCAAGGATGTGCTTATTGATTTGAGAGAGAGAATCATTGATGTGAGAGAAAAGCATCAGTTGGTTGCTTCTCATACACACTCCCACTGGGGACTGAACGCCCAACCTAGGTATGTGCCCTGACCGGGAATTGAACCCACAGCCTTTCCGTGTAGAGAATGATGCTCCAGCAAACTGATCCACACCGGCCAGGTCGTGGACCAATTTTTAGGAAAGAAAACATTCTGTGACTCCTAACCTTTGTGCATATCCGTGGTCCAAAATACAGCTCAGTCCATGGGAGTTCATGGAACACCTTGATGACTTTGAGTTGAGTGAATGAGATGCAATGTGTGCAATGTGCTCATCACTGTGCCAGGCTTGTGCTCACTCCTTTGTGGTTTCAGTCGGCCTCATCCTGTTTTCTGTGTCATTCTTATGTATTTTCCTTAAAAATAGCACTAGGTTCATAAATTTTGCATCGTTTCTCTAAAATGTTGGCCCTGAAAACGGGGAGCAGAGAGTTTGAAATTTTATCATCCAGTTTATATCCCTTTGGCATAAGCTCATCAATTCAACTGTTCTTGAAATCTTGATTTGCATAATGATAAATAATTTTCATTATCTCAAGATTCCTTAAAGTATATGTTATCCGCTGTGTTCTCACTTCAGGTCACTGCATCTATAAATTTGTTTCCAGGTTAGATCACATTTCGTTGGACATGAATTGAAATCTCATCATGCTGCCCACAAATGAAGGCGGTTAGATTTATGGAATAGCTTCTGTACGAGGAATTGATTGAGATAGTTATGAAAAAGTAACCACTTTAGGTGGGATTTTTTTCAGTTTTGTTCTTTTGTTCGGGGCAGGAATAGACTGCTGGGGACTCGCTATGATTACAAGGAATATGAATGGTGCTCTGTTAAGCATGATTGTTCGGTTCTAATGAGGGAAAGCACGTTCTGATCTGGTGGAGAGTTGTCCGCCCTGGGACATGGGAGCTAACAAGGGAATGCAGGCCACCCTCGTTTCTGAGAAAGGCCTAGATCAGCAACCTCGTTGCCTGTAATCTGGTCCCGGAGCCACCCGGCCTCTGCCAACACCCAGCCCGAGTTGCCTGTAATCTGTAACCACTATACCTTCCTACTTTCCCAGGCCTGAAATGTCTGCTTTCCCGTGGGATCTTTGTCCTTCTACCCAAGATAAGCAGCTGGCTTTTTGGGGGAGGGGGACAGGGGGTAGAGCAGACATTTGTGGGTTACCTGCTGCTCTCTCCTTCTGCTGCATTCATGGAATAAATGATCTCAACCCTGTCTCTGCTCATTGGCTCAAGGAGTGACCAGCAGCCCGGACCCATTGCTTGTCCAGATTCACTTTCAGTAATTTTATAACAGTCATTGGAGCTGGATAATGAATCGAAATGCTAATCAGTACTCTCCCCCCACCCCCAATCTAAGTCCAAAGATTTCATCTACTTTAAACAATTTAAATTTGTCTTAAATTAAGAATGAGTTTTTTAATTCACCCAAGTAAACCATTACTAGTTTAGAAATAATTGATTGGCAGCCTAAATGTTTAAATTCTGTTCTGAGGGTGCCTGTATATTTGTTCTCTAAATGTCTTTCTTGCATGTGCTAATTTAGTACTCCTTGCACTGAAAGCTATGTACAAAGTCCTTTTGTTAAAATATTTTCCAGTCCGGCCGGCACGGCTCAGTGATTGAGTGTATCACTACGACCAGGAGGTCACCATTAGATACCCAGTCAGGGCATATGCCCTGGTTGGGGGCTTGATCCCCATTATGGGGCGTGCAGGAGGCAATTGATCAATGCTTCTCTCTCATCATTGATGTTTCTCTCTCGCAATCTCTCCTTTCCCCTCGGAACTCAATAAAGATATATTTTTTTAAAATATATAAAGTATAGCCCTAGCCAGTTTGGCTCACTGGATAGAGGGCTGACCTGGGGATTGAAGGGACCCAGGTTTGATTCTGGTCAAGAGCATGTACCTTGGTTGTGGGCACATCCCCAGTGGGGAGTGTGCAGGATGCAGCTGATCGATGCTTCTGTCTCATCAATGATTCTCTCTATCCCTCTCCCTTCCTCTCTGTAAAAAATCAATAAAATATATATTTTTAAAAATATATATGTATATAAAATATTTCTCAAATATATAGCTTTACTTTGTTCATTTTTCTTATAAACTACACATTAGTGAGTGGTCTGTCAAATTGTTTTTTAGGCAATTGACTGGTGGACTTGAGGGGTCTTACATATGAACTATTGACAGTCGATGGTGAGAATTTCCAAGCTGGGCTCTGTAGGTAAGACTTCACAAAATAAAATGATTGTGTAGTTCCCTGAAAGGAACGAATCAAATTTCTGTAATGTGGCTGATGGGAAAAAATAATTTTTTGAAACATAGACAGACATATCAGAATGAAGTGGTTAATTTCCATTGATAATGGTATAGGATCTATAAACATAACCTTTATGTTTCTTTATATTTTATGTGCCAGATAGATCTTAATCTTGATGGGGAGAGTGTCCTAATTTTTGCGTATTCCTAAAGCAGTTGACATGGGGCATGAGCCTCTGGCAGAGCCGTTTAGAATGCTTGGCCTAGAGCAGTTTGGTTGGGGAGCCATGGAGACAGTGGAATGTTAGGTGTGAGGTCGGTGGGCGTGGAGTCGGTGGGCGTGGAGTTGGAGGGAGAGGAGTCGGTGTGTGCGGAGTTGGTGGTGCGGAGTTGGTGGTGTGGAGTCGGTGTGAATTGTCAGTGTGTGAAGAGTCGGTGTGAAGAGTTGGAGTAAGAAGAGTCGGTGGTCGTAGAGTCGGTGAGTGCAGAGCCTCTTCCTGTGTGAGAAGGGACTGTCCCTGCCTCCCCCTCAGGGCTCTTGTGAGGAGTGACTGTGCAAGGACAGAGGGCACCTGGCACAGGGCCGGGGATGGGCAGAGAGACAGTGTCCAGGTGACTCCCGAGTCTGTGAACAAACCTTTCCCGCTGCCAGGCTTTGACCAGAACCGTGTCCACTGGCAGCAGGTCCACGGCTTCCCTTCTACCAATTGGGATCCCTTGGCCTGGCCTACGGGAATTCGGCTGAAACTGGCTCTCTGACAGCCCCTGAGGAGTCCCAGATTGCGAGAGGGCATAGGCGAGGCAGTGGGACTCCACTGGTATATGATGAGGGCGGGGAGGGACACAGGAGGTTGGCTAGTGGGGAGGGACCCTGGGAGGGCCCCAGGGCATGTCAGGCCTGTCTAGTTCAGCCCCAATCAGCCAGACCCCAGCAGCAAGCCAACCTGCCAGTTGCAGCGTCTGCCACCCAGTGGTCAGTGCACGTCATAGCAAGCTGTTGAGTGGCCTTAGCATATCATTCGTGTATTATGCTTTCATTGGTTGAATGGATGACCGGACACTTAGCATATTAGGCTTTTATTCTATAGGTTGTTAAAAAAAAACAAAACAAACAAACGGATAGGGCCTGACTGCTGTGTTGCTTTCTGTAAGGATGGATGTAGGTGGGTGACTGGCAATAAGGGTTTCTGCTGGCAACTAGGATGTGGGCCGAGCTGTGATTTGGGAGTCCCTACGGCCTTTCCAAGACATGGTAAACCAGCTAAGGGGCCTGAGAGCCGCCTGTCCTCCTGTCACCTGCTTTACAGCCCTGTGCTGTGCGTCACTTTGCTCAGACACCACAGAGGCCTCATGGGTCTTCATCACCTACCACGGGGTCAGCATGTCTTTTAGTGGCTGTAGGTCTCCCAGCAGGACCCTGTGTTGGAGTCCCTTCTGTGAAGCTGAGCTCTAGGAAGCGAGCAGGTGCATGGAGGCCCTTCATCCTGGGGAATGAGGGTAGCTGCACTGGGGCGGGGCAGGCCAGCGGGTTCCATGGTGCGCATCCTCACCCCACCCCTCTTCCTGCACTAGGATCGTGGACACATCCCCCAGCAGTTCCTTGAGGAGCTGCTGGGGGACATCATGGCCCTCGAGGCTGAACAGGTCCAGAGGAGGAACCAGCCCGCCCACCAGAGCTGGGAGCTGGAGCTCCTGATAGAAGGTAGGCAGCAGCCCATGGCGCCGGGAAGCCAGCCTGGCTGTGGCTTCTCCCTCGCCCAGGGAGCTGTGCCCTTGGCTCTGAATCTCCTGGGTCAGCCCACCCTCAGCCCAAGTCAGTAGGGTGTGATTCAGGGGCCATTTGGGACTGTTTCATTGCCATTCTCCCCAAGGGGAACATGAGGGGCCTGGCAGCCTCAAAGTCAGGACATGAACTACAAGAAAGTAGATTCAGATTTCTCAGCGCCCGTGTGGGCAGTCCCGGGAGCTTCCAGATGACAGCACGCTGACCCCAGAGGCTGTCTTAGATCTGTCCGTGGGGGATTGAAAGCTCTGGATGGCAGGAGCTTCCCCAGTGCTCACTCACCTGCATTATAACAGAGGCCTGGGCTGATTTCCTCCGTTCATGTCCTCCTCGGGCAGATGGGTGCAGTCTGCTCTCTGTCTCCCTGGACAGGGGCCGCTCAGTGACCTCTCCTCCCGAAGGACCTCACCCACGGGTGGCAAGTCCTCAACACACGCGCCCCAGATACGCTACCCCCCGCAGGCATACTGGTCAATTACCGTGCCTCCCACTCCCCAGCTGAGCCACCCAGACCCCCCCCCCCCACTCTGACGGCTGGCCCGGACCATGCCATGTCTTTGCCATCTCTGTGAGTCTCTGAAATCCTTGACTAGACAGACAGTCAGGTTAGAACTCGGTAAAAAGTGGTTCCAGCAGTTCCACCGTCTTGAACTTCTGCTTTGGCCTCTCCACGGTCACCTGCCTTCTTCTTAAGCTCTGGATGGCTCCCCTACCGGCCCCCAGCTGAGCCAGCACAGGGGCCACAAACAACAGTGGCAGCACCTTGTGTACGACACCCAGCTGACCATCCCCAGCCCTCACACCTTGGCCTCGGGGTGGGGGGGTGGCCGTCTGGGGGGATGGTCCTCTCGGGGCCAGAGTCAGAGAGGGGAAGTGGAGGCCCTGGAAGCTGGGCTCTGACTCCACTTTGCTCTTCAGCCTGCACGCGGATCACTGATTTGGAGGAGAATACCCATGCCCTCCGGGGCACAGTAAAGACGCTGCAGGAGGAGAACCAGCAGCTCCGGAAAGAGGTAACGGTGGGCGGTGTCCGGAATAGACGGGCAAGCCGGTGGCCAGGTGTCCCGTGGGGTGACAGGTTTGGGGTTTGCTCTCAAGCCAAGTTCACTCTGTGACCTGACTGTGGCACGGGTTGGGTCTTTGGCTCTGCAGCTGGAAGAGTTGGGGACCCAACTCACCCAAGACAAGGCCAACAGCCAAAAGGAAGAGTTGGAGGGAGAACTCCAGTTTAACATCGCCAACACCGTGAGGCCCTCCAGGGCCACGCAGGTAGGCCCTCCAGAGCGCATGTCCCCCTGGCGCCCCCGCCTGCCCGAGGGAGCCTCCGGGATCACAGCCGTGTCCTGGTCATTGATCAGTGATTTCTGGGTGACCATATTCCCTCGCTCAGCTGCAGCTCAGACCAGCAATTCTCAGCCACTGCCGGCCGCGGGGGCAGGTGTTGCCTCCCTGGGACACTGGCCATCTTGGTGGTGGTTGACAGGACTGAGGGGAGGAGGAGGGCGGTGCTGCTGGCTGTGCCCATTCGATGGTTGTTCCGTAAATATCAGGGTCAGTTGGCTGCTAGTGTTGTTCAGATATTCTGTATCCTGACTGCTGTGCTATGAACTTTTTTTTTCTTTTTTTTTTTAAATATTTTTATTGATTAAGTTATTATTTTTTTGTATGATTTATCACTATGCTTTTATTATGTTCAATTTGTAACAATGAAATTGGGGGTCACCGCAACATGAGACACTGTATTAAAGGGTCGCAGCATTAGGAAGGTTGAGAACCACTGGTTTAAGGTTTATTTCGACCTCAATTGCTGGCCCCTACCTAGCCTGGCCCTGTTCCGGGCTTGGGCAGGAGGCAACCAACTGATGTGTTTCTCTCACATCGATTCTTTCTTTCTTTCCCTCTCTCCCCCACTCTCTCTAAACATCAGATATCCTCTCGGGTGGTAAACGTGGTCGGGGGTGAATGTTCTTGAGCATCCCCAGGAAGGCCTACGGGGATGCTGCCTCCACATTCTGGAAGGTGTTCTGGACTCTGCCAAACAGGATGAAGGATTTCTCCTCCAGATCGATGAACCCCAAGTGGTTCTCATCGAACAGGATGACGACTCTAGGGTAGTGCCAGTGTGAGGGACATACGGGAACAGTTTCCATGCCATAGAAACACATCCTGCAGGTCCAGGGGTAGTTCTGGTCCCTTGGGCTCACGCCCACAGGCAGAACAAACGGGACAGGCTGCTCCTCTGCAGCTGCAGCCCCGGACTCCCCTACGCTGGGCTGGGCGGGGCTCTGCCAGCCATGGCCCTCGCTTTCCTCGGTCCCGTCTTCTTGTTGCTGCTGCTGCTCCTGGAGCACGTGCTCCTCCATCTCGCGGACCACGCGGGAGAGCTCGTGGAAGTCGCGGAGATCTCGCTATCTCGCAGCTGGATGCGGCGCGTGAGGTGGATCTCTAATATGTGGAATGCGATTCCCGTGCTGTGCGTGAGCCTGGCACACTTCCCGTGGAAGCTGAGCATGAAAATCGAGAGGCCCAAGCGAACGGATCGCATTTGCCTTGGAAGAGGCCTGCCCTGATGAGGTGGTCCGGGTGGCTGGGCGGGAGGTAGAGGCGACGGTAGGTCCGGCAGTGATGCCGCACTGTGACATTCCATATCAGCGCCCGCCGTCCCGAATTCCTTCCTAAGCCGCGTGGGTGAATCCCTTCGGTGGTCTCTCTTCTGGCACTGGCTGGTGAGCCTGTCCTTCCGAATCTGCAGGTGGCGGCTGTGGGGCCTGCGGTGGTGGCCTTCCATGCCTCCACCGTGGCTGATTTCCGCTCCGTCAGGCGGATTCGGAACGCTGGCTTGAATTGCATTGGGCCCTCCACATGGGTGTTAAGACCAGGCCTGTACGTCCAACCAGTAATGCCTAAGCTGTCCACCGCTACATACAGCAGTGTTTTATAGAGCTCAATATCTCGCCCCCACAAACCCAAAATGTGTCTGTCTGGGTGGAACAGCTTCGCATAGACTTCTCGGTAAGACGTGCCTACTGCCTCCAGATTCTGCAAGGTTTCACAAACGCCAACCTCCTCCCGGCAGCGCCGTCTCCAGATGTTGTCGATGTGCAGGGTGCGGCGGAATTTGGTGCAGACCTGGGCCAGGCTGGCCAGGTCGGTGACGGGGAGCGAGGCACAGATAACCACCAGCATCTCCACCCGCAGGTCCTGCAGCAAGCAGTGCGGGGGCGGCCTGGGGCTAGCGATTCTTCCACTCCCCACCCAGCACCCCTCTGCAGCGTCCGCCTCCAGGTGCTTTTCTGCTGGGGCCCGCTTGCCCTCGGCCGCTGCCTTCTCAGCCGGGCCCTGGCTCTTCTGAGGACACCGCTTGCCCTCGGCCTTTGCCATCTCAGCCGGGCCCTGGCGCTCCTGAGGACACCCACATCCCCGCGAAGAGTCCAAGCCTCAGAGGCAAGCGCACTCCTCCATGCCTCCTTGCTTACCAGCCACCACAGTCAATTAAGTTGTTACATATGTGTCCATATCCCCACATTGCCCCCTATTGGTGGGGGGAGGGAACTCATGCTCTCAGCCCCGTGTTGTCCGTGTCCATTGGTTAGGCCTATATGCTGGCATAGAAGTCCTTTGGTTGATCTCTATGTCCTTTTAAAAAAATAGGCTTTTACATGTGGTCACAGAGGGCAGCCAAGGAGCTGCTCCAGAGAGCGGGCATCCTGTGCCCCTAAAGGTCCCGAGTGTGGAGAGGGCGCAGGGCTCCCGTATCACCAAGTGGGCCTGGCCAGCACAGTTCCTTCAGTGCTGGGGGAACCGCACTCAGCACGGCGGGTGCTGCCTGCCCCGAGGGTCCCTGCTCTTCTGGGGTCTGCACTTGCCCTGCTCTTGGCCCCTCAGTGCGTGTGGGGGTGCAGGGATACGGGGTCTGTTGCTCCCCGGGGCCTGCACCCAGTGAGGCATCCTCAACTTTTCCCTCTGGGCAGGAGGATCCTTCCAGTCTGGGCCCCCAGAACCAACAGGGGGCCGAGGAGAGGGAGCTGGAGGAGCTGGGGCAGCAGGAGAAGCAGGGGCCCGAAGCCCAGGAGGCCCTGAAGCAGGAGCAGGAAGCCAAGGCCCTGGCCACCGCCAGAGAGAACCACGGAGAGGAGGAGAGGCTGCGGCAGGAGAACGACAGGTACCCGCCCGCCCCTGCAGCAGCATCTCCGCCTTCAGTCACACCAGCTCCCTCAGCTCCCGCTGCGCTCAGCTCAGGGGAGTCCCCTGGAAATGGTGCCCTTTCACCTGCCCTGTCACGGTCACAGCTGATGGTCAGGAGGGAAGGGCCTCCAGCTGGTGGCTGGGATGGAGCATCGTCCAGGTGTGGGTGACCGCCCCTCCCACATGGATGATGGGGATGACTGTGTCGGGCACGGGCATCTTCATCCTCTCTCACCAGCCATTCCAGAAGGAAATATGCTTGCTCCCCGTCATTCCCGCGTTCCCTGTTGGCGAACTCACCTCCTCGCTGAGATGCACTTGTCACCCCCCTTTGGTCCCCATGGCCTGTCAGGGGCCTGTCCATAGGGCGAGATCCTGGAATCGCCTGATGTGCATATTTGTAGCTGCGGTTGAACAAGGCCTCTGACTCCTGCCTGTTTCAGCTCTCACACTCCACACGAGCGTCCCTTCTGTGGTCCATTGCGTGCCATGGAGTCCTCTTCTCTTGTTTTTTGGTGGCGATTTCGCTGTTTGAAAAGGCCCCCAGATGGAGTGCTGCAGTGCTGTCTAGTGTCCCAAGTGCACGCTGCGCTGGGCCTCAGGGAAAATATCCGAGTGGCACATGAGGGTCGTTCCGGCCCGAGGTCTGGTGCTGTTGGCTGTCCCAGTGAGCATACGGCACAAAGCGTCCTTATGTCTTGATTGGTTGACAGAAATGTGGCCAGAGACTCACAGGAACTGGTGGGGACAGTTGCAGTCTACACTGCTCAGTGCTCGCGGGGGCTCCATAGGACATTATACCGCGAATCCTGAGAATTGACTGCGTTTTTATCCTTCTCTTCAAACAGATGAGGAAAGAGGCTCAGAGAGATTCAATAACTTGTTCGGGCCAGTCCTGAGTGTAGTGGCCCAGTCAGGACTCAAATCCAGGTCTTGTCTCAGCCCAGTGGCCTGACCACGTGAAGCCTTCCTTCGCACAGCCTTGTTTTAATATGTTTGGGGCTACAAAGTCAGGTGCCTGCAGGGCCAGGCAGGTCCAGCAGGTGGGGAGGGAGTGTCAGCGGCAGGGCAGGCCCTCGTGGAGAATACACACCCTCTGAAGGCCGTCTGCTGCGGGGCGGACCCGGGCTGCCAGGCCATCCTTTTGTTTCTACTTTTTTATTCTTCTTATTATTTAATCCTCATCCCAGGATACTTTTTCCATTGCCCTTCTGAGAGAGAGGGAGGGAGGGCTGGGACGGAGCGAGGGAGAGAGAAAAAGCGATGGGAGAGACACATCTATTGGATGCCTACAGCACACACCCCTCTATGCCAGGGAGCAATCCCACAGCCCAGGGACATGCCACTGGGAATCCAACCCGTTACCATTCCGGACACAGGCTGATGCTATCACTGCTGAGCTGCCCCTGCCAGGGCCTTTGCTTGATGCTTTCTCCCCACCCTCCCAGAATCTCGGTCGCTGAATGTTGATGTGAAACGGAACATTTTTAGAAATATTGAATAACTAATTACTTTAAATTAAATCACGGAGACTGTGTGGGCCTCACAGGGCCCATCTGTGTTCACATGGAGTCCATGAGCCTCTGGTCGTTGAGATTTCAGGTAGAACCCTTACTCCTGGAAAGCCAGTCGGGTAATTATGCCGATGATAATGATGATGATGATGTCATTGGCTTTACATAATGCTCCAGAATCTCTTATTTGTGTCAGGAGTTGGGATCAGAAAGGGACTTGGAATTGGGGAGAAGAGCTGGGCAAAGGCAGAGTTTCAGAGCAAAGATGATCTGATTCCAAGTTTTTCAAAAGTGTTTCAGTCGAAGAACCCTTTTTCCAAGGAGGCAGACATGCAAAGCCTTCCATGGGAAGGATTTTTCACACGCTGCTCTGTTGAATTGTGTCCGAGCCTGCCTGTCCTGTGTCCCAGCCCAGAGTGTGGCAGCCGGGGTGGCCGCATAGAACCCCAACGGACACAGTTTAAGAACCTCTGAATGTGCTCAGCCCTCATTTCCACAGGGGAAAACCTGAGGCCCAGAGAGGATGGGGGTGTGATTGAGGTGTACATGGGACAGAGGCTGGGAGTGCGCCTGAGCCCTGGGCCGTGTGGCTCTCCACCCGCAGGCTCACTTCCTGGACTGAGCTGCTTCAGGCGGAGCAGGAAGAACTACGTTCCCACAGGCAGGAGCTGCAGGCCTCCATAGAGGAGGTGGAGCAGACGATGCGGATCTGGGAGGCCGAGTACCAAGACCTGAAGGCGGAGCAACTGCCCAAGGAAATCTTGCTCTACAATCTGAGCATGCAGTGTGAGGTGAGGCCGGGGGCTGGTGGGCCTCAGGACCGGGCCTGAGCCCGGGGCTGACAGCCTGGGGCTCAGCCAGGTCTGAGTGGGTCCTCATTGGCATCTGTGCCCAAAGACTGTGTGGGAATGTCACCCAGAGGCCGAGGGGAAGCCAGAGGCATTTAACGGGGACAAGCACCTTGGCTGGAGGGGATGTGTTAGAAAAGTCCTCTCACCAACCTTTGCTTTTGTATTTTTAAAGCTATTTTTCTTGATTTGAGAGAATGAGGGAGACGGAGAGAGAGATGGAAACATCTATGAGGACAAAGAATCGTGGTTCCGCTGCCTCCTGCACCACCCCCGCGGGGTGCCAGCCCACAACTTGGGCATGTGTCCTTGACCGGATTCGAACCTGGGACCTTTAGTTCGCAGTCCGATGCTCTCTCCACTGTGCTAAACTGGTTAGGGCCTGACCTTTCCTTTTCGCAGGGCCGGGGGGGTGGGGGGCGTGCATGGAAGCAGCTAAGTGCTGTTTTCATTCTGTCCTCGCGGCTGAGCTCTTTGCTCTGTGCTCCCCGTGTCATCTCACTGAATTCTCACAATGCTTTTGTGAGCTGGCGCCCATCCTCATCCTCTGAGGTTGGGTCTGAACTCAGTTTGTTTGAAGCCAAAGCTTGGGCTTTCCCGCCACTCCAGCCCGATGATGTTCTGGGTGGAGAGTTGAGCAACCTCAGCCCCGAATTCCTATCCAGCCCGGCATTTATTTTTCTGATGTCAGAGAGAGGAAGGGAGAGGGAGAGAGGGATGGGAACTTCAATGAGGAGAGAGAACCTCTGATGGGCTGCCTCCTGCACGCCCCCTACTGAGGATCAATCCCTCATCCTGGGCGTGTTCCTTGACCAGGCATCTCTTTTGGGAACTCCTGGTGCATGGGGGGCCGCTCCACCACCTGAGCCACACCCTTTGGGCTGCTTCCTAATGAGATACTTTACATTCTTTTTAAAAATGGCTGTCAAGTCCTCAGAGCCTCTTGTACATTTTGCACTGATGGCGCCTCTCTGCTCAGACTGGCTGTGTTTTCAGTGCTCAGTGGCCACACGAGGGCAGGGCTGCGCGACTGGCCGGTGCACTCGGCCATCCCCATGTCATTGGCTGTGTTGGTCCTTGCGACTGGTGAAGCTCATGCCGAAATGGCCATGTTCATGCACGTGGCCCTTTTCTCCTTTTGGGAGCAGTTTCCCAGCAGTGGAGTCACAGGGGCCCGTGGTGTTGAGGACATTGTTGATCTGTGTTTCAGTCGCTCACCCTTGCGGAGAAGGACTGGCAAGAGGAGAAGTGTCGCCTGAGGAAGGAGATAGACACCTTGAAAGAGCTGAACCAGAGCCTCCTGGACGCATGGGGCCAGCACTGCACTGAGAACGTGTAAGGGGGAGGGGTGACCGACACCTGTCCGCACAGGGCTGCGGGCTTCCAGCTCCACGCCCAGGCCTCCATGTTCTGGGCAGAGAGCCCGCCGGCGAACTGGTGTCCCCAGGGCAAGGGAACAGACCATCTTCCCAGTGCAGCCTGCTCTCCTCTCCCCGGAATGGCTCTAGAATTCTGCAAGGAGCGGTGGTTGGATTTTGCTGGCTTCAACGACATGGCCCACTGCCAGCCGCTTCTTAATCTGCTTTTGGAATTAAGCTCAGTTTAAAAATGATGACAGAGGCAAAGAGAGGTACCTAGGGAAGCCATCCAGGTCGCGGGTTGAGCCCGTTCTCTGTCTGATTTCCCCTTGAGGGGCTGGAGAGAGGGTTGTCCTCCCTCTGCTAACGTGACACGGACCTGGCTTTGGCAGGGGGCCCTGCGAGGTGCACAGAACCAGTGACCTGGTGGCCACACACAGGCAGGGGTGATGGCGTGTGAGCAGAGCTGTGTGCCCAGCAGACAGATGTTGAGGAGCTCCAAGGAGGGGGACATGGAAGCGTGGTGTGGGAGTTGGGGTTCTGCAGCTGACCCGGATGGGGACAGGGCTAGCCAGGGGGGCGGGAGTTGGGGGGACGTGAAGGTGGAGCATGGGTGGTCGGGGTGCAGGGAAGGTGCAGGCAGTGGCAGGAGGGAAGGCTGGAGCAGGGGGCACTCAGATGGGGAAGGCCTCCATGCCTTGCTAAGGAGTCAGATTCCCTGGGAGTGAGTGTTTACGGGAGGCTGGTCTAAGGGCCGTGGGAGCTGCCAGAGAGGAGGCAGGAGGAAGAGGCTTGGTGCTGGAAACCTTGGGGTTGGAAGTCAAGTGACCCGAGATGCATCTGGTGGGCCCAGGGTGCTCTTCACCCCTCAGTGCTGAGCTGTGGGACTGTCCTTCCTTGTGATGGGGAGTGGCTGGCCAGGAGGGACAGAGGGACACGGTCACAGTGGCCACAGGGGCACTGACCCAGCCCCGCGGGGTCACGGTGCTGCTTCACTTTTCTCCCGGGTTCTTCTGCTCGTCTACAGCTGGCTCGCCACCTACCCAGGATGGTTTACAGGGAAAGCCACACTGTAGTTTGGGGTGGAAATGACCATGGACTGAGTTGGCTCTCTACAGCGCAGCGGGTCCCAATGGCCAGCAGAGGTTGGGTAGGTGCCAACTAGAAGCATCGGGGCCTGGTACCCAGGGGGATGATCTGATGAAGGTCTTGCATTAGACAGTGTGTGCAGGAGGCCAGGGAGTGGGCAGGCTTCCTGACCTGCTCTGAGTGGAGTCTTCCCAGCCCGGGGCGGGTTGGGGGCCTGTCTTGTGTGAATTTGTGCGCCTAGTGGTGGGGGTCGGTCAGAGCCAGACAGGAAAGCGCTCTAGCATAAGGCCCAGCAGCACGGCTGAGGGAAGAGAGGAACACAGACTAGAAGAACAGATGCCGAGCCAAGGCCGCTGGGAGCAGGTCAGGGTCGGTGGTCCTGGGCCCAGCGGTTTGCGAGTCATCGCTTTTCACAGCTGCTCACTTCACGGTGAAGTCTCAGAAAAGCCCGCGTCTCAGGTGGGACCTCGGCAGGCTCATGGCCAAAGGAGCCTGAGCTGCTGCCTCGATCCAGGGGACTCATGTTCAAGCAAGGAAACCAGGGTCTCTGCCGTCAAGGCCCACGGGTTTGCCATCCTGAGTTGCACATGGTTCGGGGCTTGCTCTCCTGAGATGTGGTCCAGCCTGCTCCTTGGTGCTACAGCAGGTCTCCTCACGTGTTAGGGTTCCCGGACCCACGCCACAAGCTCCCCTCCCCATCTTCCCCCCTCGGCGAGCTTGACGGTCATGAGAACCGTGATGTCATAGTCCCCGGAAAATGCCGGCCCTTCTGGGCTAGGTCCCAGCTAGGGCCGATGAGTCCATTGACACGTTTTATATAAAACCAGACTGTTCTTTCTTTCTCCTCTGTTTCCAGCGACACCCGGCAGACTATGCCTACAGGAGAGGCAGAAGACGACAGAATTGGGGCTCCAAAGGAGGCTCAGTGTCCTGCTCCTAGGAAGTGAGTTGATTTCAGCAGCAGGAACTTCAACTCAGAACAGGAAGCTGCTCTTTCACGAGTGGGGAAAGCCATGTGGAGCAGTGCCCAGTGTGTGGGTCCCGCACCTTCCCCTCTAGGGCAGGTCCCCTGAGCGCACCTCCCTCCCAGCTCTGAAAGAACTGAGGGTTTCTTTCCGGCCTTCCTCGGGGTTATCCTCTGAGGGTGGCGAATGCCAGCTGCCATGTCCGGTTGAAGGGGCAGAGAGTCTGGATTAGAGCCACTGAACCAGGACTATCAGGCTGTGTCTCCAGGTTTCAGGACCTAGAAAGCCATGTTTCTGTTTTGGGAAGGAAGCGTGGGCCGGACACCTGGGCCAGCACCCATGGTCTTCAGTCACAGGAACCTCTTGGTCTTCCCTACATTCCTCTGGAGTCTCTGGATGCCAGGGTGGTTCTCAAACACGTTCCCTTCTGCAGAGCAGCAGCCCCGGTGGTGGGCGGCTCGGTCCCCGAGGCTGCGGGCTTCCGTCCAGCAGGCCTTCCCCTGCGTCCGGGCCTGAGCCCCAGGAGCTGGGCCTTCAGATTGTCCTGCCCCAGCCGAGCCTTGAGGGCAAATCACCATGAATCCTGCAAGGGCTCTCTGTTGACATCACAAAACCACATAATTTCCCACCCTCCTCCTGTCCCTTGTGTTGGCGGGGACATTGAGGCCTCGATGAGGAAAGTACTCGAGTTGAGTCAGCACAGTGTCGCTCTGTGGCAGAGCCAGGATTAGAACCAGCTGCGGATCTTCTTGTGACATTAGAATGCCTCCATTTCCGGTTAGCTGCACTGTATGACCCTTTAAGTTCACTGTTTTCATTGATTCGTTTTTATTTTACTATATATATATATATATATATATATATATATATATATATATATACACACACACACATATATATATATACACACACACACACACACATATATATATATATATGTATATATATTAGTATATTTTAACTGAATTCAGAGAAGAAGGCTGAGGGTGAGAGAGAGAAACATCAGTGATGAAAGAGGATCATTAATTGGCTGCTTCCAGCACACCCCCCACCGGGAATTGAGTCTGTAACCCGGGTATGTGCCCTTGACCAGAATGGAGCCCAGAACCCTTCAGTCCATAGAGTGATGCTCTACCCACTGAGCCCAGCCGGCTAGGGCTATTCTAATTTTGCTCAATCCTCACCTGAGGATTTTTTTTTTCATTGATTTCTGGAGAGAGTAGAGGGGAACAAAGGGTTGGGGGGAAGAGAGAGAGACATCAATGAGAGAGACATCAATATGAGAGACACATTGATTGGTTGCCATCCAGCACACGCCCCCAGTGGGCCCAGGGATAAAACTGCAACCCAGGTACACTCCCTTGACCCAGAATCAAACCCTGACCCTTCAGTGCTTGGGACACTGCTCTAACCCCTGGGGAACACCAGCCAGTGTCCACTCTTTTTCATCCACATGGCCCACTGGGCCCACCCTGTTCCCCCCTCACCCAGATTCCTCAGTGCCCGGAAGGGGCTAAGTCTGCCCGCCTGTCTCACCTATTGGGAGCTCCAGCGGGAAATGAGGAGGCCCTGACTCTCCCTGACATGGCCCTGGGGTGCACAATTGCCAGCACACCTAGATGAGCACAGCACCTCTCCCGGTGCCTCCCGGTGACACAGAGTGGAGGCTGCATGTGAAGTTCTGTTTCCCGAGAGGCTAGTGCGGGTTTCTGCCACCAGGAACGCTTCTCCCGTCCCTGGGTCTGTGCGAATGAACTGCCAATGGTGCCCCACGCCCTGAGGCCACATGCGATGATCCTGGTGCTGGCGATGCAGATTCGTGGGGAACCTGGTGCTGAACCCCAAGGGAAGGGCCGCTTCCCCGGCTGGAGGGGCAGTGGGGGTTGGCAGTGTCCTAACCCTCTACTCCTAATAGGAAAAAGCGCTGGAGTCGAGCCAGAGCCTTCCTCAAATTGTTCCAACGCCAGAGAGGCTGCTCACGAGGACAAGCCAAGTCACCCGCAGATGGCCGTCCTGGGCCCCAGGAGGCCACCCCATCGTGCTCATACTGGGAGGAGAAGGGAGACGCCCGCAGTGGGCCCCCACCAAAAGGTAGGAGGGCCTGGCCTGGCTGCAGGAGGGCAGTGAAGGGGAGGATCTCAGGCCTTCCTCGAGGTCAGGGCAGAACCGACGAGATGCGAGCTGGGTGCGCACACGTGTGCTTGGAGCCTGAAGGGGGCTCCGCACGCCCCCGTCTGCCCCCTCAGGTGTGTGAACACCCAAGTAGAACATGTAAGCCCACGTCACTGTGGCGGCAGTTTCATCCAGAACCATTTAGTTCCTTCAGCATGAGGAGCCTCCCCATCACGTACACTGTGGTGGGTCCTCGGATATCCAGAGCGGATCTCCAGACAGTTACCGCGGAGACACGCTCAGGAGAGGATGTGTTTGGGGCTCCTTGTCTCTGCCAGGCCTCGGATTAGCCATTTCTGTCGGGGGAGCCCCCATGTAACCCGTCGTGGACATCTGCCATGCCTTCAGCCAGGCTCAGGCTCTGCTATTGCTGATGCTCTTAAAAGCAGGGGTGGTTCTCTTCTCCCACCTGACCTGGCCCTGAGTCCTCCCACCAGGGGGCGCTGGACCTGCTCATTGAGGGCTGTGATGGGAGTGAGCCATTGGGTCCATAGCGGATTTGTAGCTGCATGTGCTGCCTGTGTTTCCTGGGATCTAAGAGGCTGTCAGCTGTCAGCTGCCGGATTTTGTGCTCATAGAAAGAAAGTGATCGGGTGGTGGCAGTGAGGGTTTTGTCAGAATCGCCACCAACCGACAGTGACTGGGAGGGATGCTCCAAGCTGCACCCTGATTTCAGAGATGGAAGGTTGAGGGGGGGTGGGGGGATTCCTCTTAGAACCAATTAAACAAAGCCATTGACTGAAAGGTGGTTTAGTTTTCACATTCACTTTGAAATATCATTTTATTGATTATTTGCCGATAAACCTGCCAAACATGCCCCCTGAGAAAGTTAACAATTTGATGAAGGACACTAGGACTTTCTGAAGACGGGGCCAGGCCCGAGACTCGTGGGCTCCCAGGGGCTGGGGTGACAGGACCTGAAAGGACCCTGGGCTGTGACAAGGCGCCCTGTGGCTGTGACGGGTGCAGCAGCCATTCCGGGTGGCAGTCACCACTGCAAGTCCTGCTGTGTCACTCGAGATGCAGAAATGAAGTGTGCTCACGCGGACACACTGTCGGGGGCTGCTGCTTGCGTTCCCGGTCTCACAGGAGGTGAAGTCGGGGAAACGCTCACGTGTAGGTAAATGATCATGAACCTTACTGCCTTGTTAGCATGGGTTTTCTCCAGAGGGTTCTGTGGCCTGGAGTTTTCCTACTGGCTCCTCACACTTTTGGACATGTATCACGTCCACTTGTGTGATTGGCTAAGTTGATGAATGAGCTATAATCAGCCCAATTGAGTCCGCAAAAACCTTCTGAGAAAAAACTGCTTGACAGATCCCCACTGTGGTTTGGATCCCTGAGTGAGCAGGTCAGGGGCTGCAGTTAGTAACGGCAGCCGTGCGAGGGGGCTTTCTGGGCTCAGCAGCCTTTAGGTAGTTGACCCACTTTGTCCGTCTCCTTGAGTTCTAGCTGCCATGGGAGGTCGGCTCCATTCCTGTCCCCCGTTCGGAGCTGGGAGGGGAGCTCAGGAATGCTTGACCAGGGTCAGCACTGGCCCAGAGAGTCAGTGTTGGAGCTGGGACCCGAACCCGCGTCTGACAGGTTCCGGGGCCCGAGCTCTTAACCGCTGTGAGCACTCCCTGCCCTTCAAGCTGCTTTGGTCCCTGAAGATGCTCAACCAACTTGGGGCCCCAGCACTGAGGAGTGGGTCCCTTCTCTGTGGTGTGAGCTGTGTCAGCAGGTGGCGCTGCGGGGGAAGAAATAGCAGAGGTGCAGCTGTGCACTTGAATCCTCCATCAGGACTGGAGAAATCCCTTCTGTTCATGGATTGACGTGTTGAGGAAGTCACTAGACCAATTGTCTGCTCTCATAAGACTAGAGCTTAAAGGCTGTGAGGGCTAAACCAAGAGGAGAGGGTGCGGCGCGATCTACACTGGAAGAATGCTTGCGTTTGAGGGTGTTTTGGTATCAGATAGAGGTAGGTATTTTCATTATGTGCAAAGTCATCCTGCCATCTGTGGCTGTGAGAGGTACCAGAATTCTTAGTGAGCCTGCCCGTTTGTCTCAGTGGTTAGAGCATCGAAGGACCGAAGGGGCGCAACTTAGATTTCCAGTCAAGCGCACATACCTCGGTTGCAGGGTTGATCCTGGCCGCGGTTGGGGTTTGTGAGAGAGGCAACCAGTGGATGTATCTCTCTCCCATCGATGTTTCCCTCTCTTGCTCTCTCCCTCCCTTCACCTACGTCCTCCCATCCACTCTCTCTCTAAAGACCAATGGAAAAAAAAAACCTCCCGTGAGGACTTTTTAAAAAGAAGTATTATGACTGAGGAGTCCAGGTGGACTGTTTCACTGCATGCAGCAGGCCAGAAGCATGCCACTAAGTGTTTGGAGGGGAGCAGGAGTTAGTTGTGTGTGAGACAGGATGTCAGGGAGCCTGTCATTAAAATGGATGAGTAAGGGCAGCTGGTGTGGCTCAGTTGGGTGAGCATCATCCCATGAACCAGGAGATCACCTTCTGATTCCCGGTCAGGGCACACTAGTATGGGCGTGCAGAAGACAGCCGATCCATCTTTCTCATCATTGATGTTTCTATCTCCCTCTCCCTCCCCCTCTCTGAAAATCAATAAAAACACATTGGACAAAAAAGCGGATGAGTAAGGAAAGCTGCCCCCTACATCAATAAACACCCTTGCTTAATAATGTAACCCATGGAAATGGAAAAGCAGTCTAAGACATCCACTCCTTGAGCAGTACAGAATGCTCCTCTAGTGCTATGTGGAGCCCTGGCTCCAGCTGCCACTCCAACACTTGACTGGAGTCCGAGCAGAAAGGGTCCACCGGGCCCTGATGCTGGTTGTGCTGGGGGGAATGCTGCCGTCTCTCCCGGGCTGGACTGGATTCTGACTTCCCAAGTACATTTGGCGAATGTAGCGTCATTTGTCCATTATTCAGTTCATTTACTTGCTGTTTTCTGTGTTTTGATCCTTCCTCCCTTGGTTATCCGGGATGACAATTTAGCGACGGAACAACGCAAGAGTGCCTTTTGGAGCAGAAGGAAGCATGTTGCGGTCAAAGACAAGCCTCCAGTGGCCAGCTCTGCTTGGTCTAACGTCATGAAATGCTGCATTTAATGCACCCACCCTCTCCTCCCTAACTTGCCTCTCCCTTTTTTCCGACCACGAAGATTTATAATCCTTTCCCTTTATCCCCGTCTTGATCATATACCCTTTATTTCTGAAAATTTTTTAAGTTTCTTTTAAAAGAACAAAAAAACTCCAACAACAACAACAACAACAACAAAAGCCCAATGAAAACCAGTTCGCTTGGAAGCAGAAAAATCCTGAACCTAATGGAAACCTCAGTCGCCATGACAACAAGGCCACGCCAAAGCAGGAGTCACCATCGCCCTGACTTAGTGGCTGATGTGTCCCCTACTTGGCCTCTTGCACCGGCTGTAGCTCCTGGGCTGGCACGGCCTGGTCCTCCCTCGGCCTGTCCCCCGTGGGAGCAGTTGGAAACCCGAGGTCTCTCTGGCTTTGCTGTGTCCGCCACTCTGCTCCTCCAGGTGACGCCACGCAGT
The DNA here is from genome assembly GCF_964212035.1 of Myotis nattereri. NCBI lineage: Eukaryota > Metazoa > Chordata > Mammalia > Chiroptera > Vespertilionidae > Myotis > Myotis nattereri. Next base: position 16,547,698 of record NC_138085.1, read on the forward strand.
GGAGGCCTGATGTCAAGCGGTAAGATTTGGGTGCTTCAGACTTCATGGTGGGTGTGACATTGAGTGGCTGAGGGGCAGGGGGGCAGGTCCTGGGAGAGTGAGGAGGGGCCCGCAATCCCCACAGTGGGTGTGGCTCCGGGCCCACAGCCCCGGGGCTGCCTGGAGCCCGATGCTGTGCAAACAGCCTGTCCTTGTGCTCCCGGAGCTCCACCGCACGCCTGTGCCACTGGGATTGGAGAGCCCATCACCTGTCCCATGATGAGGTAGTTGCAGGTCTTTTCGGGGTTTTGCCCTCATGTGTTTTTTTTTAATTGGGATTCTGTTTAGCTTTTACAAGAGTATACGTTCATGGTAGAAAATTCAGAGATTGCCGAATGCACAAAATACCAGGTAAACTCATGGTGCAGTCAAAGTCACCATGCGGAGAGGAGGGCTTCTTAAACAGAGGGTTGTTCGGGTGGTAACCAACTTGGTTCTCAAATCCTAAGGGTGCCCTCCGGGACCGTGAGGGCCCGGACCACAGGTGTGGAGTGGTCCTAGGCAGACTTGGGTCAGGGTGCTTTGAAATCAGGGATCTGAGGACACAGTGTCTCACGGCAGGTGTGCCCAGGAGTTATGTGTTGGCCTTGTGCCAACATTTGGTGCAGCCTCGTGAGTTGGTCCCCCAAGTTCTCCCAACTGCTCAGAGCCAACCCTGTGAGCGATGGGTAGAGTGGAGGCCTCCACTCAGGCCTGCGGCCAGGGCCTCCCAATCAGACCACAGCCCGTGAGGCGCAGCCCCACCTCTGTCCCTGGGCTCCGTGGGCCCCGCTGCCTCTGCTGCTAGGCCTCGGTGTGGTCGCCCCCCCTTGACATGGGGTGTTGCAGCCCCATTTCTCACTGTCCTTCTCTGCCCCAGGCCCTGGGGACCCGATACTGAAGGGAGTGGCCCTCCACGGAGGCAGCCTTGACCACTCAGATGCCTCTGCTGACCCAACACCCAGGCCTGGCGTCCTGACCAAAGGCGCTGCGGGAGCTGGGGTGACGCTAGGCTGTGAACAGGCTGAGCAGGAGCAGAAACTTTGGTCCTGGCCATGTGGCCTGTGAGGGGCGGCCCTGGGAGGGAAGGGCTCTCCGAGAACCCTCCTGCCCTCACTCCGTCCTCTCCTTCCTTCCTCTCTTCTCTGTAGGACACTCCCAGGTGCCGGATGATCTGCCAAGGTACCTTCTCAGAAACACCTTCATCTCCTGACCACCGGGGGACAGGCAGGCGCACCTGCCAGTAGCAAAGGGAGGATGCCCTCCAGCTCTGTGCCCGCAGGAGGACTGTCAGCCCCTGCGGGGGAACCTGCTGAAGGCCGGGCGGTATGTGAAGCCCAACTGGAGACCTGCTGAGCCCGAGGCCCACCCAGTGCGCCCTGAGGCAGCCCTGCCTCCCCAGAGCCTTTCTCTGGGCAGAGCCAGGCCACCCCATTCCCCCCTTGCCCCCCCACCTCCCACACAGCTGCCCGCTGGTGCCTGTCCCTAAATAGGGCGGTCAGCCTAGCCTCAGCCCAGCTGCTTGGGACCGCAGGCCACAGGCCGGCAAACAGGAGTCACCTGAAGGCGGGGGTTCTGAGGACTCGAGGGGCAGATACAGCCAGCCACATCCTCTGCCCCAGCTCCTTCACCGCCAGGGTCCCCAGTGCCAACCACTGGACAGGAGGCGCTTCTCACTGGCTCCCCCAAAGGAAGAGAGGCTGGCTCCCCTGCAGCCTCCGCCACGGCCCCGCCATGGCCACGGGAGGTGGCGGCCGCAGCAGCTCCAGCCCCAGCACTACACAGTGACTGCAGCCCTGGCTGCCAGGACGAGGCCTCGGCCCCAGAAGTTCAGGGCAAGTGGCCACCGTGGCCCCTGTCCTGGCAGTGTCAGCTTCTCAGAGCCCGACGGGTCCAGGGCAGGACCAGAGGGAGGGGCTCACTGCCAAGAGCCCACGCAAGTCACCGGACGTGGCTCCCACGCCATCGGGCCCCTGAGAACGTCAGTCATGGGAACAACTTAGAGAGCAGGCGGGCGTCGCCACAGCTGCGTGGGACCAGCAGGTGGAGCTCAGACGATGAGCGTGGCCGTGGGCGACTGGTCTTTTGGACCCGCAGCCCCTGAGCCTTAAAACTCCTGACGCCCCTTCTGACCACCAGGGCCCCCTCTCCCATCGGCCTGAGGGGCCGGGAGCGACTTTGGAACAGGGAAGCCCAGACCGGCCAGACGACCAAGACCTCACAGCCCTGGGTGGACCTTGGAGTCGGGCTCACTGTTACCCCAGAGTGTTGCCGAGCCAGGCCTGGGCCCCACACTCCTGAGCCCGGGGCCGTCCAGGCAGGTGGCCTCAGCCTGTGCCTCTCTCCAGCTGGCTCCTGGGCCCCGGACCTGCCCCCGGGTTCACTTTTCTACCATCATGGGCTCTGCCCCGCCTGGCGCAGAGAAGCCCTGCCCGCCCCCTCCCAGCAGAGGCCACAGTGTGCAGAGGGGAGCGTGTGCGAGAGGCGGGTGCAGCCTGGTCACTAACGCGGCTGTAGCCCCCGGTGTCCACCATCGAGGATGACACTTTGAGTCTTTGTTTCTGAGTCACTCCCCGGGATAGAAACCCAATTTACTACATTCCATACCCGTGTAGGCACTCATGGAATATATGTGTTTTGAGGTGTCCCCCAAATGGATGTACCACAGGCTGGCTGTCCACCAAATGTACACGCACTTTAACAGCTGAGAACCCAGTTTTCCCTCCTTTCAGGGTGAGCGGATTTGACGGAATGGGTGAAGCCAGACTCAGCTTGGAACCAAGAAGATGTGTCCTCTGGACTGTGTGATGGGGACACATCCAGGATGAAGTGTCTGGTCCCGAACGGGCCCCAGTCCAGGCATCCAGGGCCGCTGTGGACAGAGGATGCGCAGAAACACCGAACACAGCGATTCTCGGTGTTTGCGGTTCCATTGCTTCAGCAGCAGCAGCGCCTGGACCACAACTGACGCAGCCACGGAGCCGCACACATCAAGAATCGTTCCTTTGGTTCGGTGTCTGTACGCATCTCTCTCAATAGCTGCCCTCGATTCCTCGATTGCTGGGTGTTGGGTCCCCTCAACTTTATCTTTTCTGTGTCCCCATAAAAAGTCCTGTGGAGACATGGTCTTCGTTCAAATCCTACCGTCTTCACTGATTTCTTCAAATCTGTTCAAACTGAAAAGAAGTGAAAATTAAGTGCGTTATCAGCTGTTAATGTGTCTACATTTTGGGGGGATACTACATGTACATTCAATAGAGAGAATTTTCCATCAGTTGTCTGACCTCTTTGTACCTGTTTTGGGGGACAGCCTGTATTTACATTCAATGGGGACTCATTGTCCATCAGCAGCCCAACCTCTCTTTACCTTTTTGGGGGACAGCCCATATTTACAACCAATGGGGACTCATTTTCCATCAGCAGCCCAACCCACTTTACTTTTTTGGGGGACAGCCCGTATTTACATCCAGTGGGGACTCATTGTCCATCAGCAGCCCAACCTCTAACTTTTTGGGGGACAGCCCCTATTTACCTACAATGGGAACTCATTTTCCATCAGCAGCCCTACCTCTCTTTACCTTTTTGGGGGACAGCCTATATTGACATCAGTTGGCATCAATCTTTCTCTTTGGGAGTCACACCTCTAGTGTGTATATGGCCGGTTTCCTGACACATGGTTTCCGGTTTCCTAAGGTGCTCTCCTGGGATGGGCTTGGCCTGGGGACCCGGGCTCTATAAAGAGGTTTTCCTTTGGCCTTAATGTGCTGACAAAGAACTGGGTGTGCAAAAGTGTTTTGTCTCCGAGTGCTGTGACCTGTACTGATTAGCCATTGATTGTGGAACACAAGGATGGGTTTGTAATAAAATGAGTTGGAGTAGAATTGAGTCCTGCATTTCCTCACCGCTCGTCACTGGCAGCGATGCCCGGGCTCCGGGGTCCCTGCGTCCGTCCCCGGGTCCTGGGCCCCTGGAATGCAGACCTCCCTCGGCCAGGAGGCCAGAGAAGGGGAAGCCAGTTTTCCTGTTTCCCAGGCAGCCGCTCTTCCCAGGCCTTGGTGTATTTTAAGTCCCTCTAAGTGGAATCCCATTTTGATTTGGGATTTCTATCACAGCAGGAGCTCAGCTTACAATGATCCTTGGGTATTCCAAGGCCACTCAACTAGGAAGAGGCCGAGGAGGGAGGAGGACGACAGGTGAAGATCCCCCCCTGACCTGACCTCATGGCGGCCCGTCCAGCTGCCGCCTGCGTGTCCCTCCTCCCTCACCAGCCTCTTCTGTAAGGTGCTTCCTGTGGCCTCCTTTCCCCTTCTTTCCAAGGCCCTGCCCCTGGGGGAGCCGCCCCCTCTGCGAGCTGCCCTCCCCAAAGATGGGAGCCAAACTGAGCATGTGGACCCCTGCAGGCCGCCTCCCCTCCGCCATTGGCTGTTGCAGGGTCTGAACCTGACCGGTCACCCCTGGGAGCTCTCAGACTCTATCCCCTGATTCTCTCCCCTCTGGGACAGCTCTTCAGGGCGCACACTGGCCGGTCCCTGGGTCCCCCCTCATCCTTTCCACAAACACTCATTGGAGTTCCCTGTGTGCTCGCTCCCAGGTTCCACCATGGAGGCAGCCCCCTCCCTGCTCCTCTGCAGGGCTGAGCCACCTGCTCCCCAGCACTGACCGCTCCTGAGCTTCAGGCCTGAGGTCGCTGCCTTAGACCCCCTGCCTGGGCTGCAGGCTTCTCCACTGTCCCTGACTCCTCTGGGCTCCCTGCTTATGCAAGGCCACCAGCTGTCAATCACAGAAGCCAAAACCTGGGGTGCGGGCTGGACCCCTCCTCTCTCTCTCCTTCCCACAGGTAATCGCTCCCCTGAACCTGGGTCTGGAATGGATCTGGAATGTGCCCACCCCTCTTAGCTGACTGTTCTCATCCCAGGTCCCCCCGACACCCCTGTCCCTGGGTCTTGGCAGGGCCTGGCCAACTGGTCTGCCTGCCTCCCACAACATCTCAGCCCCCTGGCACCTCTGGCATCCACCCCGCTGACCTACCTTTGTGAACCTCCCTCCCTCAGCCTCCACACCAGCTACACCCGCCAGGAGCAAAGGGAGGATGCCCTCCAGCTCTGTCAGCCCCTGAGGGGGAAGCTGCTGAAGGCAGGGCGGTATGCGAAGCCCAACTTGAGACATGCTGAGCCCGAGGCCCACCCAGTGCGCCCTGCGGCAGCCCTGCCTCCCCAGAGCCTGTCTCTGGGCAGAGCCAGGCCACCGAATACGCCCCCCCCCCCCACACACACAGCTGCCTTCTGGTGCACGTCCTTGAACACAGCGGCCATCATGGCCTCAGCCCAGCTGCTTGGGACCCACAGGCCACAGGCGAGCAAACAGGAGTCACGTGAAGGCGGGGGTTCTGAGGACTCGGTGTGGGGGGGGGGGGAGGCAGTCAGAGAAACAGCCAGCCACACAATCTGCCCCAGCTCCTTCACGGCCTGGGTCTCCAGTGCCAACCACTGGACTGGAGGCGCTTCTCACTGGCTCCCCCAAAGGAGAGGCTGGCTCCTCTGCTTCTCACCGCCCCCCCCCCCACCACACACCCACACACACACACACAAACACACACACACACACACACACACAAACCCTATTTGACCAGGTAGTTAACTTTCTGGGGACTACAGATCTGTCTTGTCCCCTGGCTTGAGACACAAGCCCTGGAGAAGCAGGACCCCTCACTGCCTGGCTTAATAGACAGGGGGCCCTGCTGGGGTCTGGCTGGAACTCTGTCCCCAGCTGCCTCCTTTCAGCTCAGCAGCCACCACTCCTCCAGGTCCACGGAGCACATGCAACCTGCCACAGAAGGACAGGGGACCAGCCCAGCTCAGGGAAGGAGCCCACAGGGGGCTCTTGGTCTCGCACTGGAGCTCTTGGTCCCAGGTGGCGACCTGATGGAGCCTCTCCACTCTCCTGCTTTCTCCCAGGACCCTGGGGCTCTCCAAGTCCCACCCTTCGGGAAAGTGACACCTTGGCTGCCCCCACAGAGCAAGGCCCAGGGAAACCCCAATCCTCCAAGCGTTTTAAATACCTGACAAACCCAAGTTCACCCTTGGAATGAGCCCTTCCCGCCCACAACAGCCACTACCACATGGGACACTCCAAGTCCTAGCACCTGGGAGGTGCCAAATAGGCTGGAACCCGCACACAGTTGGGGGTGGGGGGTGGAACGGGGGGTCGACTAGGCTTTTAGGCGGAGTCGCTGGGCAGGTGCGCAGGAGGGCACTCACCTTGGTGACATTGAGGAAGGTGGTCTGGCCCATTGCTGCCCCTCACCAGCTTCCGCTCCAGCTCCTCCCTCAGATGAGCAAGTGGATCCAGCCCACATGCGGGAGAGGAGCGCCTGCAGGATGGTGGCCTGGACTCCAGGCAGATGCACTTGGTCTGGCAGCGGGGGCGGCTCCACACCAGCTGGGCTCGCCCTCCAACGGCTCCTCCGCCCGCGGGACCCTGGCGGACCCGGACGAGGCAGCAGCAGGAGCCAGGAAGCCCAGCGGTTCCTGTGACTCACGGTACCCCAGGCTTGTCCCCCTCACCCATGTGGGCACCTGTGGCCACATCTGCCAGGCTGGCCTGCCAGGATGGTTTGCCGCTGCAGCGCCACCTGGTGGCGCCTCTGGACAGTACCAAGAGGCCACCCTGGGCTCCTTGCTGCCATCCTGCTGTGCTCAGGAGTCTGGGTTAGTTCCTCCACCCAGCATTGCTTACTGACAGTCTGTCCCTGCAGAATAACTTCAACACAGGACACTTCTGCATTCTGACCAAGTCACTGTCGAGAGCCAGAATTTTCCATTAGGTCACTGGTTTGCTCATCATCATGTACAATATCTGAGCTTTTAATTTTTGACTTATTTTATTAAATATTTTATATTAAAGAAGGAAATAATTTTTTTGTAGATGTTATAAAGGAGGGTATGTCATTATATTGTCTGTGTACCAGGTGTCAGGAAGTTATAGTCAGCGGGTGAAATCTGGACTATTGCCTGTTTATATATGTCACATGAGATAAGAATCATTTTTATTCACTTTTTAAAAGTTAGAAAACAATGAAAAGAATATTTTTGATACATAAACATAATATGAAATTAACATTTTGGTGTCCATAATTACTGTTTGGTGTCCATAATTACCGTTTTACTGGGAGCAGTCATGCACAATCATTTACACATTGTCATTGGCTACTTGCATGTTACAATGGCAGAGTTGAGTAGTTATGACCAAGATGGTATTGTCTACAGAGCCCAAACCATTTACTACCAAACCCTTGACACAGGAAGTTTGCGGACCCTTGTCCTACACAGAGTAGATGAAGGCCGTGTGCGTTATTATTAGCACTGTATTTGGATTTCAAATGATTTTAAATGTCGCATATTGCACACTTTAAAGTCAACAAAATATGCCTAGCTAGTCTTGCTCAGTGATTGAGCATCAACTAATGAACTAGGAAGTCACGGTCTGCTCTGAAACCTGGATATTAAAGTAGCATCCTGGATATTTGGTAACATGCCCCAAAGGGGTGTGCTTTAGGGATAAATCTCCAATGAAATCTGTTTCAAGGGTATTTCAAGGATGAACCAACTTCCAGGAACTCTTCACATTTCGCCATTCTTGGAAAAAGATATCCTTGATGCCTAAATGTGATCATTTCCCAATTATACTAATTCTAGGAATAACCATATGAAGCCTTATCTGCAAATAGTAATATTGTTGGACTTGGAAGATAACAAGGTCCCTCTGTTTAAAATCCTCCCTGTGTCCCAATCAAAAGAGTGACTCTATTCTTAGTGTTTTTCTAAATATTTACTGTCCTCTGCAATTCATTTGCCCTGTGTACTCACTGTCTTTTAGTCACGCCAGTCTTTAAACTTCCAGATACTTTACATAATCTACCAGATGACTCTTATGGTTTATGAACCTTCTGAAGTTATAAGAAAAAATACTTGCTCATACTTGCTAATACACCTAAGTTCCCAATATTTCAGAAGCAATATTCTAAAAGACCACAAGATGGGGGTATTCCTGCATACAAGCAAATTCTCAAAGCAGTGCATTGAGCTCCCAAGTGTCAAGTTCTGCTTTGTTGGTTTCTGTTTGTTTGTTTGTTTTTCTAAGATTTATTTATTCATTAAGTTATTACAAATGTGTTCTTATCCCCACATTACCCTCCCCATCCTTCCCACTCATGCCCTCACCTCCCTGTTGTCTGTGTCCATTGGTTAGGCCTATATGCATGCAAATAAGTCCTTTGGTTGATCTCTCCCTCTTACCCCCACCCTCCCCTACATTCCCTCTGAGGTTGGTGGTCTGATAGATGTTTCTCTGTCTCTGGATCTGATTTTGTTCATCAGTTTATGTTGTTCATTATGTGTACCACAGTCTCTGGTGGTCTAGTGCTTAGGATTCGGCGCTCTCAAGTTCTGCTGTGACCAATAAGGTAGTCATTACCCACATGAGGCTAATTTAAAATGAAGTAAAAGGAGAAATCACACTCCTAAGTGGCACTAACCACCTATCAAGAGCTCAATAGCCATATGTGCCTGCTGGGTACACTGCTGAGCAGTGCAAAATAAAACATTTCTATTCTCACAGATTTTCTAGTGATTTTAAAATTAATTTCCTTTCATTTAAAAAATGGAGAAAGTTTTAGAAAGTGCTGATTCTTCCTATTATTCATAATGCTGAACAAGTGGAAAAAACTTAAATGTCCAGCGATAGAGTTTGGGTTCTCTGAATTGTGATTTAAACATATGCTGGAATATTACAAAGCCATTAAAATAGTCTTTTCTTAGAATGTGCAGGAAGGTTTATGGCATAATATTAAGAACAAGAGGAAGCAAAAAGTATGTGTACTTATATTTTCATAAATATATGTATATACACATTTGAATATATAATTCCAAATTTTGCAATTTTATAAGAGATATATATATATATACATATATATATATATATATATATATATATATATATATATATATACATACATATATATATGTAAAAGAAACAAAGGAAAAAGATCATACTATTATCTGTTAACTGTGGGATGTGAAATTATGGCAGATTTTATGTTCTTTGAACATGCCTTTATTTTTTATCTTTTTCCAATATCAGGGGAAAAATGAATAAAAGAAGAAACTATAAAAAGAATGTGAAATTTTTTGAACTTTTGCAAAAGCCAAAATAAGTTTCAGAAGATTCAGTAATTCACTTAAAAAAAAAACACAACTAAAGATTTTTTCGATGTATAAAATGTTTTGTATATCCGCTCAAGCCGTCTGCATAATTCTTGTCACCAAGGCAGGTGTCAAGGCAAGTGTCATTCGTAGGATGCTCCCATGTCTACAGAGCAGCGGAGTGGTCTCTGGATTCTCTCTGTAGCTGCACCTGTCTAAACATTGAGCCCAGGGTGACATTCATTCATTTATTCGGAAGCAGATCTGTAAACATTTTCTATGCTCCAATTGTTCTGAATGAGAGTCTCCTCTGTATCCCTATTGCTAGTCCTTAACCGTAAAAATTCTTTTCCCACTGGTTCTTTAGGAAATTGGTTGAAATTCATGAAGACACCAGCATGAGTCTTAGGAACAGAAACTCATACTTTCCATCAGGGAGGACAAGGAAAACCTGGACACAGGAGGCAGCTTGCTCTGGGGGAGCTGACTTGGCTGGATTTGGAGCCCCACCAATTCTGGCCTCCTGTCTTCAGTTCTCTGAATTCAGTTCTCTGCTTTCTAAAATGGGAGGCACATGGGGACCATTGTGGGATTAGAACAATACATGTAAAGTGCCTGAATTATGGAAGAAAACTAGGTTTTTTTAGTTCTTATTATGCTGATGTTTATTTAACAAAAAAATAATCCATTTTTCCCTTTTATCAACCATTTTGAGCACTGTGAGATTTTACACTGTCTGGCCAGGTGTCAGGCTGTGTTTAACATTTGTGTAGCTGGAGGTGACCGAGGCTCCAACTATCTCTGAAGTCTCTGCTTTTGTTTTTCCTGCTGCCTTCAGATTACCCTAAGAATTCCTTCTCAGATAGGGTTTACTCATGCAGTATGATTAGTTGGCATGCACTCATACTTCAGAGGGCTGGAGAGTGTCACCCCCAGGGGCAATGGTAAGATTTCTGGGAGGAGGTGGGGAAGGCATGGTTTTCTTAATTAAATTGAGAGAAGAGACTGTGAAAGGTGAGATGGAAAAAAAAAAATCACAGATGACTCGTCAGGCAGACCAAATGTGAAAGCAGCACCTAAAAGAAATGTGGAATTTCGAAATTAATTTTCTCAAATACTTTGTATACACTTGCATGCTCTTGAAAAGCATTTACCTGCCCTGAATTCCAATGTTCTCAAATTTTCCATCGGGGAAGGTCTTTATGGATAGGAAGGAGAAGCAAAGCCTTCTGAGCTCTGGTAACTGTGGGAACAAATGAAGAGATTGAGGACAGGGAACTGCAGATGCCTCCTGCCCCCTCCTCTGCAGCCAGGACTCTCAGAGGGGAGAGGGGGACACACAGACACTGGGGTTAGAATTGGAGGGCTGAGGACTGCTCCCCTGGGATTATCTGGGCAGACTGGGAGCCCCCAGGAGGGATGCTGCATGTCCTCACTCTCTGGCTGAGTAGAACTCCAGAAGGAAACCTGGAGTAGGACCCCAGGCAGGGACCCAGGCTAGCTACTCCCTGAGAGACAATAGGAGATACAAAGACTCTGCCCCTGTTGCCAGAAAAACAAAATAGCTCCGCCTCCCATCCCATATAACACCAATGGGAAAGGCACTGGGTTCATTTAAAGACAGGATTCCCTTCATGAGGCTGAACTCAGATATTAAACTGGGCTAAATATTTTCTTTTGCTCCTCTCCCCTCTATCCTTTGGTGGGGGACTCAAGAGCAAATTCATTTAGAAACAAGTAAATAAGCTATATTGCTTCTGCACATTTAACATACTGAATATATTTGCAACTTTGAGCCCTACTTATCTTTATTCATGCAAAACTGTAACTCTATCTGACATTTCTTCTTAAAGGTGTTTCTTCCTCGCTACAATGTGCAAAGGAAATTTCTTATTATGAAAATAGTGCTGTGGTTTTAGCTGTTGTGTTTCTGTGAAATAAGCTGAGCTTCCTTTCACCAGACACTGAGCAAGTGTCTTGTGAAAATAGCATAAAGGCTCTTGTGAGGAGAGAACCCTTCCTAGTACACTGGGGCCTTGACTTACAAGTGTCCCCACTAAGGAGTTTTTTGAGATACCAGCTGTCTCTTGGCTGATTTTTTGCATTGAGTTGACAGAGTAATTTGAGTTAAGGAGCGCCTTAACGAGCTCCTTAATGAGCTTGGTCTCAGAATGAATTAAACTAGTAAGTCAAGGCTCCACTGTATCTAGTGATTAAAGTAAAATCAGAATTTGTATGTATTTCTTAAAAAGAAACCTTCAAAAGTCATTGCTGAATTCCCACTCAGCACTGGGGGCTCTTTGGTCCTAGCACAGGCCTAGGCACCTTCTGAGAGGGAGATCCAGTACTGAAAAGGTCAGTTCTAGAAATGTCTGTAAAACATACATTTGGCAAATGAGTGAAGAAAGAAGCAAAGAAACACTGACAGAGAAGATGTTCCACTCTGCCGACTTAAAGTGTGCTTTCTAAAGGAGGTCTGAAGCTTCCTACTGTTTTTTCAGCTTCTTTGGATTTCTAAAAGGCAGGGCCTTTGAACTCTAATGGGAAAAGAGAAGAAAGTGCTGGGCATTCAGAATCATGAGCAGTGGGAATATTGGGGAACCTCAGACCAGTCACTTCATCTCCCTGAACCAGTTTCAATCTGCAAAATAACTAATATGTGATTTTTTAAAGAATATTTTTATCTATGAAATCCACTAGTGTGACATTGGTCAACAAGAACATACAGGTTTTAGGTGTGGGTTCTATGTGACAGGATCTGTATATTGCACCTTGTGCCCAACTGAGGAAGCAACACCAGGCTGGTGAACAGAAGATGAGGTGTAAAGGTGCATCATGGGTAAACTGGTCACCAGAGGCCAAAAGGGCTGGCCTGCGAAGGACCAGGAACAGGAGCCACATCCTGGCGTGAACCTGGTCTGCAGTCAGAGCCCTCTCCTCCCCAAGGCAGGTCATAAAGCAGCTACTGCATTTCTGAACAAAAAATTGAGACGTGGGTTTTGACCAAAAAATTAAGATATTTTAAAAATTCATGAATCTATGTGGGATGTCCTAAAGAGGATTAAGATATCATATGTATGTACATGTTAATGAATCAGGTTTATTACAAATATGAAATAAAGGAAATCAAAAAAGAGCTCTTTGCTCAGGAATTCATTCAGCAAGTGTGTGATGTCTACCTGGATCTCGGGGCAGGGCCTTCACAGGTCACCTTTCAGGTGCTGAGAGGGCCTGAGAGACAGACAGGTGAACAAGAACCAAGGCCACACTTTATTTCAGAGGACAGGAAGAGCCATGAAGAAAACAGACTTAGCTTATATGACTAGGGAGCGACAGGGACACAAAGGATTTCTATTGGTGCCCTGACCTATGACTTTAAAGGCAGAGGTTCACAGGACAAAGTGTGGGGTCCCAGGTGCTGTGGGTCAGAAACCTGAGGTGGTTCATTGGGTTGCCCTCCTCCCAGGAGGCCTCGGGGGGCCTGCTCATGGGGAGGTGGCAGATTCCCTTCCTTATGGCACAGTTCCCTTCTGTTCCCTGCCAAAGCCACTCCCAGCTTCCTGGGGCTCCCAAAAATCTTGGCTTTTGATCCCTTCCTCCAGCCTCAAAGCCAGCAACTCAAATGGGGTCCCTCCCTGGCTTCTCTGCCCCTCCTTCCCAGCCAGTTTTCACTTTGAAGAACACCTGGTTACTGAGGGCCAGGACCTCGGGGGGAGACACACCTCCTGTGCTTTCTGTAGAGGACCTGGGGTGTGTTGGTGTCAATAAATGTTTATTCACTGATTTTTAACAACACCACCACCAGAAAACTTGAGAGGTTGGCCCACATGGCTGACCTGGCATGGTGGCTAGGTTACCTCTATGACCTGTCTTACCATTCTGACCTCTGTTACTATTGTGACCTACTGACGGTGATATACCATAGGGCTAGATGGGGGCTCCTGAGCAAAGTGACTCCCCAGAAGGCTTAGGAAAGGGCTCCCCAACATATTTAAACTGAGACATGGCTGTTGAGACAGAGCTGGCCCCATGGAGACCTGGGGAAGCCACCCCAAAAGGAGAGGCAGTGCCCCAGGGCAAGGACAGCCAGGCTGGCTGGGAACAGCAGAGGGGGGGGGGCATAGAGGGCCCTAGTGTGGGTTGAAAATGCTGTCACAGCAGGAAGGCTTTTAGGCACGAGAATAGGGGGATCTGATTTATATTTTTTAAAGATCACTCGGTGATTTGACATTTGAAATGATATTTGACATGTGTCCTGAGAGCCCGGGAGGATTTGGGCAGATGAAGACGGTGAGATGTGCTTCAGGTGCAGACAGTGGACACGGCCTGGAGGCAGGACAGATGAACACTGGGGACCAGAGCACATGCCTCTCAGACCCTGTGAGTGATGGGACAGGGCAGGGAACCAGAAGACCCTGCATGGAGGGGGCAGGGCAGGGGGAAGGGGTCCTTCCATGGAGAGGACAGGGTAGGGGAGGCAGTAAACCCTCCATGGAGGGGGCAGGGCAGGGAGGACAGGGGACCCTCCATGGAGGGGAGAGGGGAGGGAGGAGAGGGGACCCTCCATGGAGGGGAGCGGGCAGGGAGGAGGAGGGACCCTCCATGGAGGGGACAGGTAGGAAGGAGTGGGGGCCCTCCATGGAGGGGTGGGCAGGGAGGAGAGGGGACTCTCCATGGAGGGTACAGGTCAGGGACAAAAGGGCACCCTCCATGAAGGGTGCAGGGCAGTGGGGACAGGGCACCCTCCTTTGAGGGAACATGCAGGGAGGAAAAGGACCCTCCATTGAGGGGACAGGCAGGGAGGAGAGGGGACCCTCCATGGAGGGGAGAAGGCAAGGAGGAGAGCAGACACTCTATGGAGGGGAGAAGGCAGGGAGGAGAGGGGACCCTCCATGGGGGGACAGCCAGGGAGGAGAGCGGACCCTCAATGGTGGGGACAGGCAGTGAGGAGATAGGACCCTCCATGGAGGGGAGAAGGCAAGGAGGAGAGCAGGCACTCCATGGAGGGGAGAAGGCAGGGAGGAGAGGGGACCCTCAATGGAGGGGACAGGCAGGGACTAGTGGGACCCTCCATGGAGGGGTGGGCCGGGAGGAGAAGGGACTCTCCATGGAGGGTACAGGGCAGGGAAAAAAGGGGACCCTCCATGAAGGGTGCAGGGCAGTGGTGACAGGGCACCCTCCTTTGAGGGAACATGCAGGGAGGAAAGGGACCCTCCATGGAGGGGTGGGCCGGGAGGAGAAGGGACTCTCCATGGAGGGTACAGGGCAAGGACAAAAGGGGACCCTCCATGGAGGGTGCAGGGCAATGGTGACAGGGAACCCTCCATGGAAGGGACAGTTATGGAGGAGATGGGACCCTCCATGGAGGAGAAGGGCAGGGAGCAGAGGGGACCCTCCATGGAGGGGAACGGCAGGGAAGAGATGGGACCCTCCGTGGAGGGGGCAGGGTAGGGAGCAGATGGGACCCTCCATGGAGGGGAAGGGAAGGGAGGAGAGGGGACCCTCCATGGAGGGGAGAAGGCAGGGAGGAGAGGGGACCCTCCATGGGGGGACAGCCAGGGAGGAGAGCGGACCCTCAATGGAGGGGACAGGCTGGGAGGAGATAGGACCCTCCATGGAGGGGAGAAGGCAGGGAGGAGAGCAGACACACCATGGAGGGGAGAAAGCAGGGAGGAGAGGGGACCCTCAATGGAGGGGACAGGCAGGGAGGAATGGGACCCTCCATGGAGGGGTGGGCCGGGAGGAGAAGGGACTCTCCATGGAGGGTACAGGGCAGGGACAAAAGGGGACCCTCCATGGAGGGTGCAGGGCAGTGGTTACAGGGAACCCTCCATGGAAGGGACAGTTATGGAGGAGATGGGACCCTTCATGGAGGGGAAGGGCAGGGAGGAGAGGGGACTCTCCATGGAGCGGAAGGGCAGGAAGGAAGGGTGACCCTTTATGGAGGGGAAGGGCAGGGAAGAGATGGGACCCTCCATAGAGGGGGCAGGGTAGGGAGCAGATGGGACCCTCCATGGAGTGGAAGCGAAGGGAGTAGAGGGGACCCTCCATGGAGGGGCAGGACAGGGAGGAGATTGTACCTTCCATGGAGGGGGTAGGGCAGGGAGCAGAGGGGACCCTCCATGGAGGGGAAGGGCAGGGAGGAGAGTGGACCCTCCATGGAGGGGCAGGACAGAGAGGAGATTGTACCCTCCATGGAGGGGGCAGGGTAGGGAGCAGAGGGGACCCTCAGTGGAGGGGAAGGGCAGGGAGGAGAGGCGACCATCCATGGAGGGAGCAGGGTAGGGAGCAGATGGGACCCCCCATGGAGGGGAAGGGCAGGGAGGAGGTGGGATCCTTCATGGGAGGAAAGGGCAGGGATTAGATGGGACCCTCCAAGGAGGGGGCAGGGTAGGGAGCAGAGGGGACCCTCCATGCATGGGAAGGGCAGGGAGGACGTGGGAACCCTTCATGGAGGGGACCCTTCATGGAGGTAAGGGCAGGGAGGAGATGGGACCCTTCCTGGAGGGGACAAGACAGGGAGGAGATCGGAACATCCATGGAGGAGATGGGTCATGGAGGAGAAGGTACCCTCCATGGAGGGGGGAGTGTAGGGTTATTGGAACCCTCCATGGAGGGGACAGGTAAGGAGGAGTCAGGACCCTCCACGGAGGCCACAGTTCAGGGAGGAGAAGGATCCCTCAGTGGAGGGTACAGGCCAGGGAGGAGAGGGCAGGGACGGGGACAGAGAACCCTACAGGGATGGGCTAGACAGGGAGGAGAGGGGACCCTCAATAAAGGGGACAGATCAGGGAGGAGAAGGATATTTCCAGGGAGAGGAAGGGCAGGGAAGAGATGGGAACCTCCATGGAGGCGATGGGTCAAGAAGGAGAAGGTATCCTCCATGGAGGGGGGAGTGTAGGGGACAGGGAAGGGAGAAGAGGGGACCCTCAATTTAAGTGGCTCTGCGGGAAGGACAAGGGAACCTCCATGGAGTGGGAAGGGAGAGGAGGAGAGGGGACCCTCCATGGAGGGGGCAGGGCAGTGGGGACGGGAAACAGGGAACCCCAAACAATGGGCTGGGCAGGGAGGAGAGGGGACACTGCATGAAGGAGGGAGGGCAGAGGAAGTGGGGACCCTCCGTGGAGGAGACAGGGCAGTGGGCAAGGAACCCTCCATTGAGGCTACAGGACAGGTGGGGCAGGGGACCCTCCATGGAGGGGTAGGGCAGGGAGGAGAGGGGACACTCCATTGAGGGAAGAAGACTGAGAGGAGAGGTGACCCTCCATGGAGGGGGCTGGGCAGGGAGGACAAGGGACCCTCCATGGAGGGGAGACGACAGGGAGGAGAAGGGACCTTCCATGGAGGGAGAGAATAAAGAGTAGAGGGGACAATGCATGGATGTTTCAGGTAAAGAGGAGAGGAGACTTACCATGGAGGTAACACGGCAGGGAGGAGAGGACCCTCCATGGAAGGCAAGGATAGTGGGAATGGGAACTCTATGTGGAGGGGGAAGTGAAGGGGGTATAGGGAACAGGGAACTCTCCATTGATAGGGTAGGGCAGTGCGGACTTGGAACACGGGACCCTCTATGATTGGCCAGTCAGAGAGTAGAGGGGAATCTTCATGGAGGGGGGAGGGCTGGGAAAGTGGGGATCCTCCATGGAGTTGACTGGGCAGGGAGGAGAGGGGACACTCCAGGGAGAGGGCAGGGCAGTGGGGACAGGGAAACCTCCATGGAGGCTTCAGGACAGGTGAGGGAGGGAACCCTCCATGGATGGGGCATGCCAGGGGTGTAGAGAACCTCACTTTGAGGAGGATGGGCAGGGAGGATAAGGTTTCCTTCATGGAAGGGGCAGGGCAGGGTGACAGAGAACCTCACTTTGAGGGGGCAAGCAGTGGGGAAAGGTAACCCCGGTTTGAGGGAGAAGGGCAGGGAGGAGACAGAATCCTACATAGAGGGACAGGTCATGCAGGAGAGGGAACAGGGATATCTCCATGGAGGGGAGAGGCTGGGGGCATAGAGAACCCTACTTTGAGACAGCAAGGATTTCAGCACAGGTCCTTAGATAGATGGCAGGGCAGGGGAGAGAGGACATCCTCTCGCGAGGTAGCAGGGCAGGGAGGACAAAGGACCCCACATAGTCTGAGCAGGATAGTGAGGTTAGGGCACCATCCATGGAGGGGCCAGGGAAGGGAGGACAGGGGAGTAGAGATAGGTAACAGGGGAAACACACCCCTCCATGGAGAGTCCCCTGTTCCCCCATGGTGGGGCCCTTGTCCCCCAGCCCTGCCCCTTCACAGCATTCCCTGTCCTCCCTGTCCATTGGTCCCTCCCCTGGTCCCCTGCCCCCACTGCCCTGCCTTCCCATGGAGGGCCTGCTGTCTCCGCTGCTCTGACCACTCTGTGGTTGGTCACCTTATCCCTCTGCCTTCTCCTTCCATGCCAGAGTCTTCTGTTTCCCTGCCCTGACCCCTCACTCACAGGCATCTGAGGGGCATATGCTCTGGCCTCTCCAGTGTTCATCTCTCCTGCCTTTAGGCTGAGTGTCCACTCTCTGTACCTGAAGTACATTCTCACCTTCTTCATCTGTCTAAGTCCTACCTGTGCTCTCAAGACACATCTCAAATATCATTTCAAATGTCAAATCACAAACAGGGGAAGGGGGGTGGGGGTGGGAGGTTAGGAGTGGGAAGTGGGGGATGGGAGTGGGAGTTGGGGGTGGGGAGTTGGGGGGTGGGTATGGTAGGTGGGGGTGGTGGGAGGGGAGTGGGGGCTAGGGCGTGTGGCCTGGGGAATGGGGGGTCAAGAATCAGGGGGGTGGTGTGCGGTGTGAGGTGTGGGTTGTGGGGTGTGGGTAGGGGTGTGGGTAAGAGTTTGAGGTAGGGGTGAGCGGTAGTGGTGGGGGATGGGAGCTGGCAGGTGGGTGGTATGGGGTCGCAGGAGGGGGCTGTGGGTTGGGGGTGTGGTGAGTCCGGTGGGGGCTGGGTGTGGTTGTCGGGTGGCAGGTGGTGGTGGCCTGTGCGGAGTAGGGGGTAGGGTTGGTGGGTGACAGGTGGGGGAGGGAGAAGAGGGAATAGGGGGGATAAATGGTGATGGAAGGAGACTTGACTTGAAGCCAGTGAACACACAATGCAATCTACTGATGATGCAATATAGAATTGCACACCTGACCTATGCAATTTCATTAATGAATGTCACCCAAATACGGTTGATTAAAAGTAAATGAAAGGTGGGTCTTTTGAGGTTGATTAGGTTATGAGGGTGGAGCCCTCATGAGTACGATTAATACCCTTTTCAAAGATATCCCATGCTAGACTTATCAGGAGATGACTTTATATGTTATATAAATGTCTAACCACTATTTTGTACACTTGAAACTAATATTGAATGTCATCCCTAATTGAAACTAAATTAAAGTAGTAAAACAATTTTGAATAAAAATTAAAATGCGAATCAGAGTGATCTTTAAAAAATGTAAATCAGATCATTATACTCTGTGCCTAAAAGCCTTAAGCGCTCCAACAGTGGTCAGCTCTACAGACAGCATCATGCCTGTGAGGGTGTTACACTCCTGGGAGAGGAATGCCCTGTTTTCTTCCTCCAGTAGCTCCCTTCATGGCTCTGGTGATGTGTGGCACTGGTGCAGGGCAGAACTGTGCTTCCTTGAGAGTGAGCTAAGCATCACTTTGGCTGCTTATTTGTAGTGTGGGAGCCAACACAGAAAAAATAAATTTAAGCCTTAAAGGTTCTCACAGCATTTCAACCCACCAAATGGACCTCTATCCTCCCTTCCCTACACTCCAGCCAGCCTGGCTCACCCAGCCTGGAGGAAAGAAGGCAGGGACAGTGCTGCCTGGGAAGCCAGTGAGCATGCATGTGGTCAGAAGTCTGGAGAGAGCTTCAGTTCTCTTAGGACAGAAATGGAGGGATGAATCTGCTGAAATCAGCCACCCATAAGGGGACTCAACTTTTCACTACATGATGACTGGATTACACCTGCATGATCCCACCATGCTCTCGCTCCCCTGTGGCATCCCAGGGGATCCATGGATCATCTACAACAGAAAGCAGCTCTCTGGCCTTTGAAAATCCACAGACCCTCTGCAAAGCCCTTAAGCTCACACGGCTGATCTCAGACTACAGATTCCAGACATCTTCAATCCTGGGAAGCAGCCTCTTTTGATTTTTCATTCTCCTCCTACAAACAATGCCAGGTCTGTGTCTTCTGTACACTGCTCAAAGATGTGTGAGGACCCAGCGGGTGGCAGCTGGACGTGGTATACCCTGGGACATTTGCTGAGTGGCCTCAGACCCAACACTGACACTGAGCTTGAACCTGCATCCATCTGGTGAACACCACTCACCTCTACCTGGGGACTCCCTGAGAACCTACCTCATGCAACTTGAGTGCTTCCAGAGACGCTTTCATTAGCGGAGAATAACAGGCACTCGGCACATGGAAGCAGACAGGGAGGCAGAACATGGTGTGCTCTGGGACTTTTGCTGACCTGTCCCCGGGATCAGTGCTAGTAAAAGCCAGCTTTGGTGCCCTGCCAGGGCCTTCCTGAGCTTACTGGGCCTCAGGAGTGCCTGTCACAAATTGTGAATTGCTTTGTAGATGCAAATAGATTGCCCTGGGCCAGTCACATCAAGCATCTGACATTGTTCAGCAACAGAGTCGCTCCCAGGAAGCCTCAGGACCAACAAGCCCAGTGGCCAGCTTCAGAGCACATCAGAGAAGGATACAATTAGCCTCAGAAGTGGCAGATCCAAAGAGAGATCTAGGCAGGCACCAGACCCCGCTGAGATGAATTGCACTCCACGTGGTCAACACCTGTCAGCAGCTTATACACTATACTATAGGCAGGGTACACTGTGGTCGCAGCCAACTAGCCTGAGCATCGACTTAGTACATGCATGGGCCAACAGCCATCAAGAACCAACTGCCACAGGAAGGTTCACATAACACACACGGGACATCCCTGGAGCACTCAACTCAGATGATCAAGAAGAAATCGCCACTGGGTTCCACAGGACTCCTACTACACGAAGCCACACTATCAAGACCTGGATTTTAATACAAAGAAAGAAACACACAGAGGCAGCCAAAATGCAAAGAAACATGCCCCAAATTTAAGAACAGGGGACACATCCAGAAAAAATGCTAAACAAAGTGAGGCAAGAAATATTCCAGATACCGCATATATATATACATAAAATGGTTGTAAGGATGTTAATTGAAGTTAGGTGAAAAATGGATGAAATCAGTAGGAACTTGAAAACTGATAGTAGGCATGAAAAAGTATATTTAAGCCATATAAAAGATCCAGTCAGAAATAAAGAGTAAAATCTTTGAAATGAAGAATACACTAGAGAAAATAAGTAATTTGATTAAGGAGAGAATCAAATGAGTGATTTGGAAGACAAAGTCACAGGAGACAAAACAGCAAAAAGAAAAAAGAACTTTTAAAAATGAGGACTGTTTAGGGGACTTTTGGGACAACATGAAACATTAACAACGTCCACATTATAGGCGTACAAGGAGAAAAGAAAGATTAAGGGACTACACCATATTAAAAGAAACAATGACCGAACAGTTCCCTCACCTGGTGAAGGAAGAGACACACAAGTCCAGGAAGCAGAGAGTCCCAAACAAGATGAACCCAAAAAGGCTTGACACCAGGAAACATCATCATGAAAATGACAAAGATTAAAGACAGGACATCTTAAAAGCAACCAAAGAAAGACGGTCAGTTACCTCCAAGGGAGCTCCCATAAGATTGTCAGCTTATTTCTCTACAGAAACATACCAGGCCAGTAGGGATTGGCACAAACTATTCAAAATAATGACAAGCTAGGACCTTCAACCAAGACTACTTTACCCAGCAAGGCTGTCATTTAAAATTGATGGAGAAATAAAGAGCGTCCTAGACAAGAAACAGCAAAACAAGTGTTTTACCACCAAACCATTAGTATAAGAACTATCAAGAAGGAATAAAAGGGAAACAGAGTTAAAAGAATAAAACATATCTACGAATAATCACTTTAAATGTAAGTGGCTTGACTGCTGCAGTTAAAAGACATGGTAGCTGAATTGATAAGAAATTAATAACCATATATATGCAGTCAACAAGAGATCTATCTCAGAATGAAAGATATACAGACAAAAAGCAAGGGGATGGCAAAAGGTATTTCATGCAAAAACAAATGAAAAATAAGCCGGGGAGGTAAACCTATATAGCTGACAAAACAGACTTTAAAACAAAGGCTGTATTGAGCAATAAGAATGGACACCACAGAATGATAAAGAGAGCAATCCAACAAGAGGATATAACCCTTGCAAACATGTATTTCCTCAACATAAGAGCAAGTAAATGTGTAAATCAAATCCTGATGTACATAAATGGAGAGTTCAACAATAATACAGACGCAGTAGGGGATGTTAACATCCCATTGGAATCAATGGCTGGATCTTCCACACAGAAAATCAAGAAGCAAAGAGTGGCCTGGTGCTGGACTCTGCAGCAGCAGCAGGAGCACATACCCTAAAGCTGGAATGATACAGATGAGATTAGGCTGGCCCCTGCGCAAGGGTGACACTCAAATCAGTGAAGCATTCCCTTCCCCCTAGCGTGGGACATGCTCTCCTGGCTCCCCTAGGCTCCCCTGGCTCCCCTGGGCTGGGGCCCCTGCGGGTGGGGGTGGAGGGAGATGGGCGGGGGCTGGGGGGGGAGGGAGACGGGCGGGGGCTGGGGGGGGAGGGAGAGGTGGGGGGGAGACTTGGGCACCTTCTCACCCTTGTGCAGGGCGGCCTCACACCTAGTCTTTAAATTAAAAAAAAAAAAGAGTGGACAGAAATAACACAATAGATCAAATGGATTTAATTGGTATCTTCAGAGCATTTCACCCTGAAGCAGTAGAATATACATTCATTTTAAGTGGACGTGCAACATTATCTGGATAGACCACATGTTAGGGCACAAAAACAGTCTCAGTAAATTTAAGAAGATTGAAATCATATCAAGAATCTTTTCTGGTCATAACTGTATAAAACTAGAAGTCAATTAGACAAAACTGATGTACAAGTGATCTATTACTGAATTTTACACACCTAAAACCACCCTGCCCCAATAAATTTATTAACAGAGAAATAAAAACCATGACAAGCAAAAATAAATAAATAAATACATAAAAATTTGGGGATACATGGTGGTGAGCATTGCATGTCAATATACTTGATGTATACTTAAATGTGGTTAAAACTCTAAATGTTATATTTATTTTACCACAATAAAAATTAGTAATTATAGGATTAAAAAGAAAACAGAAAAAGAAAAAGAAAAACCTGTAAAACACAGAAAGTCTTGGAGGCTAATTGACATGTTACTAAACAATGAATAGATAACAATGAGATCAAGGAAATAATGAAATAATACCTTGAAACACATGGAAATGAGAGCACAACAATCCTCACTCTATGGAGCACAGCATAAGCAGTCCTAAGAGGGAAATTCCTAACATTACAGGTCTACCTCAAGAAACAAGAAAAATCTGAAATACATCATCTAACTTGACACTTAGAGGAACTAGTGCAAAAGAAAAACAAAGACACCATAAAGTGAGAAGAATAAAGAAAATAATAAAGATCAGAGCAGAAATAAACAAAGCAGCAAAAAACAAATGCAGGTGCTGGACTGGATGGTTTCACAGTGCATTTCATCAAACAGTCAGAGAAGAACTAGCACCTGTTCTCCTCAAACTCATCCAAAACACTCAAGACAAGGGAAGACTCCCAAGCTCATTTTATGAGTTCAGCATTCTCCTAATCCCAAACCAGAATAAGACTTTACAAAGAAAAAAATTATAGGCCAATATCCCTGATGAATATAGATGCTAAAATCCTCAACAAAATATTGGCAAACTGGATCCAGTAATACATTAAAAAGATTACACACCATAATGAAGTGGGATTTATTCCAGGGATGCAAGCTTTGTACAGTATCTACACATAAAAAACATGATACATCGTAAACAAAATAAATAAAAATCACATGGTTATAACAATAGATGCAGAAAGAGCATCAAAACACAACACCTATTCATTATAACAACTCTCAGCGAAATGTGAATAGAGGGAATTCCCCTGAACATAATAAAGATTATGAAGAAGAAAGAAAGAAAAAAAGAAAGAAGAAAGTGAAAGAAAGGAAGGAAGACAGGAAGAAGTTGAAGAAGATACAAATTAATAAAAGCATATATGGTGTTCAAAGATAGGAAGAATTAACAACATTCAAATGTCCAGTGACGTATTCCAGAGAGCTACAACAAATATCACAAAAATCTATATGGAAGTACAAAAACAACAACAACAACAACAACAACAACAAAAAACCCAACACACACACACACACAAAAAAAAAACAAAACAAAAAAAAAAACAAAAAACACACACACAAAATAAAACCAAACCAATAGCCAGAGTAATCTTGAGAAAGAAGAACAAAGTGGGAGGAATCATGCTACCTGATAACAAACTATACTACGAGGCCATAGTAATAAATATAGTATGGTACTGGCATAAAACGCACATAAAGATCATCGGAACAGAATAAAAAGTCCAGAAATAAACCCATACACTTATGGTCAATTACTATTTGACAAAGGACACAAGACTATACAATGTGGTAAAGATAGTCCACTCAATAAATGCAATTGGGAAAATTGGACACATAAGTAGAAAAATAAATGAATGCTGACTACCTTCTTACACCATATTGAAGAAAAAATGCAGAATGGATTAAGACTTGAAAGTGAGATTTGAAACCGTAAAAATTCTAGAAGAAAATAAAGGCAATAAGTTTTCATAGAAATATTTTTTATTCTGATATATCTATTTGGGCACCAGAAGCATAAGAAAAACTAAACAAATGGGACTACATCAATCTAAAAAGTTGTTGCACAGCAAAGGAAACCATCAACCCACTGAATGGGAGAACATATTTGCCAATGATACATCTGATAAGGGTTTAATATCCAAAATTTATGAAGAACTTAAAAAACTCAGCATCATCACAAAATAAAACAATCCAATTTAAAAATGAGCAAATAACCTAAACAGACCCTTCTCCAGCGAAGATCTGTAGATGATTATTACAAATAAAAAGATGCTGAGCATCACTAATCATTACAGAAATGGAAATTAAAATCATAGCGAGGTATCACCTCACCTCTGTCAGAATGGCTATCACCAATAAATCAATAAACATCAAGTGCTGGTGAATATGTGGAGAAAAGAGAACTCTCGTGTATTCTTGGTGGGAATGCAGATTGGTGCAACCACTGTGGAAAGCAGTATGAAGTTCCTTCAAAAATTAAAAATAGAACTGCTTTATGACCTAACATTTCCATTTCTGAGAATATCTCTGCAGAAACCTGAAACACAGATCGGAAAGGATATATGCAATGCTATGTTCACGGCAGCATTATTGACAATAGCGAAGATTTCATAGCAGCCCAAGTGCCCAGCAGCAGATAAATGGAGAAAACGCTATGGTACATTAACACAATGGAATACTACTCACCTACACACACACAATAGAAAATGAAGGAAATTTTACCTTTTGCAACAGCATGGATGGAACCGGTGAGTATTATGCTAAGTGAAGTGAAGTAAGCCAGTCAGAGAAATACAGGTTCCTTATAGTTTCACTTATATGTGGAATCTAATGAACAAAATAAACTACAATCAAAATAGAAAAAGGCTCATAGATACAGAAAACTGACTGAATACTGTCAGAGGGGAGGAGGTTGGGGGACTAGGGGAAAAGTGAAGGGATTAAGCAAAGAAAAGACCTATAGACACAGACAACAGTTTGGTGATTATCAGAGAGAGAGGGGTGTGTGTAGAAGAGGGTTTAGGAAGGATAAATTGTGATTGAAGGAGACCTGACTTGGGTCGGGGGGAGGGCGGTGAGACACATAATTCAACATACAGATGATGTATTACCGAAATGTATACCTGAAAGCTACATGATTTCATTACCAATCTCACCCCAATATATTCAATTTAGAAAAATAGGCCATTGTGGCACATGCTACAACCTGGATGGACCCTGAAGACATGATGCTCAATGAAATAAGCCAGTCACAAAAGGACAAATAGTGTGTCATCCCACTCACATGAGGTCCCTAGAGCCATCAGAGTCATAGAGGTAAGATGGAGGGCACCAGTAATGGGGGAGTGGATGCAGAGTTGCTGTTTAGTGGGGACAGAGCTTCAGTTGGAGAAGATGAGAACAGTGATGGAGCCGATGGTGGTAAGGGCAGCACAACAATATGATTGTTAAGTTGTGTTAAGGACCACTTACCACCACTGGACTGTGCCCTGAAAAATACTTAAAATGGTAAATTTCATTGTGTATATATTACTGTGATAACAATATACCAAAAAAAAAATAAAAATAGAAGGCACTGTCCTGGGTGTGGGAGAATCGGGTAGAGCTGTTTTCTATGGGCTCTACATGGCTGGTTGGGTCACTGTCAATATCCTGGTTGTGAGATTTTAATAAGATATTATTGAGGGAAACCGGGTCAGATTACATGGGCCACCTCTGTCTTATCTCTTATAAATAATGGGAATCTACAATTGTAATTTTAAAAGGTTAAAAAATAAAAGGGGCGACAACCAGATTTGGTTGTCTTGCCCCAGAGAATCTGGTCCAGCAGGTCCCATTGGGGTCAGGGCTGAGTATAAGGAATTGCCCACAGGAACTGGTGGTCAGTGGGATTGAGGGCCACCATCCAGACCAGTCACCTACACAGCTAAGTTCTCATCCCATCATGAAGCTTCCACAGCTTTTAATACAGCTGCTGTGTCTCAGCCACCTCTAATGCGATCACTGGGGGGAACAGCTCCTTCACTGTGCCACCTGGTTTTTAAAGGAGCTTCAAACCTTTTAACCATCTCACAAAACACAACGCAGGTAGTGCAATCCTCCCACAGTGACCCTCTGCTTCATTAAACCACATCCACCAAGTGACAAGGATGGGCCTTTTGTGCCATTCCAGGAACACTGGGCCAGGGTCCTGTCGACAGAGCAGATTCACTTCTCGGTGTCAAGGTTGGGACCAGGGTACAGGGCCCAGGGTGACACTTCCCAAGGACAAGGATGAAGGAAGGCAGCATTGTCGTTGGAAGCACGTGCCTTTTAATCATCTGCAGATCTCAACTGTAGAAAAGATACCTATGCTCTGTTAAAGGTCTGGAAAGATAAATAATTTTTTTCTTTGTACTCAACAGAGTGGTGCTCAAAATTAAGGTAAAAATAATACCCTGTCTTCATATGCTCTCTCCTTCCATAGATGGCTCCAATTTTCCTGTCAACTTGAATGCAAGATGGAAGAAGTAATGCTGGTGGATGAAATCAACACATCCCTATTTTAAGGGGTGAAATGAAGATGAGAGACGGAGTGTCACTCATTAAGGTTTCATACTTTACTCTATGGTCAAGTAGGGAGTTTGTAATTGTCCATCCAAACCTGTATCATTAGGGTAATAATGTAGGGCTGTCATGAAGGCCTTTTCAGTGTCTGTACCCCATAAAATCTTGCTCTTTTTGGTCCATGATGTGGGCCAGGGAGCCACCAATGCTCATCCTCTCCCACAGTGACTGAGGGCTCCAGGGCTCCCCTGGCTTGTGGATTTAGCTGGCAATGAGCACAGCTCAATCGTGTGGAGGTGGGACAGACGAGTGGAGTCAGGATGGACTTGGAGCAGCCACTCATGGCTGTCCTTGCCTCTGGCCAGAGCTGATTCACATGGTGAGAGAGGCTCAGAAATGCAGAACAGCACAAACTCCTTGCTACTTGGCACCCAGGGCAGCACACTCACCCTCTTGTTCCTTTACCTGTGCAGCCAGCCAACTCAGTCACCTTCAGGGAGAACATCCAGAAAGAATAATAAAACAAAAGTACCTCATGCCAATCCACATAGCACTTCAAAGTACTAAGAGTAAAAAACTCACTGTCCATGCATTTCTACAGAAAGGCTACTTTCTGTCCAGACCCATACTCTTGCTCTTTTTTCTTCTTCTCCAAAGAAGAAAACACATCATTCTGGAGCCACCGAGATGGAGCAGACCAATGGCCAGCTGTCCACCCAATGATGACAACCGTGGTCTCAGAGAGAATACTATCTGCAGACTCCAGAGAGAGCAGCAGTGGGCTGAGTGGGGAGCGAACTGAGAACTTGACCAGTGACCAGCACGGTGGTGAGCTGATTTGTCTTGAAGACAGTGAGTCTTAGCACTGCTCTGTGCGCAGGACGGGAATGACTCAGAGAGGACTGGACCAGGGGCCTGTTGGAGCCAGAGTGGCGGCTGCCCTGGACCCTTCCCCCTTCTCTCCTGGCCAGGCCCTGGACTCCAAAGCATTGTGGCGACTCCTGATTATTTTTCTTCTTTTTCTCTTGCCAGTTTTCCCTGATAACCATCCTGTTATATGAAGCTGCCACACAGCTCATGGGTGGAGAGGAGTGTAAGGTTCTGAGAGAACCAGAGCTTCTAGCAGAAGGACCAGGAAGGTGGCTGAAATCCAGGGAGAGAGGAGCTGTGGGTGAGCTGGACCCGCACAGAGCACACCCTGGAGGCCAGCATAGGCTCTGCGCATGCTGATGCTGAGGTCACCCCCAGAGCTGCTGAGACACAAGTGACTCTGAACTTCATATGCTCCACAGCCTTACACAGGGGCCTCTCACCTCTGACACTCCGTGGTGGGAAGACAGACTGTGGAACCCATCCAGCAGGGGCAGCACATCCATCACCAGCCTCATGTGAAGTCTGGAAGGAGAAAGGATCTGCATGTGAATAGGCACAGGGCTCAAGTGCAAGGGGCCAGGGCAGTAGAGCCCCAGCCTGCAGACCCACCACACCCTGCACTTTAGTTCCAAGTACAAGCTCTTTTTTGCAATAGTAACAATTGTAGATTTGACTTTGAAGAAAAAATAACCCAAATTACATTAGAGATTTCAATTTTGGTTTGTCACATCTTCAGTACATGTTAGCTGAACTCACTGTGGTAGTCATTTCACAATGTAGGCAAATCAAACCATCCTTTTGTCTGCCTTCAACTTATACAGTGGTGTATATTGATTATTTCTCAATAAAGCTGGGAAAAATAAACAGTGCCTTCATAAACGGGGAAAAAGTGGTTATAGATGCAGTGGAATGAAAACACCATAACTAAGAGAAAACAAATCAGGATACACACATAACAAATAGTATCATCTTGCCCTGGTGGCGTGCTCACTGGTTGAGCCTTGATCTATGAACCAGGAGGTCATACATGGAGTCCCTGTCAGAGTACGTGGGGCTCCATCCTTAGTAGGGGGCATGTAGGATGCAGGTGATGAATGATTCGTTCTCATCATTCATATTACTACTACCTCTCTCTCTCCCTCTCCTTTCCTCTCTGAAGTCAATACAACATATATTAATATAAATGAATTAATAGTATCACCTCAAAAAGGTATCTAGATATATAAATGTACGAAAGACAAAAGGAAATACTTTGAAATGTTGACAGTGGTTAACCTTGGATAGTGGAAAGAAGTGATTTCCTTTACTTTATACTATTCTTTTTAAAATTCTAATGATCCTATATTATTTTGATAATGAAAAAAATCTTCTAAAACACATTTAAGTAACTTTTTTTGGTGTAAAATGCATTTTGCATCCATGTTCAGTGACCATCCACTTATCTTTGAGAAGCTTAAAAAGTGCTTTGCGTTGTGAAATATCCTTTAAAATGCATTCTTGCACTCCAACAGCTCCTGAATGAGAACACTGGGCTTTGGAGATGCTGGGTCTGCTTGGAAAAAATAATGGGCAGGGGTTGGAGGCACGGTAGGGGATGGGGCGGGTCAGCAACCCTGAAGAGAGGCTCCTAGGTAGGATGCCTCAGGGTCCACAGCTCAGGCTGTATTTGAAGAATTCCTCATTGGAAGGCTGATATCTACAGTAAAGTTTCAGATTTGATAAACTTCAGACATGAGCCACAGTAACTTTTTTAAAAACGGTTTTTGCCGTTCTTATTGCAAATCCATATATATAAAAGGCTAATGTGCTAAGGATTCCACCACCTGACCACTCGCTATGAAGAGCACTGACCACCAGGGGCAGACGTTCAATACTGGAGCTGCTGTGACCTGAACTGGCCCTTTACAGAGGCAGGGCACTGCGCACCCAGAGTCCACAAGCAACACTCCGCTTTTCCCAAGTGGGACACAGGCCCGGCCACGAACCCATGGCACAAAGCCCACAGGCCAGCCCAGCACAGAAATGGTGGCTGTGGGCACCAGGTAATGATGTCACATAGTAATGCCAGGCTTCCTCTCCCTAGCGACTAGCCTCCTTGGAGTTTCTTCACCCACTTGCTTTATAGCCAGGTGCAAACATTTTACACTTTAACCAAATGTCTTTGAAGTGTTTTCATGTGCCTCATCTCATTTGATCCTCACTGAAGTCCCGGAATAGGTAGAGAGGAGACTCGGTAGAATCCTGTTTTCATTTCATTAGCCAGAAAATGAAGATTTAGAATGTTTTAAAAATTGACCCAACTGAAAAGAAGCAAGAAATGGTAGAGCCTGAACATGACTTCAGGTTTTCTCACTGCAGGGAATATAGTCAAACGGGGTTATAGTTAAATATTTCTCCCTTTGTTATCTCTGCATGATGCACAATAATAATCTGCTTTCATTTTGGTATTTATGCTGTTTTGCTGTCAATATCCTGAAAAAGAAATTGGGGCACTTCACCAAGCTGGAAAAAGTTTACCTAATCAGAAAGCAGGTCTAAGTAAGCAAATATCTATATATCTATATCTATAACTATATCTATATCTATATCTATATCTATATCTATATCTATATCTATATCTACATCTATATCTATCTATCTATCTATCTATCTATCTATCTGGCGCCAGTTGCATGTGTTTCCATCTGTCATTGTTGATCGTGAATTTGGTATACACTTCTATTATTGAGAAAGGGCAAATAGTGATCTTACAATATTTCTTCTAATTAATTTCCTTTCAATGTGCACCAATTCATGCACTGGGACTCTAGTAATTAAATAATACTATCAAGACGCCTAAGAGAAACATATGTATACAGAAAAGATTTTTAAAGAATTCAGATCTCCTAAGTCACAGCTCTATGGTTCTAACCTCAACTGGGTCTACAGAGGCTGACAGGAAAAATAGAATGAGCACTTGCCCTGGGTTCTCATTTGATCTCTGCTATTAATAGCTTGTGGTCTTGGGGATTTCACTTACCCTTTCGGGGTCTCCTAGCTGCATCTATAGGATGAGGGTAAAATTAGACCTCTTAAATAAGGTTTCTTCAAAGGCTTCAAAAAATAATTGTAGGTTCTGATTTCTACAATGTTCCTAAATATCTCAGCAATAATAAACTTTTCCTTGTTTTAAACTTTGTGGTACAAAACTTCACAAAAATGTAAACACAGTTTTATAATACTACTCATTTTAAAAATATACAACCTCTATAAACCTTATCCTATAACATTTTGGTAGATACTATTAAACATTTCTTAGTAACTGTACTATAACCCAAATTAGTAAATTTAGCATTATCTTTTTAAAACATCAATTGCATATTCTTTGTATTGGTGTGAAAAGGCTCAGAAAATACAGATGTGTTGAGCACCATATGTCACTTTTATTAAAATTCAACAAGTAACTTCCCAGGTATGGAAAACTTCAGGTGAAGCCAATTTTGGGGGTGTAAAAATCAACTCCTGTAAACATCAAATTAAAATGTGGCTGTATTTTCTGCCTTAAAAATTAAAAAAACATAAGAATTGTTATTTAACTCACTCAAATGGTTTGTGAAGCTGAAATACTTCCATGTAGGGTCTGCCCCAACCTGACATTAGTTTAGTGCAAGGACTGAGAGCCACATGTCACCTATTCTCCCCAGTGAGGAAGGGAGCTGTGTGTGAATCATTCCTACCACTAAGCCCCTCGGACAGCCAGCTGCTAGGCAGCAAGGAAACCAGCCTCAGCTCACAGGTGGGAGAAGTGCTGCCATCTCTCTCAGAATACTTCCAAATTCATCCTGAGAAGGACAGGCCCTACCAGCCAAGACCCAGTCAGGCCACTGCTGGGCTCTAAGTAAAGACTGACAATTGTCTCTACCTCTTATTTCTTCTGAGACCAAACCAACCAACCTCCCACCCACCCACCCAACCACCCACCCAACCAACCAACCACAATTTAATCATAATCCTTGCACTGAAGCCACTGCTAAATAAACACCAAGTTGTATATGGGCTCACGTGGTGACTACCCTCCTAGACACATATTCCTAGGCCTGGAATAAGCTCTGCCCATGCCCATTCCCTTCCCTCAGCTCGATTCTCCAACCTCCCCTGCTCACACCCCCCCACACATACACCCTATTTGACCAGGTAGTTAACTTTCTGGGGACTACAGATCCGTCTTGTCCCCTGGCTTGAGACACAAGCCCCAGAGAAGCAGGACCCCTCACTTCCTGGCTTAATAGACAGGGGGCCCTGCTGGGGTCTGGCGGGAACTCTGTCCCCAGCTGCCTCCTGTCAGCTCAGCAGCCAACACTCCTCCAGGTCCAGGGAGCACATGCAACCTGCCCCACAATGACAGGGGACCAGCCCCGCACAGGGAAGGAGCCCACACGGGGGCTACTGGTCTCTCACTGGGGCTCTTGGTCCCAGGTGGCGACTTGATGGAGCCTCTCCACTCTCCTGGTTTCTCCCAGGAACCAGGGGCTGGCCAAGTCCCACCCTTTGGGAAAGTGACTCCTTGGCTGCCCCCACAGAGCAAGGCCCAGGGGAACCCCAATCCTCCAAGCGTTTTAAATACCTGACAAGCCCAAGTTCACCCTTGGAATGAGCCCTTCCCGACCACAACAGCCACTACCCCATGGGACACTCCAAGTCCCAGCACCTGGGACAGCCATGGGAAAACTATGGCCCGCGGGCTGGATTTGGCCCTTTCGAAATAATAAAACTAAAAAAAAAAAAAAAAAAGACCGCACCCTATTATTTAATGATGTTTACTTTGAATTTACATTAGTTCACACAAACACTCTATCCATGCTTATCTTACAGCCTGCCAAGAACCCATTGTGGCCCTCAAGTCAAAAAGTTTACCCATGCCTCTTCTAGAGACAACTTCCTTTCCAGCTCACTTGAGTGGAGAAGGTCAGGAGACCAGGATGTCTCTCTGTTGCTTCCCGTTCTTCCGACACTCTGCGAAGAAGAAAGTCCAGGGCAAGAGATGTTTCTGTTGCTGGGGAAACAGGCGCAAGCGCCACCACTGATACCCCTCGCCCTCTGGCACGAGGCACACACAGGTAACCAAGGGCAGGCCCTTTCAGCTCACACTTGTGCGCCAACTGGGGGTCATACCTGGGGAGCCCACACCTCTTACCCCTCATCCCAGGTGTGTGTGTGTGTGTGTGTGTGTGTGTGTGTGTGTCCGGGATGGTGAGGTGAAGAAAGCGGGGGATGAGGGATGCTCAACCTGGGCTAAGGAGCAGGTTGGTAAGTGTCAGAAGCCTGGAGGGTGTTGGAGGGTGTGTCATGTTCACTGCCCAGGTCATGGCTCACAGGAAGGGAAGCCGAGTGCTGGGGTCAGAGCTCTGCTACCCACTTATTAAATCGCAGGGGTGCTCAAGGGGTCATCAACTTCACTCCCTGCCTGGAGGTCTTTGCAGATGCCCCTCTCTGCCTGATCTGGGGAGCAGAATGGGTGGTGGGCATCTTCCCCACTGGTAATGCCCGGGCCCCTCATGCCTCCTGGCCCGGTAGCGGGCTCTGTCTTTGCAGAGCTCCAACAAGGGCACGTCGAGGAGCTGGCTGACAGGTTCACTTATGCCCTCAACGGGTACAAAGGACAAGTGCGTCAGGACAGGAAAACCATCCAGTGCCAAACTG
Organism: Myotis nattereri; assembly: GCF_964212035.1. NCBI lineage: Eukaryota > Metazoa > Chordata > Mammalia > Chiroptera > Vespertilionidae > Myotis > Myotis nattereri. Next base: position 16,580,892 of record NC_138085.1, read on the forward strand.
AGGTGAGAGCTGGCCCACACCTAGGACTCTGAGGTGACTGGGGTGGGACCAGAAGTCAGACTCAAATCTGGGGCCTCAAGTTCTCACAGGCCCACTCCCAAAGTGATCTGCACCTTCAATCCTCCCGACCAGCTCCCTGGTAGGGGAGAAAAGCAGTCTTTCTTCCTGTGCTTCTTGGGATCAGAGAGAAAGCATCTGTTGCTCTCTTTGCCTCATGCTCCTTTCAACTGATGAAATCCCTGCCCAAAGTATCCTGTGGACCAGCCCCAGCCCGACTGTCCTTGCAGACCTTCTCCAAGCTATACACATCATCCCACTTGATAGTGCTGTGTATTGAAAAAAAAGGGGAGGGGGAAGCGGGGGTGGGGGTTAGGGGTGTAGGAAGGGATAAAGGCCTTGAATACTTTTCTCTGCAACCTATCACCTCACAGAGGACGACAAACCATTGCAGTGCGGCCAGCTCAGGAGCTGTGGCCTGACCCAACTCCATATCATCCCAACAAGGACAGAGTTTTCCTCAGTCATTCAGGCTTTCACTGTGGCTACACCTTGACACAAATCAATTGTTGCAAGCTCAGCAGGGCTGCCAGAAACATCCTCACTGTCCTCATAGGCTAGGTCTGCCATGACACAGGACCACAGATTGGGTGGAAGGTTCCTGATGCCTCCTGGCTCAGTACCCACTCTGTCTTTGCAGAGCTCCAAGGAGGACATCATTGAGGTGCTGGCCCATGGACCCGACTACACCACCTACGGGGTCAGGGTGCAGGTGCATCAGGCTGACGACACAGACCAGTGCCTGTCTGAGGTGAGAGCTGGCCTCGAGGGTCTCTACACCCAAAACCCCAACACAACCTGGCAGTGCCCAGAACCCACACTCCAATCTGGGGACTCCACAGATACCCTCCCAGGACTCTCCCTAGTGTCCCACTGCCCCAAGACAAAGAAATGAGGACCCCCCGCCCCCGTCCAGCTACATGGGACGGTAAAGACAAGCTCCTCACATATTTGTAGCAATATCAGAGAGAGAAATGTCGTGTGAACTGTGTCCTGTCCCTCATCTTGCCATGGCCACGGTACCAGCTTTCCCAGGGGGAATCACCCCCACGTCTCCACGCTGGCCTTCTGCAGAGCCCAACGGTTCCTGGACGAGCTTCTATCTCGGTGAGCATACACTCGTGACTCTGCCCACTGCTAGCTGTGAGGCATGAAAATGTCACCACATCTTCCCGAGTCTCAGGATGCTCCTCTGAAAAGTGGGTTGCTGGGGGGGGGGGGAACCTCATAGCACTGCTGTGGGGACAAGCCATGGCAGGTCTCACCTTCTCCCTGGCTCTGCAGACAGGGTAGCTGGATGTGCGGCAGTTGTTGTTGGCAATTCTTTCACTCTGTCCCACGGAAAGAACTCTGACACACCCATCAGCGGCCTGTGGCATCAGAGGTTGGAAAAGCACATGCAAAGCAACCTGTTAAGCAGTGTGAGATTTCACCTAGCCGGTCCTGGTCCTTGGTGTAACCACACTGGGGATTTCTGGGGAGAGCAGGGGCCCAGGCCCACTCAGATGTATGGCATGCTCCTGGTTGGAGTTTCTTTACTCGACAATGTGCACGCACTTTTGGAGACACTTAGCCTGACTCAAGGAATGAAGCAGACACAATCCCTGGGCCTCAGTTCTGGGCATTGGGTCCAGCAGTCACGCTCACCATCATTTGCAGCTCGTGTCCACCATCCACCAGGGCTGATGCCATCAGAGTGATTTTTCCATCTGGATGCACACCTGTTTAGAATGACCGGGCTGACACATCACAGGACCAAGTCATAAAGTGAGTGGTCTCCGGGTCCAGAAGGAGGGCCCTCAGAGTCAGCATCGTGGGGACTGTGGTGGGTGGGGGATGGAGAGTGCCTGGCAGAACCCTAATCTTATACATCATCTGATTCCCAAGAAAGGCCTGGGCTCTGGAGTCTTCTATTCCAGGAGGATAGGAGTCAAAGACGACAGTGGGTGGGGTCCCGGGCCTTGTAGACCCAGAGGGGACGCTGTGCTGATTGGTCCCTCACAGTCCCCTCCCCCCCACAGACCCACCCCGCTCTGCCTGCCCCTCTCCATATCCATCTCCCCTGACCACAGTGGCCAGGCTCAGAACAGGCCTGTGGTGAGCAGGGTGCTCACAAGCCTGTCTCAGTCCTCAGTCCAGATGCCCAGGGCCTGGAGGGTGGGGGTGGGCAGTGCACTGGACCTTTAGGTGAGCTGCCAGTGGGAAGAAGAGTCTCACACAGACTCCGTGTTAAACCTGCTGGATCCCACAACTGCTACAACCATGACAGCCACACAAGGGCCGGGGTTACCATGGTGCTCTCCCATGGGTGGTCATGGGAGACCTGCACAGAAGCTCAGATCTAAACAAGTGTACCATGGGAGGGCAGACTGGAAGGAAAGAGCAGGACTCAGAATCTGCTGCCCACCTGCCTCTCCCCAGGGCCTTTGCTGCGATGGTGGGGACCTGGCTGGACCACGTCCAGGGTTTGGGGCAGCCCCTTCCTTCCGCCTGCTTCAAGGTAGAGCAGGCCTTGGTGCCCGTCAATTCCCCTGCCCAAACCTGGTGGGCCACACCCAAAATCTATGGTTGGCGCTGCAGCACCTTGAGCCCACCGAGGCAACTCAACAAGGTGAGGCGGAATGATCATCTGGGCAGATCATCGGGGGAGGGCAGGCTCATGGGCTGGAGTTCCCTTAAAGGCGGTGGCATCTTTCCTGTCTGCACTAAGTCACAGGAAAGCCAGGAGTGTGAGTCAATGTGTCTCTTTCTCCTGCTCCAGGTCCACGCCCAGAGCTCCAGAGCTCTCCGGAGGCAGAGGAAGGGCCTGCTCAGGGGCCAGAGCCTGGTCCAACGAGAGGCCCTGCCCTGGCCAGGCCTGGCTCGAGGCAGTACCTGAAGCCATTATGGAGCCAGCTACTGGCTGCGCTGGAAGCCTTCCCTCATGCTGTCAGAAGAGTTCTAGGCGATTATCTTAAATAATTCAGAGGAATACATCCCAACTGTACATTTATAATAGTAAATAAGGATAATTTCTAAAAGTACCTACCTATTTATGTAGACTATTTCCCATTAAGTTAAATACTCCTTTTGAATAAATAAGGTTGTTTATTAAAAACACGTGTAGACCATGTCTTCTCACGTACATATACATAATTCCATACACACACACACACACACACACACACACGTACACACACACACGTACACATATATGCTGACATGGAAGGTGCTCACTGTATAATACAGTTTTAAAATAAGTTTTGAAACATTTAATTTCCTCTGATAACTACGTATACACTGATAAAATGGGGAAATAAAATCTGGAAATATATACACCAGAATGTTCACACTGGTGAACTGTCAGCAGTGAAACTACCAGAAGTGACAGTTTCTTCTCATTTTGCTTCATGTATAGGTTCTGGTTGACACAAGGATCATACCTCCAATATATAGACATAGACAGTAGAGAGAGAAAGGGAGAGGCAGAGAACACAGATGAGAGGTGCACCAGCCGCCTCGTGCCCACCCCGACATGGAACTGACCGCAAAACCCTGCCACATGCCCTCCCTGGGAACTGATCCGGAAACCTTTCAGTGCAAGGGGAGATGCCCATCCAATGAGCCCCATCAGCCGGGGCTAGACTCAGTATATATTTTTAAAAAATACACTTTGATTGATTTCAGGGAGGGAGAAAGGGCGAGACAGGAACGTAAACCATGAGAGAGAAGCATGGATCGGTTTCCTCCTTCACGACCCCTATCGGTGATCCAGGCTGCAACCGGGCCTGTGCCCTGACCCGGAATCAAACCAACTGTGCACTCCTGCCTGCTTCACAGGCGGACGCTCGACCACCGTGCAGCACTGGCCAGACTCAATCATATCTTTCTAAACTTTCCCAAGTGCCAATTTGTATCTTGAAATGGTCTCAGGAAAGGAAAAATTACTTAATGGGGGGCATTCTACTTCCCTCGCTGTTTAGATGCATTTGCTATTTGGCCAGAAACAACCAGTAGACTAGCTCTCAACCATACTTAAAATCACTAGGGATAGCAAGAGCATTGCTTTGGTTGCAACAGGAGTAACTCAAAACAACTCCCTCCACTAAACACTTCCTGAATCATTTCCCTTCCTCCATGAGCCCAGAATTTAACTCACCAGTCAAACTCAGCTTAGGGAGAGGAAATGGTTCCACTGGAACAGGACGGTATGGAAACAAGGTACACAGCCCTGGTTCTACCCGAGGGGCCATAGTTCACTGACACCACCACCACGGGAACAATCTATAATTAAAATGAAAACCACCATGTCAGAAAATTCTAAGCAGAAAAGGACAAAGGAATGCCACTGGTGAGTATTTCAAAAGGAGGCACGCTGTGCAAGAGGGATCCATTCAGTGCTGTGGCCCACTCATCCAAAGCTCATCGTTCTCATGTGAGCAGTACTCTTGCTCTGAGGGGAGACACATTTCCTTTCTTTCATTTCATATTTGCTTTCAAGGAAAACCAGCTAGCTGGTCAATACACCAAGCCAACACTCCTCAGGTATCCAACAGGAGAAACCTAAATGTCTCAGTGAATTTTAAGTTTTACTAAATTTGAATTAAAAAAAGTTTCATTTTAAATTGATATGTGGCTGCCCGACTGGCGTGGCTCAGTGCTTGATCGTGGACCCCGGAACCAAGAGATCCCCGTTTCATTCCCAGTCAGGGCCCATACTGGGGTTGCGCGCTAGGGGCTATGAGACGGATGATGCTCTCTCATCATTGATGTTTCTCTCTCCCCTTCCCCAGCCTCCTCACCGCCCCCACCTCCACCCCCCTGCTCTCTCTGTTCCCCTTCCCTTCCTCTCTCTGAGATCAATGAAAACATATATGTTTAACCAGTTCTATGTGGATAATATGGACCCTATGAGACAGTGTACTTCAAAACACTAGGCAACTGTTGTGAAACAGTCATCGCTGAATCTCGGGACACCTGTCCTCCACAAGTCCACACAGAAGAAATGTACGGGGCCCTCAGTGATCACAGTAGAAACAGGAAGCTCTCCATCTGACACGTCCCCACTGCCCTTCCCCTCACCACCTCCTCCTGGGCTGAGGCACCTCCTTCGGGAGCACTTTGACACTAAACTGCCCCATGTCCCTTGCAATTTGGCCCGTTCTGCCCAAGGGTTCACGCAAGAGTCTCATAGTTGATTTCTGAGACACTATGTTCCTCCCTGATATAAAGCACAACAGCGAGGAGAGGATTTTTTTCCTCTCGTTGATGCTGGGAGCTTACCCTGACATCACTGAGCAGCTGAATTCAATATTGGATCCACCTACCTGTGGACTTGTTCTTTTGTGAGAAAGACAAGTCCCTACTGTTAGCTGCATCACTATTCTGCTGCTTATAATTCTCAGCTTCCACACTGAATGAGATCCTTAAAACTCCTGAGGGTGGACAAGGTTGTAGCATTTCATGGTATTGCAAAACAACAACAACACCAAACACGAAAACAAAAACAAAAAACAATGGGAGCAGAGAGCAAGACAGGGGAAAGATGGGAGATGCCGGAAAGTACACCAGCCTTCCACCGACTCCAGAGGGAGACGTCGGGATACAGGGCATGGCACAGCTCTAAGCTGGGCTGGCAGAGTGTGATGCCAATGAGGATCTCAAAGTGTGACCACAGAAAAGGGGTGAGGGAGAGACAAGACTGCAATAGGAGCTAAGGTCGGATCATGGTCGGCCTGGACGGACACGCTAAGTATTTGGGACTCATTTCTAAAGGCCATAGGAGACCACTGGCAGTTTTCAGAAGAGACATGATCATATTGACATTTTCAAAAGATCCTTCGGTCTGCCCGTAGAGAATGCTTAGGGACCTGGCGATACTAGAGGTTGACAGGTCACAGAGCACACATGGGATCAGGAGGCCCCGAAGTCAATGGGGCTTAGTACTCTTGCTGCTAACCTTGATGGCTTCACACTAGAATCGTTGTATCAGGAATGTCAAGGTGGAAATCTATCCCACTCAAGGCACTTGACAGCTTATGTCTAGAAGTTACAATAAAGTAGCACGATATGCCGTATCTTTTCTCAGATCAAAACACTCTCAGAACAAAGTGGAGAACATACCAAAACCAAGACTTGCTAAAGTGGTAAGGAAAAGGGTGTGGACTCAGCTTCCAGACAGAACAACAGGTCAGTGGCACAGACAGAGACACGCACACACACACAGAATGCGAGAGAGAGGCTGAGAGGAAGGAAGGGACCTCAAGAACGAGAGTACAAGACAAGTGACAGGACCTGACACCCCATCAGCTGGCCTGTACTTGATGTTGTTTAGAAGCGAGTTTATAACATAGAGTCCAAACATAATCGAAATACAAGCAAATGTCACCATACTGTTCACAAAACCTTTAATGACACAGTTGCTTACCTTGATCAAGTGTGCATACTTCTTCAGTTGTTCTGAAAAGCATTGTGTAATCTTTGCAGTAATGATCTAAGTAAAACTCCATTTTTAAGTCCCTACAACAACAAGAACATATAAAATACAAATAACTAGGAAGGTATTCCAATATTTACCCCCAACAGTTAGCAATCATCAATAGAACTTTCCCATTTAAAAACACTTATGAGAAAAAAGATAATCAAATCCAGAGCCCCTTTATTCTATTTCTGGACTTTCCTGTGCCCAGTATTGTAAGTGCAACCTCAACTACTTTTGCTAGACAGATGTTGTGCAGGTGAAACTACTGTAAAAACACTGTGATCTCGGTTCTCTTCCATTACCTATTGGCTGTTGATCTTGAACAAACCATCTCTAGAGCCTCAATATTTTCTTCCAGAAAATGGGGAAATACCAGTTAATTCACTGTGAAGTTTTAAAACTAAATAAAATATGTAAAAAATACCAGAGCCCATGATTAGGGTTGGAAATCATTTCATTATAAAACAGTTTTCACGATAGTAATGATTTGTCCTAAGAGAAATAAAAAAAAAAATTAAAAGTGCCATGTCTCAGAATACAACTTCTTTATCTCAAGGAAGATCACAAAAATTAGAAAACGTTCTGTAATATTAACTCAGATGTTGGTATTTTTATTCCATTCAATTTTATTTATTATCAACGGTCACAATACCCAAGTGTGTGACCTTTAGAATTCAGTGTTAAACAGAGTGCTGGCCAGGCTGTGAGAGTGCAGTGTTAGCACCATTTAAACGTAGATCCACCAGGAACCTGACAGACACCGAAGGCAACAGCACAAGTGCAGCAGAGAGCCCACAGCGAACCAAGCGTCAGGGTCTTGGAAACACACTGACAGGTTTTCTCATCACTAATGGGGGTCATGGTTCCCTGGCCTGGTTGACAATTTATGTAGCTAAACTGCAGTTCTCTGAACTGTAAGCACTACTAGAATGTAGGTATTGTTACAGCATAGCAGGTATTGTTATAGACCTTCCACCACAGTGCAGGCAGTCAGCCTGTCAACATGAAATGCTCTTCGGGTCACCCCCAGTGTTTACCATGTTTCCTGACTTCCTACTGATCTTAGGACAAAGATGACTCACAAGCCCTTACATAGCCAGTATCTTCAAACAATTCTAGGTTTTGCAAACAATGCTCTGGGTTCTTAAGGCCAACGTCTGAGTCACCTGAGCACTCCTGGAAGTTTTCACTCTACACACAGTATTTACCTTGCCAACTGAACAAGGGGCGTCAACAAGTGAATGAATTCCTTCTCCCATCAGAGTATTCCATTTAGGCTCCTCAGAGACCCAGTGAAGTAGGAAAAAGATTGCAGGTATGTGAGAGAAGTGTAGAAGAATCCAGACTAAGATTCTGTGACAAGTCTTCATCCTTCATCTGAGAAACTTTCCAAAAGATTCAGACATAAAGATCTGTTCAAAAGGTGAGACTCAACCTTCTGGTGGTGGTCTGAATTCAGTAAATAATCCCAATCCCGAGAAGAAGAAACAGATATTGATTTTTTAAATCATGCCTCCTTGTAATTAGGGGGGTGGGAGTGATCAAGGAGGGGTCGATGAGGGGAGAAGGAGACATATGTAATACTTTAAACCAGTGTTAAACTCAACCTTCCTAATGCCGCGACCCTTTAATATAGTTCCTCATGTTATGTTGACCCCCACTTTCACTGTTACAAATTAAATATAATTAAAGCATAGTGATTAATCCCAAAAACAATATGTAATTATATATGTGTTTTCCCATGGTATTAGGCGACCCCTGTGAAAGGGTCATTCGACCCCTAAAGGGCTCACGACCCACAGGTTGAGAACCGCTGCTTTAAACAATAAAAAAATTCAATTAAAGCAATTCAAGTTCCATTTTCATATTCAGTTGATCTAAGAATATGAAAAAAAAATCACAATGCTGGCCCAGCAGGTGTGGCTCAGTGGTTGAGCATCAATCCATGAACCAAGAGGTCATGGTTCAATTCCTGACCAGGGCACATGCCCAGGTTTCTGGTTTTATTCCCAGGAGGGAGTGTGCAGGAGGCAGCCAACTGATGATTCTCTCTCATCAAGGATATTTCTATCTCTCTCCCTCTCCCTTCCTGTCCCTGAAATCAATTAAAACATTTTAAAAATTAAGTAATCACAATGCTGGAAAATGAAAGGAATATCAAAACACCTAAATGACTTTAGTGATCTTCTAAATCCTCTGTTGTCATTTCCAGTCTCCAAAGCACTTTCTCCACGAGATTTGAGGCTCTTTGTTGTCATTTCCACAGTCTCCACAGCACCTTCTACGGAAAGAGATGTGGACTCTTCCTTTAATGAATAATATAAAAATGCTTAGACAAAACCACCATTATTCATTTTGTTTTGAACAACAAAAAAAGAGGTATACATTTGGAATCAAAAAGTTCAATAAAATTCCAAAAAGAAACTTATTGTAGGCTTTTTCAGACTTACCCTGTGATATGATAAATGCCTAAAATTAAAACAAAATGCTTATCTAAGAATTGCATCTAAATAATAGCCTATTAACAAATCATATCTAAATAAGAATTGTGGTGAGCTAGAAGGGGACAATAAAAAAGGGGGGACATATATAATACTTTCAAAAGGAAAGATTTTAAAAATAAATAAATAAATAATAATGACATATAGCTATATACTACCTTCTCACCAGCTCAACACATGCACCATGGGAACTAAAAAAGGTAAAATAAAATTAAACAAATGAATGATAAATATTATAAGATAAAGTATGTGTGTAAATAAATTTTAAGAAAAGAGTAGACAAAAATTTAAAAATCAACTAGCTAGAAGCCTTGCCACAAAAGTGACCTCAAACCGTGGCTCAACCTGTATTGACCTTATGTCCTTTATAAAACTAAAGATTACCAGAAGAGCTATTCATAACCTACAGGTTTCTTAATGATCTTATCATTCTTAGACAGTCAGAAAAATATCTTTAGAAAAACTAAACTTTCCCTTTCATCTTGCAAAACATAAACTAGGAAATGCCATTCAACTTTCACTAGCATGCCTAACAATCACTTACTTGAAATTATTTAATGGTATTTTATGGGTTTTTTAATTGTGGTTAAATATACATAATGTAAAATTTACCATTTTAACCATTTCGTGGTGTACAAATTCAGTACCATTAAATACATTCATTCATAAAGTTGTGTAACCTCAATGCTATCCATTTCCAGAACTTTTCCATTATCCCAAACAGAAACTGCCAATTCAACAACTCCCCCTTTCTCCCTCCCTCAGCTTCTATTATATTTTCTGTCCTTATGAATTTACCTATTCAAAGCAAAGTACCCCATGAAGGTGGAATTATACAGTATTTATGTTATGTTGGGTATAACATCCTCAAGGTTCATCCATGTGGTAGCACATCTCAGAATTTCCTTCATTTTAAAGGCTAAATATTTCATTGTAGGCATATACCACATATTGTATATCCAGTCATCTCTCCATACACACTGGGGTTGTTTCCAATTTCAACTATTGTGAATAATGCTGCTATGAACACTGGTGTTCGACTGAGTCCCCACTTTCAAATCTTTTCCTTTTATTTCAACATTTTTTTTTATTAAGGAATTACATATGTCATTATCCCCCCATTGCCCCGACCCTACTCCCATTCATGACCTCACTCCCCTGGGTCTGTGTCCATTGGTTATGCTTATATGCATGTATACAAGTCCTTTGGTTGACCTCGATCCCTTACTCCCACCCTCCCCTACCTTCCCTCTGAGGTTTGAGCATCTGATCGATGCTTTTGTCTTTTGTGTATATATAATCAAAAGGGGGATTGTTGGATCATATGGTGATTCTAGGTTTAACTCCCCCCCCCCCCTAATTTATCTTGAAATTTATTGTTGAAATTATTATAGATGTCCCTTTCTATCCCCCATTCATCCCCTCCACCCTGCCTAGGTTTAATATTTTGAGAAACAGCAAATGGTTTCCCACAGTGGCATTTTTTACTTTTCCACCAGTAATCACAGGGTTCCAGTTTCAACATCCTCACTTATTTTTTTCATTGTTTAAGAAATCAGTCATCTCAGTAGGTATGACATGGTATCGCACTGTGGTTTTGATTTGCATTTGCCTAATGATTAAACATGCTGAGCACTGTTTCATGTGCTCATTGGCCATTTACATATCTTTAGAGAAATGTCCGTTCAAGCCCTCTGTCCAGTTTTAAATTGAATTGTCTGATCTGTGGTTGTTGAATTTAGGAAAAACCGGCATGTACCTATTATTGACTCAGCTTCCTTTTATGAAATCCCATCCTCCCAGTCTCTAAAAGCAGATAGTATTTTATTTTATTTTTATTTTTTAAATCTATATTGTTGAAAGTATTACATAGGTCCTCCTTTCCCCGCATTAATCTCTTCCGGGCCACTCCCATCCCCACCCCAATAGTATTTTCATACTCTCCCTTACTCCTGATGTCTCAGGACTTACACATTCCCTCAGCTCTGTCTCTCATTTCTGTCTTCTCTCTTCAGAGCCAATCTTTTTCCCCTGAACTATCATAGAACAGTATCCTTGACAACAGTCTCTCTACTCTCCAGCCAATCCTACACATCCTACACATTGCCACCAAAGTCCTATCTTCTCAAAATACAGAACTGAAGATGTACTTTCCATTTTAACATCCTTGACAGGCTCCTTCTGTGTACAGTTTAAATTTCAAGTTCCCAGGTACAAACAAGGCCCTTCAGTTTGGATCCACTCAGCACCTGCAAGCATCTCTCCACACCCAAACCTTGTGTACATCCATTCTGAACTTAAAAACATCATGTTTTTCCATAAATAGTTTGGCTGATTCGCTCTGCCTAGAATGCCCTTCTTTTACCAACTTCCAGTTCAATCAGCAACTTCTTTGAGAAATCCTTCCTTCAGAGCCAGTCCCCTGACTCTCACCACACTGTGGACACACAGGTATTATGTGGCATTTTAATTCATCTGCATACAGCATTTTAGTTATCTGTTTATTTGTTTAACTAAATCTGAGTCACATACACCTGGTATTGATTCCTAACCAAAATATAAAATATCTTCCCGCATATAGTAAGAAGACTAAAGAACAATATGTTTTCCAGACCAAAAGGACTGAAATTAAAAATCTTATCGTTCTATTTACAAGCAGTCTTAAGATAACGGAGACAAAAGAGACAATTCATCTAACTGCACATCCATGGAATCTAGTAAACATGCAATCATCCTTTGGAGAATTTAAGATGGAAACATAGAAGCAAAGAATGAGTTTGAGCCCGGCTAGCATGGCTCTGTGGTTAAGCATCGACCAATGAACCAGGAGGTCACAGTTTGATTCCAGGTCAGGGCATATGTTTGAGTTGCAGCCTCGATCCCCGGGAGGCAGCCAATCAATGATTCTCTCTCATCATTGATGTTTCTATCTCTCTCTCCCTCTCCCTTCCTCTCTGGAAAATAAAAATACATATTAAAAAAAAACCCTTGTTGGATATCATCATGCCACTTTCACAACTACACTAACCATATGGTTACGGGGGGGCAGGGGGGGCGGAAATATCATCAAAATGGTCACTGGGGCCCTTGCTGGTTTGGCTCAGTGGATAGAGCATTAGCCTGTAGACTGAAGGGTCCCAGGTTCGATTCCAGTCAAGGGCACATGCCCAGGTTCCGGGATCAATCCCCAGTAGGGGGCGTGCAGGAGGCAGCCGATCAATGATTCTCTCTCATCATTGATGTTTCTATCTTTCTATCTCTCTCCCTTCCTCTCTGAAATCAATAAAAATATATTTTTAAAAAAATGGTCACTGGCTTCAACACTCCTGGACAGAAATGCTTTTACACATGCCCTCAAGTTTAGGAATAATTCAGTTTATCGTTCCCAGTATATTGTTAGAAGGGTACAATGTTCATCAGGAAACAGTTAATGGGGGAAAACACAAAAAAGCAATGTCCAGGTACCAAGATTGCAGTGCTTACCACTAAGGAATTTAACATTAGTCAAAAAGTCTTGAAATCTCTTGTCAATAGCCCAATAATTAATTCAACTGCTATAGATATATTCTCCCCCACCCGAAAACTTTTTATTCTAAAAATATTCAGTAAGAAAAGTTGAAATAATACAGTGAACACCTGTTTCATCTAAATCTAACAGTTGTTAAGGCCTAGCCGGTTTGGGCCAGTGGATAGAGCATCGGCCTGCGGACTGGTCCTGGGTTTGATTCCAGTCCAGGTCACATACCCAGGTTGCGGGCTCAGTCCCCAGTAGTGGGCATGCAGGAGGCAGCCGATCAATGATTCTCTTCTTACCATTGATGTTACTGATGTTTCTCTCTCTCTCTCTCCCTCTCCCTTCCTCCCTAAAATCAATAAAAAATGTTTTAAAAATAAACAAATAAATCTAACAGTGGTTACCAATATGCCATATCTGCTTATGTGCATGTGAGGGATTTGACTGGGGGATGATGACTACCTGAAAATCCCCCACATCATGACTTCATCATGCATTTCCCCAAAATAAATATTCTCTCCTATACACCACAAAACCATCATCTTGCCTAAGAAAAAATTTTTCTAACATCACCTAATATTCAGTCCATTTGCAACTTTTTCAAATTTTCCCCAAAATGTTTTTTTAAGACAATTTTCTAGAACCAGGACTCAATCAAAGTTCATTCAAAATGGTGCAAAATATATTGCATTTGGTGATGTCCTTTAGTCTCTTTTAACCTACAATAGGCCCCACCTTTTTCCCCCTCCATGCCTCTTTTTTTTTTTTTTTTTGCTTTCTACTACTGTTCTTTTTTTTATTAATTAAACCTTTATTGTTCAGATTATTACTTTTGTTCCTCTTTTTTCCCAACATAACTCCCCTCTACCCTGTTCCCACCCCACCCACTTCCCTCACTCCCCATCCACTGTCCTCATCCAGAGGTGTGCGATTTTTGTCCAGTCTCTTCCCAAATCCCCCTCACCCCTTTGCCCCCCAAGAATAGCCAGTCCACTCCCTTTCTATGCCCCTGATTCTATTATAATCACCAGTTCATTCTGGTCATCAGATTAGTCACTTGATTTTCAGATTCACTTGTTGATAGATGTGTATTTGGTGTTCAAAATTTGTATCTTTACCTTTTTCTTCTTCTTCCTCTTCTTAAAGGATACCTTTCAGCATTTCATATAATACTGGTTTGGTGGTGATGAACTCCTTTAGCTTTTCCTTATCTGTGAAGCTCTTTATCTGACCTTCAATTCTGAATGATAGCTTTGCTGGATAAAGTAATCTTGGTTGTAGGTTCTTGGCATTCATCACTTTGAATATTTCTTGCCACTCCCTTCTGGCCTGCAAAGTTTCTGTTGAGAAATCAGCTGACAGTCGTATGGGCACTCCCTTGTAGGTAACTGACTGTCTTTCTCTTGCCGCTTTTAAGATTCTCTCTTTGTATTTTATTCTTGGCATTTTAATTGTGATGTGTCTTGGTGTGGTCCTCTTTGGATTCCTTTTGTTTGGGCTTCTCTGCGCTTCCTGGACTTGTAAGTCTATTTCTTTCACCAGGTAGAGGAAGTTTTCTGTCATTATTTCTTCAAATAGGTTTTCAATATCTTGTTCTCTCTCTTCTTCTGGCACCCCTATAATTCGGATGTTGGTACGCTTGAAGGTGTCCCAGAGGCTCCTTACACTATCTTCGTATTTTTGGATTCTTTTTTCATTTTGCTTTTCTGGTTGGATGTTTTTTGCTTCTTCATATTTCAAATCGTGGACTTGATTCTTGCAATCAAGGCTAGAGAGTCTGCTGTTGGGAGTCTGTATAATATTCTTTATTTCAGTCAGTGTATGCTTAATTTCTAGTTGGTCCTTTATCACAACCTCGAGGGTCTCATTAGATTTCTTATAGATCTCATTAAGTTTATCGGCAGTTTCTAGAAAATTCTTGAAAAACCTTAAAAGTGTGGTTTTGAACTCTATATCCAGTAGTTTGCTTTCCTCCATTTCTGTCATTTGTGTCCTTCTTCTTTGTCTCCGCATTTTTATGCTTCCCTGTGTTGATAAAGTGGTTTTCTGTGCTGAGTGTCCACTAGGGCCCAGTGGTTCAGCCTCCCCAATTACCTGAGGAGGAGACTCCTGGTGCACCCCCTTGTGGTCTTTGTGCACACTCTTGTTGTAGTTAAGCCTTGATTGTTGCAGTTATCACTGGGAGGAATTGACCTCCAGGCCAATTGGCTGTGAGTATCAGCTGTGTCTGCAGTGGGAGAACTTCTGTGCTGGACACACTCCTCTGGGGCAAGACTTGCTTCAATGGGGCTTTGGTGCTCACTGAGTCTGCCCCCTGAGTGTGTCCTTTATGGTTCCACGGAGCTGCAAACTGGATGGTTCCACTCTTACCTCTGGGTTTCCTGGCTCCTGGATCTCTAGGGAGGTGCTAATCTAGCCTTTGCCTGATGCTATACAGCAAAATCTTCCCTGCAGGGCTTAGGCGGGGCGGGTCCCACGGGATCAACAGGGTGGGGCTAGCAGTTATGGCTGCTCTCAGTCCAGCCCTCAGAGGCTCTGCTTCTCAATGTCCTGGTAATCGCTGCAAGCACCTCGGAGAGAAAGCTGCCCTCGAGTTCTGACCTATGCCAGACAGTCCCGCTTCTCCCGTATGAGTCTGGGTCCCTAGAGACTTGCCTGGAACCGGAGCTCAGAGCCTGAGACTACCTCCTGATTGAAAACGACAACCATGCCCTCAGCCGCCAGCCCGCTCCGCATGCACCTCCGCACCATAGTATTTTACTGCCATACTGCGTCTCCTCTGAGTCTCGGTATGCTTTTCTCTTTCCTTCTCCCTTCTAGTTGTACAATTTCCACTCAGCCAACCTTCCTGTGGTTCTGGATGGTGTCCATTCCGTCTTTTAGTTGTATTTTTGAAGTGGTTGTTCGAGGCAGTAAACTCCAGTGTTTACCTATGCTGCCATCTTGGTTTCTCTCCATGACTAACTCTTTAAGGAGACCAGAATGTAGACTATCCCATATTCTGGATTTGTCTAATTGTATCTCATAGTGGTTTTTTCTTTAAGTCTTTATGATAGAAAATTTCAAATATATACAAAGGAAACAGAGTAACATAATAAATCTCCAACAGCCAGCTTCAATAATTCTCAATTTCTGGTGGTTCTTGTTTCATCTATACCTCCACCCATTCCTCATCTCATTTTACAAACTGATCCTCTAGGCCCCATACTTCCTATAACTGGAAGTTAGGTCTACATATTCATATCAAATATTTGGGGGAAGAAAACTGAGTAGATGACATCATGTCTCCATGCCACATTACAGCTGTAGGTATAAAAGAGTCCTCTGTCCCCTATCAGTGATGGTAACCCACCAGGTTGTGGAGGTGGAGAACAACATGCAGCTTCAAAGTAGAGATGCATTTATTTCTTCACTTTGGGTGACACCTTGGTGCCATGCTAACACCTTTCACGCAATGGCATTACTATCCCATTTACAATCCTTGTCTGAATCAGAGGTTACACTGGAGTAAGAGGTTACACAGAATAGCGATTTTCAAATTCTACCAGTCCTTCTATATTTATTAGCTGGAATTCTACTTTAAATAAGGGTTTTCCTTTATTAACTGGAGATGAACTGCAAGGCTTCCTAAAAAGGCAGAGCAAATGCTTAATTCTGTCCCTTTAATTGCTAATTTTTATTTGTTTCTATTCTTTTTTTTATAATCAGTTAGAAATACATGTAGTTTACATATAAATAAATATACATATAAATTTATATATAAATTTATGAAATATAAATACATATATAAATATATTTTCATTGACTTCAGAAAGGAAGAGATAGATAGAAACATCAATGATGAGAAACTTTCATTAGCTGCCTCCTGCATGCCCCCTACTGGGGATCAAGCCAGCAACCCAAGCATGTGCAATGACAGCAAATTAGATTTTTTTTTCCTTTCCCGTACTCTCTATTTTCACTATGAACTTGATTTTTATTTATTCAACACTTTGCAACCAAATATAATCATGTGCTAATATATTCTTATACCCTTAAATTTAAGTCATGAATTTTCTCGGCAATAACTAATTAAATTACTCAAGTGTTTAAACATTACCATGAAATTGACAAAGAACAGTGCAAAAAAATGATGATATAGAAAATAACTGAAATGTTTATTTCCCTACCATTATCTTCACTACATGTTAAAACATATATCTAGCTACTGAGATCATTATATATTGTTTTTATTATTTCTGTTAAAATTAGGATAAAAGCATTGTTTAAAAAAAAAACCACTAAATAATCAATCAAATACTAAAATTCAAATCAACTCACCTGTTGAACAGGACTATCAACGGTAAAGGCCTTGTAAAGAGCCAATGCCTGGCTTTTACTCCCTTTGCTCCAGATCACCATATTTCCAGCCACATAGAGTTCCTCGTCATAATCCATTTCTCCAATTTCATTTCTGCCTCTCCTTAACTGCCAGCTTTCCTAAAAAATTTACATATGTAAGACATGTTTAAGCAGTTTTTATTTCTTTTGCAACATTATGGAGCAAGATTTATTAATTAAAATTGAACCGCAATTCAGATACAAGTCTCCTGCTCTGTCTGTGGAGTAAGGCTCAGTCCAAGCCCAACTCTTAGGTTTGGTGCCACCGATTAACAGAGGAGGGGGTGTGGGTGTATGTATCATACTGTATCTTACAGGATTTCAAAAATGGGAATTTACCTCAAGAATTCTCTATATTAAGTATTTTATTATTACGTTACCATTTTATGCTGCCAAAAACATAAATAAACAAAAATTAGACCTTACCTATATATCCAAAAATTAAACCAACATTCTTGGGAGACTAAAGACATATGAAGCATATGGGGGGTGAAGCAGAGGGGGCAGTGAAGTGCACATGGGACACTGGGGGAGCTTACCAACCATGCAGACTTCCCTGCTTCACAACTGCATATACATTCACTTTCCTGCCCTTGTGCCAACCATCAGAATGAACAGGGCAGAGAAAGGTTTGGATTCCTAACTACAGACTTCCGCTCCTGGAAATTTTGGTATCCCAAAAGGGATACAGAAATGGAATTAAGATGAGAATGACTGACTGTTTAACATGCACTTACTTCTCATTCCCCTATTTAAAAACTAGTACTGTATCTACTTATGTGGCATTTCCTTTCTCCTCTAGAAATATGTAAGTTTTGGGCAGCAGGGACCATTGCTAACTCGACTATCTAACCATCAAATAACATGAAATCTGGTCCCACGTACTAAATGAAGAAAAAGAGATTTAAATGGACCATAATCATAGTGACTCTCATTATAAATCCCTGAGTTATATGTCTAAACAGCCATGACACTGTAATACAATTAAGGTCATTATTTTTAGCTTTCATGAAAATTACCAAATCTTAACCAATACCCTAGAAGTAGCATCATACTCATTTCTCAGTTGCATCTGGGTAGCCTTAAATTACAAGTAGATCGAATCTCTCTACATTTCAAAAGCAAACTGAGAAACTTGGTAAAACCTTCTGTTTTTCGTGGATTGTAACCTCCTGCAGGGATCCCACCAAGCCAGCAGCACCATCAGACGACCACAACTCAGAGGCTGGCTGCAGCTGCCGAAGCTGAAGGTTCAAAGCATTAGGGTGCTGTCTGCAGTGGTCTCGACGGAAAGGAACAAATTCCTGCAAATCCCCAGCTGCAATCATTGTTGCCCTTTCTTCAGAGAAGTTCAACATGGCTTTCAGATATCAATATTATTTCTGTATGAATTCAAACACATTCTGGCCAGCTGCTGGGATCAAAACGAGAAGAAAATTATCAGAAGTTTACAGAAGAGCCATGAATCCTTAGATGAGTGTCATACAATCCTATCACATTGTAGGTGTACAAGTAATCATAACATCAAAGAGCATTCCAGATCTGATTCTTTCAGGGAATTAGTTACCATTTCATAGTTACCTCACACTATCAGTACATAATTAACATTACAGCTACATGTTAGCTGCTGACAAAATCAACTGTAGGAAATCACTGGGCTGAGAGATAAGCACTGATGTCTGACAATATTGATCCTACATTTCCTACTACTACTCACTAATTTCTCCACATTTCACATTTAAGGATTTAGACAAGTTTTACTTTATAGTAAATGGCTCTCAACATTTAAGGGCATTTCTGTTCAAATGCTGGAACAACATTTAAAAAGCACACCTGACAGATGACTGGCATATTGAAATGAAACAAACAAAAACAACATATCATTTCTAATGCATCAAAAGTTGAACCACTTGGTGCTTTAAGAAACTAGTAAATGTCATCATTAATTTTGAGGCTCAATCCACCTAAACATATAATTGCAAGCAATTCCAATTTCTGGTGCTAACCCAAAAGACCAAGGCATGAATAAAATTACTGGCAATGGAACAGTCGTGCTTGTTTGCAAACTTAACAGTTCAGCTTATTACTACAAAGAAGTGGATGAGCTGTGGGTGGTAAGAGCCCTCACCCCTTACTTCCAGAACATTTCTATGAACAGTAACTAACAGCCAGTCAAATTCGGCCACTGTAGAAGGTGGATGACAGTTCTGCCTCAGACAACTCTTATATGTAAAACGGTTTTGTGGCATAGCGGTTAAGCTGCAATCCTCAAATACAGGAATCAAAACAAACATTCATGTCAGCACTAGACAACCTTTAAAAACAGTGTTTGAAATGGCTTTCACATCACAAACAGTTTAATTTGACTTCGTTTCTCCTCTGAGATCTTTTTGGCACCAGCAGCTTTCTTGGCTGAAATATCTAAGCCTGTGGTTCCCATGCAGCTCCTCTAGGGTTGCAGTTATGTTTTCTGTGAATTAAGTGTTATTCCTGAGAGAACGGTTATGTCACATTCATGACACTTTTTCCTCCTTCTGATAAGTCAGTTTTGAGAACAGTTTAACTTGGGCCATGACTGAGATAGTGCCTGTGGGAGCCTCATCAGGGTACGCCAGATGTTCAAGGCCAATCTGAGCAGGAGAATCCTAACTGGGATGTTCAAGGCCAATCTAAGCAAGGACACAGAGATTGTACTGTACACACTGGGCAGGAGTACCTTACTATAACCCAAATACTGATGTCACTGTTGGGCAGGAAGCCTTTGTGTCTAAGTTAGTACAAACGTGTTCCTAACCAGCCGGTGGGTGGCTGCTTGGTATGGCTCCTGTTTGCTACTGTATTAGCAAGGGCTGCTTGGCGCAGCCACTGTGTGAAGCTACTTTGAAGAACTGTTTTGTCTGATGGCTCCTTGTTAGCAATGGCTACATGGCCTGCAAAAGAGACTCTCCTGCCCTAACCGGTTTGGCTCAGTGGATAGAGAACAGCCTGCGGACTGAAGGGTCCCAGTCCAGGGCATGTACCTTGGTTGCAGGCACATCCCCAGTAGGGAGTGTACAGGAGGCAGCTGATCTATGTTTCTCTCTCATGATGTTTCTAACTATCCCTCTCCCTTCCTCTACGTAAAAAAAAATGAAAATATTTTTTTAAAAAGACTCTCCTATATGCCTCTGTCTCTCATGTCCTCTTTGTCTACTGCCCGGCGTTCACGTGGGTACAGCCCCTGGCAGAGGACTGTGCACCCCACAGTGCCTTATAAAACTTACACCAAACACCACAAAATCCAGCCGGCCTTCCTATGTTCTAGTCAACAGGTTATCCAACATATTAACTCTGAGAGGAAGCCACAGAATCGGTAATTAAAGGATCGCCTGCACAGAACAATGACCACTTTGTGCTGATTAGTATATTTAGATCTTTGCAGCCCCAACTGTGTGTGCGGTTCCCCGGGCCCTATAACAGCTCCGCATGGAACTGATGCGCTCCCAGGGAGACTGCGGCCTGGCTTCCTGGGAACAGGGACCTGCCAAGAGCACCCGAGGCGGCTGGGGGGGAGGGGGGGACCCGAAGGCACAGGAGGCACCGGAGCCGGGTCTGGGCAGAAGGGCCGCGTCCGGGGCCTCAGGGTCAGCGAGACCCGCGGGCTGAGCCGGGGCCTCAGCAGCACCAGCCGCCTGGCGGCCCGCTCTGAGCTTCGGCCGCGGGGACACCGCGCTCAGCTGGGAAGGAGGCCTGGGAGGCGCGGGGAGGGGCGGCGCGGAGCCCAGGCCACGCCGCCCGGGGCGGTCGGGTGCGGGGTCAGGGACACACGGCGACCAGCAGTGCCGCCGGCCGGGACTCGCCTGAGTCACTCGGGACGTGCGAGGCGCGGGAGCCCGGCTGCGCCCCCGGGGCCACAGCAGAGTCGGTCACGGGGACTCCGCCGCCGCTGAGCGTTTCCTCCCCCTCCGCCCCCCGCTCCCGGGAACCGGCGAGCAGCAGCCCAGGACCGCGGGCGTCAGCTCCCGCTCTAAAAGCAAACGACGGACTCCGCTGAATTTCCCGTCCTGCTTCGCGCGGGGCCCGGGGGCGGGGCCTTGAAGCACCGGGTCTCGCGGGAGGTGCCGCAGCCCGCGGTCCGGCTCTGCTCGCCTCGGGGGAGGATGCTGGGTCCGCCCGCCGGTACCGCCTTGTCCCCGGCGCCGAGTGGAGCCCGGAAGCAGGACCCGGTCAGCTGGAGGCTGAGCTGTGACTGGACCGTCCTGGCCTCTCCATCTGCGCCGAGTCCTGTCACTAGGAGCCTGAGATGCCTCCACCCGGAGCTGCCGCACTTCCAGGCCGGTTCTGCTCGCTCCCCGGTGGGACTGGGGCGGTGAGGGGCGCGCTGATTTCCCCTCTGCCAGTGCTCCTTCACCCTGTAGGGCCAGACCCTGTGAAAAGTGCAGGAAAGACACGGAGGTCCTCACAGAAACATGGCATGCCATTTCTGAGCTTCACAGACACACCCCCAGGTGACGCCTAGACCTGGATGAAGCATCCCTGGAGACCGGATACTGAAGGGAGTGGCCTTCCACTGAGGCAGCCTTGACCATTCAAATGCCTCTGCTGACCCAGCACCCAGGCCTGGCGTCCTGACCAAAGGCGCTGCGGGAGCTGGGGTGACGCTAGGCTGTGAACAGGCTGAGCAGGAGCGGAAACTTTGGTCCTGGCCATGTGGCCTGTGAGGGGCGGCCCTGGGAGGGGAGGGCTCTCCGAGAACCCTCCTGCCCTCACTAAGTCCTCTCCATCGTTCCTCTCTTCTCTGTAGGACACTCCCAGGTGCCCGATGACCTGCCAAGGTACCTGCTCAGAAACACCTTCATCTCCTGACCCCCGGGGGCCAGGCAGGCGCACCTGCCAGTAGCAAAGGGAGGATGCCCTCCAGCTCTGTGCCCGCAGAAGGACTGTCAGCCCCTGCGGGGGAAGCTGCTGAAGGCGGGGCGGTATGTGAAGCCCAACTTGAGACCTGCTGAGCCCGAGGCCCACCCAGTGCGCCCTGAGGCAGCCCTGCCTCCTCAGAGCCTTTCTCTGGGCAGAGCCAGGCCACCCCATTCCCCCCTTTCCCCCCCACCTCCCACACAGCTGCCCGCTGGTGCCTGTCCCTAAATAGGGCAGTCAGCCTAGCCTCAGCCCAGCTGCTTGGGACCTCAGGCCACAGGCCGGCAAACAGGAGTCACCTGAAGGCGGGGGTTCTGAGGACTCGAGGGCAGAAACAGCCAGCCACACCCTCTGCCCCAGCTCCTTCACCGCCAGGGTCCCCAGTGCCAACCACTGGACAGGAGGCGCTTCTCACTGGCTCCCCCAAAGGAGGAGAGGCTGGCTCCCCTGCAGCCTCCTCCACGGCCCCGCCATGGCCACGGGAGGTGGCGGCCACAGCAGCTCCAGCCCCAGCACCACACAGTGACTGCAGCCCCGGCTGCCAGGACGAGGCCTCAGCCCCGGACGTTCAGGGCACGTGGCCACCGTGGCCCCTGTCCTGGCAGTGTCAGCTTCTCAGAGCCCGACGGGTCCAGGGCAGGACCACAGGGAGGGGCTCCCTGCCAAGAGCCCACGCAAGTCACCCGACGTGGCTCCCACGCCAACGGGCCCCTGAGAACGTCAGTCATGGGAACAACTTAGAGAGCAGGCGGGTGTCGCCACAGCTGCGTGGGACCAGCAGGTGGAGCTCAGAAGATGAGCGTGGCCGTGGGTGACTGGTCTTTTGGACCCGCAGCCCCTGAGCCTTCAAACTCCTGACGCCCCTTCTGACCACCAGGGCCCCCTCTCCCATCGGCTGGAGGGGCCGGGAGCGACTTTGGAATGAAGAAGTGTTCCCGCCGCTGCTCCCATCTTTCGGTGAGTGACAAGGCTCTGCCGGACCCTAGGGTCACACTCCCACGATGGCTGCACACGTCTGACCCTTCAGAAACTGGTCTCTTTGAACAAATCCACGTTGGCCCGGGGATGCTCACAGTGCAGTCACAAACACACTCCCTGAGGCAGATGCTGTGCCCCTTACAACATGTGTCAGCAACCTGACCTCCATGAAAGCGTCCATGTGTGTGCTGCTGTGGGTGAGCAGGTACATGAAGGCACGCTCTCAGGGCTGGGCCCTGTGGTCCGGACTTGACTCCATCTCCAGAAGCCTGGGGCTCCCAGGAGAAGCCCAGACTGGCCTGACGACCAAGAACTCGCGGCCCTGGGTGGACCTTGGAGTCGGGCTCACTGATACGCCAGAGCATTGCCGAGCCAGGCCTGGGCCCCACACTCCTGAGCCCGGGGCCCGAGGCCTTCCAGGCAGGTGGCCTCAGGCTGTGCCTCTCTCCAGCTGGCTCCTGGGCCCCGGACCTGCCCCCGGGTTCACTTTTCTACCATCATGGGCTCTGCCCCGCCTGGCGCAGAGAAGCCCTGCCCGCCCCTCCCAGCAGAGGCCACAGTGTGCAGAGGGGAGCGTGTGCGAGAGGCGGGTACAGCCTGGTCGCTAACGTGGCTGTAGCCCCCGGTGTCCACCATCGAGGATGACACTTTGAGTCTTTGTTTCTGAGTCACTCCCCGGGATAGAAACCCAATTTACTATATTCCATACCCGTGTAGGCACTCATGGAATATATGTGTTTTGAGGTGTCCCCCAAATGGATGTACCACAGGCTGGCTGTCCACCAAATGTACACACACTTTAACAGCTGAGAACTCAATTTTCCCTCCTTTTCAGGGTTAGCGGATTTGATGTAATGGGTGAAGCCAGACTCAGCTTGGAACCAAGAAGATGTATCCTCTGGACTTTGTGATGGGGACACATCCAGGATGAAGTGTCTGGTCCCGAACGGGCCCCAGTCCAGGCATCCAGGGCCGCTGTGGACAGAGGATGCGCAGAAACACGGAACGCAGTGATTCTCGGTGTTTGCGGTTCCATTGCTTCAGCAGCAGCAGCGCCTGGACCACAACTGACGCAGCCATGGAGCCGCACACATCAAGAATCGTTCCTTCGGTTAGGTGTTTGTACGCATATCTCTCAATAACTGCCCTTGATTCCTCGACTGCTGGGTGTTGCGTCCCCTCAACTTTAATTTTTCTGTGTCCCCATAAAAAGTCCTGTGGAGACATGCTCTTCGTTCAAATCTTACCGTCTTCACTGATTTCTTCAAATCTGTTCAAACTGAAAAGAAGTGAAAATTAAGTGCGTTATCAGCTCTTAATGTGTCTACATTTTGGGGGGATACTACATGTACATTCAATGCAGAGAATTTTCCATCACTTGTCTGACCTCTTTGTACCTGTTTTGGGGGACAGCCTGTATTTACATTCAATGGGGACTCATTGTCCATTAGAAGCCTGACCTCTCTTTACCTTTTTGGGGGACAGCCCATATTTACATTCAATGGGGACTCATTGTCCATCAGCAGCCCAACCTCTCTTTACCTTTTTGGGGGACAGCCCATATTTACATCCAATGGGGACTCATTTTCCATCAGCAGCCCTACCTCTTTTTACCTTTTGGGGGGGACAGGCTATATTGACATCAGCTGGCATCAATCTTTCTCTTTAGGAGTCACACCTCTAGTGTGTATATGGCCAGTTTCCTGACACATGGTTTCCGGTTTCCTAAGGTGCTCTCCTGGGATGGGCTTGGCCTGGGGACCGGGGCTCTATAAAGAGGTTTTCCTTTGGCCTTAATGTGCTGACAAAGAACTGGGTGTGCAAATGTGTTCTGTCTCCGAGTGCTGTGACCTGTACTGATTAGCCATTGATTCTGGAATACAAAGATGGGTTTGTAATAAAATGAGTTGGAGTAGAATTGAGTCCTGGATTTCCTCACCGCTCATCACTGGCAGCGATGCCCGAGCTCCGGGCTCCCCGTGTATCCTCTTCCCAGGCCTTGGTGTATTTTAAGTCCCTCTAAGTGGAATCCCATTTTGATTTGGGATTTCTATCACAGCAGGAGCTCAGCTTAAAATGATCCTTGGGGCCGAAACCGGTTTGGCTCAGTGGATAGAGCGTCGGCCTGCGGACTGAAAGGTCCCAGGTTCGATTCCGGTCAAGGGCATATACCTGGGTTGCGGGCACATCCCCAGTGGGAGATGTGCAGGAGGCAGCTGATCGATGTTTCTCTCTCATCGATGTTTCTGACTCTCTATCTCTCTCCCTTCTTCTCTGTAAAAAATCAATAAAATATATTAAAAAAAAAAATGATCCTTGGGTTTTCCAAGGCCACTCAACTAGGAAGAGGCCGAGGAGGGAGGAGGACGACAGGTGAAGATCCCCCCTGACCTGACCTCATGGCAGCCTGTCCAGCTGCCGCCTGCGTGTCCCTCCTCCCTCACCAGCCTCTTCTGTAAGGTGCTTCCTGTGGCCTCCTTTCCCCTTCTTTCCGAGGCCCTGCCCCTGGGGGAGCCGCCCCCTCTGCGAGCTGCCCTCCCCAAAGATGGGAGCCAAACTGAGCGGGTGGACCCCTGCAGGCCGCCTCCCCTCCGCCACTGGCTGTTGCAGGGTCTGAACCTGACCGGTTACCCCTGGGAGCTCTCAGCCTCTGTCCCCTGATTCTCTCCCCTCTGGGACAGCTCTTCAGGGCGCATACTGGCCGGTCCCTGGGTCCCCCCTCATCCTTTCCACAAACACTCATTGAAGCTCCCTGTGTGCTTGCTCCCCGGTTCCACCATGGAGGCAGCCCCCTCCCTGCCCCTCTGCAAGGCTGAGCCACCTGCTCCCCAGCACTGACTGCTCCTGAGCTTCAGGCCTGAGGTCGCTGCCTTAGACCCCCTGCCCAGGCTGCAGGCTTCTCCACTGTCCCTGACTCCTCTGGGCTCCCTGCTTAACCAAGGCCACCAGCTGTCAATCACAGAAGCCAAAACCTGGGGTGCGGGCTGGACCCCTCCTCTCTCCACTTCCCACAGGTGTTCGCTCTCCTGAACCTGGGTGTGGAATGGATCTGGAATGTGCCCGCCCTTCTTAGCTGACTGTTCTCATCCCAGGTCCCCCTGACAGCCCTGTCCCTGGGTCTTGGCAGGGCCTGGCCAACTGGTCTGCCTGCCTCCCACAACTTCTCAGCCCCTGACACCTCTGGCATCCACCCCGCTGACCTACCTTTGTGAACCTCCCTCCCTCAGCTTCCACACTAGCTACACCCATCCTTCTGCGGACTATGTGTTCCATGTGACTCACCGCGGGGTGTACCCCACCCGCTCTCATCCCCCTCCAGCCCCAGACAAGCTGGTCGTACCTACAGCTTTCACTGCCATCTTCCCAGAAGACTCCCAGCACCGCTAGGCCAGGCCTCTCCTGGGAACCGCCTGATCTGTTCCCAGCTTGTAGGTCCCAAAGACACCTCCACCCCACAATGCTCAGCACACCGTTCACGCTCCTCCCCCACCAAAGCCTCTCTGCTCCTCCTCTCATCCCCTCTGTCCCCTTGCCCCAGACCATGCTGGGCATCGCCCTCCCTTCCCCGTGTCCTAT
Organism: Myotis nattereri; assembly: GCF_964212035.1. Taxonomy (NCBI): domain Eukaryota; kingdom Metazoa; phylum Chordata; class Mammalia; order Chiroptera; family Vespertilionidae; genus Myotis; species Myotis nattereri. The sequence continues at coordinate 16,607,251 of NC_138085.1, forward strand.
CCCTCACTCCCCCAGTTGCTCCCAACTCTGACTTCTCACTCACATACCACCCAACCCAGGGGGTGGTCCTCCCAGGGTTGTGCCATGGGGTCCTATGGCTGAGGGAGCACCCAAACGAGGCCCTCCTGAGCTCCAGGACCCCACCTCTCTGCACTGGCTGGGAGCTGTGTGCTCTGGGGGGTGGTAAACATCCACGTGACTGCTCAGGGCTGAGGTCTGCCTGCAGAGAGGGCGGGGTCACCTGTGGCACCAGAGGGGCTCCCCCTGGGGAGAGCAGGAAAGTGAGAAAATGGGAAAAGGTCAGACACACCTCGGGAAAGAAGCATCCAGCCACATGTTTATCAACCAACCAGAGGAAGAGGAGGGAGTGTGTTTATATGTCCACACACATACACAAACACAGACACACATAGAGACACACACACATAAACACACACACACACACACACACACACACGAGAATATAAACATGTAGATACACAGCCCATTGACTCCCTTCGAAAGCTCTTCTTGATTTTTGCCAAACAGGTGAATTTATAGCTACCCTATGCTTGCCCTCAACTGACGGATGAGTGTCATTCCAATGAGAATGTTGGGTGATGCTTGCTGTTATGTAAGCAAGTAAGACAAACTGGAGGTGCCTATGAGATGCTCACTCTTTTGTTCATGATGTGAGTGACTACTCAGTCAGGTAGTGCTTTTCTGAATGCCAGCCCAGTCCCTCAATTCTTATAATGTGTTGACACTGCAAGGCCTACAGAGGTCTTTTTAAAAACCAGAGAGACGATTTACGTGTCATAATATTCACCCAGGGCACACTTTCAGGTTTAATCTTCACTATTAACATTTTCTGCATCACTTTCTCAAGTCTAGAGACCACAGGCACAGAAGAAAACAAATCAAGTCGCGATTTGGTAACACTGGCCAATTCCTAGGGTGCAAATATTTTCACCAGAGGTGATTTCAGGCTGCTGACATGGTGTCCCGACCACGAACCTGGGGATAGATGTATGGTCCACCCTGCTCTATAATATCACCTCCACCCAGGTACGATAGGTCTGAATAACCCCAAGAGTATGGGTAACAGGGAAAAAATTCCAAGTAACCAGTTTTGGATTTTTGTGTTTTTTTAAATATATTTTTATTGATTTCAGAAAGGAAGGGAGAGAGAGTGAGAGAAAAGAGAAACATCAATGATGAGAAAATCATATATTGGCTGCCTCCTGTACACCCCCCACTGGGGATCAAGCCTGCAATCCAGGCATGTGCCCTTGACTGGGAATTGAACCGTGACCTCCTGTTTCATTGGTTTCTGCTCACCACTGAGCCACGCCAACAAGGCCAAGGGGCAAGTTTTGAGTATTTATAACCTTTCTTTCTTATTATGTTTTTATTGATTTTAGAAAGAGGATTAGGGAGAGAAAGAGAGAGAGAGAGACATTGACCAGTTGCCTCTGCCAACACCCCTACCATGGACTGAACATGCAACCTGGGCCTGAACCCTGACTGGGAATGGAATCGGTGACCTTTGGGAGCACAGGACAATCAATGCCCAACCACCTGAGCGACACCGGCCAGGGTTACCACCTTTGCTTTTAATATAATTTATTGAATCCCAAGTTCATATGAGTTAATTGTTAGCCATGTCTGTGTGTATCACGTGGCCTCTGAAGCCCCTGGACACACCCATGGGCTCTCAGCAGCAGCACAGGCTGCTGCAGCTCAGCCAGGGCCACTGCCTGGTAGGGTGGGCTGAATGGCAGGGGCCTGCGAGGGTGAGAGTGAGCCCTCTGCCAGCGCGTGCACCGAAGAGGACCCGCAGGAGGAGCGGCAGGACCATGGTCACAAGGATGGGAGAAGAGACTGGGCGGCTCCCAGGGTCTGCCCGAATGTTCTCCCCAGGCTCAGGGGGGAAAACAGCTGGGTGTGGCTGGGTGGCTGGCTGGAGGGAGCTGAAGAAGAGGGTTGGGTGACCTTGCAGCCTAGGGTCCCCCGTATCCCTTCCCTTCTCACAGGGTCTCTCTATGCTGACCTTCCACCTACCAGATGGGCACAGATGAAAACCCAGGAAGGAGTCAATGATGGAGGGGGTGTGGCGAACAGGCGCTCACTCTCCATTTGAGTGTGAGCTGGCACAGGAGCAGCTTGGACATTTGCACTTACCTTTTCATTAAAATAGATTCATGCATTTTCCCTAAGCTAGTTCTAGGATGACAGCCTAGGAAACACTGCATGTCCTGCAAACACACACATACCCACTCTCTCTCTCTCTCCCTCCCTCTCTCTCTCTCGTGCACACATGCGTGCACACCAGCACCCTGTCCCAAGCTCTCACCTGTCAGCCTCCGTGTCATTCTTGAACTGTCTTATGTTTGCGACCAGGCCTTTCACCAGGAGCAGAGAAACAGAACTTCCTGTCCACCATCTGCCCTGAGTGCCTGCGGAGGGCGCTGGCATTCATTCACTGAGCAGCTCCTCTGTGCCAGAGCCCTTGTCAGCACTCCTTGGGAATAAATGGATTCACTTCATTTGGTTCCTGTGAAAGGGGGCGACTGACTCCCTCTTCCCAATTAGCACCAGAGAAACCATTGCATGAGAAAGAGTCATGGGCTCCAGGGTGTAAGACAGAAGGGAGACGCTGTAGAGACTTGGGTGGGGGTAGTGAGGGTGCTGAGTACAGGCAGCACTAGAGGAGGTGGGCTCAGACCTAAGAGGAGCTTTGTCACGCCTGCTCTTGAGTCTCCCTCGCACGGCCCTGCACCCTGGTCCTCAGGCCCTCTGGGCAGATATAAACCCAGGTCCACAGGTCAGGGTATAGGATGGGAGGTGCCCAGGGCATCAGGGATGAGCCAGCGCCCCAGGCACCCCTCCTCCTGCTCCTCAGCCCCAGCCTGGAGCCCCTTCCTCTCCTGTGGCTTCTCTCCAGGAGCCCAGGAGGCAGTGACCGGGCAGGTGGGCAGGGACCGGAGCTCTCCACGCTGCCTGTGAGACTCTCAGCCCCGGGGTCAGGGAGAGGGCAAGGCTGGTCCTCCTGGTGCTGCAGGGAAAACCTCTCGCAGCTTCAGGTGGAGCCAGCTGTCCTCGGTTCCCGGGCTGGGAGCCCCATCCGCCCACCCATCTCTGCGTCCAAGTCATATGACCTTCTCTCTGCCAGCGAGTCTCATTTCCCTCCACCAGGACACCTGTCACTCAGTGAGGCCCACCCACCCCAGACCCTGAGACCCCTCTGACCTGGAGTCCACCGGCCAAGGCCGTTCTCAACAAGGCCACGGCCACTCTGTCCCATCCGCATGGACCGGGGGCACAGAACACACCACAGAAGAGGCCCCACACGGCACACGGAGGCACGAGGCCCGGGGTTGAGTGGCAACAGCAAGCTGAGTAGAAATTTCCCGTCAATTCTGGCCAATAGGCGCCCAGGCCAAGGGCACATTCCCTGTGGGCATGGTCTCCAAGTCCCTACGCCCACGTGTGCCTACGTGATGCCTGCGAGCAGCAGGGCCCCTCCATGGCGGGGCAGGAGGAGGCGTCTGCACTGGGACCTGCAGGGCTTTGCTGTGGGAGCTAGAGCAGCCCCTGCTGCCCCAGCTCAGAGCACAGAGCTCCCCCAGGAGGCACCTGGCTGCTGACACTTCCCTGTGCTGCCGCCTCCCGCCACGAGGTGGCGCACAACGGGCCCTCGCAGGTACCGCCCACTGCGCGGAAGTCCCGCCCCTCCCGGAAGTCAGCCAGGAGCCTGTGGAGCCAACAACTTGGAGGTGTGGGCACTGTCCGACCTGTGTGGCTGCTGGCAGCGCACGGCCAGGGCAGCCAGGAGGCTTCTGCAGGGAAGATGGCGAGTGGGGGCCGCGGGGCCCTGGGGCGCGGGCTGAGGACCGCCCTGCTCAGGCCCCAGGTCCTCTGGGCAGCGACCCCCGCTCTGCCCGCACCAGTGGCTCCAGGAGGGAGGCGCCTTCCTAGTCGGGGTTTGTGTCTGAGGAAGACGCCCCCTCACCGGCCAGGCCACCCTCCTCCCTGCAGAGGGCGCTGGACCCGGCCACGGCCCCGCCCTGTGTGGCCCCGCTCAGGGCTCTGCTCCAGGGCTTCCCGGACCCGCAACCTCCTCAGCCACAGGGTTCGGCTCAGACAGAAGGTCCCGATGGGGAGTGAGAGCCACGGACCCCGACCTCCCGCTGCCGGTCCAGCGTCCACGGAACGCGGCCCAGGTGGTCACTGTGCACTTGGCGCTGCAGCCTTCCCCGCGGCAGGACGGACACCGGCCATGACGCGCTCAGGGACGGCCTTCCGCTCCAAGCCTGTGGCGACAGGGGCGTCCTCGTGGGGCCCAGAGTCTATCCCAGGGTCTGTCCCGAGCCTGTGGGCCGCCCCCGAGCTGCCCTCGGCTCCTGGATCCATCAGACAGCAGGCCTGCAGAGCTGTGTGCACGTCCCCTCGGAATCACTGCAGGTGCTCCAGTAAGTCCAACACATGAATGCTATTGCTCGTTTGAAAGCCTCTACTAAGCTCTATTTTATTTATTTTCATTTTTCATTTCTTTGGCATTTTCTTTCTCTTTTTCTTGAAAAACTATTTAAAATATGTTACATGCCGTAAACAAGATTTCAAGAAAAACAATTTGACCTATAACTAGAGGCCTGGTGCCCAGATTTGTGCACCAGTGGGGTCCCTTGTCCCTCTCACCATCCGGGACCCCTCAGGACATGTCCGAGCCCCGCAGGCCAGAGGAGGGACCCCCACGGGGGCCTCTAGTATGCATAAAAGGTTTTTACTATAAAACCCACAATCCCATCAGGCCTCGCTCTCTCTCGGCCACTGGGGCTTACCGTTGCATCGGTGAGTGTGGTTGGGGAGCCGAACAGGTACGAAATGAAAGACTCTTTGCTTTTGCATCGGACTCGCTGGCTCCTTGCTGGGCCATTTGGGAACCTTGAAATCTGGGCACAACACCCACCATATCGTGTTCACGTGCAGGCTCCGTGAAATTCCGGTAAACTCCCCGATCTAAAAAAATTGTGATTGCATGTCCATGGGTTATTTAATTAACCTGAGTTCCTGCATCGCTGACAGCTCATGTGTCTTTAAACCAGCTGAGAGCTGCAGCTATTCCCGGGAAGCGAGTCATTGAAATGTCCTCTGAACGTGAGCAGTCCCTGCTCCTCTCTGTAAGCCCAGTTACCCTGGGACAGGCTCATGGGGGGATTTGTGTGGCCCATTCTGTCTTTCAAATTTCCTGGGTCATCGTGTTACCAGGTTAGTTGATTTCAAAATCTTCCCACTAAAAGGCACAGAATAAGAAAAAGGAAGTGGCCGTTAACGTCGCAGCCTGGGGGTCACTGTTCCAACGTCACACAGCCAGGAACGCGTGAGAGTCCATTTTTAATCACCAGGCCCAGAACAAAGGACTGTGTGACACACAAAACTGCCAGAGAGTAGAACATTTCCAGGGAAACCGACGCTTCCCAGAGGCGGTGGTATCCTGTTAGATCAACAGGCGCCAATGGCAGGTGCCGGCTTAGGGGGCCCTGGGGTTCATGCCCTCAGCTGAGGTCAGGGTGCCACGAAGCTGCGTGTCCTCTTCTTCTTCCAGCCCTGGGTGGGGGGGGGGGCGGAGGAGCGGAGGGGGGCCTTGCCCACGTCCACAGATGTTCTCTGCAGCATCGGTGGGCTGTGGTGTTATTTTATCCAACCAAACCTGTACAGAGGAAAAGGCCTGAACCAGCAGGTGCTGTGTTCCAGTCAGGGCGTCGTCACCACTCACCGCGTCCACGGGACAGAATAACTGATAACAAACACCATGCAGGCAGGGCTCCCCACGCGGCCCTCACCAAGCTAGGCATTCCGAGTATATTGTCCTTTTCTGTTCTCTGTGTCTCCATTCAGCAGTGAGAAAATTAAAGTTCAGAAACATGGGAGTAATTCTCCCCAGGTCACGCCCTAGTGATGCTATGGGAACCGCAGCCCGCAGCCCCGCCTGCTCTGCGCCCAGTGTGTCTGAGCTCAGCCCCGTCCTTGAAAAGGCCGAACAGCTTATCTCAGGACCAAATGCGCTCTCCTCTATGAGAAGTCTTGGGAAAATCTCTTAAACGCCCTGCAAACAAAGTGTTGTTGTGAATGACGGTGTTTGTGCTCCAGGCCGCCCGTAGGAAGCTTTTCCTTGCAGCACCTAGAGGCTGGCGGCCTCCTGGGCGGCCTGGTGTAATTATCTGCCTCCCTCGTCTTTCTCGGGACTGGCACCCCAAAAGGAGTGGCAGCGCTGGCCCGGATACTTCCCTCTGAGTTCTCTGCGGGCTCCAGAAAGCAGTGGTCAGAGCCCCCATAAGACACTGAGCCCCGGGGAAAACACAGTGCTCCTCCCGGGAGGCTGCCCACGAGTCGGGGAGGGGAGGACTCATGCTCAGGGACAGCCTCTTAGCTGAGGTCCCCTTCCCCAGGGGTGACCTAAGCATGTCTTTTCATTTTACACTGAACTATTTTTTTTTTTAATTTAGGTCAGAGCCGAGGAGGGAGCCAGGGAGAGGTGGGGCTGGGGTGGGGGTTGGGGCGGAGCAGGAGGGGATTCCTGAACTGTTTTTTTGTTTCAGATGCATATTATATCATCTGAATACTATCTGTAATAAGAAAAGTGTAATATGCTCATTAGACCAGACGTCCTTCCCGACAACCTTCCGGACGACCTTCCTGATGAAGCCAGGGCTGTGAAGGAAGCCTGGGTCCCAGGTACCAGAGGGAAGCCAGTGCCCGCAGCCGGGGGAAGGAAGGCCTACTCTTGCACAGATTTTGTGCATTGGGCCTCTAGTTATATATAATAATTTGTAACATCCTAACCTTATTATTTCTATTTTTTATCTTTATGTTAATCCGCACCCGAGGATATTTTGTCCATTGATTTTAGAGAGAATGGAAGGGTAAGGGAAGAGGGAGAGAGAAACATCGATGTGAGAGAGACACAGAAATTGGTTGCCTCCCGGACATGCCCCAACCAGGGCTGGGGATCAGTTCTGTAACCCAGTGTACATGCTCTTGACCCGGAATGGAACCGAGACCCTTCTGTGCTCCGGCCGACGCTCTAACCACTGAGCTACACCCGCCAGGGCACTAGTCCTTTTTAAGTCCACTTACGTTACCCCTGTGCTCACACCTCCAGGCACACATTTGCCGGCTTTAATTTGCATGTGTGTGATGACCATCAGGGTCAATACCCTTAGTAAGTACATTTACCATTTCCGTGACATCTTCTGTGAAAGCCCCAGGGTTCTGGTTTCCGGGGTGCCTTCTGGGCCTCAGGAGAATCAGTCTTGGGATTCTATTGCCACATGGTCCTTGGCCCCTCAGGAGGGTGTCGGTGGAATGAAAGGGACACTGACAGGCATCCCCTGTGGCTACACGTTCTGTGAGCGGCGCCCCGAGTGCCAGAGCGGTCAGTGTCCTAACACCCCAAAGGGCCCGAAGGGGAAGGGCCGGGCGTGCTGGCTGCTCGATCCTCGTGCTCCGGGCCTGATCGCCTTCAAAGTCCACACCCAGGAGATTACACCAACTCCCTCGTCTTCCTGATAAAATACAAAGCCCATTCCTTTGCAGTTCAAGTGACGCTTTTGCTTAGCAAAGCCATTGGAAGGAGACTTCTTCAAGGCATGGACACAGCATTGCGCTGGTGGGACAGTGGCACCCCCAATATCTCACTGTAATCCCAGCTGACGTGGCCGCCTCATCAACTCAGTGTCATTCCCTGGGCAGTTCTGGATGCCATGCTGAGATTCCTGAGGCTGGGAGCCCGGGGAGGCCTGCTTTCTGTTAGTAACAGGGAGGTAAAAGGCAAACATTGTTTGTTTCTATCCTGTGACTTAACGTTTCATTTCCAGACACTCCGTTTAGGGAAGAAAAAAAAGGGTGCCCTGGCCGGTGGCTCAGTGGTTAGAGTGGCGGCCTGCGCCCTGCAGGGTGTCAGGTTCACTTCCCAGGCAAGGACACATCCTGGGGTTGCAGGTTCAATCCCCTGCCCTGGTCGGGTTCCATTTGGGAGGCAACCAATTCCTGTGTCTCTCTCACTGAGGTTCTCTCTCTCTCATCCCGCTCCCTCCTTCCCTTCCACTCTCTAAAAAAAATTCAATGGGAAAAATATCCCTGCGTGAGGATTCTTTTAAAAGGAGGGCGGGGGGAACTAGGCGCACTGCGCGACTGTGAGGCTGGGCCTCTTGTCCGCTCCAAAAGCCTCGCGAGGCTTGGGGCAGCGTTCTTTGTGAGGGCGTCACCAGGCCAGGCGCTGGGGTCCGGGTGCCGGGATGGCATCTGGAGCGGCTCGCTGGCTGGTATTGGCGCCTGTCCGCTACGGGGCTCCCTGGAGAGGACCCAGCTTGGCGAAAGATGGAGCTATCTCCGCTGGACGGGGCGGCTCAGGTCAGAGCCTGGTACCATCAAGGTCAGTCATCCTTACTGGCAGTGGTGCCATTTTGCCCAAACCGGTGAAAGTGAGTGTCTGCCTGGAGGCGGGGCAAAGGTGCCGAGGCCAATCGTAGTGGGAAATGTGTGCGGTCGACTTTGATTGATAGGAGCAATGGCCAATCGAATGGCGGCCTTAGACGGGAAGACGGATCCAAAAGTTTTGCGCAGACAAAGGTGCTGATGCCGGAAGGACTGAGGTTGGGTTCCTTCGGCCTTGCCTCTGAGTCAGGCATCCTGTGACGTTTACAGTGATCATGGGATTCTAAATCTCGTCTCAAGTAAGTTCCTGCTCCCCGAAGGCCGGGCCGCCCGCGTGCAGCTCCTACACACACCGTGTCGCCTCCTCAGCCCCGTGCGTGGCCGCGCAGCACAGTCCAGACACTGCCCAGCATCGGGTTCTGGATGAAGGCGGAGAACACGGAAATTAGAACACCGAGCCAGCATACCCCAGCTGCCCCAAGAGCTGGCGCCTTCAGTGTCCCCTTCCAGAGGGGCAGCACGTGTCCCGGCTCCCCCAGCTCCGGCCTGTGGCAGGGGGAGGCTGGGAGGCCGGGAGGCGTGGCCGGACACAGCTCTCCCATCTCAGGGCTCACAGTGCAACTCGGAGAAAGTGAAGACAAAGTCTGTGGCTGTCCCCCCAACACCCCCCCAAATCATCACATCCCTGGGGTGTGACACACCCAGGAAGGCTGCGAACATCCTGGGCCTCCTGCCCATCCGCCAGGGCTCAGAGGTGGGCACGCCGCCCCCCTTCCACTGCTGCCCCGCCCTGCCCTCCCACCTCCAAGTTCCGGAGGCTCCGGTGGGTGGGGGGATCGTGAGTCTCTGGGACTCACACAAGAACAGACCCAGTTCTTGGCCACGCCACCCCCAAATCCTTTACTCCTGAGCCAAGTTACAGTCCCTTGACTCTCCAGGGGCCCTGGCACCCTGTGTGTGGTGGTGCCACTCGAAGAAAGGGAAGCCAGGAGTGAGGGGGTGTGGAGCCCTGGAGCCTGAGTTTGCAGGCATAAGGGGAGGCAGGCTGCTGTCCCTGGGGGTTCCTCTGCATGTGCCTCCAGGACGGGGCGGGGGGGGGGGGCGGGGGGGGGGGCGGCTCTCTTGGTGGGTTTCATAGAAGGACGTTTGTTTCATTGCAGCATTGTTCCGATTCAAGAGGAATCATCTCTAAGGGGAAAGAACGCTGGAAGGGGAATTGAAACTAGGGAGCAGGGACTGTCTGGGAGGCGGGCGTGACCTTCCCAGAGTAACTCCTGTGTGGACCCTAACTCGGTGGTGCCAGGATGGGGAGCTGATTGTTCTGCACCAAGACCTCTCCACACAGGTAACACTGAAACAGGATGCTTAGCCAGCGACGGGGAGGGCGTGTGCATGCGAGTGAGTGAGTGTGTGTGTGTGTGTGTGTGAGAGAGAGAGTGTGTGTGTTCAGAGTGTGTGTGTGTGTGTGTGCGAGTGCAAGTGAGTGTGTGTGTGTGTGAGAGTGTGTATGTGAGAAAGATGTGTGTGTGAGAGAGTGTGTGTGTTGAGTGTGTGTGCGTGTGTGTGCGAGAGTGTGTGTGCGAGAGTGTGTGTGCGAGTGAGTGTGTGTGTGTGAGCTAGTGAGTGTGTGTGTGTGAGTGAGTGTGTCTGTGTGTGTGTGAGAGTGAGTGTGTACGAGTTTGTGTGTGAGAATGTGAGAGTGTGTGTGTGTGTGTGCGCGAGTGTGTGAGTGTGTGTGTGTTTGAGTGTGTGTGTGAGAGAGAGTGTGTGAGAGTGAGTGTGTGTGTGTGTGAGTGTGTGAGAGTGTGTGTGTGTGTGAGTGTGTGAGAGTGAGTGTGTGTGTGTGTGTGTGTGTGTGTGTGTGTGTGCTGCAACAGAGAGAGAAACAGACCAACACAGGGACTCAGAGGAAGACACACAAAGAGACAGAGCGAGGGGCAGAGAGCGACGAGGAAGGACACACAGACAGAGGTCAGAGACAGAGACACAGAAACCGGGTTTCGGCTAAGCTGCTCGAAGCCCCACCACAACCACAGTGTGCGGACTGAGGTAGTCTGCCCGCCACGCTGCTGTCTCTGTTGGCATTGCTGTCCTTCACCTCAGGGAACGACAAGGGACCTGCCTCCTGATGGGCGTGTGGCGGAGTTGCCCTTGAGTCCCAGGCGGCTTTTCAGGGAGCCATCCGCACGCCCTTGGTCCTGCCGGTGGGTCCGCACGGGTCGCACCAGCTGGGAACCACGGAAGGCCTTGGGCTGCCCACCCCCAAAAACAGCCTCTTGAAGACATCCCACTTAAGCGCCTCCAGCCACAGACAGAAGCATCTGCTGTCTTTTATCCCAGTAACAAACAGCAGCACTGGGCGTGGGGCAGTACGTCAGCTCTCCAAGACCATTTTCCGCTCGGCAGCCACGGTCTCTGACATCGCAAGCGGCACTGGGGTCGAGGTGGACAGAGGGAAGCAGAGAAAACAGAGCGGAGAAGAAACCGAAAAACATATCTTCTCTTCCAGTATTTTCCGTAGTCCACTGCTCCCAGGTACCAGCTGTGTGATTCCAGCAAATTGTTTCAACTTTTCCCCATTAATTTCCTTGGGCAGCACCACCTGGGTGGCTGAGGGTTCAGTGGATCTACTGGACCTGTCCCCTCCTTCCTCTGTCCCTTCAGCCTCTGTCCCCTCCCTCCTCTGTCCCATCAGCCTCTGTCCCCTCCCTCCTCTGTTTCCTCCATCCTCTGTCCCATCAGTCTCTGTTACCTCCCTTCTCTGTCCCACCAACCTCAGTCCCATCAGCCTCTCTTTCATCAGTCTCTGTCCCATCAGCCTCTGTCCCATCAGCCTCTGTCCCCTCCCTCCACTGTCCCTTCAGCCTCTGACCCCTCCCTCCTCTGTCCCATCAGCCTCTGTCCCCTCCCTCCTCTGTCTCCTCCCTCCTCTGTGCTATCAGCCTCTGTCCCCTCTCTCCTCTTTCCCATCTGTACCTGTCCCATCAGCCTCTGTTTCATCAGGCTCTGTACACACCTTTCTCTGTACCATCAGCCTCTGTCCCCTCTCTTCTCTGTGCCATCAACCTCAGTCCCATCAGCCTCTGTCCCCTTCCTCCTCTGTCCCATCAGCATTTCTCCATTCAGTCTTTCTCCTCCCTCCTCTGTCCCTTCATACTCTGTCCCCTCTCTCCTCCTCTGTCCCATCAGCCTCTTTAATCTCCCTCGTCCACTGTACCATCTGCCTCTGTCTCCTCCCTCTTCTGTCCCATCAGCCTCTGTCCCATCAGCTGTGTACCCTCTCTTCCTCTGTCCCATCATCCTCTGTCCACTAACTCCTCTTTCCCATCAGCCGCTATCCCCTACCTCCTTCTCTGTCCTATCAACCTATGTCCCCTCCTCCTCTGTCCAGTCAGCCTTTGTTTCCTCCCTCCTCCTCTGTCCCATCAGCCTCTGTCCTCTCTCTCCAACTCTTTCCCATCTGCCTATGTCCCATCAGCCTCTCTCTCCTCCCCCCTCTTTCCCATCAGCCTCTGTCCACTCCCTCCTCTGTCCCATCAGCCTCTGTAATATCCCTCATCCTCTGTCCCATCAGCCTCTGTTTCATCAGCCTCTGTGCACACCTTTCTCTCCCATCAGCCTCTGTCCCCTTTCTCCTCTGCCCCATCAGCCTCTGTCCCCTCCCTCCTCTGTCCCAACAACCACTGTGTCCTCCCTCCTCTGTCTCTTCATCCTCTCTCACTCCCTCATCCTCTGTCCCATCAGCCTCTGTACCCTACCTTCCTCTGTCCCATCATCCTCTGTCCTATCAACCTCTGTCCCACTGGTTTCTATCCCAACAACCTCAATCCCATCAGGCTCTGTCCCATCAGACTCTTCCCCCTCCTTCCTCAGTCCCATCAGCCTCTGTTTTATCAGGCACTGTCCCTTCAGCCTCCGTCTCCATCCCCTCTGTCCCAGCAACCACAGTCCCCTCCGTCCTATGTCCCTTCAGCCTCTATGCCCTACCTCCTCCTCTGTCTCATCATCCTCTGTCCTACAAACCTCTGTCCCACTGGTTTCTATCCCAACAACCTCAATCCCATCAGGCTCTGACACATTAGCCTCTGTCCCCTCCTTCCTCTGTCCCATCAGCATCTGTTCCATCAGGCACTGTCCCTTTGCCTCCGTCTCCATCACTTCTGTCCCAGCAACCACTGTCCCCTCCGTCCTATGTCCCCTCAGCCTCTATGCCCTACCTCCTCCTCTGTCCCATCAGCCTCTGTCACCTCCCTCCTCTGTCCCATCAGTCTCTGTCCCCTCCCTCCTCTGTTACCTCCATCATCTGTCCCATCAGCCTCTGTGACCTCCCTTCTATGTCCCAACAACCTCAGTCCCATCAGCCTCTGTCCCATCTCACATCTGTCTCATCAGCCTCTTTTTCATCACCTTCTGTCCCTTCAGCCTCTGTCCCCTCCCTCCTCTGTTCCTTCAGCCTCTGGGTCCTCCCTCCTCTATCCCATCAGCCTCAGTCCCCTCCCTCCACTGTCCCATCAGCCTCTGTCCCCTTCCTCCTATGTCCCATCAGCCTCTATTCCATCCCTCCACTGTCCCATCACCCTCTGTCCCCTTCCTCCTCTGTCCCATCAGCCTCGATTCACTCCCTCCACTGTCCCATCAACCTCTGTCCCCTCTCTCCACCTCTTTGCCATCAGCCTCTGTCATCTCCCTCCTCTGTCCCATCAGCCTATGTCCCATCAGCCTCTGTACCCTCCCTTCCTCTGTCCCATTATCCTCTGTCCACTCACTTATCTGTCCCATCAGGCTCTGTCCTATCAGCCTCTGTCCCACTGGTTTCTATCCCAACAGCCTCAATCCCATCAGCCTCTGTCCCATAGCTTCTGTCCCCTCACTCCTCCTCTGTCCCATCAGCTTCTGTCCCCTCCCTCCTCTGTCCCATAAGCCTCTGTTACCTCCCTCCTCTGTCCCATAAGCCTCTGTTACCTCCCTCCTCTGTCCCATAAGCCTCTGTTACCTCCCTCCTCTGTCCCATCAGCCTCAATCCCATTAGGCTCTGTTCCCTCCCTTCTCTGTCCCATCAGACTCTGTCCTACCAGCCTCTGTCCCCTCCCTCCTCTGTCCCACCAGCCTCTTTCCTCCAACCTCTGTGCCATCAGCCTCTGTCCCCTCCCTTCTCTGTCCCATCAGCCTCTGTCCCCTCCCTCCTCTTTCCCATCAGCCTCTGTTCCCTCCCTCCACTGTCCCATCAGCCACTGTCCCCTTCCTCCTCCTCTGTCCAATCAGCCTCTGTCCTTTCCCTTCTCGATCTCATCAGCCTCTGTCCCATCCCTTATCTGCCCCCTCTCTCCTTTGTCCCTTCCCACCTCTCTCCCCTCCCTCCTCTGCCCCACCAGCCTCTTTCCCCTCCCTCCTCGGTCCCAACAACCACTGTGTCCTCCCTCCTCTGTCTCTTCATCCTCTCTCCCTCCCTTATTTTTTGTCCTATCAGCCTCTGTCCAGTCCATCCTCTGTTCCATCAGTCGCTGTCCCATCCCTCCTCCTCTGTCCCATCAGCCTCTGTTCCCTCCGGCCTGCCCTTTCCCATCAGACTCTGTCCCCTACCTCCTCTGACCCTTCAGCCTCTGTCTGCTCCTTCCTCTGTCCCATAAGCCTCTGTCACCTCTGTCGTTTCTCCCATCAGCCTCTGTCTCCTCCCTCCTCTGTCCCATCAGCCTCTGTTTCATCAGCCTCTGTGCACACCTTTCTCTCCCATCAGCCTCTGTTCCCTTTCTCCTCTGTTATATCAGCCACGGTCCACTTCCTCCTCTGCCCCATCATCCTCTGTCCACTCCCTCCTCTGTACCATCAGCCTCTATCCCCTACCTCCTTCTCTGATCCATCAGCCTCTGTCCAGTCCCTACTCTGTCCCATCTGCCTCTGTCCCCTCCCTCCTCATCTGTCCCATCAGCCTCTGTCCCCTCCTTTCTCTGTCCCATCAGCCTCTGTCCCCTCCCTCCTCTTTCCCATCATCCTCTGTCCATTCAGCCTCTTTCTCCTCCCTCCTCTAACCCATCAGCCTCTGTCCCCTCCATCCTCCTTCCCATCATCCTCTGTCCCATCAGCCTCTGTACCCTCCCTTCCTCTGTCCCATCATCCTCTGTCCTACCAACCTCTGTCCCACTGGTTTCTATCCCGACAGCCTCAATCCCATCAGTCTCTGGCCCATGAGCCTCGTCCCCTCCCTGCTCTGTCCCACCAGCCTCTGTATCCTCCCTCCTCTGTAAAAGCAGCCACTGTTGCCTCCGTCATCTGTCCCATCAGCCTCTCTCCCCTACTTCCTCCTCTGTCCCATCACCCTCTGTCCCCTCCCTCCTCTTTCCCATCAGTCTCTGCCCCCTCCCTCCTCTGTCCCATCACCCTCTGTCTCCTCCCTCTTCTGCCCCATCAGCCTCTGTCTCCTCCCTCCTCTGTCCCGTCAGCCTCTATCCCAGGGTTGTGCATACCTTTTTACTCCATAGAAACAATGGGTTCTTAAACTGGTTGGAGGAGAGATCAAAAGCATGGATGGAGTGTTTGTGTGAACTAATATAAATTCAAAGTAAACATCATTACATCAAAGGGAACGGTCTTTTTTTTCAATAGTGTTATTCATTTCAAAGGGGCCATATCCAGCCCGCAGGCTGTAGTTTGACTACAGTTGCTCCATCACCTACTTCCTCCTCTGTCCATCAGCCTCTGTCCCCTCCCTCCTATGTCCCATCAGCCTATGTCCCATTAGCCTCTGTACCCTCCCTTCCTCTGTCCCATCATCCACTGTCCACACCCTCCTCTGTCTCATCAGCCTCTATCTCCTACATCCTCCTCTGACCCATCAACCTCTCTCCCCTCCCTCCTCTGTCCCATCAGCCTATGTCTCCTCCCTCCTCCTCTGTACCCTCTCTTCCTCTGTCCCATCATCCGCTCTCAACTCCCTCCTCTGTCCCATCAGCCTCTATCCCCTACCTCCTTCTCTGATCCATCTCCTTCTGTCCCCTCCCTCCTCGTCTGTCCCATCAGCCTCTGTCCCCTCCCTCCTCTGTCCCATCAGCCTCTGTCCCCTCCCTCCTCTTTCCCATCATCCTCTGTCCATTCAGCCTCTTTCTCCTCCCTCCTTTAACCCATCAGCCTCTGTACCCTCCCTTCCTCTGTCCCATCATCCTCTGTCCTACCAACCTCTGTCCCACTGGTTTCTATCCCAACAGCCTCAATCCCATCAGCCTCTGGCCCGTGAGCCTCTGTCCCCTCCCTCCTCTGTCCATCAGCCACTGTTCCATCAGCCACTGTCCCATCAGCCTCTGTCCCCTCCCTTCCCTGTCCCATCAGTATCTGCCCCCTCCCTTCTGTGTCCCATCAGCCTCTGTCCCATGAACCTCTGTAACCTCACTTCCTCTGTCCCATCATCATCTGTCCACTCCCTCCTCTGTCCCATCAGCCTCTATCCCCTACCTCCTTCTCTGATCCATCAGCCTCTGTCCAATCCCTACTCTGTCCCATCTGCCTCTGTCCCCACCTTCCTCGTCTGTCCCATCAGCCTCTGTCCCCTCCCTTCTCTGTCCCATCAGTCTCTGTCCCCTCCCTCCTCTTTCCCATCATCCTCTGTCCATTCAGCCTCTTTCTCCTCCCTCCTCTAACCCATCAGCCTCTGTCCCCTCCATCCTCCTTCCCATCATCCTCTGTCCCATCAGCCTCTGTACCCTCCCTTCCTCTGTCCCATCATCATCTGTCCTACCAACCTCTGTCCCACTGGTTTCTATCCCAACAGCCTCTGTATCCTCCCTCCTCTGTAAAAGCAGCCACTGTACCCTTCGTCGTCTGTCCCATCAGCCTCTCTCCCCTAACCCCTCCTCTGTCCCATCAGCCTCTGTCCCCTCCCTCCTATCTCCCATCAGCCTCTGTCCCCTCTCTCCACCTCTTTCCCTTCAGCCTATGTCCATTAAGTCTCTTTCTCCTCCCTCCTCTATCCCATCTCCCTCTGTCCACTCCCTCCTCTGTCCCATCAGCCTCTGTTTCATCAGCCTCTGAGCACACCTTTCTCTCCCATCAGCCTCTCTCCCCATTGTCTTCTGTCCCATCAGCCACTGTCCCCTTCCTCCTCTGTCTCAACAGCCTATGCCTCCTCTCTCCTCTGAACCATCAGCCTCTACCCCCTCACTCCTCTGTCCCATCAGCCAGTGACTCCTCCCTCCTCTGTCCATCAACCTCTGTTTCTTCCCTCCTCTGTCCCATCAGCCTCTATTCCCTCCCTCCACAGTCCCATCAGCCTCTGTCCCCTCCCTCTTCTGTACCATCAGCTTCTGTCTCCTCACTCCACTGTCCCATTAGCCTCTGTCCCCTCTCTCCTCTTTCCCATCTGTACCTGTCCCATCAGCCTCTGTTTTCATCAGGCTCTGTACACACCTTTCTCTGTGCCATCAACCTCAGTCCCATCAGCCTCTGTCCCCTTCCTCCTCTGTCCCATCAGCATTTCTCCATTCAGTCTTTCTCCTCCCTCCTCTGTCCCTTCATACTCTGTCCCCTCTCTCCTCCTCTGTCCCATCAGCCTCTTTAATCTCCCTCGTCCTCTGTACCATCTGCCTCTGTCTCCTCCCTCTTCTGTCCCATCAGCCTCTGTCCCATCAGCTGTGTACCCTCTCTTCCTCTGTCCCATCATCCTCTGTCCACTAACTCCTCTTTCCCATCAGCCGCTATCCCCTACCTCCTTCTCTGTCCTATCAACCTATGTCCCCTCCTCCTCTGTCCAGTCAGCCTTTGTCTCCTCCCTCCTCCTCTGTCCCATCAGCCTCTGTCCTCTCTCTCCAACTCTTTCCCATCTGCCTATGTCCCATCAGCCTCTCTCTCCTCCCCCCTCTTTCCCATCAGCCTCTGTTCCCTCCCTCCTCTGTCCCATCAGCCTCTGTCCATTCAGTCTCTTTCTCCTCCATCCTCTATCACATCAGCCGCTGTCCACTCCCTCCTCTGTCCCATCAGGCTCTGGTCCTTACTCCTCCTCTGTCCCATCAGCATCTGTCACTTCCCTCTGTCCCATCAGCCCCTGTCCTATCCTTCCTCCTCTGTCCCATCAGTCTCTGTCCCCTTCCTCCTCTGTCCGGTCAGCCTCTATCTCCTCCCTCCTCTGTCCCATAAACCTCTGTCCATTCAGCTCTGTCTCCTCCCTCCTCTGTCCCATCAGCATCTCTCTCATCCCTCCTCTGTACCCTCCCTCCATTCTCAGCTCCATCTTCTGTCGAACAGCCTCTGTCCCATCAGCCTCTGTCCCCTCTCTCCTCTGTCCCGTCAGCATCTGTCCCATCAGCCTCTGTTTCATCAGCCTCTGTGCACACCTTTCTCTCCCATCAGCCTCTGTCCCCTCTCGCCTCTATGAAATCAGCCTCAGTCCCATCAGCCTCTGTCTCCTTTCTCCTCTGTCCCATCAGCCACTGGTCCCTCCCTCCTCTGTTCCATAAGCCTCTGTCCCTTCCCGCCTCTCTCCCATCAGCCACTCTCCCCTTCCTCTTCTGTCCCATCCGCCTATGTCTCCTCTATCCTCTGTCCCATCAGCCTCTGTCACTTCCCTCCTCTGTCCCAGCAGTCTCTGTCCCATCCTACTTCCAATGTCACATCAGTCTCTGTCCCCTTCCTCCTCTATCCCGTCAGCCTCTATCTCCTCCCTCCTCTGCCCCATCAGTCCTTTTCCTGGGGAGAAATGCCTGGTGCGTTGGCCAATGCCCTGGGTAGCTGTGCCAGCCCAGCGTGTCTGCATCTAACGTGTAGGTAGAAAAGATGAGAGAAAGAGGGGTACAGAGAGTAGGATGGAGATAACACGGGGCCGGGGGCTGCATGAAGGGGGGAGGAAGAGGCGTCCGTGGTGAGCGGAGGCATCTCAGAAGGAGGCTATGATGCCCCAGTTCCCTCAGCCACTGCGCTCACCGCATGGGGAGAACACTTGGGGAGGGAGATCTCGCTTTCCCTCCTGTGCTCTGCACTTAGAATGGCTTGGAGAACAGAGAGGGGCTCATCCCCTGACACAGCTGTGTGTCTGCACCACGTGACACGGTGAAGGTCACTTGGTCCCAAACAGCTTACACTTTCTCCGTATTCGCCCTGTACTCACGCTGATGTACTAGCCTGCCCCAGGTTCAGTGCTTTATAATGGTGCGCATAAACCTGCAGTTCGCATGGGGCCACAGGCTGGGTCATCTCTCCTCCTGGGCATCCGCTGGGCAGCGCGGAGGCCAGGCCTGACACGCCTGGCGGTCAGCTGAGACCTGGCTGGGCCTGTGGCTGAAACACACTGTGCAACCTCCACCTGGGGCCGGACTCCCTGGTGACAAGGTGGCGGCTGGATCCCAAGGGTGAGTTTCCCGCCTGTGCCTCAGCCCGGCACAGAGGCCCTCGCACTTCCTACTCAGGGGCGCCGCCAGAAAGCTGCCTGGTTCCAAGGAAATGAGTTCCATTGAGATGAGGAACGCCAGGTTTTCATAAAGCATTTGGGACCACAAATAATGCACGTTCATGTGTGCGGGCCAAGGCTTGGCTGGGCCTTCTCTCTGCCATGTACGCTTTGAGGACGGGCCTATTCAATATGCACTGTTAACTAAACCACACTCTGTCCTGAAGTTCAGGCGTGGGCCTGCTGGAAGGTCACATTCAGTGAGGACGGCCGTGTTCACGTGCGGAGGGCAGTCCTCCTCCCTCCGCTTCCCACGAGCTCACATGTGAGAGCTACTCAGAGTTCACGGGTCAGGTCCGTGGGGCCCGTGTTTAAATGGTCTGATTTCTCACTGCCTATCACCAAACTGTCTACCGTTTCCCCTCGAATATCCCTGCTGGCTGCTTTCCCAACCCTCCTTGGAAGAGATGCCTGAATAGAAAAGAGCAAATTGGTGCTGGCTGCCTCTAAGAGACAGAAATCAAGTGGTTTAAGCACGCATAGCCGGAACAGACAGGAAGCGTGGCTGCCCGTCTGTGCCAACGCTGGTGAGTGACAGCAAGTGTGGCCTGGGAACCTGTGAGCATTCGCAGTGAAGCCGGTCATTGAACGGGGAGGCCCTGCGGATCGAGCACCATCCTTTCATTAGGTGCTTCTTCCACTGAAATGTTAACAGGCCGCCGGCTGCCTGTGGTTTAGTTCATTGCCGAACATTGCAAACTTGAGGAGACATTAGTTAAGAAGCTCAACTTATTCTAAGACTTGACCGAGCTATTTAAGCTCTTGAGAGAAATCCACACACAATAGGCATCTCATTCGAAAGTACTGGAGAGAACAGGGCGTGGACACACCTCCATGGAGTGGAATGGGGTGAGACACGTAGCCGAGGGGCAGGGTGTGACAGAGGGCCAGACCCCAAGCCTGTTCACACTCCTCCAGCAGGGCTGGTCGCTGGCACCTGCTCTCTTCAGGCTGATGAATGTGGGGGTGTCAGGTGAAACCTACAGGAAGTAAACAGATGCACTCATCAAAGTGCAGGCGGCCTGCCTCCAGGCGCCAGCTCCGGGGCCCTCGGGCACAGCCACAGGGACTGACTCCCTCGGCCATCCCACTGCACATCCCACTGCAGATCGCCTGGTTTCTGAATCACAGGTGCTTCAGACTACAGACCATGTAACTTTGGAGAAAACTTGAACAAATGAATTGGATCCCTGGCTCTTCTCCCTCCCTGGCCCCGTCATCATCAGTAGCAGTGACATCAGAGCAGTGACCCTTCTGGACTCACGCCAGGACCCAGGGGCTGGCTGGGCTGTTACATTCATCTCCTCGTTTAACACTCGTGACATGCCCGGCCAGTGTGGTTCAGAGGTTGAGCATCAATCTACAAACCAGGAGGTAATGGTTCAATTCCCGATCAGGGCACATGCCTGGGTTGTGGACTCCGTCCCCAGTAGGGGGTGTGCAGGAAGCAGCCAATCAATGATTGTCTCTCATCACAGATGTTTCTTTTTTTAAAATATATTTGATTGATTTTTTACAGAGAGGATGGGAGAGAGAGAGAGAGAGTTAGAAACATCAATGAGAGAGAAACATCGATCAGCTGCCTCCTGCACACCTCCTACTGGGGATGTGCCCGCAACCAAGGTACATGCCCTTGACTGGAATCAAACCTGGAACCTCTCAGTCCGCAGGCCTACGCTCTATCCACTGAGCCAAACTGGTTTCGGCTCATCATTGATGTTTCTATCTCTCTCCCTCCCCCTTCCTCTCTGAACTAACCACACACACACACACACACACACACACACACACACACACACATTAAAGAACAAAACAAAACTTGGCAATAACCCAAGCGGACTGACCCCAAATTCCAGAGAAGGAAGCGGAGGCTCAGAAAGGTTTAGTGAGTCCCCAAGACCACACAGCTTGGGAGCGAGGTCGTTGGGACCCCAGCCTGCGTCTGGGTCCAAGGCCACCCCTCTCATCCTCAGAATGGCTCTGGGTGCTTTCCCCTGAGAGCTTGCTACATACAGGTGTTTATCATGTCGACAGACATCCGCCCTTACACACCAGGGCCTGGAGGGACAGGGCAGAAGCTACGGAGAGCGCGAGCAGGTGTGGGGGCACCATGAGGGACCTTCTCCTCCTCTCTGTCCTGGCTTCATTGAGATAGAATTCCATCCCCTGGGATTCACCCATGGAGACTGCACAGCTCAGTGTCTGTAGTGTGTTCCCAAGGGGGGCAGCCCCACCCCATTCAGTGTCAGAACTTTTCATCTTCCCCCAACACTCTGTGTCCTTCAGCTCAACATTGCATGTTTTGTCCTGTAATTTTTTAAAAAATGTTTATGTCCTCAAATGTGTCACTCTCTTATGTTATTGCTTCAGAATTGTGAGTCATCCTTACAAAACCTTTCCCCATACAAAATCCATGAGGAAATCGCCTTGTTTATGAAAATTCTCTGAAACCATAAAATCGCACAAATGGTAGGTTTGCTAACGTTCCTTGGAAACTTGCACCACTCCTCCCTCCGCACCCCCGCAGCCCTCCCAGGGCCCCTCCAGCAGGAGCTCCCTGGGCAGTGGGCTGGTGTAGATATGGGGTGCACTGATTGAAGACACGACGCGTCCTCTATTATTTAAAAAATTCTCCCTGACTTTATTGAGGACGTATGTGTGGGACCATGTATGTGGAAGTGCCTCTGTGAGTTGGGTGTGGGATCCATCACATATGTTTCAGGACGAGTCAACCCCACAGTCTCCACGGCAGGACTTCTGTACCCAAGTCCTTCTTCACAGGCAGAGCTTCTGAACCCACAGACACAGACAGCACCGACTAACCAGCCCCAATGTTGGCCAGGCGAAGGGTTCATGCCAGCGAGGACCCTGCCCTCAGGAATTTAACAGTGGCCTGGCCAGCCTGGCTCCGTGGTTGAGCCTCGACACATGAACCAGGAGGTCATGGTTTGATTCCCAGTCAGGGCATATGCTCAGGTTGGGGCTTGATCCCCTGTAAGGGGTGTACAGGAGTCACCTGATCAATGATTCTCTCTCGTCCTTGACATTTCTATCCTTCTCTCCCTCCTGCTTCCTCTCTCTGAAATTGGTAAAAACATTTTTAAAAAGATTATTACTGTGCAATTTAAAATATATATTAAAATAATAATACAAATCTTTCAATGTTATATGAGTTTAAGGTTGTACTGACCCTAACCAACCATCCATTGGTGACTAAACTGTATCCGATATATCCATCCATCTATCCTTCTATAGTGGAACGTTGGCTCTCAAACGTCTCCATCTCAAACAATATGCTTTTCACCCACACCCTTTCATGCTGATCCTTGTATGATCAGTCACGCGTCTCTCAGGCAACAAACAAGGGAGAGAATGCGTGAGTGTGTGTCAGTTTATTGCTAAACCTCACGTTGCTAACATCTCAGGAAATGGTGCTGCGAAAATTGTCCTGTTTTTTGCTTTTGTTCCTGCTCATTATTACACTAGATGCCCAGTGCACAAAAGTTTGTGCACTTGCGGGGGTCCCTCAGCCCAGCCTATGCGCTCTTGCAGTCTGGGACCCCTTGGAGGATGTCCACCTGCTGGCTTAGGCCCGCTCCCTGGGGGATTGGGCCCGAGCTGGCAGTCAGACATCCCTCTGGCAGCCCGGCAGCCCTCGGGGGATGTCCACTTGCCAGCTAGAGCAGGCCTGAGCTCAGTCAGACATCCTTAGCACTGCTGAGGAGGCGAGAGAGGCTCCCACCACCACCGCTGTGCTGGTAGCCATCAGCCTGGCTTGTGGCTGAGCAGAGCTCCCCATGTGGGAGCGCCCTGACCACCAGAGGGCAGCTCCTGCATTGAGTGTCTGCCCCCCGGTGGTCAGTGTGTGTCATAGTGAACAGTGATTCCCAGTCGTTCTGCTGTTAGGGTCAGTTTGCATATTACCCTTTTATTACAGAGGATAGAGGCCTGGTGCATGGGTGGGGGCTGGCTGGTTTGCCCTGAAGGGTGTCCCAGATCAGGGTGGGGGTCCTGCTGGGGTGCCTGGCCAGCCTGAGTGAGGGGCTGATGGCTGTTTGCAGGCTGGTCACACCCCCTTTAGGGTGGGTGTCCCCACGGGGTGCCTGGCCAGCCTAGTGGAGGGGCTGATGGCCGTTTCTAGGCTGGCCAAGCCTGCCGGCAACAGAAGCTCCCAGCATCTCCTTTTTTTCTTTTCTTTTTTTTATTCTGGGATTTATTTACCTTCTATAATTGAAACTTTGTTGCTTTGAGTGGAGCTCAGAGCTGGCCACAGGAAGCTTGCCTTCCTCCATCATTGGGGCAACCAAGCCTCCTGCTTGCTCCAGCGCCATGGCTGCCGGCCGCCATCTTGGTTGGGTTAATTTGCATATAGTCGCTCTGATTGGCTGGTGGGCGTAGCTTAAGGTGTAGCAAAGGTATGGTCAATTTGCATGTTTGTCTTTTATTAGTGTAGATTTTCTTTTTTTACTGTACATTTCGTTTCCTTTTTGTCAAATCCTCATTTACATTTCATGTCCTTTTTGTTTTTAAGGTGTTTATTTATAGGTTAAACTGTATATTAGACATGTGTTGTATAGGAGAAATATTCAAACAGGAGGTCACTTAGAGGTCTGCAAGGCATTAATTCAATTTACATTATTTCTAAAGGAAAGCAGGATTCGGGTTTAGAACAGCCTTCCAGAACAAAGCAGGTTTGTGAACTGAGGTTCCACTCACTGTATTCATTATCCAGTTAATCTGTATGAGCATCTACAATGTGTCAGACACTCTGCTATGACTGTGAGGGTCTTTTATATGTTTATGTTATCCACCGTGAGGAAGATTCTGAAAACATGTATTATTGGACACTGAAATGCTAATTTTTAAAATGTTTTTAGCCTGAAGGGTTAGGAGCCAGGAAAGCAGTCCTTGGCTTTTCTCTTTCCAAAGGCGCCTTTTGTCTGGAAGCTTTCAACCATTTGCCCAGCTCAGGAAGAAGAACGAGTAAACTTCCATTCACGACCCGGCCGGTTTTGCTCAGTGTATAGAGTGTCGGCTGTGGACTCAGGGGTGCCCGGTTCGATTCCGGTCAAGGGCATGTACCTTGGTTGTGGGCACATTCCCAGTACGGGGTGTGTGGGAGGCAGCTGATCGATGTTTCTCTCTCATCCATGTTTCTAACTCTCTATCCCGCTCCCTTCCTCTCAGCAGAAAAATCAATAAAATATATTTTTAAAAAACTTCCATTCACTAATGTAATCTGCAAAAGTCAGCATGATGTATGCTGGTTGCTTCTTGCTCAGATACTCAAAGTCAGAAGGGACTGTGTCATTGCTTTGGGATGGAGTTAAGTCCAGATCATTGTATTTGTCCTTAGTCATTTTTTACCAGTCCATCTCTTCCTGACATGATTCATACAGAGCCTGGACTGGATTCTTTAAAACAAATGAGTAAATGAAGAGAAAGACAGAAACATGGGGCGAGAGCATGAACTAACACCAAAATAAATGAATGCATCCTCTCTCTCTCTCTCTCTCTCTCTCTCTCTCTCTCTCTCTCTCTCCCTCTCCCTCTCTCTCCCTCTCTCTCTCTCTCTCTCTCTCTCTCTCTCTCTCTCTCTCTCTCTCTTTCATGCATGAACACACCCCTGAGGATTTCAGTCCATTAAATGACAATGAACCAGGTGTTGTGCTGAGAGCAGTGCTGCCCGCGCCGCCCCCATCCCCCGCCCAGGCGGTTCTGAATATTTTTAAAAATCGGTTCATAGACTCCTCCGCAGGCTCGCTCCCGGGAAATATTTGCTATTGGGACTCAGCATGAGGACCTGAGTCCACCTCACACGCCTGGGGGCCCTGGTCCCGATGAGAAGGCTCCTGGAGAGCCTGACGCAGTGTGTGTGTGTGGGGGTGGCGAGAGTGAGGCTCAGTGCAGAACAAAGTACAGCCCTTAACTCTCCGTTCCTTCCCACCATTTTGCTCTCTTTGTCATGTTTTCCAGGGACCCTCAGAGCCTAGACCCGCCGGAGGTGAGCTACGCGAAGCTGCAGTATGCAGGCTGGGGCCCCAAAGGCCAGCAGCTGGTAAGCAAGCGCTTTTGCGGCCGCGTGCTCCTGGGATGGAGGTGACGCCTTGTAGCCTGAACATATCTCACGCTGGTCTGCGTGCCTGAGTGGCATGTGGATAGCACAGCAGGGTTTCTGCACGTGGACAACGTCGGTTTCTTTCCTGACAGAGGATCCTCTTAAAACTGGAATCGGCCCTGGACGTGGTCTCAGTGGTTAGAGTGTCGGCCCACCAACCGAAGGGTCTCAGTGTCGATTCCTGGTCAAGGGCACGTACGTGGGTTTCAGGTTCGCTCCCTGGCCGGGTCGGAGCGCACCTGGGAGGCAAGCAATCGATGCGTCTCTCTCACATCAATGTTTCTCTCTCTGTGTCTCTTCCCACTCTCCTTCCCTCCCTTCTACTCTCCCTAAACGTCAATGAAAAAAATGCCCTTGGGTGAGGAATGGAACCACGTTTGCTTTGGTTTCCATGTACACTGTCCTGGGCCTGGGCCCCCGTTCCTGTGGGCATAACTGCAGATAAAGCTCATGGTGAGGCCGGCGAGGGAGGCCTGGCGCTGCTCACGGGGCACTGGCACTGCTGGCTGTGGCACTGGCACTGGAATGCTGGCTCCTTTCTCCAGCGGGTTTGGTGAAGACGGTAGATCTGCGGTCACAGTTGGGCTCGGCCCCCAGCCTGGAGCAGCCTCGGGGGCAGGGTCCCAGGGTGGTGCACCTCTGGGCTCTGCACCCAACGCCCTCATGGTTCCTACTCCAACTGGCAGCACAAGCTGTTTGAGGGCACCTAGGGGCAGGGGCCTGGTGAGAGGCCCTGAGTGAGGCCAGGGTGTGGGAGGGCCTGGTGAGAGGTCCTGAGTGAGGCGGGGTGGTGGGAGGGCCTGCTGAGAGGCCCTGAGTGAGGCCGGGGGTGGGAGGGCCTGGTGAGAGGCCCTGAGTGAGGCCAGGGTGTGGGAGGGCCTGGTGAGAGGCCCTGAGTGAGACGGGAGGGGAGGGTGGGGGGGCAGGACGAGGGAGGCGGGGGTACTGGGGTTCGGTCCAGGCTGCCCACTGAGTTCCCGCGGGTCAGCTCTGCCACTGTCCGGCTCTGTCAGCTGGCCGAGCACTGAGGGGAGGACGGGGTAAGAGGACCGCCCACGTCTGCCCCCTCTCCAGCCCATGTTGTCTAAGCCCTTTATTTCAATAGATCATACTGCGCCTCCCCCCCTTGCAGGAAGTCTGCCCCCTGCCCCCCGTTTTGAAGGTCACCTGTCTCGGTTGCTGCCTTCAAGTCGCCATCTTCTGCATCTTGAAGCTGACGGGCTGAAGATGCACTTAAAGACCCTTTTCCTAAAACGGCACAGAAGCAGGCCTTTCGGTGCGCGGTGAGCGGTGAGTGTGCACTGGAGGTCCCGGAGATGAAGCCAGGCCTGTCTCCGCTCAGGGAAACCTCTTTCCTGGTTGCGTATTCATTCCACTGCCTCGAATTGATTTAAAGAAACAGGAGTATGTGGGTGACAAACTATTTGAACTGTCACTGAAGCGTCCCTGATGCTGAGAACCTGGTAGCAGTTTTGGAGAAGCAGTCAGCTGACCTGCATGGAAGTGTGATGGGGCTGGGAGGGAGTCGGGTTGGACGGAGATCTATCACTCGGTCATGGCAAGGAGGCAAATCCACCTTCCCCGACGCTCCAACTTACGGAGAACCAAGTGCAGTTTCTCAGGAGTCGGTGGACATGAAGCCATTAGACTAGTGGTTCTCAACCTGTGGGTCGCGACCTATTTGGTGGTCGAAGGACCCTTTCATAGGGGTCGCCTGAGACCATCCTGCAGATCAGATATTTACATGACGATTCATAACAGTAGTGACATGACAGTTATGAAGTAGCAACAAAAATAATCTCATGGTTGGGTCCCAACATGAGGAGCTGTGTTTAAAGGGCCAGCAGACTGAGAACCACTGGATTAGACAGAGGCCAACAGCCAGGAACTGAGCACAGGTTCAGGGGTTCCCTCCAGTGGGAGGCGGCTGATGCACTCGGGGGCTTCTGAGTTTTTACACTTTGGGGACGTTGAGCTTTCAATCGTGCAGCTCTCGTACTAAGAGGAGCAGACGCTGGAACTGGCCACCGAGAGCGCGTCCTGTGCAGAGGCGCCGGCACAGGTGTCCCTTGAGGGGCCGGTGGCTGTTCAGGCTGGCGGGCCACTCCACCTGCATGTCCACGACTTCGCTTTGCTGCCGTGGAGAGAAAGCAGTGGTAGACGGACAGACATAAGTGGAACGCATGTTCCAATAAAACGTTATTTACCAGGACAGGAGTGGGCAGTGGCTGAGGTTTGCTGAGTCCTTGGCCATCTTGGCTGTGAAAGCTGACCTAGGACCAGCTCCCCAAAAACAGGCCGCCAGACAGCTCCCCGCGGACAGGCCCCCGGACAGCTCCCCGTGGAAAGGCCCCTGGCGCTCCTTCTCTCCAGATGGAAACCCACAACCTGTGAGCAGGCTTCACACACTAAGGGGTTCCTCATTGCCCTTTTATCCTAAAAGGTAACTAAAAGGGCGATTCGTTGCGGGGCCTATGTGGGCCGGCCAGCGGGTTCCATGAAGCACAGCCTGACCACGCTGCTGGCGGCCTCGGGCACCGACTCCCCAGCCCACAGCGGGAGCCCGGCGCAGGCCGCCACCCACCCGCAGCCCCCGGACCGGACCCATATGGCAGCTGTGGCGGCAGGGCGGGGCGCATGCCCTCGCCTGAGGAGATGGAGGAGGAGGCGATCGCCAGTGCCCTCAGGAACGAGACGGAGGACATGGACTTCCTGTCTGGGCTGGAACTGGTCGATCTGCTGGACCCCCGGCAACCGGACTGGCCCCTGGAACCAGGGCTCTGCTCACCCTGGCGGGGGCTAGGACTGTGCCCTCAATCTGGCCCTGGGCCCTCCATTTTTGGGGTGGCAGCCATGTGCTCAGGAGAGTGCCTTCTTCCCAGAAGCCCAGGCCCCTGCTGGCCACGCCCTGGATTTCTTTGAACTAACCAATGACAATCAAGGGTCGTGCGTGCCATAGAGATGACCACATCCTGTGTAACAAGACCCGACTCGAGCCTGGCCAATCGGCAGGGCCCACAGTCCCTTCCCCTGCCCTTTCTATAAAACCCACAATCCCATCAGGCCTTGCTCTCTCTCGGCCACTGGGGCTTACCGTTGCATTGGGGAGTGTCGTTGGGGAGCCGAACTAGTTCGAAATGAAGGACTCTTTGCTTTTGCATCAGACTCACTGGCTCCCTGGTGGGCACTTTGGGAACCTTGAAATCTGGGCACAACAGCGTGCAGTAAACAAGATTTCAAGAAAAACAATTTGACCTATAACTAGAGGCCTGGTGCCCAGATTTGTGCACCAGTGGGGTCCCTTGTCCCTCTCACTATCGGGAACCCCTCAGGACATGTCCGAGCCCCACAGGCCAGAGGAGGGACCCCCATGGAGGCCTCTAGTATGCATATAAGATTTTTGGTGAATCTCTTCCTGCCCTCCCCCAACCCCTTCCCTCTGAGATTCATCAAGCTGTTCCATGGTTCCATGCCTGTGCATTGAGCCTCTGCCCCCTGGTGCTCACTGCTTATCATAGCACTGGTCCAACTTTCGCTTAGGCTTTTATATATTTACATGTTATGTGCAATAAACATTAATATTTCAAGAAGAACTTTTTAAAAAGAACTAGAGGCCGGGTGCACGGATTCGTGCACCAGCGGAGTCCCTCGTCCTAGCCTGGGACCTCTCACAGTCCAGGACCCCTCAGGGCAAGTCGCACTGCCGGTTTCAACCCCATCCCTGCAGGTAGGCTGAGGGACCCAACCGGGGGCCTCTAGTGTGCCTATAAGATCTTTGGTGCATCTCTTCTCGCCTTCCCCCTTCCTCCTTCCCTCTGAGGTTCATCTGTCTGTTCCATTTTTCCATGCCTGAGCTTTGAGTGTCTGACCCCTGGTGGTCAGTGCACATCATAGCACTGGTCCAAGGGTAGCTTAGAACTTTATATACACTGAGTGGCTAGATTATTATGACCACCTGATGTGTGTAGGCAAATAAGCCATACACTGCATTGTTTGGGATATGGAAGCTGAAGGCCTGGTCGAACGCCTTTGCTGTCTGCAGTTACCAAGATAAAACATCTCCAATTTGCACAGGAACACAAGGATTGGATAAGTTGAGCATTGGAAAAAAGTCATGTGGTCAGAAGAATCATGTTTCCAGTTGCATCAGCAGATGGCAGAGTGAGGATTTGGTGGAAACAACATGAAAGCATGCACCCCACATGCATGAGTACAGCCCTTCAAGCTGGTGGGGGCAGTGTTATGGTTTGGGGCATGTTTTCCTTGGCATGATTTAGGCCCTTTAATTTGCGTGGAACAACATCTGAATAGCACAACATACCTAAGTTCATCCTATCCTGTTGATGGCGTATCCCAAAGGCGTCTTCCAACAAGACAGTGTTCCATGATGGTGCTCGTATGGTGCAGGAGTAGTTTCAACAACATGAGGGAGAATTTACCTTGCTTATGTGGCCCCCACAATCACCAGATCTCAATCCAATTGAGCATTTGTGGGACGAAGTTAAAAGAGCCACCAGGCAGCTGTTTCCACAACCCTCAAATCTCACAGAACTGGACAGTGCTATTCATCAGGCATGGTGTCAGATTCCTCACATCACCTTTTAACATCTCGGGGAGCCAAGGCCAAGAGGATTCACCGCAGTACTGAAGGCAAAAGGTGGCCCAACGAAATACTGATGGTGTTGTCATAATAATCTGGCCACTCAGTGTATATAGACTAGTGGCCCGGTGCCCAAAATTCGTGTGTGGGGGCGGTGCGGTGTCCATCAGCCCTGCCTGCACCCTCTCCAATCTGGGACCCCTTAGGGGTGGTCTGACTGCTGGTTTGGGCATGATTTCTGGGATCAGGCCTAAACTAGCAGTCAAACATCCCTCTCACCATCCAGGACCTCTGGCTCCTAACTACTCACCTGCCTGATTGCCCCTAACCACTCTGCCTGCAGGCCTGTGTACCCTCAGCAGCCCCCCAGCCATCTGTCTTACCCTCAACCTCCCCCCACTGCCCGTCTGCTCACCCACAACTGGCCCCCAATGCTGGCCTGCTCACCCCCAATTGCCCACAATTACCAGCCTGCTCCCCCCCGTCTGCCTTTCCTGCTGGCCTGCTTGCCCCCCAGGTAGCCCCCCTGATGGCCTGCTTGCTCCCAAGTGCCCTCTCCTCCTGGCCTAATCACCCCTGACTGCCTCTGCCTCGGCCCCACTACCATGGCTTTGTCCCAAAGGACATCTAGAACAGGGGTCCTCAAACTACGGCCCGCGGGCCACATGCAGCCCGCCGAAAACATGTATCTGGCCGGCCGGGTGGTTTGCCCCCACTGCGTGTCCTGCTTAGCAGCCAACTCGTCCCGTGACCGCAGTGCACATGTGTGGAATGTCTGAGGGACAGTGAACTGGCCCCCTGTTTAAAATGTTTGAGGACCTCTGATCTAGAAGGTCTCCTGGTCTAATTAACATATTAACCTTTTATTAGTAAAGATGTTATGTGCAATGAACATTCATATTTCAAGAAAGACTTTTAAACATAATATTCCATGTAATAAACGTTAATATTTGTAGGAAAAAAGATTTAAAATATAATAATATTACCAAAACTATACTAACATAGTATATCACAAAAGTTGTAGGAAATATTTAAAATCTGCAAATAACAGGATTGCTTCTATTATATTCTAAAATAGTTTTTGTTCTGGCTCTATTTTCTGTTCATCCGTTTACGTTTTTCATTATATTGCACAAACGAGTGAGCTCACATGATATTTGTCTTTCTCTGACTGGCTTATTTTGCTCCCTAGGTCCATCCGTGCTTTTGCAAATGGTAAAAGTTCCTTCTCTTTTACGGCAGCGTAGTATTCCATTGTATAGACATACCACAGTTTTCTAATCCACTCATCTGCTAAGTGCGGCACTTAGGCTGTTTCCAAATCTTAGCTCTTGTACATTGTGCTGCTATGAACAGAGGGGTGCATATGTCCTTTCTGATTGGTGTTTCTGATTTCTTGGGATATAGTCCTAGAAGTGGGATTACTGGGTCCAAAGGGAGTTCCATTTTTAATTTTTTGAGGAAAATCCACACTGTCTTCCACAGTGGTTGCACCAGTCTGCATTCCCACAGCAGTGCAAGAGGGTTCCTTTTTGTCCCCATCCTCGCCAGCACTTGTGTTTGTTGATTTGTTGATGATAACCATTCTGACAGGTGTGAGATGGTATGTCCTTGTTGTTTTGATTTGCATCTCTCTGATGATGATTGTCTGATACTTTGCTGCCTATGGATTCATCTGCCTATGGATATATGTCTGATATTTGCTGCCTATGGATTCTTCTAAGATTGTTATGGTTTCCCGCCTTATGTTTAAATCCTTTATCCATTTTGAGTTTATTTTTGTGTTTGGTGAAAGTTGGTGGTCTAGTTTCTCTCTTTCTTTTTTTTGCTTGTATCCATCCAATTTTCCCAACACCATTTATTGAAGAGACTATCTTGACTCCATTGTATATTGTTGTCTCTTTTGTCAAATATGAATTGAGTTTAATGGCCTGGGTTGATTTCTGGATTCTCTGTTTGATTTCATTAGTCTACACGTCTGTTCTTGTGCCAGTACCAGGCAGTGTTGAGAACTGAGGCTTTGTAATATGGCTTAATATTTGGTATTGTTAGCCCTCCAACCTTGTTGTTCTGTCTCGGGATTGCTGTGGCTATTCGGGGTCTTTTTAAATTCCATAGGAATTTTTGAATAGTTTGTTGTAGGTCTGTGAAATGTTCCGTTTGTTTCTTAATGGGATTTTCATTGAACCATTGCTACCAGTGGTGTGGACATGTTAATGATGTTGATTCTACCAATCCATGAACACGGTATATCCTTCCATTTATTTATGTCTTCCTCTATCTCTTTTTTCAACATCCTGTAGTTTTCCGAGTACAGGTGATTTACCTCGTGAGTTAAGTTTATTCCTAGGTATCTTAATTTTTTGGGTGCAGGGGTAAATGGGATTGTTGTATTAGTTTCTCTCTGTGTGAGTTCATTATTGGTGGATTTTCTGAAACAGTCTGAGGAGTATACTAGTAGGTGTTAGTTCTTCTTTGAATGTTTGGTAAAACTCCCCTGTGAAGCCATCTCTTGGATGTTTAGTGACTTTGACTATGTTTTCATATGTCTCTTGGCCTTCGTTGTGTCCTCTTTGTTTCTTTTTTTTTTTTTTACAGTTTTTTTAATATTTTTTTAAGTCTTATTGCTTAAAGTATTAGAAATGGTATAACATATGTGTCCTTTTTTTTCAACCCGCCCTTGACACGCTCCCGTACTCCCCTACCCCTCAGTGTCTTATGTCCATTGGTTATGCTTATATGCATGCATACAAGTCCTTCCGTTGATCTCTTACCCCACTCCCTCCTGCCCCCCAACCCTTTCCGGCCTTCCCGCTGCAGTTTGACAATCTGTTTGAGGCAGCTCTGCCTCTGTATCTGTTATTGTTCAAAAGATTATAATGGTCTCTATTATCCATGAATGAGTGAGATCATGTGGTACTTTTCCTTCATTGACTGGCTTATTTCACTTAGCATAATGCTCTCCAGTTCCATCCATGCCGCTGCAAATGGTAAGAGTTCCTTCTTTTTTACAGCAGCATAGTATTCCATCGTGTAGGTGTACCACAGTTTTCTAATCCATTCATCTACTGATGGGCACTTAGGCTGTTTCCAGATCTTAGCTATGATGAATTGTGATGCTATGAACAGAGGGGTACATATATCCTTTCTGATTGGTGTTTCTGGTTTCTTGGGATATATTCCTAGAAGAGGGATCACAGGGTCAAGTGGAAGTTGCATTTTTAGTTTTTTGAGGAAACTGCATACTGTCTTCCATAGTGGCTGCACCAGTCTGCATTCCCACCAGCAGTGCACGAGTGTTCCTTTTTCTCCACATCCTCTCCAGCACTTGTCGTTTGTTGAATTGTGGATGATAGCGAGTCTGACAGGTGTGAGATGATACCTCATTGTTGTTTTGATTTGCATCTCTCAGATGATTAGTGACTTTGAGCATGTTTTCATATGTCTCTTGGCTTTCTGAATGTCCTCTTTTGAAAGGTGTCTATTTAGATGGGCAAAGGCCCATTTTTTGATTGGATTGTTTATCTTCCTTTTGTTAAGTTGTATGAGTTCCCTATGAATTTTGGAGATTAGGCCCTTATCAGATATGACATTGGCAAATATGTTTTCCCACGCAGTGGGTTTTCTCGTTGTTTTGTTGATGGTTTCTTTTGCTGTGCAGAAGCTTTTTATTTTGATATGAGTCCCATTTGTTCATTTTCTCTTTAGTTTCAAGTGCCCTAGGAGCTGTATCAGTGAAGAAATTGCTTCGGCATATGTCTGAGATTTTATTGCCTTTGGATTCTTCTAGAATTTTTATGGTTTCCCGTCGTACATTTAAGTCCTTTATCCATTTTGAGTTTATTTTTGTGTTTGGTGTAAGTTGGTGGTCTAGTTTCATTTTCTTGCATATATCTGTCCAATTTTCCCAACACCATTTATTGAAGAGACTATCTTGACTCCGTTGTATGTTTTTGCCGCCTTTGGCAAATATTAATTGAGCATATTGGTTCGGGCCGATTTCTGGGCTCTCTGTTCTATTCCATTGATCTATATGCCTGTTTTTGTGCCAGTACCAGGCAGTTTTGAGAACAGTGGCTTTGTAATACAACTTGATATCTGGTATTGATATCCCACCTACTTTGTTCTTTCTCAGGATTGCTGCAGCTATTTGGGGTCTTTTTTTATTCCAGATGAATTTGTGGAGAGTTCGTTCTAGATCTGTGAAGTATGTCGTTGGTATTCTAATGGGAAGTGCGTTGAATTTATAGATTGCTTTGGGTGGTATGGACATTTTAATGATGTTGATTCTACCAATCCATGAACATGGTATGTTCTTTCATCTGTTTATGTCTTCCTCTATCTCTTTTTTCAACGTCCTGAAGTTTTCTGAGTAGAGGTCTTTTACCTCTTTAGTTAAGTTTATTCCTAGGTAGCTCAATTTTTTTGGTGCGATGGTAAATGGGATTGTTTTTTTTTTAGTTTCTCTTTCTGAAAGATCACTGTTGGTGTATAGAAATGCCTCAGATTTCTTGGGGGTTAATTTTGTATCCTGCTACATTGCAAAATTCGTGTATTAAGTCTAGTAGTTTTTTGATGGAGTCTCTAGGGTTTTGTATGTATAATATCATGTCGTGTGCAAGTAAGGACAGTTTTACTTCCTCTTTTCCAATTTGGATGCCTTTTATTTCTTCTTCTTGTCTAATTGCAATGGCTAATACTTCCAGTACTATGTTGAACAGGAGTGGTGAGAGTGGGCATCCCTGTCTTGATCCTGTCCTTAGGGGAAATGGTGTTAGTTTTTGTCCATTGAGTATGATGTTGGCTGTGGGCCTGTCATATATGGCTTTTATTATGTTGAGGTATGATCCTTCTACTCCCACGTTGCTGAGAGTTTTTATCAAAAATGGGTGTTGGATTTTGTCAAATGCTTTTTCTGCATCAATTGATATGACCATATGATTTTTTTGTTTCAGTTTGTTTATGTGACGTATCACGTTTATTGATTTGCGGATATTGTACCATCCTTGCATCCCTGGGATAAATCCTACTTGGTCATTGTGTATGATCTTTCTGATGTACTGCTGGATCCGATGTGCCAATATTTGGTTGAGGATTTTGGCATCTATGTTCATGAGGGATATTGGCCTGTAATTCTCTTTCATTGTGTTGTCTTTACCTGGTTTTGGTATTAGAGTGATGCTGGCTTCATAGAATGAGATTGCAAGTGTTCCTTCCTCTTGAATTTTTTGTAGTAGTCTGAGGAGGATAGGTTTTAGTTCTTCCTTAAATGTTTGGCAAAACTCCCCTGTGAAGCCGTCTGGTCCTGGGCTTTTTTTTGCTGGAAGTGTTTTGATGACTGCTTCAATTTCTTCCATAGTTATTGGCCTATTGAGATTTTTAGATTCTTCCTGATTGAGTGTTGGAATGTTGTATTTTTCTAGGAATGTGTCCATTTCCTCCAGGTTGTCTAGTTTGTTGGAGTTAAGCTGTCCATAGTGTTTTTTAACAATCATTTGTATTTCTGTGCGGTCTGTTGTTATTTTGCCTCTATCGTTTCTGGTTTTCTTTATTTGGGTCCTCTCTATTTGTTTCTTGGTGAGCCTGTCTAGAGGCTTGTCAATCTTGTTTATCCTTTCAAAGAACCAGCTCTTGGTTTCATTGATTTTCTGTATTGTTTGTGTTTTTTTGTTTGTTTGTTTGTTTGTTTTGGTCTCTATGTCATTTATTTCTGCTCTAATCTTTATTATCTCCTTCCTTCTGCTCACTCTGGGGTTTTCTTGTTGCTCTCTTTCTAATTCTTTGAGTTGTAGAGATAGATGATTTACTACCATTTTTTCTTGTTTTTTGAGATAGGCCTGTAGAGCTATAAACTTCCCTCTCAGGCCTGCTTTCATTGCGTCCCATAGGTTTTGGATTGTTGTGTTTTCATTGTCATTAGTTTCCAGGATGTTTTTAATTTCTTCTTTGATCTCATTGGTAACCCAATCAATATTTAATAACATGCTATTCAGCTTCCAAGTGTTTGAGTATTTTCGGTTGTTTTTATTGTAGTTTATTTCTAATATTATGCTGTCGTGGTCTTAGATGATGCTTGGTATGATTTCAATCTTCTTGAATTTGGGGAGACTTTGTTTGTGACGCAATATGTGGTCTATTTTTGAATGCGTCTTATGAGCACTTGAGTCGAATGTATATTCCGTGGCTTTGGGGTGAAGCGTTCTGAAGATGTCAATTAAGTCCATCTGATCTGGTGAGTCATTTAGAATTGCTATTTCTTTGCTGAGTGTTTGTCTAGAGGATTTATCCAGTGATGTCAGTGTTGTATTAAAGTCCCCTATTTTGATTGTATTGTTGTCAATCTCTCCTTTGATATCTTCCAGGAGTTTTTTTTATGTATTTGGGTGCTCCTGCATTGGGTGCATATATGTTTACCAGGGTTATATCTTCTTGTTGTATTGATCCCTTTAAGTATTATGAAGTGGCCTTCCTTATCTCTTGTTATGGCCTTCACTTTGAGGTCTATTTTGTCTGATATAAGTATTGCTACCCCAGCTTTCTTTTCCTTTCCTATTGCCTGAAAGATATTTTTCCATCCCTTCACTTTCAGTCTGTGTGAGTCCGTTCTAATGAGGTGGGTCTCTTGTAGACAGCAAATGTATGGGTCATAGTTTTTATCCATTCAGCCACTCGATGTCTTTTGGTTGGAGCATTTCATCCATTTAGGTTTAAAGTTATTATTGAGAGCTATTTGTTTGTAGCCATTTCTTTTTTTGTGTGTGGCTCTTTTCTTTCTGAGCTTTTTGTTTCTTCTTTTTACAACAGTCCCTTGAGCATTTCTTGCATTGCTGGCTTGGTGGTGATAAACTCCCTTAGCCTTTTTTTGCCTGTGAAGCTTCTTATTTCCCCTTCAATTTTGAATGGTAGCCTTGCTGGATAGAGTATTCTTGGATTCAGTCCTTTGCTTTGAATAAGTTTGTAAAATTCCGTCCATTCTTTTCTGGCCTGATGTGTTTCTGTTGAGAAATCATTTGATAATCTAATGGGAGAGACCTTGTATGTCACTTTCCGTCTCTCTCTTGCAGCCTGTAAGATTCTCTCTTTGTCCTGAACATTTGCCATGGTAATTATGATGTGTCTTGGTGTGGGTCTTTTCGGCTTCACCTTGTTTTGGACTCTCTGTGCTTGTGTGACTTTTTTCTTCCCCACCTCAGGGAAGTTTTCTGATATGATTTCTTCGAATAGGTTTTCTAATCCTTGTTCCTCTTTCTGTTGTTCTGGCACCCCTATTTTTCGTATGTTGTTTCGTTTCATGTTGCCCCAAAGCTCCCTTAGGCTCACCTCCTGTCTTTTAATTGATTTCTCCAAGTGCAGTATAGTTTGGGTGTGTTTTGCTTCCTTGTCTTCTAATTCACTAATTCGGTCCTCCGCTTCTGCTAGTCTACTGTTGATACTTTCAATGGTGTTTTTTATTGCAGCTATATCACTCTTCATTTCTTCTTGGGTCTTACTTAAGTTGTTGATTTTTTCATCTGTTTCTTCTTGCTTCTTGTATATGTTGTTGATTTTTTCCTCCGTCTGGTTTATGCACTCTAGGACCCTTAGTCTGAAATCTTTTTCTGTCATGCTGCATGCCTGGGTTTCACTTAGCTGCTTTTCTGGCGAGTCCTCCTTTTCTTTCCTTTGGGGGTTTCTCTGTCTACCCATGTTTAATCTCACTGCCATATCGAGACATTGAGTCATTCAGTGGATGCTCCCTGGGTGGCAGTCGCTCCTTGGGCTGTGGTTGCTCCTTGGGCTGTTGCAGGAGCAGATGATTCACAGTTGGCAGCAGCTCCTCTGGTGGGTGCTGTTCACAGCTTTGGAGGCTCTTCTGGCTGGTGGGGGGAGATTCACATACAGCTGCTGATCCTCAGAGGGTGTGGTGATCAGGAGGCTGCTGTTGCTTGGGTTTGCTGCGTTGATTTCAGGGCACATAATACAACACAACAAGGCACATGTACCAGGCACAATTTCTCTAGTAGGTGGGTAATTACAAGGCAATTGCTGAATCCAGTGCAAAGTAGGTTGATAACTGAGCCAAAGTGACTCTCAGCTTCCAATAGCCAATTCTATGCTAAAGTTTTTACAGGCTGGGTTACTCTTCAATCTTCTCTTAAGGCTTCTCCTCGCTAGCATCTGTGTGTCCTCTTTCGGAAAATATCTATTTAGGTCCTTTGCCCATTTTTCGATTGGATTGTTTACCTTCCTTTTGTTAAGTTGTAGGAGTTCTCTGTAAATTTTGGAGAATTAACCCTTATTGGAGATAACATTGGCAAGTGTGTTCTCCCATGCAGTGGGCTTTCTTGTTCTTTTGGTTGATGCTTTATCTTTTGATGGAGTCCCGTTTGTTTCTTTTCTCCTTAGTTTCCATTGGCCTAGGAGCTGCATGGGTCAAGATATTGCTATACTTTATTTTAAAGACTTCAAATAAATTCAAACTTTGAGAAAATTTGATGTAGTTAAGTAATTCCATTAGTGTGTTGAAAACATTCAACCATTCAAACATTCCATTTTATACATAATTTTTATATCTGCAGAATTCTAATTTCTCTTTTTAAAAGTCAATTTCTGTTGACTTAGGAGAAAAAGGGAGAGGGAGAGATAGAAACATCAATGATGAGAGAGAATCATTGACCACCTGCCTCCTGCACGCCCCACAGTGGGGATTGAACTGGGCGTGTGCCCTGACCAGGAATTGAACAGCAACATTCTGCTTCCTAGGTCGACGCTCCACCCCTGAGTCATGCCGGCTTGGCTAATTTCTCTTTTTTAAGTTCTATTTGAACATAATGTCGTGGTCATGGCTTGCTCTCCAGGTTGATGTTTAGTGAAAAGGCTCCAATTGGGAGTTTACAGGTTAAATGTATTATTTATTCAATTAGGAGTAGCCCCTGTCTATGGGCGCTGGCCTCTGTGAAGTCATGGTTCCCTCCTGCACATCTGCGCCCCTCCTGGAGGCTTCTAGCATTTAGTGTTTTCCTTCAGCAGTGACACGTGTTTACGACACTCTGACCTGTCGGGCCAAGCTCACCAGCACCCACAATTGAAGGCGCTCCCCATAACCTGCTCTACCCCCCTCCCCCAGGGTTCCTCTTCCAGCCCCTGTTCCTCAGAGTTTGATCTTTTCCATCTAGTGGCTTTGTGGCCGGTCACGGCTGCTGGGTCTCTGGGTCTTCCTTCCCAGATCCCACAGGACTGCGTCTGGCAGGCCTCCCTTCCGACTGCCCCTTCCACAGGGCTCCACGCCCCCACCTGGTGCTGCTCCCACCTCCTCCTCCAGGCTCAGCTGCGCTCCAGAATGAGGGCTGTGGGATGTGCAGCGCTGCAGACAGATGTGCGGTGCTCTGTTTCCAAGAGCTAGACAGCTGCTGGCTGAGGCGGTCCCCCTGGACTGAGAAGGTGAGAGGGTGGCTCACAGGCAGGTCCCAGTGCTGTGGCCGTTGCTCTGGGCTGCAGCAAGCAGTCCGCGTGGCTCTGTGCCAACCCTACACACGCAGACCCGGTCTTACAGGGTATGTCCCGTGGCCGTGAGTGTCCTACCAGGTGTGCCTTGTTGCGCTGGTTTTAAAAGGACTGACTCTTTCAGCATAAACGCCTCAGCTGGCTGACAAGAAGGGTCCCTGAGAGGAGCGCGCTGCCACAATGGTCAGGTTTGTGCGATGACTCTGGGTCTGCTTCACTCCTGCAGGTGGGAGCTCCCTCTCAGGAGGCCGCGCTGAGGAAGTTCCATGACGTCTATAGAAAGGGAAGCGGAGGCACAGAGGGTGGCAGCCAGCTCACCATCCTTGCCCTTTTGTATGACTTCCACCTGGTACAGTCTCTCCGCATCTCCTACATGTTGGAAAAACTGACTGGAACTTTCACAGAGAAAGATAAGGAACTGATCCTGTTCAGGCTGAGAAATGGGGATTTTCATTGAGAAAACACGATGCTATGTCCCTGGCAATGATCAGAGAGACCAGGGCAAAGCCAGCGGGGCAGGCAGCACGTTCCGGGACCAGACCAGGGACGGTGGGTCCCTCGACCTGCCTCCTAAGTGCCTAAGTGCGCAGATGCTGAGCAGCAGGTGAAATAAGTGGGGAAATGCTGTGTGCCATGCCCTAGCCATCTGTTATCGTTTGTTCCTAGGATGAAGATGTTTTTATCATGAGTGTGTGAGCAAACCTTATTCCTTTACTAAAACTCGGGTCTTTTGTGAGTTAAGAATCGATTTAATTCACACTCATCTGTTCAACAAATGTTCACTGAGGAAGGCCGTGTGGCTCGGGGCTCAGGTGTCAGCGACCTGGACTTCTGGCTCAGCAGTGGACAGCAATGTAACCTGAGTCTTCCAAGCCTCAGTATCCCCTTGTAGAACACAGGGCTGAGCAGAGCTCCTGCCTCTTTTCCTTTTGTGCAGATAAGAGATAGGGGAGGGCAGGGGAGCCCTGAGGGATGTGTGAGGAGCCGGGAGAGGGTGCGTGTGGGGCCCACAGGGGAGCAGGGCAGAGGCCGTTGCAAGGACTTGGGCGTTGATCCTGGAGGCACCTGGAGGGTTCTGAGTGGGAAAATGGACTGGGAAGGGTTCGTGCTAACGGTCACCCTGGCTACAACGTAGAAGACGGAGGTGGTCAGGCAGGAAGACCCCCTTCAGGGGTCAGAGATGGTGGTGGGAGGATTAGCTCTGTGGTAGTGGACGTGGGTGTGGGAGAGGGTGTGGGAGTTGGAACTGACCAGGCGGAGAATGGGTGGGAGGGAAGGCGGGGTCAGCGCATGTTCTCAGCTGGGCCTTTAGTGGACAGCACTACATGCAGGAGACACAGGCTCAGAAGGGAGGACGGGACCATCCTGAAACCGGAAATGCTCACTGGGATGTGCTGTGGTCTGAGCCCTCTGAGGACGCACAGCCCTTAACATACGCAGTGGACACTGTGAATGGGTGGGTGTGATGCTGTGTGAATGCTCTCACTGAAAAGTGAATACTTGGAGAAATCTCAGACAGGGCTCTCTGGGAGGTCTCTGAATTGTGCTTGCGACTTTTCTCTCAGTGTGACATTCTTTCCAGTTGAAAAGTTAAAGAGTGTACAGGCCAGGGGTGGGGAAGGAATGGCCAATGTCGTGGAGAGGAGGGGTGGCTCAGAGCCCAGGGCCAGGAGGGAGGAGTGCAGGGAGGGGGGAGAACTAGTGGGAGGAGGGGGGTGGAGGGGAGCAGGAGAGGGAAGGGGAGCTCTGTGGGTAGTGGTCCAGGCCCCGGTGGAGGTCTGGCGGGAGTCCGGTGCCGGGTCATGTTAAAAGGCTGCAGAGGCTGGAGTGGGGATGGTCTGCCTGCGACCATCGGGTTTATCAGCAGTGGTGGCCACGTGCAGAGTTGGTTTGTTTCTTCCCAAGTTGAAGTGATGACCATTTGAAATGGATGGCTCTCTCTTTCTTTTCTTTATGTTTTTAAGGTTCGCTGTGTGCTGGAAACGATGTTGGTTCTGAAGAACAGTGGCGTGCAGAGGATTCCGGGCTGTGAGCCTGAGCCTGTGGAGAAACTGAGGAAATTGCTGAGAGGGGAAGTGAGTTCCCTGTGGACGTGGACCCACTGTGGAAGGCTGGGAGGTAGTTGGAGCCGCGAGTCGGGTGCCCGGCCTGGTCAGCAAGAGTTGTGAGGGAGCGAATTGCAGCTGTGTTTCTGCGGTGAGACCCTGTGAGAGGCCCGTGTGCAGCGTGTCCCTGTGAGATCAGCATCCCCCACACTTAGCCGGTGGTGCTGGACTCGGCTGTGCAGCAGAATCACCATAGACCTTCTGATCACTTTGGAAGAGGGCCCACCAGGTCCGGAGGCGTTAGCCCAGCAGGAGAGGGGCTTGTCTATGTAACCTCCCCAGGTATTTTTACGTGGGCCACAGCAGAGACCCACTGCCATCTCCAGTCAGGGCGTCCTCTACCCTTACTTCTTTATTCATTTTTCTGAGGAGAATTCTTATTTTATATATACTTTTATTGACTTCACAGAAAACTGGAGACGGAGCACGAAAGAGAAACGCCAATGATGAGAACCATTGAATGGCTCTCTCCTGGACACCCCGCATTGGGGATGGAGGCCACAACTGGGACATGGGCCCCAACCTGGAAGCCAACCATAACTGCCTGGTTCTGGTTCATAGGTTGACACTCAACCACTGAACCAGGCCGACAAGGCTGGGGTGCCGGTAAACCTGCTTGTATAAAGAAAAGAATGGTATTGCTGGTTTAGTTAGCTTCAAGGTATTCTTTGAAACTATTGGAGAAGTTGCTAAGAATTGATAACTGAAAATTTGAGAATGACTTTCCACTGCCTAATGGAACCCACTTTTTCTTTAAATCCTATGGCAAGGATGTGCTTATTGATTTGAGAGAGAGAATCATTGATGTGAGAGAAAAGCATCAGTTGGTTGCCTCTCATACACACTCCCACTGGAGACTGAACGCCCAACCTAGGTATGAGCCCTGACCGGGAATTGAACCCACAGCCTTTCCGTGTAGAGAATGAGGCTCCAGCAAACTGATCCACACCGGCCATGTCGTGGACCAATTTTTAGGAAAGAAAACTTTCTGTGACTCCTAACCTTTGTGCATATCCATGGTCCAAAATACAGCTCAGTCCATGGGAGTTCATGGAACACCTTGATGACTTTGAGTTGAGTGAATGAGATGCAATGTGTGCAATGTGCTCATCACTGTGCCAGGCTTGTGCTCACTCTTTGTGGTTTCAGTCGGCCTCATCCTGTTTTCTGTGTCATTCTTATGTATTTTCCTTAAAAATAGCACTAGGTTCATAAATTTTGCATCGTTTCTCTAAAATGTTGGCCCTGAAAACGGGGAGCATAGAGTTTGAAATTTTATCATCCAGTTTATATCCCTTTGGCATAAGCTCATCAATTCAACTGTTCTTGAAATCTTGATTTGCATAATGATAAATAATTTTCATTATCGCAAGGTTCCTTAAAGTATATGTTATCTGCTGTGTTCTCACTTCAGGTCACTGAATCTATAAATTTGTTTCCAGGTTAGATCACATTTCGTTGGACACTAATTGAAATCTCATCATGCTGCCCACAAATGAAGGCGGTTAGATTTATGGAATAGCTTCTGTACGAGGAATTGATTGAGATAGTTATGAAAAAGTCACCACTTTAGGTGGGATTTTTTTCAGATTTGTTCTTTTGTTCGGGGCAGGAATAGACTGCTGGGGACTCGCTATGATTACAAGGAATATGAATGGTGCTCTGTTAACCATGATTGTTCTGTTCTAATGAGGGAAAGCACGTTCTGATCTGGTGGAGAGTTGTCCGCCCTGGGACATGGGAGCTAACAAGGGAATGCAGGCCACCCTCCTTTCTGAGAAAGGCCTAGATCAGCAACCTCATTGCCTGTAATCTGGTCCCGGAGCCACCCGGCCTCTGCCAACACCCAGCCCGAGTTGCCTGTAACCTGTAACCACTATACCTTGCTACTTTCCCAGGCCTGAAATGTCTGCTTTCCCGTGGGATCTTTGTCCTTCTACCCAAGATAAGCAGCTGGCTTATTGGGGGTGTGGGACTGGGGGTATAGCAGACGTCTGTGGGTGACCTAATGCTCTCTCCTTCTGCTGCATTGATGGAATAAATGATCTCAACCCTGTCTCTGCTTCATTGGCTCAAGGAGTGACCAGCAGCCCGGACCTATTGCTTGTCCAGATTCACTTTCAGTAATTTTATAACAGTCATTGGAGCTGGATAATGAATCGAAATGCTAATCAGTACTCTCCCCCCACCCCCAATCTAAGTCCAAAGATTTCATCTACTTTAAACAATTTAAATTTGTCTTAAATTAAGAATGAGTTTTTTAATTCACCCAAGTAAACCATTGCTAGTTTAGAAATAATTGATTGGCAGCCTAAATGTTTAAATTCTGTTCTGAGGGTGCCTGTATATTTGTTCTCTAAATGTCTTTCTTGCATGTGCTAATTTAGTACTCCTTGCACAGAAAGCTATGTACAAAGTCCTTTTGTTAAAATATTTTCCAGTCCGGCCGGCATGGCTCAGTGATTGAGTGTATCACTACGACCAGGAGGTCACCATTAGATACCCAGTCAGGGCATATGCCCTGGTTGGGGGCTTGATCCCCATTATGGGGCGTGCAGGAGGCAATTGATGAATGCTTCTCTCTCATCATTGATGTTTCTCTCTCGCTATCTCTCCTTTCCCCTCGGAACTCAATAAAGATATATTTTTTAAAAATATATAAAGTATAGCCCTAGCCAGTTTGGCTCACTGGATAGAGGGCTGACCTGGGGATTGAAGGGACCCAGGTTTGATTCTGGTCAAGAGCATGTACCTTGGTTGTAGGCACATCCCCAGTGGGGAGTGTGCAGGAGGCAGCTGACAGATGCTTGTCTCTCATCAATGATTCTAACTCTCTATCCCTCTCCCTTCCTCTCTGTAAAAAATCAATAAAATATATATTTTTAAAAATATATATGTATATAAAATATTTCTCAAATATATAGCTTTACTTTGTTCATTTTTTTTATAAACTACACATTAGTGAGTGGTCTGTCAAATTGTTTTTTAGGCAATTGACTGGTGGACTTGAGGGGTCTTTTGTATGAACTATTGACAGTCGATGGTGAGAATTTCCAAGCTGGGATCTGTAGGTAAGACTTCACAAAATAAAATGACTGTGTAGTTCCCTGAAAGGAACAAATCAAATTTCTGTAATGTGGCTGATGGGAAAAAATAATTTTTTGAAACATAGACAGACATATCAGAATGAAGTGATTAATTTCCATTGATAATGGTATAGGATCTATAAACATAACCTTTATGTTTCTTTATATTTTATGTGCCAGATAGATCTTAATCTTGATGGGGAGAGTGTCCTAATTTTGGCGTATTCCTAAAGCAGTTGGCATGGGGCATGAGCCTCTGGCAGAGCCCTTTAGAATGCTTGGCCTAGAGCAGTTTGGTTGGGGAGCCATGGAGACAGTGGAATGTTAGGTGTGAGGTCGGTGGGCGTGGAGTCGGTGGGCGTGGAGTTGGAGGGTGAGGAGTTGGTGGGTGTGGAGTTGGTGGTGCGGAGTTGGTGGTGCGGAGTCGGTGCG
The DNA here is from genome assembly GCF_964212035.1 of Myotis nattereri. NCBI lineage: Eukaryota > Metazoa > Chordata > Mammalia > Chiroptera > Vespertilionidae > Myotis > Myotis nattereri. Next base: position 16,651,919 of record NC_138085.1, read on the forward strand.
AATTGTCAGTGTGTGAAGAGTCGGTGTGAAGAGTTGGAGTAAGAAGAGTCGGTGGTCGTAGAGTCGGTGAGTGCAGAGCCTCTTCCTGTGTGAGAAGGGACTGTCCCTGCCTCCCCCTCAGGGCTCTTGTGAGGAGTGACTGTGCAAGGACAGAGGGCACCTGGCGCAGGGCCGGGGATGGGCAGAGAGACGGTGTCCAGGTGACTCCCGAGTCTGTGAGCAAACCCTTCCCGCTGCCAGGCTTTGACCAGAACCCTGTCCATTGGCGGCAGGCCCACGGCTTCCCTTCTACCAATTGGGATCCCTTGGCCTGGCCTACAGGAATTCGGCTGAAACTGGCTCTCTGACAGCCCCTGAGGAGTCCCAGATTGCGAGAGCGCATAGGCGAGGCAGTGGACTCCACTGGTATATGATGAGGGCGGGGAGGGACACAGGAGGTTGGCTAGTGGAGAGGGACCCTGGGAGGGCCCCAGGGCATGTCAGGCCTGTCTAGTTCAGCCCCAATCAGCCAGACCCCAGCAGCAAGCCAACCTGCCAATTGCAGCGTAGGCCCTCCAGTGGTCAGTGCACGTCATAGCAAGCTGTTGAGTGGCCTTAGCATATCATTCGTGTATTATGCTTTCATTGGTTGAATGGATGAGCGGACACTTAGCATATTAGGCTTTTATTCTATAGGTTGTTAAAAAAAAAAACAAAACAAACAAACGGATAGGGCCTGACTGCTGTGTTGCTTTCTGTAAGGATGGATGTAGGTGGGTGACTGGCAATAAGGGTTTCTGCTGGCAACTAGGATGTGGGCCGAGCTGTGATTTGGGAGTCCCTATGGCAATTCCAAGACATGGTAAACCAGCTAAGGGGCCTGAGAGCCGCCCGTCCTCCTGTCACCTGCTTTACAGCCCTGTGCTGTGCGTCACTTTGCTCAGACACCACAGAGGCCTCATGGGTCTTCCTCACCTACCACGGGGTCAGCATGTCTTTTAGTGGCTGTAGGTCTCCCAGCAGGACCCTGTGCTGGAGTTCCTTGTGTGCAGCGGTGCTCTAGGAAGTGAGCAGGTGCATGGAGGCCCTTCATCCTGGGGAATGAGGGTAGCTGCCCTGGGGCGGGGCAGGCCAGCGGGTTCCATGGTGCGCATCCTCAACCCAACCCTCTTCCTGCACTAGGAGCGTGGACACATCCCCCAGCAGTTCCTTGAGGAGCTGCTGGGGGACATCATGGCCCTCGAGGCTGAACAGGTCCAGAGGAGGAACCAGCCCGCCCACCAGAGCTGGGAGCCGGAGCTGCTGATAGAAGGTAGGCAGCAGCCCCTGGCGCCGGGGAGCCAGCCTGGCTGTGGCTTCTCCCTCACCCAGGGAGCTGAGCCCTTGGCTCTGAATCTCCTGGGTCAGCCCACCCTCAGCCCAAGTCAGTACGGTGTGATTCAGGGGCCATTTGGGACCGTTTCCTTGCCATTCTCCCCAAGGGGAACATGAGGGGCCTGGCAGCCTCAAAGTCAGGACATGAACTACAAGTAAGTAGATTCAGATTTCTCAGCGCCCGTGTGGGCAGTCCCGGGAGCTTCCAGATGACAGCACGCTGACCCCAGAGGCTGTCTTAGATCTGTCCGTGGGGGACTGAAAGCTCTGGATGGCAGGAGCTTCCCCAGTGCTCACTCACCTGCATTATAACAGAGGCCTGGGCTGATTTCCTCCGTTCATGTCCTCCTCGGGCAGATGGGTGCAGTCTGCTCTCTGTCTCCCTGGGCAGGGGCTGCTCAGTGACCTCTCCTCCCGAAGGACCTCACCCACGGGTGGCAAGTCCTCGACACACACGCCCCAGATCCGCTACCCCCCACAGGCATACTGGTCAATGACCGTGCCTCCCACTCCCCAGCTGAGCCACCCAGACCCCCCCACTCTGACGGCTGGCCCGGACCATGCCATGTCTTTGCCGTGTCTGTGAGTCTCTGAAATCCTTGACTAGACAGTCAGGTTAGAACTCGGTAAAAAGTGGTTCCAGCAGTTCCACCGTCTGGAACTTCTGCTTTGGCCTCTCCACGGTCACCTGCCTTCTTCTTAAGCTCTGGATGGCTCACCTACCGGCCCCCAGCTGAGCCAGCACAGGGGCCACAACCAACAGCGGCAGCACCTTGTGTACGACACCCAGCTGACCATCCCCGGCCCTCACACCTTGGCCTCGGGGTGGGGGGGTGGCCGTCTGGGGGGATGGTCCTCTCGGGGCCAGAGTCAGAGAGGGGAAGTGGAGGCCCTGGAAGCTGGGCTCTGACTCCACTTTGCTCTTCAGCCTGCACGCGGATCACTGATTTGGAGGAGAATACCCATGCCCTCCGGGGCACAGTAAAGACGCGGCAGGAGGAGAACCAGCAGCTCCGGAAAGAGGTAAAGTGGGCGGTGTCCGGAATAGACGGGCAAACCAGTGGCCAGGTGTCCCGTGGGGTGACAGGTTTGGGGTTTGCTCTCAAGCCAAGTTCACTCTGTGACCTGACTGTGGCACGGGCTGGGTCTTTGGCTCTGCAGCTGGAAGAGTTGGGGACCCAACTCACCCAGGACAAGGCCAACAGCCAAAAGGAAGAGCTGGAGGGAGAACTCCAGTCTAACATCGCCAACACCGTGAGGCCCTCCAGGGCCACTCAGGTAGGCCCTCCAGAGCGCATGTCCCCCTGGCGCCCCCGCCTGCCCGAGGGAGCCTCCGGGATCACAGCTGTGTCCTGGTCATTGATCAGTGATTCCTGGGTGACCATATTCCCTCGCTCAGCTGCAGCTCAGACCAGCAATTCTCAGCCACTGCCGTCCGCGGGGGCAGGTGTTGCCTCCCTGGGACACTGGCCATCTTGGTGGTGGTTGACAGGACTGAGGGGAAGAGGAGGGCGGTGCTGCTGGCTGTGCCCATTCGATGGTTATTCCGTAAATATCAGGGTCAGTTGGCTGCTAGTGTTGTTCAGATATTCTGTATCCTGACTGCTGTGCTATGTACTTTTTCTTTTTCTTTTATTTTTAAAATATTTTTATTGATTAAGTTATTATTTTTTTGTGTGATTAATCACTATGCTTTTATTATGTTCAATTTGTAACAATGAAATTGGGGGTCACCGCAACATGAGACACTGTATTCAAGGGTCGCAGCATTAGGAAGGTTGAGAACCACTGGTTTAAGGTTTATTTCAACCTCGATTGCTGGCCCCTACCTAGCCTGGCCCTGTTCCGGGCTTGGGCAGGAGGCAACCAACTGATGTGTTTCTCTCACATCGATTCTTTCTTTCTTTCCCTCTCTCCCCCACTCTCTCTAAACATCAGATATCCTCTCGGGTGGTAAACGTGGTCGGGGGTGAATGTTCTTGAGCATCTCCAGGAAGGCCTGCGGGGATGCTGCCTCCACATTCTGGAAGGTGTTCTGGACTCTGCCAAACAGGATGAAGGATTTCTCCTCCAGATCGATGAACCCCAAGTGGTTCTCATCGAACAGGATGACGACTCTAGGGTAGCGCCAGTGTGAGGGACATACGGGAACAGTTTCCATGCCATAGAAACACATCCTGCAGGTCCGGGGGTAGTTCTGGTCCCTTGGGCTCACACCCACAGGCAGAACAAACGGGACAGGCTGCTCCTCTGCAGCTGCAGCCCCGGACTCCCCGACGCTGGGCTGGGCAGGGCTCTGCCAGCCATGGCCCTCGCTTTCCTCGGGCCCATCTTCTTGTTGCTGCTGCTGCTCCTGGAGCACCTGCTCCTCCATCTCCCGGTCCACGCGGGAGAGCTCGTGGAAGTCGCGGAAGATCTCGCCATCTCGCAGCTGGATGCAACGCGTAAGGTGGATCTCTAATATGTGGAATGCGATTCCCGTGCTGTGCGTGAGCCTGGCACACTTCCCGTGGAAGCTGAGCATGAAAATCGTGAGGCCCAAGCGATCCGATCGCATTTGCCTTGGAAGAGGCCTGGCCTGATGAGGTGGTCCAGGTGGCTGGGCGGGAGGTAGAGGCGGCGGTAGGTCCGGCAGTGATGCCGCACTGTCTGTGACATTCCATATCAGCGCCCGCCGTCCCGAATTCCTCCCTAAGCCGCGTGGGTGAATCGCTTCGGTGGTCTCTCTTCTGGCACTGGCTGGTGAGCCTGTCCTTCCGAAGCTGCAGGTGGCGGCTGTGGGGCCTGCGGGGGCGGCCTTCCATGCCTCCACCTTGGCTGATTTCCGCTTCGTCAGGCGGATTCGGAACGCGGGCTGGAATTGCATTGGGCCGTCCACATGGGTGTTAAGACCAGGCCTGTATGTCCAACCAGTAATACCTAAGCCGTCCACCGCTACATACAGCAGTGTTTTATAGAGCTCATTATCTCGCCCCCACAAACCCAAAATGTGTCTGTCTGTGTGGAACAGCTTTGCATAGACTTCTAGGTAAGACGTGCCTACTGCCTCCAGATTCTGCAAGGTTTCACAAACGCCAACCTCCTCCCCGCAGCGCCGTCTCCAGATGTTGTCGATGTGCAGGGTGCGGCGGAATTTGGTGCAGACCTGGGCCAGGCTGGCCAGGGCGGTGACGGGGAGCGAGGCACAGATACCCACCAGCATCTCCACCCGCAGGTCCTGCAGCGAGCAGTGCGGGGGCAGCCTGGGGCTCGCGATTCTTCCACTCCCCACCCAGCACCCCGCTGCGGCGTCCGCCTCCAGGTGCTTTTCTGCTGGGGCCCGCTTGCCCTCGGCCGCTGCCTTCTCAGCCGGGCCCTGGCTCTTCTGAGGACACCGCTTGCCCTCGGCCTTTGCCATCTCAGCCGGGCCCTGGCGCTCCTGAGGACACCCACATCCCCGCGAGGAGTCCCAGCCGCAGAGGCAAGCGCACTCCTCCCTGCCTCCTTGCTGACCAGCCACCACAGTCGATTAAGTTATTACATATGTGTCCATATCCCCACATTGCCCCCTATTGGTGGGGGGAGGGAACTCATGCTCTCAGCCCCGTGTTGTCCGTGTCCATTGGTCAGGCCTATATGCTTGCATAGAAGTCCTTTGGTTGATCTCTATGTCCTTTTAAAAAAATAGGCTTTTACATGTGGTCACAGAGGGCAGCCAAGGAGCTGATCCAGAGAGCGGGCATCCTGTGCCCCTAAAGGTCCCGAGTGTGGAGAGGGCGCAGGGCTCCCGTAGCACCATGTGGGCCCGGCCAGCGCAGTTCCTTCAGTGCTGGGAGAGCCGCACTCAGCACGGCGGGTGCTGCCTGCCCCGAGGGTCCCTGCTCTTCTGGGGTCTGCACTTGCCCTGCTCTTGGCCCCTCACTGCGTGTGGGGTTGCAGGGATACGGGGTCTGTTGCTCCCCGGGGCCTGCACCCAGTGAGGCATCCTCACCTTTTCCCTCTGGGCAGGAGGATCCATCCAGTCTGGGCCCCCAGAACCAACAGGGGGCCGAGGAGAGGGAGCTGGAGGAGCCGGGGCAGCAGGAGAAGCAGGTGCCCGAAGCCCAGGAGGCCCTGAAGCAGGAGCAGGAGGCCAAGGCCCTGGCCGCTGCCAGAGAGAACCATGGAGAGGAGGAGAGGCTGCGGCAGGAGAACGACAGGTACCCGCCCGCCCCTGCAGCAGCACCTGCCGCCTTCAGTCACACCAGCTCCCTCAGCTCCTGCTGCGCTCAGCTCAGGGGAGTCCCCTGGTCATGGTGCCCTTTCACCTGCCCTGTCACGGTCACAGCTGATGGTCAGGAGGGAAGGGCCTCCAGCTGGTGGCTGGGATGGAGCATCGTCCAGGTGTGGGTGACCGCCCCTCCCACATGGATGATGGGGATGACTGTGTCGGGCACGGCCATCTTCATCCTCTCTCACCAGCCATTCCAGAAGGACATATGCTTGCTCCCCGTCATTCCCGCATTCCCTGTTGGCGAACTCACCTCCTCGCTGAGATGCACTTGTCACCCCCCTTTGGTCCCCATGGCCTGTCAGGGGCCTGTCCATAGGGCGAGATCCTGGAATCGCCTGATGTGCACATTTGCAGCTGCGGTTGAACAAGGCCTCTGACTCCTGCCTGTTTCAGCTCTCACACTCCACAGGAGCGTCCCTTCTGTGGTCCATGGAGTGCCATGGAGTCCTCTTCTCTTGCTTTTTGGTGGCGATTTCGCTGTTTGAAACGGCCCCCAGATGGAGTGCTGCAGTGCTGTCTAGTGTCCCAAGTGCACGCGCGCTGGGCCTCAGGGAAAATATCCGAGTGGCACATGAGGGTCGTTCAGGCCCGAGGTCTGGTGCTGTTGGCTGTCCCAGTGAACATATGGCACAAAGTGTCCTCATGTCTTGATTGGTTGGCATAAATGTGGCCAGAAACTCACAGGAACTGGTGGGGACAGTTGCAGTCTACACTGCTCAGTGCTCGCGGGGGCTCCATAGGACATTATACCGCGAATCCTGAGAATTGACTGCGTTTTTATCCTTCTCTTCAAACAGATGAGGAAAGAGGCTCAGAGAGATTCAATAACTTGTTCGGGCCAGTCCTGAGTGTAGTGGCCCAGTCAGGACTCAAATCCAGGTCTTGTCTCAGCCCAGTGGCCTGACCACGTGAAGCCTTCCTTCGCACAGCCTTGTTTTAATATGTTTGGGGCTACACAGTCAGGTGCCTGCGGGGCCAGGCAGGTCCAGCAGGTGGGGAGGGAGTGTCAGCGGCAGGGCAGGCCCTCATGGAGAATACACACTCTCTGAAGGCGGTCAGCTGCGGGGCGGACCCTGGCTGCCAGGCCATCCTTTTGTTCCTAATTTGTTATTCTTATTATTATTTAATCCTCATCCCAGGATACTTTTTCCATTGCCCTTCTGAGAGAGAGGGAGGGAGGGAGGGAGGGGGAGAGAGAAACAGCGATGGGAGAGACACATCTATTGGATGCCTACAGCACACTCCCCTCTATGCCGGGGAGCAATCCCACAGCCCAGGGACATGCCACTGGGAATCCAACCCGTGACCATTCCGGACACAGGCTGATGCTATCACTGCTGAGCTGCCCCTGCCAGGGCCTTTGCTTGATGCTTTCTCCCCACCCTCCCAGAATCTTGGTAGCTGAATGTTGATGTGAAACGGAACATTTTTAGAAATATTGAATAACTAATTACTTTAAATTAACTCACGGAGACTGTGTGGGCCTCACAGGGCCCATCTGTGTTCACATGGAGTCCATGAGCCTCTGGTCATTGAGATTTCAGGTAGAACCCTTACTCCTGGAAAGCCAGTCAGTAAATTATGCCGATGATAATGATGATGATGATGTCAGTGGCTTTACATAATGCTCCAGAATCTCATATTTGTGTCAGGAGTTGGGATCAGAAAGGGACTTGGAATTGGGGAGAAGAGCTGGGCAAAGGCAGAGTTTCAGAGCAAAGATGATCTGATTCCAAGTTTTTCAAAAGTGTTTCAATCGAAGAACCCTTTTTCCAAGGAGGCAGACATGCAAAGCCTTCCATGGGAAGGATTTTTCACAGGCTGCTCTGTTGAATTGTGTCCGAGCCTGCCTGTCCTGTGTCCCAGCCCAGAGTGTGGCAGCCGGGGTGGCCGCATAGAACCCCAACGGACACAGTTTAAGAACCTCTGAATGTGCTCAGCCCTCATTTCCACAGGGGAAAACCTGAGGCCCAGAGAGGATGGGGGTGTGATTGAGGTGTACATGGGACAGAGGCTGGGAGTGCTCCTGAGCCCTGGGCCGTGTGGCTCTCCACCCGCAGGATCACCTCCTGGACTGAGCTGCTTCAGGCGAAGCAGGAGAAGCTACGCTCCGACTGCCAGGAGCTGCAGGCCACCCTGGAGCAGGTGCAGCGGAAAATGCGGATCTGGCAGGCCATCTGGCAGCCCGAGTACCAAGACCTGAAGGCGGAGCAACTGCCCAAGGAAATCTTGCTCTACGAGCTGAGCATGCAGTGTGAGGTGAGGCCGGGGGCTGGTGGGCCTCAGGACCGGGCCTGAGCCCGGGGCTGACAGCCTGGGGCTCAGCCAGGTCCTAGTGGGTCCTCATTGGCATCTGTGCCCAAAGACTGTGTGGGAATGTCACCCAGAGGCCGAGAGGAAGCCAGAGGCATTTAACGGTGACAAGCACCTTGGCTGGAGGGGATGTGTTAGAAAAGACCTCTCACCAACCTTTGCTTTTGTATTTTTAAAGCTATTTTTCTTGATTTGAGAGAACAAGGGAGACGGAGAGAGAGATGGAAACATCTATGAGGACAAAGAATCGTGGTTCCGCTGCCTCCTGCACCACCCCCGTGGGGTGCCAGCCCACAACTTGGGCATGTGTCCTTGACCGGATTCGAACCTGGGACCTTTAGTTCGCAGTCCGATGCTCTCTCCACTGTGCTAAACTGGTTAGGGCCTGACCTTTCCTTTTTGCAGGGCCGGGGGGGGGGGGGGCGTGCATGGAAGCAGCTAAGTGCTGTTTTCATTCTGTCCTCGCGGCTGAGCTCTTTGCTCTGTGCTCCCCGTGTCATCTCACTGAATTCTCACAATGCTTTTGTGAGCTGGCGCCCATCCTCATCCTCTGAGGTTGGGTCTGAACTCAGTTTGTTTGAAGCCAAAGCTTGGGCTTTCCCGCCACTCCAGCCCGATGATGTTCTGGGTGGAGAGTTGAGCAACCTCAGCCCCGAATTCCTATCCAGCCCGGCATTTATTTTTCTGATGTCAGAGAGAGGAAGGGAGAGGGAGAGAGGGATGGGAACTTCAATGAGGAGAGAGAACCTCTGATGGGCTGCCTCCTGCACGCCCCCTACTGAGGATCAACCCCTCATCCTGGGCGTGTTCCTTGACCAGGCATCTCTTTTGTGAACTCCTGGTGCATGGGGGGCCGCTCCACCACCTGAGCCACAGCCTTTGGGCTGCTTCCTAATGAGATACTTTACATTCCTTTTAAAAATGGCTGTCAAGTCCTCAGAGCCTCTTGTACATTTTGCACTGATGGCGCCTCTCTGCTCAGACTGGCTGTGTTTTCCGTGCTCAGTGGCCACACGTGGGCAGGGCTGCGCGACTGTCCGGTGCACTCGGCCGTCCCCATGTCATTGGCTGTGTTGGTCCTTGCGACTGGTGAAGCTCATGCTGAAATGGCCATGTTCATGCACGTGGCCCTTTTCTCCTTTGGGAGCAGTTTCCCAGCAGTGGAGTCACAGGGGCCTGTGGTGTTGAGGACATTGTTGATCTGTGTTTCAGTCGCTCACCCTTGCGGAGAAGGACTGGCAAGAGGAGAAGTGTCGCCTGAGGAAGGAGATAGACACCTTGAAAGAGCTGAACCAGAGCCTCCTGGACGCATGGGACCAGCACTGCACTGAGAACGTGTAAGGGGGAGGGGTGACCGACACCTGTCCGCACAGGGCTGCGGGCTTCCAGCTCCACGCCCAGGCCTCCACGTTCTGGGCAGAGAGCCCGCCGGCGAACTGGTGTCCCCAGGGCAAGGGAACAGACCATCTTCCCAGTGCAGCCTGCTCTCCTCTCCCCGGAATGGCTCTAGAATTCTGCAAGGAGCGGTGGTTGGATTTTGCTGGCTTCAACGACATGGCCCACTGCCAGCCGCTTCTTAATCTGCTTTTGGAATTAAGCTCAGTTTAAAAATGATGACAGAGGCAAAGAGAGGTACCTAGGGAAGCCATCCAGGTCGCGGGTTGAGCCCGTTCTCTGTCTGATTTCCGCTTGAGGGGCTGGAGAGAGGGTTGTCCTCCGTCTGCTGACGTGACACGGACCTGGCTGTTGCAGGGGGCCCTGCGAGGTGCACAGAACCAGTGACCTGGTGGCCACACACAGGCAGGGGTGATGGCGTGTGAGCAGAGCTGTGTGCCCAGCAGACAGATGTTGAGGAGCTCCAAGGAGGGGGAGATGGAAGCGTGGTGTGGGAGTTGGGGTTCTGCAGCTGACCCGGATGGGGACAGGGCTAGCCGGGGGGGCGGGAGTTGGGGGGACGTGAAGGTGGAGCACGGGTGGTCGGGGTGCAGGGAAGGTGCAGGCAGTGGCAGGAGGGAAGGCTGGAGCAGGGGGCACTCAGATGGGGAAGGCCTCCATGCCTTGCTAAGGAGTCAGATTCCCTGGGAGTGAGTGTTTACGGGAGGCTGGTCTAAGGGCCGAGGGAGCTGCCAGAGAGGAGGCAGGAGGAAGAGGCTTGGTGCTGGAAACCTTGGGGTTGGAAGTCAAGTGACCCGAGATGCATCTGGTGGGCCCAGGGTGCTCTTCACCCCTCAGTGCTGAGCTGTGGGACTGTCCTTCCTTGTGATGGGGAGTGGCTGGCCAGGAGGGACAGAGGGACATGGTCACAGTGGCCACAGGGGCACTGACCCAGCCCCGCGGGGTCACGGTGCTGCTTCACTTTTCTCCCGGGTTCTTCTGCTCGTCTACAGCTGGCTCGCCACCTACCCAGGATGGTTTACAGGGAAAGCCACACTGTAGTTTGGGGTGGAAATGACCATGGACTGAGTTGGCTCTCTACAGCGCAGCGGGTCCCAATGGCCAGCAGAGGTTGGGTAGGTGCCAACTAGAAGCATCGGGGCCTGGTACCCAGGGGGATGATCTGATGAAGGTCTTGCATTAGACAGTGTGTGCAGGAGGCCAGGGAGTGGGCAGGCTTCCTGACCTGCTCTGAGTGGAGTCTTCCCAGCCCAGGGCGGGTTGGGGGCCTGTCTTGTGTGAATTTGTGCGCCTAGTGGTGGGGGTCGGTCAGAGCCAGACAGGAAAGCGCTCTAGCATAAGGCCCAGCAGCACAGCTGAGGGAAGAGAGGAACACAGACTAGAAGAACAGATGCCGAGCCAAGGCCGCTGGGAGCAGGTCAGGGTCGGTGGTCCTGGGCCCAGCGGTTTGCGAGTCATCGCTTTTCACAGCTGCTCACTTCACGGTGAAGTCTCAGAATAGCCCTCGTCTCAGGTGGGACCTCGGCAGCCTCATGGCTAAAGGAGCCTGAGCTGCTGCCTCGATCCAGGGGACTCATGTTCAAGCAAGGAAACCAGGGTCTCTGCCGTCAAGGCCCACGGGTTTGCCATCCTGAGTTGCACATGGTTCGGGGCTTGCTCTCCTGAGATGTGGTCCAGCCTGCTCCTTGGTGCTACAGCAGGTCTCCTCACGTGTTAGGGTTCCCGGACCCACACCACAAGCTCCCCTCCCCATCTTCCCCCCTCGGCGAGCTTGACGGTCATGAGAACCGTGATGTCATAGTCCCCGGAAAATGCCGGCCCTTCTGGGCTAGGTCCCAGCTAGGGCCGATGAGTCCATTGACACGTTTTATATAAAACCAGACTGTTCTTTCTTTCTCCTCTGTTTCCAGCGACACCCGGCAGACTATGCCTACAGGAGAGGCAGAAGACGACAGAATTGGGGCTCCAAAGGAGGCTCAGTGTCCTGCTCCTAGGAAGTGAGTTGATTTCAGCAGCAGGAACTTCAACTCAGAACAGGAAGCTGCTCTTTCACGAGTGGGGAAAGCCATGCGGACCAGTGCCCAGTGTGTGGGGCCTGCACCTTCCCCTCTAGGGCAGGTCCCCGGAGCGCACCTCCCTCCCAGCTCTGAAAGAACTGAGAGTTTCTTTCCGGCCTTCCTCGGGGTTATCCTCTGAGGGTGGCGAATGCCAGCTGCCATGTCCGGTTGAAGGGGCAGAGAGTCTGGATTAGAGCCACTGAAGCAGGACTATCAGGCTGTGTCTCCAGGTTTCAGGACCTAGAAAGCCATGTTTCTGTTTTGGGAAGGAAGCGTGGGCCGGACACCTGGGCCAGCACCCATGGTCTTCAGTCACAGGAACCTCTTGGTCTTCCCTACATTCCTCTGGAGTCTCTGGACGCCAGGGTGGTTCTCAAACACGTTCCCTTCTGCAGAGCAGCAGCACCCCGGTGGTGGGCGGCTCGGTCCCCGAGGCTGCGGGCTTCCGTCCAGCAGGCCTTCCCCTGCGTCCGGGCCTGAGCCCCAGGAGCTGGGCCTTCAGATTGTCCTGCCCCAGCCCAGCCTTGAGGGCAAATCACCATGAATCCTGCAAGGGCTCTCTGTTGACATCACAAAACCACATAATTTCCCACCCTCCTCCTGTCCCTTGTGTTGGCGGGGACATTGAGGCCTCAATGAGGAATGTACTCGAGCTGAGTCAGCACAGTGTCGCTCTGTGGCAGAGCCAGGATTAGAACCAGCTGCGTTTCTTCTTGTGACATTAGAATGCCTCCATTTCTGGTTAGCTGCACTGTATGACCCTTTAAGTTCACTGTTTTCATTGATTCGTTTTTATTTTACTATATATATATATATATATATATATATATATATATATATATATATACACATATATATATATATATATATACACACACACACACACACATATATATATATATATATATATATGTATATATATATTAGTATATTTTAACTGAATTCAGAGAAGAAGGCTGAGGGTGAGAGAGAGAAACATCAGTGATGAAAGAGAATCATTAATTGGCTGCTTCCAGCACACCCCCCACCGGGAATTGAGTCTGTAACCCGGGTATGTGCCCTTGACCAGAATGGAGCCCAGAACCCTTCAGTCCATAGAGTGATGCTCTACCCACTGAGCCCAGCCGGCTAGGGCTATTCTAATTTTGCTCAATCCTCACCTGAGGATTTTTTTTTTCATTGATTTCTGGAGAGAGTAGAGGGGAACAAAGGGTTGGGGGGAAGAGAGAGAGACATCAATGAGAGAGACATCAATATGAGAGACACATTGATTGGTTGCCATCCAGCACACGCCCCCAGTGGGCCCAGGGATAAAACTGCAACCCAGGTACACTCCCTTGACCCAGAATCAAACCCTGACCCTTCAGTGCTTGGGCCACTGCTCTAACCCCTGGGGAACACCAGCCAGTGTCCACTCTTTTTCATCCACATGGCCCACTGGGCCCACCCTGTTCCCCCCTCACCCAGATTCCTCAGTGCCCGGAAGGGGCTAAGTCTGCCCGCCTGTCTCACCTATTGGGAGCTCCAGCGGGAAATGAGGAGGCCCTGACTCTCCCTGACATGGCCCTGGGGTGCACAATTGCCAGCACACCTAGATGAGCACAGCACCTCTCCCGGTGCCTCCCGGTGACGCAGAGTGGAGGCTGCATGTGAGGTTCTGTTTCCCGAGAGGCTAGTGCGAGTTTCTGCCACAAGGAGCGCTTCTCCCGTCCCTGGGTCTGTGCGAATGAACTGCCAATGGTGCCCCACGCCCTGAGGCCACATGCGATGATCCTGGTGCTGGCGATGCAGATTCGTGGGGAACCTGGTGCTGAACCCCAAGGGAAGGGCCGCTTCCCCGGCTGGAGGGGCATTGGGGGTTGGCAGTGTCCTAACCCTCTACTCCTAATAGGAAAAAGCGCTGGAGTCGAGCCAGAGCCTTCCTCAAATTGTTCCAACGCCAGAGAGGCCACTCACGAGGACAAGCCAAGTCACCCGCAGATGGCCGTCCTGGGCCCCTGGAGGCCACCCCATCGTGCTCATACTGGGAGGAGAAGGGAGACGCCCGCAGTGGGCCCCCACCAAAAGGTAGGAGGGGCTGGCCTGGCTGCAGGAGGGCAGTGAAGGGGAGGATCTCAGGCCTTCCTTGAGGTCAGGGCAGAACCGAAGAGATGCGAGCTGGGTGCGCACACGTGTGCTTGGAGCCTGAAGGGGGCTCCGCACGCCCCCGTCTGCCCCCTCAGGTGTGTGAACACCCAAGTAGAACATGTAAGCCCACGTCACTGTGGCGGCAGTTTCATCCAGAACCATTTAGTTCCTTCAGCATGAGGAGCCTCCCCATCACGTACACTGTGGTGGGTCCTCGGATATCCAGAGCGGATCTCCAGACAGTTACCGTGGAGACACGCTCAGGAGAGGATGTGTTTGGGGCTCCTTGTTTCTGCCAGGCCTCGGATTAGCCATTTCTGTCGGGGGAGCCCCCATGTAACCCGTCGTGGACATCTGCCATGCCTTCAGCCAGGCTCGGGCTCTGCTCTTGCTGTTGCTCTGAAAAGCAGGGGTGGTTCTCTTCTCCCACCTGACCTGGCCCTGAGTCCTCCCACCAGGGGGCGCTGGACCTGCTCATTGAGGGCTGTGATGGGAGTGAGCCATTGGGTCCATAGCGGATTTGTAGCTGCATGTGCTGCCTGTGTTTCCTGGGATCTAAGAGGCTGTCAGCTGTCAGCTGCCGGATTTTGTGCTCATAGAAAGAAAGTGATCGGGTGGTGGCAGTGAGGGTTTTGTCAGAATCGCCACCAACCGACAGTGACTGGGAGGGATGCTCCAAGCTGCACCCTGATTTCAGAGATGGAAGGTTGAGGGGGGGTGGGGGGATTCCTCTTAGAACCAATTAAACAAAGCCATTGACTGAAAGGTGGTTTAGTTTTCACATTCACTTTGAAATATCATTTTATTGATTATTTGCCGATAAACCTGCCAAACATGCCCCCTGAGAAAGTTAACAATTTGATGAAGGACACTAGGACTTTCTGAAGACGGGGCCAGGCCCGAGACTCGTGGGCTCCCAGGGGCTGGGGTGACAGGACCTGACAGGACCCGGGGCCGTGACAAGGCACCCTGTGGCTGTGACGGGTGCAGCAGCTATTCCGGGTGGCAGTCACCACTGCAAGTCCTGCTGTGTCACTCGAGATGCAGAAATGAAGTGTGCGCACGCGGACACACTGTCGGGGGCTGCTGCTTGCGTTCCCGGTCTCACAGGAGGTGAAGTCGGGGAAACGCTCACGTGCAGGTAAATGATCATGAAGCTTACTGCCTTGTTAGCATGGGTTTTCTCCAGAGGGTTCTGTGGCCTGGGGTTTTCCTACTGGCTCCTCACACTTTTGGACATGTATCACGTCCACTTGTGTGATTGGCTAAGTTGATGAATGAGCTATAATCAGCCCAATTGAGTCAGCAAAAACCTTCTGAGAAAAAACTGCTTGACAGATCCCCACTGTGGTTTGGATCCCTGAGTGAGCAGGTCAGGGGCTGCAGTTAGTAACGGCAGCCGTGCGAGGGGGCTTTCTGGGCTCAGCAGCCTTTAGGTAGTTGACCCACTTTGTCCGTCTCCTTGAGTTCTAGCTGCCGTGGGAGGTCGGCTCCATTCCTGTCCCCCGTTCAGAGCTGGGAGGGGAGCTCAGGAATGCTTGACCAGGGTCAGCACTGGCCCAGAGAATCAGTGTTGGAGCTGGGACCCGAACCCGCGTCTGACAGGTTCCGGGGCCCGAACTCTTAACCGCTGTGAGCACTGCCTGCCCTTCAAGCTGCTTTGGTCCCTGAAGATGCTCAACCAACTTGGGGCCCCAGCACTGAGGAGTGGGTCCCTTCTCTGTGGTGTGAGCTGTGTCAGCAGGTGGCGCTGCGGGGGAAGAAATAGCAGAGGTGCAGCTGTGCACTTGAATCCTCCATCAGGACTGGAGAAATCCCTTCTGTTCATGGATTGACGTGTTGAGGAAGTCACAAGACCAATTGTCTGCTCTCATAAGACTAGAACTTAAAGGCTGTGAGGGCTAAACCAAGAGGAGAGGGTGCGGCGCGATCTACACTGGAAGAATGCTTGAGTTTGAGGGTGTTTTGGTATCAGATAGAGGTAGGTATTTTCATTATGTGCAAAGTCATCCTGCCATCAGAGGCTGTGAGAGGCACCAGAATTCTTAGTGAGCCTGGCTGTTTGTCTCAGTGGTTAGAGCATCGAAGGACCGAAGGGGCGCAACTTAGATTTCCAGTCAAGCGCACATACCTCGGTTGCAGGGTTGATCCTGGCCGCGGTTGGGGTTTGTGAGAGAGGCAACCAGTGGATGTATCTCTCTCCCATCGATGTTTCCCTCTCCTGCTCTCTCCCTCCCTTCACCTACATCCTCCCATCCACTCTCTCTCTAAAGACCAATGGAAAAAAAAAACCTCCCGTGAGGACTTTTTAAAAAGAAGTATTATGACTGAGGAGTCCAGGTGGACTGTTTCACTGCATGCAGCAGGCCAGAAGCATGCCACTAAGTGTTTGGAGGGGAGCAGGAGTTAGTTGTGTGTGAGACAGGATGTCAGGGAGCCTGTCATTAAAATGGATGAGTAAGCGCAGCTGGGGTGGCTCAGTTGGGTGAGCATCATCCCATGAACCAGGAGATCACCTTCTGATTCCCGGTCAGGGCACACTAGTATGGGCGTACAGAAGACAGCCGATCCATCTTTCTCATCATTGATGTTTCTATCTCCCTCTCCCTCCCCCTCTCTGAAAATCAATAAAAACACATTGGACAAAAAAGCGGATGAGTAAGGAAAGCTGCCCCCTACATCAATAAACACCCTTGCTTAATAATGTAACCCATGGAAATGGAAAAGCAGTCTAAGACATCCACTCCTTGAGCAGTACAGAATGCTCCTCTCGTGCTACGTGGAGCCCTGGCTCCAGCTGCCACTCCAACACTTGACTGGAGTCCGAGCAGAAAGGGTCCACCGGGCCCTGATGCTGGTTGTGCTAGGGGGAATGTTGCCGTCTGTCCCGGGCTGGACTGGATTCTGACTTCCCAAGTACATTTGGCGAATGTAGCGTCATTTGTCCATTATTCAGTTCATTTACTTGCTGTTTTCTGTGTTTTGATCCTTCCTCCCTTGGTTATCCGGGATGACAATTTAGCGACGGAACAACGCAAGAGTGCCTTTTGGAGCAGAAGGAAGCATGTTGCGGTCAAAGACAAGCCTCCAGTGGCCAGCTCTGCTTGGTCTAACGTCATGAAATGCTGCATTTAATGCACCCACCCTCTCCTCCCTAACTTGCCTCTCCCTTTTTTCCGACCACGAAGATTTATAATCCTTTCCCTTTATCCCCGTCTTGATCATATACCCTTTATTTCTGAAAATTTTTTAAGTTTCTTTTAAAAGAACAAAAAAACTCCAACAACAACAACAACAACAACAAAAGCCCAATGAAAACCAGTTCGCTTGGAAGCAGAAAAATCCTGAACCTAATGGAAACCTCAGTCACCATGACAACAAGGCCACGCCAAAGCAGGAGTCACCATCGCCCTGACTTAGTGGCTTGATGTGTCCCCTACTTGGCCTCTTGCACCGGCTGTAGCTCCTGGGCTGGCACGGCCTGGTCCTCCCTCGGCCTGTCCCCCGTGGGAGCAGTTGGAAACCCGAGGTCTCTCTGGCTTTGCTGTGTCCGCCGCTCTGCTCCTCCAGGTGACGCCACGCAGTGGAGGCCTGATGTCAAGCGGTAAGATTTGGGTGCTTCAGACTTCATGGTGGGTGTGACATTGAGTGGCTGAGGGGCAGGGGGGCAGGTCCTGGGAGAGTGAGGAGGGGCCTGCAATCCCCACAGTGGGTGTGGCTCTGGGCCCACAGCCCCGGGGCTGCCTGGAGCCCGATGCTGTGCAAACAGCCTGTCCTCCTGCTCCCGGAGCTCCACCGCACGCCTGTGCCACTGGGATTGGAGAGCCCATCGCCTGTCCCATGATGAGGTAGTTGCAGGTCTTTTCGGGGTTTTGCCCTCATGTGTTTTTTTTTTAATTGGGATTCTGTTTAGCTTTTACAAGAGTATACGTTCATGGTAGAAAATTCAGAGATTGCCAAATGCACAAAATACCAGGTAAACTCATGGTGCAGTCAAAGTCACCATGCGGAGAGGAGGGCTTCTTAAACAGAGGGTTGTTCGGGTGGTAACCAACTTGGTTCTCAAATCCTAAGGGTGCCCTCCTGGACCGTGAGGGCCCGGACCACAGGTGTGGAGTGGTCCTAGGCAGACTTGGGTAAGGGTGCTTTGAAATCAGGGATCTGAGGACACAGTGTCTCACAGCAGGTGTGCCCAGGAGTTATGTGTTGGCCTTGTGCCAACATTTGGTGCAGCCTCGTGAGTTGGTCCGCCAAGTTCTCCCAGCTGCTCAGAGCCCGCCCTGTGAGCGATGGGTAGAGTGGAGGCCTCCACTCAGGTCTGCGGCCAGGGCCTCCCAATCAGACCACAACCCATGAGGCGCAGCCCCACCTCTGTCCCTGGGCTCCGTGGGCCCCGCTGCCTCTGCTGCTAGGCCTCGGTGTGGTCGCCCCCCCTTGACATGGGGTGTTGCAGCCCCATTTCTCACTGTCCTTCTCTGCCCCAGGCCCTGGGGACCCGATACTGAAGGAAGGGGCCCTCCACGGAGGCAGCCTTGACCACTCAGATGCCTCTGCTGACCCAACACCCAGGCCTGGCGTCCTGACCAAAGGCGCTGCGGGAGCTGGGGTGACGCTAGGCTGTGAACAGGCTGAGCAGGAGCAGAAACTTTGGTCCTGGCCATGTGGCCTGTGAGGGGCGGCCCTGGGAGGGGAGGGCTCTCCGAGAACCCTCCTGCCCTCACTCCGTCCTCTCCTTCCTTCCTCTCTTCTCTGTAGGACACTCCCAGGTGCCCGATGACCTGCCAAGGTACCTGCTCAGAAACACCTTCATCTCCTGACCACCGGGGGCCAGGCAGGCGCACCTGCCAGTAGCAAAGGGAGGATGCCCTCCAGCTCTGTGCCCGCAGAAGGACTGTCAGCCCCTGCGGGGGAAACTGCTGAAGGCCGGGCGGTATGTGAAGCCCAACTGGAGACCTGCTGAGCCCGAGGCCCACCCAGTGCGCTCTGAGGCAGCCCTGCCTCCCCAGAGCCTTTCTCTAGGCAGAGCCAGGCCACCCCATTCCCCCCTTGCCCCCCCACCTCCCACACAGCTGCCCGCTGGTGCCTGTCCCTAAATAGGGCGGTCAGCCTAGCCTCAGCCCAGCTGCTTGGGACCGCAGGCCACAGGCCGGCAAACAGGAGTCACCTGAAGGCGGCGGTTCTGAGGACTCGAGGGGCAGAGACAGCCAGCCACACCCTCTGCCCCAGCTCCTTCACCGCCAGGGTCCCCAGTGCCAACCACTGGACAGGAGGCGCTTCTCACTGGCTCCCCCAAAGGAGGAGAGGCTGGCTCCCCTGCAGCCTCCGCCACGGCCCCGCCATGGCCACGGGAGGTGGCGGCCGCAGCAGCTCCAGCCCCAGCACCACACAGTGACTGCAGCCCCGGCTGCCAGGACGAGGCCTCGGCCCCAGAAGTTCAGGGCAAGTGGCCACCGTGGCCCCTGTCCTGGCAGTGTCAGCTTCTCAGAGCCCGACGGGTCCAGGGCAGGACCACAGGGAGGGGCTCACTGCCAAGAGCCCACGCAAGTCACCGGACGTGGCTCCCACGCCAACGGGCCCCTGAGAACGTCAGTCATGGGAACAACTTAGAGAGCAGGCGGGCGTCGCCACAGCTGCGTGGGACCAGCAGGTGGAGCTCAGACGATGAGCGTGGCCATAGGCGACTGGTCTTTTGGACCCGCAGCTCCTGAGCCTTCAAACTCCTGACACCCCTTCTGACCACCAGGGCCCCCTCTCCCATCGGCCTGAGGGGCCGGGAGCGACTTTGGAACGGGGAAGCCCAGACCGGCCAGACGACCAAGACCTCGCAGCCCTGGGTGGACCTTGGAGTCAGGCTCACTGTTACCCCAGAGCGTTGCCAAGCCAGGCCTGGGCACCACACTCCTGAGCCCGGGGCCGTCCAGGCAGGTGGCCTCAGGCTGTGCCTCTCTCCAGCTGGCTCCTGGGCCCCGGACCTGCCCCCCGGGTTCACTTTTCTACCATCATGGGCTCTGCCCCGCCTGGTGCAGAGAAGCCCTGCCCGCCCCTCCCAGCAGAGGCCACAGTGTGCAGAGGGGAGTGTGTGCGAGAGGCGGGTGCAGCCTGGTCGCTAACGCGGCTGTAGCCCCCGGTGTCCACCATCGAGGATGACACTTTGAGTCTTTGTTTCTGAGTCACTCCCCGGGATAGAAACCCAATTTACTACATTCCATACCCGTGTAGGCACTCATGGAATATATGTGTTTTGAGGTGTCCCCCAAATGGATGTACCACAGGCTGGCTGTCCCCCAAATGTACACGCACTTTAACAGCTGAGAACTCAGTTTTCCCTCCTTTTCAGGGTGAGCGGATTTGACGTAATGGGTGAAGCCAGACTCAGCTTGGAACCAAGAAGATGTGTCCTCTGGACTGTGTGATGGGGACACATCCAGGATGAAGTGTCTGGTCCCGAACGGGCCCCAGTCCAGGCATCCAGGGCCGCTGTGGACAGAGGATGCGCAGAAACACCGAACGCAGCGATTCTCGGTGTTTGCGGTTCCATTGCTTCAGCAGCAGCAGCGCCTGGACCAGAACTGACGCAGCCACGGAGCCGCAAACATCAAGAATCGTTCCTTCGGTTAGGTGTTTGTACGCATCTCTCTCAATAGCTGCCCTCGATTCCTCGATTGCTGGGTGTTGGGTCCCCTCAACTTTATCTTTTCTGTGTCCCCATAAAAAGTCCTGTGGAGACATGGTCTTCGTTCAAATCCTACCGTCTTCACTGATTTCTTCAAATCTGTTCAAACTGAAAAGAAGTGAAAATTAAGTGCGTTATCAGCTGTTAATGTGTCTACATTTTGGGGGGATACTACATGTACATTCAATAGAGAGAATTTTCCATCAGTTGTCTGACCTCTTTGTACCTGTTTTGGGGGACAGCCTGTATTTACATTCAATGGGGACTCATTGTCCATCAGCAGCCGAACCTCTCTTTACCTTTTTGGGGGACAGCCCATATTTACAACCAATGGGGACTCATTTTCCATCAGCAGGCCAACACACTTTACTTTTTTGGGGGACAGCCCGTATTTACATCCAGTGGGGACTCATTGTCCATCAGCAGCCCAACCTCTAACTTTTTGGGGGACAGCCCCTATTTACCTACAATGGGGACTCATTTTCCATCAGCAGCCCTACCTCTCTTTACCTTTTTGGGGGACAGCCTATATTGACATCAGTTGGCATCAATCGTTCTCTTTGGGAGTCACACCTCTAGTGTGTATATGGCCGGTTTCCTGACACATGGTTTCCGGTTTCCTAAGGTGCTCTCCTGGGATGGGCTTGGCCTGGGGACCCGGGCTCTATAAAGAGGTTTTCCTTTGGCCTTAATGTGCTGACAAAGAACTGGGTGTGCAAAAGTGTTTTGTCTCCGAGTGCTGTGACCTGTACTGATTAGCCATTGATTGTGGAACACAAGGATGGGTTTGTAATAAAATGAGTTGGAGTAGAATTGAGTCCTGCATTTCCTCACCGCTCGTCACTGGCAGCGATGCCCGGGCTCCGGGGTCCCTGCGTCCGTCCCCGGGTCCTGGGCCCCTGGAATGCAGACCTCCCTCGGCCAGGAGGCCAGAGAAGGGGAAGCCAGTTTTCCTGTTTCCCAGGCAGCCGCTCTTCCCAGGCCTTGGTGTATTTTAAGTCCCTCTAAGTGGAATCCCATTTTGATTTGGGATTTCTATCACAGAGGGAGCTCAGCTTACAATGATCCTTGGGTATTCCAAGGCCACTGAACTAGGAAGAGGCCGAGGAGGGAGGAGGACGGCAGGTGAAGATCCCCCCTGACCTGACCTCGTGGCGGCCCGTCCAGCTGCCGCCTGCGTGTCCCTCCTCCCTCACCAGCCTCTTCTGTAAGGTGCTTCCTGTGGCCTCCTTTCCCCTTCTTTCCAAGGCCCTGCCCCTGGGGGAGCCGCCCCCTCTGCGAGCTGCCCTCCCCAAAGATGGGAGCCAAACTGAGCATGTGGACCCCTGCAGGCCGCCTCCCCTCCGCCATTGGCTGTTGCAGGGTCTGAACCTGACCGGTCACCCCTGGGAGCTCTCAGACTCTATCCCCTGATTCTCTCCCCTCTGGGACAGCTCTTCAGGGCGCACACTGGCCGGTCCCTGGGTCCCCCCACATCCTTCCCACAAACAGTCATTGGAGCTCTCTGTGTGCTCGCTCCCGGGTTCCACCATGGAGGCAGCCCCCTCCCTGCTCCTCTGCAGGGCTGAGCCACCAGCTCCCCAGCACTGACCACTCCTGAGCTTCAGGCCTGAGGTCGCTGCCTTAGACCCCCTGCCTGGGCTGCAGGCTTCTCCACTGTCCCTGACTCCTCTGGGCTCCCTGCTTATGCAAGGCCACCAGCTGTCAATCACAGAAGCCAAAACCTGGGGTGCGGGCTGGACCCCTCCTCTCTCTCTCCTTCCCACAGGTAATCGCTCCCCTGAACCTGGGTCTGGAATGGATCTGGAATGTGCCCACCCCTCTTAGCTGACTGTTCTCATCCCAGGTCCCCCCGACACCCCTGTCGCTGGGTCTTGGCAGGGCCTGTCCAACTGGTCTGCCTGCCTCCCACAACTTCTCAGCCCCCTGGCACCTCTGGCATCCACCCCGCTGACCTACCTTTGTGAACCTCCCTCCCTCAGCCTCCACACCAGCTACACCCGCCAGGAGCAAAGGGAGGATGCCCTCCAGCTCTGTCAGCCCCTGCGGGGGAAGCTGCTGAAGGCGGGGCGGTATGCGAAGCCCAACTTGAGACATGCTGAGCCTGAGGCCCACCCAGTGCGCCCTGAGGCAGCCCTGCCTCCCCAGAGCCTGTCTCTGGGCAGAGCCAGGCCACCAAATACGGCCCCCCCCCCCTCCACACACACACAGCTGCCTTCTGGTGCACGTCCGTGAACACAGGGGCCATCATGGCCTCAGCCCAGCTGCTTGGGACCCACAGGCCACAGGCCAGCAAACAGGAGTCACCTGAAGGCGGGGGTTCTGAGGACTCGGTGGGGGGGGGGGGGTGGGAGGCAGTCAGAGAAACAGCCAGCCACACAATCTGCCCCAGCTCCTTCACGGCCTGGGTCCCCAGTGCCAACCACTGGACTGGAGGCGCCTCTCACTGGCTCCCCCAAAGGAGAGGCTGGCTCCTCTGCTTCTCACCGCCCCCCCGCCCCCCACCACACACCCACACACACACACACACACACACACACACACAAACCCTATTTGACCAGGTAGTTAACTTTCTGGGGACTACAGATCCGTCTTGTCCCCTGGCTTGAGACACAAGCCCTGGAGAAGCAGGACCCCTCACTGCCTGGCTTAATAGACAGGGGGCCCTGCTGGGGTCTGGCTGGAACTCTGTCCCCAGCTGCCTCCTTTCAGCTCAGCAGCCACCACTCCTCCAGGTCCACGGAGCACATGCAACTTGCCACAGAAGGACAGGGGACCAGCCCAGCTCAGGGAAGGAGCCCACAGGGGGCTCTTGGTCTCTCACTGGAGCTCTTGGTCCCAGGTGGCGACCTGATGGAGCCTCTCCACTCTCCTGCTTTCTCCCAGGACCCTGGGGCTCTCCAAGTCCCACCCTTCGGGAAAGTGACACCTTGGCTGCCCCCACAGAGCAAGGCCCAGGGAAACCCCAATCCTCCAAGCGTTTTAAATACCTGACAAACCCAAGTTCACCCTTGGAATGAGCCCTTCCCGCCCACAACAGCCACTACCACATGGGACACTCCAAGTCCCAGCACCTGGGAGGTGCCAGATAGGCTGGAACCCGCACCCAGTTGGGGGGGGGTGGGAAGGGGGGGTCGACTAGGCTTTTAGGCGGGAGTCGCTGGGCAGGTGCGCAGGAGGGCACTCACCTTGGTGACATTGAGGAAGGTGGTCTGGCCCATTGCTGCCCCTCACCAGTTTCCGCTCCAGCTCCTCCCTCAGATGAGCAAGTGGATCCAGCACACATGCGGGAGAGGAGCGCCTGCAGGATGGTGGCCTGGACTCCAGGCAGATGCACTTGGTCTGGCAGCGGGGGCGGCTCCACACCAGCTGGGCTCGCCCTCCAACGGCTCCTCCGCCCGCGGGACCCTGGCGGACCCGGACGAGGCAGCAGCAGGAGCCAGGAAGCCCAGCGGTTCCTGTGACTCACGGTACCCCAGGCTTGTCCCCCTCACCCATGTGGGCACCTGTGGCCACATCTGCCAGGCTGGCCTGCCAGGATGGTTTGCCGCTGCAGCGCCACCTGGTGGCGCCTCTGGACAGTACCAAGAGGCCACCCTGGGCTCCTTGCTGCCATCCTGCTGTGCTCAGGAGTCTGGGTTAGTTCCTCCACCCAGCATTGCTTACTGACAGTCTGTCCCTGCAGAATAACTTCAACACAGGACACTTCTGCATTCTGACCAAGTCACTGTCGAGAGCCAGAATTTTCCATTAGGTCACTGGTTTGCTCATCATCATGTACAATATCTGAGCTTTTAATTTTTGACTTATTTTATTAAATATTTTATATTAAAGAAGGAAATAATTTTTTTGTAGATGTTATAAAGGAGGGTATGTCATTATATTGTCTGTGTACTAGGTGTCAGGAAGTTATAGTCAGCGGGTGAAATCTGGACTATTTCCTGTTTATATATGTCACATGAGATAAGAATCATTTTTATTCACTTTTTAAATGTTAGAAAACAATGAAAAGAATATTTTTCATACATAAATATGAAATTAACATTTTGGTGTCCATAATTACTGTTTGGTGTCCATAATTACCGTTTTACTGGGAGCAGTCATGCACAATCATTTACACATTGTCATTGGCTACTTGCATGTTACAATGGCAGAGTTGAGTAGTTATGACCAAGATGGTATTGTCTACAGAGCCCAAACCATTTACTACCAAACCCTTGACACAGGAAGTTTGCGGACCCTTGTCCTACACAGAGTAGATGAAGGCCGTGTGCGTTATTATTAGCACTGTATTTGGATTTCAAATGATTTTAAATGTCGCATATTGCACACTTTAAAATCAACAAAATATGCCTAGCTAGTCTTGCTCAGTGATTGAGCATCAACTAATGAACTAGGAAGTCACGGTCTGCTCTGAAACCTGGATATTAAAGTAGCATCCTGGATATTTGGTAACATGCCCCAAAGGGGTGTGCTTTAGGGATAAATCTCCAATGAAATCTGTTTCAAGGGTATTTCAAGGATGAACCAACTTCCAGGAACTCTTCACATTTCGCCATTCTTGGAAAAAGATATCCTTGATGCCTAAATGTGATCATTTCCCAATTATACTAATTCTAGGAATAACCATATGAAGCCTTATCTGCAAATAGTAATATTGTTGGACTTGGAAGATAACAAGGTCCCTCTGTTTAAAGTCCTCCCTGTGTCCCAATCAAAAGAGTGACTCTATTCTTAGTGTTTTTCTAAATATTTACTGTCCTCTGCAATTCATTTGCCCTGTGTACTCACTGTCTTTTAGTCACCCCAGTCTTTAAACTTCCAGATACTTTACATAATCTACCAGATGACTCTTATGGTTTATGAACCTTCTGAAGTTATAAGAAAAAATACTTGCTCATACTTGCTAATACACCTAAGTTCCCAATATTTCAGAAGCAATATTCTAAAAGACCACAAGATGGGGGTATTCCTGCATACAAGCAAATTCTCAAAGCAGTGCATTGAGCTCCCAAGTGTCAAGTTCTGCTTTGTTGGTTTCTGTTTGTTTGTTTGTTTTTCTAAGATTTATTTATTGATTAAGTTATTACAAATGTGTTCTTATCCCCACATTACCCTCCCCATCCTTCCCACTCATGCTCTCACCTCCCTGTTGTCTGTGTCCATTGGTTAGGCCTATATGCATGCAAATAAGTCCTTTGGTTGATCTCTCCCTCTTACCTCCACCCTCCCCTACATTCCCTCTGAGGTTGGTGGTCTGATAGATGTTTCTCTGTCTCTGGATCTGTTTTTGTTCATCAGTTTATGTTGTTCATTATGTGTACCACAGTCTCTGGTGGTCTAGTGCTTAGGATTCGGCGCTCTCAAGTTCTGCTGTGACCAATAAGGTAGTCATTACCCACATGAGGCTAATTTACAATGAAGTAAAAGGAGAAATCACACTCCTAAGTGGCACTAACCACCTATCAAGAGCTCAATAGCCATATGTGGCTGCTGGGTACACTGCTGAGCAGTGCAAAATAAAACATTTCTATTCTCACAGATTTTCTAGTGATTTTAAAATTAATTTCCTTTCATTTAAAAAATGGAGAAAGTTTTAGAAAGTGCTGATTCTTCCTATTATTCATAATGCTGAACAAGTGGAAAAAACTTAAATGTCCAGCGATAGAGTTTGGGTTCTCTGAATTGTGATTTAAACATATGCTGGAATATTACAAAGCCATTAAAATAGTCTTTTCTTAGAATGTGCAGGAAGGTTTATGGCATAATATTAAGAACAAGAGGAAGCAAAAAGTATGTGTACTTATATTTTCATAAATATATGTATATACACATTTGAATATATAATTCCAAATTTTGCAATTTTATAAGATATATATATATATATATATATGTAAAAGAAACAAAGAAAAAAGATCATACTATTATCTGTTAACTGTGGGATGTGAAATTATGGCAGATTTTATGTTCTTTGAACATGCCTTTATTTTTTATCTTTTTCCAATATCAGGGGAAAAATGAATAAAAGAAGAAACTATAAAAAGAATGTGAAATTTTTTGAACTTTTGCAAAAGCCAAAATAAGTTTCAGAAGATTCAGTAATTCACTTAAAAAAAAAACACAACTAAAGATTTTTTCGATGTATAAAATGTTTTGTATATCCGCTCAAGCCGTCTGCATAATTCTTGTCACCAAGGCAGGTGTCAAGGCAAGTGTCATTCGTAGGATGCTCCCATGTCTACAGAGCAGCGGAGTGGTCTCTGGATTCTCTCTGTAGCTGCACCTGTCTAAACATTGAGCCCAGGGTGACATTCATTCATTTATTCGGAAGCAGATCTATAAACATTTTCTATGCTCCAATTGTTCTGAATGAGAGTCTCCTCTGTATCCCTATTGCTAGTCCTTAACCGTAAAAATTCTTTTCCCACTGGTTCTTTAGGAAATTGGTTGAAATTCATGAAGACACCAGCATGAGTCTTAGGAACAGAAACTCATACTTTCCATCAGGGAGGACAAGGAAAACCTGGACACAGGAGGCAGCTTGCTCTGGGGGAGCTGACTTGGCTGGATTTGGAGCCCCACCAATTCTGGCCTCCTGTCTTCAGTTCTCTGAATTCAGTTCTCTGCTTTCTAAAATGAGAGGCACATGGGGACCATTTTGGGATTAGAACAATACATGTAAAGTGCCTGAATTATGGAAGAAAACTAGGTTTTTTTAGTTCTTATTATGCTGATGTTTATTTAACAAAAAATTAATCCATTTTTCCCTTTTATCAACCATTTTGAGCACTGTGAGATTTTACACTGTCTGGCCAGGTGTCAGGCTGTGTTTAACATTTGTGTAGCTGGAGGTGACCGAGGCTCCAACTACCTCTGAAGTCTCTGCTTTTGTTTTTCCTGCTGCCTTCAGATTACCCTAAGAATTCCTTCTCAGATAGGGTTTGCTTCATGCAGTGCCATTAGTTGGCATGCACTCATAGTTCAGAGGGCTGGAGAGTGTCACCCCCAGGGGCAATGGTAAGATTTCTGGGAGGAGGTGGGGAAGGCATGGTTTTCTTAACTAAAATGAGAGAAGAGACTGTGAAAGGTGAGATGGGAAAAAAATAATCACAGATGACTCGTCAGGCAGACCAAATGTGAAAGCAGCACCTAAAAGAAATGTGGAATTTCGAAATTAATTTTCTCAAATACTTTGTATACACTTGCATGCTCTTGAAAAGCATTTACCTGCCCTGAATTCCAATGTTCTCAAATTTTCCATAGGGGAAGGTCTTTATGGATAGGAAGGAGAAGCAAAGCCTTCTGAGCTCTGGTAACTTTGGGAACAAATGAAGAGATTGAGGACAGGGAACTGCAGATGCCTCCTGCCCCCTCCTCTGCAGCCAGGACTCTCAGAGGGGAGAGGGGGACACACAGACACTGGGGTTAGAATTGGAGGGCTGAGGACTGCTCCCCTGGGATTATCTGGGCAGACTGGGAGCCCCCAGGAGGGATGCTGCATGTCCTCACTCTCTGGGTGAGTAGAACTCCAGAGGGAAACCTGGAGTAGGACCCCAGGCAGGGACCCAGGCTAGCTACTCCCTGAGAGACAACAGGAGATACAAAGACTCTGCCCCTGTTGCCAGAAAAACAAAATAGCTCTGCCTCCCATCCCATATAACACCAATGGGAAAGGCACTGGGTTCATTTAAAGACAGGATTCCCTTCATGAGGCTGAACTCAGATATTAAACTGGGCTAAATATTTTCTTTTGCTCCTCTCCCCTCTATCCTTTGGTGGGGGACTCAAGAGCAAATTCATTTAGAAACAAGTAAATAAGCTATATTTCTTCTGCACATTTAACATACTGAATATATTTGCAACTTTGAGCCCTACTTATCTTTATTCATGCAAAACTGTAACTCTATCTGACATTTCTTCTTAAAGGTGTTTCTTCCTCGCTACAATGTGCAAAGGAAATTTCTTATTATGAAAATAGTGCTGTGGTTTTAGCTGTTGTGTTTCTGTGAAATAAGCTGAGCTTCCTTTCACCAGACACTGAGCAAGTGTCTTGTGAAAATAGCATAAAGGCTCTTGTGAGGAGAGAGCCCTTCCTAGCACACTGGGGCCTTGACTTACAAGTGTCCCCACTAAGGAGTTTTTTGAGATACCAGCTGTCTCTTGGCTGATTTTTTGCATGGAGTTGACAGAGTAATTTGAGTTAAGGGGCGCCTTAACGAGCTCCTTAACGAGCTTGGTCTCAGAATGAATTAAACTAGTAAGTCAAGGCTCCACTGTATCTAGTGATTAAAGTAAAATCAGAATTTGTATGTATTTCTTAAAAAGAAACCTTCAAAAGTCATTGCTGAATTCCCACTCAGCACTGGGGGCTCTTTGGTCCCAGCACAGGCCTAGGCACCTTCTGAGAGGGAGATCCAGTACTGAAAAGGGCAGTTCTAGAAATGTCTGTAAAACATACATTTGGCAAATGAATGAAGAAAGAAGCAAAGAAACACTGACAGAGAAGATGTTCCACTCTGCCGACTTAAAGTTTGCTTTCTAAAGGAGGTTTGAAGCTTCCTACTGTTTTTTCAGCTTCTTTGGATTTCTAAAAGGCAGGGCCTTTGAACTCTAATGGGAGAAAGAGAAGAAAGTGCTGGGCATTCAGAATCATGAGCAGTGGGAATATTGGGGAACCTCAGACCAGTCACTTCATCTCCCTGAACCAGTTTCAATCTGCAAAATAACTAATATGTGATTTTTTAAAGAATATTTTTATCTATGAAATCCACTAGTGTGACATTGGTCAACAAGAACATACAGGTTTTAGGTGTGGGTTCTATGTGACAGGATCTGTATATTGCACCTTGTGCCCAACTGAGGAAGCAACACCAGGCTGGTGAACAGAAGATGAGGTGTAAAGGTGCATCATGGGTAAACTGGTCACCAGAGGCCAAAAGGGCTGGCCTGCGAAGGACCAGGAACAGGAGCCACATCCTGGCGTGAACCTGGTCTGCAGTCAGAGCCCTCTCCTCCCCAAGGCAGGTCATAAAGCAGCTACTGCATTTCTGAACAAAAAATTGAGACGTGGGTTTTGACCAAAAAATTAAGATATTTTAAAAATTCATGAATCTATGTGGGATGTCCTAAAGAGGATTAAGATATCATATGTATGTACATGTTAATGAATCAGGTTTATTACAAATATGAAATAAAGGAAATCAAAAAAGAGCTCTTTGCTCAGGAATTCATTCAGCAAGTGTGTGATGTCTACCTGGATCTCGGGGCAGGGCCTTCACAGGTCACCTTTCAGGTGCTGAGAGGGCCTGAGAGACAGACAGGTGAACAAGAACCAAGGCCACACTTTATTTCAGAGGACAGGAAGAGCCATGAAGAAAACAGACTTAGCTTATATGACTAGGGAGCGACAGGGACACAAAGGATTTCTATTGGTGCCCTGACCTATGACTTTAAAGGCAGAGGTTCACAGGACAAAGTGTGGGGTCCCAGGTGCTGTGGGTCAGAAACCTGAGGTGGTTCATTGGGTTGCCCTCCTCCCAGGAGGCCTCGGGGGGCCTGCTCATGGGGAGGTGGCAGATTCCCTTCCTTATGGCACAGTTCCCTTCTGTTCCCTGCCAAAGCCACTCCCAGCTTCCTGGGGCTCCCAAAAATCTTGGCTTTTGATCCCTTCCTCCAGCCTCAAAGCCAGCAACTCAAATGGGGTCCCTCCCTGGCTTCTCTGCCCCTCCTTCCCAGCCAGTTTTCACTTTGAAGAACACCTGGTTACTGAGGGCCAGGACCTCGGGGGGAGACACACCTCCTGTGCTTTCTGTAGAGGACCTGGGGTGTGTTGGTGTCAATAAATGTTTATTCACTGATTTTTAACAACACCACCACCAGAAAACTTGAGAGGTTGGCCCACATGGCTGACCTGGCATGGTGGCTAGGTTACCTCTATGACCTGTCTTACCATTCTGACCTCTGTTACTATTGTGACCTACTGCCAGGTGATATACCATAGGGCTAGATGGGGGCTCCTGAGCAAAGTGACTCCCCAGAAGGCTTAGGAAAGGGCTCCCCAACATATTTAAACTGAGACATGGCTGTTGAGACAGAGCTGGCCCCATGGAGACCTGGGGAAGCCACCCCAAAAGGAGAGGCAGTGCCCCAGGGCAAGGACAGCCAGGCTGGCTGGGAACAGCAGAGGGGGGGGGCATAGAGGGCCCTAGTGTGGGTTGAAAATGCTGTCACAGCAGGAAGGCTTTTAGGCACGAGAATAGGGGGATCTGATTTATATTTTTTAAAGATCACTCGGTGATTTGACATTTGAAATGATATTTGACATGTGTCCTGAGAGCCCGGGAGGATTTGGGCAGATGAAGACGGTGAGATGTGCTTCAGGTGCAGACAGTGGACACGGCCTGGAGGCAGGACAGATGAACACTGGGGACCAGAGCACATGCCTCTCAGAGCCTGTGAGTGATGGGACAGGGCAGGGAACCAGAAGACCCTGCATGGAGGGGGCAGGGCAGGGGGAAGGAGTCCTTCCATGGAGAGGACAGGGTAGGGGAGGCAGTAAACCCTCCATGGAGGGGGCAGGGCAGGGAGTACAGGGGACACTCCATGGAGGGGAGAGGGGAGGGAGGAGAGGGGACCCTCCATGGAGGGGAGCGGGCAGGGAGGAGGAGGGACCCTCCATGGAGGGGACAGGCAGGGAGGAGTGGGACCCTCCATGGAGGGGTGGGCCGGGAGGAGAAGGGACTCTCCATGGAGGGTACAGGGCAGGGAAAAAAGGGGACCCTCCATGAAGGGTGCAGGGCAGTGGGGACAGGGCACCCTCCTTTGAGGGAACATGCAGGGAGGAAAGGGACCCTCCATGGAGGGGTGGGCCGGGAGGAGAAGGGACTCTCCATGGAGGGTACAGGGCAGGGACAAAAGGGGACCCTCCATGGAGGGTGCAGGGCAGTGGTTACAGGGAACCCTCCATGGAAGGGACAGTTATGGAGGAGATGGGACCCTTCATGGAGGGGAAGGGCAGGGAGGAGAGGGGACCCTCCATGGAGCGGAAGGGCAGGAAGGAAGGGGGACCCTTTATGGAGGGGAAGGGCAGGGAAGAGATGGGACCCTCCATAGAGGGGGCAGGGTAGGGAGCAGATGGGACCCTCCATGGAGGGGAAGCGAAGGGAGTAGAGGGGACCCTCCATGGAGGGGCAGGACAGGGAGGAGATTGTACCTTCCATGGAGGGGGTAGGGTAGGGAGCAGAGGGGACCCTCCATGGAGGGGAAGGGCAGGGAGGAGAGTGGACCCTCCATGGAGGGGCAGGACAGAGAGGAGATTGTACCCTCCATGGAGGGGGCAGGGTAGGGAGCAGAGGGGACCCTCAGTGGAGCTGAAGGGCAGGGAGGAGAGGCGACCCTCCATGGAGGGAGCAGGGTAGGGAGCAGATGGGACCCCCCATGGAGGGGAAGGGCAGGGAGGAGGTGGGATCCTTCATGGGAGGAAAGGGCAGGGATTAGATGGGACCCTCCAAGGAGGGGGCAGGGTAGGGAGCAGAGGGGACCCTCCATGCATGGGAAGGGCAGGGAGGAGGTGGGAACCCTTCATGGAGGGGACCCTTCATGGAGGTAAGGGCAGGGAGGAGATGGGACCCTTCCTGGAGGGGACAAGACAGGGAGGAGATCGGAACATCCATGGAGGAGATGGGTCATGGAGGAGAAGGTACCCTCCATGGAGGGGGGAGTGTAGGGTTATTGGAACCCTCCATGGAGGGGACAGGTAAGGAGGAGTCAGGACCCTCCACGGAGGCCACAGTTCAGGGAGGAGAAGGATCCCTCAGTGGAGGGTACAGGCCAGGGAGGAGAGGGCAGGGACGGGGACAGAGAACCCTACAGGGATGGGCTAGACAGGGAGGAGAGGGGACCCTCAATAAAGGGGACAGATCAGGGAGGAGAAGGATATTTCCAGGGAGAGGAAGGGCAGGGAAGAGATGGGAACCTCCATGGAGGCGATGGGTCAAGAAGGAGAAGGTATCCTCCATGGAGGGGGGAGTGTAGGGGACAGGGAAGGGAGAAGAGGGGACCCTCAATTTAAGTGGCTCTGCGGGAAGGACAAGGGAACCTCCATGGAGTGGGAAGGGAGAGGAGGAGAGGGGACCCTCCATGGAGGGGGCAGGGCAGTGGGGACGGGAAACAGGGAACCCCAAACAATGGGCTGGGCAGGGAGGAGAGGGGACACTGCATGAAGGAAGGAGGGCAGAGGAAGTGGGGACCCTCCGTGGAGGAGACAGGGCAGTGGGCAAGGAACCCTCCATTGAGGCTACAGGACAGGTGGGGCAGGGGACCCTCCATGGAGGGGTAGGGCAGGGAGGAGAGGGGACACTGCATTGAGGGAAGAAGACTGAGAGGAGAGGTGACCCTCCATGGAGTGGGCTGGGCAGGGAGGACAAGGGACCCTCCATGGAGGGGAGACGACAGGGAGGAGAAGGGACCTTCCATGGAGGGAGAGAATAAAGAGTAGAGGGGACAATGCATGGATGTTTCAGGTAAAGAGGAGAGGAGACTTACCATGGAGGTAACACGGCAGGGAGGAGAGGACCCTCCATGGAAGGCAAGGATAGTGGGAATGGGAACTCTATGTGGAGGGGGAAGTGAAGGGGGTATAGGGAACAGGGAACTCTCCATTGATAGGGCAGGGCAGTGGGGACTTGGAACACGGGACCCTGTATGATTGGCCAGTCAGAGAGTAGAGGGGAATCTTCATGGAGGGGGGAGGGCAGGGAAAGTGGGGATCCTCCATGGAGTTGACTGGGCAGGGAGGAGAGGGGACACTCCAGGGAGAGGGCAGGGCAGTGGGGACAGGGAAACCTCCATGGAGGCTTCAGGACAGGTGAGGCAGGGAACCCTCCATGGATGGGACATGCCAGGGGTGTAGAGAACCTCACTTTGAGGAGGATGGGCAGGGAGGATAAGGTTTCCTTCATGGAAGGGGCAGGGCAGGGTGACAGAGAACCTCACTTTGAGGGGGCAAGCAGTGGGGAAAGGTAACCCCAGTTTGAGGGAGAAGGGCAGGGAGGAGACAGAATCCTACATAGAGGGACAGGTCATGCAGGAGAGGGAACAGGGAAATCTCCATGGAGGGGAGAGGCTGGGGGCATAGAGAACCCTACTTTGAGACAGCAAGGATTTCAGCACAGGTCCTTAAATAGATGGCAGGGCAGGGGAGAGAGGACATCCTCCCGCGAGGTAGCAGGGCAGGGAGGACAAAGGACCCCACATAGTCTGAGCAGGATAGTGAGGTTAGGGCACCATCCATGGAGGGGCCAGGGAAGGGAGGACAGGGGAGTAGAGATAGGTAACAGGGGAAACACACCCCTCCATGGAGAGTCCCCTGTTCCCCCATGGTGGGGCCCTTGTTCCCCAGCCCTGCCCCTTCACAGCATTCCCTGTCCTCCCTGTCCATTGGTCCCTCCCCTGGTCCCCTGCCCCCACTGCCCTGCCTTCCCATGGATGGCCTGCTGTCTCCGCTGCTCTGACCACTCTGTGGTTGGTCACCTTATCCCTCTGCCTTCTCCTTCCATGCCAGGGTCTTCTGTTTCCCTGGCCTGACCCCTCACTCACAGGCATCTGAGGGGCATATGCTCTGGCCTCTCCAGTGTTCATCTCTCCTGCCTTTAGGCTGAGTGTCCACTCTCTGTACCTGAAGTACATTCTCACCTTCTTCATCTGTCTAAGTCCTACCTGTGCTCTCAAGACACATCTCAAATATCATTTCAAATGTCAAATCACAAACAGGGGAAGGGGGGTGGGGGTGGGAGGTTAGGAGTGGGAAGTGGGGGATGGGAGTGGGAGTTGGGGGTGGGGAGGTGGGGGGTGGTATGGTAGGTGGGGGTGGTGGGAGGGGAGTGGGGGCTAGGGCGTGTGGACTGGGGAATGGGGGGTCAAGAATCAGGGGGGTGGTGTGCGGTGTGAGGTGTGGGTTGTGGGGTGTGGGTAGGGGTGTGGGTAAGAGTTTGAGGTAGGGGTGAGCGGTAGTGGTGGGGGATGGGAGCTGGCACGTGGGTGGTATGGGGTCGCAGGAGGGGGCTGTGGGTTGGGGGTGTGGTGAGTCCGGTGGGGGCTGGGTGTGGTTGTCGGGTGGCAGGTGGTGGTGGCCTGTGCGGAGTAGGGGGTAGGGTTGGTGGGTGACAGGTGGGGGAGGGAGAAGAGGGAATAGGGGGGATAAATGGTGATGGAAGGAGACTTGACTTGGAGCCAGTGAACACACAATGCAATCTACTGATGATGCAATATAGAATTGCACACCTGACCTATGCAATTTCATTAATGAATGTCACCCAAATACGGTTGATTAAAAGTAAATGAAAGGTGGGTCTTTTGAGGTTGATTAGGTTATGAGGGTGGAGCCCTCATGAATACGATTAATACCCTTTTCAAAGATATCCCATGCTAGACTTATCAGGAGATGACTTTATATGTTATATAAATGTCTAACCACTATTTTGTACACTTGAAACTAATATTGAATGCCATCCCTAATTGAAACTAAATTAAAGTAGTAAAACAATTTTGAATAAAAATGAAAATGCGAATCAGAGTGATCTTTAAAAAATGTAAATCAGATAATTACACTCTGTGCCTAAAAGCCTTAAGCGCTCCAACAGTGGTCAGCTCTACAGACAGCATCATGCCTGTGAGGGTGTTACACTCCTGGGAGAGGAATGCCCTGTTTTCTTCCTCCAGTAGCTCCCTTCATGGCTCTGGTGATGTGTGGCACTGGTGCAGGGCAGAACTGTGCTTCCTTGAGAGTGAGCTAAGCATCACTTTGGCTGCTTACTTGTAGTGTGGGAGCCAACACAGAAAAAATAAATTTAAGCCTTAAAGGTTCTCACAGCATTTCAACCCACCAAATGGACCTTTATCCTCCCTTCCCTACACTCCAGCCAGCCTGGCTCACCCAGCCTGGAGGACAGAAGGCAGGGACAGTGCTGCCCGGGAAGCCAGTGAGCATGCATGTGGTCAGAAGTCTGGAGAGAGCTTCAGTTCTCTTAGGACAGAAATGGAGGGATGAATCTGCTGAAATCAGCCACCCATAAGGGGACTCAACTTTTCACTACATGATGACTGGATTACACCTGCATGATCCCACCATGCTCTCCCTCCCCTGTGGCATCCCAGGGGATCCATGAGTCATCTACAACAGGAAGCAGCTCTCTGGCCTTTGAGAATCCACAGACCCTCTGCAAAGCCCTTAAGCTCACACGGCTGATCTCAGACTACAGATTCCAGACATCTTCAATCCTGGGAAGCAGCCTCTTTTGATTTTTCATTCTCCTCCTACAAACAATGCCAGGTCTGTGTCTTCTGTACACTGCTCAAAGATGATGAGGACCCAGCGGGTGGCAGCTGGACATGGTATACCCTGGGACATTTGCTGAGTGGCCTCAGACCCAACACTGACACTGAGCTTGAACCTGCATCCATCTGGTGAACACCACTCACCTCTACCTGGGGATTCCCTGAGAACCTACCTCATGCAACTTGAGTGCTTCCAGCGACGCTTTCATTAGGGGAGAATAACAGGCACTCGGCACATGGAGGCAGACAGGGAGGCAGAACATGGTGTGCTCTGGGACTTTTGCTGACCTGTCCCCGGGATCAGTGCTAGTAAAAGCCAGCTTTGGTGCCCTGCCTGGGCCTTCCAGTAATGGGCCTTCCTGAGCTTACTGGGCCTCAGGAGTGCCTGTCACAAATTGTGAATTGCTTTGTAGATGCAAATAGATTGCCCTGGGCCAGTCACATCAAGCATCTGACATTGTTCAGCAACAGAGTCGCTCCCAGGAAGCCTCAGGACCAACAAGCCCAGTGGCCAGCTTCAGAGCACATCAGAGAAGGATACAATTAGCCTCAGAAGTGGCAGATCCAAAGAGAGATCTAGGCAGGCACCAGACCCCGCTGAGATGAATTGCACTCCACGTGGTCAACAACTGTCAGCAGCTTATACACTATACTATAGGCAGGGTACACTGTGGTCGCAGCCAACTAGCCTCAGCATCGACTTAGTACATGCATGGGCCAACAGCCATCAAGAATCAACTGCCACAGGAAGGTTCACATAACACACACGGGACATCCCTGGAGCACTCAACTCAGATGATCAAGAAGAAATTGCCACTGGGTTCCACAGGACTCCTACTACACGAAGCCACACTATCAAGGCCTGGATTTTAATACAAAGAAAGAAACACACAGAGGCAGCCAAAATGCAAAGAAACATGCCCCAAATTTAAGAACAGGGGACACATCCAGAAAAAATGCTAAACAAAGTGAGGCAAGCAATATTCCAGATACCGCATATATATATACATAAAATGGTTGTAAGGATGTTAATTGAAGTTAGGTGAAGAATGGATGAAATCAGTAGGAACTTGAAAACTGATAGTAGGCATGAAAAAGTATATTTAAGCCATATAAAAGATCCAGTCAGAAATAAAGAGTAAAATCTTTGAAATGAAGAATACACTAGAGAAAATAAGTAATTTGATTAAGGAGAGAATCAAATGAGTGATTTGGAAGACAAAGTCACAGAAGACAAAACAGCAAAAAGAAAAAAGAACTTTTAAAAATGAGGACTGTTTAGGGGACTTTTGGGACAACATGAAACATTAACAACATCCACATTATAGGAGTACAAGGAGAAAAGAAAGATTAAGGGACTACACCATATTAAAAGAAATAATGACCGAACAGTTCCCTCACCTGGTGAAGGAAGAGACACACAAGTCCAGGAAGCAGAGAGTCCCAAACAAGATGAACCCAAAAAGGCTTGACACCAGGACACATCATCATGAAAATGACAAAGATTAAAGACAGGACATCTTAAAAGCAACCAAAGAAAGACGGTCAGTTACCTCCAAGGGAGCTCCCATAAGATTGTCAGCTTATTTCTCTACAGAAACATACCAGGCCAGTAGGGATTGGCACAAACTATTCAAAATAATGACAAGCTAGGACCTTCAACCAAGACTACTTTACCCAGCAAGGCTGTCATTTAAAATTGATGGAGAAATAAAGAGCTTCCTAGACAAGAAACAGCAAAACAAGTGTGTTACCACCAAACCATTAGTATCAGAACTATCAAGAAGGAATAAAAGGGAAACAGAGTTAAAAGAATAAAACATATCTACGAATAATCACTTTAAATGTAAGTGGCTTGACTGCTGCAGTTAAAAGACATGGTAGCTGAATTGATAAGAAATTAATAACCATATATACGCAGTCAACAAGAGATCTATCTCAGAATGAAAGATATACAGACAAAAAGCAAGGGGATGGCAAAAGGTATTTCATGCAAAAACAAATGAAAAATAAGCCGGGGAGGTAAACCTATA
Organism: Myotis nattereri; assembly: GCF_964212035.1. Taxonomy (NCBI): domain Eukaryota; kingdom Metazoa; phylum Chordata; class Mammalia; order Chiroptera; family Vespertilionidae; genus Myotis; species Myotis nattereri. Next base: position 16,689,455 of record NC_138085.1, read on the forward strand.
TAGCTGACAAAACAGACTTTAAAACAAAGGCTGTATTGAGCAATAAGAATGGACACCACAGAATGATAAAGAGAGCAATCCAGCAAGAGGATATAACCCTTGCAAACATGTATTTCCTCAACATAAGAGCAAGTAAATGTGTAAATCAAATCCTGATGTACATAAATGGAGAGTTCAACAATAATACAGACGCAGTAGGGGATGTTTACATCCCATTGGAATCAATGGCTGGATCTTCCGCACAGAAAATCAAGAAGCAAAGAGTGGCCTGGTGCTGGACTCTGCAGCAGCAGCAGGAGCACATACCCTAAAGCTGGAATGATACAGATGAGATTAGGCTGGCCCCTGCGCAAGGGTGACACTCAAATCAGTGAAGCATTCCCTTCCCCCTAGCGTGGGACATGCTCTCCTGGCTCCCCTAGGCTCCCCTGGCTCCCCTGGGCTGGGGCCCCTGCGGGTGGGGGTGGACGGAGATGGGCGGGGGCTGGGGGGGGAGGGAGACGGGCGGGGGCTGGGGGGGGAGGGAGAGGTGGGGGGGAGACTTGGGCACCTTCTCACCCTTGTGCAGGGCGGCCTCACACCTAGTCTTTAAATTAAAAAAAAAAAGAGTGGAAAGAAATAACACAATAGATCAAATGGATTTAATTGGTATCTTCAGAGCATTTCACCCTGAAGCAGTAGAATATACATTCATTTTAAGTGGACGTGCAACATTATCTGGATAGACCACATGTTAGGGCACAAAAACAGTCTCAGTAAATTTAAGAAGATTGAAATCATATCAAGAATCTTTTCTGGTCATAACTGTATAAAACTAGAAGTCAATTAGACAAAACTGATGTACAAGTGATCTATTACTGAATTGTACACACCTAAAACCACCCTGCCCCAATAAATTTATTAACAGAGAAATAAAAACAATGACAAGCAAAAATAAATAAATAAATACATAAAAATTTGGGGATACATGGTGGTGAGAATTGCATGTCAATATACTTGATGTATACTTAAATGTGGTTAAAACTCTAAATGTTATATTTATTTTACCACAATAAAAATTAGTAATTATAGGATTAAAAAGAAAACAGAAAAAGAAAAAGAAAAACCTGTAAAACACAGAAAGTCTTGGAGGCTAATTGACATGTTACTAAACAATGAATAGATAACAATGAGATCAAGGAAATAATGAAATAATACCTTGAAACACATGGAAATGAGAGCACAACAATCCTCACTCTATGGAGCACAGCATAAGCAGTCCTAAGAGGGAAATTCCTAACATTACAGGTCTACCTCAAGAAACAAGAAAAATCTGAAATACATCATCTAACTTGACACTTAGAGGAACTAGTGCAAAAGAAAAACAAAGACACCATAAAGTGAGAAGAATAAAGAAAATAATAAAGATCAGAGCAGAAATAAACAAAGCAGCAAAAAACAAATGCAGGTGCTGGACTGGATGGTTTCACAGTGCATTTCATCAAACAGTCAGAGAAGAACTAGCACCTGTTCTCCTCAAACTCATCCAAAACACTCAAGACAAGGGAAGACTCCCAAGCTCATTTTATGAGTTCAGCATTCTCCTAATCCCAAACCAGAATAAGACTTTACAAAGAAAAAAATTATAGGCCAATATCCCTGATGAATATAGATGCTAAAATCCTCAACAAAATATTGGCAAACTGGATCCAGTAATACATTTAAAAGATTACACACCATAATGAAGTGGGATTTATTCCAGGGATGCAAGCTTTGTACAGTATCTACACATAAAAAACATGATACATCGTAAACAAAATAAATAAAAATCACATGGTTATAACAATAGATGCAGAAAGAGCATCAAAACACAACACCTATTCATTATAACAACTCTCAGTGAAATGTGAATAGAGGGAATTCCCCTGAACATAATAAAGATTATGAAGAAGAAAGAAAGAAAAAAAGAAAGAAGAAAGTGAAAGAAAGGAAGGAAGACAGGAAGAAGTTGAAGAAGATACAAATAAATAAAAGCATATATGGTGTTCAAAGATAGGAAGAATTAACAACATTCAAATGTCCAGTGACGTATTTCAGAGAGCTACAACAAATATCACAAAAATTTATATGGAAGTACAAAAACAACAACAACAACAACAACAACAACAAAAAACCCAACACACACACACACACACACACACACACACACACACACACAAAACAAAAAAAAAAACAAAAAAAAAAACACACACACACAAAATAAAACCAAACCAATAGCCAGAGTAATCTTGAGAAAGAAGAACAAAGTGGGAGGAATCATGCTACCTGATAACAAACTATACTACGAGGCCATAGTAATAAATATAGTATGGTACTGGCATAAAACGCACATAAAGATCATCGGAACAGAATAAAAAGTCCAGAAATAAACCCATACACTTATGGTCAATTACTATTTGACAAAGGACACAAGACTATACAATGTGGTAAAGATAGTCCACTCAATAAATGCAATTGGGAAAATTGGACACATAAGTAGAAAAATAAATGAATGCTGACTACCTTCTTACACCATATTGAAGAAAAAATGCAGAATGGATTAAGACTTGAAAGTGAGATTTGAAACCGTAAAAATTCTAGAAGAAAATAAAGGCAATAAGTTTTCATAGAAATATTTTTTATTCTGATATATCTATTTGGGCACCAGAAGCATAAGAAAAACTAAACAAATGGGACTACATCAATCTAAAAAGTTGTTGCACAGCAAAGGAAACCATCAACCCACTGAATGGGAGAACATATTTGCCAATGATACATCTGATAAGGGTTTAATATCCAAAATTTATGAAGAACTTAAAAAACTCAGCATCATCACAAAATAAAACAATCCAATTTAAAAATGAGCAAAGAACCTAAACAGACACTTCTCCAGCAAGGATCTGTAGATGATTATTACACAAATAAAAAGATGCTGAGCATCACTAATCATTACAGAAATGGAAATTAAAATCATAGCGAGGTTTCACCTCACCTCTGTCAGAATGGCTATCACCAATAAATCAATAAACATCAAGTGCTGGTGAATATGTGGAGAAAAGAGAACTCTCGTGTATTCTTGGTGGGAATGCAGATTGGTGCAACCACTGTGGAAAGCAGTATGAAGTTCCTTCAAAAATTAAAAATAGAACTGCTTTATGACCTAACATTTCCATTTCTGAGAATATCTCTGCAGAAACCTGAAACACAGATCAGAAAGGATATATGCAATGCTATGTTCACGGCAGCATTATTGACAATAGCGAAGATTTCATAGCAGCCCAAGTGCCCAGCAGCAGATAAATGGAGAAAACGCTATGGTACATTAACACAATGGAATACTACTCACCTACACACACACACAATAGAAAATGAAGGAAATTTTACCTTTTGCAACAGCATGGATGGAACCGGTGAGTATTATGCTAAGTGAAGTGAAGTAAGCCAGTCAGAGAAATACAGGTTCCTTATAGTTTCACTTATATGTGGAATCTAATGAACAAAATAAACTACAATCAAAATAGAAAAAGGCTCATAGATACAGAAAACTGACTGAATACTGTCAGAGGGGAGGAGGTTGGGGGACTAGGGGAAAAGTGAAGGGATTAAGCAAAGAAAAGACCTATAGACACAGACAACAGTTTGGTGATTATCAGAGAGAGAGGGGTGTGTGTAGAAGAGGGTTTAGGAAGGATAAATTGTGATTGAAGGAGACCTGACTTGGGTCGGGGGGAGGGCGGTGAGACACATAATTCAACATACAGATGATGTATTACCGAACTGTATACCTGAAAGCTACATGATTTCATTACCAATCTCACCCCAATATATTCAATTTAGAAAAATAGGCCATTGTGGCACATGCTACAACCTGGATGGACCCTGAAGACATGATGCTCAATGAAATAAGCCAGTCACAAAAGGACAAATAGTGTGTGATCCCACTCACATGAGGTCCCTAGAGCCATCAGAGTCATAGAGGTAAGATGGAGGGTACCAGTAATGGGGGAGTGGATGCAGAGTTGCTGTTTAGTGGGGACAGAGCTTCAGTTGGAGAAGATGAGAACAGTGATGGAGCCAATGGTGGTAAGGGCAGCACAACAATATGATTGTTAAGTTGTGTTAAGGACCACTTACCACCACTGGACTGTGCTCTGAAAAATAGTTAAAATGGTAAATTTCATTGTGTATATATTACTGTGATAATAATATACCAAAAAAAAAAACCAAAACATAGAAGGCACTGTCCTGGGTGTGGGAGAATCGGGTAGAGCTGTTTTCTATGGGTCCTACATGGGTGGTTGGGTCACTGTCAATATACTGGTTGTGAGAGTTTTATAAGATATTATTGAGGGAAACCGGGTCAGGTTACATGGGCTACCTCTGCGTTATCTTATAAATAATGGAATCTACAATTATATTTTTAAAAGGTTAAAAAATAAAACAGGCGACAACCAGATTTGGTTGTCTTGCCCCAGAGAATCTGGTCCAGCAGGTCCAGTTGGGGTCAGGGCTGAGTATAAGGAATTGCCCACAGGAACTGGTGGTCAGTGGGATTGAGGGCCACCATCCAGACCAGTCACCTACACAGCTAAGTTCTCATCCCATCATGAAGCTTCCACAGCTTTTAATACAGCTGCTGTGTCTCAGCCACCTCTAATGCGATCACTGGGGGGAACAGCTCCTTCACTGTACCACCTGGTTTCTTAAAGGAGCTTCAAACCTTTTAACCATCTAAAAAACACAACACAGGTAGTGCAATCCTCCCACAGTGACCCTCTGCTTCATTAAACCACATACACCAAGTGACAAGGATGGGCCTTTTGTGCCATTCCAGGAACGTTGGGCCAGGGTCTCGTCGACAGAGCAGATTCACTTCTCGGTGTCTTGGTTGGGACCTGGGTACAGGGCCCAGGAGTGACGCTACCCAAGGACAAGGATGAAGGAAGGCAGCATTGTCGTTGGAAGCACGTGCCTTTTAATCATCTACAGATCTCAACTGTAGGAAAGATATCTATGCTCTCTTAAAGGTCAGGAAAGATAAATAATTTTTCTCTTTGTACTTAACAGAGTGGTGCTCAAAATTAAGGTAAAAATAATACCCTGTCTTCATATGCTCTCTCCTTCCATAGATGGCTCCAATTTTCCTGTCAACTTGAATGCAAGATGGAAGAAGTAATGCTGGTGGATGAAATCAACACATCCCTATTTTAAGGGGTGAAATGAAGATGAAAGACGGAGTGTCACTCATTAAGGTTTCATACTTTACTCTGTGGTCAAGTAGGGAGTTTGTCATTGTCCATCCAAACCTGTATCATTAGGGTAATAATGTAGGGCTGTCATGAAGGCCTTTTCAGTGTCTGTACCCCATAAAATCTTGCTCTTTTTGGTCCATGATGTGGGCCAGGGAGCCACCAATGCTCATCCTTTCCCACAGTGACTGAGGGCTCCAGGGCTCCCCTGGCTTGTGGATTTAGCTGGCAATGAGCACAGCTCAATCGTGTGGAGGTGGGACAGACGAGTGGTGTCAGGATGGACTTGGAGCAGCCCCTCATGGCTATCCTTGCCTCTGGCCAGACCTGACTCACATGGTGAGAGAGGCTCAGAAATGCACAACAGCACAAACTCCTTGCTACTTGGCACACAGGGCAGCACACTCACCCTCTTGTTCCTTTACCTGTGCAGCCAGCCAACTCAGTCACCTTCAGGGAGAACATCCAGAAAGAATAATAAAATAAAAGTACCTCATGCCAATCCACATAGCACTTCAAAGTACTAAGAGTAAAAAACTCACTGTCCATGCATTTCTACAGAAAGGCTACTTGCTGTCCAGACCCATACTCTTGCTCTTTTTTCTTCTAAAGAAGAAAACACATCATTCTGGAGCCACCGAGATGGAGCAGACCAATGGCCAGCTGTCCACCCAATGATGTCAACGATGGTCTCAGAGAGAATAGTATCTGCAGACTCCAGAGAGAGCAGCAGTGGGCTGAGTGGGGAGCGAACTGAGAACTTGACCAGTGACCAGCACGTTGGTGAGCTGATTGGTCCTGAAGGCAGTGAGTCTTAGCACTGCTCTGTGAGCAAGACGGGAATGACTGAGAGAGGACTGGATCAGGGGCCTGTGGGAACCAGAGTGGCAGCTGCCCTGGATCCTTCCCCCTTCTCTCCTGGCCGGGCTCTAACACCATGGACTGGGCATAAATCCCTCAAATGCTGAGGAAAAAGCCATCTCTGGTGAGGACCTGAGAAAATGGGGCCCTGGACTCCAAAGTATTGGGGCGACTCCTGATTATTTTTCTTCGTTTTCTCTTGCCAGTTTTCCCTGAAAACCATCCTGTTATATGAAGCTTCCATACAGCTCATGGGTGGAGAGGAGTGTAAGGTTCTGAGAGAACCTGAGCTTCTAGCAGAAGGACCAGTAAGGTGGCTGAAATCCAGGGAGAGAGGAGTTATGGGTGAGCTGGACCCGCAAAAAGCACACCCTGGAGGCAGCATAGGCTCTGCGAATGCTGACGCTGAGTTCACCCCCAGAGATGCTGAGACACCAGTGATTCTGAACTTCATATGCTCCACAGCCTTACACAGGGGGCTCTCACCTACGCCACTCCGTGGTGGGAAGACAGACTGTGGAACCCCGTACAGCACGGGCAGGACATCCATCACCAGCCTCATGTGAAGTCTGGAAGGAGAAAGGATCTGCATGTGAACAGGCACAGGGGTCAAATGCAAGAGGTCAGGGCAGTAGGGCCCCAGCCTGCAGACCCACCACACCCTGCACTTTAGTTCCAAGTACAAGCTCTTTTTTGCAATAGTAACAATTGTAGGTTTGACTTGGAAGAAAAAAATAACTCAAATTACATTAGAGATTTCAATTTTGGTTTGTCACATCTTCAATAGACGTTAGCTGAACCCATTGTGGTAATCATTTCACAATGTAGGTAAATCAAACCATTGTTCTCTCTGCCTTAAACGTATACAGTGGTGTATATTGATTATTTATCAATAAAGCTGGGAAAAATAAACAGTGCCTTAATAAATGGGAAAAAAGTGGTTATAGATGCAGTGGAATGAATACCCCATAACTACGAGAAAACAAATCAGGATACACACATCACAAATAGTATCATCTTGCCCTGGAGGCGTGCTCAGTGGTTGAGCCTTGATCTATGAACCAGGAGGTCATACATGGAGTCCCTGCCAGAGTACATGCCCTGGTTTTGGGCTCCATCCTTAGTAGGGGGCATGTAGGATGCAACTGATGAATGATTCATTCTCATCATTCATGTTACTACCTCTCTCTCCCTCTCCTTTCCTGTCTGAAGCCAATACAACATATATTAATATAAATGAATTAATAGTATCACCTCAAAAAGGTATCTGGATATATAAATGTACGAAAGACAAAAGGAAATACTTTGAAATGTTGACAGTAGTTAACCTTGTATAGTGGAAAGAAGTGATTTCTTTTACTTTATACTATTCTTTTTAAGTTTGTACTAATAATCCTATATTATTTTGATAATGAGAAAAAATCTTCTAAAAAACATTTAAGTAACTTTTTTTGGTGTAAAATGCATTTTGCATCCATGTTCAGTGACCATCCACTTATTTTGAGAAGCTTAAAAAGTGCTTTGGGTTGTGAAATATCCTTTAAAATGCATTCTTGCACTCCAACAGCTCCTGAATGAGAACACTGGGCTTTGGAGATGCTGGGTCTGCTTGGAAAAAATAATGGGCAGGGGTTAGAGGCACGGTAGGGGATGGGGCGGGTCAGCAACCCTGAAGAGAGGCTCCTAGGTAGGATGCCTCAGGGTCCACAGCTCAGGCTGTATTTGAAGAATTCCTCATTGGAAGGCTGATATCTACAGTAAAGTTTCAGATTTGATAAATTTCAGAAATGAGCCACAGTAATTTTTTTAAAAACGGTTTTTGCCATTCTTATTGCAAAATATATATATATATATATAAAAGGCTAATGTGCTAAGGATTCCACCACCTGACCACTCGCTATGAAGAGCACTGACCACCAGGGGCAGATGTTCAATACTGGAGCTGCTGTGACCTGAACTGGCCCTTTACAGAGGAAGGGCCCTGCGCACCCAGAGTCCACAAGCAACACTCCGCTTTTCCCAAGTGGGACCCAGGCCCCACCACGAACCCATGGCACAAAGCCCACAGGCAAGCCCAGCACAGAAATGGTCGCTGTGGTCACCAGGTAATGATGTCACATAGTAATGCCAGGCTTCCTCTCCCTAGCGACTAGCCTCCTTGGATTTTCTTCACCCACTTGCTTTATAGCCAGGTGCAAACATTTTACACTTTCACCAAATATCTTTGAAGTGTTTTTCATGTGCCTCATCTCATTTGATCCTCTCTAAAGTCCTAGAATAGGTAGAGAGGAGACTCGGTAGAATCCTGTTTTCATTACATTAGCCAGAAAATGGAGATTTGGAATGTTTTAAAAATTGACCCAACTGAAAAGAAGCAAGAAATGGTAGAACCTGAATATGACTTCAGGTTTTCTCACTGCACAGAATAGAGTCAAACAGTGCTATAGTTAAATAATTCTCCCTTTGTTATCCCTGCATGATCCACAATAATAATCTGCTTTCATATTGGTATTTACTGCTCTTTTGCTGTCAATATCCTGAAAAAAAAATTGGGGCACTTCACTAGGCTGGAAAAAGTTCAGCTAAATTAGAAAGTTTTGAGATTATATATATATATATATATATATATATATATATATATATATATATAAATATATATATAATCTCACTGGCACCAGTTGCATGTGTCTCCAGCTGTCATTGTTGATTGTGAATTTGGTATACACTTCTATTATTGAGAAAGGGCAAATAGTGATCTTACAATATTTATTCTAATTAATTTCCTTTCAATGTGCACCAATTCATGCACTGGGACTCTAGTAATTAAATAATACTATCAAGACTCCTAAGAGAAACATATGTATACAGAAAAGATTTTTAAAGGATTCAGATCTCCTAAGTCACAGCTCTATGGTGCTAACCTCAACTGGGTCTACAGAGGCTGACAGGAAAAATAGAATGAGCACTTGCCCTGGGTTCTCATTTGATCTCTGCTATTAATAGCTTGTGGTCTTGGGGATTTCATTTACCCTTTCTGGGTCTCCTAGCTCCATCTATAGGATGAGGGTAAAATTAGACCTCTTAAATAAGTTTTCTACAAACGCTTCAAAAAATAATTGTAGGTTCAGATTTCTACAATCTTCCTAAATAATTCAACAATAATAAACTTTTCCTTGGTTTAAACTTTGTGGTACAAAACTTCACAAAAATGTAAACACAGTTTTATACTACTACTCATTTCAATAATATACAATCTCTATAAAACTTACCCTATAACATTTTGGTAGATACTATGAAACATTTCTTAGTAACTGTCCTATAACCCAAACTAGTAAATTTAGCATTATTTTCTTAAAACATAATTGCATATTCTTTGTATTGGTGTCAATAGGCTTAGAAAATACAGATGTGTTGAGTACTATATGTCACTTCTATTTAAATTCAACAAGTAACTTCCCAGGTATGGAAAACTTCAGCTGAAGCCACTTTTTGGGGTGTAAGAATCAACTCTTGTAAACATCAAATTAAAAGGTGGCTGTATCTTCTGCCTTAAAAGTTAAAAAACAGAAGAGTTGTTATTTAACTCACTCAAATGGTTTGTGAAGCTGAAGTACTTCCATGTAGGGTCTGCCCCATCCTGACATTAGCTCAGTGCACGGACTGAGAGCCACATGTCACCTATTCTGTCCAGTGAGGAAGGGAGCTGTGTGTGAATCATTCCTGCCACTAAGCCCCTTGGACAGCCAGCTGCTAGGCAGCAAGGATGCCAGCCTCAGCTCACAGGTGGGAGAAGAGCTGCCATCTCTCTCAGAACACTTCCAAACTCAGCCTGACGACAGGCTCTACCAGCCAAGACCCAGTCAGGCCACTGCTGGGCTCTAAGTAAAGACTGATGATTGTCTCTACCTCTTATATCTTCTGAGACCAAACCAACCAACCTCCCCACCAACCAACCAGCCAACCAGCCAACCACAATTTAATTATCATCCTTGCAATGCAGCAACTGCTGAATAAACTCCAAGTTGTTAATGGGCTCAAGTGTTGACTTCCCTCCAAAACACATATTCCTGGCCTGGAATAAGCTCTGCCCCTTCCCATTCCCTTCCCTCAGCTCGCCTCTCCACTCTCCCCAGCTCACAACACCCCCCCCCCACACACACACACCATATTTGACCAGGTACTTAATTTTCTGGGGACTACAGATCTGTCTTGTCTCCTGGCTTGAGTCACAAGCCCTGGAGAAGCAGGACCCCTCACTGCCTGGCTTAATAGACAGGGGGCCCTGCTGGGGTCTGGCTGAAACTCTGTCCCCAGCTGCCTCCCCTCAGCTCAGCAGCCACCACTCCTCCAGGTCCAGGGAGCACATGCAACCTGCCCCAGAATGACAGGGGACCAGCCCAGCTCAGGGAAGGAGCCCACAGGGGGCTCTTGGTCTCTCACTGGGGCTCTTGGTCCCAGGTGGCGACTTGATGGAGCCTCTCCACTCTCCTGCTTTCTCCCAGGACCCTGGGGCTCTCCAAGTCCCACCCTTCGGGAAAGTGACACCTTGGCTGCCCCCACAGAGCAAGGCCCAGGGAAACCCCAATCCTCCAAGCATTTTAAATACCTGACAAACCCAAGTTCACCCTTGGAATGAGCCCTTCCCGCCCACAACAGCCACTACCACATGGGACACTCCAAGTCCCAGCACCTGGGAGGTGCCAAATAGGCTGGAACCCGCACACAGTTGCAGGGAGGGGAGGGCGGGGGTTTGACTAGGCTTTTAGGCGGGAGTCGCTGGGCAGGTGCGCAGGAGGGCACTCACCTTGGTGACATTGAGGAAGGTGGTCTGGCCCATTGCTGCCCCTCACCAGCTTCAGCTCCAGCTCCCCCCTCAGATGAGCAAGTGGATCCAGCCCACATGCGGGAGAGGAGCGCCTGCAGGATGGTGGCCTGGACTCCAGGCAGATGCACTTGGTCTGGCAGCGGGGATGGCTCCACACCAGCTGGGCTCGGCCTCCAAAGGCTCCTCCGCCCGCGGGACCCTGGCGGACACGGATGAGGCAGCAGCGCGAGCCAGAAAGCCCATTGGGTCCTGTGACTCGCGGTCCCCAGGCTTGTTCCCCTCACACACGTGAGAGCCTTTGGCCAGATCTGCCAGGCTGGCCTGCCAGGCGCGTTTGCTGCTGCTGCGCCACCTGCTGGCGCCTCTGGGCAGTACCAAGAGGCCACCCTGGGCTCCTTGCTGCCATCCTGCTGTGCTCAGGAGTCTGGGTTAGTTCCTCCTCCCAGCATTGCCTACTGACAGTCTGTCCCTGCAGAATAACTTCAACACAGGACACTTCTGCATTCTGACCAAGTCACTGTCGAGAGCCAGAATTTTTCATTAGGTCACTGGTTTGCTCATCATCATGTAGAATATCTGAGCTTTTAATTTTTGACTTATTTTATTAAATGTTTTATATTAAAGAAGGAAATAATTTTTATAGATGTTATAAAGGAGGGTATGTCATTATATTGTCTGTGTACCAGGTGTCAGGAAGTTATAGTCAGCGGGTGAAATCTGGACTATTGCCTGTTTATATATGTTCCATGAGATAAGAATCATTTTTATTCACTTTTTAAATGTTAGAAAACAATGAAAAGAATATTTTTGATACATAAACATAATATGAAATTAACATTTTGGTGTCCATAATTATTGTTTGGTGTCCATAATTACCGTTTCACTGGGAGCAGACATGTACATTCATTTACACATTGTCTTTGGCTCCTTGCATGTTACAATGGCAGAGTTGAGTTGCTATGACCCAGATGGTATTGTCTACAGAGCCCAAACCATTTACTACCAAACCCTTTACACAGGAAGTTTGCGGACCCTTGTCCTACACAGAGGAGATGAAGGCCATGTGCATTATTATTTGCACTGTATTTGGATTTCAAATGATTTTAAATGTGGCCTATTGCACATTTTAAAATCAACAACACATGCCTAGCTAGTGTTGCTCAGGGGTTGAGCATCAACCAATGAACTAGGAAGTCACGGTCTGCTCTGAAACCCAGTCATATGCCTGGGTTGCAGGCTCAATCCCCAGTGTGAGGTGTGCAGGAGGCAGTCAATTAATGATTCTCTCTCATTATTGAAGTTTCTCTCTGTCTACCTGCCTTCCTCTCTGAAGTAAAAAAATATATATATTTTAAAAATAATAATAAATAAAACCAACAAAATGTGGTAAATATTCACTAGAAAAGGAATACATACATAGTTCTGAAATACTCATATGAATAAATATTACAGGGCAGTTAAAAATCAATAAAGAACTATTTGTCTCAAAGTAGATAGATTTTAAAATTTATGATAATTTAAACAAAAGTTCCAGAATGTTACATAAAATATACCTGTATATTAATCCAGAAAGATGAACTAATACTACATATGGTTGATTGATATATATTTATAATAATAAGAGCTAATTAGAGCAAACATCCTTCTGGAAGACCTTCCAGACAAAGCCAGGGCTGCAAGGGATGCCCGGGTCCAGGGCTCCTGATGGTGGTCGGGTAGGGGTGGGGTGGGGGGGTAGGGGGGAATCCTGTTCCTGGGTCCCAGAGGGAAGCTGGTGCTGGCAGCTGGGGGAAGGAAGGCCTACTCATGCATGAATTTCATGTATCGGGCCTCTAGTATATGTAACAAATGATTAAAGACCTAATCAGAAAAATGAGTAGAAAATTTATAATGTAAATATTACGAGAGAAATTGGACTGAAAATGATATAGACTATTACTGTATTGTATTATTTCTTTATTATTGTATTATGTTTTTTATTTTTCTTTTAATCCTCACGTGATGATAATTTTATTGAATAAGAGTGAGAGAAAGAGAAAGAGGGTCAGAGGGAGAGAGAGAAACATCTATGTGAGAGAGAATCATTGAATGCTGCCTTCTGTATGTGCCCTGACTGGGAATCGAACCTGAAACTTTTTGGTGTATGGGACGATCCTACAACCAACTGAGCTACCCAGCCCGAGTGTTTCCTTATTCTTAAAAAATGAAAATATAAAGAAAGAGGGCAAGATATGATCACTGTTTATTGTACACTGTTTATTCTACATCTATTAAATGTTTTCTGTACCATAAATATAACTTTTCATAAAAAAGGAAGGCAACATTGCTATGAAAGTATTTATTTTTATTTGTTGACAGGAGAAATGTGAATGGTGTAAATGCAGACCAAATCTGCACATACCACCAAAAAATAAATAAAATTGATGATAACCATTGGGTTCTGATGACTTATCAGAGAATCACTAATTTGTTAAGGGCCCTTCGAATACACTTGGCTTAATTGACATCAGCTGGGACCCAGGGCAAGGTCAGAGCCATGCCCTGAGGGCGGGACCAGTCAAAATATTGGATGTCACTCAGTCTGACTCTCTGGCCCAGTGTTAAGGGGATGGATCTCATGATGTCTCAGGCCCACCCAGATGTGATGTAACCTCCTGTAATTGGAGTATATAATAATCAGCTTTCAGAGCTGGCTCTCTCTGTGCCTGTCCCTCCAGAGGGCAGGCTCTCTCTGTCTGTCCCTGGAGTCAGAGGGCAGACACCACACCCAGCCCAAGCTTTTAATTTATTTTATGTCTGTCTTTCATTATTCTTTAACACCGAAAGAGCCTCCTAACTTGCTCAAACCGGTTCAAGTCTCCCCCTCCCTGCGGGATGTGGAGAAGAGACCACAGCCCCAGAGAGACCACCATAGTCATTTATGACTAACTTATCCTAAAAGAAAAATAAATAACAGCTAATAGCTTTTATTGAAACACAATAGATGTATTCGTTCTTCTAATGCAACAGGGAACTGTTCCAAGGCCAATGTGAGACATTGAAACCAAACAAAAACAGAGCTTCCTTATAAAAACTTTATTGTTCCCAATAATTACAGATGACAAGATAGTTGCTGCTCATTACTTACATATGGCTAAATAAATTCCAGTAACTAGCTATGGGATTAGCTTTCCAATGCTTGATAATTGACCTCATTTGTTGCAGGGGATTTGAGGTTTGGCCATTCTGCCTTGTTTCACAAAGTACATTGGACCTCATTTTATTGCCCTTTTCCCATTTCTTCTGCTGAGCTCAGGATGAGCCCTAAAGACTAAAGTAGCATCCTGGATATTTGGTTAACATTCCCCAAAGGGGTGTGATTTAGGGATAAATCTCCAATAAAATAAGTTTCAAGGCTATTTCAAGGATGAACCAACTCCTAGGATCTCTTCACATTTTGCCATTCTTGGAAAAAGATATCCTTGATGCCTGAAACTGATCATTTCCCAACTGTACTAATTCCAGGAATAACCATACGAAGCCTTATCTGCAAATAGTAATATTGTTGGACTTGGAAGAAAACAAGGTCCCTCTGTTTAAAGTCCTCCCTGTGTCCCAATCAAAAGAGTGACTCTATTCTTAGTGTTTTTCTAAATATTTACTGTCCCCTGCAATTCATTTGCCCTGTGTGCGGACTGTCTTTTAGCCATGCCAGTCTTAAAACTTCCAGATAATTTATATAATCTACCAGATGACACTTATGCTTTATGAACATTCTGAAGTTATAAGAAAAAATACTTGCTCATACTTGCTAATACACCTTAGTTCCCAATATTTCAGAAGCAATATTATAAAAGACCACAAGATGGGGGTATTCCTGCAAACAAGCAAATTCTCAAAGCAGTGCACTGAGCTCCCAAGTGTCAAGTTCTGCTTTGTTGGTTTTTTTGTTTGTTTGTTTGTTTGTTTTTCTAACATTTCTTTATTGATTAAGTTATTGCATATGTGTCCTTATCCCCACATTACCCTCCCCACCCTCCCCACTCATGCCCTCAACCCCTGTTGTCTGTGTCCAGTGGTTAGGCCGATATGCATGCAAATAAGTCCTTTGGTTGATCTCTCCCTCTTACCCCCACCCTCCCCTACCTTCCCTTTGGGGTTTGATGGTCTGATAGATGTTTCTCTGTCTCTGGATCTGATTTTGTTCATCAGTTTATGGTGTTCATTATATGTACCACAGTCCCTGGAGGTCTAGTGGTTAGGCTTCGGCGCTCTCAAGTTCTGCTTTGACCAATAAGGTAGTCATTACCCACATGAGGCTAATTTACAATGAAGTAAAAGGAGAAATCGCGCTTCTAAGTTGCACTAACCACTTATCTAGAGCTCAATAGCCATAGGCGGCTGCTGGCTACTCTACTGAAAAGTGCAAAATAAAACATTTCTATTCTCAAAGGATTTTCTAGTGATTTTAACATTAGTTTTCTTTAATTTGAAAAACAGGAAAAGTTTTAGAAAGTGCTGATTCTTTTTATTATTCATAACACTGAGCAAGTGGGAAAAACTTAAATGTCCAGTGATAGAATTTTGGTTATCTGAATTGTGATTTAAATATATGCTGGAATATTACAAAGCCATTAAAATAGTACTCTCTTAGAATGTGTGGGAAGGTTTATGATATAATTTTAAGAACAAGAGGAAGCAATAAGTATATGTACATATATTTTTATAAATATATGTGCATACACATTTGAATATATAATTCCAAATTTGGCAACTTTATACTGTGCATACATATACATACCTATATAAAAAGAAAAAAAAAACACAAAGAAACAAAGGGAAAAGATCATACTATTATCTAACTGTGGGATGTGAAATTATGGAGAATTTTATGTTCTTCTTTCAACATGCCTTTATTTTTTATCTTTTTCCAGTAACAGGGAGAAAAAAATCAACGAAGGAAGAAACTATAAAAAGAATGTGGAATTTTTTGAACTTTTGCAAAGGCAAAATGATTTTCAGAAGATTCAGCAATTTACTTAAAAAAAAAAAAACAACTAAAGATTTTTTTTAAAGAATTTTTTTTATTAAGTTTTTTTTTTTTATTATTTCTACAGAGAGGAAGGGAGAGGGATAGAGAGTTAGAAACATCCATGAGAGAGAAACATTGATCAGCTGCCTCCTGCACACCCCCCACTGGGGATGTGCCCAGAACCAAGGCACATGCCCTTGACCGGAATTGAACCTGGGACCCTTGAGTCTGCAGGCTGATGCTCTATCCACTGAGCCAAACTGGTACCGCCTAAAGATTTTTTTTATTTATATAAAGTTTTGTATATTCACTGAAGCCGTCTGCATAATTCTTGCCACCAAGGCAGTTGTCAAGGCAAGTGTCATTCATAGGATGCTCCCATGTCTACAGAGTAGCTGAGTGGTCTCTGGATTCTCTCTGTAGCTGCACCTGTCTAAACATTGAGCCCAGGGTGACATTCATTCATTTATTCGGAAGCAGATCTGTAAACATTGTCTATGCTCCAATAGTTCTGAATGAGAGTCTCTTCTGTGTCCCTATTGCTGCCCTTAACCGTAAAAATTCTTTTCCCACTGGTGCTTTTGGAAATTGGTTGAAATTCATGAAGACACCAGCATGTGTCTTAGGAACGGAAGGTCAGACTTTCCATCAGGGAGGACATGGAAAACCTGGACACAGTAGGCAGCTTGCTCTGGGGGAGCCGACTTGGCTGGATTTGGAGTCCCACCAATTCTGGCCTCCTGTCTTCAGTTCTCTGACTTCAGTTCTCTGCTTTCTAAAATGGGAGGCACATGGGGACCATTGTGGGATTAGAACAATACATGTAAAGTGCCTGAATTATGGAAGACAACTAGGTTTTTTTTAGTTCTTATTATGCAGATGTTTATTTAACAAAAAATAATCCATTTTTCCCTTTTATCAACCATTTTGAGCACTGTGAGATTTTACACTGTCTGGCCAGGTGTCAGGCTGTGTTTAACATTTGTGTAGCTGGAGGTGACAAAGGCTCCAACTACCTCTGAAGTCTCTGCTTTTATTTTTCCTGCGGCTTTCAGATCACCCTAAGAATTCCTTTTCAGATAGGGTTTGCTTCATGCAGTGCGATTAGCGGGCATGCACTCATAGTTCAGAGGGCTTGAGAGTGTCACACCCAGGGGCAAAGGTAAGATTTCTGGGAGGAGGTGGGGAAGGCATGGTTTTCTTTACTAAAATGAGAGAAGAGACTGTGAAAGGTGAGATGGGAAAAAAAATAATCACAGATGACTCCTCAGGCAGACCAAATTTGAAAAGAGCACCTAGGAGAAACAGAATTTATAAATCAATTTTCTCAAATACTTTGTAAACACTTACATACTCTTGAAAAGTCTTTATGTGCCTTGATTTCCAATGTTCTCAAATTTTCCATCAGGGAAGGTCTGTATGGATAGGAAGGAGAAGCAAAGCCTTCTGAGCTCTGGTAACTGTGGGAACAAATGAGGAGATTGAGGACAGGGAACTGCAGATGCCTCCTGTCCCCTCCTCTGCTGCCAGGACTCTCAGAGGGGAGAGGGGGACACACAGACACTGGGGTTAGAATTGGAGGGCTGAGGACTGCTCCCCTGGGATTATCGGGATAGACTGGGAGCCCCCAGGAGGGATGCTGCATGTCCTCACTCTCTGGGTGAGTAGAACTCCAGAGGGAAACCTGCAGTAGGACCCCACACATGGACCCAGACTACCTACTCCCTGAGAGACAATAGGAGATACAAAGACTCTGCCCCTGTTGCCATAAGAACAAAATAGCTCCGCCTCCCATCCCATATAACACCAATGGGAAAGGCACTGGGTTCATTAAAAGACAGGATTCCCTTCATGAGGCTGAACTCAGATATTAAACTGGGCTAAATATTTTCTATTGCTCTTGTCCCCTCTATCCCCTGGTGGGGGACTCAATAGAAAATCCATTTAGAAATAAATAAATAAGCTATATTTTTTCTGCACATTAAACATACTGAATATATTTGCAACTTTGATCCATACTTATCTTTATTCATGCAAAACTGTAACTATATCTGACATTTCTTGTTAAAGGTTCTTCTTCCTCGCTACAATGTGCAAAGGAAATTTCTTATTATAAAAACAGTGCTGTGGTTTCAGCTGTTGTGTTTCTGTGAAATCAGCTGAGCTTCTTTCACCAGATACTGAGCAGGGGTCTTGTGAAAATAGCATAAAGGCTCTTGTGAGGGGAGAACCCTTGCTAGGATCAAGTGATCAAAGTAAATTCAGAATTTGTATATATTTCTTAAACAGAAACCTTCAAAAGTCATTGCTGAATTCCCACTCAGCACTGGGGACTCTTTGGTCCTCGCACAGGCCTAGGCACCTTCTGAGAGGAAGATCCAGTACTGGAAAGGTCGGTTCTAGAAATGTCTGTAAAATATACATTTGGCAAATGAATGAAGAAAGAAGCAAAGAAACACTGATAAAAAGATCTTCCACTCTGCTGACTTAAAGTTTGCTTTCCAAAGGAGGTTTGAAGCTTCCTACTCTTTTTTCAGCTTTGGATTTTTAAAAGGCAGGGCCTTTGAAGTCTAATGGGAGAAAGACAAGAAAGTGCCCCCCACTGCTGGTCTGCTCACCCACAAATGGCAGCCAATGCTGGCCTGCTTGCCCCTATTGCCCACAATTACCGGCCTGCTTCCCCCCCTCTGCCTTTCCTGCTGGCCTGCTTGCCCCCCAGCTGACATCCTGATGGCCTGCTTGCTCCCAACAGTCCCCTACTGCTGACCTGCTTGCCTCCAGCTGCCCTCTCCTCCTGGTCTAATCACCCCTAACTGCCTCTGCCTCACTACCATTTTTGGGGGACACCATATATTTACATTCGGTAGGTGTCATTTTCCATCACGTGTATGACCACTTTGTACCTGTTTTGGGGGATCACCTTATATTTACATTCCATGGGTATCATTTTCCATCATGTGTCTTACCTCTTAGTACCTGTTTAAGGGGGACACCTTATATTTACGTTCTGTTGGTATCATTTTCTATCATGAGTCTGACCTCTTTGTATCTGTTTTGGGGGACAACCTATATTTATATTCAATGGGGACTCATTGTCCATCAACAACCTGCCCTCTTTATATCTTTTTGGGAAACAGCCTATATTGACATCAATTGGCATCAATCTTTCTCCTGGGGTCTCACCTAGAGTGTGTATTTGGCCGGTTTCCTGACACATGGTTTCGTGTTTAGTAAGGTGCTCTCCTGGGATGGGCTAAGCCTGGGGACTGGGGTTCTATAAAGAGGTTTTCCTTTGGAGTTAATGTGCTGAGAAAGAACTGGGTGTGCTAATGTGTTCTGTCTCAATATTTTGACACATATATTAAATACCTATTGATTCTGGAACACAAGGATGGGTTTGTAATAAAATGAGTTGGAGTAGAATTGAGTCCTGGATTTCCTCACTGCTCGTCACTGGCAGCGATGCCCGGGCTCCGGGCTCCCCACGTCCGGCCCCGGGTCCTGGGCCCCTGGAATGCAGACCTCCCTGGGCCAGGAGGCCAGAGAATGGGAAGCCAGGTTTCCTGTTTCCCAGGCAGCCGCTCTTCCCAGGCCTTGGTGTATTTTAAGTCCCTCTAAGTTGAATCCCATTTTGATTTGGGATTTCTATCACAGCAGGAGCTCAGCTTACAATGATCCTTGGGTTTTCCAAGGCCACTCAGCTAGGAAGAGGCCGAGGAGGGAGGAGGACAGCAGGTGAAGATCCCCCCGACTGAATCATGGCTGCCCGTCCAGCTGCCGCCTGCGTGTCCCTCCTCCCTCACCGGCCTCTTCTGTAAGATATCTCCTGTGGCCTCCTTTCCCCTTCTTTCCGAGGCCCTGTCCCTGGGGGAGCCGCCCCCTCCGCGAGCTGCCCTCCCCAAAGCTGGGAGCCAGACTGAGCATGTGGACCCTTGCAGGCTGCTTCCCCTGCGCCACTGGCTGTTGCAGCGTCTCACCCTAACCGGTCACCCCTGGGAGCTCTCAGCCTCTGTCCCCTGATTCTCTCCAGTCTGGGACAGCTCTGCAGGGCGCAACTCGCCAATACCTGGGTCCCCCCTCATCCTTCCCACAAACACTCATTGAAGCTCCCTCTGAGCTCACTCCCGGGTTCCACCCTGGAGGAAGACCCCTCCGTGCCCCTCTGCAGGACTGATCCACCTGCTCCCCAGCACTGACCACTCCTGAGGTTCAGGCCTGAGGTCGCTGCCTTAGATCCCCAACCCGGGCTGCGGGCTCCCCACTCTCCCTGGCTCCTCTGGGCTGCCTGCTTATCCAAGGCCACCAGCTATAATCACAGAAGCCAAAACCTGGGGTGCAGGCTGAACCCTCCACTCTCTACTTCCACAGGTTGTCGCTCCCCTGAACCTGGGTCTGGAATGGATCTGGAATGTGCCAGCCCCTCTTAGCTGACTGTGCTCATCCCAGTTCCCCCAGACAGCCCTGTGCCTGGGTCTTGGCAGGGCCTGGCCAACTGGTCTGCCTGCCTCCCACAACATCTCAGCCCCCTGGCACCTCTGGCATCCACCCCGCTCACCTACCTTTGTGTAACTCCCTCTCTCAGCCTCCACACTAGCTACACCCATCCTTTTGCGGAATATGTGTTCCATGTGACTCACCTCAGGGTGCATCCCACCCTCTATCACCCCCCTCCTGCCCCAGACAATTGGTCATAACCACAGCTTTCACTGCCATCTTCCCCAAAGGATCCCAGCACCGCCAGCCCTGGCCTCTCTTGGGAACCCCCAGATCTGTCCCCAGCTTGGAGTTCCCAAAGACACCTCCACCCCACAATGCTCAGCACATCATTCATCCTCCTCCCCAACCAAAGCCTCTATGCTCCTCCTCTCATCCCCACTGTCCCCTTCACCCAGACCATGCTGGGCATCGCCCTCCCTTCCCCGTGTCCTATACCTGACTCCCACAGCCGCACCCAACTCTACAGTCTTGCTCCCATACCACCCAACCCCGGGGGTGGTCCCCCCGGGGTGGTGCCACGGGATCCTGTTACTGAGGGAGCCCCCAAACCAGGCCCTCCTGAGCTCCAGGGCCCCACCTCTCTGCACTGACTGGGAGCTGTGCTTCCTGGGGGGTGGCAAACATCCACGTGACAGCTGAGGGCTGAGGTCTGCCTGCAGGGAGGGTGGGGTCACCTGTGGCACCAGAGGGGCTCCCCCTGGGGAGAGCAGGAAAGTGAGAAAATGGGAAAAGGTCAGACACACCTCGGGAAGGAAGCATCCAGCCAAATCTTTATCAACCAACCAGAGGAAGAGGAGGGAGTATATTTATATGTACACACACACACAAACGCGCACACACAGACACACACATACAAACACACACACAGGTATATAAACATGTAGATACACAGCCCACTACTCCCTTGGAAAGCTCTTCTTGATTTTTTGCAAAACAGGTGAATTTATAGCCACCTTATGCTTGCCCTCAATGACGGATGAGTGTCATTCTAATGAGAATGTTGGGTGATGCTTGCTGTTATGTTAGTAAGTCGGACAAACTGGAGGTGCCTATGAGATCCTCACTCTTTTGTTCATGATGTGAGTGACTACTCAGTCAGGTAGTGCTTTTCTGAATGCCAGCCCAGTCCCTCAATTCTTATAATGTGTTGGCACTGCAAGGCCTACAGAGGTCTTTTTAAAAAACAGAGAGACAATTTACATGTCATAATATTCACCCAGGGCACACTTTTAGGTTTAATCTTCACTATTAACATTTTCTTCATCACTTTCTCAAGTCTAGAGATAAGACACAAATAAGAAAACAAATCAAGTCCTGATTTGGTAACACTGGCCAATTCCTAGGGTGTGAATATTTTAGCAGAGGTGATTTCAGGCTGCTGGCATGGTATCCCGACCACAGACATGGGAATAGATGTATGGTCCACCCTGCTCTATAATATCGCCTCCACGCAGGTACTATAGGTCTGAATAACCCCAAGAGTATGGGTAACAGGGAAACAATTCCAAGTAGCCAGTTTGGGGGTTTGTTTGTTTTTTAAAAATCTATTTTTATTGATTTCAGAAGGGAAGTGAGAGAGAAAGAGAGAGAGAGAGAGAGAGAGAGAGAGAGAGAGAGAGAGAGAGAGAATGAGAGGAGAGAAACATCAATGATGAGAAAATCCTAAATTGTCTGCCTCCTGTACACCCCCAATGCGGATCAAGCCTGCAATCCAGGCATGTGCCCTTGACAGGGAATTGAACCATGACCTCCTGTTATATTGGTTGCCACTCAACCACTGAGCCTCGCCAGCTAGGCCAAGGGGCAAGTTTTGAGTATTTATAATCTTTTGTTCTTATTATGCTTTTATTGCTTTTAGAAAGAGGAATAGGGAGAGAAAGAGAGAGACATTGACCAGCTGTCTCCATCCACACCCCTACCATGGACTGAACATGCAACCTGGGCATGAAACCTGACTGGGAATGGAACCGGTGACCTTTGGGAGCTCATGACATTCAATGCCCAACCACCTGAGCGACACCGGTCAGGGTTACCACCTTTGCTTTTAATATAATTTATTTAATCCCAAGTTCACATAAGTTAATTGTTAGCTGTGTCTGTATTTATCACATGGCCTCTGAAGCCCCTGGACACACCCATGGGCTCTCACAAGCAGCACAGGCTGCTTCAGCTAGGCAAGGGCCACTGCCTGGTAGGGTGGGCTGAACGGCAGGGGCCTGCGAGGGTGAGAGTGAGCCCTCTGCCAGCGCGTGCACCGAAGAGGACCCAGAGGAGGAGCTGCAGGACCATGGTCACAAGGATGGGAGAAGAGACTGGGCGGCTCCCAGGGTCTGCCGAATGTTCTCCCCCAGGCTCAGAGGGATAAAGGCCAGGGTTGTGGCTGGGTGGCTGGCTGGAGGGAGCTGAAGAAGAGGTTTGGGTGACCTTACAGCCTAGGGTCCCCCGTATCCCTTCCCTTCTCACAGGGTCTCTCTATGCTGACCTTCCACTTACCAGATGGGCACAGATGAAAACCCAGGAAGGAGTCAATGAAGGAGGCGGTGTGGCGAACAGGCGCTCACTCTCCATTTGGGTGTGAGCTGGCACAGGAGCAGCTTGGACATTTGCACTTACCTTTTCATTAAAATAGATTCATGCATTTTCCCTAAGCTAGTTCTAGGATGACAGCCTAGGAAACACTGGAATGTCCTGCAAACACACACACAGACTCTCTCTCTCTCCCTCCCTCTCTCTCTCTCATGCACACATGTGTGCACACCAGCACCCTGTCCCTAGCACTTGCCCTGTAGCACACCTGTCAGCCTCTGTCATGCTTGAACTGTCCTATGTTTGTGACCAGGCCTTTCACTAGGAGCAGAGAAACAGAACTTCCTGTCCACCACCTGCCCTGGTCCCTGTGGAGGGCGCTGGCATTCATTCACTGAGCAGCTCCTCTGTGCCAGAGCCCTTGTCAGCACTCCGTGGGAATAAATCGATTCACTTCATTTGGTTCCTGTGAAAGGGGGTGACTGACTCCCTCTTCCCAATTAGCACCGGAGAAACCATTGCATGACAAAGAGGCATGGGCTCCAGGGTGTAAGACAGAAGGGAGACGCTGTAGAGACTTGGGTGGGGGTAGTGAGGGTGCTGAGTGCACGCAGTCCTGCAGGCGGTGGGAACCGATTGAAGGAGAGCTTTGTCACTCCTGCTCTTGAGTCTCCCTCGCACAGCCCTGCACCCTGGTCCTCAGGCCCTCTGGGCAGATATAAACCCAGGGCCACAGGTCAGGGCACAGGAGACAGTGCCCGGGCGGGTGGGCAGGGACCGGAGCTCTCCATGCTGCCTGAGAGACTCTCACCCCTGGGATCAGGGAGAGGGCAAGGCTGGTCCTCCTGGGGCTGCAGGGAAAACCTCTCCCAGCTTCGGGTGGAGCCAGCTGTCTTAGGTTCCTGGGCTGGGAGCCCCATCCTCCCACCCATCTCTGCGCCCAAGTCATATGACCATCTCTCTGCCAGCGAGTCCCATTTCCCTCCACAAGGACACCTGTCACTCAGTGAGGCCCACCCACCCCAGACCCTGAGACCCCTCTGACCTGGATTACACCGGCCAAGGAGTACACCGCTCTGGGCTCCGCTCTGGGCTCCGCTCCAGGGCTTCCAGGGCCCAAGGCCTGTGGTGTCGGACCCTCATCCTCCTCAGCCACAGGGTTCGACTGAGACAGAAAGTCCCGTCGGGAGTGAGAGCCATGGACCCCGACCTCCCGCTGCCCGACCTGGCCCAGGAGGTCACTGTGCACTTGGCGCTGCAGTCTTCCTCCGCAGCAGGACGGACACCGGCCATGACTCGCTCAGGGACAGCCTTCAGCTCCAGGCCTGTCGCGACCGGGGCGTCCTCGTGGGGCCCAAAGTGTGTCCCCAGCCCGTGCCCCCCCACCACCCCATCCCCCGAGCTGCTCTCGGCTCCTGGATTACACCGGCCATGTTGGGCCACGGTCACTCTGTCCCATCCGCATGGACCTGGGGGCACAGAACACACCCCAGAAGAGGCACCACGCCGCACAGGGAGGCAGGAGGCCAGGGGTTGAGTGGCAACACCAGGCTCAGCACAGCAAGCAGAGTAGAAATTGCCCGTAAATTCTGGCCAATATGCGCCCAGGCCACGGGCACACTCCCTATGGCATGTTCTCCCCGGTCCATGTGCCCACATGTATATGACATGAAGCCTGCGACAATCAGGGCCCTTCCTTGGCGGGGTGGGCAGAGGCCTCTGCACCAGGACCTGCAGGGCTTCCCTGTGGCAGCGAGAGCGCCCCCTGCCTCCCCTGCTCAGGGCACAGTGTTCCCACAGGAGGCACCTGGCAGCAGCCCCTTCCCTGTGCTGCTGCCTCCCGCCACCAGGGGCGGCCAGGGACCCTCGGTGGTACCGCCCACCGCGCGGAAGTCCCGCCCCTTCCGGAAGTCAGCCAGGTGCCTGTGGAGCCAACAGCATGGAGGTGCGGGGACTGTCTGACCTGAGTGGCTGCTGGCAGCCTGGGGCCGGGGCAGCCTGGAGGCTTCTGCGGGAAGATGGCGAGTGGGGGCCCCCGGGCTGAGGACCGCCCCGCTCAGGCCCCGGGTCCTCGGGACGGCGGACCCCCGCTCTGCCCGCACCAGCGTCTGGGGGAGGCGCCTTCCTAGTCAGGGTTTTGTGTCTGAGGAAGACGCCCCCTCACAGGCCAGGCCGCCCGCCTCCCTGTGGTGGGCACTGGACTTGGCGCTGGCCCTGCCCTGTGTGGCCCCACTCTGGGCTCTGCTCCAGGGCTTCCAGGGCCCAAGGCCTGTGGTGTCGGACCCACATCCTCCTCAGCCACAGGGTTCGGCTCAGACAGAAAGTCCCGTGGGGAGTGAGAGCCACGGACCCCGACCTCCCGCTGCCCCACGTGGTCCAGGAGGTCACTGTGCACTTGGCGCTGCAGCCTTCCCCCATGGCAGGACGGACACCTGCCATGACGCACTCAGGGACGGCCTTCAGCTACAGGCCTGTGGCGACAGGGGCGTCCTCGTGGGGCCCAGAGTGTGTCCCCAGCCCATGGGCCGTCCCCGAGCTGCTCTGGGCTACTGGATCCATCAGACAGCAGGTCTGCAGAATGTGTGCACGTCCCATCAGAATCACTGTAGGTGCTCGAGTAACTCCAGCCACATGAATGCTATTGCTCGTTTTAAAGGCTCTACTAAGCTCTATGTTATTTATTTTCATTTTTTATTTCTTTGGCATTTTCTGTCTCTTTTTCAAGAAAAAAAGATTGTAAATATACTAATGTTACATGCAGTAAACAATATTTTAAGAAAAAGAATTTAAATATAACTAGAGGCCTGGTGCCCAGATTTGTGCACCAGTGGGGTCCCTTGGACTGGCCTGCGCCCTCTCACCATCCGGGACCCCTCAGGACATGTCCGAGCCCCACAGGCCAGGTGAGGGTCCCCATGGGGCCTCTAGTGTGCATATAAGATCTTTGGTGCATCTCTTCCAGCCTTCCCTCTTCCTCCTTCCCTCTGAGATTCATCTTTCTGTTCAATGTTTCCATGCCTGAGCTTTGAGTGTCTGACCCCTAGTGGTCAGTGCACATCATAGCACTGGACCGAGAGTATCTTAGGACTTTATATACACTGAGTGGCTAGATTATTATGACCACCTGATGTTTGTAGGCAAATAAGCCATACACTGCATTGTTTGGGATATGGAAGCTGAAGGCTTGGTCGAACACCTTTGCTGTCTGCAGTTACCAAATAAAACATCTCCAATTTGCACAGGAACACAAGGATTGGATAGTTGAGCATTGGAAAAAAGTCATGTGGTCTGAAGAATGATGTTTCCAGTTGCATCATGCAGATGGCAGAGTGAGAATTTGGTGGAAACAGCATGAAAGCATGCACCCCACATGCATGAGTACAGCCCTTCAAGCTGTTGGGGGCAGTGTTATGGTCTGGGGCATGTTTTCCTTGGCATGATTTGGGCCCTTTAATTGGTATGGAACAACATCTGAATAGCACAACATACCTAAGTTCATGCTATCATGTTGAGGGCGTATCCCAATGGAGATGGCTTCTTCCAACAAGACAATGTGCCATGATGGTGCTCATATTGTGCAGGAGTGGTTTCAACAACATGAGGGAGGCTTTACCTTGCTTAGGTGGCCCTCACAATCACCAGATCTCAATCCAATTGAGCATTTGTGGGACGAAGTTAAAAGAGCCATCAGGCAGCTGGTTCCACAACCATCAAATCTCACAGAACTGTACAGTGCTATTCATCAGGCATGGTGTCAGATTCCTCACATCACTTTTTAACATCTCGGGGAGCCAATGCCAAGAGGATTCGCCGCAGTACTGAAGGCAAAAGGTGGCCCAACGAAATACTGATGGTGTCATAATAATCTGGCCACTCAGTGTATATAGGCTTGTGGCCCAGTGCCCGAAATTCGTGCTTGGGGGCGGTGCGGTGTCTCTCAGCCCTGGCTGCACCCTCTCCAATCTAGGACCCCTTGGGGTGGTCTGAATGCTGGTTTAGGCATGATTTCAGGGATCGGGCCTAAACTAGCAGTCAAACATCCCTCTCAGCATCCAGGACCGCTGGCTCCTTACTGCCCACCTGCCTGATTGCCCCTAACCACTCTGCCTGCCAGCCTGTGTACCCGCAGCTGCCCCCCAGCCATCTGTCTTACCCTCAACTGCCCCGCTTGCCAGCCTGCTCACCCTCAACTGCCCCCCACTGCCAGTCTGCTCACCCACCACTGGCCCCCAATGCTGGCCTTCTCGCCCCCAATTGCCCACAATTACCGGTCTGCTCCCCGCATCTGCCATTCCTGCTGGCCTGCTTGCCCCCCAACTGACCCCCATGATGGCCTGCTTGCCCCCCAACTGACCCCCCTCATGGCCTGCTTGCTCCCAACTGCCCCCTACTGCCGGCCTGCTTGCCCGCTGCTGCCCTCTCCTCCTGGCCTAATCACCCCTAACCGCCTCTGCCTCGGCCTCACTACCATGGTTTTGTTCCAAAAGACATCTAGAACAAGGGTCCTCAAACTATGGCCCGCGGGCCACATGCGGCCCGCCGAGAACATTTATCAGGCCCGCCAGGTGTTTTTGCTGCTGCTGCCTGTCCTGCTTAGCAGCCAACTTGTCCCGGGCCCGCAGTGCGCATGTGTGGAATGTCTGAGGGACAGTGAACTGGCCCCCTGTTTAAAAAGTTTGAGGACCTCTGATCTAGAAGGTCTCCTGGTCTAATTAACATATTAACCTCTTATTAGTAAAGATGTTATGTGCAATAAACATGAATATTTCAAGAAAAACTTTTAAATATAATATTACCTGTAATAAACTTTAATATTTCAAGGAAAAAAGATTCAAATTATAATAATATTACCAAAATTATACTAACATAGTATATCACAAAAGTTGTAGGAAATATTAAAAATCTGCAAATAACAGGATTACTTCTATTATATTCTAAAATAGTTTTTGTTCTGGCTCTATTTTTTGTTCATCAGTTTACGTTTTTCATTATATTCCACAAATGAGTGAGCTCACATGATATTTGTCTTTCGCCAACTAGCTTATTTTGCTTAGCATAATGCTCTCCAGGTCCATCCGTGCTGTTGCAAATGGTAAAAGTTCCTTCTCTTTTAGGGCAGCGTCGTATTCCATTGTATAGATGCACCACGGTCTTCTAATCCACTCATCTGCTAAGTGGGGCCCGTAGGCTGTTTCCAAATCTTAGCTCTTGTACATTGTGCTGCTATGAACAGAGGGGTGCATATGTCCTTTCTGATTGGTGTTTCTGATTTCTTGGGATATAGTCCTACAAGTGGGATTACTGGGTCCAATGGGAGTTCCATTTTTAATTTTTTGAGGAAACTCCACACTGTCTTCCACAGTGGTTGCACCAGTCTGCATTCCCACCAGCAGTGCAAGAGGGTACCGTTTTCTCCCCATCCTCCCCAGCACCTGTGTTTGTTGATTTGTTGATGATAACCATTCTGACGGGTGTGAGATTGTATGTCATTATCGTTTTGATTTGCATCGCTCTGATGATTATTGTCTGATATTTTGCTGCCTATGGATTCTTCTGCGTATGGATATATGCCTGATATTTTTCTGCCTACGGATTCTTCTAAGATTTTTATGGTTTCCCGCCTTATGTTTAAATCCTTTATCCATTTTGAGTTTATTTTTGTGTTTGGTGTAACTTGGTGGTCTAGTTTCTTTCTTTCTTTCTTTCTTTCTTTCTTTCTTTCTTTCTTTCTTTCTTTTTTTTTTTTTTTTTTTTGCTTGTATCTATCCAATTTTCCCAACACCATTTATTGAAGAGACTATCTTGACTCCATTGTATACTCTTGTCTCCTTTGTCAAATATGAATTGAGTTTAATGGCCTGGGTTGATTTCTGGATTCTCTGTTTGATTTCATTAGTCTACACGTCTGTTCTTGTTCCAGTACCAGGCAGTTTTGAGAACTGAGGCTTTGTAATATGGCATAACATCTGGTATTGTGAGTCCTCCCACCTTGTTGTTCTGTCTCAGGATTCCTGTGGCTATTCGGGGTCTTTTTAAATTCCATATGAATTTTTGAATAGTTTGTTGTAGGTCTGTGAAATATTCCGTTTGTATCTTAATGGGATTTTCATTGAACCTATAGATTGCTATCAGTGGTATGGACATTTTAATGATGTTGATTCTACCAATCCATGAACACGGTATATCCTTCCATTTGTTTATGTCTTCCTCTATCTCTTTTTTCAACATCCTGTAGTTTTCCGAGTACAGGTGCTTTACTTCGTGAGTTAAGTTTATTCCTAGGTCTCTTAATTTTTTTGGTGCAAGGGTAAATGGGATTGTTTTATTAGTTTCTCTCTGTGTGAGTTCATTATTGGTGGATTTTCTGAAACAGTCTGAGGAGTATACTAGTAGGTGCTAGTTCTTCTTTGAATGTTCGGTAAAACTCCCCTGTGAAGCCATGTGTTGGATGATTAGTGACTTTGACTATGTTTTCATATGTCTCTTGGCCTTCTGTGTGTCCTCTTTCGAAAAATATCTATTTAGGTCCTTTGCCCATTTTTTGATTGGATTAATTATTTTCCTTTTGTTAAGCTGTAGAAGTTCTCTGTAATTTTTGGAGAATAAACCCTTATTGGACATAACATTGGCGAATGTGTTCTCCCATGCAGTGGACTTTCTTGTTCTTTTGGTTGATGCTTTTTCTTTTGATGTAGTCCCATTTGTTTCTTTTCTCCTTAGTTTCCATTGCCCTAGGAGCTGTATGGGTCAAGGTATTGCTGTACTTTATTTTAAAGACTTCAAATAAATTCAAAGTTTGAGAAAATTTGATGTAGTTACGTAATTCCATTAGTGTGTTGAAAACATTCAACCATTCAAACATTCAGTTTTATACATAATTTTTATATCTGTAGAATTCTAATTTCTCTTTTTGGAAATCTATTTCTGTTGATTTAGGAGAAGAAGGGAGAGGGTGAGATAGAAACATCAATGATGAGAGAGAATCATTGACCATCTGCCTCCTGCAAGCCCCACATTGGCGATTGAACTGGGCATGTGTCCTGACCAGGAATTGAACTGCGACATCCTGCTTCCTAGGTCGATGCTCCACCCCTGAGTCATGCCAGCTTAACTAATTTCTCTTTTTTAAGTTCTATTTGAACATAATGTCGTGGTCATGGTTTGCTCTCCAGGTTGATTAGTGAAAAGGCTCCAATAGGGAGTTTACAGGTTAAATTTATTATTTATTAAATTAGGAGTAGCCCCTGTCTATGGGCGCTGGCCTCTGTGAAGTCATGGTTCCCTCCTGCTCATCTGCGCCTCTCCTGGAGCCTTCTAGAATTTAGTGTTTGCCTTCAGCAGTGACTGGTGTTCATGAGACCCTGACCTGGCGGGCCGAGCTCACCTGCACCCACAATTGAAGCTGCCCCCCAAAACCTGCTCTTCCCCCCCAGGTTTCCTCTTCCAGCTCCTGGTCCTCAGAATTTCATCTTTTCCATCTAGTGGCTGCATGGCTGATCACAGCTGCTGGGTCTCGGGTCTTCCTTCCTGGTTCCCACAGGACTGTGTCTGGCAGGTCTCCCTTCCAGGCTGCCCCTTACACAGGGCTCCACGCCACCACCTGGTCCTGCTCCCGCCCCATCCCTAGGTCTCACCTGGGCGTCAAAATGAGGGCTGTGGGATGTGCAGCACTGCAGAAAGATGTGCGGTGCTCCGTTTCCAAGGAGCCAGACGGCTGCTGGCCAAGGCGACCCCCCTGGACTGAGAAGGCCAGAGGGTGGCTCACAGGCAGGGCCCAGTGCTGGCCGTGTGCTCTGGGCTGCAGCCAGTAGTCCGCGTGGCCCTGTGCCAATCCTGCACACTCAGACCGGGTCTTAAAGGGTATGTCCTGTGGCCGTGAGTGTCCTACCAGGTGTGTGTTGATGCGCTGGTTCTAAAAGGACTGACTCTTTCAGCATAAACGCCTCAGCTGGCTGAGAAGAAGGGTCCCTGAGAGGAACACGCTGCCAAGATGGTCAGGTGTGTGCGATGATGCTGGGTCTGTTTCACTCCTGCAGGTCAGAGCTCTCTCTCTGGAGGCCGTGCTGAGGAAGTTCCATGACGTCTATAGAAAGGGAACCAGGCGCACAGTGGGTGGCAACCGGCTTGCCATCTTTGCCCTTTTGTATGACTTCCACCTGCTACAGTCTGTCTGCATCTTCCACATTTTGGAAAAACTGACAGGAACTTTCACAGAGAAAGATAAGGAACTGATGCTGTTCAGGCTGAGAAATGGGGATTTTCATTGAGAAAACACAATGCTATGTCCCTGGCAATGATCAGAGAGACCAGGGCAAAGCCAGCGGGGCAGGCAGCACGTTCCGGGACCAGACCAGGGAAGGTGGGTCCCTCGACCTGCCTCCTAAGTGCCTAAGTGCGCAGATGCTGAGCAGCAGGTGAAATAAGTGGGGAAATACTGTGTGCCATGCCCTAGCCATCTGTTATCGTGTGCTCCTGGGATGAAGATGTTTTTATCGTGAGTGTGTGAGCAAACCTTATTCCTTTACTAAAACTAGGGTCTTTTGCGAGTTAAGAGTCGATATAATTCACACTCATCTGTTCAACAAATGTTCACTAAGGAAGGCCGTGTGGCTCGGGGCTCAGGTGTCAGCGACCTGGACTTCTGGCTCAGCAGTGGACAGCAATGTAACCTGAGTCTTCCAAGCCTCAGTTTCCCCTTGTAGAACACAGGGCTGAGCAGAGCTCCTGCCTAGTTTCCTTTTGTGCAGATCAGAGATAGGGGAGGGCGGGGGAGCCCCGAGGGATGTGTGAGGAGCAGGGAGAGGGTGCGTGTGGGGCCCACAGGGGAGCAGGGCAGAGGCCGTTGCAAGGACTTGGGCGTTGATCCTGGAGGCACCTGGAGGGTTCTGAGTGGGAAAATGGACTGGGAAGGGTTCGTGCTAACGGTCACCCTGGCTACAACGTAGAAGATGGAGGTGGTCAGGCAGGAAGACCCCCTTCAGGGGGCAGAGACAGTGGTGGGAGGATTAGCTCTGTGGTAGTGGATGTGGGTGTGGGAGAGGGTGTGCGAGTTGGAACTTACCAGGCAGAGAATGGGTGGGAGGGAAGGCGGGTTCAGCCCATGTTCTCCACTGGGCCTTTAGTGGACAGCACTACATGCAGGAGACACAGGCTCAGAAGGGAGGACAGGACCACCCTGAAACCTGAAATGCTCACTGGGATGTGCTGTGGTCTGAGCCCTCTGAGGACGCACAGGCCTTAACATACGCAGTGGACACTGTGCATGTGTGGGTGTGATGCTGTGTGAATGCTCTCACTGAAAAGTGAATACTCGGAGAAATCTCAGACAGGGCTCTCTGGGAGGTCTCTGAATTGTGCTTGCGACTTTTCTCTCAGTGTGACATTCTTTCCAGTTGAAAAGTTAAAGAGTGTACAGGCCAGGGGTGGGGAAGGAATGGCCAATGTCGTGGAGAGGAGGGGTGGCTCAGAGCCCAGGGCCAGGAGGGAGGAGTGCAGGGAGGGGGGAGAACCAGTGGGAGGAGGGGGGTGGAGGGGAGCAGGAGAGGGAAGGGGAGCTCTGTGGGTAGTGGTCCAGGCCCCGGTGGAGGTCTGGCGGGAGTCCGGTGCCGGGTCATGTTAAAAGGCTGCAGAGGCTGGAGTGGGGATGGTCTGCCTGCGACCATCGGGTTTATCAGCAGTGGTGGCCACGTGCAGAGTTGGTTTGTTTCTTCCCAAGTTGAAGTGATGACCATTTGAAATGGATGGCTCTCTCTTTCTTTTCTTTATGTTTTTAAGTTCGCTGTGTGCTGGAAACAATGTTGGTTCTGAAGAGCAGTGGCGTGCAGAGGATTCCGGGCTGTGAGCCTGAGCCTGTGGAGAAACTGAGGAAATTGCTAAGAGGGGAAGTGAGTGCCCTGTGGACGTGGACCCACCGTGGAAGGCTGGGAGGTAGTTGGAGCCGGAGTCGGGTGCCCGGCCTGGTCAGCAAGAGTTGCGAGGGATCGAATGGCAGCTGTGTTTCTGCGGTGAGACCCTGTGAGGGGCCCGTGTGCAGTGTGTCCCTCTGAGATCAGCATCCCCCACACTTAGCCGGTGGTGCTGGACTCGGCTGTGCAGCAGAATCACCATAGACCTTCTGACCACTTTGGAAGTGGGCCCACCAGGACCGGAGGCATTAGCCCGGCAGGAGAGGGGCTTGCCTATGTAACCTCCCCAGGTATGTTTACGTGGGGCCACAGCAGAGACCCACCGCCCTCTCCAGTCAGGGCGTCCTCTACCCTTACTTCTGTATTCATTTTTCTGAGGAGAATTCTTATTTTATATATTCTTTTATTGACTTCACAGAAAACTGGAGACGGAGCGGGAAAGAGAAACGCCAATGATGAGAACCATTGATTGGCTCTCTCCTGGACACCCCGCATTGGGAATGGAGGCCACAACTGGGACATGGGCCCCAATCTGGAAGCCAACCATAACTGCCTGGTTCTGGTTCATAGGTTGACACTCAACCACTGAACCAGGCCGACAAGGCTCGGGTGCCGGTAAACCTGCTTGTATAAAGAAAAGAATGGTATTGCTGGTTTAGTTAGCTTCAAGGTATTCTTTGAAATTATTGGAGAAGTTGCTAAGAATTGATAACTGAAAATTTGAGAATGACTTTCTACGACCTAATGGAACCCACTTTTTCTTTAAATCCTATGGCAAGGATGTGCTTATTGATTTGAGAGAGAGAATCATTGATGTGAGAGAAAAGCATCAATTGGTTGCCTCTCACACACACTCCCACTGGAGACTGAACGCCCAACCTAGGTATGTGCTCTGACCGGGAATTGAACCCACAGCCTTTCCGTATAGAGAATGAGGCTCCAGCAAACTGATCCACACCGGCCATGTCGTGGACCAATTTTTAGGAAAGAAAACTTTCTGTGACTCCTAACCTTTGTGCATATCCGTGGTCCAAAATACAGCTCAGTCCATGGGAGTTCATGGAACACCTTGATGACTTTGAGTTGAGTGAATGAGATGCAATGTGTGCAATGTGCTCATCACTGTGCCAGGCTTGTGCTCACACTTTTGTGGTTTCAGTCGGCCTCATCCTGTTTTCTGTGTCATTCTTATGTATTTTCCTTAAAAATAGCACTAGGTTCATAAATTTTGCATCGTTTCTCTAAAATGTTGGCCCATGCCGAACCGGTTTGGCTCAGTGGATAGAGCGTCTGCCTGCGGACTGAAAGGTCCCAGGTTCGATTCTGGTCAAGGGCATGTACCTGGGTTGCGGGCACATCCCCAGTAGGAGATGTGCAGGAGGCAGCTGATCGATGTTTCTCTCTCATCGATGTTTCTAACTCTCTATCTCTCTCCCTACCTCTCTGTAAAAAATCAATAAAATATATTTAAAAAAAAATAAAATAAAATGTTGGCCCTGAAAACGGGGAGCAGAGAGTTTGAAATTTTATCATCCAGTTTATATCCCTTTGGCATAAGCTCATCAATTCAACTGTTCTTGAAATCTTGATTTGCATAATGATAAATAATTTTCATTATCTCAAGATTCCTTAAAGTATATGTTATTCGCAGTGTTCTCACTTCAGGTCACTGCATCTATAAATTTGTTTCCAGGTTAGATCACATTTCGTTGGACATGAATTGAAATCTCATCATGCTGCCCACAAATGAAGGCAGTTAGATTTATGGAATAGCTTCTGTACGAGGAACTGATTGAGATAGTTATGAAAAAGTAACCACTTTAGGTGGGATTTTTTTCAGTTTTTTTCTTTTGTTCGGGGCAGGAATAGACTGCTGGGGACTCGCTATGATTACAAGGAATATGAATGGTGCTCTGTTAACCATGATTGTTCTGTTCTAATGAGGGAAAGCACGTTCTGATCTGGTGAAGAGTTGTCCGCCCTGGGACATGGGAGCTAACAAGGGAATGCAGGCCACCCTCCTTTCTGAGAAAGGCCTAGATCAGCAACCTCTTTGCCTGTAATCTGGTCCCAGAGCCACCCAGCCTCTGCCAACACCCAGCCTGAGTTGCCTGTAACCTGTAACCACTATACCTTCCTACTTTCCCAGGCCTGAAATGTCTGCTTTCCCATGGGATCTTTGTCCTTCTACCCAAGATAAGCAGCTGGCTTATTGGGGGTGGGGGACAGGGGGTAGAGCAGATGTCTGTGGGTGACCTGCTGCTCTCTCCTTCTGCTGCATTCATGGAATACATGATCTCAACCCTGTCTCTGCTTCATTGGCTCAAGGAGTGACCAGCAGTCCGGACCCATTGCTTGTCCAGATTCACTTTCAGTAATTTTATAACAGTCATTGGAGCTGGATAATGAATCGAAATGCTAATCAGTACTCTCCCCCCACACCCAATCTAAGTCCAAAGATTTCATCTACTTTAAACAATTTAAATTTGTCTTAAATTTAAGAATGAGTCTTTTAATTAACCCAAGTAAACCATTACTAGTTTAGACATAATTGATTGGCAGCCTAAATGTTTAAATTCTGTTCTGAGAGTGCCTTTATATTTGTTCTCTAAATGTCTTTCTTGCATGTGCTAATTTAGTACTCCTTGAACAGAAAGCTATGTACAAAGTCCTTTTCTTAAAATATTTTCCAGTCCGGCCAGCATGGCTCAGTGATTGAGTGTATCACTAGGACCAGGAGGTCACCATTAGATACCCAGTCAGGGCATATGCCCTGGTTGGGGGCTTGATCCCCATTATGGGGCGTGCAGGAGGCAATTGATCAATGCTTCTCTCTCATCATTGATGTTTCTCTCTCGCTATCTCTCCTTTCCCCTTGGAACTCATTAAAGATATATTTTTTAAAAATATATAAAGTATAGCCCTAGCCAGTTTGGCTCACTGGTTAGAGGGCTGACCTGGGGATTGAAGGGACCCAGGTTTGATTCTGGTCAAGAGCATGTACCTTGGTTGTGGGCACATCCCCAGTGGGGAGTGTGCAGGAGGCAGCTGATCGATGCTTCTCTCTCATCAATGATTCTAACTCTCTACCCTCTCCCTTCCTCTCTGTAAAAAATCAATAAAATATATATTTTAAAAAATATATATGTGTACAAAATATTTCTCAAATATATAGCTTTACTTTGTTTATTTTTCTTATAAACTACACATTAGTGAGTGGTCTGTCAAATTGTTTTTTAGGCAATTGACTGGTGGACTTGAGGGGTCTTACGTGTGAACTATTGACAGTCGATGGTGAGAATTTCCGAGCTGGGCTCTGTAGGTAAGACTTCACAAAATAAAATGATTGTGTAGTTCCCTGAAAGGAACGAATCAAATTTCTGTAATGTGGCTGATGGGAAAAAATGATTTTTTGAAACATAGACAGACATATCAGAATGAAGTGGTTAATTTCCATTGATAATGGTATAGGATCTATAAACATAACCTTTATGTTTCTTTATATTTTATGTGCCAGATAGATCTTAATATTCATGGGGAGAGTGTCCTAATTTTTGCCTATTCCTAAAGCAGTTGGCATGGGGCATGAGCCTCTGGCAGAGGCATTTAGAATGCTGGGCCTAGAGCAGTTTGGTTGGGGGGCCATGGAGACAGTGGAATGTTAGGTGCGAGGTCGGTGGGCGTGGAGTCGGTGGGCGTGGAGTTGGAGGGTGAGGAGTTGGTGGGTGCGGAGTTGGTGGTGCGGAGTTGGTGGTGCGGAGTCGGTGCGAATTGTCAGTGTGTGAAGAGTCGGTGTGAAGAGTTGGAGTAAGAAGAGTCGGTGGTCGTAGAGTCGGTGAGTGCAGAGCCTCTTCCTGTGTGAGAAGGGACTGTCCCTGCCTCCCCCTCAGGGCTCTTGTGAGGAGTGACTGTGCAAGGACAGAGGGCACCTGGCGCAGGGCCTGGGATGGGCAGAGAGACGGTGTCCAGGTGACTCCCGAGTCTGTGAGCAAACCCTTCCCGCTGCCAGGCTTTGACCAGAACCGTGTCCACTGGCGGCAGGTCCACGGCTTCCCTTCTACCAAGAACCTTGGGTTCTGGCCGGTTCGGGAAAGGGAACACGAGATGGAAAAGCAGGAGCTACCGCCCACTCCCAGTTGTTAGAACCATGTGTGGGGCCAGCCTGGGGAAACTGCCACCGAGAGCAAGGGACACGCTGGGTGCATGCGTGTTCCCCAACTGTGAAGGCGCTCGGGGGAGACTCAGCCCAGTGGTACTGGGAGGGCTCCTGGGCGGGAGCAGAGATGAGGGGAAAGAGCTGACCGGCTCCCCGTGTGTGCTGGGCCCTGGGACCGGAATAGGCCCCGCAGACTCCTCCCCTGAGCGGGCCTGCGAGGTACCAGCCATGGCGTCCCACACCCAGCATGTGCCTGACACCCAAGGGCCCATAGTACCGT
This sequence comes from Myotis nattereri, assembly GCF_964212035.1. Classification (NCBI taxonomy): domain Eukaryota; kingdom Metazoa; phylum Chordata; class Mammalia; order Chiroptera; family Vespertilionidae; genus Myotis; species Myotis nattereri. Next base: position 16,726,783 of record NC_138085.1, read on the forward strand.
TTGCTGTGCCTTAGCCCTCATTTCCGGGAAACTGCCCAGGGCTGTTGGTTTTCCAAGAGGTTGTGTGTGACCTGTTCACATAGGAACTGGGTGTTGAACCAAAACTCACCGGAACAGCCATTTATTTCCAGCTCCCAGATCAGCGGAGTGACCGTGGAATTGAGAGGCCAAGGCTCAGCCCTCACACCTGGGATAGATCTTAGCCCCACCCCTTCCTAGTTAGGGAAACGGGCTCAGGGAAGTCCCCCACCTGTCAGCAGGTGCGCTCGTCCAACCAGACTAGCCTGTACATGTCAGACACTCTCACATCCTGTGTACAACAGATGGGGGCAGCTTTCGGTTTATGTGGTGCCCTTCTCTGATTTTCTGCTACTGAGCGGGGGCTGCTGCCGACACAGTGACCTGCTACCAGCGAAGAGTCATATGCTAAGCTCAGTGGCTTAAGTGGGCATCAGTGAAGGCCCTCAAAAGAGACAGGGCCTGCCTGGCCGGGCCAATGCGCAGGTCGTGGGCTCCATGCCCAGGGGTGGCTTGTGGGAAGCAGGCGATCAATGATTCTCTCTCATCATTGATGTGTCTATCTCTCCCTCTCCTTTCCTCTCTGAGATCAATAAAAGTATATTTAAAAGAAATATATATACATACATATACACACACTAGTGGCCCAGTGCACGAATTCATGCACAATTGGGGTCCCTTGGCCTGGCCTACGGGAATTTGGCTGAAACTGGCTCTCTGACAGCCCCTGAGGAGTCCCAGATTGCGAGAGGGCATAGGCGAGGCAGTGGGACTCCACTGGTGTATGATGAGAGCGGGGAGGGACACAGGAGGTTGGCTAGTGGGGAGGGACCCTGGGAGGGCCCCAGGGCATGTCAGGCCTGTCTAGTTCAGCCCCAATCAGCCAGACCCCAGCAGCAAGCCAACCTGCCAGTTGCAGCGTCTGCCCCCCAGTGGTCAGTGAACGTCATAGCAAGCTGTTGAGTGACCTTAGCATATCATTCGTGTATTATGCTTTCATTGGTTGAATGGATGACCGGACACTTAGCATATTAGGCTTTTATTCTATAGGATGTTAAAACAAACAAACAAACAAACAAAAAAACGGATAGGGCCTGACTGCTGTGTTGCTTTCTGTAAGGATGGATGTAGGTGGGTGACTGGCAATAAGGGTTTCTGCTGGCAAGTAGGATGTGGGCCGAGCTGTGATTTGGGAGTCCCTACGGCCTTTCCAAGACATGGTAAACCAGCTAAGGTGCCTGAGAGCCGCCCGTCCTCTTGTCACCTGCTTTACAGCCCTGTGCTGTGCGTCACTTTGCTCAGACACCACAGAGGCCTCATGGGTCTTCATCACCTACCACTGGGTCAGCATGTCTTTTAGTGGCTATAGGTCTCCCAGCAGGACCCTGTGTTGGAGTCCCTTCTGTGAAGCTGTGCTCTAGGAAGTGAGCAGTTGCATGGAGGCCCTTCATCCTGGGGAATGAGGGTAGCTGCCCTGGGGCGGGGCAGGCCAGCGGGTTCCATGGTGCGCACCCTCACCCCACCCCTCTTCCTGCACTAGGATCGTGGACACATCCCCCAGCAGTTCCTTGAGGAGCTGCTGGGGGACATCATGGCCCTCGAGGCTGAACAGGTCCAGAGGAGGAACCAGCCTGCCCACCAGAGCTGGGAGCTGGAGCTGCTGATAGAAGGTAGGCAGCAGCCCCTGGCGCCGGGGAGCCAGCCTGGCTGTGGCTTCTCCCTCACCCAGGGAGCTGAGCCCTTGGCTCTGAATCTCCTGGGTCAGCCCACCCTCAGCCCAAGTCAGTAGGGTGTGATTCAGGGGCCATTTGGGACCGTTTCATTGCCATTCTCCCCAAGGGGAACATGAGGGGCCTGGCAGGCTCAAAGTCAGGACATGAACTACAAGTAAGTAGATTCAGATTGCTCAGCGCCCGTGTGGACAGTCCCGGGAGCTTCCAGATGACAGCACGCTGACCCCAGAGGCTGTCTTAGATCTGTCCGTGGGGGATTGAACGCTCTGGATGGCAGGAGCTTCCCCAGTGCTCACTCACCTGCATTATAACAGAGGCCTGGTCCGATTTCCTCCGTTCATGTCCTCCTCGGGCAGATGGCTGCAGTCTGCTCTCTGTCTCCCTGGGCAGGGGCTGCTCAGTGACCTCTCCTCCCGAAGGACCTCACCCACGGGTGGCACGTCCTCGACACACCCGCCCCAGATCCGCTACCCCCCGCAGGCATACTGGTCAATGACCGTGCCTCCCACTCCCCAGCTGAGCCACCCAGACCCCCCCACTCTGACGGCTGGCCCGGACCATGCCATGTCTTTGCCGTCTCTGTGAGTCTCTGAAATCCTTGACTAGACAGTCAGGTTAGAACTCGGTAAAAAGTGGTTCCAGCAGTTGCACCGTCTGGAACTTCTGCTTTGGCCTCTCCACGGTCACCTGCCTTCTTCTTAAGGTCTGGATGGCTCCCCTACCGGCCCCCAGCTGAGCCAGCACAGGGGCCACAACCAACAGCGGCAGCACCTTGTGTACGACACCCAGCTGACCATCCCCGGCCCTCACACCTTGGCCTCGGGGTGGGGGGGTGGCCGTCTGGGGGGATGGTCCTCTCGGGGCCAGAGTCAGAGAGGGGAAGTGGAGGCCCTGGAAGCTGGGCTCTGACTCCACTTTGCTCTTCAGCCTGCACGCGGATCACTGATTTGGAGGAGAATACCCATGCCCTCCGGGGCACAGTAAAGACGCTGCAGGAGGAGAACCAGCAGCTCCGGAAAGAGCTAAAGGTGGGCGGTGTCCGGAATAGACGGGCAAGCCGGTGGCCAGGTGTCCCGGGGGGTGACAGGTTTGGGGTTTGCTCTCCAGCCAAGTTCACTCTGTGACCTGACTGTGGCACGGGCTGGGTCTTTGGCTCTGCAGCTGGAAGAGTTGGGGACCCAACTCACCCAGGACAAGGCCAACAGCCAAAAGGAAGAGCTGGAGGGAGAACTCCAGTCTAACATCGCCAACACCGTGAGGCCCTCCAGGGCCACGCAGGTAGGCCCTCCAGAGCGCATGTCCCCCTGGCGCCCCCGCCTGCCCGAGGGAGCCTCCGGGATCACAGCCGTGTCCTGGTCATTGATCAGTGATTCCTGGGTGACCAGTTCCCTCGCTCAGCTGCAGCTCAGACCAGCAATTCTCAGCCGCTGCCGGCCGCGAGGGCAGGTGTTGCCTCCCAGGGACACTGGCCATCTTGGTGGTGGTTGACAGGACTGAGGGGAGGAGGAGGGCGGTGCTGCTGGCTGTGCCCATTGGATGGTTGTTCCGTAAATATCAGGGTCAGTTGGCAGCTAGTGTTGTTCAGATATTCTGTATCCTGACTGCTGTTCTATGTACTTTTTCTTTTTCTTTTATTTTTAAAATATTTTTATTGATTAAGTTATTATTTTTTTGTGTGTGATTAATCACTATGCTTTTATTATGTTCAATTTGTAACAATGAAATTGGGGGTCACCGCAACATGAGGCACTGTATTAAAGGGTCGCAGCATTAGGAAGGTTGAGAACCACTGGTTTAAGGTTTTTTTCGACCTCAACTGCTGGCCCCTACCTAGCCTGGCCCTGTTCCGGGCTTGGGCAGGAGGCAACCAACTGATGTGTTTCTCTCACATGGATTCTTTCTTTCTTTCCCTCTCTCCCCCACTCTCTCTAAACATCAAATATCCTCTCGGGTGGTAAACGTGGTCGGGGGTGAATGTTCTTGAGCATCCCCAGGAAGGCCTGCGGGGATGCTGCCTCCACATTCTGGAAGGTGTTCTGGACTCTGCCAAACAGGATGAAGGATTTCTCCTCCAGATCGATGAACCCCAAGTGGATCTCATCGAACAGGATGACGACTCCAGGGTAGCGCCAGTGTGAGGGACATACGGGAACAGTTTCCATGCCATAGAAACACATCCTGCAGGTCCGGGGGTAGTTCTGGTCCCTTGGGCTCAGGCCCACAGGCAGAACAAACGGGACAGGCTGCTCCTCTGCAGCTGCAGCCCAGGACTCCCCGACGCTGGGCTGGGCGGGGCTCTGCCAGCCATGGCCCTCGCTTTCCTCGGTCCCGTCTTCTTGCTGCTGCTGCTGCTCCCGGAGCACCTGCTCCTCCATCTCCCAGACCACGCAGGAGAGCTCGTGGAAGTCGCGGAAGATCTCGCCATCTCGCAGCTGGATGCGGAGCGTGAGGTGGATCTCTAATATGTGGAATGCGATTCCCGTGCTGTGCGTGAGCCTGGCACACTTCCCGTGGAAGCTGAGCATGAAAATCCTGAGGCCCAAGCGATCCGATCGCATTTGCCTTGGAAGAGGCCTGGCCTGATGAGGTGGTCCGGGTGGCTGGGCGGGAGGTAGAGGCAGCGGTAGGTCCGGCAGTGATGCCGCACTGACTGTGACATTCCATATCAGCGCCCGCCGTCCCGAATTCCTCCCTAAGCCGCGTGGGTGAATCCCTTCGGTGGTCTCTCTTCTGGCACTGGCTGGTGAGCCTGTCCTTCCGAAGCTGCAGGTGGCGGCTGTGGGCCTGCGGTGGCGGCCTTCCATGCACTCCACCGTGGCTGATTTCCGCTCCTTCAGGCGGATTCGGAACGCGGGCTTGAATTGCATTGGGCCGTCCGCATGGGTGTTAAGACCAGGCCTGTACGTCCAACCAGTAATGCCTAAGATGTCCACCGCTACATACAGCAGTGTTTTATAGAGCTCAATATCTCGCCCCACAAACCCAAAATGTGTCTGTCTGGGTGGAACAGCTTCGCATAGACTTCTCGGTAAGACGTGCCTACTGCCTCCAGATTCTGCAAGGTTTCACAAACGCCGAACTCCTCCCGGCAGCACCATCTCCAGATGTTGTCAATGTGCAGGGTGCGGCGGAATTTGGTGCAGACCTGGGCCAGGCTGGCCAGGGCGGTGACGGGGAGCGAGGCACAGATAACCACCAGCATCTCCACCCGCAGGTCCTGCAGCGAGCAGTGCGGGGGCGGCCTGGGCCTCGAGATTCTTCCACTCCCCACGCAGCACGCCGCTGTGGCGTCCGCCTCCAGGTGCTTTTCTGCTGAGGCCCGCTTGCCCTCGGCCGCTGCCTTCTCAGCCGGGCCCTGGCTCTTCTGAGGACACCGCTTGCCCTCGGCCTTTGCCATCTCAGCCGGGCCCTGGCGCTCCTGAGGACACCCACATCCCCGCGAAGAGTCCAAGCCGCAGAGGCAAGCGCACTCCTCCCTGCCTCCTGGCTTACCAGCCACCACAGTCGATGAAGTTATTACTTATGTGTCCATATCCCCACATTGCCCCCTATTGGTGGGGGGAGGGAACTCATGCTCTCAGCCCCGTGTTGTCCATGTCCATTGGTCAGGCCTATATGCTGGCAGAGAAGTCCTTTGGTTGATCTCTATGTCCTTTTAAAAAAATAGGCTTTTACATGTGGTCACAGAGGGCAGCCAAGGAGCTGATCCAGAGAGCGGGCATCCTGTGCCCCTAAAGGTCCCGAGTGTGGAGAGGGCGCAGGGCTCCCGTAGCACCATGTGGGCCCGGCCAGCGCAGTTCCTTCAGTGCTGGGAGAGCCGCACTCAGCACGGCGGGTGCTGCCTGCCCCGAGGGTCCCTGCTCTTTTGGGGTCTGCACTTGCCCTGCTCTTGGCCCCTCACTGCGTGTGGGGGTGCAGGGATACGGGGTCTGTTACTCCCCGGGGCCGGCACCCAGTGAGGCATCCTCACCTTTTCCCTCTGGGCAGGAGGATCCTTCTAGTCTGGGCCCCCAGAACCAACAGGGGGCCGAGGAGAGGGAGCTGGAGGAGCCGGGGCAGCAGGAGAAGCAGGTGCCCGAAGCCCAGGAGGCCCTGAAGCAGGAGCAGGAGGCCAAGGCCCTGGCCGCCGCCAGAAAGAACAGCGGAGAGGAGGAGAGGCTGCGGCAGGAGAACGAAAGGTACCCGCCCGCCCCTGCAGCAGCACCTGCCACCTTCAGTCACACCAGCTCCCTCAGCTCCCACTGCGCTCAGCTCAGGGGAGTCCCCTGGAAATGGTGCCCTTTCACCTGCCCTGTCAAGGTCACAGCTGATGGTCAGGAGGGAAGGGCCTCCAGCTGGTGGCTGGGATGGAGCATCGTCCAGGTGTGGGTGACCGCCCCTCCCACATGGATGATGGGGATGACTGTGTCGGGCACGGGCATGTTCATCCTCTCTCACCAGCCATTCCAGAAGGACATATGCTTGCTCCCCGTCATTCCCGCGTTCCCTGTTGGCGAACTCACCTCCTCTTTGAGATACACTTGTCACCCCCCTTTGGTCCCCATGTCCTGTCAGGGGCCTGTCCATAGGGCGAGATCCTGGGATCGCCTGATGTGCACATTTGCAGCTGCGGTTGAACAAGGCCTCTGACTCCTGCCTGTTTCAGCTCTCACACTGCACACGAGCATCCCTGCTGTGGTCCATTGAGTGCCATGGAGTCCTCTTCTCTTGCTTTTTGGTGGCGATTTCGCTGTTTGAAACGGCCCCCAGGTGGAGTGCTGCAGTGCTGTCTAGTGTCCCAAGTGCACGCTGCGCTGGGCCTCAGGGAAAATATCCGAGTGGCACATGAGGGTCATTCAGGCCCAAGGTCTGGTGCTGTTGGCTGTCCCAGTGAGCATATGGCACAAAGCGTCCTTATGTCTTGATTGGTTGACAGAAATGTGGCCAGAGACTCACAGGAACTGGTGGGGACAGTTGCAGTCTACACTGCTCAGTGCTCACGGGGGCTCCATAGGACATTATACCGCGAATCCTGAGAATTGACTGCGTTTTTATCCTTCTCTTCAAACAGATGAGGAAAGAGGCTCAGAGAGATTCAATAACTTGTTCGGGCCAGTCCTGAGTGTAGTGGCCCAGTCAGGACTCAAATCCAGGTCTTGCCTCAGCCCAGTGGCCTGACCACGTGAAGCCTTCCTTCGCACAGCCTTGTTTTAATATGTTTGGGGCTACACAGTCAGGTGCCTGCGGGGCCAGGCAGGTCCAGCAGGTGGGGAGGGAGTGTCAGTGGCAGGGCAGGCCCTCGTGGAGAATACACACCCTCTGAAGGCGGTCACCTGCGGGGCGGACCCGGGCTGCCAGGCCATCCTTTTGTTTCTACTTTTTTATTCTTCTTATTATTTAATCCTCATCCCAGGATACTTTTTCCATTGCCCTTCTGAGAGAGAGGGAAGGAGGGCTGGGACGGGGGAGGGAGGGAGGGAGGGGGAGAGAGAAACAGCAATGGGAGAGACACATCTATTGGATGCCTACAGCACACACCCCTCTATGCCGGGGAGCAATCCCACAGCCCAGGGACATGCCACTGGGAATCCAACCCGTGACCATTCCGGACACAGGCTGATGCTATCACTGCTGAACTGCCCCTGCCAGGGCCTTTGCTTGATGCTTTCTCCCCACCCTCCCAGAATCTTGGTAGCTGAATGTTGATGTGAAATGGAACATTTTTAGAAATATTGAATAACTAATTACTTTAAATTAAATCACGGAGACTGTGTGGGCCTCACAGGGCCCATCTGTGTTCACATGGAGTCCATGAGCCTCTGGTCATTGAGATTTCAGGTAGAACCCTTACTCCTGGAAAGCCAGTCGGGTAATTATGCCGATGATAATGATGATGATGATGTCAGTGGCTTTACATAATGCTCCTGAATCTCTTATTTGTGTCAGGAGTTGGGATCAGAAAGGCACTTGGAATTGGGGAGAAGAGCTGGGCAAAGGCAGAGTTTCAGAGCAAAGATGATCTGATTCCAAGTTTTTCAAAAGTGTTTCAGTCGAAGAACCCTTTTTCCAAGGAGGCAGACATGCAAAGCCTTCCCTGGGAAGGATTTTTCACAGGCTGCTCTGTTGAATTGTGTCTGAGCCTGCCTGTCCTGTGTCCCAGCCCAGAGCGTGGCAGCTGGGGTGGCCGCATAGAACCCCAACGGACACAGTTTAAGAACCTCTGAATGTGCTCAGCCCTCATTTCCACAGGGGAAAACCTGAGGCCCAGAGAGGATGGGGGTGTGATTGAGGTGTATGTGGGACAGAGGCTGGGAGTGCTCCTGAGCCCTGGGGCATGTGGCTCTCCACCTGCAGGCTCACTTCCTGGACTGAGCTGCTTCAGGCGGAGCAGGAAGAACTACGCTCCCACAGGCAGGAGCTGCAGGCCTCCATAGAGGAGGTGGAGCAGAAGATGCGGATCTGGGAGGCAGAGTACCAAGACCTGAAGGCGGAGCAACTGCCCAAGGAAATCTTGCTCTACAATCTGAGCATGCAGTGTGAGGTGAGGCCGGGGGCTGGTGGGCCTCGGGACACCGGGCCTGAGCCCGGGGCTGACAGCCTGGGGCTCAGCCAGGTCCGAGTGGGTCCTCATTGGCATCTGTGCCCAAAGACTGTGTGGGAATGTCACCCAGAGGCCGAGAGGAAGCCAGAGGCATTTAACGGGGACAAGCACCTTGGCTGGAGGGGATGTGTTAGAAAAGTCCTCTCACCAACCTTTGCTTTTGTATTTTTTAAATCTATTTTTCTTGATTTGAGAGAACAAGGGAGACGGAGAGAGAGATGGAAACATCTATGAGGACAAAGAACCGTGGCTCCGCTGCCTCCTGCACCACCCCCACGGGGTGCCAGCCCACAACTTGGGCATGTGTCCTTGACCGGATTCAAACCTGGGACCTTTAGTTCGCAGTCCGATGCTCTCTCCACTGTGCTAAACTGGTTAGGGCCTGACCTTTCCTTTTCGCAGGGCCGGGGGGGGGGGGGGGCGTGCATGGAAGCAGCTAAGTGCTGTTTTCATTCTGTCCTCGCGGCTGAGCTCTTTGCTCTGTGCTCCCCGTGTCATCTCACTGAATTCTCACAATGCTTTTGTGAGCTGGCGCCCATCCTCATCCTCTGAGGTTGGGTCTGAACTCAGTTTGTTTGAAGCCAAAGCTTGGGCTTTCCCGCCACTCCAGCCCGATGATGTTCTGGGTGGAGAGTTGAGCAACCTCAGCCCCGAATTCCTATCCAGCCCGGCACTTATTTTTCTGATGTCAGAGAGAGGAAGGGAGAGGGAGAGAGGGATGGGAACTTCAATGAGGAGAGAGAACCTCTGATGGGCTGCCTCCTGCACGCCCCCTACTGAGGATCAGTCCCTCATCCTGGGCGTGTTCCTTGACCAGGCATCTCTTTTGGGAACTCCTGGTGCATGGGGGGCCGCTCCACCACCTGAGCCACACTCTTTGGGCTGCTTCCTAATGAGATACTTTACATTCCTTTTAAAAATGGCTGTCAAGTCCTCAGAGCCTCTGGTACATTTTGCACTGATGGCGCCTCTCTGCTCAGACTGGCTGTGTTTTCAGTGCTCAGTGGCCACACGTGGGCAGGGCTGCGCGACTGGCCGGTGCACTCGGCCATCCCCATGTCGTTGGCTGTGTTGGTCCTTGCGACTGGTGAAGCTCATGCCGAAATGGCCATGTTCATGCACGTGGCCCTTTTATCCTTTGGGAGCAGTTTCCCAGCAGTGGAGTCACAGGGGCCCGTGGTGTTGAGGACATTGTTGATCTGTGTTTCAGTCGCTCACCCTTGCGGAGAAGGACTGGCAAGAGGAGAAGTGTCGCCTGAGGAGGGAGATAGACACCTTGAAAGAGCTGAACCAGAGCCTCCTGGACGCATGGGGCCAGCACTGCACTGAGAACGTGTAAGGGGGAGGGGTGACCGACACCTGTCCGCACAGGGCTGCGGGCTTCCAGCTCCACGCCCAGGCCTCCACGTTCTGGGCAGAGAGCCCGCTGGCGAACTGGTGTCCCCAGGGCAAGGGAACAGACCATCTTCCCAGTGCAGCCTGCTCTCCTCTCCCCGGAATGGCTCTAGAATTCTGTAAGGAGCGGTGGTTGGATTTTGCTGGCTTCAACGACATGGCCCACTGCCAGCCGCTTCTTAATCTGCTTTTGGAATTAAGCTCAGTTTAAAAATGATGACAGAGGCAAAGAGAGGTACCTAGGGAAGCCATCCAGGTCGCGGGTTGAGCCCGTTCTCTGTCTGATTTCCCCTTGAGGGGCTGGAGAGAGGGTTGTCCTCCCTCTGCTGACGTGACACGGACCTGGCTGTGGCAGGGGGCCCTGCGAGGTGCACAGAACCAGTGACCTGGTGGCCACACACAGGCAGGCGTGATGGCGTGTGAGCAGAGCTGTGTGCCCAGCAGACAGATGTTGAGGAGCTCCAAGGAGGGGGACATGGAAGCGTGGTGTGGGAGTTGGGGTTCTGCAGCTGACCCGGATGGGGACAGGGCTAGCCAGGGGGGCGGGAGTTGGGGGGACGTGAAGGTGGAGCACGGGTGGTCGGGGTGCAGGGAAGGTGCAGGCAGTGGCAGGAGGGAAGGCTGGAGCAGGGGGCACTCAGATGGGGAAGGCCTCCATGCCTTGCTAAGGAGTCAGATTCCCTGGGAGTGAGTGTTTACGGGAGGCTGGTCTAAGGGCCGAGGGAGCTGCCAGAGAGGAGGCAGGAGGAAGAGGCTTGGTGCTGGAAACCTTGGGGTTGGAAGTCAAGTGACCCGAGATGCATCTGGTGGGCCCAGGGTGCTCTTCACCCCTCAGTGCTGAGCTGTGGGACTGTCCTTCCTTGTGATGGGGAGTGGCTGGCCAGGAGGGACAGAGGGACACGGTCACAGTGGCCACAGGGGCACTGACCCAGCCCCGCGGGGTCACGGTGCTGCTTCACTTTTCTCCCGGGTTCTTCTGCTCGTCTACAGCTGGCTCGCCACCTACCCAGGATGGTTTACAGGGAAAGCCACACTGTAGTTTGGGGTGGAAATGACCATGGACTGAGTTGGCTCTCTACAGCGCAGCGGGTCCCAATGGCCAGCAGAGGTTGGGTAGGTGCCAACTAGAAGCATCGGGGCCTGGTACCCAGGGGGATGATCTGATGAAGGTCTTGCATTAGACAGTGTGTGCAGGAGGCCAGGGAGTGGGCAGGCTTCCTGACCTGCTCTGAGTGGAGTCTTCCCAGCCCGGGGCGGGTTGGGGGCCTGTCTTGTGTGAATTTGTGCGCCTAGTGGTGGGGGTCGGTCAGAGCCAGACAGGAAAGCGCTCTAGCATAAGGCCCAGCAGCACGGCTGAGGGAAGAGAGGAACACAGACTAGAAGAACAGATGCCGAGCCAAGGCCGCTGGGAGCAGGTCAGGGTCGGTGGTCCTGGGCCCAGCGGTTTGCGAGTCATCGCTTTTCACAGCTGCTCACTTCACGGTGAAGTCTCAGAAAAGCCCGCGTCTCAGGTGGGACCTCGGCAGGCTCATGGCCAAAGGAGCCTGAGCTGCTGCCTCGATCCAGGGGACTCATGTTCAAGCAAGGAAACCAGGGTCTCTGCCATCAAGGCCCACGGGTTTGCCATCCTGAGTTGCACATGGTTCGGGGCTTGCTCTCCTGCGATGTGGTCCAGCCTGCTCCTTGGTGCTACAGCAGGTCTCCTCACGTGTTAGGGTTCCCGGACCCACGCCACAAGCTCCCCTCCCCATCTTCCCCCCTCGGCGAGCTTGACGGTCATGAGAACCGTGATGTCATAGTCCCCGGAAAATGCCGGCCCTTCTGGGCTAGGTCCCAGCTAGGGCCGATGAGTCCATTGACACGTTTTATATAAACCCAGACTGTTCTTTCTTTCTCCTCTGTTTCCAGCGACACCCGGCAGACTATGCCTACAGGAGAGGCAGAAGACGACAGAATTGGGGCTCCAAAGGAGGCTCAGTGTCCTGCTCCTAGGAAGTGAGTTGATTTCAGCAGCAGGAACTTCAACTCAGAACAGGAAGCTGCTCTTTCACGAGTGGGGAAAGCCATGTGGAGCAGTGCCCAGTGTGTGGGGCCCGCACCTTCCCCTCTAGGGCAGGTCCCCTGAGCGCACCTCCCTCCCAGCTCTGAAAGAACTGAGAGTTTCTTTCCGGCCTTCCTCGGGGTTATCCTCTGAGGGTGGTGAATGCCAGCTGCCATGTCCGGTTGAAGGGGCAGAGCGTCTGGATTAGAGCCACTGAAGCAGGACTATCAGGCTGTGTCTCCAGGTTTCAGGACCTAGAAAGCCATGTTTCTGTTTTGGGAAGGAAGCGTGGGCCGGACACCTGGGCCAGCACCCATGGTCTTCAGTCACAGGAACCTCTTGGTCTTCCCTACATTCCTCTGGAGTCTCTGGATGCCAGGGTGGTTCTCAAACACGTTCCCTTCTGCAGAGCAGCAGCCCCGGTGGTGGGCGGCTCGGTCCCCGAGGCTGCGGGCTTCCGTCCAGCAGGCCTTCCCCTGCGTCCGGGCCTGAGCCCCAGGAGCTGGGCCTTCAGATTGTCCTGCCCCAGCCGAGCCTTGAGGGCAAATCACCATGAATCCTGCAAGGGCTCTCTGTTGACATCACAAAACCACATAATTTCCCACCCTCCTCCTGTCCCTTGTGTTGGCGGGGACATTGAGGCCTCGATGAGGAAAGTACTCGAGTTGAGTCAGCACAGTGTCGCTCTGTGGCAGAGCCAGGATTAGAACCAGCTGCGGATCTTCTTGTGACATTAGAATGCCTCCATTTCCGGTTAGCTGCACTGTATGACCCTTTAAGTTCACTGTTTTCATTGATTCGTTTTTATTTTACTATATATATATATATATATATATATATATATATATATATATACACACACACACACATATATATATATACACACACACACACACATATATATATATATATATATGTATATATATTAGTATATTTTAACTGAATTCAGAGAAGAAGGCTGAGGGTGAGAGAGAGAAACATCAGTGATGAAAGAGGATCATTAATTGGCTGCTTCCAGCACACCCCCCACCGGGAATTGAGTCTGTAACCCGGGTATGTGCCCTTGACCAGAATGGAGCCCAGAACCCTTCAGTCCATAGAGTGATGCTCTACCCACTGAGCCCAGCCGGCTAGGGCTATTCTAATTTTGCTCAATCCTCACCTGAGGATTTTTTTTTCATTGATTTCTGGAGAGAGTAGAGGGGAACAAAGGGTTGGGGGGAAGAGAGAGAGACATCAATGAGAGAGACATCAATATGAGAGACACATTGATTGGTTGCCATCCAGCACACGCCCCCAGTGGGCCCAGGGATAAAACTGCAACCCAGGTACACTCCCTTGACCCAGAATCAAACCCTGACCCTTCAGTGCTTGGGACACTGCTCTAACCCCTGGGGAACACCAGCCAGTGTCCACTCTTTTTCATCCACATGGCCCACTGGGCCCACCCTGTTCCCCCCTCACCCAGATTCCTCAGTGCCCGGAAGGGGCTAAGTCTGCCCGCCTGTCTCACCTATTGGGAGCTCCAGCGGGAAATGAGGAGGCCCTGACTCTCCCTGACATGGCCCTGGGGTGCACAATTGCCAGCACACCTAGATGAGCACAGCACCTCTCCCGGTGCCTCCCGGTGACACAGAGTGGAGGCTGCATGTGAAGTTCTGTTTCCCGAGAGGCTAGTGCGGGTTTCTGCCACATGGAATGCTTCTCCCGTCCCTGGGTCTGTGCGAATGAACTGCCAATGGTGCCCCACGCCCTGAGGCCACATGCGATGATCCTGGTGCTGGCGATGCAGATTCGTGGGGAACCTGGTGCTGAACCCCAAGGGAAGGGCCGCTTCCCCGGCTGGAGGGGCAGTGGGGGTTGGCAGTGTCCTAACCCTCTACTCCTAATAGGAAAAAGCGCTGGAGTCGAGCCAGAGCCTTCCTCAAATTGTTCCAACGCCAGAGAGGCTGCTCACGAGGACAAGCCAAGTCACCCGCAGATGGCCGTCCTGGGCCCCAGGAGGCCACCCCATCGTGCTCATACTGGGAGGAGAAGGGAGACGCCCGCAGTGGGCCCCCACCAAAAGGTAGGAGGGCCTGGCCTGGCTGCAGGAGGGCAGTGAAGGGGAGGATCTCAGGCCTTCCTCGAGGTCAGGGCAGAACCGACGAGATGCGAGCTGGGTGCGCACACGTGTGCTTGGAGCCTGAAGGGGGCTCCGCACGCCCCCGTCTGCCCCCTCAGGTGTGTGAACACCCAAGTAGAACATGTAAGCCCACGTCACTGTGGCGGCAGTTTCATCCAGAACCATTTAGTTCCTTCAGCATGAGGAGCCTCCCCATCACGTACACTGTGGTGGGTCCTCGGATATCCAGAGCGGATCTCCAGACAGTTACCGCGGAGACACGCTCAGGAGAGGATGTGTTTGGGGCTCCTTGTCTCTGCCAGGCCTCGGATTAGCCATTTCTGTCGGGGGAGCCCCCATGTAACCCGTCGTGGACATCTGCCATGCCTTCAGCCAGGCTCAGGCTCTGCTATTGCTGTTGCTCTTAAAAGCAGGGGTGGTTCTCTTCTCCCACCTGACCTGGCCCTGAGTCCTCCCACCAGGGGGCGCTGGACCTGCTCATTGAGGGCTGTGATGGGAGTGAGCCATTGGGTCCATAGCGGATTTGTAGCTGCATGTGCTGCCTGTGTTTCCTGGGATCTAAGAGGCTGTCAGCTGTCAGCTGCCGGATTTTGTGCTCATAGAAAGAAAGTGATCGGGTGGTGGCAGTGAGGGTTTTGTCAGAATCGCCACCAACCGACAGTGACTGGGAGGGATGCTCCAAGCTGCACCCTGATTTCAGAGATGGAAGGTTGAGGGGGGGTGGGGGGATTCCTCTTAGAACCAATTAAACAAAGCCATTGACTGAAAGGTGGTTTAGTTTTCACATTCACTTTGAAATATCATTTTATTGATTATTTGCCGATAAACCTGCCAAACATGCCCCCTGAGAAAGTTAACAATTTGATGAAGGACACTAGGACTTTCTGAAGACGGGGCCAGGCCCGAGACTCGTGGGCTCCCAGGGGCTGGGGTGACAGGACCTGAAAGGACCCTGGGCTATGACAAGGCGCCCTGTGGCTGTGACGGGTGCAGCAGCCATTCCGGGTGGCAGTCACCACTGCAAGTCCTGCTGTGTCACTCGAGATGCAGAAATGAAGTGTGCTCACGCGGACACACTGTCGGGGGCTGCTGCTTGCGTTCCCGGTCTCACAGGAGGTGAAGTCGGGGAAACGCTCACGTGTAGGTAAATGATCATGAACCTTACTGCCTTGTTAGCATGGGTTTTCTCCAGAAGGTTCTGTGGCCTGGAGTTTTCCTACTGGCTCCTCACACTTTTGGACATGTATCACGTCCACTTGTGTGATTGGCTAAGTTGATGAATGAGCTATAATCAGCCCAATTGAGTCCGCAAAAACCTTCTGAGAAAAAACTGCTTCACAGATCCCCACTGTGGTTTGGATCCCTGAGTGAGCAGGTCAGGGGCTGCAGTTAGTAACGGCAGCCGTGCGAGGGGGCTTTCTGGGCTCAGCAGCCTTTAGGTAGTTGACCCACTTTGTCCGTCTCCTTGAGTTCTAGCTGCCATGGGAGGTCGGCTCCATTCCTGTCCCCCGTTCGGAGCTGGGAGGGGAGCTCAGGAATGCTTGACCAGGGTCAGCACTGGCCCAGAGAATCAGTGTTGGAGCTGGGACCCGAACCCGCGTCTGACAGGTTCCGGGGCCCGAACTCTTAACCGCTGTGAGCACTGCCTGCCCTTCAAGCTGCTTTGGTCCCTGAAGATGCTCAACCAACTTGGGGCCCCAGCACTGAGGAGTGGGTCCCTTCTCTGTGGTGTGAGCTGTGTCAGCAGGTGGCGCTGCGGGGGAAGAAATAGCAGAGGTGCAGCTGTGCACTTGAATCCTCCATCAGGACTGGAGAAATCCCTTCTGTCCATGGATTGACGTGTGGAGGAAGTCACAAGACCAATTGTCTGCTCTCATAAGACTAGAACTTAAAGGCTGTGAGGGCTAAACCAAGAGGAGAGGGTGCGGCGCCATCTACACTGGAAGAATGCTTGAGTTTGAGGGTGTTTTGGTATCAGATAGAGGTAGGTATTTTCATTATGTGCAAAGTCATCCTGCCATCAGAGGCTGTGAGAGGCACCAGAATTCTTAGTGAGCCTGCCCGTTTGTCTCAGTGGTTAGAGCATCGAAGGACCGAAGGGGCGCAACTTAGATTTCCAGTCAAGCGCACATACCTCGGTTGCAGGGTTGATCCTGGCCATGGTTGGGGTTTGTGAGAGAGGCAACCAGTGGATGTATCTCTCTCCCATCGATGTTTCCCTCCCTTGCTCTCTCCCTCCCTTCACCTACGTCCTCCCATCCACTCTCTCTCTAAAGACCAATGGAAAAAAAAAACCTCCCGTGAGGACTTTTTAAAAAGAAGTATTATGACTGAGGAGTCCAGGTGGACTGTTTCACTGCATGCAGCAGGCCAGAAGCATGCCACTAAGTGTTTGGAGGGGAGCAGGAGTTAGTTGTGTGTGAGACAGGATGTCAGGGAGCCTGTCATTAAAATGGATGAGTAAGCGCAGCTGGGGTGGCTCAGTTGGGTGAGCATCATCCCATGAACCAGGAGATCACCTTCTGATTCCCGGTCAGGGCACACTAGTATGGGCGTGCAGAAGACAGCCGATCCATCTTTCTCATCATTGATGTTTCTATCTCCCTCTCCCTCCCCCTCTCTGAAAATCAATAAAAACACATTGGACAAAAAAGCGGATGAGTAAGGAAAGCTGCCCCCTACATCAATAAACACCCTTGCTTAATAATGTAACCCATGGAAATGGAAAAGCAGTCTAAGACATCCACTCCTTGAGCAGTACAGAATGCTCCTCTAGTGCTATGTGGAGCCCTGGCTCCAGCTGCCACTCCAACACTTGACTGGAGTCCAAGCAGAAAGGGTCCACCGGGCCCTGATGCTGGTTGTGCTGGGGGGAATGCTGCCGTCTCTCCCGGGCTGGACTGGATTCTGACTTCCCAAGTACATTTGGCGAATGTAGCGTCATTTGTCCATTATTCAGTTCATTTACTTGCTGTTTTCTGTGTTTTGATCCTTCCTCCCTTGGTTATCCGGGATGACAATTTAGCGACGGAACAACGCAAGAGTGCCTTTTGGAGCAGAAGGAAGCATGTTGCGGTCAAAGACAAGCCTCCAGTGGCCAGCTCTGCTTGGTCTAACGTCATGAAATGCTGCATTTAATGCACCCACCCTCTCCTCCCTAACTTGCCTCTCCCTTTTTTCCGACCACGAAGATTTATAATCCTTTCCCTTTATCCCCGTCTTGATCATATACCCTTTATTTCTGAAAATTTTTTAAGTTTCTTTTAAAAGAACAAAAAAACTCCAACAACAACAACAACAACAACAAAAGCCCAATGAAAACCAGTTCGCTTGGAAGCAGAAAAATCCTGAACCTAATGGAAACCTCAGTCGCCATGACAACAAGGCCACGCCAAAGCAGGAGTCACCATCGCCCTGACTTAGTGGCTGATGTGTCCCCTACTTGGCCTCTTGCACCGGCTGTAGCTCCTGGGCTGGCACGGCCTGGTCCTCCCTCGGCCTGTCCCCCGTGGGAGCAGTTGGAAACCCGAGGTCTCTCTGGCTTTGCTGTGTCCGCCACTCTGCTCCTCCAGGTGACGCCACGCAGTGGAGGCCTGATGTCAAGCGGTAAGATTTGGGTGCTTCAGACTTCATGGTGGGTGTGACATTGAGTGGCTGAGGGGCAGGGGGGCAGGTCCTGGGAGAGTGAGGAGGGGCCCGCAATCCCCACAGTGGGTGTGGCTCCGGGCCCACAGCCCCGGGGCTGCCTGGAGCCCGATGCTGTGCAAACAGCCTGTCCTTGTGCTCCCGGAGCTCCACCGCACGCCTGTGCCACTGGGATTGGAGAGCCCATCACCTGTCCCATGATGAGGTAGTTGCAGGTCTTTTCGGGGTTTTGCCCTCATGTGTTTTTTTTTTAATTGGGATTCTGTTTAGCTTTTACAAGAGTATACGTTCATGGTAGAAAATTCAGAGATTGCCGAATGCACAAAATACCAGGTAAACTCATGGTGCAGTCAAAGTCACCATGCGGAGAGGAGGGCTTCTTAAACAGAGGGTTGTTCGGGTGGTAACCAACTTGGTTCTCAAATCCTAAGGGTGCCCTCCGGGACCGTGAGGGCCCGGACCACAGGTGTGGAGTGGTCCTAGGCAGACTTGGGTCAGGGTGCTTTGAAATCAGGGATCTGAGGACACAGTGTCTCACGGCAGGTGTGCCCAGGAGTTATGTGTTGGCCTTGTGCCAACATTTGGTGCAGCCTCGTGAGTTGGTCCCCCAAGTTCTCCCAACTGCTCAGAGCCAACCCTGTGAGCGATGGGTAGAGTGGAGGCCTCCACTCAGGCCTGCGGCCAGGGCCTCCCAATCAGACCACAGCCCGTGAGGCGCAGCCCCACCTCTGTCCCTGGGCTCCGTGGGCCCCGCTGCCTCTGCTGCTAGGCCTCGGTGTGGTCGCCCCCCCTTGACATGGGGTGTTGCAGCCCCATTTCTCACTGTCCTTCTCTGCCCCAGGCCCTGGGGACCCGATACTGAAGGGAGTGGCCCTCCACGGAGGCAGCCTTGACCACTCAGATGCCTCTGCTGACCCAACACCCAGGCCTGGCGTCCTGACCAAAGGCGCTGCGGGAGCTGGGGTGACGCTAGGCTGTGAACAGGCTGAGCAGGAGCAGAAACTTTGGTCCTGGCCATGTGGCCTGTGAGGGGCGGCCCTGGGAGGGAAGGGCTCTCCGAGAACCCTCCTGCCCTCACTCCGTCCTCTCCTTCCTTCCTCTCTTCTCTGTAGGACACTCCCAGGTGCCGGATGATCTGCCAAGGTACCTGCTCAGAAACACCTTCATCTCCTGACCACCGGGGGACAGGCAGGCGCACCTGCCAGTAGCAAAGGGAGGATGCCCTCCAGCTCTGTGCCCGCAGGAGGACTGTCAGCCCCTGCGGGGGAAGCTGCTGAAGGCCGGGCGGTATGTGAAGCCCAACTGGAGACCTGCTGAGCCCGAGGCCCACCCAGTGCGCCCTGAGGCAGCCCTGCCTCCCCAGAGCCTTTCTCTGGGCAGAGCCAGGCCACCCCATTCCCCCCTTGCCCCCCCACCTCCCACACAGCTGCCCGCTGGTGCCTGTCCCTAAATAGGGCGGTCAGCCTAGCCTCAGCCCAGCTGCTTGGGACCGCAGGCCACAGGCCGGCAAACAGGAGTCACCTGAAGGCGGGGGTTCTGAGGACTCGAGGGGCAGATACAGCCAGCCACATCCTCTGCCCCAGCTCCTTCACCGCCAGGGTCCCCAGTGCCAACCACTGGACAGGAGGCGCTTCTCACTGGCTCCCCCAAAGGAAGAGAGGCTGGCTCCCCTGCAGCCTCCGCCACGGCCCCGCCATGGCCACGGGAGGTGGCGGCCGCAGCAGCTCCAGCCCCAGCACCACACAGTGACTGCAGCCCTGGCTGCCAGGACGAGGCCTCGGCCCCAGAAGTTCAGGGCAAGTGGCCACCGTGGCCCCTGTCCTGGCAGTGTCAGCTTCTCAGAGCCCGACGGGTCCAGGGCAGGACCAGAGGGAGGGGCTCACTGCCAAGAGCCCACGCAAGTCACCGGACGTGGCTCCCACGCCATCGGGCCCCTGAGAACGTCAGTCATGGGAACAACTTAGAGAGCAGGCGGGCGTCGCCACAGCTGCGTGGGACCAGCAGGTGGAGCTCAGACGATGAGCGTGGCCGTGGGCGACTGGTCTTTTGGACCCGCAGCCCCTGAGCCTTAAAACTCCTGACGCCCCTTCTGACCACCAGGGCCCCCTCTCCCATCGGCCTGAGGGGCCGGGAGCGACTTTGGAACAGGGAAGCCCAGACCGGCCAGACGACCAAGACCTCACAGCCCTGGGTGGACCTTGGAGTCGGGCTCACTGTTACCCCAGAGTGTTGCCGAGCCAGGCCTGGGCCCCACACTCCTGAGCCCGGGGCCGTCCAGGCAGGTGGCCTCAGCCTGTGCCTCTCTCCAGCTGGCTCCTGGGCCCCGGACCTGCCCCCGGGTTCACTTTTCTACCATCATGGGCTCTGCCCCGCCTGGCGCAGAGAAGCCCTGCCCGCCCCCTCCCAGCAGAGGCCACAGTGTGCAGAGGGGAGCGTGTGCGCGAGGCGGGTGCAGCCTGGTCGCTAACGCGGCTGTAGCCCCCGGTGTCCACCATCGAGGATGACACTTTGAGTCTTTGTTTCTGAGTCACTCCCCGGGATAGAAACCCAATTTACTACATTCCATACCTGTGTAGGCACTCATGGAATATATGTGTTTTGAGGTGTCCCCCAAATGGATGTACCACAGGCTGGCTGTCCCCCAAATGTACACGCACTTTAACAGCTGAGAACTCAGTTTTCCCTCCTTTCAGGGTGAGCGGATTTGACGTAATGGGTGAAGCCAGACTCAGCTTGGAACCAAGAAGATGTATCCTCTGGCTTTGTGATGGGGACACATCCAGGATGAAGTGTCTGGTCCCGAACGGGCCCCAGTCCAGGCATCCAGGGCCGCTGTGGACAGAGGATGCGCAGAAACACCGAACGCAGCGATTCTCGGTGTGTGCGGTTCCATTGCTTCAGCAGCAGCAGCGCCTGGACCAGAACTGACACAGCCACGGAGCCGCACACATCAAGAATCGTTCCTTCGGTTCGGTGTCTCTACGCATCTCTCTCAATAGCTGCCCTCGATTCCTCGATTGCTGGGTGTTGGGTCCCCTCAACTTTATCTTTTCTGTGTCCCCATAAAAAGTCCTGTGGAGACATGGTCTTCGTTCAAATCCTACCGTCTTCACTGATTTCTTCAAATCTGTTCAAACTGAAAAGAAGTGAAAATTAAGTGCGTTATCAGCTGTTAATGTGTCTACATTTTGGGGGGATACTACATGTACATTCAATAGAGAGAATTTTCCATCAGTTGTCTGACCTCTTTGTACCTGTTTTGGGGGACAGCCTGTATTTACATTCAATGGGGACTCATTGTCCATCAGCAGCCCAACCTCTCTTTACCTTTTTGGGGGACAGCCCATATTTACAACCAATGGGGACTCATTTTCCATCAGCAGCCCAACCCACTTTACTTTTTTGGGGGACAGCCCGTATTTACATCCAGTGGGGACTCATTGTCCATCAGCAGCCCAACCTCTAACTTTTTGGGGGACAGCCCCTATTTACCTACAATGGGGACTCATTTTCCATCAGCAGCCCTACCTCTCTTTACCTTTTTGGGGGACAGCCTATATTGACATCAGTTGGCATCAATCTTTCTCTTTGGGAGTCACACCTCTAGTGTGTATATGGCCGGTTTCCTGACACATGGTTTCCGGTTTCCTAAGGTGCTCTCCTGGGATGGGCTTGGCCTGGGGACCCGGGCTCTATAAAGAGGTTTTCCTTTGGCCTTAATGTGCTGACAAAGAACTGGGTGTGCAAAAGTGTTTTGTCTCCGAGTGCTGTGACCTGTACTGATTAGCCATTGATTGTGGAACACAAGGATGGGTTTGTAATAAAATGAGTTGGAGTAGAATTGAGTCCTGCATTTCCTCACCGCTCGTCACTGGCAGCGATGCCCGGGCTCCGGGGTCCCTGCGTCCGTCCCCGGGTCCTGGGCCCCTGGAATGCAGACCTCCCTCGGCCAGGAGGCCAGAGAAGGGGAAGCCAGTTTTCCTGTTTCCCAGGCAGCCGCTCTTCCCAGGCCTTGGTGTATTTTAAGTCCCTCTAAGTGGAATCCCATTTTGATTTGGGATTTCTATCACAGCAGGAGCTCAGCTTACAATGATCCTTGGGTATTCCAAGGCCACTCAACTAGGAAGAGGCCGAGGAGGGAGGAGGACGACAGGTGAAGATCCCCCCCTGACCTGACCTCATGGCGGCCCGTCCAGCTGCCGCCTGCGTGTCCCTCCTCCCTCACCAGCCTCTTCTGTAAGGTGCTTCCTGTGGCCTCCTTTCCCCTTCTTTCCAAGGCCCTGCCCCTGGGGGAGCCGCCCCCTCTGCGAGCTGCCCTCCCCAAAGATGGGAGCCAAACTGAGCATGTGGACCCCTGCAGGCCGCCTCCCCTCCGCCATTGGCTGTTGCAGGGTCTGAACCTGACCGGTCACCCCTGGGAGCTCTCAGACTCTATCCCCTGATTCTCTCCCCTCTGGGACAGCTCTTCAGGGCGCACACTGGCCGGTCTCTGGGTCCCCCCTCATCCTTTCCACAAACACTCATTGGAGTTCCCTGTGTGCTCGCTCCCAGGTTCCACCATGGAGGCAGCCCCCTCCCTGCTCCTCTGCAGGGCTGAGCCACCTGCTCCCCAGCACTGACCGCTCCTGAGCTTCAGGCCTGAGGTCGCTGCCTTAGACCCCCTGCCTGGGCTGCAGGCTTCTCCACTGTCCCTGACTCCTCTGGGCTCCCTGCTTATGCAAGGCCACCAGCTGTCA
This sequence comes from Myotis nattereri, assembly GCF_964212035.1. Lineage (NCBI taxonomy): Eukaryota > Metazoa > Chordata > Mammalia > Chiroptera > Vespertilionidae > Myotis > Myotis nattereri. The sequence continues at coordinate 16,749,056 of NC_138085.1, forward strand.
ATCACAGAAGCCAAAACCTGGGGTGCGGGCTGGACCCCTCCTCTCTCTCTCCTTCCCACAGGTAATCGCTCCCCTGAACCTGGGTCTGGAATGGATCTGGAATGTGCCCACCCCTCTTAGCTGACTGTTCTCATCCCAGGTCCCCCCGACACCCCTGTCCCTGGGTCTTGGCAGGGCCTGGCCAACTGGTCTGCCTGCCTCCCACAACATCTCAGCCCCCTGGCACCTCTGGCATCCACCCCGCTGACCTACCTTTGTGAACCTCCCTCCCTCAGCCTCCACACCAGCTACACCCGCCAGGAGCAAAGGGAGGATGCCCTCCAGCTCTGTCAGCCCCTGAGGGGGAAGCTGCTGAAGGCAGGGCGGTATGCGAAGCCCAACTTGAGACATGCTGAGCCTGAGGCCCACCCAGTGCGCCCTGCGGCAGCCCTGCCTCCCCAGAGCCTGTCTCTGGGCAGAGCCAGGCCACCGAATACGCCCCCCCCCCCCACACACACACACAGCTGCCTTCTGGTGCACGTCCGTGAACACAGCGGCCATCATGGCCTCAGCCCAGCTGCTTGGGACCCACAGGCCACAGGCGAGCAAACAGGAGTCACGTGAAGGCGGGGGTTCTGAGGACTCGGTGTGGGGGGGGGGGGAGGCAGTCAGAGAAACAGCCAGCCACACAATCTGCCCCAGCTCCTTCACGGCCTGGGTCTCCAGTGCCAACCACTGGACTGGAGGCGCTTCTCACTGGCTCCCCCAAAGGAGAGGCTGGCTCCTCTGCTTCTCACCGCCCCCCCCCCCCCACCACACACCCACACACACACACACACAAACCCTATTTGACCAGGTAGTTAACTTTCTGGGGACTACAGATCCGTCTTGTCCCCTGGCTTGAGACACAAGCCCTGGAGAAGCAGGACCCCTCACTGCCTGGCTTAATAGACAGGGGGCCCTGCTGGGGTCTGGCTGGAACTCTGTCCCCAGCTGCCTCCTTTCAGCTCAGCAGCCACCACTCCTCCAGGTCCACGGAGCACATGCAACCTGCCACAGAAGGACAGGGGACCAGCCCAGCTCAGGGAAGGAGCCCACAGGGGGCTCTTGGTCTCGCACTGGAGCTCTTGGTCCCAGGTGGCGACCTGATGGAGCCTCTCCACTCTCCTGCTTTCTCCCAGGACCCTGGGGCTCTCCAAGTCCCACCCTTCGGGAAAGTGACACCTTGGCTGCCCCCACAGAGCAAGGCCCAGGGAAACCCCAATCCTCCAAGCGTTTTAAATACCTGACAAACCCAAGTTCACCCTTGGAATGAGCCCTTCCCGCCCACAACAGCCACTACCACATGGGACACTCCAAGTCCTAGCACCTGGGAGGTGCCAAATAGGCTGGAACCCGCACACAGTTGGGGGTGGGGGGTGGAACGGGGGGGTCGACTAGGCTTTTAGGTGGAGTCGCTGGGCAGGTGCGCAGGAGGGCACTCACCTTGGTGACATTGAGGAAGGTGGTCTGGCCCATTGCTGCCCCTCACCAGTTTCCGCTCCAGCTCCTCCCTCAGATGAGCAAGTGGATCCAGCCCACATGCGGGAGAGGAGCGCCTGCAGGATGGTGGCCTGGACTCCAGGCAGATGCACTTGGTCTGGCAGCGGGGGCGGCTCCACACCAGCTGGGCTCGCCCTCCAACGGCTCCTCCGCCCGCGGGACCCTGGCGGACCCGGACGAGGCAGCAGCAGGAGCCAGGAAGCCCAGCGGTTCCTGTGACTCACGGTACCCCAGGCTTGTCCCCCTCACCCATGTGGGCACCTGTGGCCACATCTGCCAGGCTGGCCTGCCAGGATGGTTTGCCGCTGCAGCGCCACCTGGTGGCGCCTCTGGACAGTACCAAGAGGCCACCCTGGGCTCCTTGCTGCCATCCTGCTGTGCTCAGGAGTCTGGGTTAGTTCCTCCACCCAGCATTGCTTACTGACAGTCTGTCCCTGCAGAATAACTTCAACACAGGACACTTCTGCATTCTGACCAAGTCACTGTCGAGAGCCAGAATTTTCCATTAGGTCACTGGTTTGCTCATCATCATGTACAATATCTGAGCTTTTAATTTTTGACTTATTTTATTAAATATTTTATATTAAAGAAGGAAATAATTTTTTTGTAGATGTTATAAAGGAGTGTATGTCATTATATTGTCTGTGTACCAGGTGTCAGGAAGTTATAGTCAGCGGGTGAAATCTGGACTATTGCCTGTTTATATATGTCACATGAGATAAGAATCATTTTTATTCACTTTTTAAAAGTTAGAAAACAATGAAAAGAATATTTTTGATACATAAACATAATATGAAATTAACATTTTGGTGTCCATAATTACTGTTTGGTGTCCATAATTACCGTTTTACTGGGAGCAGTCATGCACAATCATTTACACATTGTCATTGGCTACTTGCATGTTACAATGGCAGAGTTGAGTAGTTATGACCAAGATGGTATTGTCTACAGAGCCCAAACCATTTACTACCAAACCCTTGACACAGGAAGTTTGCGGACCCTTGTCCTACACAGAGTAGATGAAGGCCGTGTGCGTTATTATTAGCACTGTATTTGGATTTCAAATGATTTTAAATGTCGCATATTGCACACTTTAAAATCAACAAAATATGCCTAGCTAGTCTTGCTCAGTGATTGAGCATCAACTAATGAACTAGGAAGTCACGGTCTGCTCTGAAACCTGGATATTAAAGTAGCATCCTGGATATTTGGTAACATGCCCCAAAGGGGTGTGCTTTAGGGATAAATCTCCAATGAAATCTGTTTCAAGGGTATTTCAAGGATGAACCAACTTCCAGGAACTCTTCACATTTCGCCATTCTTGGAAAAAGATATCCTTGATGCCTAAATGTGATCATTTCCCAATTATACTAATTCTAGGAATAACCATATGAAGCCTTATCTGCAAATAGTAATATTGTTGGACTTGGAAGATAACAAGGTCCCTCTGTTTAAAATCCTCCCTGTGTCCCAATCAAAAGAGTGACTCTATTCTTAGTGTTTTTCTAAATATTTACTGTCCTCTGCAATTCATTTGCCCTGTGTACTCACTGTCTTTTAGTCACGCCAGTCTTTAAACTTCCAGATACTTTACATAATCTACCAGATGACTCTTATGGTTTATGAACCTTCTGAAGTTATAAGAAAAAATACTTGCTCATACTTGCTAATACACCTAAGTTCCCAATATTTCAGAAGCAATATTCTAAAAGACCACAAGATGGGGGTATTCCTGCATACAAGCAAATTCTCAAAGCAGTGCATTGAGCTCCCAAGTGTCAAGTTCTGCTTTGTTGGTTTCTGTTTGTTTGTTTGTTTTTCTAAGATTTATTTATTCATTAAGTTATTACAAATGTGTTCTTATCCCCACATTACCCTCCCCATCCTTCCCACTCATGCCCTCACCTCCCTGTTGTCTGTGTCCATTGGTTAGGCCTATATGCATGCAAATAAGTCCTTTGGTTGATCTCTCCCTCTTACCCCCACCCTCCCCTACATTCCCTCTGAGGTTGGTGGTCTGATAGATGTTTCTCTGTCTCTGGATCTGATTTTGTTCATCAGTTTATGTTGTTCATTATGTGTACCACAGTCTCTGGTGGTCTAGTGCTTAGGATTCGGCGCTCTCAAGTTCTGCTGTGACCAATAAGGTAGTCATTACCCACATGAGGCTAATTTAAAATGAAGTAAAAGGAGAAATCACACTCCTAAGTGGCACTAACCACCTATCAAGAGCTCAATAGCCATATGTGCCTGCTGGGTACACTGCTGAGCAGTGCAAAATAAAACATTTCTATTCTCACAGATTTTCTAGTGATTTTAAAATTAATTTCCTTTCATTTAAAAAATGGAGAAAGTTTTAGAAAGTGCTGATTCTTCCTATTATTCATAATGCTGAACAAGTGGAAAAAACTTAAATGTCCAGCGATAGAGTTTGGGTTCTCTGAATTGTGATTTAAACATATGCTGGAATATTACAAAGCCATTAAAATAGTCTTTTCTTAGAATGTGCAGGAAGGTTTATGGCATAATATTAAGAACAAGAGGAAGCAAAAAGTATGTGTACTTATATTTTCATAAATATATGTATATACACATTTGAATATATAATTCCAAATTTTGCAATTTTATAAGAGATATATATATATACATATATATATATATATATATATATATACATATATATATGTAAAAGAAACAAAGGAAAAAGATCATACTATTATCTGTTAACTGTGGGATGTGAAATTATGGCAGATTTTATGTTCTTTGAACATGCCTTTATTTTTTATCTTTTTCCAATATCAGGGGAAAAATGAATAAAAGAAGAAACTATAAAAAGAATGTGAAATTTTTTGAACTTTTGCAAAAGCCAAAATAAGTTTCAGAAGATTCAGTAATTCACTTAAAAAAAAAACACAACTAAAGATTTTTTCGATGTATAAAATGTTTTGTATATCCGCTCAAGCCGTCTGCATAATTCTTGTCACCAAGGCAGGTGTCAAGGCAAGTGTCATTCGTAGGATGCTCCCATGTCTACAGAGCAGCGGAGTGGTCTCTGGATTCTCTCTGTAGCTGCACCTGTCTAAACATTGAGCCCAGGGTGACATTCATTCATTTATTCGGAAGCAGATCTGTAAACATTTTCTATGCTCCAATTGTTCTGAATGAGAGTCTCCTCTGTATCCCTATTGCTAGTCCTTAACCGTAAAAATTCTTTTCCCACTGGTTCTTTAGGAAATTGGTTGAAATTCATGAAGACACCAGCATGAGTCTTAGGAACAGAAACTCATACTTTCCATCAGGGAGGACAAGGAAAACCTGGACACAGGAGGCAGCTTGCTCTGGGGGAGCTGACTTGGCTGGATTTGGAGCCCCACCAATTCTGGCCTCCTGTCTTCAGTTCTCTGAATTCAGTTCTCTGCTTTCTAAAATGGGAGGCACATGGGGACCATTGTGGGATTAGAACAATACATGTAAAGTGCCTGAATTATGGAAGAAAACTAGGTTTTTTTAGTTCTTATTATGCTGATGTTTATTTAACAAAAAAATAATCCATTTTTCCCTTTTATCAACCATTTTGAGCACTGTGAGATTTTACACTGTCTGGCCAGGTGTCAGGCTGTGTTTAACATTTGTGTAGCTGGAGGTGACAGAGGCTCCAACTATCTCTGAAGTCTCTGCTTTTGTTTTTCCTGCTGCCTTCAGATTACCCTAAGAATTCCTTCTCAGATAGGGTTTACTTCATGCAGTATGATTAGTTGGCATGCACTCATACTTCAGAGGGCTGGAGAGTGTCACCCCCAGGGGCAATGGTAAGATTTCTGGGAGGAGGTGGGGAAGGCATGGTTTTCTTAACTAAAATGAGAGAAGAGACTGTGAAAGGTGAGATGGAAAAAAAAAAATCACAGATGACTCGTCAGGCAGACCAAATGTGAAAGCAGCACCTAAAAGAAATGTGGAATTTCGAAATTAATTTTCTCAAATACTTTGTATACACTTGCATGCTCTTGAAAAGCATTTACCTGCCCTGAATTCCAATGTTCTCAAATTTTCCATCGGGGAAGGTCTTTATGGATAGGAAGGAGAAGCAAAGCCTTCTGAGCTCTGGTAACTGTGGGAACAAATGAAGAGATTGAGGACAGGGAACTGCAGATGCCTCCTGCCCCCTCCTCTGCAGCCAGGACTCTCAGAGGGGAGAGGGGGACACACAGACACTGGGGTTAGAATTGGAGGGCTGAGGACTGCTCCCCTGGGATTATCTGGGCAGACTGGGAGCCCCCAGGAGGGATGCTGCATGTCCTCACTCTCTGGCTGAGTAGAACTCCAGAAGGAAACCTGGAGTAGGACCCCAGGCAGGGACCCAGGCTAGCTACTCCCTGAGAGACAATAGGAGATACAAAGACTCTGCCCCTGTTGCCAGAAAAACAAAATAGCTCCGCCTCCCATCCCATATAACACCAATGGGAAAGGCACTGGGTTCATTTAAAGACAGGATTCCCTTCATGAGGCTGAACTCAGATATTAAACTGGGCTAAATATTTTCTTTTGCTCCTCTCCCCTCTATCCTTTGGTGGGGGACTCAAGAGCAAATTCATTTAGAAACAAGTAAATAAGCTATATTGCTTCTGCACATTTAACATACTGAATATATTTGCAACTTTGAGCCCTACTTATCTTTATTCATGCAAAACTGTAACTCTATCTGACATTTCTTCTTAAAGGTGTTTCTTCCTCGCTACAATGTGCAAAGGAAATTTCTTATTATGAAAATAGTGCTGTGGTTTTAGCTGTTGTGTTTCTGTGAAATAAGCTGAGCTTCCTTTCACCAGACACTGAGCAAGTGTCTTGTGAAAATAGCATAAAGGCTCTTGTGAGGAGAGAGCCCTTCCTAGCACACGGGGGCCTTGACTTACAAGTGTCCCCACTAAGGAGTTTTTTGAGATACCAGCTGTCTCTTGGCTGATTTTTTGCATTGAGTTGACAGAGTAATTTGAGTTAAGGAGCACCTTAACGAGCTCCTTAACGAGCTTGGTCTCAGAATGAATTAAACTAGTAAGTCAAGGCTCCACTGTATCTAGTGATTAAAGTAAAATCAGAATTTGTATGTATTTCTTAAAAAGAAACCTTCAAAAGTCATTGCTGAATTCCCACTCAGCACTGGGGGCTCTTTGGTCCTAGCACAGGCCTAGGCACCTTCTGAGAGGGAGATCCAGTACTGAAAAGGTCCGTTCTAGAAATGTCTGTAAAACATACATTTGGCAAATGAATGAAGAAAGAAGCAAAGAAACACTGACAGAGAAGATGTTCCACTCTGCCGACTTAAAGTTTGCTTTCTAAAGGAGGTTTGAAGCTTCCTACTGTTTTTTCAGCTTCTTTGGATTTCTAAAAGGCAGGGCCTTTGAACTCTAATGGGAGAAAGAGAAGAAAGTGCTGGGCATTCAGAATCATGAGCAGTGGGAATATTGGGGAACCTCAGACCAGTCACTTCATCTCCCTGAACCAGTTTCAATCTGCAAAATAACTAATATGTGATTTTTTAAAGAATATTTTTATCTATTAAATCCACTAGTGTGACATTGGTCAACAAGAACATACAGGTTTTAGGTGTGGGTTCTATGTGACAGGATCTGTATATTGCACCTTGTGCCCAACTGAGGAAGCAACACCAGGCTGGTGAACAGAAGATGAGGTGTAAAGGTGCATCATGGGTAAACTGGTCACCAGAGGCCAAAAGGGCTGGCCTGCGAAGGACCAGGAACAGGAGCCACATCCTGGCGTGAACCTGGTCTGCAGTCAGAGCCCTCTCCTCCCCAAGGCAGGTCATAAAGCAGCTACTGCATTTCTGAACAAGAAATTGAGACATGGGTTTTGACCAAAAAATTAAGATATTTTAAAAATTCATGAATCTATGTGGGATGTCCTAAAGAGGATTAAGATATCATATGTATGTACATGTTAATGAATCAGGTTTATTACAAATATGAAATAAAGGAAATCAAAAAAGAGCTCTTTGCTCAGGAATTCATTCAGCAAGTGTGTGATGTCTACCTGGATCTCGGGGCAGGGCCTTCACAGGTCACCTTTCAGGTGCTGAGAGGGCCTGAGAGACAGACAGGTGAACAAGAACCAAGGCCACACTTTATTTCAGAGGACAGGAAGAGCCATGAAGAAAACAGACTTAGCTTATATGACTAGGGAGCCACAGGGGCACAAAGGATTTCTATTGGTGCCCTGACCTATGACTTTAAAGGCAGAGGTTCACAGGACAAAGTGTGGGGTCCCAGGTGCTGTGGGTCAGAAACCTGAGGTGGTTCATTGGGTTGCCCTCCTCCCAGGAGGCCTCGGGGGGCCTGCTCATGGGGAGGTGGCAGATTCCCTTCCTTATGGCACAGTTCCCTTCTGTTCCCTGCCAAAGCCACTCCCAGCTTCCTGGGGCTCCCAAAAATCTTGGCTTTTGATCCCTTCCTCCAGCCTCAAAGCCAGCAACTCAAATGGGGTCCCTCCCTGGCTTCTCTGCCCCTCCTTCCCAGCCAGTTTTCACTTTGAAGAACACCTGGTTACTGAGGGCCAGGACCTCGGGGGGAGACACACCTCCTGTGCTTTCTGTAGAGGACCTGGGGTGTGTTGGTGTCAATAAATGTTTATTCACTGATTTTTAACAACACCACCACCAGAAAACTTGAGAGGTTGGCCCACATGGCTGACCTGGCATGGTGGCTAGGTTACCTCTATGACCTGTCTTACCATTCTGACCTCTGTTACTATTGTGACCTACTGACGGTGATATACCATAGGGCTAGATGGGGGCTCCTGAGCAAAGTGACTCCCCAGAAGGCTTAGGAAAGGGCTCCCCAACATATTTAAACTGAGACATGGCTGTTGAGACAGAGCTGGCCCCATGGAGACCTGGGGAAGCCACCCCAAAAGGAGAGGCAGTGCCCCAGGGCAAGGACAGCCAGGCTGGCTGGGAACAGCAGAGGGGGGGGGGGGGCATAGAGGGCCCTAGTGTGGGTTGAAAATGCTGTCACAGCAGGAAGGCTTTTAGGCACGAGAATAGGGGGATCTGATTTATATTTTTTAAAGATCACTCGGTGATTTGACATTTGAAATGATATTTGACATGTGTCCTGAGAGCCCGGGAGGATTTGGGCAGATGAAGACGGTGAGATGTGCTTCAGGTGCAGACAGTGGACACGGCCTGGAGGCAGGACAGATGAACACTGGGGACCAGAGCACATGCCTCTCAGACCCTGTGAGTGATGGGACAGGGCAGGGAACCAGAAGACCCTGCATGGAGGGGGCAGGGCAGGGGGAAGGGGTCCTTCCATGGAGAGGACAGGGTAGGGGAGGCAGTAAACCCTCCATGGAGGGGGCAGGGCAGGGAGGACAGGGGACCCTCCATGGAGGGGAGAGGGGAGGGAGGAGAGGGGACCCTCCATGGAGGGGAGCGGGCAGGGAGGAGGAGGGACCCTCCATGGAGGGGACAGGTAGGAAGGAGTGGGGGCCATCCATGGAGGGGTGGGCAGGGAGGAGAGGGGACTCTCCATGGAGGGTACAGGTCAGGGACAAAAGGGCACCCTCCATGAAGGGTGCAGGGCAGTGGGGACAGGGCACCCTCCTTTGAGGGAACATGCAGGGAGGAAAAGGACCCTCCATTGAGGGGACAGGCAGGGAGGAGAGGGGACCCTCCATGGAGGGGAGAAGGCAAGGAGGAGAGCAGACACTCTATGGAGGGGAGAAGGCAGGGAGGAGAGGGGACCCTCCATGGGGGGACAGCCAGGGAGGAGAGCGGACCCTCAATGGTGGGGACAGGCAGTGAGGAGATAGGACCCTCCATGGAGGGGAGAAGGCAAGGAGGAGAGCAGGCACTCCATGGAGGGGAGAAGGCAGGGAGGAGAGGGGACCCTCAATGGAGGGGACAGGCAGGGAGGAGTGGGACCCTCCATGGAGGGGTGGGCCGGGAGGAGAAGGGACTCTCCATGGAGGGTACAGGGCAGGGAAAAAAGGGGACCCTCCATGAAGGGTGCAGGGCAGTGGTGACAGGGCACCCTCCTTTGAGGGAACATGCAGGGAGGAAAGGGACCCTCCATGGAGGGGTGGGCCGGGAGGAGAAGGGACTCTCCATGGAGGGTACAGGGCAAGGACAAAAGGGGACCCTCCATGGAGGGTGCAGGGCAATGGTGACAGGGAACCCTCCATGGAAGGGACAGTTATGGAGGAGATAGGACCCTCCATGGAGGAGAAGGGCAGGGAGCAGAGGGGACCCTCCATGGAGGGGAACGGCAGGGAAGAGATGGGACCCTCCGTGGAGGGGGCAGGGTAGGGAGCAGATGGGACCCTCCATGGAGGGGAAGGGAAGGGAGGAGAGGGGACCCTCCATGGAGGGGAGAAGGCAGGGAGGAGAGGGGACCCTCCATGGGGGGACAGCCAGGGAGGAGAGCGGACCCTCAATGGAGGGGACAGGCTGGGAGGAGATAGGACCCTCCATGGAGGGGAGAAGGCAGGGAGGAGAGCAGACACACCATGGAGGGGAGAAAGCAGGGAGGAGAGGGGACCCTCAATGGAGGGGACAGGCAGGGAGGAATGGGACCCTCCATGGAGGGGTGGGCCGGGAGGAGAAGGGACTCTCCATGGAGGGTACAGGGCAGGGACAAAAGGGGACCCTCCATGGAGGGTGCAGGGCAGTGGTTACAGGGAACCCTCCATGGAAGGGACAGTTATGGAGGAGATGGGACCCTTCATGGAGGGGAAGGGCAGGGAGGAGAGGGGACTCTCCATGGAGCGGAAGGGCAGGAAGGAAGGGTGACCCTTTATGGAGGGGAAGGGCAGGGAAGAGATGGGACCCTCCATAGAGGGGGCAGGGTAGGGAGCAGATGGGACCCTCCATGGAGTGGAAGCGAAGGGAGTAGAGGGGACCCTCCATGGAGGGGCAGGACAGGGAGGAGATTGTACCTTCCATGGAGGGGGTAGGGCAGGGAGCAGAGGGGACCCTCCATGGAGGGGAAGGGCAGGGAGGAGAGTGGACCCTCCATGGAGGGGCAGGACAGAGAGGAGATTGTACCCTCCATGGAGGGGGCAGGGTAGGGAGCAGAGGGGACCCTCAGTGGAGGGGAAGGGCAGGGAGGAGAGGCGACCATCCATGGAGGGAGCAGGGTAGGGAGCAGATGGGACCCCCCATGGAGGGGAAGGGCAGGGAGGAGGTGGGATCCTTCATGGGAGGAAAGGGCAGGGATTAGATGGGACCCTCCAAGGAGGGGGCAGGGTAGGGAGCAGAGGGGACCCTCCATGCATGGGAAGGGCAGGGAGGACGTGGGAACCCTTCATGGAGGGGACCCTTCATGGAGGTAAGGGCAGGGAGGAGATGGGACCCTTCCTGGAGGGGACAAGACAGGGAGGAGATCGGAACATCCATGGAGGAGATGGGTCATGGAGGAGAAGGTACCCTCCATGGAGGGGGGAGTGTAGGGTTATTGGAACCCTCCATGGAGGGGACAGGTAAGGAGGAGTCAGGACCCTCCACGGAGGCCACAGTTCAGGGAGGAGAAGGATCCCTCAGTGGAGGGTACAGGCCAGGGAGGAGAGGGCAGGGACGGGGACAGAGAACCCTACAGGGATGGGCTAGACAGGGAGGAGAGGGGACCCTCAATAAAGGGGACAGATCAGGGAGGAGAAGGATATTTCCAGGGAGAGGAAGGGCAGGGAAGAGATGGGAACCTCCATGGAGGCGATGGGTCAAGAAGGAGAAGGTATCCTCCATGGAGGGGGGAGTATAGGGGACAGGGAAGGGAGAAGAGGGGACCCTCAATTTAAGTGGCTCTGCGGGAAGGACAAGGGAACCTCCATGGAGTGGGAAGGGAGAGGAGGAGAGGGGACCCTCCATGGAGGGGGCAGGGCAGTGGGGACGGGAAACAGGGAACCCCAAACAATGGGCTGGGCAGGGAGGAGAGGGGACACTGCATGAAGGAGGGAGGGCAGAGGAAGTGGGGACCCTCCATGGAGGAGACAGGGCAGTGGGCAAGGAACCCTCCATTGAGGCTACAGGACAGGTGGGGCAGGGGACCCTCCATGGAGGGGTAGGGCAGGGAGGAGAGGAGACACTCCATTGAGGGAAGAAGACTGAGAGGAGAGGTGACCCTCCATGGAGGGGGCTGGGCAGGGAGGACAAGGGACCCTCCATGGAGGGGAGACGACAGGGAGGAGAAGGGACCTTCCATGGAGGGAGAGAATAAAGAGTAGAGGGGACAATGCATGGATGTTTCAGGTAAAGAGGAGAGGAGACTTACCATGGAGGTAACACGGCAGGGAGGAGAGGACCCTCCATGGAAGGCAAGGATAGTGGGAATGGGAACTCTATGTGGAGGGGGAAGTGAAGGGGGTATAGGGAACAGGGAACTCTCCATTGATAGGGTAGGGCAGTGCGGACTTGGAACACGGGACCCTCTATGATTGGCCAGTCAGAGAGTAGAGGGGAATCTTCATGGAGGGGGGAGGGCTGGGAAAGTGGGGATCCTCCATGGAGTTGACTGGGCAGGGAGGAGAGGGGACACTCCAGGGAGAGGGCAGGGCAGTGGGGACAGGGAAACCTCCATGGAGGCTTCAGGACAGGTGAGGGAGGGAACCCTCCATGGATGGGGCATGCCAGGGGTGTAGAGAACCTCACTTTGAGGAGGATGGGCAGGGAGGATAAGGTTTCCTTCATGGAAGGGGCAGGGCAGGGTGACAGAGAACCTCACTTTGAGGGGGCAAGCAGTGGGGAAAGGTAACCCCAGTTTGAGGGAGAAGGGCAGGGAGGAGACAGAATCCTACATAGAGGGACAGGTCATGCAGGAGAGGGAACAGGGATATCTCCATGGAGGGGAGAGGCTGGGGGCATAGAGAACCCTACTTTGAGACAGCAAGGATTTCAGCACAGGTCCTTAGAAAGATGGCAGGGCAGGGGAGAGAGGACATCCTCTCGCGAGGTAGCAGGGCAGGGAGGACAAAGGACCCCACATAGTCTGAGCAGGATAGTGAGGTTAGGGCACCATCCATGGAGGGGCCAGGGAAGGGAGGACAGGGGAGTAGAGATAGGTAACAGGGGAAACACACCCCTCCATGGAGAGTCCCCTGTTCCCCCATGGTGGGGCCCTTGTCCCCCAGCCCTGCCCCTTCACAGCATTCCCTGTCCTCCCTGTCCATTGGTCCCTCCCCTGGTCCCCTGCCCCCACTGCCCTGCCTTCCCATGGAGGGCCTGCTGTCTCCGCTGCTCTGACCACTCTGTGGTTGGTCACCTTATCCCTCTGCCTTCTCCTTCCATGCCAGAGTCTTCTGTTTCCCTGCCCTGACCCCTCACTCACAGGCATCTGAGGGGCATATGCTCTGGCCTCTCCAGTGTTCATCTCTCCTGCCTTTAGGCTGAGTGTCCACTCTCTGTACCTGAAGTACATTCTCACCTTCTTCATCTGTCTAAGTCCTACCTGTGCTCTCAAGACACATCTCAAATATCATTTCAAATGTCAAATCACAAACAGGGGAAGGGGGGTGGGGGTGGGAGGTTAGGAGTGGGAAGTGGGGGATGGGAGTGGGAGTTGGGGGTGGGGAGTTGGGGGGTGGGTATGGTAGGTGGGGGTGGTGGGAGGGGAGTGGGGGCTAGGGCGTGTGGACTGGGGAATGGGGGGTCAAGAATCAGGGGGGTGGTGTGCGGTGTGAGGTGTGGGTTGTGGGGTGTGGGTAGGGGTGTGGGTAAGAGTTTGAGGTAGGGGTGAGCGGTAGTGGTTGGGGATGGGAGCTGGCACGTGGGTGGTATGGGGTCGCAGGAGGGGGCTGTGGGTTGGGGGTGTGGTGAGTCCGGTGGGGGCTGGGTGTGGTTGTCGGGTGGCAGGTGGTGGTGGCCTGTGCGGAGTAGGGGGTAGGGTTGGTGGGTGACAGGTGGGGGAGGGAGAAGAGGGAATAGGGGGGATAAATGGTGATGGAAGGAGACTTGACTTGAAGGCAGTGAACACACAATGCAATCTACTGATGATGCAATATAGAATTGCACACCTGACCTATGCAATTTCATTAATGAATGTCACCCAAATACGGTTGATTAAAAGTAAATGAAAGGTGGGTCTTTTGAGGTTGATTAGGTTATGAGGGTGGAGCCCTCATGAATACGATTAATACCCTTTTCAAAGATATCCCATGCTAGACTTATCAGGAGATGACTTTATATGTTATATAAATGTCTAACCACTATTTTGTACACTTGAAACTAATATTGAATGTCATCCCTAATTGAAACTAAATTAAAGTAGTAAAACAATTTTGAATAAAAATGAAAATGCGAATCAGAGTGATCTTTAAAAAATGTAAATCAGATCATTATACTCTGTGCCTAAAAGCCTTAAGCGCTCCAACAGTGGTCAGCTCTACAGACAGCATCATGCCTGTGAGGGTGTTACACTCCTGGGAGAGGAATGCCCTGTTTTCTTCCTCCAGTAGCTCCCTTCATGGCTCTGGTGATGTGTGGCACTGGTGCAGGGCAGAACTGTGCTTCCTTGAGAGTGAGCTAAGCATCACTTTGGCTGCTTATTTGTAGTGTGGGAGCCAACACAGAAAAAATAAATTTAAGCCTTAAAGGTTCTCACAGCATTTCAACCCCCCAAATGGACCTCTATCCTCCCTTCCCTACACTCCAGCCAGCCTGGCTCACCCAGCCTGGAGGAAAGAAGGCAGGGACAGTGCTGCCTGGGAAGCCAGTGAGCATGCATGTGGTCAGAAGTCTGGAGAGAGCTTCAGTTCTCTTAGGACAGAAATGGAGGGATGAATCTGCTGAAATCAGCCACCCATAAGGGGACTCAACTTTTCACTACATGATGACTGGATTACACCTGCATGATCCCACCATGCTCTCCCTCCCCTGTGGCATCCCAGGGGATCCATGGATCATCTACAACAGAAAGCAGCTCTCTGGCCTTTGAAAATCCACAGACCCTCTGCAAAGCCCTTAAGCTCACACGGCTGATCTCAGACTACAGATTCCAGACATCTTCAATCCTGGGAAGCAGCCTCTTTTGACTTTTTCATTCTCCTCCTACAAACAATGCCAGGTCTGTGTCTTCTGTACACTGCTCAAAGATGTGTGAGGACCCAGCGGGTGGCAGCTGGACGTGGTATACCCTGGGACATTTGCTGAGTGGCCTCAGACCCAACACTGACACTGAGCTTGAACCTGCATCCATCTGGTGAACACCACTCACCTCTACCTGGGGACTCCCTGAGAACCTACCTCATGCAACTTGAGTGCTTCCAGAGACGCTTTCATTAGCGGAGAATAACAGGCACTCGGCACATGGAGGCAGACAGGGAGGCAGAACATGGTGTGCTCTGGGACTTTTGCTGACCTGTCCCCGGGATCAGTGCTAGTAAAAGCCAGCTTTGGTGCCCTGCCAGGGCCTTCCTGAGCTTACTGGGCCTCAGGAGTGCCTGTCACAAATTGTGAATTGTTTTGTAGATGCAAATAGATTGCCCTGGGCCAGTCACATCAAGCATCTGACATTGTTCAGCAACAGAGTCGCTCCCAGGAAGCCTCAGGACCAACAAGCCCAGTGGCCAGCTTCAGAGCACATCAGAGAAGGATACAATTAGCCTCAGAAGTGGCAGATCCAAAGAGAGATCTAGGCAGGCACCAGACCCCGCTGAGATGAATTGCACTCCACGTGGTCAACACCTGTCAGCAGCTTATACACTATACTATAGGCAGGGTACACTGTGGTCGCAGCCAACTAGCCTGAGCATCGACTTAGTACATGCATGGGCCAACAGCCATCAAGAACCAACTGCCACAGGAAGGTTCACATAACACACACGGGACATCCCTGGAGCACTCAACTCAGATGATCAAGAAGAAATTGCCACTGGGTTCCACAGGACTCCTACTACACGAAGCCACACTATCAAGGCCTGGATTTTAATACAAAGAAAGAAACACACAGAGGCAGCCAAAATGCAAAGAAACATGCCCCAAATTTAAGAACAGGGGACACATCCAGAAAAAATGCTAAACAAAGTGAGGCAAGCAATATTCCAGATACCGCATATATATATACATAAAATGGTTGTAAGGATGTTAATTGAAGTTAGGTGAAGAATGGATGAAATCAGTAGGAACTTGAAAACTGATAGTAGGCATGAAAAAGTATATTTAAGCCATATAAAAGATCCAGTCAGACATAAAGAGTAAAATCTTTGAAATGAAGAATACACTAGAGAAAATAAGTAATTTGATTAAGGAGAGAATCAAATGAGTGATTTGGAAGACAAGGTCACAGAAGACAAAACAGCAAAAAGAAAAAAGAACTTTTAAAAATGAGGACTGTTTAGGGGACTTTTGGGACAACATGAAACATTAACAACGTCCACATTATAGGAGTACAAGGAGAAAAGAAAGATTAAGGGACTACACCATATTAAAAGAAACAATGACCGAACAGTTCCCTCACCTGGTGAAGGAAGAGACACACAAGTCCAGGAAGCAGAGAGTCCCAAACAAGATGAACCCAAAAAGGCTTGACACCAGGACACATCATCATGAAAATGACAAAGATTAAAGACAGGACATCTTAAAAGCAACCAAAGAAAGACGGTCAGTTACCTCCAAGGGAGCTCCCATAAGATTGTCAGCTTATTTCTCTACAGAAACATACCAGGCCAGTAGGGATTGGCACAAACTATTCAAAATAATGACAAGCTAGGACCTTCAACCAAGACTACTTTACCCAGCAAGGCTGTCATTTAAAATTGATGGAGAAATAAAGAGCGTCCTAGACAAGAAACAGCAAAACAAGTGTTTTACCACCAAACCATTAGTATAAGAACTATCAAGAAGGAATAAAAGGGAAACAGAGTTAAAAGAATAAAACATATCTACGAATAATCACTTTAAATGTAAGTGGCTTGACTGCTGCAGTTAAAAGACATGGTAGCTGAATTGATAAGAAATTAATAACCATATATATGCAGTCAACAAGAGATCTATCTCAGAATGAAAGATATACAGACAAAAAGCAAGGGGATGGCAAAAGGTATTTCATGCAAATACAAATGAAAAATAAGCCGGGGAGGTAAACCTATATAGCTGACAAAACAGACTTTAAAACAAAGGCTATATTGAGCAATAAGAATGGACACCACAGAATGATAAAGAGAGCAATCCAACAAGAGGATATAACCCTTGCAAACATGTATTTTCTCAACATAAGAGCAAGTAAATGTGTAAATCAAATCCTGATGTACATAAATGGAGAGTTCAACAATAATACAGACGCAGTAGGGGATGTTAACATCCCATTGGAATCAATGGCTGGATCTTCCACACAGAAAATCAAGAAGCAAAGAGTGGCCTGGTGCTGGACTCTGCAGCAGCAGCAGCAGGAGCACATACCCTAAAGCTGGAATGATACAGATGAGATTAGGCTGGCCCCTGCGCAAGGGTGACACTCAAATCAGTGAAGCATTCCCTTCCCCCTAGCGTGGGACATGCTCTCCTGGCTCCCCTAGGCTCCCCTGGCTCCCCTGGGCTGGGGCCCCTGCGGGTGGGGGTGGAGGGAGATGGGCGGGGGCTGGGGGGGGAGGGAGACGGGCGGGGGCTGGGGGGGGAGGGAGAGGTGGGGGGGAGACTTGGGCACCTTCTCACCCTTGTGCAGGGCAGCCTCACACCTAGTCTTTAAATTAAAAAAATAAAAAGAGTGGACAGAAATAACACAATAGATCAAATGGATTTAATTGGTATCTTCAGAGCATTTCACCCTGAAGCAGTAGAATATACATTCATTTTAAGTGGACGTGCAACATTATCTGGATAGACCACATGTTAGGGCACAAAAACAGTCTCAGGAAATTTAAGAAGATTGAAATCATATCAAGAATCTTTTCTGGTCATAACTGTATAAAACTAGAAGTCAATTAGACAAAACTGATGTACAAGTGATCTATTACTGAATTGTACACACCTAAAACCACCCTGCCCCAATAAATTTGTTAACAGAGAAATAAAAACAATGACAAGCAAAAATAAATAAATAAATACATAAAAATTTGGGGATACATGGTGGTGAGAATTGCATGTCAATATACTTGATGTATACTTAAATGTGGTTAAAACTCTAAATCTTATATTTATTTTACCACAATAAAAATTAGTAATTATAGGATTAAAAAGAAAACAGAAAAAGAAAAAGAAAAACCTGTAAAACACAAAAGTCTTGGAGGCTAATTAACATGTTACTAAATAATGAATAGATAACAATGAGATCAAGGAAACAATGAAATAATACCTTGAAACACATGGAAATGAGAGCACAACAATCCTCACTCTGTGGAGCACAGCATAAGCAGTCCTAAGAGGGAAATTTGTAACATTTCAGGTCTACCTCAAGAAACAAGAAAAATCTGAAATACATCATCTAACTTGACACTTAGAGGAACTAGTGCAAAAGAAAAACAAAGACACCATAAAGTGAGAAGAATAAAGAAAATAATAAAGATCAGAGCAGAAATAAACAAAGCAGCAAAAACCAAATGCAGGTGCTGGACTGGATGGTTTCACAGTGCATTTCATCAAACAGTCAGAGAAGAACTAGCACCTGTTCTCCTCAAACTCATCCAAAACACTCAAGACAAGGGAAGACTCCCAAGCTCATTTTATGAGTTCAGCATTCTCCTAATCCCAAACCAGAATAAGACTTTACAAAGAAAAAAATTATAGGCCAATATCCCTGATGAATATAGATGCTAAAATCCTCAACAAAATATTGGCAAACTGGATCCAGTAATACATTAAAAAGATTACACACCATGATGAAGTGGGATTTATTCCAGGGATGCAAGCTTTGTACAGTATCTACACATAAAAAACATGATACATCGTAAACAAAATAAATAAAAATCACATGGTTATAACAATAGATGCAGAAAGAGCATCAAAACACAACACCTATTCATTATAACAACTCTCAGCGAAATGTGAATAGAGGGAATTCCCCTGAACATAATAAAGATTATGAAGAAGAAAGAAAGAAAAAAAGACAGAAGAAAGTGAAAGAAAGGAAAGAAGACAGGAAGAAGTTGAAGAAGATACAAATAAATAAAAGCATATATGGTGTTCAAAGATAGGAAGAATTAACAACATTCAAATGTCCAGTGACGTATTTCAGAGAGCTACAACAAATATCACAAAAATGTATATGGAAGTACAAAAAAAAAAAAACAAACAACAACAACAACAAAAAACCCAACACACACACACACACACACACACACACACACACACACACAAAACAAAACAAAACCAAAAAAAAAACACAAAATAAAACCCAACCAATAGCCAGAGTAATCTTGAGAAAGAAGAACAAAGTGGGAGGAATCATGCTACCTGATAACAAACTATACTACGAGGCCATAGTAATAAATATAGTATGGTACTGGCATAAAACACACATAAAGATCATTGGAACAGAATTAAAAGTCCAGAAATAAACCCATACACTTATGGTCAATTAATATTTGACAAAGGACACAAGACTATACAATGTGGTAAAGATAGTCCACTCAATAAATGCTATTGGGAAAATTGGACACATAAGTAGAAAAATAAATGAATGCAGACTACCTTCTTACACCATATTGAAGAAAAAATGCAGAATGGATTAAGACTTGAAAGTGAGATTTGAAACCGTAAAAATTCTAGAAGAAAATAAAGGCAATAAGTTTTCATAGAAATATTTTTTATTCTGATATATCTATTTGGGCAACAGAAGCAAAAGAAAAACTCAACAAATGGGACTACCTCAATCTAAAAAGTTGTTGCACAGCAAAGGAAACCATCAACCCACTGAATGGGAGAACATATTTGCCACTGATACATCTGATAAGGGTTTAATATCCAAAATTTATGAAGAACTTAAAAAACTCAACATCATAAAAAAATTAAACAATCCAATTTAAAAATGAGCAAAGAACCTAAACAGACACTTCTCCAGCGAGGATCTGCAGATGATTATTACACAAATAAAAAGATGCTGAGCATCACTAATCATTACAGAAATGGAAATTAAAATCACAGTGAGGTATCACCTCACCTCTGTCAGAATGGCTATCATCAATAAATCAATAAACATCAAGTGCTGGTGAATATGTGGAGAAAAGAGAACTCTCGTGTATTCTTGGTGGGAATGCAGATTGGTGCAACCACTGTGGAAAGCAGTATGAAGTTCCCTCAAAAATTAAAAATAGAACTGCTTTATGACATAACATTTCCATTTCTGAGAATATCTCTGCAGAAACCTGAAACACTGATCAGAAAGGATATATGCAATGCTATGTTCACGGCAGCATTATTGACAATAGCGAAGATTTCATAGCAGCCCAAGTGTCCAGCAGCAGATAAATGGAGAAAACGCTGTGGTACATTAACACAATGGAATACTACTCACCTACACATACACAATAGAAAATGAAGAAAATCTTACCTCTTGCAACAGCATGGATGGATCCGGTGAGTATTATGCTAAGTGAAGTGAAGTAAGCCAGTCAGAGAAATACAAGTTCCTTATGGTTTCACTTATATGTGGAATCTAATGAACAAAATAAACTACAATCAAAATAGATACAGAAAACTGACTGAATACTGTCAGAGGGGAGGAGGTTGGGGGACTAGGGGAAAAGTGAAGGGATTAAGCAAAGAAAAGACCTATAGACACAGACAACAGTTTGATGATTATCAGAAAGAGAGGGGTGTGTGTAGAAGAGGGTTTAGAAAGGATAAATTGTGATTGAAGGAGACCTGACTTGGGTCGGGGGGAGGGCGGTGAGACACATAATTCAACATACAGATGATGTATTACCGAACTGTATACCTGAAAGCTACATGATTTCATTACCAATCTCACCCCAATATATTCAATTTCGAAAAATAGGCCATTGTGGCACATGCTACAACCTGGATGGACCCTGAAGACATGATGCTCAATGTAATAAGCCAGTCACAAAAGGACAGATAGTGTGTGATCCCACTCACATGAGGTCCCTAGAGGCATCAGAGTCATAGAGGTAAGATGGAGGGTACCAGTAATGGGGGAGTGGATGCAGAGTTGTTGTTTAGTGGGGACAGAGCTTCAGTTGGAGAAGAGGAGAGCAGTGATGGAGCTGATGGTGGTGAGGGCAGCACAACAATATGATTGTTAAGTTGTGTTAAGGACCACTTACCACCACTGGACTGTGCTCTGAAAAATACTTAAAATGGTAAATTCAGTGTGTATATATTACTGTGATAATAATATACCAAAAAAAAAAAAAATAGAAGGCTCTGTCCTGGGTGTGGGAGAATCGGGTAGAGCTGTTTTCTATGGGCCCTACATGGGTGGTTTGGTCACTGTCAATATCCTGGTTGTGAGAGTTTTATAAGATATTATTGAGGGAAACCAGGTCAGATTACATGGGCTACCTCTGCGTTATCTCTTATAAATAATGGAATCTACAATTATATTTTTAAAAGGTTAAAAAATAAGACAGGCAACAACCAGATTTGGTTGTCTTGCCCCGGAGAATCTGGTCCAGCAGGTCCAGTTGGGGTCAGGGCTGAGTATAAGGAATTGCCCACAGGAACTGGTGGTCAGTGGGATTGAGGGCCACCATCCAGACCAGTCACCTACACAGCTAAGTTCTCATCCCATCATGAAGCTTCCACAGCTTTTAATACAGCTGCTGTGTCTCAGCAACCTCTAATGCGATTACTCGGGGGAACAGCTCCTTCACAGTACCACCTGGTTTCTTAAAGGAGCTTCAAACCTTTTAACCATCTAAAAAACACAACACAGGTAGTGCAATCCTCCCACAGTGACCCTCTGCTTCATTAAACCACATCCACCAAGTGACAAGTCTGGGCCTTTTGTGCCATTCCAGGAATGCTGGGCCAGGGTCTCCTCGACAGAGCAGATTCACTTCTCGGTGTCTTGGTTGGGACCTGGGCACAGGGCCCAGGAGTGACACTACCCAAGGACAAGGATGAAGGAAGGCAGCATTGTCGTTGGAAGCACGTGCCTTTTAATCATCTACAGATCTCAACTGTAGGAAAGATACCTATGCCCTGTTAAGAGTCAGGAAAGATAAATAATTTTTCTCTTTGTACTCGACAGAGTGGTGCTCAAAATTAACTAAAAATAATACCCTGTCTTCATATGCTCTGTCCTTCCATAGATGGCTCCAATATTCCTGTCAACTTGAATGTGAGATAGAAGAAGTAATGCTGGTGGATGAAATCAACACATCCCTATTTAAAGGGGTGAAACGTAGATGAGAGACGGAGTGTCACTCATTAAAGGTTTGATATTTTAATCTGTGGTCAAGTAGGTCAAGATTTGTCTTGAAGACAGTGAGTCTTAGCACTGCTCTGTGAGCAAGACGGGAATGACTCAGAGAGGACTGGACCAGGGGACTGTTGGAGCCAGAGTGGGGGCTACCTTTGACCCTTCCCCCTTCTCTCCTGGCCGGGCTCTAACACCATGGACTGGGCATCCAAACCTGTATCATTAGGGTAATAATGTAGGGCTGTCATGAAGGCCTTTTCAGTGTCTGTACCACATAAAATCTTGCTCTTTTTGGTCCATGATGTGGGCCAGGGAGCCACCAAAGCTCTCCACACAGTGACTGAGGGCTCCAGGGCTCCCCTGGCTTGTGGATTCAGCTGACAATGAGCACAGCCCAATGGTGTAGAGGGGGGACAGAGGAGTGTTGTCAGGATGGCCTGGGAGCAGCCACTCATGGCTATCCTCGCATCAGGTCAGACCTGACTCACATGGTGAGAGAGGCTCAGAAATGCAGAACAGCACAAACTCCTTGCTACTTGGCATACAGGGCAGCACACTCACCCTCTTGTTCCTTTACCTGTGCAGCCAGCCAACTCAGTCACCTTCAGGGAGAACATCCAGAAAGAATAATAAAATAAAAGTACCTCATGCCAATGCACCTAGCACTTCAAAGTACTAACAGTAAAAAATCTCACTGTCCATGCATTTCTACAGAAAGGCTACTTGCTGTCCAGACCCATATTCGTGCTCTTTTTTCTTCTTCTCCAAGGAAGAAAACACATCTTTCTGGAGCCACCGAGATGGAGCAGACCAATGGCCAGCTGTCCACCCAATGATGACAACCGTGGTCTCAGAGAGAATACTATCTGCAGACTCCAGAGAGAGCAGCAGTGGGCTGAGTGGGGAGCGAACTGAGAACTTGACCAGTGACCAGCACGGTGGTGAGCTGATTGGTCCTGAAGGCAGTGAGTCTTAGCACTGCTCTGTGAGCAAGACGGGAATGGCTCAGAGAGGACTGGATCAGGGGCCTGTTGGAGCCAGAGTGGCAGCTGCCCTGGACCCTTCCCCCTTCTCTCCTGGCCGGGCTCTAACACCATGGCCTGAGCATAAGCCCCTTAAATGCTGAGGGAAAACCCATCGCTGGTGAGGACCTGGGAAAATGGGGCCCTGGACTATAAAGTATTGGGGTGACTCCTGATTATTTTTCTTCTTTTTCTCTTGCCAGTTTTCCCTGAAAACCATCCTGTTATATGAAGCTTCCATACAGCTCATGGGTGGAGAGGAGTGTAAGGCTCTGAGAGAACCTGAGCTTCTAGCAGTAGGACCAGTAAGGTGGCTAAAATCCAGGGAGAGAGGTGCTATGGGTGAGCTGGACCCGCAAAAAGCACACCCTGGAGGCAGCATAGGCCCTGAGCACGCTGATGCTGAGGTCACCCCCAGAGCTGCTGAGACAAAAATGAGTCTGAACTTCATATGCTCCACAGCCTTACACAGGGGGCTCTCACCTCTGCCACTCCGTGGTGGGAAGACAGACTGTGGAGCCCCGTCCAGCAGGGGCAGGACATACATCACCAGCCTCATGTGAAGTCTGGAAGGAGAAAGGATCTGCATGTGAATAGACACAGGGCTCAAGTGCAAGAGGTCAGGGCAGTAGAGCCCCAGCCTGCAGACCCACCACACCCTGCACTTTAGTTCTAAGTACAAGCTCTTTTTTGCAATAGTAACAATTGTAGGTTTGACTTTGAAGATAAAATAACCCAAATTACATTAGAGATTTTAATTTTGGTTAGTCACATCTTCAATAGATGTTAGCTGAACCCATTGTGGTAATCATTTCACAATGTAGGTAAATCAAACCATCGTTCTCTCTGCCTTAAACGTTACAGTGGTGTATATTGATTATTTCTCAATAAAGCTGGGAAAAATAAACAGTGCCTTAATCAATGGGAAAAAAGTGGTTATAGATGCAGTGGAATGAATACCCCATAACTAAGAGAAAACAAATCAGGATACACACATAACAAATAGTATCATCTTGCCCTGGAGGCGTGCTCACTGGTTGAGCCTTGATCTATGAACCAGGAGGTCATACATGGAGTCCCTGCCAGAGTACATGCCCTGGTTTTGGGCTCCATCCTTAGTAGGGGGCATGTAGGATGCAACTGATGAATGATTCGTTCTCATCATTCATGTTACTACCTCTCTCTCCCTCTCCTTTCCTGTCTGAAGCCAATGCAACATATATTAAGATAAATGAATTAATAGTATCACCTCAAAAAGGTATCTGGATATATAAATGTACGAAGGACTAAAGGAAATACTTTGGAATGTTGACAGTAGTTAACCTTGTATAGTGGAAAGAAGTGATTTCTTTTACTTCATACTATTCTTTTTAAGTTTGTACTAATAATCCTATATTATTTTGATAATGAGAAAAAATCTTCTAAAAAACATTTAAGTAACTTTTTTTGGTGTAAAATGCATTTTGCATCCATGTTCAGTGACCATCCACTTATCGCTGAGAAGCTTAAAAAGTGCTTTGCGTTGTGAAATATCCTTTAAAATGCATTCTTGCACTCCAACAGCTCCTGAATGAGAACACTGGGCTTTGGAGATGCTGGGTCTGCTTGGAAAAAATAATGGGCAGGGGTTGGAGGCGCGGCAGGGGATGGGGCGGGTCAGCAACCCTGAAGAGAGGCTCCTAGGTAGGATGCCTCAGGGTCCACAGCTCAGGCTGTATTTGAAGAATTCCTTATTGGAAGGCTGATATCTACAGTAAAGTTTCAGATTTGATAAATTTCAGACATGAGCCACAGTAACTTTTTTAAAAACGGTTTTTGCCATTCTTATTGCAAAATCTATCTATCTATATAAAAGGCTAATGTGCTAAGGATTCTACCACCTGACCACTCACTATGAAGAGCACTGACCACCAGGGACAGACGTTCAATACTGGAGCTGACGTGACCTGAACTGGCCATTTACAGAGGAAGGGCACTGCGCTCGAGAGTCCACAAGCAACACTCCGCTTTTCCCAAGTGGGACACAGGCCCCACCACGAACCCATGGCACAAAGCCCACAGGCCAGCCCAGCACAGAAATGGTGGCTGTGGGCACCAGGTAATGATGTCACATAGTAATGCCAGGCTTCCTCTCCCTAGTGACTAGCCTCCTTGGAGTTTCTTCACCCACTTGCTTTATAGCCAGGTGCAAACATTTTACACTTTCACCAAATATCTTTGAAGTGTTTTTCATGTGCCCCATCTCATTTGATCCTCACTAAAGTCCTAGAATAGGTAGAGAGGTGACTTGGTAGAATCCTGTTTTCATTTCATTAGCCAGAAAATGGAGATTTGGAATGTTTTAAAAATTGACCCATCTGAAAAGTAGCAAGAAATGGTAGAACCTGAACATGACTTCAGGTTTTCTCACTGCACAGAATAGAGTCAAACAGTGCTATAAATATTTCTCCCTTTGTTATCCCTGCATGATCCACAATAATAATCTGCTTTCATATTGGTATTTACTGCTGTTTTGCTGTCAATATCCTGAAAAAAAAATTGGGGCACTTCACTGGGCTGGAAAAAGTTTAGCTAAATCAGAAAGTTTTGAGATTATATATATATATATATATATATATATATATATATATATATCTCACTGGCACCAGTTGCATGTGTTTCCAGCTGTCATTGTTGATTGTGAATTTGATATACACTTCTATTATTGAGAAAGGGCAAACAGTGATCTTACAATATTTCTTCTAATTAATCTCCTTTCAATGTGCAAGAATTCATGCACAGGGACTCTAGTAATTAAATAACACTATCAAGACTCCTAAGAGAAACATATGTATACAGAAAAGATTTTTAAAGGATTCAGATCTCCTAAGTCACAGCTCTATGGTGCTAACCTCAACTGAGAAAGGGCAAACAGTGATCTTACAATATTTCTTCTAATTAATCTCCTTTCAATGTGCAAGAATTCATGCACAGGGACTCTAGTAATTAAATAACACTATCAAGACTCCTAAGAGAAACATATGTATACAGAAAAGATTTTTAAAGGATTCAGATCTCCTAAGTCACAGCTCTATGGTGCTAACCTCAACTGGGTCTACAGAGGCTGACAGGAAAAATAGAATGAGCACTTGCCCTGGGTTCTCATTTGATCTCTGCTATTAATAGCTTGTGGTCTTGGGGATTTCATTTACCCTTTCTGGGTCTCCTAGCTACATCTATAGGATGAGGGTAAAATTAGACCTCTTAAATAAGTTTTCTACAAACGCTTCAAAAAATAATTGTAGGTTCAGATTTCTACAATCTTCCTAAATAATTCAGCAATAATAAACTTTTCCTTGGTTTAAACTTTGTGGTAGAAAACTTCACAAAAATGTAAACACAGTTTTATACTACTACTCATTTCAAAAATATACAATCTCTATAAAACTTACCCTATAACATTTTGGTAGATACTATGAAACATTTCTTAGTAACTGTCCTATAACCCAAACTTGTAAATTTAGCATTATTTTTTTAAAACATAATTGCATAGTCTTTGTATTGGTGTGAATAGGCTCAGAAAATACAGATGTGTTGAGTACTATATGTCACTTTTATTAAAATTCAACAAGTAACTTCCCAGGTATGGAAAACTTCAGCTGAAGCCACTTTTTGGGGTGTAAGAATCAACTCTTGTAAACATCAAATTAAAAGGTGGCTGTATCTTCTGCCTTAAAAGTTAAAAAACATAAGAGTTGTTATTTAACTCACTCAAATGGTTTGTGAAGCTGAAGTACTTCCATGTAGGGTCTGCCCCATCCTGACATTAGCTCAGTGCACGGACTGAGAGCCACATGTCACCTATTCTCCCCAGTGAGGAAGGGAGCTGTGTGTGAATCATTCCTGCCACTAAGCCCCTTGGACAGCCAGCCGCTAGGCAGCAAGGATGCCAGCCTCAGCTCACAGGTGGGAGAAGAGCTGCCATCTCTCTCAGAACACTTCCAAACTCAGCCTGAGGACAGGCTCTACCAGCCAAGACCCAGTCAGGCCACTGCCGGGCTCTGTGTAAGGAGAGAGGATTTTCTCTACCTCTTATTTCTTCTGAGACCAAACCAACCAACCTCCCCACCAACAAACCAGCCAACCAGCCAACCACAATGTAATTATCATCCTTGCACTGCAGCCACTGCTGAATAAACACCAAGTTGTTAATGGGCTCAAGTGTTGACTTCCCTCCAAGACACATATTCCTGGCCTGGAATAAGCTCTGCCCCTTCCCATTCCCTTCCCTCAGCTCGCCTCTCCACCCTCCCCCGCTCACAATCCCTCCCCCCCCCCACCACACACACACACACACACACACACCATATTTGACCAGGTACTTAATTTTCTGGGGACTACAGATCTGTCTTTTCCCCTGGCTTGAGTCACAAGCCCTGTAGAAGCAGGACCCCTCACTGCCTGGCTTAATAGACAGGGGGCCCTGCTGGAGCCTCGCTGAAACTGTGTCCCTAGCTGCCTCCCCTCAGCTCAGCAGCCACCACTCCTCCAGGTCCAGGGAGCACATGCAACTTGCCACAGAAGGACAGGGGACCAGCCCAGCTCAGGGAAGGAGCCCACAGGGGGCTCTTGGTCTCTCACTGGAGCTCTTGGTCCCAGGTGGCAACCTGATGGAGCCTCTCCACTCTCCTGCTTTCTCCCAGGACCCTGGGGCTCTCCAAGTCCCACCCTTCGGGAAAGTGACACCTTGGCTGCCCCCACAGAGCAAGGCCCAGGGAAACCCCAATCTTCCAAGTGTTTTAAATAACTGACAAACCCAAGTTCACCCTTGGAATGAGCCCTTCCCGCCCACAACAGCCACTACCACATGGGACACTCCAAGTCCCAGCACCTGGGAGGTGCCAGATAGGCTAGAACCCGCACACAGTTGGGGGGGGGGTGGTAGTGGGGGTGGGAAGGGGGGGTCGACTAGGCTTTTAGGCGGAGTCGCTGGGCAGGTGCGCAGGAGGGCACTCACCTTGGTGACATTGAGGAAGGTGGTCTGGCCCATTGCTGCCCCTCACCAGCTTCAGCTCCAGCTCCTCCCTCAGATGAGCAAGTGGATCCAGCCCACATGCGGGAGAGGAGCGCCTGCAGGATGGTGGCCTGGACTCCAGGCAGATGCACTTGGTCTGGCAGCGGGGGCAGCATCCACACCAGCTGGGCTCGGCCTCCAACGGCTCCTCCGCCCGCGGGACCCTGGCGGACCCCGACGAGGCAGCAGCAGGAGCCAGGAAGCCCAGCGGGTCCTGTGACTCCCGGTCCCCAGGCGTGTCCCCCTCACCCAAGTGGGAGCCTGTGGCCAGATCTGCCAGGCTGGCCTGCCAGGCGCGTTTGCTGCTGCTGCGCCACCTGGTGGCGCCTCTGGACAGTACCAAGAGGCCACCCTGGGCTCCTTGCTGCCATCCTGCTGTGCTCAGTAGTGTGGGTTAGTTCATCCACCCAGCATTGCTTCCTGACAGTCTGTCCCTGCAGAATAACTTCAACACAGGACACTTCTGCATTCTGACCAAGTCACTGTCGAGAGCCAGAATTTTCCATTAGGTCACTGGTTTGCTCATCATCATGTAGAATATCTGAGCTTTTAATTTTTGACTTATTTTATGAAATGTTTTATATTAAAGAAGGAAATAATTTTTATAGATGTTATAAAGGAGGGTATGTCATTATATTATCTGCATACCAGGTGTCAGGATGTTATACTCAGGGGGTGAAATCTGGACTATTGCCTGTTTATATATGTCCCATGAGATAAGAATCATTTTTATTCACTTTTTAAAAGTTAGAAAACAATGAAAAGAATATTTTTGATAAACATAATATGAAATTAACATTTTGGTGTCCATAATTACTGTTTGGTGTCCATAATTACTGTTTCACTGGAAGGCAGACATATACATTCATTTACACATTGTCTTTGGCTACTTGCATGTTACAATGGCAGAGTTGAGTAGCTATGACCAAGATGGTATTGTCTACAGAGCCCAAACCATTTACTACCAAACCCTTTACACAGGAAGTTTGCGGACCCTTGTCCTACAAAGAGTAGATGAAGGCCATGTGCATTATTATTTGCACTGTATTTGGATTTCAAATGATTTTAAATGTGGCCTATTGCACATTTGCAAATCAACAACATATGCCTAGCTAGTGTTGCTCAGTGGTTGAGCATCAACCAATGAACTAGGAAGTCACGGTCTGCTCTGAAACCTAGTCATATGCCTGGGTTGCAGGCTCAATCCCCAGTGTGAGGTGTGCAGGAGGCAGTCAATTAATGATTCTCTCTCATTATTGAAGTTTCTCTCTGTCTATCTGCCTTCCTCTCTGAAGTAAAAAAATATATATATTTTAAAAATAATAATAAATAAAATCAACAAAATATGGTAAATATTCACTAGAAAAGGAATACATACATAGTTCTGAAATACTCATATGAATAAATATTACAGGGCAGTTAAAAATCAATAAAGAACTATTTGTCTCAAAGTAGATAGATTTTAAAATTTATGATAATTTAAACAAAAGTTCCAGAATGTTACATAAAATATACCTGTATATTAATCCAGAAAGATGAACTAATACTACATATGGTTGATATATATTTATAATAATAAGAGCTAATTAGAGCAAACATCCTTCTGGAAGACCTTCCAGACAAAGCCAGGGCTGCAAGGGATGCCCGGGTCCAGGGCTCCTGATGGTGGTCGGGTAGGGGTGGGTGGGGGGTAGGGGGGAATCCTGTTCCCGGGTCCCAGAGGGAAGCTGGTGCTGGCAGCTGGGGGAAGGAAGGCCTACTCGTGCATGAATTTCATGTATCGGGCCTCTAGTATATGTAACAAATGATTAAAGACCTAATTAGAAAAATGAGTAGAAAATTTATAATGTAAATATAAAGAGAAATTGGACTGAACATGATATAGACTATTACTGTATTGTATTATTTCTTTATTATTGTATTATGTTTTTTATTTTTCTTTTAATCCTCACGTGATGATAATTTTATTGATTTAAGAGTGAGAGAAATAGAAAGAGGGTCAGAGGGAGAGAGAGAAACATCTATGTGAGAGAGAATCATTGAATGCTGCCTTCTGTATGTACCATGACTGGGGATTGAACCAGCAACCTAGGTATGTGCCATGACTGGGAATCGAACCTGAAACTTTTTGGTGTATGGGACGATGCTCCAACCAACTGAGCTACCCAGCCTGAGTGTTTCCTTATTTCTTAAAAAAATGAAAATATAAAGAAAGAGGGCAAGATATGATCACTGTTTATTGTACACTGTTTATTCTACATCTATTAAATGTTTTCTGTACCATAAATATAACTTATCATAAAAAAGGAAGGCAACATTGCTATGAAAGTATTTATTTTTATTTGTTGACAAGAGAAATGTGAATGGTGTAAATGCAGATCAAATCTGCACATACCACCAAATAATAAATAAAATTGATGTTAACCATTGGGTTCTGATGACTTATCAGAGAATCACTAATTTGTTAAGGGCCCTTAGAATACACTTGGCTTAATTGACATCAGCTGGGACCCAGGGCAAGGTCAGAGCCATGCCCTGAGGGCGGGACCAGTCAAAAGATTGGATGTCACTCAGTCTGACTCTCCGCCCAGTGTTAAGGGGATGGATCTCATGATGTCTCAGGCCCACCCAGATGTGATGTAGCCTCCTGTAATTTGAGTATATAATAATCAGCTTTCAGAGCTGGCTCTCTCTGTTCCTGTCCCTCCAGAGGGCAGACTCTCTCTGTCTGTCCCTGAAGTCAGAGGGCAGACACCACACCCAGCCCAAGCTTTTAATTTATTTTATGTCTGTCTTTCATTATTCTTTAAACCCGAAAGAGCCTCCTAACTTGCTCAAACCGGTTCAAGTCTCCCCCTCCGTGCGGGATGTGGAGAAGAGACCACAGCCCCAGAGAGCCCACCATAGTCACTTATGACTAACTTATCCTAAAAGAAAAATAAATAACAGCCAATAGCTTTTATTGAAACACAATAGATGTATTAGTTCTTCTAATGCAACAGGGAACTGTTCCAAGGCCAATGTGAGACGTTGAAACCAAACAAAAACTGAGCTTCCTTATAAAAACTTGATTGTTCCCAATAATTACAGATCACAAGATAGTTGCTGCTCATTACTTACATATGGCTAAATAAATTCCAGTAACTAGCTGTGGGATTCGCTTTCCAGTTCTTGATAATTGACCTCATTTGTTTCAGGGGATTTGAGGTTTGGCCATTCTGCCTTGTTTCACAAAGTACATTGGACCTCATTTCATTGCCCTTTTCCCATTTCTTCTGCTAAGCTTAGAATGAGCCCTAAAGACTAAAGTAGACAGAACCTAGAGACAGAACCTAGTGAGAGAACATGGCAAAAGATACTGGACAGAACCTGGCTACAGGAATTGGCTGGAGAACCTAGACAGAACTTGGCTGCAGATGCTGGCTACAGAACCTGGCTGAAGAACCTAGCAAGAGAACATGGCTAGAGAACCTGGACAGAACCTGGTGACTGAACCTGGCTGGAGAACCTAGCGAGAGAACATGGCTAGAGAACCTGGACAGAACCTGGCAACTGAACCTGGAGAACCTAGCGAAAGAACATGGCAAGAGAACCTAGCTACAGAACCTGGCTATGATGATCACCTGAACGCTGCCTATGTGTCATTCCTTCTTCGCCAACTCCGTACACACCTTTGGGGACCCCTGGACCTGCTGGGGTTGGACCCCAGCATTAAATCTGATCTTTCAAAGTTCCAAAAAAAAAAAAAAAGACTAAAGTAGCATCCTGGATATTTGGTTAACATACCCCAAAGGGGTGTGCTTTAGGGATAAATCTCCAATACAATATGTTTCAAGGCTATTTCAAGGATGCAATAACTTCCAGGAACTCTTCACATTTCGCCATTCTTGGAAAAAGATATCCTTGATGCCTAAAAGTGATCATGTCCCAATTGTCCTAATTCTAGGAATAACCATACGAAGCCTTATCTGCACATAGTAATATTGTTGGACTTGGGAGATAACAAGGTCCCTCTGTTTAAAATCCTCCGTGTGTCCCAATCAAAAGAGTGAGTCTATTCTTAGTGTTTTTCTAAATATTTACTGTCCCCTGCAATTCATTTGCCCTGTGTGCGGACTGTCTTTTAGCCATGCCAGTCTTAAAACTTCCAGATAATTTATATAATCTACCAGGTGACTCTTATGGTTTATGAACATTCTGAAGTTATAAGAAAAAATACTTGCTCACACTTGCGAATACACCTTAGTTCCCAATATTTCAGAAGCAATATTCTAAAAGACCACAAGATGGGTGTATTCCTGCATACAAGCAAATTCTCAAAGCAGTGCACTGAGCTCCCAAGTTTCAAGTTCTGCTTTGTTGTTTGTTTGTTTGTTTTTCTAAAATTTCTTTATTGATTAAGTTATTGCATATGTGTCCTTATCCCCACATTACCCTCCCCACTCATGCCCTCACGCCCCTGTTGTCTGTGTCCAGTGGTTAGGCCTATATGCATGCAAAGGAGGTAGGGGGGGTAAGAGATCAACCAAAGGACATGTATGCATGCGTATAAGCATAACCAATGGACATAAGACACTGGGAAATAGGGGAGGCTAGGGGACAGTCTAGGGCGTGGAGAAAAATGGACACATATGTAATACCCTTTGTATTACTTTAAGCAATAAAAACAAACAAAAAAAAATAAGTCCTTTGGTTGATCTCTCCCTCTTACCCCCACCCTCCCCTACCTTCCCTTTGGGGTTTGATGGTCTGATAGATGTTTCTCTGTCTCTGGATCTGTTTTTGTTCATCAGTTTATGTTGTTCATTATATGTACCACAGTCCCTGGAGGCCTAGTGGTTAGGATTTGGCGCTCTCAAGTTCTGCTGTGACCAATAAGGTAGTCATTACCCACATGTGGCTAATTTAAAATGAAGTCAAAGGTGAAATCACGCTCCTAAGTTGCACTAACCACCTCTCAAGAGCTCAATAGCCATATGCGGCTACTGGCTACTCTACTGAAAAGTGCAAAATAAGACATTTCTATTCTCAAAGGATTTTAGTGATTTTAAAATTAGTTTTCTTTAATTCAAAAAACAGAAAAAGTTTTAGAAAGTGCTGATTCTTTTTATTATTCGTAACACTGAACAAGTGGGAAAAACTTAAATGACCAGTGATAGAATTTGGTTATCTGAATTGTGATTTAAACATATGCTGGAATATTACAAAGCCATTAAGATAGGACTCTCTTAGAATATGCGGGAAGGTTTATGGTATAATTTTAAGAACAAGAGGAAGCAAAAAGTATGTGTACATATATTTTTATAAATATATGTGCATACACATTTCGATATATAATTCCAAATTTGGCAACTTTATACTGTGCATACATATACATACCTATATAAAAAGGAAAAAAAACACACAAAGAAATAAAGGGGAAAGATCATACTATTATCTAACTGTGGGATGTGAAATTATGGAGAAGTTTATGTTCTTCTTTCAACATGCCTTTATTTTTTATCTTTTTCCAGTATTGGAGAGAAAAAAAATCAACGAAGGAAGAAACTATAAAAAGAATGTGGAATTTTTTGAACTTTTTCAAAAGCCAAAATATGTTTCAGAAGATTCAGTAATTCACTTTAAAAAAACAACAACTAAATATTTTTTTCTAAAGAATTTCTTTTAAAATAGGTTTCATTGATTTTCTACAGAGAGGAAGGGAGAGGGATAGAGAGTTAGAAACATCCATGAGAGAGAAACATCGACCAGCGGCCTCCTGCACGCCCCCCACTGGGGATGTGCCCACAACCAGGGTACATGCCCTTGACCGGACTCGAACTGGGACCCTTGAGCCTGCAGGCTGCCACTCTATCCACTGAGCCAAAGTGGTACTGGCTAAAGATTTTTTTGATTTATATAAAGTTTTGTATATCCGCTGAAGCCGTCTGCATAATTCTTGTCAACAAGACAGGTGTCATGGCAAGTGTCATTCGTAGGATGCTCCCATGTCTACAGAGCAGCGGAGTGGTCTCTGGATTCTCTCTGTAGCTGCACCTGTCTAAACATTGAGCCCAGTGTGACATTCATTCATTTATTCGGAAGCAGATCTGTAAACATTGTCTATGCTCGAATTGTTCTGAATGACAGTCTCTTCTGTGTCCCTATTGCTGTCCTTAACCGTAAAAAATCTTTTCCCACTGGTGCTTTTGGAAATTGGTTGAAATTCATGAAGACACCAGCATGTGTCTTAAGAACGGAAGGTCAGACTTTCCATCAGGAGGACAAGAAACCCTGGACACAGGAGGCAGCTTGCTCTGGGGGAGCCGACTTGGCTGGATTTGGAGCCCCACCAATTCTAGCCTCCTGTCTTCAGTTCTCTGACTTCAGTTCTCTGCATTCTAAAATGGGAGGCACATGGGGACCATTGTGGGATTAGAACAATACATGTAAAGTGCCTGAATTATGGAAGACAACTAGGTTTTTTTTAGTTCTTATTATGCAGATGTTTATTTAACAAAAAATAATCCATTTTTCCCTTTTTTTTTTTTTTTTTTTATTGCTTAAAGTACTACAAAGGGTATTACATATGTGTCCATTTTATCACCCCGCCCTAGACAGTCCCCTAGCCTCCCCTATCCCCCAGTGTCTTATGTCCATTGGTTATGCTTATATGCATGCATACAAGTCCTTTAGTTGATCTCTTACCCCCCTACCTCCTGCCCCCCAACCCTCCCCTGCCTTCCTGCTGCAGTTTGACAATCTGTTTGAGGCTGCTCTGCCTCTATATCTATTATTGTTCAAAAGTTTATAATGGTCTCTATTATCCATGAATGAGTGAGATCATGTGGTATTTTTCCTTCATTGACTGGCTTATTTCACTTAGCATAATGCTCTCCAGTTCCATCCATGACGTTGCAAATGGTAAGAGTTCCTTCCTTTTTACAGCAGCATAGTATTCCATCGTGTAGATGTACCACAGTTTTCTAATCCATTCATCTACTGATGGGCACTTAGGCTGTTTCCAGATCTTAGCTATGGTGAATTGTGCTGCTATGAACATAGGGGTGCATATATCCTTTCTGATTGGTGTTTCTGGTTTCTTGGGACATATTCCTAGAAGTGGGATCACAGGGTCAAATGGGAGTTCCATTTTCAGTTTCTTAAGGAAACTCCATACTGTCTTCCATAGTGGCTGCACCAGTCTGCATTCCCACCAGCAGTGCACAAGTGTTCCTTTTTCTCCACATCCTCTCCAGCACTTGTCGTTTGTTGATTTGTTGATGATAGCCAGTCTGACAGGTGTGAGATGATACCTCATTGTTGTTTTGATTTGCATCTCTCGGATGATTAGTGACTTTGAGCATGTTTTCATATGTCTCTTGGCTTTCTGAATGTCCTCTTTTGAAAGGTGTCTATTTAGGTCCTTTGCCCACTTTTTGATTGGATTGTTTATCTTCCTTTTGTTGAGTTGTATGAGTTCCCTATAAATTTTGGAGATTAGGCCCTTATCAGATATGACATTGGCAAATATGTTTTCCCACACAGTGGGTTTTCTTGTTGTTTTGTTGATGGTTTCTTTTGCTGTGCAGAAGCTTTTTATTTTGATGAAGTCCCATTTGTTTATTTTCTCTTTAGTTTCAAGTGCCCTAGGAGCTGTGTCAGTGAAGAAATTGCTTCGGCATATGTCTGAGATTTTGTTGCCTTTGGATTCTTCTAGAATTTTTATGGTTTCCTGTCGTACATTTAAGTCCTTTATCCATTTTGAGTTTATTTTTGTGTATGGTGTAAGTTGGTGGTCTAGTTTCATTTTCTTGCATATATCTGTCCAATTTTCCCAACACCATTTATTGAAGAGACTATCTTGGCTCCATTGTATGTTCTTGCCTCCTTTGTCAAATATTAATTGAGCATATTGGTTCGGGCCGATTTCTGGGCTCTCTATTCTATTCCATTGATCTATATGCCTATTCTTGTGCCAGTACCAGGCAGTTTTGAGAACAGTGGCTTTGTAATACAACTTGATATCTGGTATTGAGATCCCACCTACTTTGTTCTTTTTCAGGATTGCTGCAGCTATTCGGGGTCTTTTTTTATTCCAGATGAATTTTTGGAGAGTTCGTTCTAGATCTCTGAAGTATGCCGTTGGTATTTTAATGGGAAGTGCGTTGAATTTATAGATTGCTTTGGGTAGTATGGACATTTTAATGATGTTGATTCTACCAATCCAGGAACACGGTATGTTCTTCCATCTGTTTATGTCTTCCTCTATATCTTTTTTCAACGTCCTGTAGTTTTCTGAGTAGAGGTCTTTTACCTCTTTAGT
Source organism: Myotis nattereri (assembly GCF_964212035.1). Taxonomy (NCBI): domain Eukaryota; kingdom Metazoa; phylum Chordata; class Mammalia; order Chiroptera; family Vespertilionidae; genus Myotis; species Myotis nattereri. Next base: position 16,785,278 of record NC_138085.1, read on the forward strand.
TAAGTTGATTCCTAGGTAGCTTAATTTTTTTGGTGCAATGGTAAACGGGATTGCTTTTATAATCTCTCTTTCTGAAAGTTCACTACTGGTGTATAGAAATGCCTCAGATTTCTTGGGGTTAATTTTGTATCCTGCTACATTGCCAAATTCATGTATTAAGTCTAGTAGCTTTTGGATGGAGTCTCTGGGGTTTTGTATGTATAATATCATGTCGTCTGCAAATAAGGACAGTTTTACTTCCTCTTTTCCAATTTGGATGCCTTTTATTTCTTCTTCTTGCCGAATTGCAATGGCTAACACTTCCAGTACTATGTTGAACAGGAGTGGTGAGAGGGGGCATCCCTGTCTTGTTCCTGTTCTTAGGGGAAATGGTGTTAGTTTTTGCCCATTGAGTATGATGTTGGCTGTGGGCCTGTCATATATGGCTTTTATTATGTTGAGGTATGATCCTTCTACTCCCACCTTGCTGAGAGTTTTTATCAAAAATGGGTGTTGAATTTTGTCAAATGCTTTTTCTGCATCAATTGATATGACCATGTGGTTTTTTTCTTTCAGTTTGTTTATGTGATGTATCACGTTTATTGATTTGCGGATATTGTACCATCCTTGCATCCCTGGGATAAATCCTACTTGGTCATGGTGTATGATCTTTCTGATGTACTGCTGGATCCGATTTGCTAAGATTTTGTTGAGGATTTTGGCATCTATGTTCATGAGGGATATTGGCCTGTAGTTCTCTTTCATTGTGTTGTCTTTACCTGGTTTTGGTATTAGGGTGATGCTGGCTTCATAGAATGAGCTTGGAAGTGTTCCTTCCTCTTGAATTTTTTGTAGTAGTCTGAGGAGGATAGGTTTTAGTTCTTCCTTGAATGTTTGGTAAAACTCCCCTGTGAAGCCGTCTGGTCCTGGGCTTTTGTTTGATGGAAGCTTTTTGATGACTGCTTCAATTTCTTCCATAGTTATTGGCCTGTTGAGATTTTTAGATTCTTCCTGATTGAGTTTTGGAATGTTGTATTTTTCTAGGAATTTGTCCATTTCCTCCAGGTTGTCTAGTTTGTTGGAGTAGAGCAGTCCATAGTATTTTTTAATGATCATTTGTATTTCTGTGGGGTCTGTTGTTATTTCGCCTCTATCGTTTCTGATTTTGTTTATTTGGGTCCTCTCTCTTTGCTTCTTGGTGAGTCTGGCTAGAGGTTTGTCAATCTTGTTTATCCTTTCAAAGAACCAGCTCTTGGTTTCATTGATTTTCTGTATTGTTTTTTTGGTCTCTATGTCATTTATTTCTGCTCTAATCTTTATTATTTCCTTCCTTCTGCTCACTCTGGGGTTTTCTTGTTGCTCTCTTTCTAATTCTTTGAGTTGTAGAGTTAGATGATTTACTACCATGTTTTCTTGTTTTTTGAGATAGGCCTGTAGAGCTATAAACTTCCCTCTCAAGACTGCTTTCATTGTGTCCCATAGGTTTTGGATTGTTGTGTTTTCATTGTCATTAGTTTCCAGAATGTTTTTAATTTCTTCTTTGATCTCATTGGTAACCCAATCAATATTTAATAGCATGCTATTCAGCTTCCAGGTGTTTGAGTATTTTTGGTTGTTTTTATTGTAGTTTATTTCTAATATTATGCCATCGTGGTCTGTGAAGATGCTTTTTATGATTTCAATCTTCTTGAATTTGGGGATACTTTGCTTGTGACCCAATATATGGTCTATTTTTGAATATGTCTTATGAGCATTTGAGTAGAATGTATATTCCCTGGCTTTGGGGTGGAGTGTTCTGAAGATGTCTATTAAGTCCATCTGATCTAGTGAGTCATTTAGGATTGCTGTATCTTTGCTGATTGTTTGTCTAGAGGGCTTATCCAGTGCTGTCAGTGGTGTATTAAAGTCCCCTACTATGATTGTATTGTTGTCGATCTCTCCTTTGATATCTTCCAGGAGTTTTTTTATGAATTTGGGTGCTCCTGCATTGGGTGCATATATGTTTACCAGAGTTATATCTTCTTGTTGTATTGATCCCTTTAGTATTATGAAGTGGCCTTCCTTATCTCTTGTTATGGCCTTCACTTTGAGGTCTATTTTGTCCGATATAAGTATTGCTACCCCAGCTTTCTTTTCCTTTCCATTTGCCTGAAAGATATTTTTCCATCCTTTCACTTTCAGTCTGTGTGAGTCCCTTCTAATGAGGTGGGTTTCTTGTAGACAGCAGATGTATGGGTCATGTTTTTTTATCCATTCAGCCACTCGATGTCTTTTGTTTGGAGCATTTAGTCCGTTTACGTTTAAAGTTATTATTGAAAGGTACTTGTTTGTAGCCATTTCTGTTTTTGTGTGGCTGTTTTCTTTCTGAGCTTTTTATTTCTTATTTTTATACCAGTCCCTTTAGCATTCCTTGCATTGCTGGCTTGGTGGTGATAAACTCCCTTAGCCTTTTTTTGTCTGTGAAGCTTCTTATTTCCCCTTCAAGTTTGAATGATAGCCTTGCTGGATAGAGTATTCTTGGATTCAGTCCTTTGCTTTGCATCACTTTGTAAATTTCAGTCCATTCTTTTCTGGCCTGATGTGTTTCTGTTGAGAAATCATTTGACAATCTAATGGGAGAGCCCTTGTATGTAACTTTCCGTCTCTCTCTTGCAGCCTGTAAGATTCTCTCTTTGTCCTGAACATTTGCCATGGTAATTATGATGTGTCTTGGTGTGGGTCTTTTCGGGTTCACCTTGTTTGGGACTCTCTGGGCATGTGTGACTTTTTTCTTCCCCACCTCAGGGAAGTTTTCTGATATTATTTCTTCTAATAGGTTTTCTAATCCTTGTTCATCCTTTTGTTGTTCTGGTACTCCTATTATTCGTATGTTGTTTCGTTTCATGTTGTCCCAAAGCTCCCTTAGGCTCTCCTCCTGTCTTTTAATTTTTTTCTCCAATTGCAGTACATTTTGGGTGTGTTTTGCTTCCTTGTCTTCTAATTCACTAATTCGGTCCTCCGCTTCTCCTAGTCTACTGTTGATACTTTCAATGGAGTTTTTCATTGCAGCTATATCACTCTTCATTTCTTCTTGGGTCTTACTTAAGTTGTTGATTTTTTCATCTGTTTCTTCTAGCTTCTTCCATATGTTATCGATTTTTTCATCTGTTTCGTCTTGCTTCTTGCAGAGGTTGTCGATTTTTTCCTCCATCCGGTTTATGCACTCTAGGACCCTTATTCTGAATTCTTTTTCTGTCATGTTGCATGCCTCTGTATTACTTAGCTGCTTTTCTGGAGAGTCCTCCTTCTCTTTCCTTTGGGGGTTTCTTTGTCTACCCATGTTTGATCTCACTGACATATCTAGACGTTGAGTCGTTCAGTGGTTGTTCCCTTGGTAGCAGTGACTCCTTGATCTGTGGTTGCTCTTCGGGCGGTTGCGGTAGCAGCTGCTCTTCAGTTGGCAGCAGCTCCTCTGGTGGGTTCTGTTCACAGCTGTGGTGGCTCTTCTGGCTGGTGGGCGAGGTTTCACGTACAGCTGCTGTTCCTCGGCAGAGGGTGTGTTGCTCAGGAGGTTGCTGTTGCTTGGACCTGCTTTCCTGGGGAGTTCTGCTCTTCTCGGCTGCAAACCGTCTCACCAGCTGAGCAATTTCGCCAATTCGGTGTGGGTGTTACTAGTTTCAGCTGCTGACTCCATTTGCTCCGGGACACGACCTAGGACGCGTCTGCCTATATCGCCGCCATCTTCCGTCCAATCTCCATTTTTCCCTTTTATCAACCATTTTGAGCACTGTGAGATTTTACACTGTCTGGCCAGGTGTCAGGCTGTGTTTAACATTTGTGTAGCTGGAGGTGACCGAGGCTCCAACTACCTCTGAAGTCTCTGCTTTTGTTTTTCCTGCTGCCTTCAGATTACCCTAAGAATTCCTTCTCAGATAGGGTTTGCTTCATGCAGTGCCATTAGTTGGCATGCACTCATAGTTCAGAGGGCTGGAGAGTGTCACCCCCAGGGGAAACGGTAAGATTTCTGGGAGGAGGTGGGGAAGGCATAGTTTTCTTTACTAAAATGAGAGGAGAAACTGTGAAAGGTGAGATGGAAAAAAAATAATCACAGATGACTCCTCAGGCAGATCAAATTTGAAAAGAGCACCTAGAAGGAACAGAATTTAGAAATTAATTTTCTCAAATACTTTGTAAACACTTACATACTCTTGAAAAGTCTTCATGTGCCCTGTTTTCCAGTGTTCTCAAATTTTCCATCAGGGAAGGTCTGTATGGATAGGAAGGAGTAGCAAAGCCTTCTGAGCTCTGGTAACTGTGGGAACAAATGAAGAGATTGAGGACAGGGAACTGCAGATGCCTCCTGTCCCCTCCTCTGCAGCCAGGACTCTCAGAGGGGAGAGGGGGACACACAGACACTGGGGTTAGAATTGGAGGGCTGAGGACTGCTCCCCTGGGATTATCTGGGCAGACTGGGAGGCCCCAGCAGGGATGCTGCATGTCCTCACTCTCTGGGTGAGTAGAACTCCAGAGGGAAACTTGGAGCAGGACCCCACACATGGACCCAGACTAGCTACTCCCTGAGCTACAATAGGAGATACAAAGACTCTGCCCCTGTTGCCAGAAAAACAAAATAGCTCCGCCTCGCATCCCATATAACACCAATGGGAAAGGCACTGGGTTCATTTAAAGACAGGATTCAGTTCATGAGGCTGAACTCAGATATTAAACTGAGCTAAATATTTTCTTTTCTCTTATCCCCTCTATCTCCTGCCGGGGAACTCAAGAGAAAATCCATTTAGAAATAAATAAATAAGCTATATTTTTTCTGCACATTAAACATATTGAATATATTTGCAACTTTGATCCGTACTTATCTTTATTCATACAAAACTGTAACTCTACCTGACATTTCTTCTTAAAGGTTTTTCTTCCTCGCTACAATGTGCAAAGGAAATTTCTTTCTTTCTTTTTTTTAAAAATATATTTTATTGATTTTTTTACAGAGAGGAAGGGAGAGAGATAGAGAGTTAGAAACATTGATGAGAGAGAAACACCGATCAGCTGCCTCCAGCACATCTCCTACTGGGGATGTGCCTGCAACCCAGGTACATGCCCTTCACCGGAATGGAACCTGGGACCTTTCAGTCCGCAGGCCGACGCTCTATCCACTGAGCCAAACCGCTTTGGGCAGGAAATTTCTTATTATAAAAATCGTGCTGTGGTTTCAGCTGTTGTGTTTCTGTAAAGTAAGCTGAGCTTCTTTCACCAGATACTGAGCAGGTGTCTTGTGAAAATAGCATAAAGGCTCTTGTGAGGGGAGAACCCTTCCTAGTATCTAGTGACAAAAGTAATTCAGAATTTGTATATATTTCTTAAATAGAAACCTTCAAAAGTCATTGCTGAATTCCCATTCAGCACTGGGAACTCTTTGGTCCTAGCACAGGCCTAGGCACCTTCTGAGAGGGAGATCCAGTACTGAAAAGGTCAGTTCTAGAAATGTCTGTAAAACATACATTTGGCAAATGAATGAACAAAGAAGCAAAGAAACACTAATAGAGAAGATGTTCCACTCTGCTGACTTAAAGTGTGCTTTCCAAAGGAGGTTTGAAGCTTCCTACTGTTTTTTCAGCTCCTTTGGATTTTTAAAAGGCAGGACCTTTGAAGTCTAATGGGAGAAAGACAAGAAAGTGTTGGGCATTCAGAATCATGGGCAGTGGGAATATTGGGGAACCTCAGACCAGTCACTTCATCTCCCTGAACCAGTTTCAATCTGCAAAATAACTAACGTGTGTGTTGTTTTTTGTTTTTTTTTAAATATTTTTATATATTAAATCCATTGGGGTGACATTGGTCAACAAAAACATATAGGTTTCAGGTGTGGGTTCTATGTTACAGGATCTGTATATTGCACCTTGTGACCAACACAGGAAGCAACACCAGGCTGGTGAATAGGAGATGAGGTGTAAGGGCGCATCATGGGTCAACTGGCCACCAGAGGCCAAAGGACTGGCCTGTGAAGGACCAGGAACAGGAGCAACATCCTGGCATGAACCTGGTCTGCAGTCAGAACCCTCTCCTCCCCGAGGCAGGTCACAAAGCAGCTACTGCATTTCTGAACAAGAAATTGAGACGTGGGTTTTGACCAAAAAATTAAGATATTTTAAAAATTCATGAATCTATGTGGGATGTCCTAAAGAGGATGAAGATATCATATGTATGTACATGTTAATGAATCAGGTTTATTACAAATAAAAAATTTATGAAATCTAAAAGAGCTCTTTGCTCAGGACATCATTCAGCAAGTGTGGGCTGTCTACCTGGGTCTTGGGGGCGGGGCCTTCACAGGTCACCTTTCAGGTGCTGAGAGGGCCTGAGAGACAGACAGGTGAACAAGAACCAAGGCCACACTTTATTTCAGAAGATAGGAAGAGCCATGAAGAAAATAGACTTAGCTTATATGACTAGGGAGCCACAGGGACACAAAAGATTTCTATTGGTGCCCTGACCTATGACCTTAAACGCAGTGGTTCACAGGACAAAGTGTGGGGTCCCAGGTGCTGTGGGTCAGAAACCTGAGGTGGTTCATTGGGTTGCCCTCCTCCCAGGAGGCCTCGGGGGCCTGCTCATGGGGAGGTGACAGAATCCATTCCTTATGGCAAAGTTCCCTTCTGTGTCCCTGCCAAAGCCACTCCCAGCTTCCTGGGGCTCCCAAAAATCTTGGCCTTTGATCCCTTCCTCCAGCCTCAAAGCCAGCAACTCAAGTGGAGTCCCTCCCTGGCTTCTCTGACCCACCCTCCCACCCAGTTTTCACTTTGAAGGACCCCTGGTTACTGAGGGCCAGGACCCAGGAGAGCCACACCTCCTGTGGTTTCTGTAGAGGGCCTTTGGTATGTTGGGGTCAATAAATGTTTATTCACTGATTTTTAACACCACCACCACCAGAAAACTTGAGAGGTTTGCCCACATGGCTGACCTGGCATGGTGGCTAGGTTACCACTATGACCTGTCTTAGCATTCTGACCTCTGTTAGTATTGTGACCTACTGCCAGGTGATATACCATAGGGCTACATGGGGGCTTCAGAGCAGAGTGACTCCCTAGCAGGCTCAGGAAAGGGCTCCCCAACATGTTTAAACTGAGAAATGGCTGTTGAGACAGAGCTGGCCCCATGGAGACCTGGGGAAGCCACCCCAAAAGGAGAGGCAGTGCCCCAGGGCAAGGACAGCCAGGCTGGATGTGAACAGCAGAGAGCGGGGGGCGGTGGGGGGAGGGGGACATAGAGGGCCCTAGTGTGGGTTGAAATTGCTGTCACAGCAGGAAGGCTTTTAGGCACGAGAATAGGGGGATCTGATTTATATTTTTTAAAGATCACTCGGTGATTTGACATTTGAAATGATATTTGACATGTGTCCTGAGAGCCCGGGAGGATTTGGGCATATGAAGACGGTGAGATGTGCTTCAGGTGCAGACAGTGGACACGGCCTGGAGGCAGGACAGATGAACACTGGGGACCAGAGCACATGCCTCGCAGAGCCTGTGAGTGATGGGATCAGGCAGGGAACCAGAAGACCCTGCATAGATGGGGCAGGGCAGGGGGAAGGGGTCCTTCCATGGAGGGGGCAGGGTAGGGGAGGCAGTGAAACCTCCATGGAGGGGGCAGGGCAGGGAGGAGAGAGGACCCTCCATGGAGGGGAAAGGAAGGGAGAAGGGACCCTCCACGGAGGGGAGAGGGCATGGAGGAAAGGGGACCCTCCATGGAGGGGACAGGCAGGGAGGAGGGGAGACCCTCAATGGAGGGGAGAGGGCAGGGAGGAGAGGGGACCCTCCATGGAGGGGAAAGGAAGGGGGGAGAGAGAACCCTCCATTGAGGGGAAAGGAAGGGAGGAGAGGGGACCCTCCATGGAGGGGACAGGCAGGGAAGAGATAAGACCCTCCATGGAAGGGAGAGGGTAGGGAGGAGAGGGGACCCTCCATGGAGGGGACAGGGTAGGGAGAAGAAGCGACCTTCCATGGAGGATGCAGGGCAGTGGGGACTAGGAACCCTCCATGGAGGGACAGGCAGGGAGGAGAGGGGACCCTCCATGGAGGGGACAGGGCCAGGAGCAAAGGGAATCCTCCATGGAGGGTACAGGGCAGGGACGAAAGCGACCCTCCATGGAGGGTGCAGGGCCATGGGGAATGGGAACCCTCCATTGAGGGGAGAGGCAGGGAGGAGGGGGAACCTCCATGGAGGTGTCAGGCAGGGAGGAGTGGGGATCCTCCATGGAGGGTAAAGGGCAGGGACAAAATGGGACCCTCCATGGAGGGTGCAGGGCAGTGGGGAACCTTCCATGGAGGGGACAGGTTGGGAGGAGAGCGGACCCTCCATGGAGGGGAGAGAGCAGGGAGGAGATGGGACACTCCATGGAGGCGGCAAGGGTAGGGAGAAGATGGGACCTTCCATGGAGGGTGCAGGGCAGTGGGGACAGGGAAACTCCCATGGAGGGGACAGGCATGGGTGCGAGGGGAAACTCCATGGAGGTGATGGGCCAGGAGGAGAGGGGACCCTCCTTTCAGGGACACGTAGGCAGTAGAGGGGTCCCTCCATGGAGGGAACAGGCAACGAGGAGTGGGGACCCTCAATAGAGGGGATGGGTCAGGGAGGAGAAGGATTCCTCCATGGAGGGGCAGGGCAGGGAGGAGAGGGGACCCTCCATGATGGAGAAGGGCAGGGAGGAATTGGGACCCTCCATGCAGGGGGGACTGTAGGGTGATGGGAACTCTCCATGAAGGGGACAGACAGGGAGGAGAGAGGACCCTCCATGGAGGGGACAAGACAGGGAGGAGATGGGAACCTCCATGGAGGGGACGGGTCACGGAGGAGAAGGTACTCTCCATGCAGGGGGACAGTAGGGTTTTGGGAACCCTCCATGGAGGGAACAGGTAGGGAGGAGTAGGGACCCTCCACGGAGGGTATGGGTCAGGGAGGAGAAGGATCCCTCCATGGAGGGTACAGGGCAGGGAGGAGAGGGCAGAGACGGGGAAAGGGAAACCTACAGTCATGGGCCAGACAGGGAGGAGGGGGGACCCCTCCATGGAGGGGACAGGGCATGGAGGAGAGGGGTCACTCCATGGAGGGGACATGCCATGGAGGAGAAGGGACCCTCAATAAAGGGGACAGAGAAGGGAGGAGAAGGATCCTTCCAGGGAGAGGAAGGGCAGGGAGGAGATGGGAACCTCCATGGAGGAGATGGGTCAAGGAGGAGAAGGTACCCTCCATGGAGGGGGGAGCATAGGGGACAGGGAAGGGAGAATACGGGACCCTCCATGGAGGGGGTAGGGCTATGGGGAAGGGATACAGGGAACCCTCTAAGGATGGGCTGGGCAGGGAGGAGAGGGGACACTGCATGAAGAAGGGAGGGCAGGGGAAGTGGGGACCCTTCATGCAGGAGACAGAGCAGTGGAGCAGGGGATCCTCCATGGAGGGAAGAGGACAGAGAGTGAGGAGACCCTCCATGGACGTTATAGCTAAAGAGGAGATGGGACCCTCCGTGGAGGTAACAAACAGGGCAGGAAGGAGAAGGGACCCTCCAAGGAAGGGAAGGATAGTGGTAATGGGTGCTCTATATGGAGGGGGAAGTGCAGGGGGTTTGGGGAACAGGGAACTCTCCATTGATGGGGCAGGGCAGTGGGGACTGGCAACATGGGACCCTCCAAGGATTGGCCGGTCAGAGGAAAGGGGACTCTCCATGGAGGAGGGAGGGCAGGGAAAGTGGGGACTTTCATGGAGTGGACTGGGCAGAGAGGAGAGGGGACTCTCCTTGGAGAGGACAAGGCAGGGAGGAGAAGGGACCCTTCATGGAGAGGGCAGAGCAGAGGAAAAGGGAACCCTCTGTGGATGGGACAGGGCCGGGGGGAGAGGGCATACTCCTTGGAGTAGACTGGGCACGGAGGAGAGGGGACCCTCCAGGGAGGGGGCAGGACTCGAGGGGGGGGGCTTGCCAGGGAACCCAACAGGGACGGGCCAGACAGGGAGGAGAGGGGACCCTCCTTGGAGGGGGCAGAGCAGAGGAACAGGAAATCCTCCATGGATGGGACAGGGCAGGGGGGCGAGGGCACACTCCATGGAGGGGACAGGGCAGGTAGGAGAGGGGACTCTCCATAGAGGGTGGAGGGCAGGAGACAGGGAAACCTTCATGGAGGGGGCAGGGCAGGGGGCCAGGGAAACCTTCAGAAAGGAGTTAGAGCTGGGGGACAAGGAACTGCACTTGCAGGGATGGAATAGTGGGTACAGGAAACCCTCCATGCAGTGGGGAGGACAGGAAGGAAGGGAACCCCAATTATAGGGGGCAGGGCAGGGAGGAGAGGGGAGACCAGGAACCCTCTATGGGGAGGGGGCAGGGCAGTTGGACAGGTAATCCCCATGCAGAGGGTAGGGCAGGAGGAAAGGGAACCTCACTTTGAGAGAGCAGGGCACAGAGGAGACAGAACTATCCATTGAGGGAGCAGGGCAGGGGGACAGGGATCCCAACTTTAGGGGGAGGGGCAGGGAGGAGAAGGTACCCTCCATGGATGGGGCATGGCAGGGGTGTAGAGAACCCCACTTTGAGGGGGAGGGTCAGGGAGGAAGGTTTCCTTCATGGAGGGGGCATGGCAGAGGGACAGAGAACCTCACTTTGAGGGGGCAAGCAGTGGAGAAAGGGAGCCCCAGTTTGAGGGAGAAGGGCAGGGAGAGGACAGAATCCTACATGGAGGGACAGGGCATGCATGAGAGGGAATAGGGAAGCCTCCATGGAGAGGAGAGGCTGGAGGGATAGGGAGGCCTACTTTGAGACAGCAAGGATTTTAGCACAGGTCCTGAAATAGATGGCAGGGCAGGGGGGAGAGGGCATCCTCCAGGGAGGTAGCAGGGCAGGGAGGACAAAGGACCCCACATAGTCCGAGCAAGATAGGGGGGTTAGGGCACCATCCATGGAGGGGCCAGGGAACGGGGGACATGGGAGTAGAGATAGGTAACAGGGGAAACAGACCCCTCCATGGAGAGTTCCCTGTTCCCCATGGTGGAGCCCTTGCCCCCAGCCCTGCCCCTTGGCAGCATTCCCTCTCATACCTGTCCATCGGCCCCTCCCCCGGTCCCCTGACCCTGCTGCCCTGCCTTCCCATGGAGGGGCTGCTGTCTCTCCTGCTCTGACCACTCTGTGGTTGGTCCCCTTATCCCTCTGCCCTTTCCCTCCATGCAGGGTCTTCTGTTTCACTGCCCTGACCCCTCACTCACAGGCATCTGAGGGGCATATGCTCTGGTCTGTCCAGTGTTCATCTCTCCTGCCTCCAGGCCGAATGTCCACTCTCTGTACCTGAAGCATATTCTCACCTTCTTCATCTGTCTAAATCCTACCCGTGCTCTCAAGACACATCTCAAATATCATTTCAAATGTCAAATCACAAGCAGGGGAAGGGGGGTGGGGGGTGGGGGCTGGGAAGTTGGGGGTGGAGGATGGGAGGTGTGGGGTGTGGGGTGCGTGATGGGGGGGCCGGTGGGGAGTAGGGTTGGGGGTAAGAGTGGGAGGTGGGGGTGAGGGGTAGTGTTGGGGGATGAGAGCTGGCGGGAGGGGAGTTGGGGGTGGCAGATGGGGGCTGTGCGTTGGGGATGTGGTGAGGCAGGTCGGGGCTGGAGGTTTGGGGTGTGGGGTGGCGGGTGGGGGTGGCGTGTGGGGAGTAGGGGCTAAGGTTGGTGGGTGACAGGTAGGGGAGGGAGAAGAGGGCATAGGGGGGATAAATGGTGATGGAAGGAGACTTGACCTGAAGCCAGTGAGCACACAATGCGATATACAAATGCTGCATTAGAGAATTGCACACCTGACCTATGCAATTTTATTAATGAATGTCACCCAAATAAGGTTGATTAAAAATAAATAAAAGGTGGGTCTTTTGAGTTTGATTAGGTTATGAGGGTGGAGCCCTCGTGAATAGGATTAATACCCTTTTCAAAGATATCCCATGCTATACTTCTCAGGAGATGCTTTTATATGTTATATAAATGTCTAACCACTATTTTGTACACTTGAAACTAATATTGAATGCCATCCCTAATTGAAAAAAAAAATTAAAGAAGTAATTTTTAATAAAAATGCAAATGCAAATCAGAGTGATCTTTAAAAAATATAAATCAGATCATTACACTCTGTGCCTAAAAGCCTTAAGCGCTCCAGCAGGGGTCAGCTCTCCAGGCAGAACCATGCCTGTGAGGGTGTTACACTGCTGGGAGAGGAATGCCCTGTCTTCTTCCTCCAGTAGCTCCCTTCACTGCTCTGGTGATGTGTGGCACTGGTGCAGGGCAGAACTGTGCTTCCTTGAGAGTGAGCTAAGCATCACTTTGGCGGCTTACTTGTAGTGTGGGAGCAGACACAGAGAAAATCAATTTAAACCTTAAAAGTTCTCACAGCATTTCAACCCTCCAAACGGACCTCTATCCTCCCTTCCCTACACTCCAGCCAGCCTGGCTCGCCCAGCCTTGAGGAAAGAAGGCAGGGAGAGTGCTGCCCGGGAAGCCAGTAAGCATGCATGTGGTCGGAACTCTGGAGAGAGCTCTAGTTCTCTTAGGACAGAAACGGAGGGATGAATCTGCTGAAATCAGCCACCCATGAGGGGATTCTACTTTTCACTACGTGATGGCTGGATTGCACCTGCATGATCCCACCATGCTCTCGCTCCCCTGTGGCATCCCAGGGGATCCATGAGTCATCTACAACAGGAAGCAGCTCTCTGGCCTTTGAGAATCCACAGACCCTCTGCAAAGCCCTTAAGCTCACACGGCTGATCTCAGACTACAGATTCCAGACATCTTCAATCCTGGGAAGCAGCCTCTTTTGATTTTTCATTCTCCTCCTACAAACAATGCCAGGTCTTTGTCTTCTGTACACTGCTCAAAGATGTGTGAGGACCCAGCGGGTGGCAGCTGGACGTGGTATACCCTGGGACATTTGCTGAGTGGCCTCAGACCCAACACTGACACTGAGCTTGAACCTGCATCCATCTGGTGAACACCACTCACCTCTACCTGGGGACTCCCTGAGAACCTACCTCATGCAACTTGAGTGCTTCCAGAGACTCTTTCATTAACTGAGAGAAACAGGCACCCGGCAGATGGAGGCAGACAGGGAGGCAGAACATGGTGTGCTCTGGGACTTTTGCTGACCTGTCCCCAGGCTCAGTGCTAGTCAAAGCCAGCTTTGATGCCCTGCTTGGACCTTCCTGTGCTCACTGGGCCTCAGCAGAGGCTGTCACAAATTGTGAATTGCTTTGTAGATGCAAATAGATTGCCCTGGGAGAGTCACATCAAGCATCTGACATTGTTCGGCACCAGAGTCCCTCCCAGGAATCACCAGGACCAACAAGCCAATAGCCAGCTTCAGAGCACATCAGAGAAGGATACAATTAGCCTCAGAAGCGGCATAGCCAAAGTGAGATCTAGGCAGGCACCAGACCCCGCTGAGATAAATTGCACTCCACGTGGTCAACACATGTCAGCAGCTCATACACTACACTGTAGGCAGGGTACACTGTGGTCACAGCCAACTAGACTGAGCATCGAATCAGTACATGAATGGGCCAACAGCCATCAAGAATCAACTGCCACAGGAAGGTTCACATAACACACACGGGACATCCCTGGAGCACTCAACTCAGATGATCAAGAAGAAATTGCCACTGGGTTCCACAGGCCTCCTACTACACGAAGCCACACTACCAAGACCTGGATTCTAACACAAAGAAACAAACACACAGAGGCAGCCAAAATGCAAAGAAACATGCCCCAAATTTAAGAACAGGGGACACATCCAGAAAAAATGCTAAACAAAGTGAGGCAAACAAGATTCCAGATAGTTAATTGAAGTTAGGTGAAGAATGGATGAAATCAGTGGGAACTTGAAAACTGATAGTAGGCATGAAAAAGAACATTTAAGCCATATAAAAGATCCAGTCAGAAATAAAGAGTAAAATCTTTGAAATGAAGAATACACTAGAGAAAATAAATAATTTGATTAAGGAGAAAATCAAATTAGTGATTTGGAAGACAGGGTCACAGAAGACAAAAGCAGCAAAAAGAAAAAAAGAACTTTTAAAAATGAGGACTGTTTAGGGGACTTTTGGGACAACATGAAACATTAACAACATCCACATTATAGGAGTACAAGGACAAAAGAAAGGTTAAGGGACTACACCATATTAAAAGAAATAATGACCGAACACTTCCCTAACCTGGTGAAGGAAGAGACACACGTCCAGGAAGTACAGAGTCCCAAACAAGATGAACCCAAAAAGGCTTGACACCAGGACACATCATCATGAAAATGACAAAGATTACAGACAGGACATCTTAAAAGCAACAAAAGAAAGACGGTCAGTTACCTACAAGGGAGCTCCCATAAGATTGTCAGCTTATTTCTCTACAAAAACATACCAGGCCAGTAGGGATTGGCACAAAATATTCAAAATAATGACAAGCTAGGACCTTCAACCAAGACTACTTTACCCAGCAAGGCTGTCATTTAAAATTGATTGAGAAATAAAGAGCTTCCCAGACAAGAAACAGCAAAAGAAGTGTGTTACCACCAAACCATTAGTATAAGAACTATCAAGAAGGAATAAAAGGGAAACAGAGTTAAAAGAATAAAACATATCTACAAACAATCACATTAAATGTAAGTGGCTTGACTGCTGCAATTAAAAGACATGGTAGCTGAATTGATAAGAAATTAATAACCATATACATGCAGTCAACAAGAGACCTACCTCAGAATGAAAGATATACAGACAAAAAGCAAGGGGATGGCAGAAGGTATTTCATGCAAATACAAATGAAAAATAAGCCGGGGAGGTAAACCTATAGCTGACAAAATAGACTTTAAAACAAAGGCTGTATTGAGCGATAAGAATGGACACCACAGAATGATAAAGAGAGCAATCCAACAAGAGGATATAACCCTTGCAAACATGCATTTCTTCAACATAAGAGCAAGTAAATGTGTAAATCAAATCCTGATGTACATAAATGGAGAGTTCAACAATAATACAGACGCGGTAGGGGATTTGAACATCCCACTGGCATCAATGGCTGGATCTTCCGCACAGAAAATCAAGAAGCAAAGAGTGGCCTGGTGCTGGACTCTGCAGCAGCAGCAGCAGCAGCAGCAGCAGCAGCACATACAGTAATGCTGGAATGATACAGAGGAGATTAGGGTGGCCCCTGCGCAAGGGTGACACTGAAATCAGTGAAGCGTTCCCTTCGCCCTAGCGTGTGACATGCTCCCCTGGCTCCCCTGGGCTGGGGCCCCTGCAGGTGGGGGTGGAGGGAGATGGGCGGTGGCTGGGGGGGGGAGGGAGACGGGCGGGGGCTGGGGGGGGAGGGAGAAGGCGGGGGGGAGACTTGAGCCCTGACCTCCTCCTGGGCTGGGGCCCCTGTGGGTGGGGGCGGAGGGAGATGGGCAGAGGCTGGGGGGGGGGAGGGAGATGGGCGGGGGCTGGGGGGGGAGGGAGAAGGCGGGGGGAAGACTTGGGCGCTGCCTCACCCTTGCACAGGGCGGCCTCACACCTAGTCTTTAAAAAAAAAAAAGAGTGGACAGAAATAACACAATAGATCAAATGGATTTAATTGGTATCTTCAGAGCATTTCACCCTGAAGCAGTAGAATATACATTCTTTTTAAGTGGACGTGCAACATTATCTAGATAGACCACATGTTAGGGCACAAACACAGTCTCAGTAAATTTAAGAAGATTGAAATCATATCAAGAATCTTTTCTGATCATAACTGTATAAAACTAGAAGTCAATTAGAAAAAACTGACCTACAAGTGATCTATTACTGAATTGTACACACCTAAAACCACCCTGCCCCAATAAATTTATTAACAGAGATAAAAGCAATGAAAAGAAAAAATGAATAAATACATAAAAATTTGGGGATACATGGTGGTGAGAATTGCATGTCAATATACTTGATGTATACTTAAATGTGGTTAAAACTCTAAATCTTATATTTATTTGACCACAATAAAGGATCATGCGTTCGATTCCCAGTCAAAGGCATGTACCTGGGTTGCAGGTTCACCCATGCCACCTGTTGAGGTGAACAGAGGGAATTCACCTGAACATAATAAAGATCATGAAGAAAGAAGGAAGGAAGGAAGGAAGGAAGGAAGGAAGGAAGGAAGGAAGGAAGGAAGGAAGGAAGGAGGAAAGAAAGAAAGAAAGAAGGAAGTGGAAGAAAGAAGAAAGTGAAAGAAAGGAAGAAAGTGAAAGAAAGGAAGAAAGACAGGAAGAAGTTGAAGAAGATACAAATTAATAAAAGTACATATGGTGTTCAAAGACAGGAAGAATTAACAACGTTCAAATGTCCAATGACGTAATTCAGAGAGCTACAGCAAATATCACAAAAAATGTATATGGAAGTACAAAAAAAAAAAAAAAACCACCACCAAGAAACCCAACACACACACACACACACACACACACACACACACACACACACACACAAAACAAACAAAATAAAACCAAACCAATAGCCAGAGTAATCTTGAGAAAGAAGAACAAAGTGGGAGGAATCATGCTACCTGATAACAAACTATACTACGAGGCCATAGTAATAAATATAGTATGGTACTGGCATAAAACAGACATAAAGATCTGTGGAACATAACAAAAAGTCCAGAAATAAACCCATACATTTATGGTCAATTAATATTTGACAAAGGACACAAGAATATACATGTGGTAAAGATAGTCCACTCATTAAATGCTATTGGGAAAATTGGACACATAAGTAGAAAAATAAATGAATGCAGACTACCTTCTTACACCATATTGAAGAATAAACGCAGACTGGATTAAGACTTGAAAGTGAGATTTGAAACCGTAAAAATTCTAGAAGAAAATAAAGGCAATAAATTTTCATAGAAATATATTTTATTCTGATATATCTATTTGGGCAACAGAAGCATAAGAAAAAACAAATGGGACTACATCCATCTAAAAAGTTGTTGCACAGCAAAGGAAACCACCAAGAAAATGAAAAGACAACCCACTGAAGTTGAGAACATATTTGCCACTGATACATCTGATAAGGGTTTAATATCCAACATTTATGAAGAACTTAAAAAACTCAGTCAGCATCATAACAAAATTAAACAATCCAATTTAAAAATGAGCAAAGAACCTAAACAGACACTTCTCCAGCGAGGATCTGCAGATGATTATTACACAAATGAAAAGATGCTGAGCATCACTAATCATTACAGAAATGGAAATTAAAATCACAGTGAGGTATCACCTCACATCTGTCAGAATGGCTATCATCAATAAATCAATAAACATCAAGTGCTGGTGAATATGTGGAGAAAAGAGAACTCTCGTGTACTCTTGGTGGGAATGCAGATTGGTGCACCCACTGAGGAAAGTAGTATGAAGTTACCTCAAAAAGTAAAAATAGAACTGCTTTATGACCTAACATTTCCACTTCTGAGAATATATCTGCAGAAACCTGAAACACTGATCGGAAAGGATATATGCAATGCTATGTTCACTGCAGCATTACTTACAATAGCGAAGATTTCATAGCAGCCCAAGTGCCCAGCAGCAGATAAGTGGAGAAAAGCCTGTGGTACATTAACACAACGGAATACGACTCACCCACACACACAAAAAGGAAATGAAGGAAGTCTTACCTTTTACAACAGCATAAATGGAGCCGGTGAGTATTATGCTAAGTGAAGTGAAGTAAGCCAGTCAGAGAAATACAAGTTCCTTACGGTTTCACTTATATGTGGAATCTAATGAACAAAACAAACTACAATCAAAATAGAAACAGACTCATAGGTGCAGAAAACTGACTGAATACTGTCAGAGGGGAGGAGGTTGGGGGACTAGGGGGAAAAGGTGAAGGGATTAAGCAAAGAAAAGACTTATAGACACAGACAGCAGTTTGGTGATTATCACAGAGAGAGGGGTGTGTGTAGAAGAGGGCTTAGAAAGGATAAATTGTGATGGAAAGAGACCTGACCTGGGGTAAGAGGGGAGGGAGGTGAGATACATACTTCAACATACATGTGATTACAGAACTGTATACCTGAAAGCTACATGATTTCATTACCAATCTCACCCCAATATATTCAATTTAGAAAAAGAGGCCATTGTGGCACATGCTACAACCTGGATGGACCCTGAAGACATGATACTCAATGAAATAAGCCAGTCACAAAAGGACAAATAGTGTGTGATCCCACTCACATGAGGTCCCTAAAGGCATCAGAGTCATAGAGGTAAGATGGAGGGTACCAGTAATGGGGGAGTGGATGCAGAGTTGTTGTTTAGTGGGGACAGAGCTTCAGTTGGAGAAGATGAGAACAGTGATGGAGCCGATGGTGATAAGGGCAGCACAACAATATGTTTGTTAAGTTGTGTTAAGGACCACTTACCACCACTGGACTGTGCTCTGAAAAATAGTTAAAATGGTAAATTTCATTGTGTATATATTACTGTGATAATAATACACACACAAAAAATAGAAGGCTCTGTCCTGGGTGTGGGAGAATCAGGTAGAGCTGTTTTCTATCGGCCCTACATGGGCGGTTGGGTCACTGTCAATATCCTGGTTGTGAGATTTTTATAAGATATTATTGAGGGAAACCAGGTCAGATTCCATGGGCTACCTCTGCGTTATCTCTTATAAATAATGGAATCTACAATTATATTTTTAAAAGGTTCAAAACTAAAAGGGGCGACAACCAGATTTGGTGGTCTTGCCCCAGGGAATCTGGTCCAGCAGGTCCAGTTGGGGAAAGGGCTGACTATAAGTAATTGCCCACAGGAACTGGTGGTCAGTGGGATTGAGGGCCACCATCCAGACCAGTCACCTACACAGTTAAGTTCTCATCCCATCATGAAGCTTCCACAGCTTTTAATACAGCTGCTGTGTATCAGCCACCTCTAATGCGATCACTGGGGGGATAAGCTCCTTCACTGTGCCACCTGGTTTCCTAAAGGAGCTTCAAACCTTTTAACCATCTCACAAAACACAACGCAGGTAGTGCAAATCTCCCACAGTGACCCTCTGCTTCATTAAACCACATCCACCAAGTGACAAGGATGGGCCTTTTGTGCCATTCCAGGAACGCTGGGCCAGGGTCTGGTCGACAGAGCAGATTCACTTTTCGGTGTCTTGGTTGGGACCTGGGCACAGGGCCCAGGAGTGACGCAACCCAAGGACAAGGATGAAGGAAGGCAGCATTGTCCTTGGAAGCAGGTGCCTTTTAATCATCTACAGATCTCAACTGTAGAAAAAATACCTATGCCCCCTGTTAAGAGTCAGGAAAGATAAATAATTTTTCTCTTTGTACTCGACAGAGTGGTGCTCAAAATGAACTAAAAATAATACCCTGTCTTCATATGCTCTCTCCTTCCATAGATGGCTCCAATTTTCCTGTCAACTTGAATGCGAGATGGAAGAAGTAATGCTGGTGGATGAAATCAACACATCCCTATTTTAAGGGGTGAAACGTAGATGAGAGACGGAGTGTCACTCATTAAAGGTTTGGTACTTTACCTCTGTGGTCAAGTAGGGAGTTTGTAATTGTCCACCCAAACCTCTACCATTAGGGTAATAATGTAGGGCTGTCATGAAGGCCTTTTCAGTGTCTGTACCCCATAAAATCTTGCTCTTTTTGGTCCATGATGTGGGCCAGGGAGCCACCAATGCTCATGCTCTGCACGCAGTGACTCAGGGCTCCAGGGCTCCCCTGGCTGGTGGGCTTAGCTGGCAATGAGCACAGCTCACTGGTGTAGAGGTCGGACAGACGAGTGGTGTCAGGATGGCCTGGGAACAGCCACTCATGGCTATCCTGGCCTCTGGCCAGAGCTGATTCACTTGGTGAGAGAGGCTCAGAAATGCAGAACAGCACAAACTCCTTGCTACTTGGCATACAGGGCAGCACACTCACCCTCTTGTTCCTTTACCTGTGCAGCCAGCCAACTCAGTCACCTTCAGGAAGAATATCCAGAAAGAATAATAAAATAAAAGTACCTCATGCCAATGCACCTAGCACTTCAAAGTACTAAGAGTAAAAAACTCACTGTCCATGCATTTCTACAGAAAGGCTACTTGCTGTCCAGACCCATATTCTTGCTCGTTTTTCTTCTTCTCAAAAGAAGGAAACACATCATTCTGGAGCCATCGAGACGGAGCAGACCAATGGCCAGCTGTCCACCCAATGATGTCAACCATGGTCTCAGAGAGAAAGTATCTGAAGACTCCAGAGAGAGCAGCAGTGGGCTGAGTGGGGAGAAAATTGAGAACCTGACCAGTGACCAGCACGGTGGTGAGCTGATTTGTCCTGAAGGCAGTGAGTCTTAGCACTGCTCTGTGCGCAGGACAGGAATGACTCAGAGAGGACTGGACCAGGGGCCTGTTGGAGCCAGAGTGGCGGCTGCCCTGGACCCTTCCCCCTTCTCTCCTGGCCAGGCCCTGGACTCCAAAGTATTGTGGCGACTCCTGATTATTTTTCTTCTTTTTCTCTTGCCAGTTTTCCCTGAAAACCATCCTGTTATATGAAGCTTCCACACAGCTCATGGGTGGAGAGGAGTGTAAGGTTCTGAGAGAACCAGAGCTTCTAGCAGAAGGACCAGGAAGGTGGCTGAAATCCAGGGAGAGAGGAGCTGTTGGTGAGCTGGACCCGCACAGAGCACACCCTGGAGGCCAGCATAGGCTCTGCGCATGCTGATGCTATGGTCACCCCCAGAGCTGCTGAGACACAAGTGACTCTGAACTTCATATGCTCCACAGCCTTACACAGGGGGCTCTTACCTCTGCCACTTCGTGGTGGGAAGACAGACTGTGGAACCCGTCCAGCGGGGGAACCCAACCATCACCAGCCTCATGTGAAGTCTGGAAGGAGAAAGGATCTGCATGTGAATAGGCACAGGGCTCAAGTGCAAGGGGCCAGGGCAGTAGAGCCCCAGCCTGCAGACCCACCACACCCTGCACTTTAGTTCCAAGTACAAGCTCTTTTTTGCAATAGTAACAATTGTAGATTTGACTTTGAAGAAAAAATAACCCAAATTACATTAGAGATTTCAATTTTGGTTTGTCACATCTTCAGTACATGTTAGCTGAACCCACTGTGGTAGTCATTTCACAATGTAGGCAAATCAAACCATCCTTTTGTCTGCCTTAAACTTATACAGTGGTGTATATTGATTATTTCTCAATAAAGCTGGGAAAAATAAACAGTGCCTTCATAAACGGGGAAAAAGTGGTTATAGATGCAGTGGAATGAAAACACCATAACTAAGAGAAAACACATCAGGATACACACATAACAAATAGTATCATCTTGCCCTGGAGGCGTGCTCACTGGTTGAGCCTTGATCTATGAACCAGGAGGTCATACATGGAGTCCCTGTCAGAGTACGTGGGGCTCCATCCTTAGTAGGGGGCATGTAGGATGCAGGTGATGAATGATTCGTTCTCATCATTCATATTACTACTACCTCTCTCTCTCCCTCTCCTTTCCTCTCTGAAGTCAATACAACATATATTAATATAAATGAATTAATAGTATCACCTCAAAAAGGTATCTAGATATATAAATGTACGAAAGACAAAAGGAAATACTTTGAAATGTTGACAGTGGTTAACCTTGGATAGTGGAAAGAAGTGATTTCCTTTACTTTATACTATTCTTTTTAAAATTCTAATGATCCTATATTATTTTGATAATGAAAAAAATCTTCTAAAACACATTTAATTTTTTTGGTGTAAAATGCATTTTGCATCCATGTTCAGTGACCATCCACTTATCTTTGAGAAGCTTAAAAAGTGCTTTGGGTTGTGAAATATCCTTTAAAATGCATTCTTGCACTCCAACATCTCCTGAATGAGAACACTGGGCTTTGGAGATGCTGGGTCTGCTTGAAAAAAAATAATGGGCAGGGGTTAGAGGCACGGTAGGGGATGGGGCGGGTCAGCAACCCCGAAGAGAGGCTCTTAGGCAGGATGCCTCAGGGTCCACAGCTCAGGCTGTATTTGAAGAATTCCTCATTGGAAGGCTGATATCTACAGTAAAGTTTCAGATTTGATAAACTTCAGACATGAGCCACAGTAACTTTTTTAAAAACGGTTTTTGCCGTTCTTATTGCAAATCCATATATATAAAAGGCTAATGTGCTAAGGATTCCACCACCTGACCACTCGCTATGAAGAGCACTGACCACCAGGGGCAGACGTTCAATACTGGAGCTGCTGTGACCTGAACTGGCCCTTTACAGAGGAAGGGCACTGCGCACCCAGAGTCCACAAGCAACACTCCGCTTTTCCCAAGTGGGACACGGGCCCCGCCACGAACCCATGGCACAAAGCCCACAGGCCAGCCCAGCACAGAAATGATGGCTGTGGGCACCAGGTAATGATGTCACATAGCAATGCCAGGCTTCCTCTCCCTAGCGACTAGCCTCCTTGGAGTTTCTTCACCCACTTGCTTTATAGCCAGGTGCAAACATTTTACACTTTAACCAAATGTCTTTGAAGTGTTTTCATGTGCCTCATCTCATTTGATCCTCACTGAAGTCCCGGAATAGGTACAGAGGAGACTCAGTAGAATCCTGTTTTCATTTCATTAGCCAGAAAATGAAGATTTAGAATGTTTTAAAAATTGACCCAACTGAAAAGAAGCAAGAAATGGTAGAGCCTGAACATGACTTCAGGTTTTCTCACTGCACGGAATATAGTCAAATGGGGTTATAGTTAAATATTTCTCCCTTTGTTATCTCTGCATGATCCACAATAATAATCTGCTTTCATATTGGTATTTATACTGTTTTGCTGTCAATATCCTGAAAAAGAAATTGGGGCACTTCACCAAGCTGGAAAAAGTTTACCTAATCAGAATGCAGGTCTAAGTAAGCAAATATCTATATATCTATATCTATATCTATATCTATATCTATATCTATATCTATATCTATATCTATCTATCTATCTCACTGGCGCCAGTTGCATGTGTTTCCATCTGTCATTGTTGATCGTGAATTTGGTATACACTTCTATTATTGAGAAAGGGCAAATAGTGATCTTACAACATTTCTTCTAATTAATTTCCTTTCAATGTTCACCAATTCATGCACTGGGACTCTAGTAATTAAATAATACTATCAAGACGCCTAAGAGAAACATATGTATACAGAAAAGATTTTTAAAGGATTCAGATCTCCTAAGTCACAGCTCTATGGTGCTAACCTCAACTGGGTCTACAGAGGCTGACAGGAAAAATAGAATGAGCACTTGCCCTGGGTTCTCATTTGATCTCTGCTATTAATAGCTTGTGGTCTTGGGGATTTCACTTACCCTTTCTGGGTCTCCTAGCTGCATCTATAGGATGAGGGTAAAATTAGACCTCTTAAATAAGGTTTCTTCAAAGGCTTCAAAAAATAATTGTAGGTTCAGATTTCTACAATGTTCCTAAATATCTCAGCAATAATAAACTTTTCCTTGTTTTAAACTTTGTGGTACAAAACTTCACAAAAATGTAAACACAGTTTTATAATACTACTCATTTTAAAAATATACAACCTCTATAAACCTTATCCTGTAACATTTTGGTAGAAACTATTAAACATTTCTTAGTAACTGTACTATAACCCAAATTAGTAAATTTAGCATTATCTTTTTAAAACATCAATTGCATATTCTTTGTATTGGTGTGAAAAGGCTCAGAAAATACAGATGTGTTGAGCACCATATGTCACTTTTATTAAAATTCAACAAGTAACTTCCCAGGTATGGAAAACTTCAGCTGAAGCCAATTTTGGGGGTGTAAAAATCAACTCTTGTAAACATCAAATTAAAAGGTGGCTGTATCTTCTGCCTTAAAAATTAAAAAAACATAAGAGTTGTTATTTAACTCACTCAAATGGTTTGTGAAGCTGAAATACTTCCATGTAGGGTCTGCCCCAACCTGACATTAGTTTAGTGCAAGGACTGAGAGCCACATGTCACCTATTCTCCCCAGTGAGGAAGGGAGCTGTGTGTGAATCATTCCTGCCACTAAGCCCCTCGGACAGCCAGCTGCTAGGCAGCAAGGATACCAGCCTCAGCTCACAGGTGGGAGAAGTGCTGCCATCTCTCTCAGAACACTTCCAAACTCAGCCTGAGAAGGACAGGCCCTACCAGCCAAGACCCAGTGAGGCCACTGCTGGGCTCTAAGTAAAGACTGACGATTGTCTCTACCTCTTATTTCTTCTGAGAAAAAACCAACCAACCTCCCACCCACCCACCCACCCACCCACCCAACCAACCAACCACAATTTAATCATCATCCTTGCACTGAAGCCACTGCTAAATAAACACCAAGTTGTATATGGGCTCACGTGGTGACTACCCTCCTAGACACATATTCCTAGGCCTGGAATAAGCTCTGCCCATGCCCATTCCCTTCCCTCAGCTCGATTACCAACCTCCCCTGCTCACACCCCCCCACACACATACCCTATTTGACCAGGTAGTTAACTTTCTGGGGACTACAGATCCGTCTTGTCCCCTGGCTTGAGACACAAGCCCCAGAGAAGCAGGACCTCTCACTGCCTGGCTTAATAGACAGGGGGCCCTGCTGGGGTCTGGCGGGAACTCTGTCCCCAGCTGCCTCCTGTCAGCTCAGCAGCCACCACTCCTCCAGGTCCAGGGAGCACATGCAACCTGCCCCACAATGACAGGGGACCAGCCCCGCACAGGGAAGGAGCCCACACGGGGGCTACTGGTCTCTCACTGGGGCTCTTGGTCCCAGGTGGCGATTTGATGGAGCCTCTCCACTCTCCTGCTTTCTCCCAGGAACCAGGGGCTGGCCAAGTCCCACCCTTCGGGAAAGTGACTCCTTGGCTGCCCCCACAGAGCAAGGCCCAGGGGAACCCCAATCCTCCAAGCGTTTTAAATACCTGACAAGCCCAAGTTCACCCTTGGAATGAGCCCTTCCCGACCACAACAGCCACTACCCCATGGGACACTCCAAGTCCCAGCACCTGGGACAGCCATGGGCAAACTATGGCCCGCTGGCTGGATTTGGCCCTTTGGAAATAATAAAACTAAAAAAAAAAAAAAGACCGCACCCTATTATTTAATGATGTTTACTTTGAATTTACATTAGTTCACACAAACACTCTATCCGTGCTTATCTTACAGCCTGCCAAGAACCCATTGTGGCCCTCAAGTCAAAAAGTTTGCCCATGCCTCTTCTAGAGACAACTTCCTTTCCAGCTCACTTGAGTGGAGAAGGTCAGGAGACCAGGATGTCTCTCTGTTGCTTCCCGTTCTTGCGAAGCTCTGGGAAGAAGAAAGCCCAGGGCAAGAGATGTTTCTGTTGCTGGGGAAACAGGCGCAAGCGCCACCACTGATAGCCCTCGCCCTCTGGCACGAGGCACACACAGGTAACCAAGGGCAGGCCCTTTCAGCTCACACTTGTGCGCCAACTGGGGGTCATACCTGGGGAGCCCACACCTCTTACCCCTCATCCCAGGTGTGTGTGTGTGTGTGTGTGTGTGTCCGGGATGGTGAGGTGAAGAAAGCGGGGGATGAGGGATGCTCAACCTGGGCTAAGGAGCAGGTTGGTAAGTGTCAGAAGCCTGGAGGGTGTTGGAGGGTGTGTCATGTTCACTGCCCAGGTCATGGCTCACAGGAAGGGAAGCCGAGTGCTGGGGTCGGAGCTCTGCTACCCACTTGTTAAATCGCAGGGGTGCTCAAGGGGTCATCAACTTCACTCCCTGCCTGGAGGTCTTTGCAGATGCCCCTCTCTGCCTGATCTGGGGAGCAGAATGGGTGGTGGGCATCTTCCCCACTGGTAATGCCCGGGCCCCTCATGCCTCCTGGCCCGGTAGCGGGCTCCGTCTTTGCAGAGCTCCAACAAGGGCAGCGTCGAGGAGCTGGCTGACAGGTTCACTTATGCCCTCAACGGGTACAAAGGACAAGTGCGTCAGGACAGGAAAACCGTCCAGTGCCAAACTGAGGTGAGAGCTGGCCCACACCTAGGACCCTGAGGTGACTGGGGTGGGACCAGAAGTCAGACTCAAATCTGGGGCCTCAAAGTTCTCACAGGCCCACTCCCAAAGTGATTTGCAACTTCAATCCTCCCGACCAGCTCCCTGGTAGTGGAGAAAAGCAGTCTTTCTTCCTGTGCATCTTGGGATCAGAGAGAAAGCATCTGTTGCTCTCTTTGCCTCATGCTCCTTTCAACTGATGAAATCCCTGCCCAAACTATCCTGTGGACCAGCCCCAGCCCGACTGTCCTTGCAGACCTTCTCCAAGCTATACACATCATCCCACTTGATAGTGCTGTGTATTGAAAAAAAAGGGGAGGGGGAAGCGGGGGTGGGGGTTAGGGGTGTAGGAAGGGATAAAGGCCTTGAATACTTTTCTCTGCAACCTATCACCTCACAGAGGACGACAAACCATTGCAGTGCGGCCAGTTCAGGAGCTGTGGCCTGACCCAACTCCATATCATCCCAACAAGGACAGAGTTTTCCTCAGTCATTCAGGCTTTCACTGTGGCTACACCTTGACACAAATCAATTGTTGCAAGCTCAGCAGGGCTGCCAGAAACATCCTCACTGTCCTCATAGGCTAGGTCTGCCATGACACAGGACCACAGATTGGGTGGAAGGTTCCTGATGCCTCCTGGCTCAGTACCCACTCTGTCTTTGCAGAGCTCCAAGGAGGACATCATTGAGGTGCTGGCCCATGGACCCGACTACACCACCTACGGGGTCAGGGTGCAGGTGCACCAGGCTGACGACACAGACCAGTGCCTGTCTGAGGTGAGAGCTGGCCTCGAGGGTCTCTACACCCAAAACCCCAACACAACCTGGCAGTGCCCAGGACCCACACTCAAATCTGGGGACTCCACAGATACCCTCCCAGGACTCTCCCTAGTGTCCCACTGCCCCAAGACAAAGAAATGAGGACCCCCCGCCCCCGTCCAGCTACATGGGACGGTAAAGACAAGCTCCTCACATATTTGTAGCAATATCAGAGAGAGAAATGTCGTGTGAACTGTGTCCTGTCCCTCATCTTGCCATGGCCACGGTACCAGCTTTCCCAGGGGGAATCACCCCCACGTCTCCACGCTGGCCTTCTGCAGAGCCCAACGGTTCCTGGACGAGCTTCTATCTAGGTGAGCATACACTCGTGACTCTGCGCACTGCTAGCTGTGAGGCATGAAAATGTCACCACATCTTCCCGAGTCTCAGGATGCTCCTCTGAAAAGTGGGCTGCTGGGGAGGAAACCTCATAGCACTGCTGTGGGGACAAGCCATGGCAGGTCTCACCTGCTCCCTGGCTCTGCAGACAGGGTAGGTGGATGTGCGGCAGTTGTTGTTGGCAATTCTTTCACTCTGTCCCATGGAAAGAACTCTGACACACCCATCAGCGGCCTGTGGCATCAGAGGTTGGAAAAGCACATGCAAAGCAACCTGTTAAGCAGTGTGAGATTTCACCTAGCCGGTCCTGGTCCTTGGTGTAACCACACTGGGGATTTCTGGGGAGAGCAGGGGCCCAGGCCCACTCAGATGTATGGCATGCTTCTGGTTGGAGTTTCTTTACTCGACAATGTGCACGCACTTTTGGAGACACTTAGCCTGACTGAAGGAATGAAGCAGACACAATCCCTGGGCCTCAGTTCTGGGCATTGGGTCCAGCAGTTACGCTCTCCATCATTCGCAGCTCGTGTCCACCATCCATCAGGGCTGATGCGATCAGAGTGATTTTTCCATCTGGATGCACACCTGTTTAGAATGACCGGGCTGACACATCACAGGACCAAGTCATAAAGTGAGTGGTCTCCGGGTCCAGAAGGAGGGCCCTCAGAGTCAGCATCATGGGGACTGTGGTGGGTGGGGGATGGAGAGTGCCTGGCAGAACCCTAATCTTATACATCATCTGATTCCCAAGAAAGGCCTGGGCTCTGGAGTCTTCTATTCCAGGAGGATAGGAGTCAAAGACGACAGTGGGTGGGGTCCCGGGCCTTGTAGACCCAGAGGGGACACTGTGCTGATTGGTCCCTCACAGTCCGCTCCCCCCCACAAACCCACCCCGCTCTGCCTGCCCCCCTCCATATCCATCGCCCCTGACCACGGTGGCCAGGCTCAGAACAGGACTGTGGTGAGAAGGGTGCTCACAAGCCTGTCTCAGTCCTCAGTCCAGATGCCCAGGGCCTGGAGGGTGGGGGTGGGCAGTGCACTGGACCTTTAGGTGAGCTGCCAGTGGGAAGAAGAGTCTCACACAGACTCCGTGTTGAACCTGCTGGATCCCACAACTGCTACAACCATGACAGCCACACAAGGGCCGGGGTTACCATGGTGCTCTCCCATGGGTGGTCATGGGAGACCTGCACAGAAGCTCAGATCTAAACAAGTGTACCATGGGAGGGCAGACTGGAAGGAAAGAGCAGGACTCAGAATCTGCTGGCCACCTGCCTCTCCCCAGGGCCTTTGCTGCAATGGTGGGGACCTGGCTGGACCACGTCCAGGGTTTGCGGCAGCCCCTTCCTTTCGCCTGCTTCGTCGTAGAGCAGACCTTGGAGCCCCTCAGTTCCCCTGCCTCACACCTGGTGGGCCACGCCCAAAATCTATGGTTGGCGCTGCAGCACCTTGAGCCCACCGAGGCAACTCAACAAGGTGAGGCAGAATGATCATCTGGGCAGATCATCGGGGGAGGGCAGGCTCATGGGCTGGAGTTCCCTTAAAGGCGGTGGCATCTTTCCTGTCTGCACTAAGTCACAGGAAAGCCAGGAGTGTGAGTCAATGTGTCTCTTTCTCCTGCTCCACGTCCACGCCCAGAGCTCCAGAGCTCTCCGGAGGCAGAGGAAGGGCCTGCTCAGGGGCCAGAGCCTGGTCCAACGAGAGGCCCTGCCCTGGCCAGGCCTGGCTCGAGGCAGTACCTGAAGCCATTATGGAGCCAGCTAGTGGCTGCGCTGGAAGCCTTCTCTCGTGCTGTCAGAAGAGTTCTAGGCGATTATCTGAAATAATTCAGAGGAATACATCCCAACTGTACATTTATAATAGTAAATAAGGATAATTTCTAAAAGTACCTACCTATTTATGTAGACTATTTCCCATTAAGTTAAATACTCCTTTTGAATAAATAAGGTTGTTTATTAAAAACACGTGTAGACCATGTCTTCTCACGTACATATACATAATTCCATACACACACACACACACGTACACACACAAACACACATACACATATATGCTGACATGGAAGGTGCTCACTGTATAATACAGTTTTAAAATAAGTTTTGAAACATTTAATTTACTCTGATAACTACGTATACACTGATAAAATGGGGAAATAAAATCTGGAAATATATACACCAGAATGTTCACACTGGTGAACTGTCAGCAGTGAAACTACCAGAAGTGACAGTTTCTTCTCATTTTGCTTCATGTATAGGTTCTGGTTGACACAAGGATCATACCTCCAATATATAGACAGACAGTAGAGAGAGGAAGGGAGAGGCAGAGAACACAGATGAGAGGCGCACCAGCCGCCTCCTGCCCACCCCGCCATGGAATTGACCACAAAACCCTGCCACGTGCCCTCCCTGGGAACTGATCCAGAAACCTTTCAGTGCAAGGGGAGATGCCCATCCAATGAGCCCCATCAGCCGGGGCTAGACTCAGTATATATTTTAAAAAAATACACTTTGATTGATTTCAGGGAGGGAGAAAGGGCGAGACAGGAACGTAAACCATGAGAGAGAAGCATGGATCGGTTTCCTCCTTCACAACCCCTATTGGTGATCCAGTCTGCAAGCAGGGCCTGTGCCCTGACCCGGAATCAAACCAACTTTGCACTCCTGCCTGCTTCACAGGCGGACGCTCGACCACCGTGCAGCACTGGCCAGACTCAATCATATCTTTCTAAACTTTCCCAAGTGCCAATTTGTATCTTGAAATGGTCTCAGGAAAGGAAAAATTACTTAATGGGGGGCATTCTACTTCCCTCGCGGTTTAGCTGCATTTGCTATTTGGCCAGAAACAACCAGTAGACTAGCTCTCAACCATACTTAAAATCACTAGGGATAGCAAGAGCATTGCTTTGGTTGCAACAGGAGTAACTCAAAACAACTCCCTCCACTAAACACTTCCTGAATCATTTCCCTTCCTCCATGAGCCGAGAATTTAACTCACCAGACAAACTCAGCTTAGGAGGAGGCAATGGTTCCACTGGAACAGGACGGTATGGAAACAAGGTACACAGCCCTGGTTCTACCCGAGGGGCCATAGTTCACTGACACCACCACCACGGGAACAATCTATAATTAAAATGAAAACCACCATGTCAGAAAATTCTAAGCAGAAAAGGACAAAGGAATGCCACTGGTGAGTATTTCAAAAGGAGGCACGCTGTGCAAGAGGGATCCATTCAGTGCTGTGGCCCAATCATCCAAAGCTCATCGTTCTCATGTGAGCAGTACTCTTGCTCTGAGGGGAGACACATTTCCTTTCTTTCATTTCATATTTGCTTTCAAGGAAAACCAGCTAGCTGGTCAATACACCAAGCCAACACTCCTCAGGTATCCAACAGGAGAAACCTAAATGTCTCAGTGAATTTTAAGTTTTACTAAATTTGAATTTAAAAAAAGTTTCATTTTAAATTGATATGTGGCTGCCCGACTGGCGTGGCTCAGTGCTTGATCGTGGACCCCGGAACCAAGAGATCCCCGTTTCATTCCCAGTCAGGGCCCATACTGGGGTTGCACGCTAGGGGCTATGAGGAGACGGATGATGCTCTCTCATCACTGATGTTTCTCCCTCCCCTTCCCCAGCCTCCTCACCGCCCCCACCTCCACCCCCCTGCTCTCTCTGTTCCCCTTCCCTTCCTCTCTCTGAGATCAATGAAAACATATATGTTTAACCAGTTCTATGTGGATAATATGGACCCTATGGGACAGGGTACTTCAAAACACTAGGCAACTGTTGTGAAACAGTCATCGCTGAATCTCGGGACACCTGTCCTCCACAGGTCCACACAGAAGAAATGTACGGGGCCCTTAGTGATCACAGTAGAAACAGGAAGCTCTCCATCCGACACGTCCCCACTGCCCTTCCCCTCACCACCTCCTCCTGGGCTGAGGCACCTCCTTCGGGAGCACTTTGACACTAAACTGCCCCATGTCCCTTGCAATTTGGCCCGTTCTGCCCAAGGGTTCACGCAAGAGTCTCATAGTTGATTTCTGAGACACTAAGTTCCTCCCTGATATAAAGCACAACAGCGAGGAGAGGATTTTTTTCCTCTCGTTGATGCTGGGAGCTTACCCTGACATCACTGAGCAGCTGAATTCAATATTGGATCCACCTACCTGTGGACTTGTTCTTTTGTGAGAAAGACAAGTCCCTACTGTTAGCTTCATCACTATTCTGCTGCTTATAATTCTCAGCTTCCACACTGAATGAGATCCTTAAAACTCCTGAGGGTGGACAAGGTTGTAGCATTTCATGGTATTGCAAAACAACAACAACACCAAACACGAAAACAAAAACAAAAAACAATGGGAGCAGAGAGCAGGACAGGGGAAAGATGGGAGATGCCGGAAAGTACACCAGCCTTCCACCGACTCCAGAGGGAGACGTCGGGATACAGGGCATGGCACAGCTCTAAGCTGGGCTGGCAGAGTGTGATGCCAATGAGGATCTCAAAGTGTGACCACAGAAAAGGGGTGAGGGAGAGACAAGACTGCAATAGGAGCTAAGGTCGGATCATGGTCGGCCTGGAGGGACACGCTAAAGATTTGGGACTCATTTCTAAAGGCCATAGGAGACCACTGGCAGTTTTCAGAAGAGACATGATCATATTGACATTTTCAAAAGATCCTTCGGTCTGCCCGTAGAGAATGCTTAGGGACCTGGCGATACTAGAGGTTGACAGGTCACAGAGCACACATGGGATCAGGAGGCCCCGAAGTCAATGGGGCTTAGTACTCTTGCTGCTAACCTTGATGGCTTCACACTAGAATCGTTGTATCAGGAATGTCAAGGTGGAAATCTATCCCACTCATGGCACTTGACAGCTTATGTCTAGAAGTTACAATAAAGTAGCACGATATGCCGTATCTTTTCTCAGATTAAAACACTCTCAGAACAAAGTGGAGAACATACCAAAACCAAGACTTGCTAAAGTGGTAAGGAAAAGGGTGTGGACTCAGCTTCCAGACAGAACAACAGGTCAGTGGCACAGACAGAGACGCACACACACACAGAATGCGAGAGAGAGGCTGAAAGGAAGGAAGGGACCTCAAGAACGAGAGTACAAGACAAGTGACAGGACCTGACACCCCATCAGCTGGCCTGTACTTGATGTTGTTTAGAAGTGAGTTTATAACATAGAGTCCAAACATAATCGAAATACAAGCAAATGTCACCATACGGTTCACAAAACCTTTAATGACACAGTTGCTTACCTTGATCAAGTGTGCATGCTTCTTCAGTTGTTCTGAAAAGCATTGTGTAATCTTTGCAGTAATGATCTAAGTAAAACTCCATTTTTAAGTCCCTACAACAACAAGAACATATAAAATACAAATAACTAGGAAGGTATTCCAATATTTACCCCCAACAGTTAGCAATCATCAATAGAACTTTCCCATTTAAAAACACTTATGAGAAAAAAGATAATCAAATCCAGAGCCCCTTTATTCTATTTCTGGACTTTCCTGTGCCCAGTATTGTAAGTGCAACCTCAACTACTTTTGCTAGACAGATGTTGTGCAGGTGAAACTACTGTAAAAACACTGTGATCTCGGTTCTCTTCCATTACCTATTGGCTGTTGATCTTGAACAAACCATCTCTAGAGCCTCAATATTTTCTTCCAGAAAATGGGGAAATACCAGTTAATTCACTGTGAAGTTTTAAAACTAAATAAAATATGTGAAAAATACCAGAGCCCATGATTAGGGTTGGAAATCATTTTATTATAAAACAGTTTTCACGATAGTAATGATTTGTCCTAAGAGAAATAAAAAAAAAATTAAAAGTGCCATGTCTCAGAATACAACTTCTTTATCTCAAGGAAGATCACGAAAATTAGAAAACGTTCTGTAATATTAACTCAGATGTTGGTATTTTTATTCCATTCAATTTTATTTATTATCAACGGTCACACCCAAGTGTGTGACCTTTAGAATTCAGTGTTAAACAGAGTGCTGGCCAGGCTGTGAGAGTGCAGTGTTAGCACCATTTAAACGTAGATCCACCAGGAACCTGACAGACACCGAAGGCAACAGCACAAGTGCAGCAGAGAGCCCACAGCGAACCAAGCGTCATGATCTTGGAAACACACTCTGACAGGTTTTCTCATCACTAATGGGGGTCATGATTCCCTGGCCTTGTTGACAATTTATTTAGCTAAACTGCAATTCTCTGAACTGTAAGCACTACTAGAATGTAGGTATTGTTACAGCATAGCAGGTATTGTTATAGACCTTCCACCACAGTGCAGGCAGTCAGCCTGTCAACATGAAATGCTCTTCGGGTCACCCCCAGTGTTTACCATGTTTCCTGACTTCCTACTGATCAAAGATGGACAAAGATGACTCACAAGCCCTTTCATAGCCAGTATCTTCAAACAATTCTGTGTTTTGCAGAAAATGCTCTGGGTTCTTAAGGCCAATGTCTGAGTCACCTGAGCACTCCTGGAAGTTTTCACTCTACACACAGTATTTACCTTGCCAACTGAACAAGGGGCGTCAACAAGTGAATGAATTCCTTCTCCCATCAGAGTATTCCATTTAGGCTCCTCAGAGACCCAGTGAAGTAGGAAAAAGATTGCAGGTATGTGAGAGAAGTGTAGAAGAATCCAGACTAAGATTCTGTGACAAGTCTTCATCCTTCATCTGAGAAACTTTCCAAAGGATTCAGACATAAAGATCTGTTCAAAAGGTGAGACTCAACCTTCTGGTGGTGGTCTGAATTCAGTAAATACTCCCAATCCCGAGAAGAAGAAACAGATATTGATTTTTTAAATCATGCCTCCTTGTAATTAGGGGGGTGGGAGTGATCAAGGAGGGGTCAATGGGGGGAGAAGGAGACATATGTAATACTTTAAACCAGTGTTAAACTCAATATCCCTAATGCCGCGACCCTTTAATATAGTTCCTCATGTTATGTTGACCCCCACTTTCACAGTTACAAATTAAATATAATTAAAGCATAGTGATTAATCCCCAAAACAATATGTAATTATATATGTGTTTTCCCATGGTATTAGGCGACCCCTGTGAAAGGGTCATTCGACCCCTAAAGGGCTCACGACCCACAGGTTGAGAACCGCTGCTTTAAACAATAAAAAAAATTCAATTAAAGCAATTCAAGTTCCATTTTCATATTAAGTTGATCTAAGAATATGAAAAAAAAATCACAATGCTGGCCCAGCAGGTGTGGCTCAGTGGTTGAGCATCAATCCATGAACCAAGAGGTCATGGTTCAATTCCTGACCAGGGTACATGCCCAGGTTTCTGGTTTTATTCCCAGGAGGGAGTGTGCAGGAGGCAGCCAACTGATGATTCTCTCTCATCAAGGATATTTCTATCTCTCTCCCTCTCCCTTCCTGTCCCTGAAATCAATTAAAACATTTTAAAAATTAAGTAATCACAATGCTGGAAAATGAAAGGAATATCAAAACACCTAAATGACTTTAGTGATCTTCTAAATCCTCTGTTGTCATTTCCAGTCTCCAAAGCACTTTCTCCACGAGATTTGAGGCTCTTTGTTGTCATTTCCACAGTCTCCACAGCACCTTCTACGGAAAGAGATGTGGACTCTTCCTTTAATGAATAATATAAAAATGCTTAGACAAAACCACCATTATTCATTTGGTTTTGAACAACAAAAAAAGAGGTATACATTTGGAATCAAAAAGTTCAATAAAATTCCAAAAAGAAACTTATTGTAGGCTTTTTCAGACTTACCCTGTGATATGATAAATGCCTAAAATTAAAACAAAATGCTTATCTAAGAATTGCATCTAAATAATAGCCTATTAACAAATCATATCTAAATAAGAATTGTGGTGAGCTAGAAGGGGACAATAAAAAAGGGGGGGCATCTATAATACTTTCAAAAGGAAAGATTTTAAAAATAAATAAATAAATAATTATGACATATAGCTATATACTATCTTCTCACCAGCTCAACACATGCACCATGGGAACTAAAAAAGGTAAAATAAAATTAAACAAATTAATGATAAATATTATAAGATAAAATATGTGTGTAAATAAATTTTAAGAAAAGAGTAGACAAAAATTTAAAAATCTACTAGCTAGAAGCCTTGCCACAAGAGTGACCTCAAACCGTGGCTCAACCTGTATTGACCTTATGTCCTTTATTTTTTTTATTTTTTTATTTTTTTTAAAATATATTTTATTGATTTTTTACAGAGAGGAAGGGGGAGAGACAGAGAGTTAGAAACATCGATGAGAGAGAAACATCGATCAGCCGCCTCCTGCACATCTCCCACTGGGGATATGCCCGCAACCCAGGTACATGCCCTTGACCGGAATCGAACCTGGGACCCTTCAGTCCGCAGGCCGATGCTCTATCCACTGAGCCAAACCGGTTTCGGCATGTCCTTTATAAAACTAAAGATTACCAGAAGAGCTATTCATAACCTACAGGTTTCTTAATGATCTTATCATTCTTAGACAGTCAGAAAAATATCTTTAGAAAAACTAAACTTTCCCTTTCATCTTGCAAAACATAAACTAGGAAATGCCATTCAACTTTCACTAGCATGCCTAACAATCACTTACTTTAAATTATTTAATGGTATTTTATGGGTTTTTTAATTGTGGTTAAATATACATAATGTAAAATTTACCATTTTAACCATTTCGTGGTGTACAAATTCAGTACCATTAAATACATTCATTCATAAAGTTGTGTAACCTCAATGCTATCCATTTCCAGAACTTTTCCATTATCCCAAACAGAAACTGCCAATTCAACAACTCCCCCTTTCTCCCTCCCTCAGCTTCTATTATATTTTCTGTCCTTATGAATTTACCTATTCGAAGCAAAGTACCCCATGAAGGTGGAATTATACAGTATTTATGTTATGTTGGGTATAACATCCTCAAGGTTCATCCATGTGGTAGCACATCTCAGAATTTCCTTCATTTTAAAGGCTAAATATTTCATTGTAGGCATATACCACATATTGTATATCCAGTCATCTCTCCATACACACTGGGGTTGTTTCCAATTTCAACTATTGTGAATAATGCTGCTATGAACACTGGTGTTCGACTGAGTCCCCACTTTCAAATCTTTTCCCTTTATTTCAACATTTTTGTTATTAAGGAATTACATATGTCCTTATCCCCCCCATTGTCCCCCACCCCACTCCCATTCATGACCTCACTCCCCTGGGTCTGTGTCCATTGGTTATGCTTATATGCTTGTATACAAGTCCTTTGGTTGACCTCGATCCCTTACTCCCACCCTCCCCTACCTTCCCTCTGAGGTTTGAGCATCTGATCGATGCTTCTGTGTTTTGTGTATATATAATCAAAAGGGGAATTGTTGGATCATATGGTGATTCTAGGTTTAACTCCCCCCCTAATTTATCTTGAAATTTATTGTTGAAATTATTATAGATTTCCCTTTATATCCCCCATTCATCCCCTCCACCCTGCCTAGGTTTAATATTTTGAGAAACAGCAAATGGTTTCCCACAGTGGCATTTTTTACTTTTCCACCAGTAATCACAGGGTTCCAGTTTCAACATCCTTATTTATTTTTTTCATTGTTTAATAAATCAGTCAGCTCAGTAGG
The DNA here is from genome assembly GCF_964212035.1 of Myotis nattereri. Lineage (NCBI taxonomy): Eukaryota > Metazoa > Chordata > Mammalia > Chiroptera > Vespertilionidae > Myotis > Myotis nattereri. Next base: position 16,822,081 of record NC_138085.1, read on the forward strand.
TATGACATGGTATCTCACTGTGGTTTTGATTTGCATTTGCCTAATGATTAAACATGCTGAGCACTGTTTCATGTGCTCATTGGCCATTTACATATCTTTAGAGAAATGTCCGTTCAAGCCCTCTGTCCAGTTTTAAATTGAATTGTCTAATCTGTGGTTGTTGAATTTAGGAAACACCGGCATTAGAGCTGCACTCCCACCTGAAATGTCCCAAATCTACGCTGTACCTATTATTGACTCAGCTTCCTTTTATGAAATCCCATCCTCCCAGTCTCTAAAAGCAGATAGTACTTTATTTTATTTTTATTTTTTAAATCTATATTGTTGAAAGTATTACATAGGTCCTCCTTTCCCCACATTAATCTCTTCCGGGCCACTCCCATCCCCACCCCAATAGTATTTTCATACTCTCCCTTACTCCTGATGTCTCAGGACTTACACATTCCCTCAGCTCTGTCTCTCATCTCTGCCTTCTCTCTTCAGAGCCAATCTTTTTCCCCTGAACTATCACAGAACAGTATCCTTGACAACAGTCTCTCTACTCTCCAGCCAATCCTACACATCCTACACATTGCCACCAAAGTCCTATCTTCTCAAAATACAGAACTAAAGATGTACTTTCCATTTTAACATCCTTGACAGGCTCCTTCTGTGTACAGTTTAAATTTCAAGTTCCCAGGTACAAACAAGGCCCTTCAGTTTGGATCCACTCAGCACCTGCAAGCATCTCTCCACACCCAAACCTTGTGTACATCCATTCTGAACTTAGAAAACATCATGTTTTTCCATAAATAGTTTGGCTGATTCGCTCTGCCTAGAATGCCCTTCTTTTACCAACTTCCAGTTCAATCAGCAACTTCTTTGAGAAATCCTTCCTTCAGAGCCAGTCCCCTGACTCTCACCACACTGTGGACACACAGGTATTATGTGGCATTTTAATTTATCTGCATACAGCATTTTAGTTATCTGTTTATTTGTTCAACTAAATCTGAGTCACATACACCTGGTATCGATTCCTAACCAAAATATAAAATATCTTCCCGCATATAGTAAGAAGACTAAAGAACAATATGTTTTCCAGACCAAAAGGACTGAAATTAAAAATCTTATCGTTCTATTTACAAGCAGTCTTAAGATAACGGAGACAAAAGAGACAATTCATCTAACTGCACAACCATGGAATCTAGTAAACATGCAATCATCCTTTGGAGAATTTAAGATGGAAACATAGAAGCAAAGAATGAGTTTGAGCCCGGCTAGCATGGCTCTGTGGTTAAGCATCGACCAATGAACCAGGAGGTCAGAGTTTGATTCCAGGTCAGGGCATATGTTTGAGTTGCAGCCTCGATCCCCGGGAGGCAGCCAATCAATGATTCTCTCTCATCATTGATGTTTCTATCTCTCTCTCCCTCTCCCTTCCTCTCTGGAAAATAAAAATACATATTAAAAAAAAAAACCCTTGTTGGATATCATCATGCCACTTTCACAACTACACTAACCATATGGTTACGGGGGGGGGGGGGGGGGGCGGGGAGGGGGGTGGAAATGTCATCAAAATGGTCACTGGGGCCCTTGCTGGTTTGGCTCAGTGGATAGAGCATTAGCCTGTAGACTGAAGGGTCCCAGGTTCGATTCCAGTCAAGGGCACATGCCCAGGTTCCGGGATCAATCCCCAGTAGGGGGCGTGCAGGAGGCAGCCGATCAATGATTCTCTCTCATCATTGATGTTTCTATCTTTCTATCTCTCTCCCTTCCTCTCTGAAATCAATAAAAATATATTTTTAAAAAAATGGTCACTGGCTTCAACACTCCTGGACAGAAATGCTTTTACACATGCCCTCAAGTTTAGGAATAATTCAGTTTATCGTTCCCAGTATATTGTTAGAAGGGTACAATGTTCATCAGGAAACAGTTAATGGGGGAAAACACAAAAAAGCAATGTCCAGGTACCAAGATTGCAGTGCTTACCACTAAGGAATTTAACATTAGTCAAAAAGTCTTGAAATCTCTTGTCAATAGCCCAATAATTAATTCAACTGCTATAAATATATTCTCCCCCGCCCCAAAACTTTTTATTCTAAAAATATTCAGTAAAAGTTGAAATAATACAGTGAACACCTGTTTCATCTAAATCTAACAGTTGTTAAGGCCTAGCCGGTTTGGATCAGTGGATAGAGCATCGGCCTGCGGACTGGTCCTGGGTTTGATTCCAGTCCAGGTCACATACCCAGGTTGCGGGCTCAGTCCCCAGTAGTGGGCATGCAGGAGGCAGCCGATCAATGATTCTCTTCTTACCATTGATGTTACTGATGTTTCTCTCTCTCTCTCTCCCTCTCCCTTCCTCCCTAAAATCAATAAAAAATGTTTTAAAAATAAACAAATAAATCTAACAGAGGTTACCAATATGCCATATCTGCTTATGTGCATGTGAGGGATTTGACTGAAGGATGATGACTACCTGAAAATCCCCCACATCATGACTTCATCATGCATTTCCCCAAAATAAATATTCTCTCCTATACACCACAAAACCATCATCTTGCCTAAGAAAAAATTTTTCTAACATCACCTAATATTCAGTCCATTTGCAACTTTTTCAAATTTTCCCCAAAATGTTTTTTTAAGACAATTTTCTAGAACCAGGACTCAATCAAAGTTCATTCAAAATGGTGCAAAAAATATTGCATTTGGTGATGTCCTGTAGTCTCTTTTAACCTACAATAGGCCCCACCATTTTCCCCCTCCATGACTCTTTTTTTTTTTTGCTTTCTACTACTGTTCTTTTTTTTATTAATTAAACCTTTATTGTTCAGATTATTACTTTTGTTCCTCTTTTTTCCCAACATAACTCCCCTCTACCCTGTTCCCACCCCACCCACTTCCCTCACTCCCCATCCACTGTCCTCATCCAGAGGTGTGCGATTTTTGTCCAGTCTCTTCCCACATCCCCCTCACCCCTTTGCCCCCCAAGAATAGCCAGTCCACTCCCTTTCTATGCCCCTGATTCTATTATAATCACCAGTTCATTCTGTTCATCAGATTAGTCACTTGATTTTCACATTCACTTGTTGATAGATGTGTATTTGGTGTTCAAAATTTGTATCTTTACCTTTTTCTTCTTCTTCCTCTTCTTAAAGGATACCTTTCAGCATTTCATATAATACTGGTTTGGTGGTGATGAACTCCTTTAGCTTTTCCTTATCTGTGAAGCTCTTTATCTGACCTTCAATTCTGAATGATAGCTTTGCTGGATAAAGTAATCTTGGTTGTAGGTTCTTGGCATTCATCACTTTGAATATTTCTTGCCACTCCCTTCTGGCCTGCAAAGTTTCTGTTGAGAAATCAGCTGACAGTCGTATGGGCACTCCCTTGTAGGTAACTGACTGTCTTTCTCTTGCCGCTTTTAAGATTCTCTCTTTGTATTTTGCTCTTGGCATTTTAATTATGATGTGTCTTGGTGTGGTCCTCTTTGGATTCCTTTTGTTTGGGCTTCTCTGCGCTTCCTGGACTTGTAAGTCTATTTCTTTCACCAGGTAGAGGAAGTTTTCTGTCATTATTTCTTCAAATAGGTTTTCAATATCTTGCTCTCTCTCTTCTTCTAGCACCCCTATAATTCAGATGTTGGTATGCTTGAAGGTGTCCCAGAGGCTCCTTACACTATCTTCGTATTTTTGGATTCTTTTTTCATTTTGCTTTTCTGGTTGGATGTTTTTTGCTTCTTCATATTTCAAATCGTGGACTTGATTCTTGCAATCAAGGCTAGAGAGTCTGCTGTTGGGAGTCTGTATAATATTCTTTATTTCAGTCAGTGTATGCTTAATTTCTAGTTGGTCCTTTATCACAACCTCGAGGGTCTCATTAGATTTCTTATAGATCTCATTAAGTTTATCGGCAGTTTCTAGAAAATTCTTGAAAAACCTTAAAAGTGTGGTTTTGAACTCTATATCCAGTAGTTTGCTTTCCTCCATTTCTGTAATTTGTGTCCTTCTTCTTTGTCTCCGCATTTTTATGCTTCCCTGTGTTGATAAAGTGGTTTTCTGTTTTGAGTGTCCACTAGGGCCCAGTGGTTCAGCCTCTCCAATTACCTGAGGAGGACACTCTTGGTGCACCCCCTTGTGGTCTTTGTGTACAGTCTTGTTGTAGTTAAGCCTTGATTGTTGTAGTTATCACTGGGAGGAATTGACCTCCAGGCCAATTGGCTGTGAGTATCAGCTGTGTCTGCAGTGGGAGAACTTCTGTGCTGGACACACTCCTCTGGGGCAAGACTTGCTTCAATGGGGCTTTGGTGCTCACTGAGTCTGCCCCCTGAGTGTGTCCTTTATGGTTCCACGGAGCTGCAAACTGGATGGTTCCACTCTTACCTCTGGGTTTCCTGGCTCCTGGATCTCTAGGGAGGTGCTAATCTAGCCTTTGCCTGATGCTATACAGCAAAATCTTCCCTGCAGGGCTTAGGCGGGGCGGGTCCCAGGGGATCAACAGGGTGGGGCTAGCAGTTATGGCTGCTCTCAGTCCAGCCCTCAGAGGCTCTGCTTCTCAATGTCCTGGTAATCGCTGCAAGCACCTCGGAGAGAAAGCTGCCCTCGAGTTCTGACCTATGCCAGACAGTCCCGCTTCTCCCGTATGAGTCTGGGTCCCTAGAGACTTGCCTGGAACTGGAGCTCAGAGCCTGAGACTACCTCCTGATTGAAAACGACAACCATGCCCTCAGCCGCCAGCCCGCTCCGCATGCACCTCCGCACCATAGTATTTTACTGCCATACTGCGTCTCCTCTGAGTCTCGGTATGCTTCTCTCTTTCCTTCTCCCTTCTAGTTGTACAATTTCCACTCAGCCAACCTTCCTGTGGTTCTGGATGGTGTCCGTTCCGTCTTTTAGTTGTATTTTTGAAGTGGTTGTTCGAGGCAGCAAACTCCAGTGTTTACCTATGCTGCCATCTTGGTTTCTCTCCATGACTAACTCTTTAAGGAGACCAGAATGTAGACTATCCCATATTCTGGATTTGTCTAATTGTATCTCATAGTGGTTTTTTCTTTAAGTCTTTATGATAGAAAATTTCAAATATATACAAAGGAAACAGAGTAACATAATAAATCTCCAACAGCCAGCTTCAATAATTCTCAATTTCTGGTGGTTCTTGTTTCATCTATACCTCCACCCATTCCTCATCTCATTTTACAAACTGATCCTCTAGGCCCCATACTTCCTATAACTGGAAGTTAGGTCTACATATTCATATCAAATATTTGGGGGAAGAAAACTGAGTAGATGACATCATGTCTCCATGCCACATTACAGCTGTAGGTATAAAGGAGTCGTCTGTCCCCTATCAGTGATGGTAACCCACCAGGTTGTGGAGGTGGAGAACAACATGCAGCTTCAAAGTAGAGATGCATTTGTTTCTTCACTTTGGGTAACACCTTGGTGCCATGCTAACACCTTTCACGCAATGGCATTACTATCCCATTTACAATCCTTGTCTGAATCAGAGGTGACACTGGAGTAAGAGGTTACACAGAATAGCGATTTTCAAATTCTACCAGTCCTTCTATATTTATTAGCTGGAATTCTACTTTAAATAACGGTTTTCCTTTATTAACTGGAGATGAACTGCAAGGCTTCCTAAAAAGGCAGAGCAAATGCTTAATTCTGTCCCTTTAATTACTAATTTTTATTTGTTTCTATTCTTTTTTTATAATCAGTTAGAAATATATGTAGTTTACATATAAATAAATATACATATAAATTTATATATAAATTTATGAAATATAAATACATATATAAATATATTTTCATTGACTTCAGAAAGGAAGAGATAGATAGAAACATCAATGATGAGAAACTTTGATTAGCTGCCTCCTGCATGCCCCCTACTGGGGATCAAGCCAGCAACCCAAGCATGTGCAATGACAGCAAATTAGATTTTTTTTTTCCTTTCTCGTACTCTCTATTTTTACTATGAACTTGATTTTTATTTATTCAACACTTTGCAACCAAATATAATCATGTGCTAATATATTCTTATACCCTTAAATTTAAGTCATAAATTTTCTCGGCAATAACTAATTAAATTACTCAAGTGTTTAAACATTACCATGAAATTGACAAAGAACAGTGCAAAAAAATGATGATATAGAAAATAAATGAAATGTTTATTTCCCTACCATTATCTTCACTACATGTTAAAACATATATCTAGCTACTGAGATTATTATATATTGTTTTTATTATTTCTGTTAAAATTAGGATAAAAGCTTTGTTTTTTTTTTAAAAAAACACTCAATAATCAATCAAATACTAAAATTCAAATCAACTCACCTGTTGAACAGGACTATCAACGGTAAAGGCCTTGTAAAGAGCCAATGCCTGGCTTTTACTCCCTTTGCTCCAGATCACCATATTTCCAGCCACATAGAGTTCCTCGTCATAATCCATTTCTCCAATTTCACTTCTGCCTCTCCTTAGCTGCCAGCTTTCCTAAAAAATTTACATATGTAAGACATGTTTAAGCAGTTTTTATTTCTTTTGCAACATTATGGAGCAAGATTTATTAATTAAAATTGAACAGCAATTCAGATACAAGTCTCCTGCTCTGTCTGTGGAGTAAGGCTCAGTCCAAGCCCAACTCTTAGGTTCGGTGCCACTGATTAACAGAGGAGGGGGTGTGGGTGTATGTATCATACTGTATCTTACAGGATTTCAAAAATGGGAATTTACCTCAAGAATTCTCTATATTAAGTATTTTATTATTACGTTACCATTTTATGCTGCCAAAAACATAAATAAACAAAAATTAGACCTTACCTATATATCCAAAAATTAAACCAACATTCTTCGGAGACTAAAGACATATGAAGCATATGGGGGGTGAAGCAGAGGGGGCAGTGAAGTGCACATGGGACACTGGGGGAGCTTACCAACCATGCAGACTTCCCTGCTTCACAACTGCATATACATTCACCTTCCTACCCTTGTGCCAACCATCAGAATGAACAGGGCAGAGAAAGGTTTGGATTCCTAACTACAGACTTCCGCTCCTGGAAATTTTGGTATCCCAAAAGGGATACAGAAATGGAATTAAGATGAGAATGACTGACTGTTTAACATGCACTTACTTCTCATTCCCCTATTTAAAAACTAGTACTGTGTCTACTTATGTGGCATTTCTTTTCTCCTCTAGAAACATGTAAGTTTTTGGCAGCAGGGACCATTGCTAACTCGACTATCTAACCATCAAATAACATGAAATCTGGTCCCACATACTAAGTGAAGAAAAAGAGATTTAAATGGACCATAATCATAGTGACTCTCATTATAAATCCCTGAGTTATATGTCTAAACAGCCTTGACACTATAATACAATTAAGGTCATTATTTTTAGCTTTCATAAAATTTACCAAATCTTAACCAATACCCTAGAAGTAGCATCATACTCATTTCTCAGTTGCATCTGGGTAGCCTTAAATTACAAGTAGATCGAATCTCTCTACATTTTAAAAGCAAACTGAGAATCTTAATAAAACCTTCTGTTTTTCGTGGATTGTAACCTCCTGCAGGGATCCCACCAAGCCAGCAGCACCATCAGACGACCACAACTCAGAGGCTGGCTGCAGCTGCCAAAGCTGAAGGTTCAAAGCATTAGGGTGGTGTCTGCAGTGGTCTCGACCAAAAGGAACAAATTCCTGCAAATCCCCAGCTGCAATCATCGTTGCCCTTTCTACAGAGAAGTTCAACATGGCTTTCAGATATCAATATTATTTCTGTAAGAATTCAAACACATTCTGGCCAGCTGCTGGAATCAAAACGAGAAGAAAATTATCAGAAGTTTACAGAAGAGCCATGAATCCTTAGATGAGTGTCATACAATCCTATCACATTGTAGGTGTACAAGTAATCATAACATCAAAGAGCATTCCAGATCTGATTCTTTCAGGTAATTAGTTACCATTTCATAGTTACCTCACACTATCAGTACATAATTAACATTACAGCTACATGTTAGCTGCTGACAAAATCAACTGTAGGAAATCACTGGGCTGAGAGATAAGCACTTATGTCTGACAATATTGATCCTACATTTCCTACTACTACTCACTAATTTCTCCACATTTCACATTTAAGGATTTAGACAAGTTTTACTTTATAGTAAATGGCTCTCAACATTTAAGGGCATTTCTGTTCAAATGCTGGAACAACATTTAAAAAGCACACCTGACAGATCACTGGCATATTGAAATGAAACAAACAAAAACAACATATCATTTCTAATTCATCAAAAGTTGAACCTCTTGGTGCTTTAAGAAACTAGTAAATGTCATCATTAACTGTGAGCCTCAATCCACCTAAACATGTAATTGTAAGCACTGCCAATTTCCGGTGCAAACCCAAAGTCCAAGGCATGAACAAAATCACTGGCAACGGAACAGGCATGCTTGTTTGCAAACTTAACAGTTCTGGCTTTGAAAGAACACAATCTACTACAGTTGAGCTTATTACGACAAAGAAGTAGACGAGCTGTGGGTGGAAACAGCCCTCACCCATTACCTCCAGAACATTTCTACGAACAGTGACTGACAGCCAGTCAAATTCGGCCACTGTAGAAGGTGGATGACAGTTCTGCCTCAGACAACTCTTATATGGAAAACGGTTTTGTGGCATAGAGGTTAAGCAGCAATCCTCAAATACAGGAATCAAAACAAACATTCATGTCAGCACTAGACAACCTTTAAAAACAGTGTTGGAAATGGCTTTCACATCACAAACAGTTTAATTTGACTTCGTTTCTCCTCTGAGATCTTTTTGGCACCAGCAGCTTTCTTGGCTGAAATATCTGAGCCTGTGGTTCCCATGCAGCTCCTCTAGGGTTGCAGTTATGTTTTCTGTGAATCAAGTGTTATTCCTGAGAGAACGGTTATGTCACATTCATGACACTTTTTCCTCCTTCTGATAAGTCAGTTTTGAGAACAGTTTAACTTGGGCCATGACTGAGATAGTGCCTGTGGGAGCCTCATCAGAGTACGCCAGATGTTCAAGGCCAATCTGAGCAGGAGAATCCTAATCAGGATGTTCAAGGCCAATCTAAGCAAGGACACAGAGATTGTACTGTACACACTGGGCAGGAGTACCTTACTATCACCCAAATACTGATGTCACTGTTGGGCAGGAAGCCTTTGTGTCTAAGTTAGTATAAAGGTGTTACTAACCAGCCGGTGGGTGGCTGCTTGGTATGGCTCCTGTTTGCTACTGTATTAGCAAGGGCTGCTTGGCGCAGCCACTGTGTGAAGCTACTTTGAAGAACTGTTTTGTCTGATGGCTCCTTGTTAGCAATGGCTACATGGCCTGCAAAAGAGACTCTCCTGCCCTAACCGGTTTGGCTCAGTGGATAGAGAACAGCCTGCGGACTGAAGGGTCCCAGTCCAGGGCATGTACGTTGGTTGCAGGCACATCCCCAGTAGGGAGTGTGCAGGAGGCCGCTGATCTATGTTTCTCTCTCATGATGTTTCTAACTATCCCTCTCCCTTCCTCTATGTAAAAAAAAATGAAAATATATTTTTAAAAAGACTCTCCTATATGCCTCTGTCTCTCATGTCCTCTTTGTCTACTGCCCGGCGTTCACGTGGGTACAGCCCCTGGCAGAGGACTGTGCACCCCACAGTGCCTTATAAAACTTACACCAAACACCACAAAATCCAGCCTGCCTTCCTATGTTCTAGTCAACAGGTTATCCAACATATTAACTCTGAGAGGAAGCCACAGAATCGGTAATTAAAGGATCGCCTGCACAGAACAATGACCACTTTGTGCTGATTAGTATATTTAGATCTTTGCAGCCCCAACTGTGTGTGCGCTTCCAGGGGCCCTATAACAGCTCCGCATTGAACTGATGCGCTCCCAGGGAGACCGCCGCCTCGCTTCCTGGGAACAAGGACCTGCCAAGAGCACCAGAGGCGGCTGGGGGGGGGGGGGGGGACCGGAAGGCACAGGAGGCACCAGAGCCCGGTCTGGGCGGAAGGGCCGCGTCCGGGGCCTCAGGGTCGGCGAGACCCGCGGGCTGAGCCGGGGCCTCAGCAGCACCGGCCTCCTGGCGGGCCCGCCTGGAGCTGTGGCCTCCGGGACACCGCGCTCAGCTGGGTAGGAGGCCGGGGCAGCGCGGGGAGGGGCGGCGCGGAGCCCAGGCCACGCCGCCCAGGGCGGTCAGGTGCGGGGTCAGGGACACGTGGCGACCAGCAGCGCCGCCTGCCGGGCCTCGCCTGAGTCACTCGGGACACGCGAGGCGCGGGAGCCCGGCTGTGCTCCCGGGGTCACAGCAGAGTAGGTCACGGGGACTCCGCCGCCGCTGAGCGTTTCCTCCCCCTCCGTCCCCCGCTCCCGAGAACCGGCAAGCAGCAGCCGAGGACCGCGGGCATTAGCTCCCGCTCTAAAAGCAAAGGACAGACTCCGCTGAATTTCCCATCCTGCTTTGCTCGGGGCCCGGGGGCGGGGCCTTGAAGCACCAGGTCTAGCGGGAGGCGCCTCAGCCCGCGGTCTGGCTCTGCTTGCCTCCAGGGAGGATGCTCGGTCCGCCCGCCGGTACCCCCTGGTTCCCGGCGCCGCCTGGAGCCCGGAAGCAGGACCGGGTCAGCTGGAGTCGGAGCTGTGACCGGACCATCCCGGCCTCTCCATCTGCGCCGGGTCCTGTCACTAGGAGCCTGAGCTGCCTCCACCCGGAGCTGCCGCACTTCCAGGCGGGTTCTGCTCGCTCCCCCGTGGGATTGGGGCGGTGAGGGGCGCGCTGACTTCCCCTCTGCGGGTGCTCTTTCACCCTGTAGGGCCAGGCCCTGTGAAAAGTGCAGGAAAGACACGGAGGTCCTCACAGAAACATGGCGTGCCATTTCTGAGCTTCACAGACACACCCCCAGGTGACCCCTAGACCTGGATGAAGCACCCCAGCTTTACCTGCCCTCCCTCTCCGTGGATTTAGCTGTACAATCTCACACTGATGGAAACTAGAAAACTTTCCTGAGCTCTGCTCTCCCACGGCATAGGATGTCTAGGTTAAAAATGTCAATGGAGCCCTAGCCGGCTTGGCTCAGTGGATACAGAGTCAGCCTGAGGACTGAGGGGTCCCAGGATCCATCCAGGCCAAGGGCATATGCCTGGGTTGCAGGCTCCACCCCCAGTAGGGGGTGTGCAGGAGGCAGCTGATCAGTGATTCTCTCTCATCATTGATGTTTCTATCTCTCTCTCCTCCCTTCCTCTCTGAAATCAATAAAGAAATATATATTTTTAAAGAATATCAATGGAGCTCTGACCCCGTTGTTCAATTGGTTGAGTGTCCTCTTGTAACCAAAAAAGGTTGGGAGTTTGATTTCCAATCAGGGCACATAACTAGGTTGCAGTTTGATCCCGAGTGAGGGGCATGCAGGAGGCAATTGATTGAAGTTTCTCTCTCACATAGATGTCTCCCTAAATAAATAAATAAATAAATAAATAAATAAATAAATCCTCAGGTGAAAACTATATATATATATAGTTTCCTCTCTCTCTCTCTCTCTCTCTCTCTATATATATATATATATATATATATATATATATATATATATATATTCATTCAATACACAACTTATGGCCTAAGAAATCAAGTTCAAATTCTTTATCCAGAAATGTAAAATTGGCTGAAACCTATGTCTGCACTAAGATCATCTCCTGAGTGTCCCCAAACACACCTTGCACTTTGTGGTCTTGGGATCTGGGTACATCCTCATTTCTTTATTTGGAATGCCAGCCCTCAGGGCTTAGCTCAAATGCCTCTTCTCAGAAGACTTCAATACAAGAAGGAGTTTGCTGAGAGGACTGAATACTTGTCCCCCCCGCCCCGCCCCAAAATTCCCATGTGGAAACCATATGCTGTATGTGATGGTGTTTGGAGGTGGTGCTTAGGTCATGAGAGTGGGGCATTCCTGACTGGCATTAGTGCCCCTTCCACAAAGTGAGGACCCAGTGAAGGGAAGGTTGTCAATGAGCGAGAAAGCAGGCCCTCAGCAGACACTGAAACTACCAGCACCATGATCTTGGACTTCCCAGCCTGCAGAACTATGAGAAATAAATTGTTGCTTATAAGCCATGCAGCTTATGGTATTTTCGTCATAGCAGCCCAAACATACTAAGACAGAGTCACTCTTAGAAATTTGAGTGGCCTGCCGTTCTCTATGGTCATTTCCCTAAAAGCAAAATATCCACATATTTCCCTGGACCGAGGATACAGGGGGCAAAGTTTGATCTGTAGGAATAAGGCAGGAAGGAGCCAGTTAAGTCTCATTTCTTCTCTCTCGGGTACAAGGAGATTGTCCTGTGTGACTGAGTGGGCACACCTGCCACACAGGTTCTCACCCATTGCCCGCAAAGGGTACAGGAACTCCCCTGCGGTGCCCTCCCCCCCAGGGCCCTGGGCTGGGCTGCATGAGCCTGGGTCTGCACCTGTGCACAGGGCAGAGGGTGGAAGCCCATGAAGGGCCTGGTCAGGGATGGCTAGTTTGGGTGCTAGAGTGGGAGCTGGAGGAAATGCAAACCCGGCCCCCACAGCTACAGGACTCCTGCCCCCAAGAATCACAGATGCAGCCCCAGCTCTCAGGAGAACGTGCCTCCTCCCTGGTGGTTCCATGGGCGGTGACGCTGGGCTTCCAGCCACAGCCTTTGGGGAAAAGCCCAGTTAATACTTCCTGTCCTGGGACCCTGCTCCACTTACTGACCGTCAGGGCCTTGGGTCAGGGAATTGGTCAGGCTGTGGGACAGAGACACACCCAGTCAGATCATTCAATGACAATTCAGCGGCCACTTCTCCCAAGTTTCTAAGTCCACAGGCAACTCGTGCCCACACCCTCCTCACACACACACACTGTCACTCAACCCCAAATGGTGGCTTTTGCCAGGACACCCTGGCATCCACCCCACTGATTCTGATCCCATCCAGCCCCATCCAGGAACGCATCTGAAGACAGCAGGAGGGCACATGTCCACCGTGGTGGCAACGACACATTGACGGGTTCCTCACTCAGACTGCAGTGGCCATTCAGCTGGAGTTGCTGGCCCTTTGCTCTGTGGGCTCTGCAGCAGCAAGTGGCCCACGGGTCAAGAAGGTCCCTGTGGCCTCTCAGAGCTGAGGACGCCTGCAGCCGCAGCCACAGGAGATCCACCCTCAGTCCTACACTTGCAGGAAACCGAATTCTGCCCGCAATTGGGGTGAGATTAGAAGCACCTCCTTTCCTCCTGGACACTCAGGGGAGACCACCGTCTCAGCCAAAACCCTGGTCTTCTGAGCCCCAAATCAGAGGGACCGCTTATGCCAGGGGTGGGCAAACTTTTTGACTCGAGGGCCACAATGGGTTCTTAAACTGGACCGGAGGGCGGAACAAAAGCATGGATGGAGTGTTTGTGTGAACTAATATAAATTCAAAGTAAACATCATTACATAAAAAGGTAAGGTCTTTTTTTTTTCTTTTTTTTTTCTTTTTTTTAGTTTTATTTATTTCAAGGCCCGCGGGCCATAGTTTGCCCATGGCTGGCTTACGCCATGCCCTGCTCCTGACTGCAGAAGCTGTCAGATAGCCAGGAATGTGTACTAGGTTAGCGATAACAGCAAGGAATATACACCATGTCCTTTATCAAATCAGGTTCTCCGTCCTTAGTTGACTTGTATAGAAGAACCTTCCTATTGGAGAGGGTGCTCGTTCATAACACAATTTCCTGAAAGTGAAAGGTACATGTTGCCTGATGGGAGACAGTTCTCTGGGGCTCCCCCATGGTTCTGCCTGTCTTGCACGGGGCACTGTCTGCCCTTGTTCCTTGGTGTGTAGGGAACAGTTTTGGAAGAGCGTGCCAGCCTCTGGAACAAAGGGCAGGCTTGCTTTCAGCCCTAGGAGATGCAGATGAGGTCTCCCTTTGAGATGTGGCTGGTCAAGGAGAATGGGTCCTGTCCATGGTGCTGATGTACACTTTGGTCAGGACACTGAAAGCAGACAAGCTCTGAAGGGGTTGGTGGGTTTTGCTTAGCTTATCCTGGTAGACATCAAACTCATGACTCAAGAAAAGTGGTGTTCTTTCATCCTTACTGGGAGTAAAATAGTTGTATCTCGGCATGGATTTCTTGGGTTTATCCTAGTTGGGGTTTGTGTAGCTTATTAAATCTGTAGCTTATGTCTTTTGCCAGATTTTGGGATTTTTCAGCCATTATTTTCTCTATTACATTCTGGCTCCAAACTCTCCTCTCCTTGGGACCTTAGAATAAATAAAATGCAGTCTCACCTTAAACAGAAGATAATAGTCAGAAGGAGTTTGTACTCCAAGAGTTGAGGTTGATAATACATATTACTTTAGGGAGAGTTTAAATAAATTCATGTGTATTAGGTGTTGAGAGAGAAGGGAACTTCCGTATGTGGAAAACCACTGGGATGCCCGTGAGATACTGTTAAATGCCTACCAGTAGGGGCTTGGAGGGCAGTGGATTGAATTTTACCTGAGCTGACATGTTTGGGGTAATTTCTAATTACTTTTAAAGCTTAGTTTTTTTGTTGTTGTTTTGGTTTTTTTGTTTGTTTGTTTTTTGTTGTTTTAATGTATTTTATTGATTTTTTTACAGAGAGGAAGGGAGAGAGATAGAGAGTTAGAAACATCGATGAGAGAGAATCATCGATCAGCTGCCTCCTGCACATCTCCTACTGGGGATGTGCCGACAACCCAGGTATATGCCCTTGACCGGAATCGAACCTGGGAACTCTCAGTCCGCAGGCCGACGCTCTATCCACTGAGCCAAACCAGTTTCGGCAACTTTTAAAACTTAGTTTTAGAAGTGCTATACTAAAATACATTTGTAGAAAATAAAATTTTATTACTATTCCTTTGAAAGATGCCAATTTTGACCATAAATTTACAGAATTTGAAGCCATCTTTACAGTTTTGGCCCCTTTTGTGTTTCATTGTTTTATGTATATTGTGAGGCTAAGTTCTACAGTGGCATTTTAAAAGAAATGTTTCAGGAAGAATATAATGTACTAGAGGCCCAGTGCACGAAATTCGTGCACTGGGGGGGCGGTGTCCCCTCAGCTCAGCCTGCACCCTCTTGCATTACAGGATCCCTTGGGAGAAGTCAGCAGTCGGACATCTTTAGCGCTGCCATGGAGGCAAGAGAGGCTCCCACCACCACCACTGTGCTCACCAGCTGTGAGGCTGGTTTCTGGGTGAGCAGTGCTCCCCCTGTGGGAGCACACTGACCACCAGGGGAAGCTCCTGCCCCGAAGTGGTCAGTGTGCATCATAGTGTCCAGTCGTTCCACCGTTTGGTCCATTTGCATAGTAGACTTTTATTATGTAGGATGGGCCTTGAGATCATGAAGAAGATGGAAGCCTGTATCTGAGCTTTTGCCGTGTCTGTCTGAGGGGCAGGTGAGGGACTACGTGTGAAATGCTCTGACAAGGTCACGTGTCCTAAAAGGTCATTTGTACCCGAAATTTCACTGACTTTTCTGATAAACCTAGTTCAGTTCAGATGTATCTCACTTAATGTAATTTATTACTAGTGCAAAGATCTGAGTCTGGGTTCACTTTATTAGTTCCTTTTCTGTTTTATATATAAGTCCTGTAAAATTTGTTTTTGTTAATCTTTTTAAAAGTGATATATGTACTTGATATTAAACGAAAAGGAATCATAGAATTGCATAAAGAAAGAAGTGAAAGACCCTTCTCCCCCTGTCCCAGACAGCATAGTCCCTGTTAACCGTTTGGGGGCATTGAGGTTTTCTGGTGTTTCAGAGAGCTTCCTACATGCTTCAAATGAGAAAATATCATTTCTGGTTCTGAGAATCATTTGTGCAGTCAGAGCCACATGGCAGCCTAGAAAGCCCAAAACATGGACCTTTCTCCCCAGGTGAGTCATCTGCTGAATGAATGCAGTGGAAGGTGAACTTCTCTTACCTGTCAACTGATAGGCAATTAATTTCTAAGGCGAGAATGTAAGGTGTATTTCTGAAATGGCATGGTTATGTTTAGAAAATATGGGGTCAGATTCAAATCTTTATTTAATGTTCTTTGATGATGTACATAAAAATTACTCTCGTTATTGACTCAGCAAAGTCATAATTCCTGAATCATCTCATTCAATGCATTTCAGGGTTCAAGTATAAGAAATCCCCTCTGATGAAAACAGGAAAATGACATTTCGGAGGTGTTCAAAGATGAAAGCTGTGCTTTCTTCAGATGAAATCAAGGTTGACGCCTAGGTGCCTGGGACATCACGCCCAGGGACTGTTAATACAGGGATGAAGGGACTGGAGTGAGATCCGGTGGTTTCCAACCCCTGAGTCAGCACTGCGTGGCAGCAATGAAGACGAAGGTGTCGGTGCTCCTTCGATAAGATTACTTGTCTGTGGTTTATTTCACTTTATTTTCTCTTCCCTCACATTGCCATTGCTTTAGTATTTACTTCCCTGCCACACTAGTTCCCGGGTGTCCCTGCACCCTAAGAACCTTCATTAACTCCCTCTTATGGCATCGAAAGACCTTAAAGCAGGACAGCGGTTCAGTGCGAGGGCACCAGGTGTGGCAGAGGCGCCTGCACGCTGTGTGCCGTGTGTGCACACGTGTCTGGAGTACGACTCCTGAAAGGCCCTGTGATCCTCTAAGCTTCCTACTGCTGGCATTTTGGCACAACACTTCATAGTCCTGCTGTGGCGTGTCTGTGTATGTGAAGTGTTTGGAGTAGAGTTTTCTAATGTTTTCTCAGACAGAGAGGTGAACTGTTTGGAAGGATAAGTATGTTGAATGAAATTAAGCATCTGTGAGGTACAAGGCACCTTTCCTAGGTATTGAGGGAACTTACATGGTGTTAGGGAAGGAACCTGTGCACACATAATTAAACACCTGTGTTTATGCAGTCTAACCATGTGCATTATCTCATGGAATCCTTAGAGCACCCTACGGGGTGGGTACTGTTAGAACTGTCTCAATGGCAGAATGTAGCAGTTATGGGCCTCCTGTGCTGTGGAAGCACAGAGGAGGGAGAACTAGACCTTGAAGGATGGTGGGGTTTTATTGGCAGGAAAGAGGGATGTGGTTGTCCCAGGAGAGGGAGGAGAATGAGCAAAGGGAAATTCACAGGGCTCACATACCAATGTGAGTATGAAGTCTTTAATTTTAGCTCTGTTCACAAGGAACTGTGGCCAGTATAAAGATCTTATATGTGCAAATGACATCCATCACACCTCTGGGTGCGTAGGTGTAGTACTTGTTTTACTTAGCCTCTCTAAGGAAAGGGTAAGTGAACGTAAAGTTATTTCCCTTTAAAACAAAGTTAAAGTTTTATATTTCAAATCGTTGGCTCAGATGAGTCCAGTCCATCTGCTTTTTGTTTCCTGTAAGAGACCTTTACTGTGCTACAAGGCCATGAAGCATTTACAAGTGAATGGAGCTGAACACTCCCTCCCCCCACCCCCCGTTTTAATTTTTATTGGTGACTTTAATTTTTTCATTGTTTCAGGTTACTGGCACCTTGCCATGCTTGCTTGATGGTGATTATTTCATCAGGTCAAATCCTTCATCTCCAGATCTTGGAATATTATTTGACCTTAGAATGTCTTATATTCCCAATGTATGTCAGTTGAAAGTTAATGCTTTCTAATGTGTTAGTTAAAAGAGAAGGTTTCAAAAAACCCTTGTATCTACACGTAAAATAATTGATGTTTTTAGTGTAGTAGAATTGTAATCCTTGAGGAATGGGGATGGCAGTGGTTTCACTTTTACATATAGTGCTGCCTATTCTGTAGCATTTAAAATCAAATTATAGGAGATGCTCAAGATCACTAATCACAGGGAAAATGCAAATAAGAACCACAAAATGTCACCTCCCACTGCCAAAAGGACTGTTATCAAAAAGACTAGAAGGGACAAGTGTTGTGAGGAAGTGGGGAAAAGGGAACCCTTGGGCACTGTTGGTAGGATTAGAAATTGGTGCAGCCACTAGGGAAAAAAGTATGAAAGTTCCTCAAAAGATTAAAAATAGAACTATGATATGACCCAGCAATTTCCCTTATGGTTCTATGAGGAAATCCCAAACACTAATTCAAATGGATATATGTGCCTCTGTGTTTATTGCAACATTATGTACAAGAGCACAGCTATGGAAGCAGCCTAAGTGTCCACCCATAGACACCTGGATAAAGAAGATGTGGGGCATATACACAGGAGAGTGTTATTCAGTCATAAAAACGAATGAAATCTTGACATTTGCAACAACATAGATGGTCTTCAGGGCATGATGCTAAGTGAACTAAGTTGGACAGAGAAAGACAAATACCATATGATCTGGCTTATATGTGGAATTAAAAACAAAACACCCTCATAGATGCAGAGGACAGACTAGTGGCTGCCATAGTTGGGGGATGGTAAAAATGGATAAAGGGGTAAAAAGGAAAAACAACATGGTGCATTACTGAGCAAAACCAGAAAACCTTACTATTGGCTAGTGATTGGCGACAACAAGCAAACAAAACAACAACAACAAATACCTTTTTTTAAAAAAGAAAAACAATCTCAAATCAGATGTCAGCTACATGTATTCTGTAACTAAACAAAGCCAGATTTCAGGTTCTAAAGGTTATGTGCCAGGTAATGGACAATTTATACCCAGTGGTTTCCCTCTGTCCCAGAGATAGAGGGAAGTTAACCTTGTGAATGTGGGCTCTAATTAAGGGACCTGGCCAAGTGGTGATTTTTTAAAGGAAATACCAGAAACTTGGATTAGCTGAAAATTGTGTGAAGTATTGAGCCAGTGGGTGTGGGTCTGTGATAGTAGTTATATGCCTCCATAGTCTAATAGCTTGAAAGATGTGGTATATATTGTGGGCCTCATGGCATCCCAGAGAGCCCACAGTTCTTACATGGATGGTCGAACACCGTCCTTTCATTTCTCTAAGGCAAATTCACCCATCTGTGTAGTGTAGGCAGGACAGGAGGGGAGCAGGACCCCAAGTGGGCCCCAGTGGCCTGTCAGTTGACAGTTGGACGATGTTCTGAGCAGGAAAGGCCCTTGAACAGTTGAACTTGCTCTTTTCTCTGTTTCTCTGTCAGGGACACAAGGCTTCCTGAGCCCAGGTGCTGTGGGTGGGATTTGAGCTCATCCTATCACATGTGTCACTCAGGGGACTCGAGCACCAGCTGCCACCTCATCATTCAGGTGCAGGGAGTTTCAGGAGCAATTTAACTGGATGGGGTTTGCGCATGACCTTCAGCTCTGCAAGTACCGTGCACAGGGACACCGCTGTGCTTCTGTTTATTTCTTGTGAAGAGTGTTTTATTCTACAGTGAACACTAACGTTGTTCCTTTAAAAGGGCCTGGTCTGTGCTTATAAACTGAACTGCTTCAGACTGTCTCATCTAGGTTTTCATTTCCTAGTCAGCCCGTGAAAGAGGAGAATTAAGCGATGGCTGTTTCTGAAACATTTTGATGCCGGTAGAATTCCTAATCCCGCAAAGTAAGTTGGTGATATATTCTTTCCAAGGGGGTAACTTTTCAGAAATTCAGTTTTTAGGATCAAGATAACTCAGGTTTTCAGAATGTATGTTCTGTTAGCATTTCAATAACTTGTGGGGAGAGGGCTTTCATTGTTGATTTTCTGTTCCTTTAGGAAGTGTGTGAAAGCAGCATGTACAGTCTCATGCCAGGCAGGGAAGTGATGCATAGAAAAGGGATTTTGGGAGATGTTTGCACCACTGTCTGCTGAGAATGTTCTTCAGTGGTTTCCTGTGGGATTAGCAGTCATCACGGTGCTGCACCAGCCCAGTTCCCTCCAATGAGGGGGAAGGTGAGTCCTGGTCCGGGTCCTCCGTGACTCTGCCTTTCCTCTGGAGGTGGGACAGGGACACAGGCCTGGCAGCCACTGTGAGCAGATTTAACACCTGAGACTGACAGGCACACTGGTACGAGTGTGTGCAATATGTACCTAACAGAAGGTTACTATCTTTGATATAAAAAGAGCCCTTAAAATTTGAGAAGACAATATAAATTCTAAAATGAGCACACACACAGAAATCTAACTATAAAATGGGCTCACACACAGAAATCTAACTATAAAATGGGCACACACACAGAAATCTATCTTTAAAATGGGCACACACACAGAAATCTAATTGTAAAATTGGCACACACGCAGAAATCTAACTGTAAAATGGGCACACACGCAGAAATCTAACTGTAAAATGGGCACACACGCAGAAATCTAACTGTAAAATGGGCACACACGCAGAAATATAACTGTAAAATGGGCACACACACAGAAATATAACTGTAAATTGGGCACACACAGAAATCTAAGTCTAGGATATAAGCGGGAAATTCACAGAGAGATACAGTTGGGCAGTCAGGAAGAGGATGATGAAGATCCCTGGTTTACGAAAAATTCAGGGCTCTAGTCGCCCTGTGTCTGTGTAACTCAGTTTCCAAGTTGCAGAATCCCCCAGTTTTAGAATGGGGGATTATCATATTTTCTAACCCCAAAGGTTTAAATCAGGTCATACCACCGCTCCCTCCCCCCTCCCGCCCCGGCCCTCCACCACCTCTGCTGACACCACCAGGTGGACAGGACCTCCTACCACATAAACCCACCCACGTATGCGCACAAACACAGCTCTGGGTGAACCAAAGGGGACTCACACTCTACATACTACCCTGCTATTAGCTTTTTCGTATAATAATACACATTGGGCAAGTCCTGACTGCCCTAGTCCTCTGACGTCATGGGCAGAAGGGGGGGCACTTCGTTGTGTCCATCTGCCCTGCCCCCAATACATATCCAAGCACAGACTTCTTAGGATTTGGTGGTTTTAATAATAATGTTCAGGGGTTTTGTTGTTCTTAGTAGGAGGGAAAGATGTATATTCAATCTTTCCTAAAGTGAAGTCACAGCTGCTTTTTAAAAAATTAATCTTAGAGAGAGGAAGGGAGAGAAAAACATTGATGTGAGAGAGAAACATTGATGGTTTCCTCCCCCATGAGTCCGACCAAGGATCAAACCTGCAACCTAGGTATGTGCCCTGACCAGGAAGCGAACCCACAACCTAGCTGTATGCCCTGACTGGGGGGCGAACCCGAAACCTTTTGGTGTGTGGGAAGACACTCCAACTAACTGAGCCTCGGGGCCAGGGCAGTCACTGCTATTTTGTTTTAATGAGGTGAAGGCCTGTGCATTGGTACAGAAACACTTCCAACGTATATTATTGTATAAACAAGGGAAGTAGAGGATAGGATGCGTACTGTGACTCCACTTTGGTCCATGAAGAGCTGCGTTTGTGCACCTTCATGGGTGCGTTTATGTGAACTGTTCCCAAGGCTGCCCCGAGGAGCAGGAGAGGGGACTGGCAGCAGGATTAGAGAGGCCTTCTACCTCCTGCTTCTACACCTCTGCAGTTTGCAACTTTCAAAGAAAAGGTCTTCCTTTTGAGATTCACTGTGGAATGTATTTGTTCGCATTTGCATAGAACAAGATAGGGCGAGGGACTACCAAACTAGAGGGGAGGGAGGTGGCTGTCACTTTTTCCTTATTTCTAGTCATTTAAACTTTTTACAACACTCTACATGTTACTTTTATATTTTAAAAATAATAAAGTCATAATTGCTTTATTTCAAATGATGATTTGAAACAATTTAAAAATACTTCTCAAATAAGTCCTTAGAGGCAAAATACTCTAATGACATCAGTAATCTTTCTCACATTATTGTGGGAAAATGTATTTCTACGGTTCACAGGTAAGAAAGAGACTTATGCCGTCACTGCTTTGGCTCAGTGGATAGAGCATTGGCCTGCGGACTGAAGGGTACCAGGTTTGATTCTGGTCAAGGGCATGTACCTTGGTTGCGGGCACATCCCCAGTAGGGGGTGTGCAGGAGGCAGCTGATGGATGTTTCTCTCTCGTGGATGTTGCTAACTCTCTATCCCTCTTCCTTCCTCTCTGTAGAAAATCAATAAAATATATTTTAAAAAAGAAAAGAAAAGAAAGAGACTTATTTACTGAGCTGATGCCCCCACAGAAGGGTCAGCTTCCATTCTCACTCATCAGTGACATAGAAATGTCTGCAAAGGTATCTGCGCTGAAAGGGATTAACTCAGTTGACCACCACAAATCTAGGTCACAGCACACCCTGCTTTTGTAGGACTTAGGAGCTCCCCCTGAACGGTGGCGCCCCTTGTGGAAAAGGTGTGGAAGTGGATCTTTCAGTCTCCAGAAGGGGTATAGCTCCCAGGGGGCACCTCCCTTCCTGGCCTTAGAGATCAAGCAAACAGGAGGCATCCAAGAAGATGGCCCTGTTCTAACACAAATAGGAAATTCACTATTAAAAATGTTTTGCTCGATGCTGAAGTCTTGGTCACTTTATCCGAGTGCTTCTTTTCTTGCCAGCACACCTGAGACTCTCCTGTAGGAAATGAGCAAGTGTGAGGAGCCTGTCTTTGCTCCTTCTCATTGAGCACTCGGCTAAACGCATAACCAGGCTAATCCAGAGACTGTCTATCCCTCGTCCAAGGGTGTAGACGTGCAGTTGTGTTGTATCGGGCAGATTGCCCTCCAGAAATACGGAGCACTTTCCAGTACTTTCCCTGGCCAGGCCCTGCCGTGGGCAGTGGGCATGGAGAGTCAGACCGGGGTGGTCCGTGCCTCCTGCAGCTCCGAGCCTGACAGCCTTGGGCCTTCCCCTCACTCCTTAGGCCTCCCCACTGCTGCTGCCGCGGCCGTGCCAGGCCCTCTTCTTGGGACAGAAAGGAGCTCGGGGTCTGGCATGCAGGTGGTTGGACCTAAGGTCAGATACGCTTTATAAAAAAATTCTTTAGGGTAATTATTTATTTTTAAAATATTTTTCAACGTATTTTTATTGATTTTAGAGAGAGAGGAAGGGAGAGATAGAAACATCGATGAGAGAGAAACATCCATTGCCTGCACGCCTCCTGCTGGGGATGGAGCCCGAAACTCCAGCATGTGCCCTCTTGGTGCAAGGGTCCATGCTCTAGCCACTAGGCCAAAAAAACACCCACAATATCTTTTTCATTGATTTCAGGGAAAGGAAGGAAAAGGAGAGACAGAGAGAGAGAGAGAGAGAGAGAGAGAGAGAGAGAGAGAGAGGAGAAACATCAGTGATGATAGAGAAACATCATCCTGCACACCCCCTATTGGGGATCAAGCCCGCAACCCAGGCATGTGCCCTGACTGGGAATGGAAAGGTGACCTCCTGGTTCATAGGTTGACCCTCAAACCCTGAGCTACACTGCCCAGGCCAGATATGCTTTTTAAACTCCCTTCCCACCAACCCCCCCACCCCCTTTATTTTTTTATTTTTTTTTATTTTTTGGTAATCTGGCAACAATGATGAAGTTGCCAGGGATGGCACTGGTGCTGAAAAGACTTTGTTGTGTTATAGCAAAATACCTTGTTTTTTAATTTTAATGAAAATACTTGGTTGTGTTTTTACTTAAAGTTGTGACATTTGTTAACTTTTTTAAGTACATGGCAGTGTTTTCCCTCAGATGATGAGGAGGAGGAGGCAGCCAGCAGCTTCTGGTAACACTGAGGTCTTTTAACAGAGGATCGAGAGGCTTGTGAAGCTGGTGAGCCTCCTGCCTGTCTGAGAGGTCAGGTCACTCAGCATGTGGGCCATCTCTGCTCCCAGCTTCCCTGCTTGTCACCTTTTGTTGGTTATTTTTTCCTCATTAACTCCTCTGCCAAAGATCGCTAAGGAAATGGAATGGTAATAAAGTTCAGATTAGCTTACTCTTCTACTTACTACTTCCGCACAAAGGATAGATTTGGTCAGAACTAGTGTGAGAACTTCTAAGTGGGCTTACCTATCCATGAGCCTATCTTCAGAGAACTTTTTTTTCTTTTTTAATCCTCACCTGAGGATATTTTTCTCATCGATTTTTAGAAAGAGTGGAAGGGAGGGAAGGAAGGCAGGGGAGAGACAGAAACACTGATGTGAGAGAGACACATTGATTGGTTGCCTCCCATACGTGCCCCATCCAGGGCCCAGATTGAACCTCCAACCCAGGTATGTGCCCTTGACCAGAATCGAATCCGAGACCCTTCAGTCTGCAGGCCAATGCTCTATCCACTGAGCAAAACCAGCTATGGCCAGGTAACTTTTTAATGTTAAGTTTGTTGAGTTTTGACAAACGTATACAGTCATGTAACTGTCCACACAGTCATATAGAGAATGTGTCCATCACCCAAGCAGCACCTCTGCCTCTTAGTCATCAATGCTCCTGCCCAGCCTCAGCCCCAGGCAATCACTCCTGTTTTCTTTCCCAATACTTTTGCCTTTTCCAGAATGTCTTATACATCAGATCATACAGTATGTGGCCTTGTGAGTCAAGCTTTCACTCAGCCTAATGCTTCCAAGATTCATCCATGCCGATGCACGTATTAGAAGTTTGTTCTTTTTCATTCTAAACAGTACAGGTACACCTTGGGGATACTGTGAGCTCGGTCTTTCTGTCTAGAAAACAATATATATACCTTAATTTAAAGTAGGCACCTGGCTGGTGTGGCTCAGTTGGGTGGGTGTCATCCCATGCACCAAAAGATTGCTGGTTCAATTCCCATTCAGGGCACATTGCCTGGGTTTCAGGCTTGATCCTCGTCGGCAGGAGGCATGCAGGAGGCAGCGAATCGATGTTTTGTTCTCACACCAATGTTTCTCTTTCTCTCTCCCTTTCCCTTCCTCTCTCTCTAAAAATCAATAAAAATATTAATTTAAAAATGCTTACCATTATATGAGCCTGTTGGAAAAGTGGCCAATATAATTTCTCAGTGCAGGGTTGCCACAAATCTTCAATTTGTAAAAAATTCAGTATCTGCGATGCACAATAAAGCGAGGTGGGCCTGTGTTCCATTGGCTGGATGCACCATAGAGTGTTTATCCATACATTAGTTGATGGACATCTGGGTTGTTTCTAAGTTTGGGCAATTATGGATAAAACTGTGCTGAGTAGTTGCGTACGAGTTTTTTTTAAGGTGGACATATGTTTGTATTTCTCATGGGTATAGACACCTAGGAGTGGGCTTGCTGGGGCATCTGGTGTTTGTTTTTACGAAGTTACCAAACTGTTTTCCAAAACGACCGCACCATTTTACACGCTCACCAGTAGTGTATGAGTGTTTTAGTTATTCTTGACAACACTTGGTATTCTCTGGGGTTTTGGTTTTTGATTTGCATTTTCTGCAGGGAGCCTTTACACTAGGAGAATCTAGGTCTATCCATTTCTAACTCAGGAACCTCTTGGACAAGTGAAAGCACTGCCTCCCTTGGGGTCTCAATGCCTATATTTTTAAAACGGGCACAGCAGAAATATAACCCCATCAGCTATAATGAGCTTTAATGAGAAAATATACATACGACACTTAGCTACTCTTTATAGTGCATGGCACACATTAACACACTGAAAGTGTGAGCTCTAAGTATTGACTGCTGTTGTAATTATATCCTATATAATAAAGAGCTATTACGCTAATTAGACCGAACAGCAGAATGACCATCTGGACGACCTTCGGGATGAAGCCAGGGCAGAAAGGGCCAGCCGAGGCTATGAGGGGCTGCGAGGGCCAAGCCCCTTGCACAAATTTCATGCATCAGGCCTCTAGTGTGTAAATAAATGCAAATATAATGACAGGTAGCTGGTGCAGTATGTCGTAGCATTCATCTAAGGCAGCGGTTTTCAACCTGTGGGTCGCGACCCCTTTGAGAGTCGAACGACCCTTTCACAGGGGTCACCTAAATACATCCTGCATATCAGATATTTACGTTATGATTCATAACAGTAGCAAAATTACAGTTATGAAGTAGCAACGAAGATAATTTTATGGTTGGGGATCACCACAACATGAGGAACTGTATTAAAGGGTCACAGCATTAGGAAGGTTGAGAAGCACTGATCTAAGTGAAGATGTGTGAGGTAGCTTGTAAGACAAGGGGCATTTGAAATGGGATTTGAAGGATTGGAGATGTGCCCTGTGAAGACGTCAGGAAAGGGCCTTTCTACAGAGGTGCACGGTGGAAGGGTAGAGGGGGCACACAGCACGGGACATGACTGGGACACACCCTGACTGTCCAGCAGGACATGCTCGCTGTGGCAGATTGTCCAGAAGTAGGAAGCCCTGGCCAGTGTGGCTCAGTTGGTTGAGCGTGATACTGTGCACCAAAATGTCACTAGTTCGATTTCGGTCAGGGCGCATGCCCGGGTTGCAGACTCCATCCCCAGTAGGGGGAGGGCTTGCACATCCATCAATATTTCTCTCTCTCTCTCGTCCTTCCTCTCTCTCTAAAAATCAATAAAAACATATATTTTTTTAAAGTTACAATTTAAAAAAGAAGAAGCAGAGGCATAATGAATGAGAACTTGGCCTACCTCTCTGAGTGGTTGTTTTTGTCATTCTAGAGTCTAGACCAGGGCTGGGCAAACTTTTTGACTCGAGGGCCACAATGGGTTCTTAAACTGGACCGGAGGGCCGGAACAAAAGCATGGATGGAGTGTTTGTGTGAACTAATATAAATTCAAAGTAAACATCATTACATAAAAGGGTACGGTCTTTTTTTTGAATAGTTTTATTCATTTCAAACAGGCCGGATCCGGCCCGCGGGCCGTAGTTTGCCCACGCCTGGTCTAGACCATGCCCTGAGTTGAACTTGACCTTGTTCTTAATCTCCAATACCAAAATGTGTCTTGTAATTATAGCATTAACAGTTAAATCTTTCAATCAATGCAGGTGTTACAGAAGACTGGAGAAAAACCAAGCAACGCTTAGAGAGATGGAGTTATATTTATTATTACACGCGGGCCCAGAGAAAAATGACTCTAGAATTCTGGGCAAAGTCACTCAGAAAGTTCCCTGTATTTGTATCTTTTTACCCTCTTTGTCTCCCAAATATGGGGTTTTCTGGTCCCCTTTGTGAGTTCTTAAAAAGCCCCTATGTGCTGGGTCTTTGAGACCTCAACCAAAGGCTTAGCCTGGTGCCAGCACTGATAACTTTGTCTGGGGAAGATGGATACTTCATTCCCCACTCGTTTTCTATACAGGACTCAAATCATTGACTCTCTGGGGTCATTGTTGGGGAGGGAGTTATATTGACACCTGAGGACTATAAGCTTAATAGAATTAATTCTCTGCCAAATAAAGTTAGTGGGCTTGCTTATAAGGGCCTGGAATGAGGGCCAGGAATAATCTCTAGAGGGTCCGAAGAGTCCTGGACTCTATTTTCCATGGCTGTCTTAAGCCGGGTGTGATGAAGACACTTCAGGATCCCGTCGACCTTGATTGCCGTGGGGGTGGTCCTTTTCATGTAGGAGTCAGTCCTTGGGTGGCAGATTTCATTATCTAAACAGAGTCACCAGGTTGGAAGGGATGGACCAGATCAGAATTTGGTACAGGCAGAGCGTGTTGAACGTGCTTCTGGACTGCTTTCTGGGTGGACTGTAAAGCCTGCAAGAACTAGAGAAAAGATTGGTTATGGATTTCAGCTTTTCTAGATTGGGCAGGTCAGCGTCTGAAAGAGTCACTAGACTCTATAGAGGCCCCAGTGGTTTTAGGGCAGCCTCCCAGGCCGCTTTGTCTGTGGCCTGGTTCCCTCTTGCTTCTGTGGAGTCTCCTTACCTTGTAAATAGCATTATGTACATGAGCCACTGCAAATGAGTACCTGCTATCATTATAAACTGTTACTGATTTTTCTTTTGCCCACTGGAGAACCTGAAACTGGGTGACTCGAGCGTTTGACATCTAGCGCTCCAGTGTGTTCTGGAGTAAAGCCTTGACTGCATGTGGGCCATTAGTTCCTGCCCTATGGTTAACTTATTTGCTTTTTTGATAAGCATAGCTGTGGCTGCTACTGCCCAGAGGCAAGTAGGTCACCCAAATGTAAAGGGGTCAAGTCTTTTGGACAAATAGGTTACTGGCCTTTTCTAGGGGCTGAGACTTTGGGTGAGTACCACTTTAGCTATGCCCCTTGTCTTACATACCCATCATGAAGTATAACATTGGCACTGCGGCCACTTCTGACAGCTAAATCTTTTGCAACTAAACATGACACATGGTAGAGCTATACAAACATCTTAGGGAGGTGACCTTCTATTTTTGACCTTCTCACACAAAGCAAAACTGTCCTTGTCTCTCTGGAGTCATGTCCATGAAGACGCAGGCATTATCGAAGTCTATTATACAGTTTTCTGGAGGCTACTGTCAGGGATGTGTATGGTGGCCAGTTCCTTTTTTTTCTAGCCACAAACACAGTCTGTCCAATTTCCCTAAAATGTATTCTGAGTTGTTTTGCTATACACAGGCAGCTTAACCACTATACAACTGGGCTTGGACCTCTGTCTAGCAAACTGCACTTTATAAGTTCAATATGCAAACTCCGGTTCTCCTAACTCAATGGGGTCTCAGCCAGTCCCTCAGTCAGACTCCTCCTCTCTTGGAGAATCTCAAAGTCCTGAAGGCTCCACAGTCCAGGGAGAGTGTCTTTCCTTTGCCCTTTGACTTTAAGCTGCCAGTCC
This sequence comes from Myotis nattereri, assembly GCF_964212035.1. Classification (NCBI taxonomy): domain Eukaryota; kingdom Metazoa; phylum Chordata; class Mammalia; order Chiroptera; family Vespertilionidae; genus Myotis; species Myotis nattereri. The sequence goes on from NC_138085.1 coordinate 16,850,629, forward strand.
AAAACAGCCAGAATTGCAGTTAGAAACAGCTTTGCATATTGCAAAACACTCCTGTGGCAGTGATTTGGGTATTAGGCCCCTTGTCTTCCTCCCAGTCCCCTTTGTGGCATAGCAGCGAACAGGCCTCTCCCAAGGGAGTGCACTGTAAGGGGATATCAGTCCCTCTTCTTCCAGCAGCAACAGGTACTGAACCCTTTCAGTACATTTGCAAACAGGGAGCTTTCACTAGCTCTATCTGCTGCTTTCACAGATCCTGAGCTCACTGCTCTATTCCTGGGGCTGCAGGAAGGCTAGTAACAGTCACTGGCTTCTGGTTTAACTACTGTAGCCAGCAAGCCAAAGTTCTAAGTCTTGTATTGCTTGTTGTAAAACACTCATTACTCACTGGGCGGCAGTGGGGCAGCTCTAGTGTCAGGTAAATGTCTGCTGTCCTCCGCTTTTCTAGCTGCTGCTGCTTCTTCCAGGGCTGCTGCAGGCAGCTCACGAATCCAGCCCCTACCCCCGCTTCTTTCACCTGGCTTTCCGGGGCTGAGTCTGCCTAGCAACCAGTTCTAAATCACCAGGGCAGCTGTGGACTTCAGCTCCATTTCTCCTCCACTTGGCTCCTGGGAATTTAGTGTTTTTTTTTTTTTTTTCATGTATTAGAATTCTTTATTCTTAGAAATTTCAATCCTTTAATGATTACCAAAAGTGAATTGTCAGCATTTTTATTTATTTATTTTATTTATTTTTAAAATCTTTAAATTCTTTATTAGTTAAGGAATTACAATTGTGTCATCATCCAAGTCAGCATTTTTAGATTAATATTTATGAACTTAAAGTATATTGTATCGGTCTAATTTAGTATTGGAAGGGTTAAAAATAATCAACCGGAGCAGAGAAAGATTAATTGTACTTGCAGAAAACTTGCGACCTTGAATCTAGTGAAGTTCTGATAAGACACCTAGTAGGCTATGGACCAGACCCCTACACCAGCAGAGTGGTCTGCAGCCAGTAAAAATCAACAAAAACCTACCTCTCCCTGCTTCATAATTAACAGCCGACACCCCCCTTGTCCCCCAGCCCAGGGCCCAGTGCTTGTCTCCCTCTCCTATTGTGAGTCAGAGGAAGACAATTCCTACAGAGGGGGGAAATAGAAACAGTGGGAGTTTTGGAGAAAACCACAGACTACCACTGTAGTAGTCCTCCCTCCTGGAGGCTGGGGTCCGACCTGTGGAGAAAAATGACTTTTAGTCAGCCTGGAAAGATAGCAGATGAGGATAAGGGTGTGTAGGAAGATTTCTTGCAACTGAAAGCCTGGAGGGCTTCCTGAAAGAAAAGATCTTTAATCCAGTTACAGATGTTGTCAGAATCAGGATGAAGGAGGAAGGGAAAGACCAGGTTATGTCCTCTATGAGGAGCCTAATAAGTAACTGAAAACAACAAGTCAAACAAAACACACAACCACGAAGACAACAGACTGCACAAGACACACAACCAAGGTTAATGGGGTCCATAGACAGTTAATAATAACTTCAGACTTAGTTCCGCCTCAGGTGGCTCATGTTGGACTATGATGTCACCGGCAGGGGCAGGGCCCATAAATCTCTCTGCCCTGCAAAGCTGTAAGCCCTGCCCCTGGAAGTCTCTGTCCACCAAAAGAGATAAGAAAAACCATAAATAACAAGTTTTTGTTTTTTGAAGTTTACTACTTTGTTGCAAATAGTTAACTTGAAAACACTTCTCTCTTGCTTTTCTTACAAGCAATCTCAGAACCAAGCAATCTTGGAACCTAGCTGGCCTTTGTTTTAGCCTTTCAATTTACCCCAGAACTACAAAAAATTTCTATTTAATACAACAAATTCACAACCCAGGGAAGAGCAACCACTAGACAGAAATTTTTATTAGCTAAGTGGGCTGATTCCCTCCGTGATAGAGAGCAAATGTCTCTGAGAAAAATAACTCAGCAGCACTGCTTAAGACTTTTGCAGATTATCATGGGTTCAGCCTTTAATAAATCAAACGTTTAGCCAGACGAATCAACAGAAATGTAGAATAAATCAAAGTAGCTTTCGCTTTTACACAGGCTTTCACACTTATATTTATACACCAGACAATCCGAGTTTTTTACTTTACCAGATATTTACTCAGAGTTTAAATAGTCCATCTGATTCCTGATTAATTGCCTAAGGAAGCTGTAGGCAATTAATGGCTTCCGGGGAGGTGATCAAGCTCCCCATTCCACTCACTTGGAGTGGGCCTGACTGATAGGGGCCCCTACCTTACCGATTCTGTCGACAGGTCCAGAGGTGTCTGTTCACTCTCTCCAGATGCTGGCCAGGTCCTGGGCTGAGGTGCGGGAGTGCTCAGAGTCCCCAGGTCTAATTCTGCTAAGATCAGCAGTGTGCATGCCTCTCAGAGGCCTGTCCGACACCCCTGGGTCCCCAACCTAGTCCAATCAGCGGAGGCCAAAAGTCCAAGCATGGGTTGGTTTTCTTGGTCAGGGAACCAATAATGTTACAGAAGACTGGAGAAGAACCAAGCAATGCTTAGAGAGATGGAGTTACATTTATTATTACATGCGGGCCCAGAATTCTAGAGACATTTTTCTCTGGGCCTGCACATAATAAAAAATGTAACTCCATCTCTCTCAGCATTGCTTGGTTCTTCTCCGGTCTTCTGTAACAGGCATCTCCTAGGTGGAGGCCACCAGGAGAAGAGGAGAGAGAAGGAGGGCATGTGAAAGGTGAGTCAGGGTTAAGACCCAGGCCACCAGACTGTGTCAGGCAGAATCAGTCTGTGGGATAGCTCAGCATCCTAGGAGACACCTCCACCTACCAACTCCCTGGCCCATGAAGACATCTGGATGCTCAACTGGCCAGAGACACAGCCTGCTGTTTCACATGCCAGTTAGGAGTCATATACCCTGGGAGTTTGTCCAGGAAGACCTGTGGTCACTAATACAATAGGTACCATGTATCACCTGCTTCCCATGTGCCAGGCACCATGCTAGAAACTACAGGTGCAATTGCAAAAGAACAAAACAAAAACAACCCCCCCACACACTCATTCAATTATCAAAGCAATCTTGCAAGGCTGTATTAAGGTAACCTTCAACAGTGAGGCCACAGTCCAGCAGGTCTCACATCTAGAGAGTGGCAGGTGTGGGTTGAACCCAGAGCTGCCCGGCTCTGCAGCCGTCTTTCACACCACCCGGCCCCTCTCTGAACAGTTGTACATCTTTGACACCCATCTTCATGAGTGCACCCTCCCTAGCCACCCAGAGGACTCAACTGTGACACCCTCTCCCAGCATCAACACTCAGGGAGTGGAGGCAGGGGCACGGTTGTGAATTCAACTTCTTCTGGCCTGCTCAAGGGTGTCAGGTTAGTGGGGTGAGCACGCTGGGAAGAGGGAGGGAGGTGGCTCTCAGGAGGGAGTATCAGCTTTCACAACCAGCTCCTACAGCGAGGCTGCTTTGATCTCACTGAGGCTGAAAAGGACCAGGTGACCTCTGGGCACTTGGTGGTGATGCAGACTCTCAGGGAGCCCCAACCCCAGCCCCTGAGCCAGAAACCCAGGGTCCGTCCTGTGTCCAGGCAGCCCAGGTGAGCGTTAGGCAGGCCACAGTCTGAGAAGCATGCATCAGAACATGAACTTGAGGGCAGGGCTTTGGTTTCTCTCCAGCCCGGGCGCACAGTGCTCTGTAGACAGAAACAGAAATGATGAGAGGCAGAGACCATATACATATTGCCTTCAGGACTGCCCACCTGACTAGGCACCTGGTTTACTTTGTTTTTTGGGGGGGGAGCAGGCATCATGCGTGCTGCCTAACACAGAGTACACGCTCAGTACATATCTACTGAACAAATAGTCTGTATTCCGTGTCACCAGGCTCCACTAATGCAGGCCAGAGAATTCGCTATGTGGCCGGAGAAAGTTCCACTGTGTATGCTTAAGGGGAAGGAGACAATTACTAAAATCCTCCAAGGGTCTCAACTGTCAGGCGGGGACCTTCATCTGTGCACGGAGGCAACAGCTCAGTAACAGGTGCACGTGCAGGTTCAGGAAAGCTACACGGAGACTCGAGGGTTTCCTAAAGCCGCTGACGTCCAGGGGTCAGAGCTGCAGAGCAGCGCTCAGCAAACTGGTGCTGCAGGCCGACTCCAGCTCGTCACCCTTCTTTTGTTTGTGTTAATCCTGACCCAAGGATATTTCTTTCATTGATTTTTATAGAAAGTGGAAGGGGTTAAGGGAGGGGCAGAGAGAGAGAAACATCAATGTGAGAGAGACACCATGACTGGTTGCCTCCTACACATGCCCTGACCAAGACTGGTGGATCAAGCTTGCAACTGAGGCACATGCCCTTGACTCAAATTGAACTTGAGACCCTACAGTCCACAGGCTGATGCTCTAACCACTGATCCAAGCCGGGTACGACTTGCCACTTGTTTTTGTATGGCCTGTGAGCTAAGCAGTCTTTACATTTTTTAATGATTAAAACAAAATATTTTTAAAGAACAGACTTTTGTGAAAACTCTATAGAATTCAAAGGACAGTATCCATAACCAAAGTGTCATTGGAGCACAGCCTTCCCGTTTATTGATAGATGGCCTAGGACCGCCTCCTGCCCAGTGGCTGCGTAGAGTAACTGCACAGAGACTGCATGGCTCAGCCCTCCATGTTGGCCGTTCTGCCCGCTCTCTGCACAGATGGAGAGAACAGCCTCCCAGGTCTGGGTGGGCTGCCAGCACAGTCACTTTCTGGCTAGTGGTTATGCCCCCCATCCAAGCCAGCTCTGCAGCCAGGTGGCACCAGCCCCACCCCATCCCTCTCTGTGACTTTGCTGTCCAGGTCTCCCCTCTGGTCCAGGCCCATCTGAGGGGAGAGAGGAAAGAGCACTCCCAGGCCTCACACAGCGTAGGGGGAGCCCGGTCAGGCTCCTCTAGGAACTCCTCCAGGGTGACCATCCTCTGCTCTGGGGGACCCAGGGCTGCCCCAAGGCCTGGGGCTGGGCCACACCCCTCTACTGGATGCTTCCTGGTGGAGAGGCCCATTCTGGGTGGCGGGTACTCCTGGAGGCTGAGGGAAGTGTGTCCCAGGGTGCTGGCATCGCGGGGCGGGGCAGAGTGCTGGGCATCAGGTCCTCACTGCGGAAGCTCTCGGGCCTGCAGTGAACGGCAGGGTCAGAGGAACCTGGTGTCAGGGCGAGGGGACACAGAGGGACACAGGTCAGTCTCTCACTCTCGCTCACCTACCTCCAGGGGGCTCTGTGCTGCCTCCGGCTCAGGGAACACAGGGAGCCCTGCTGGGGAACCCAGAGCACACTTCTCCCAGGCTGGCACTGGGATGTCAAGGACATGCTGGGATTCTCTAGAAGTTCACAGTGGGGTTTAAAAACAAAATAATGTGGGAGGGAAGTGCAGAGCTCCTGCTAAAGCTGAAATTAGCAACAGCTGTGAGGTACCACCCTCCTTAGCCCCTGGGACAGCGTAGACAGACCATCTTCTGCACCATTAACAAACTTAAATGCTGCAAAGGAATCACACTCACCTGTGTCCTCTGACCACGATGGACCAGAACTCCCGGCCCTGTCCCCATCCGGAAGCTGCAGGAACCCACACTTGGAGGATGGGTGGCTTGCACAGGTGCCAAGAGATGGTCAGTGAGGAGAAGGGATCTGAACCCATATCCATGAAAACTCCCAGGTCTGAGCCTGAAACTGCATGATGTGCCCTATGGAGGCAAACCCATCATGCTGTGAAGAACCTGCTAATTGCCTTCTTTAAATCACACAAATAACACAAAGCCCAGAGCCCAGGTCCAAGGGCAGTGGAAAGTGCTCAGAAGGAAAGCCAACTTACCCTTCAGGCCATGAGGTGAGCTGTCACTGGACGCATCACTAGGGCTCTCCAAGCTGCCAGGCCGGGGCCCTGAGAGGAAAGGACAATCCTTAACCGAAAGGGCCGATGACCCAGTCTAGCCCAGACTAAGCTCTCCAGTCTGACAACAAGGACATAACAGAGTGATTCTGCCACAGCTCAGGGGAGCGCCCCCAGGAGCACAGACCCGGATTCTGGAGACGCCCCGGAGGGGTCCCTCCTCCCCTGAGTGCCTGGCCCCCTGCACAGTGGGCATGAGCTGTATGGGATGACAGCCTGTGTTTCTGTGTCTGTGAGGTCTGGGGCTGGGGCTCAAACAATTTTGTTAACAAAGGAAATTTCACGCAGAACTCCGGTACAGGCCAAACAGGGCGGCTCTGGGAAAGCGAAGGGTTGGAGGGGTGTGGAGCCCACCCTTACTACACATAGAGCTTTCTAGAACACGTGGAAACACTCTGCCTAGACCAGGACAGTGGCACCTGGTGAGGGCGGGAGCCAGGACAGGGCAGAGTGTGGGCACCACGTGTGCACAATGTAGCCTGTGCCCGCTCCAGGGCCCGCTTCCCCTCGGTGGTCGGAGGGGTGGGTGCTGGGGTCTCAGGAGGAAAGAACGTGCTGGCTTTCCATGGCTGTTTGCTGTCCTTAAGCTCCTTCTCTTTTTTGTCTCAAATTGACATCTGCCCCAAAGGGAAAAGAATCGGTCCTCCCCTGTGAAAAGTGTGGGGCAGCTGCCCTCCTGTCTGCGGTGTGTGCCCGCCTGAGCATGCCTAGGGCAGCCCTCCCTGCCTCCCTAGGATCACAGGGGGAGCACCTGCTGCAGGGAGGGAAGCACCTCCCGGTCAGGGTCAGGGCAGGTGGTCCCTTCCAGGCCTGCAGACCTCACCTCCTGGTCCATGCCCCCAGCACACGCAGTCCCACGGCGCAGCCCCCCCCTCCCCCGGTATCATCAGGCAGGTCCAGCTGCACAGTCACAGCTGGGAACAGGAACTGTATGCCCATCATCCCTGCACACAGCTGGTGCTGAGCTGAACTGCATTGATAACCAGGGACACACTAGGAGCGGCTCTGCTTCCGCCCTGCCAAGCAGTCTGCTCTGGACTCACTGTGGCACAGGGCACCCAGGTCCCCAGCCCTGGCACGCTCCCCAAATAGCAGGCACCAGAAAAAGCCTCTTAGCAGCGGGGTTTGGGGGTGAGTCAACAAGTAGTTGGTTTCCGTGAAGTGCACAGAAGCAGAACGAGCCCCCTCTTTCAGAAGGAAAAACTTGAACAAAAAATCCCACCTTCCTCTTGGAAAAGGACATGGCATTGAAAGGCAACTGTGATACAGATCAGCGGCTCCCAAAGCCTCCGTCCAGCCCAGCCCTGCTCTGCCACCCCTTCGCCTCTGTCTCTGGATGAGAGAAGCTCGAGGAATCAGAACATTGAGGAAGACGATCCCTGTCCTCAGCGGATTCGGCATAAATCTGGCCCCTCGGTGACACTTCCAAGAACAGTGGCCGACTCCTCCTGTCCTGTTACCCTCCACCCGGTGTGAAGAGGGGAGGGCTCCGCGGTGTCACACTGCCCCCCACAGAGCCCGTCTCTGCCCATAAGTTGCAGGAGCCCATGCCAGCACCACGGAGCTTTCTAGGCAATGGGAGGGGGGGAGATAGTGCTCCTCCTGCACTTATTGTCGATACTTCAGAAGCCGAAGCCAATGTAAACGCTCTCAGTTTTTGTTTTAATTAAAAATTTAGCTTCCCACCCTCCTAGGATTTTGTTCTTCGGAAATTATAAAGACCCAAAGCGACTGTTAATGGTCGAGAAGGCTGGTCTCATTCACTGATTCCCTTCTGCCTACATGAGATGGCAAGAGTTTCCACCAATTTCTAAGATGAAATTTACCACTGGGAGCTGCTCTGGGCAACTCCACTCCAGGTGAGGAAGGTGAGCCCTTCCTGCAATCAGTGCTCTCTGCCTGGGCCACCAGGCCTTCCTTCAGGCAAGGGCAGTCCGAGCCTCCAGAAGAGTGACCCCCATCACGGAGGGATGGAAGCAGGAGCTGCATGCTTAGGCCCCTAGGGGAGGCAGGGCAGGGGTGTGGAGGAACTGCGGGTCCCCCTTCCCGCTTCAGCATAACACCTCCACGTTCCCCTCCTTTGCGTGTGGGACTTGCACACAGGCCTTAGCTTGAAGGAAAAGCACTGCTGATGGAAACAGGTCTGAGAACACAGGCTGAAGGGCACCACGCACCGCCCACTCCCCGTGCTGCCTGTGGTGGGGAACTGGAGTTCCAGGGACCGCTCACAGGGGCTGTCACCTGAATTCTAGCCCGTGGAGAACATAAGGCTGGCGAGTCAGCGGACCTGGTACATCCACGGGGATCCTGGGCCCTTTGCCAGACGGCCACCTCTGACTCTGGCCCAGCCCTGAGTCGTGGTCGTGTCCAGCTCCTGGAGGAGGGAGGGGTGGGTGGACCCTGCCCTTAGGGAGTACGTGCCCTGCATGTCCTATCTCTCCCCATTTCTCCTGCTGGGACAGCCTCACACTCGGGACTCTCTCTGACTTAACTTTAAATCACTCTTCCGCCTGTGCAATGACTGGGACTCCAAAGGACAGCAGTGGCCTGCCCTAAGGGCCATGCAGCAAAGGCAGCTGATACTTAGCATCCCAGGAGCCCCTCCCACCTCCAGGGCCAGCTGCACCAAAAGCAGGGCCCTGAGAGCCATCCCCTCCCAGGGGCCTGGGCTCTTTGGTGGGGGGCGGGGGGTGGGTTGGGGGGGCCTGGAAGAAGGTCAAGGAAAGAACCACCACCTGAGGGAGGAGGCGGGTTCCCTAGAGAATGAGCCTGCACCAGCAGCTCCTCACCAGCAACTTCGGGAATCTATGGGCCACCAGTCACTGCTCTTCCCTGAGAAGGACCAGGATGCCCTGTGCCTCAGGCCGCCAGCTGCTCTCTGACAGCAGCCCTGGGTCCCCTCCAAACGGACACCAGGGTCTCCATTTTGCAGACAGTTCTAGGTCGCCCTGAGCGTGAGCACTGGGCTGCCAGGAATCGCCGTGGGCAGCGCTGGGCGTGCAGTATGGGGGGCCCTGGAGCAGGCTCCGCAGGCATCTGAACAGGCCTGGGCTCTGGCTCAGGGGGCATCCAGGCTGAGGCAGCCAGAGGGTTAGCCTGGAGGGCCGGGCCTGGAGCCTCACAGCCTGCTGGCAGGCCCAGGGGAGGGGGTGCTCCCGGCTCCTGCTGGAGCCCCGGCAGGGCTTCTGCTCTGCAGAGCCTGGGAGACTGGGCCGACTGCTGAGTGCCCACAAGGAACACAGAGCGAGCCCGTCCCAGCTGCACAGGGCACAGCACCCGACACCCCACAGTCACTGGCTGCCATTTCAGTGTCTGGCCAGGAGCACAGGGGGACTGCCTCCTGCCCTGTGCTCACTCACCTCACCTTCTCCCAGGGGTGCTCCTGATTTGTAAACCAGGGGCCCGGTCCTGAAGCTGAGCCAGGCAGCGCTGAGAGCAGGGGCCCTGTCTGTCTTTGCTGGGCTTGTCAAATCACAGTTATGCTTGTCATAGCTTCCAGGGTCCAGGGGGAGGCAAGATGATGAAAAATCATAACCCCTTCTCTTCTTGTCAGTTTCTAACACCTCCGGGGCGGTCATTTCCAGCTCTTCTGCTGTCCTCAGATGCTGTCATCTCTAGGTCATAAGCAGAATGTCTTTTTAAGTTTTAAGCTGTATTTCTCCCATCTATTGGACATTTTAAACTTCCCAGTGCTCATCCCCAGATGCCCCTTTTCACAGTATCCTGCCCTGGTTGCACCGTGCAAAGTGGCTTACTCTGCTGTCATGATGAGCATTTTAAAGCTTTTGTCTCTGTGCCCAATGCCCGCTGACCCTGTTGCTCTCACATTGGTTTGTCTCTGGTGTTGCAGACGCTCCTCAGGTGTCCGGGGACCCTGACCTCTCATGGGCTCCCCCTGGAAGATATGACCCGACTGCCCTGCTGGGAGTGTCTCCCGCTAATCAGATGCCTTGAAGAGGACCGTGATGTCCCATCTAAGGTGCGAGCACGCAGGGCTACTGGCATCTGGGAGACATCCAACCTGTCAATCCTCCCCGAATCCCCTTGTTTTTCAGTCTAGGACACCTGCCCTCCTCGCCATGGACCGGCCTCCAGGGCAGGGACCCTGTCAGGTCTCCTCCCTGGAGAATAAACCTCCAATGTTGCCTGATTTTAGCCCAAACGCTGGTTCACCTCCGTTCAGGAGCCACTTGTTGCCACCAATTCCTGAGTAGTGGTGTGGGTCCCAGGGCTCAGGCCCAGCCATTCAGATGGCAGAGTTACCCTCCCAAAGTTGCACAGCTGTAGGCGGAGCTGAGCTCTGAACCTGTGTGTGTGGGACGCCAACCTGTCCACAGCGTCACCCACCTGCTGACCACCTCTCAGTCTGGGAGGCGCCTCCTGCCCCTGTGAGCCGGGGTCTTTGGGAAGGACCTCGGCTGAGATGCTCATCCCTCTTGGTTCTGGAGGGACCCGTGACTCACCGTGGGTACGGCCTGGGTGCCGGGAGGTGGAGGTGGAGCTGGAAGGAGCTGTAGTGATGGCTGAGGATGAACAGGCCCCGGAGCCCAGCTCTGATGCCTGCGGCTTGGTGGCTGGGTCAGCGGAGGCATCTCCTGGAGTGCGGTCAAGGCTGACTCTGGGTGGGACCACTGCCTTTGGTATTGGGTCCCCAGGGCCTGGGGCAGAGAAGGACAGTGAGAAATGGGGCTGCAAATCCCATGTCAAGGTGGGGCGATCACACTGAGGCCGAGAAGCAGAGGCAGCAGGGCCAGGGAGCCCAGGGACAAAAGCGGGGCTGTGTGCCTCACGGGCTGTGGTCTAAGGGGGGGCCCTGGCGGTAGCCTGAGTTGGAGGCCCTGGGAGGCCGTCCCTGGCTCTAACCATGGCTCACAGTGTGAGCCCCCAACAGCCCGGAGAAAATAAAGGGTGAGCTCAGGAGGCTCAACAAAATGTTGGTAAAAGTCCAACACATTAACTACTGGCCCCCCTGCCGTGTCCCTCAATCCCTGATCACTAGTGAGTAGACCTGGCCTGTGGCTGCTCAGGACCACTCCCGACCTGTGGGCCAGGCCCTCCAGGTCCAGGATGTGCACCCTGCCAACAGGCTTCCCTTATGATTTGAGAAAGAAGTTCATTGCCACCCTAATAATCATCTGTTTAAGAAGTCTTCATCTCTCATGGTGACTGACTGCAAGAATGAGTTTTACCTTGTATGTTTTGCAATCTCTGAGTTTTCTATTGTGAACATATACTCTTGTCCAAGTTAAATAAAACCCCAATGAAAACAGCAACATTGGGAGCAAAAACACACCTAAAAGACCTTGGACTACCTCGTAGTAGGAAAGGGGATGGCTCTCCAAATACAAGTGAAAAACGAATGCGGTTGGAGTTCCTCAGAGCATCAGGACAAGGCTGTTTTGCACAGTGTCCTGCTCCAGGCAGCCGGAGGGCTATGGTCCCGGAGCCACGCCCACTGTGGGGATTCTGGGCCCTCCACACTCTCCCAGGACCTGCTGCCCTTGCCCCTCAGCCACCCAGTGTCTGGACTCACGGGGAAGTTTTAAGCACCCAAGCCTTGCAATTGAAGTCAAGGGGAGATTTGGATTCTGAAAGATAACCTTGATGAGAAGCAAGATTCAAGTCTGGTGGGATGAATCTGACAGGCGTCCACTGCGTGAAGTCAGCATGAGGAGCAGCGGGGAGGCGGAGGCGCAGACAGCAGCCAGGGCAGAGAGCGTGTGTTTCCAACAGCATGCTGGGCAGGCAGGCGGGGGACCAGCACGCAGCAGCCCAGGAATCAGAGTGATGCATGTGACAAAGTCAGTGCCACATCAACTGACAGGAGCAGTGCGAGAGTCACCCCTTTACTTTTACGGTGACCTTTTGTTTATATGATAGTGGTTTTCCATTTACAGTACGAATAAAAATCTTTTAAAATAAAGTGGAAACTGCAAGTCGATTCAAGGGAAAGTATATAAGTATCACTCAGGTGAAATAGACTTTGCAAAATCATGGAGATGGTACGAGGATGGCTGAAGACAGAAAACAATGCAGTAGCTAAAGGCTTCTGTGGACCAGCGCTCCCAGCTGATGGTGACAGTGAGCTGATGTCCTGTCTGTCCACTGCTGCCCTCACAGTAGCATCCAAGACGTCAGAGGACCTCAGCACGGTCCTAAAACGTCGCTCTGGGCTGAACCCCGGCTGAGCAACATCGATCCGATTATTTGAGATGCTGAGTGGAGCAGTAAATTCTTCAAAACACAGAACACATCTAAAAAGGGACTGCTCTGCAAAAGCCAAGATTCTGTGCTCTGACTCAGAAGGTGGAGACAAGGGCAGCAGATTTAAAGTTCGCTGCCCAAAAATGAGTCTTAAAAATCTCACTTGACAGGAGGTGCGCAGTTTCGGAAGCATAGCGACCGCTGATGAGTTCTGCGCTGCACAAGGGCATGGTCTACAAGCCTGCAGGTGCGAGAGAGGGGGCGGCACTGGGCCCAGGGCCTCACTTAGCACAGACACCCTGCCCAGGGACCTGGGCGTGGATGCCCCAAGCCTCCCTAACACTGCGCTGCGCTGGAGTCAGGTCCAGCGGCTGGGACAACTGGTCTCCTTTAAAGTCAGAATCCAGGTTGGCTACTTTAAGCTTGGCTTGGAATTTGGGTCAGGAGGAGGGGTCCACTGTGGGTCATCTGGCCTTTAGCTACCGTTTTTCTGTTTGTTTTTTGAATTTCAGACATGAAGGCAGGTACATTGTGAAGACACTGATGGATTAGAAATCCCCACTGTCTGAGAAAAGGAGGGGCTAGTGAGAAGCAGGTTTGATGTCAGAGGAGGTCCAGAATCTCAGGCGTTTACAGCAAGCCGGCCGGGATGATGAAGACTTGGCCTTGTCCTCACTTCCACTTCTGCAAAAGCGACTCTTTATGCGCCCAGTTGCTAAATTGTGATCCCCCGATAACCCAAGAGAGGAAGGAAAAACAAAACAAAACAGCAAATAAATGAAATGAGTAACAAATGACTGCGTCAGCTAAATGTTCTTGGGCAATCAGAGTCCTGTCCTGCCCAGGAGAGTTGGAAACAATACCCACGGCACAACCAGAATCAGGACTCGGTGAACCATTATGCTCTGACCCCACTTAATTAATTTAGTGGCATCCTTGTGCCCAGGCTTTACTTAGCACGTGAGGAGGATTCTCTATTGCTCTAGGAGCCAATGCCTTAGACTATTTTTCAATTTCAATGTGTTAAATTATTAAATAAGAATGTTTATTGGTTTAGGACCCAGTTTTTCTTAGTCCTCCACCCTAGTGACAAGCTCCCTGGCAACTTGGCTCTCACACAACTAACTCCTGCTCCTGTTCAAACACCTTGGGACACTTCCTGGGGTGCTTCTGGCTGCTGCAGTGGGACAGGCCACCTGAACTGCTCACTAATAGTCCTTGTGCATCTCAAACAGCCTCTTATGGAAGGATGAGTTTGAAATTGCTCTTTTTCAGACCAAAACCCTGTCAACATCAAGAATTATTCCCATTTAGATCCCTACGCATCCTCTACTGCAAACTTACACTTCATGACCTTTAAATTATGGAGTCTCATCAGAGCAGACAATTGGCCTAACTTCCTGAACATGTCATGTACATGAGCGTAACTGACTTATCTGATTTCTGACTTAGGATTCAAGTTCATAGCAGGTCCACTGTTATTTCTCTCTCCACAGCACCACCTGGTGGCCACAGCTCACACCACAGGAGAAGGAGCCCACTACCAGTGATGGTGAACCTTTTGAGCTCAGCGTGTCAGCATTTTGAAAAACCCTAACTTAACTCTGGTGCTGTGTCACATATAGAAATGTTTTGATATTTGCAACCATAGTAAAACAAAGACTTATATTTTTGATATTTATTTTATATATTTAAATGCCACTTAACAAAGAAAAATCAACCAAAAAAATGAGTTTGCGTGTCATAGGATCGCCATCACTGCACTATGCAATGCTGGTGCCCCAGGCTTGGTCAGCACCTTCAGGGACCAAAGCAGCCTCAACTGCAGGCAGTGCTCACAGTGGTTAAGAGTTCAGGCTCTGTAATCTGTCAGACACAGGTTCAGATCCCAGCCCCACCCATCATTCTCTGGGCAAGTGCTTATCTTTGTCAAGCCTCACTTTCCCAGCCCTGAAAAGGGGACAGGAATCGTACCTACCTCACATGGCAGTTGGAACTAAAGGAGAGACGTAAAGTGTGAAACTAGCTAAAGGGTGCTGAGCCCAGAAAGAGCCCCCATTACATGGCCGCCGTTACTAATATCTACCACTGACCTGCTCATTCGTGGATCCAAACAGTTGTTTCTTTATCTTTTTAAAAAAATTTTTATTTTATTGCTTAAAGCCGTGGTCGGCAAACCGCGGCTCTCGAGCCACACGCAGCTCCCTGCCCTTCCCCTCCACCCCCTGAGTGTGGCTCCTCCACAAAACACCACATGCGGGCATGCACATACAGTGCGATTGAGACTTTGTGGCCCATGCACAGAAGCCTGTATTTTGTGAAAGAGCCGGTATTTTGTGGAAGAGCCACACCCAAGGAGCCAAAGAGCAGCATGTGGCTCGTGAGCTGCAGCCCGCGGAGCCGCAGTTTGCTGACCACTGGCTTAAAGTATTACAAAGAGTAGTACATGTTTCCTTTTTTCCCCATTGACCTTCCCCCGGCCTCCCCTAACCCCAGTATCTTGAGTCCATTGGTTATGCTTATATGCATGCATACAAGTCCTTCGGTTGATCCCTTACCTCCCCCACCAACCCTCCCTAGCCTTCCCGCTGTAGTCTGACAGTCTGTTCCATGCTGCTCTGCCTCTGTATCTATTTTTGTTCACCAGTTTATAATGTTCTTTATTATCCATAAATGAGTGAGATGATATGGTATTTTCCTTTCATCGACTGGCTTATTTCACTTAGCATAATGCTCTCCAGTTCCATCCATACTGTTGCAAATGGTAAGAGCTCCTTTTTTACAGCAGCATAGTATTCCATTGTGTAGATGTACCACAGTTTTCTAATCCATTCATCTGCTGATGGGAATTTAGGCTGTCTCTAAATCTTAGCTATGGTAAATTGTGCTGCTATGAACATAGGGGTACATATATCCTTTCTGGTTGGTGTTTTTGGTTTCTTGGGATATATTCCTAGAAGTGGGATCACTGGGTCAAATGGGAGTTCCATTTTTAACATTTTAAGGAAACTCCATACTGTTATCCACAGTGGCTGCACCAGTCTGCATTGCCACCAGCAGTGCAGGAGGGTTCCTTTTTCTCCACATCCTCGCCAGCATTTGTCATTTGTTGAATTGTTGATGATAGCCATTCTGACAGGTGTGAGATGGTACCTCATTATCATTTCGATTTGCATCTCTCTGATGATTAGTGACTTTGAGCATGTTTTCATATGTCTCTTGGCTTTCTGAATGTCCCCTACTGAAAAGTGTCTATTCAGGTACTTTGTCCACTTTTTATTGGATTGTTTATCTTCATTTTGTTAAGTTGTATGAGTTCCCTGTAAATGTTGGAGATTAAACCATTATTGGTGATAACATTGGCAAATACGTTCTCCTATGCAGTGAGCTTTCTTGTTGTTCTATTGATAATTTTGGGTTTTTTTTGCTGTTCAGAAACTTTTTATTTTGATGTAGTCCCATTTGTTTATTTTCTCTTTAGTTTCCATTTCCCTAGGTGCTGCATTGGTAAAAATATTGCTACCACAAATGTCTGCTATTTTGCTGCCTATTGCTTCTTCTAAGATTTTTATGGTTTCCTATCGTAAAATCCTTTATCCATTTTGAGTTTACTTTTGTGTATGGTGTAAGTTGGTGGTCTAGTTTCTTGTTTTTTGCAAGTATCTGTTCAGTTTTCCCAACACCATTTATTGAAGGGACTCTCTTGCCTCCTTTGTCAAACATTAATTGAGCATACTGGCTTGTGTTGATTTCTGGGTTTTCTGTTCTGTTCCACTGGTCTTTATGTTTACTCTGGTGCCAGTACCAGGCAGTTTTGAGGACAGTGGCTTTGTAGTATAGCTTGCTATCTGGTATTGTGATCCCTCCTATATTGTTCTCTCTCAAGATCGCTGCAGCTATTTGGGGCCTTTTTTATTCCAGATGAATTTTTGGAGAGTTTGTTCTATATCTTTGAAGTATGCAATTGGTATTTTAATGGGGATTGCATTGAATTTACAGATTGCTTTGGGTAGTATGGGCATTTTAATGATTTTGATTCTACCAATCCATGAACATGGTATATTCTTCCATTTGTTCATGTCTTCCTCTATCTCTTTTTTCAATGTTGTGTAGTTTTCTGAGTATAGGTCTTTTATGTCCTCAGTTAAATTTATTCCTAAGTATCTTAAATTTTTTTTGGTGTAACGGTAAATGGGATTGTTTTTTTCGCTTCTCTTTCTGTGAGTTCATTATTAGTGTATAAAAAGGCCATAGATTTCTGGGTGTTAACTTTATATCCTGCTACTTTGCCAAATTCACTTATTAGGTCCATTAGTTTTTTAATGGAGTCTTTGGGAGTTTTTATGTATAGTAACAGGACAGTTTTACTTCTTCTTTTCCAATTGGATGCCTTTTATTTCCTCCTCTTGTCTGATCACTATGGCTAGCACTTCCAGTACTGTTTCAAATAGGAGTGGTGAGAGTGGGCATCCCTGTCTTCTTCCCGTTTATAGGGGAAACGAGTTTAGTTTTTGCCCATTGAGTTTGATGTTGGCTGTAGGTTTGTCATTTAAGGCTTTTATTATGTTGAGGAATGGTCCCTCTATTCCCACTTTGCTGAGAGCTTTTATCAAGAAAGGGTGTTGGATTTTGTCAAATGCTTTTTCTGCATAGATTGATATGATTATGTGATTTTTGTCTCTCAGTTTGTTTATGTGATGTATCACATTTATTGATTTGTGGATATTGTACCATCCTTGCATCTTCAGAATAAATCCAACTTTGTCATGGTGTATGATCTTTATAATGTAATGCTCAATTCGATTTGCTAGAATTTTGTTGAGGATTTTAGCATCTATGTTCATCAAGGATATTGGCCTGTAGTTATCTTTTTTTGTGGTGTCTTTATCAGGTTTTGGAATTAGGGTAATGCTGGCTTCATAGGAAGAGCTTGGAAGTGTGCCTTCCTCTTGAATTTCTTGAAATAGTCTGTGGAAGATAGGTTTAAGTTCTTTTTTGAATGCTTGGTAGAACTCCCCTGTAAAGCCATCTTGACCAGGGCTTTTGTTTGCTGGAAGATTTTTGATCACTTTAATTTCTTCGGCAGTCATCGGCCTATTCAGGTTTTTTTTTATTCTTCTTGATTGAGTTTTGGGAGCTTGTATTTTTCGAAGAATATGTCTATTTCGTCTAGGTAGTCCACTTTGTTGGAATAGAGTTGTTCACAGTACTTTTTCATAATCATTTGTATTTCTGTGGGATTGGTTGTTACTTTGCCTCTTTCATTTCTAATTTTATTTGGGCCCTGTCTCTTTGCTTCTTGGTGAGCCTGGCTAGAGGTTCATCAATCTTGTTTATTCTTTCAAAGAACTAGCATTTGGTTTTGTTGAACTTTATTATTGTTTTTTTGGTCTCTATGTCATTTATCTCCATGCTGATCTTTATTATTTCCTTCCTTCTGCTTACACTGGGATTTTCTTGTTGCTCTCTTTCTAATTCTTTGAGTTGTAGGGTTAGATAATTTATTACCATTTTTTCTTGTTTTTTTTGAGATAGGCCTGCAAAGCTATGAACTTCCCTCTCAAGACTGCTTTCACTGTGTCCTATACATTTTGGATGTTGTGTTTTCATTGTCATTTGTTGCCATGATGCTTTTTACTTCTTCTTTGATCTCTTTGGTAACCCAATCATTATTTAAAAGCATGCTATTTAGCCTCCAGGTGTTTGATTTTTTAATTGTTTTTATTGTAGTTGATTTCTAGTTTTTTGCCATTATGATCTGAGAAGATGCTTGATATGATTTCTATCTTCTTGAATTTGAAAAAACTTTACCTGTGCCCCAATACATGGTCTATCTTTGAAAATGACCCATGTGCACTTGAGAAGAATGTATATTCTGTGGCTTTGGGGTGTAAAGTTCTGAAGATGTCAATTCCATCTGACCTAGTGAGTAATTTAGGGTTGCTGTTTCTTTGCTGACTTTTTGTTTAGGGGATTTGTCCAGTGGTGTTAGTGGGGTACTAAAGTCCCCTACTATGACTGTATTGCTGTCAATCTCTCCTTTGATATCCTCCAGAGGTTTTGTTATGTATTTGGGTGCTCCTCTATTGGGAGCCTATATGTTTACCAGAGTTATATCTTCTTGTTGAATTGCTCCCTTTAGTATTATGAAGTGGCCTCCCTTATCTCTTGTTATGGCCTTCACTTTGAGATCTAATTTTTCATATATAAGTATTGCTACCCCAACTTTTTTTTCCATTTCCATTCGCCTGAAAAAACCTTTTTCCAACCTTTCACCATCAGTCTGTGTGAGTTCTTTGTTCTAAGATGAGTTTCCTGTAGACAGGAGATATATGGGTCATGTTTTCTTATCCACTCAGCTACCCTATGTCTTTTGATTAGGGCATTTGATCCATTTACATTTAAAGTCATTATTGAGGAGGTCAAATCACCCCCAGTATTGCCGACAACAATCAAGGCTTAACTACAACAAGACTGCGCACAAAGACCACAAGGGGGTGCACCAAGAAAGCATCAAAAATGCGGAGACAAAGAAACATGACAGAAATGGAGGATATAGAGCTAAAAACCGCAATTTTAAGGTCTTTCCATAATTTTCTAGAAACTGCCAATAAATGTAGTGAGATCCTCAAGAAATCTAATGAGACCCTCGATGTTGTGATAAATAACCAACTAGAAATTAAGCATACACTGACTGAAAGAAAGAATATTATACAGACACCCAACAGCAGACCAGAGGAGCGCAAGAATCAAGTCAAAGATTCGAAATGCGAAGAAGCAAAAAACACCCAACTGGAAAAGCAAAATGAAAAAAGAATACGAAAATAGTGTAAGGAGCCTCTGGGTCAGCTTCAAGCGTACCAACATCAGAATTATAGGGGTGCCAGAAAATGAGAGAGACCAAGATACTGAAAACCTATTTGAAGAAATAATGACAGAAAACTTCCCCTACCTGGTGAAAGAAATAGACGTACAGGTCCAGGAGGCACAGAGAACCCCAAACAAAAGGAATCCAAAGAGGACCACACCAAGACACATCATAATTAAAATGCCAAGAGCAAAAGACAAAGAGAGAATCTTAAAAGCAGCAGGAGAAAGAAACTCAGTTACCTACAAGGGAATACCCATACGACTGTCAGCTGATTTCTCAACAGAAACTTTGCAGGCCAGAAGGGAATGGCAAGAAATATTCAGAGTGATGAATACCAAGAATCTACAACCAAGATTACTTTATCCAGCAAAGCTATCATTCAGAACTGAAGGTCAGATAAAAAGCTTCAAAGATAAGGAAAAGCTAAAGGAGTTCATCACCACCAAACCAGTATTATATGAAATGCTGAAAGGTATCCTTTAAGAAGAGGAAGAAGAAGAAAACGGTAAAGATACAAATTATGAACAACAAACATGCATCTATCAACAAGTGAATCTAAGAATCAAGTGAACAAATAATCTGGTGATCATAATAGAATCAGGGACATAGAAAGGGAATGGACTGACTATTCTTGGGGGGGAAAGGGGTGTGGGAGATGCGGGAAGAGACTGGACAAAAATCGTGCACCTATGGATGAGGACAGTGGGTGGGGAGTGAGGGTGGAGGGTGGGGCGGGAACTGGGAGGAGGGGAGTTATGGGGGGAAAAAAGAGGAACAAATGTAATAATCTGAACAATAAAGATTTAATTTAAAAAAAAAGAAAAAGAAAAAAATAATAAAAGTGTAATATGCTAAAAAAAAAAGTCATTATTGATAGGTACTTGTCTATCACCATTTTTATTCTTTATGCCTATGTTCCTTCTTCCCTTCCTATTTCTTCTTTTTATAGCAGACCCTTTAGCATTTCTTGCATTATTGGTTTGGGGGTAATAAACTCCCTTAGTCCTTTTTTTCTGTGAAGATCCTGATTTCACCCTCAATTTTAATTGATAGCCTTGCTGGATACAGTATTCTTGGATTCAGACCCTTTCTTTGCATGACTTTGTATATTTCATTCCATTCCCTTCTGGCCTGATGTGTTTCTGTTGAGAAATCAGTTAATAGTCTGATGGCAGATCCTTTGTAGGTAACTTTCTGTCTCTCTCTGTCAGCCTTTAACACATTGTATGCGGGAAACGTATTTATATGTTTTACATTGACTGGTTGTAGAGCGCAGGACACGTATTTTATAGACGCTGGATACGTTTTTATAGACTAGCGGTAGAATGCGGGTAACGTATAAATACGTAAACTAAAGTTATCTTAATTTAACTGAACGTTGCCATTTGCGAAAAAAATTAGCAAAAATGGCCCATGCCACCTGTTAGTGTGCGATAAAAACTACCCGCAAACAATGTGTTAAGATTCTTACTTTGTAGTTGGTGTTTGCCAATTTAATTATAATGTGTCTTGTTATCAGTCTTTTGGGGTTCATCTTGTTTGGGACTGTGTGAGCTTTTTGGAACGTGTGAGCTTTTTCTTCCCGATATCAGGGAAGTTTTCTGTCATTATTTCTTCAAACAGATTTTCTATTCCTTGTTCAGTTTCCTCTTCTTCTGGCACCCCTATTACAATGATGTTGTTTTGTTTCATGTTGTCCCAAAGTTCCCTTAGGCTCTCGTCCTGTTTTTTAAGTTTCTTGTCTAGATGCTGCTCTGCTTGGGTATTTTTCCTACCTTTTCTTCTAGCTCACTGGTGTGGTCCTCCGCTTATTCTAGTCTACTGTTGATGCTTTCTATTGAGTTTTTTATTGCAGCGATGTCATTTTTTCACTTCTTCTTGCTTCTTCTTCATTTCTTCTTGGTTCCTACACATATTGTTGAATGTGTCTTCCATCCTTTTCAGTGACCTTATGACCACTTCTCTGAATTCTTTCTCTGTCATATTGCTTGCCTCCATTTCATTTCCTTCCTTTTCTGGTTAGTCCTCCTTTCTTTTGTATGCGGGCTGTTTCTTTGTCTCCCCAGGATCTCCCCTCTCAGGGTTTCTGGTTATGTAGCTCTCTGTCTCCTGCGCTGACTTTCTTTAGGCAATGCCAGCTGTGTTTACTTTGCCAGTTCCGGGTGAGTGCTCTTTGATTCAGCTGTTCCTTCTGCTCTGTGAAAAGGCACAGGGCTTGTCCATGAGTTCGCGCATTTGTCTCCCCCTGAGAAGACCTTCCAGGTGCCCATGGTTGGGGAGGTTGGAGTTCTGGAATTCCTAGATTTGCAGCTGAGATAACTGGTCCCTGGACGTCTTGGTTTTAAGGTCCCATGAGGCATCCGAGATCTCCCCAGTTGAAGGTAAGGCTGGGGTTCCAATCACAGTCAGTCTCTGATCACAGCCATCATCCCTTCAAGATGGCATGGCCTCTGCGTTAGAGCCGGCCACTACCAGAAGAGATTTCAGCTGGAGTAGAGTCTGCCCAATCATGGGTGGCCAGTCCGGCAATCCCCAACAGTCCCTTGGAGTATAGCTGTCCCTCACTCACAAATACTGACACTCCCTACACATCCATGCACTCTCCTTTCATTCTCTCACTCTACACTATCTAGCAGCCTGCACTCCCATTGGCAGCCATCTTACTTCTCCGATTTTTTTGTTTTGTTAATCCTCACATGAGGATATTTTTTTCTGAGAGTGGAAGGGAGGTGCAGACAGAGAGAAAAATATCTTCATGAGAGAGACACAATGATTGGGTGCCACCCACACACCTCGATCAGGCCAGGCATTGAGTTTGAAACCCAGGTACTTGCCCTTGACCAGAATTGAACCCTGGACTCTCTGATATGAGAGATGATGCTCTAACCACTGAGAAAAACCAGCCTGGGCAGTCAAGCATCTTTTCTCTGAAAGTTTTGCTAAGTCAATTAGGCTGATTATCGTTAATTAAGTCAACTTAGACAATAACACAAGGGGAGGTGTGAGTGTGAAAAAAATTATGTATCCTGTATGAAAACCAGAGGCAACAGATACCTCTAGATAAATGTTAATAAGTTTATTATCATTTCCCTGCATGTGAGGATTTTACCTAATTCACCTCCTGTAAAGACTTGGAATGCAAGCATTAGTCCCCAAACACTAGTATGGATGCATGTACACATTGTGTTTTTTGAGTTTCGAGGGACACACCAGGTCCTGAAGTGGTGAATGTCACCCAGAAAGGCGTGTGCACAGGTCACACTCAAGAGGCGGCTTGTCATGGGCCCTGGTGCTGTCACGGCTGCCCCGAAGAGGGCATGAGTCTCAGGCCAGGCTGGTCTTCAGGAAGTCCTGGTGTCCTTCATAAAATTTAAATTCTCAGGGTGCATGTTTGGCAGGTTTATAGGTAAGTCTTGTAGAACATGATATTTAAAAGTAAATTGAAAACTAAGCCATGTTTAAGGCAAGTAAGATGCACTTTCCCCCTCTCCCAAACCTTAACAGCTCTGAAATCAGGATGCAGCTTCGAGCCTGTCTCACAGTCACTGTCGGCCATGTGGCAACTGTGACAAAATCGTCACTGCCACAACCCATTTATCTTCTTCTTATGTGAGCACCCTTGTCTGACAGCCTCTTAGTTTCGATGAAATACATACAGCACATGCAACTAGGAATCCACTTCAAAAGCTCTGGCAATTCCACATGACAACCCTGAATGATGAGGTATAGTGCACCCCATGGTGGCAGGACTCCAGGCCAGATAAAGTCAGAGAAGAAAACTGGACCTGCTTGTCAAAGTGACAAAAGATCAGAGCCACAGGAGGCCTCGCTGAAGACCTTGCAGCTGTCCATCACGTGCTAAATGCACCGCGGATCTCCTTACAGAAATGGCCTATTGTAGGCCTGGAGGAAACATCCGCTGTGGAGCTTGTATCTGCGGTAACTGTGTGGAGATCAGCTCTGGATATTCGAGTCCCTACCACAGTGTCCATGATTTGTGAGGCTCCTCATGCTAAAGGACCTGAATTGTTCTGGGAGAAAGTGCAGCCACACTGACGGGGGTTTATATTTCCTACTTGGGTGTTCACATACCAAAGGAGGCAGATGTGGTGTGTGGAGCATGCCCCCTTCAGGCTCCTACACACACACACACACACACACACACACACACACACACGCACGCGCGCGCGCACACACGTGTACACACCTAGCATGCAGTCTCCTTGGTTCTCCCCTCCCTGAGGGAGACCTGAGATCCTCCCCCCTTCACTTACCGCTTGCAGCCATGTAAGCCCTTCCTACCTTTTCCCCTGGGCCCCCTGCAGGTGTCTTGGTCTTCTGTCCCCTTTGAGCAGCATGGGGTGGCCTCGAGGGGCTCCAGCTGCAATTGAAGAGGCTGAGAAGTACTGGGCGAGGCCTGGTCTGAGGACCCCAGCGGAAAGGGAGGCCTCTGTGGGGTTGACGTTGGTCGTTCTCTGGAACCCCCTTTCTTTAGTTTGATGAGTTTGACTAAGTCTTTGGCTCCAATCCAGTGCTTTTTCCTGTAAGAAGTAGGTTTTTAGGACACAACCAAGCCTCACTGCCCCTCCAGCAGGTGTCTGGGTGCCGTACGTGAGCTGGGATTTCCATCACCAGCCTGAGAAGGTGGTGCTTAATCTGGTTCAGAATGAGGGTGCTCTTTGCCATCACCATGATCATCCTACCTGGGGCTCAGGAGGTGGCACACAATGTGCAGTTAATTTGCACAGACCCAGGGGTGGTGGAAGCCTTCATACTAGCCCACACTAGCCCCTCGGGAAAACAGAACTTCAAACCCAGCTCTCAGCTCTTGATTACTGTGCCAAGTGCAGGAAGTGGTTCTGTGCTGACCTAATCATGCTGGTTGGCAAAATTCCACCAAAACGCCATTTTCAGAAAGAGTCAGGGACCTCCTCATTTTCTGCTAGAGTTGATAATACATGAAATAGGCTGGCATACTCTGCCCATTCCCGGCATTGAGGAATCTGGGTGAAGGGAAGAGGGCAGGAGAGTGGGCCGTTTGAATTAAAAACAGTGAGCTCTGGGTGGTGTTGCCTGGTGGTTGAGCGTCGGTCTGAGCACTGATGGGTGGTGGGTTTGATCCCCCAACAAGGGCACATACCTGCATTGCAGGTTTGATCCCCGGCCCCGGTCAAGGTATATGCAGATGGAAACCAATTGATGTGTCTCTCTGACATAGATCTCTCTCTCTCTCTCTCTCTCTCTCTCTCTCTCTCCTCTCTCTCTCCCTCCCTCCCTCTCTCCCTCTCTCATTTCCCCTTTCCCTTCCTCCCTCCCTACTTCTCTCTCTAAAAATCAATGGAAAAATATCCTCAGGTGAGGATTAGAAAAATAAGTAAATAAATGAAAACAGTGAATGTGAAGGGTAATACATTGCAGCTAACAGGAAATGAAGCATTCGAATGTAACAAGGACCACAGCTGGGTTCTGGTCCTGGCTCTGCCACGAAACAGCACTGTGCTTACTTACAAAGCCACTCAGTTTCCTCACCGGTGCCTCAATTTCCCTGTCGACAGAAGGGTCCGGCGGAGGTTCGGAAATTCTGTGGTTCTGTGATTTCTACAGAGAGGCCATGCGGGATTCATGGTGATTTGACCTCAAGGCTGGGCTGGGACAGGACAATGGGAAGGCCCTGCTCCTGGGCTCAGGC
This sequence comes from Myotis nattereri, assembly GCF_964212035.1. NCBI lineage: Eukaryota > Metazoa > Chordata > Mammalia > Chiroptera > Vespertilionidae > Myotis > Myotis nattereri. The sequence goes on from NC_138085.1 coordinate 16,875,314, forward strand.
CCAGGCACAAGGGGAGCCCTGCTGGATGGAGGCCGGCAGTGTTGGGGGTCAAATCGGCCCACCACCGGGCTGCTGCTCTCTGGGGAAGGGAACGTGTTTGTGAACCTGCCCTGGGGGGGGGGGTGTCCAGTGAACCCAGAGGAATGGAGGACAGAACAAAAGGCTCCTGTGCTTGAAGACTGGGGTGCTGGTCCAGGCATCTGCCCCAAGCTTCCTTCCCAAAACAGAAGCATGATTTTCTAGGTCCCGCAATCTTGAGACAAAAGCTGATATGCCTGCTTTAGTGGTTCTAAAAGCACAGACTCTGCCCTTAAACAGGCTCCTGGCCAGCTGGCACTCACCATCCCTCATAGGATAACCCTGAGTACTGAGGGTGGGACTGACAGAAACTCTAAATTCTTTCCATGCTGGGAGGGACCTGCACACAGGGACCTGCCATACAGCGGAAGGTACGGCCCAACAAACTGGCCACTGCTCTAGATGCTACAGCTTCCCCCACTCGTGAAAAAGCAAGCTTTCTGTCCTGTGTGTAAGCTACTGTCGCTTAAATCAACTCACTTCTTTGGTGCTGGATCATGGAACTTGTGCTGAGCCATGCTTTTTTCTTCCAGTTTTTCATTTTGTCTCTGTAAGGCACTTAATTTGTCTCTAACAGAGGAGAGAGAAAAACAGTCTGTTTTTTAAAATGAAACACATAAATTGACTCATCACCCCTGCCTGGGACCTGGCCCAGAGGAGCCAGTGTGTTTCTGGGACGCAGACATCACGGTGCTCATGACCACCATGACCCCTGAGTTGGGAATACGGGGATGGAAGCATGTGACATGGGTCCAGGAGCCTAACATGTCAAGGAGACGGCTGAACACCTAGGGTCAGGGTGTACGTCACCTCAGGAGAGAGACCCCGAACCATCTGACACTCAAGCTGGGAAACCCCGAGGGTCCCAGCCACGTCAGCTCAGGACGTTGGGCACTCGGGTCAGACCTAGGGCTAGGCTAGCTCCTGCGGGTGCAGACCAACAATACCTTTAGTGGTGGGGAGGGGTCTGCCCTTGGTGACTTAGATGGGCATCAGATTAAAAAGGTCAGTTTAGCAAAGTCAGACCTCCGACCTGGACCCACTCCAATGTTGTGCTTCTGCTAACACTTCTAGTGAAGCAAACTCAAAGCCTTTTGGGAGCCAAACAGATAAGATCAGGAGCAAAGTGGCCTGGGAGGACCTGAGGGAGGAGTGGGGGCTAAGGCGAGACTGAGCGCTTGGTGTCACCTGGGACCTAACGCGGGGCCTGCAAACAAAGCGCCGCTCTCCACGTGGCGGAGCTTCTGACTGCTTTTCCCGAAGGATCCAGAAGCCCCGGCTCTGAAGCACAATCTCTTAATTCCTAAACATGGGAAGTCAGTTCACATTTATAAAAACACAGAAAGGACCAGAGAGACACCTCTTAAACCTTGGGCTGCCAGAGGGCACCCCTGCTCCTGGGAGAGGGAGCCTGGCCTTTCTGAAGCAGAGGGCATGGCATGCTTTCCTGTTGTCTGTCTAGGACAGTGATGGCGAACCTATGACACGCGTGTCAGAGGTGACACGCGAACTCATTTTTTGGTTGATTTTTCTTTGTTAAATGGCATTCAAATATATGAAATAAATATCAACAATGTAAGTCTTTGTTTTACTATGGTTGTAAATATCAAAAAATTTCTACATGTGACACGGCACCAGAGTTAAGTTAGGGTTTTTCAAAATGCTGACACGCCGAGCTCTAAAGGTGCGCCATCACTGGTCCAGGAGCCATGCACGCAGTGCTCGCTATACAGCGCCCCCCACTGGGCTGCCGGCGCCTGTCCAGTTCCTGCCTCTCGTCACCCATGTGGCCTTGACAGCTCAGACCCCAGCTTTCCCTGCTTCAAAATGAGTCCTCGGCATCCAGGCAGCTGCTCGGGCTCCTTCAGTCAAGAAGGTGCCCAGGCCCCCCTAATCCAAGGGCTTTCCCGCGAGTTCACCGCAAAGTGAGCACCCGCAAGAAGTGATCGCTTGCAAACCACTGGGTCCCTGGCCACGAACCTGCTCTGCTCCCAGCGCCCTCGTTGTTTCGGACTCTGTTCTTCTAGTCTGTGTTAATCTGTTCCCACAGCCGTCCCCTAGCCCCAAAAACTCATGGCCCAGCTATCCCAGGGCTGGGGAAGACTCCGCTTGGGGCAGGCTCAGGAAGCCTGCCCACTCTCTGACCTCCTACAGACACTTTCTAATGCAAAACCGTCATCAGATCATCCCCCCGGTTACCAGGTCCCTACTCTTCTAGTTTGCACCTGCCCAAGCTCTGCTGGTAATTTTTAGCAGCTGCGTTATAGAGAGCCCACTTCAGGATACAAACTCTCACTTCTACCCCAAAAGTACAGTGCGGTTTTCCATGTCAACCATCCTTGGTAGGTGTTGAGCCCCCTGTAGATGAGCAGACGAATCCGGGAGAACAGTGAGCAGAATCGTCACCCTGGGGAGCTGGGACACTGCCCCAGTGGTCACTGTGGCCATGTCCCTCTGTCCCACACTGGCCAGCCATTCCCGATCACAAGGAAGGACAGTCCCAGCAGCACAGCACCGAGGGGTGAAGACCACCCTGGACCCACAAGATGCATCTCAGATGACTTGACTTCCAAACCACAAGGTTTCCAGCACCAAGGCTCTTCCTCCTGCCCTCATTTCTGGCAGCTTCCTAGGCCCTGTACACCAGCATCCCTTCAACACCCACTTCCCAGTGAATCCGACTCATTAGCCGGGCATGGAAGCCTTCCACGGCTCAGCGCTGCCTCCTCCAGCCTTCCTTCTTGCCACTCCCTGCATCTTCCCTGCACCCAGACCATGCCAAGCCCCACCTTCACGTTCAGCCCCTATCCCCCCCACACACACTGGCCAGCCTTCTCCCCATCCATGTCAGCAGCAGAACCCCAACTCCTACCACTACGCTTCCTTCTACCTCCATGGAGCTCCTCAACGTCTGTGTGCACATAGCTCTGCTCACATCCCATCACTCCTACTGGTTCCTGGAGACCAGGTAACTGGTTCTGTGCACTTTGCAGGGCCAGGCCTGTCGGCAAACACAATGTCCGCAGAGGGAGGACAGCCACTGTGCACCAACAACCCACTCTGCAGCCCATTAAGGGAAAAACCGACACAGAAAGGGGTCAGCCTGCGATCTGAAGTCCTTCCCTAGGAGCCTCTCTTTATCACTGTTGTATTTTTCAAAGTGAACTTGATCCCAAAAGAAGATTAAGAAGCATCTGGCAGGGGGCAGTGTCTCTGAAAAGCCAACAAAGCCAACCACCCCTATTTGCAGAAATCTAGAACCATTCCCGGGAAAACGAGAGAAGGATGTGCTGGTAAGATGGTCCGTCCCCTTGCCTGGGACACCAATGCACCCAGGGGTTCTCTGCTGCCCAGAATGGCGCGGTCTAGTCATGGAGCTGGAAGCCACGACCCCTCTGTTGACGGGCGTCCGTCAGCCCACACCCCTCACACGTACTGCTGCTGCTCCTCCTGGTGCTGGTCCTTGTCCTCCACGTCCTCCTGGAGAAGCCTCTGGTTCTGCTCTTTCAGCCTTTGGATTTGGCTCTGCAGGTGACGGTTTTCTCCCACCAAGTTGCCCTTGAGGCGGGAGAGCAGCTAAAACACAGATGGACAATGTCTCAAACACCACACGCTCCCGTGATTCCACTGCTGGGAATCTACTTCCAAAAGGAGAAAAAGGCCACGTGCACAAAGATGGTCATTTTGGTATTACCTACGTCAGCTGGCGTGACCAATATGGCCAATGCCATGGGGATGGCCAAGCCTTCTGCCACTGCACCATCCAATCGGGCAGCCACTGGCCACGTGTGGCTGCTGAGCACTGAAAACACAGCCAGTCTGAGCTGAGCCATAAGTGCAAAATATATAATAGGTTCTGAGGACTTAATAACAATTAAAAATAATGTAAAGTATCTCATTAATAAGCTGCCCGGTGTGTGTGTGGCTCAGTAGGTTGAGTGTCCCATTCACTAAGAAATCACCAGTGTAATTTCTGATCTGTGGTGAGCCGGCACGGCCATGGCATATTCAGCCCCAGGGTGCCTTATGTGCCAGGCCAGCTCAGCCTGGTTCAGTGACCCTGAGAGGGGTCGGTGAAGGATTAAGAAAAGACAGCAAGAGAATGAAAGCTGGGTCTCAGTGGGATGCTGCTCCTCTGACATAGAGACAGCGCCAGCGCCCACAAGCCATGTCTTTATTTTATAGCAGGTGCCACGAGGTGAAGGAAGGGCGTGATCAAGATGTTTACAACATTCTCGTGGGTTTCAGTCCTACTCAACTACATGCACCTGAACTCTATCACTCAGGCATGTGGGGCCACGTGTTCGGACCACAGGTTCAAGCTTACCACTGTAGCTGTTGGCTATAATTGTGCTGGGAAGGCTCTGCCCTCCAAGCTGGGCCTTGCACGTCGCAATGAGAGGACTGTGCCCTTTCATCAGTCCAAGGCTTGAACCTGTCCAAACACTGTAGCTGCGCCCCACACTGATCAAGGCACATGCCTGGGTTGCTGGCTCCATTCCCCAGGAGAGGGCATGCAGGAGGCAGCTGATGGATGTTTCTCTCAAAAAATCAATAAAGAATCATATTATTTTTAAAAATCTTATTAATAAGCTTTTGGGGTTACATGTGATATTTTAGATATAAGGGTTAAATAAAACAGACCTCTACATTAATCCCACCTGATTCCTTTTACTTTTTGAATATGGCTACTAGAAAGTTGTCTGTACACAAACAGGCGTGAAGCTGGACCTGAATTTTGGGCTGAGGCTGGCCAGCTCCTGCTCTAGAATATCATCGTGGTTGGTGTAGCAGGAAAGTCCCAAGCTTTGGCTTCAGACAAACGGGGTTCCAACCCGCTACTTCAGAGGGACAAGGATGGGAACCCCAGCTCACAAGATCATTGTGAGAATTAAATGAGATGACACAGAGAGCAGAGTGCTCAGTCGAGAGGATGGAGATGAAACGGTACTTGGATGCTTCCATGCACCGCCCCGACAAAAAGCAAAAATCAGGTGAAAGGTGTTCTGTAGCACACCCCTGCCAGTCATGGTGTTCGTCCCAGTCAACTGCCTCTGGCTTCCTCTCTGCCTCTGAGTGACATTCACACACACCCTTTGAGCAGAGATGCCAATGAGGACCCATTCCCACCTGGCTGAGCCCAAGGCATCAGTCCAGGGAATAGGCCCACCCAAGGTCCTGAGGCCCTCCAGCCCCAGGCCTCACCTGGCAGCGGTTGTCCAGCTCAGTCAGCGAGATGTCCGTGCTCTGGAGCTCCTCCCTCAGCCAGTTGCACTGGTTCTGCCAGCAGTTCACCTGCAGCTGCGTGTCGTTCAGGGAGGTTCGCAGCTTCTTGTTGTCTGTGAGTAGCTCGTCCTGCTCCCCCTTCAGCTCCTCGTACCGGCCCTGCCAGTGGTTCACCTCCCGCTGCGTGTCCTTCAGGGAGGTTTGCAGCTTCTTGTTGTCTGTGAGCAGCTCCTTGGTGAGGGCCTGCAGCTCCTTGGTGAGGGCCTGCAGCTCCTTGGTGAGGGCGTACAGCTCCTCTTGCTGCCCCTTCAGCTCCTCGTACCGGGCCTGCCAGCTGTTCACTTCCCGCTGCGTGTCATTCAGGGACAGTTGCAGCTCCTTGTTGTCTGTGAGCAGCTCCTTGTATTCTGTGAGCAGCTCCTTGTATTCTGTGAGCAGCTCATTGGCGTCGGCCTGCAGCTCCTTGGTGAGGGCGTACAGCTCCTCTTGCTCCCCCTTCAGCCCCTCACACTGGGCCTGCCAGTGGTTCACCTCCAGCTGCATATCATTCATGGAGGTGTGCAGCTTCTTGCTGTGAGTCTGAAGCTCCTCCTGCTGCCCCTTCAGCTGCTGGTGCAGGGAATTGGCCCTAGGGGTGGAGAGACACAAGGCCAAGGGCTGAGGCGCACTCCCAGGCTCTGTCCCAGCTGTGCAACCTTAATCAAAACTGCAACCTCTCTGGGCCTCAGTGTTTTTCATGTGTGAATGAAGGGTTGAACAAAATCAGCGGTTTTCAAACTGTGTTCATTGGGGTCCTAGGAGGCTACCCCAGGTACCCCACTGCCAGCTGGGGGAGAACGACAGGCAGGCTCAGACACCACGGCAACAGAGCATCCCTGTAAAAGTCCTTTCTATGTGAGGCTTTGGCACATCTGCCTACTTGGAAAAAGGGTTCTTTGATTCAAACATTTAAACACTGAATCAGAACATTACTGCTCTAAGACTCTATGTCTATATCCAGCTCTTTTCCCCAATTCCAAGCCCCTTTCTAATTTTCAACTACTGAGATAAATAAAATAGAAGATTCTGGAGTGTTACCTATATCCACTTAAATCATCATCATCATCATCATCATCATCATCATTACCTGGGATTCCTTGGGGTAGATTATACCAAAAAAGCTCATATGACCAGAGGCTCATGGACTCAATGTGAACACAGGTGTGTGAAGTTTGGCCCACACAGCTTTTTAAAATTTTTTTAACATTTACTTATTTTATTCTATTTTATTTCATTTTAAAGTGTGTATGATTTTATTAATTGATGTCTCTCCAATAAAGACAACTAAAAAAAAAAATAAAATAACAAAGAAGAAACAGAACAAGATAAAAAGATTCGCCATTGTGGTCCTGTGAATACTTGCGGGTTGGGTTTAAGGGTCCCCGGCCTCAAATATGTCTCCAGGTCCTCCCATTCCTCTGTCCTGCCCAAAAAAGCAGATTTAATAAAAAACACAAACAAAACAAAAAAATAATTACTGTATCAGCATTCCAAAATTTTAAGGTACTCATCAACATTCAGATATCTTCTTCTCAGGAAAAAAAAAAAAACACCCCAAAAAACAAAAAACATACAGAAGGAAGACCTGGCAGCCCCGCCTGCCTCCCAGCTGACAGCCTCTATAGCTGGGCTGTATTCTCCACCAGGGCCTGGTCTATTGTTGACTCTCCTTCCCCACCTGCTGGACCTGCCCGGCCACTGCAGGCAGCTGAGTTTACTCAGGGCTGTGGGAAGGAAGGGTTCATATGGTCACGCCTCTGGGTTGAGGCAAGACTTGTATTCGAATCCTGCCTGTGTCACTAACTAGGAGCATTGACCTTGAACAAGTTGTTTAATCTCCCTGAGCCTGTTTCCTCCTCTGTTGCTGTGGATTTTTGAAAGGATAACAATAGCTCAGTCAATTCTTGTGATTCACAGTATAATGTTCTGCCCAACCACGTGAACCCTGACTTAGTGAGTACTGAAACTGTTCCCACCGGTTCCTGGGAGTCTCTGGTCACATTCTGTCAGCTCATCAAGACATAAAGACGCCTCGTGTAATACACTCAGAGCCAACAGCACCATACTTGGGCCCGAATGACCCTTGTGTGCCACTCGAATATTCCCCGTGAGGCCCAGCGCAGCCTTGCACTTGGGAACACTAGACAGCACTTCAGCACTCCATTTGGGGGCCATTACAAACAGCGAAATCGCCTCCAAAGCACACAAAATAGAACACCGTGGCCCATGAAGAGGACGCTGGTAGGTGAGAGCTAAAACAAGGCTGGGGTCAAAGGCCTTGTTCAACCTCAGCTGCAAATGTGCACATCAGGCGACTCCAGTATCTCCCACTCTGGGCATCCATGACAGGCCACGGGCACTGATTTGGGGGTCACCAGTGCATTTCAGCCAGGAGGTGAATTCACAAATGGGAATGCGTGAATGCTGAGGACCACGCCCCCTCCCTCATGGGATCGCTGGTGTGAGAGGATGCAGGTGCCCCTGCCAGACAGTCATCAGAATCATAACTGTGGGAGGGGAGACTGTCCAAACCGAGACAATGCCCCATCCCAGCTGCCGAGTCCTTCCTTCCAGCACCAGCTGGAGGCCCCTTTACCTTGTTCCCACCAGCTGCTTCCAGGGCAGGGTTGGTAAAAATGCACCATCACCAGGGGTCTCACTTGAGCTCAGCTCAGCGGGTGCTGAGTGAGTGGGTCTGAATGGCATCCCGGCAGAAGCGCTGCAGGGGGTCCGCTGGGTACCTGTCCAGCTCTCGCTGCAGCCTCTGGTTCTCCTCAGCGGCCATGGTGCTCGTCCTCTGCTCCTGCTGCAGAGCCTCCCGCTCGGTGGTCAAGAGCGTCCCCAGCTGCTCCAGCGCCGCCTTATGTTGGAGCTGGTCCTTGTATCTGTTGAAGGGAAACATACCCGCTAAGAATGGAAACCCAGGGAGACCTCAAAGCCTTGGTGAGCGGCTTCTCTCTGCAGAGCTGTGGGAGAGGGGGATCGGCATGGGACAGTGCTGGACAGAGAGAGTGGACAGTCACTGGGCCAGCTCTGGGGGTCTCCTCCAGCACAGGAGGCAAGTCTCCCCTCCTCCCACCCGACGTGTCTTCATGGTCCCTACCAGTCCCTGTCAAAGCAGCCTCCCTCCTTCATCCCACTGGGAACAAAACCACTGTTTTCTGAACTCCACGCCCTTCTCAAAGAAACCACTGCAAATACAGCAGAATTCCACCACCCATAACAGCTGATCCCCGCAATGGGCCCTGGGTGAGCCCTCCACCCCAGCTCAGGAACACGACTCTTCTTGCTCTGATCCAGGCAGCTTGGGGGCCAGAGTCTTGTCTGGTGGGGCCCAGGCAGCCACCAGCGGCAGTTGCACACCCTGCTCCTCATGGCACCCCCAGTCCAGCCCTTGCCCTCCCTCTCCCACAGCCTCCCTCTCAACTCGGGCTTTTATTTCCTTCCTGTCTCAGTCTGCAGAGGGTTCCGCACAGCCTCTCCGGAGGGCAGCAGAGCACAAGAGGGAGTCCCTCTGACCAGCCCCAGGCTGTTCCTCCTCCTGCAGGAACCTTCCCTGTTCAGGTGACTCAGGGGCCTCCCCAGGTCCAAGGTGGAGACTGAGTCATCACCTTTCAATCTTCCTCAGGCAGGCAAAACCCTTTCCAGACCCCCTTCCTGAGGTGTCCACACCCAGAGACAGGCTGACAGAGTCCACCCAGGTTCCAGGGTTTCAGCCCCTGCCTGCAGCCCTCCATCCCCGCCCGCCCACCCCATATCAGCTGTACTTGTACCATCTGCCTGGAGCCAAGACTTGTGCGGACTCAGACACACACACCTGCTCGGTCGGCTGCTGGAAGACAAACATTCCTTCCTGTGGCCTTTAGCCACAAGTGGAGGCTGCCCAGACATGGGAAATGGAAGGTGGGGGTGATGGCTCTGCTGGGCTTTCAGGGCGGTGATCTTTCTCATCCAGGTTTGACAAACAGGGCTATGGACCATTAGGGTCCCCACCTCCTGCTTCCCTGTTGTGTCTTGGAAAAGCACAGGATCAAGCATATCGCAACCATTAGTAACCACCCTCCTGCAGGGCAGAAACTGCGAGTGCTTCTCCCCACTGAATCCCGGGTACGAGGCTTGACACCCAGTGCATGTGCACCAGGGGAACGAAGGAGCGAGTGTCCCAGTCAAGTGTCAGGTGAAATGAATACAGATCCCCCGGCCAGTGTTCCAGGCACCTCCACCTCCAACCTGCAGCCCTGCTGCAGACACACCAAGGGCCTCCAGCTATCTGTCCAACCAGCAAAAACCACTGAATCACACAGTAGGTCCACCAAGCAAGGAGTCATAGGCAGAGCAATGAACTCCTCCCTCAGACCAGTCAAATGCCACCTGTACAAACCTTCCCATGTTAACAGCCATAAGAATATATCCACACTGTTATCATTGAGGGTAGGGCCCGCAGCACCTGGTGAGGGGTGGGCACCACAGGAGGCTCCCATCAGTAGTCAGCTGGGTGCATTCAAACCATGTTAGACAGCACCAGGCGCCCAGTGGGTGCTCACTAAGCATCTCGTGAACACAGGATGGGTGCGGAGGAGGCAGAGATGGAGATGACAAGAGGCAGAAGATGCTCATTCTGGCTGGAAGAAACGAGAGTCTGATAGGAGCAGACATCTCGGCACCCCTGAAGGATGGGCATCTGGGTGGAGAAAGGGGTGGAAGGCTCTGGAGAGAGTCCACAGGAAGCACTGGGTGAGTATTTAAATGAATGTCATCTCCCCCAAGTTCATGCAGCAGCAGGCGCCCTCTGCAGGCTCTGCAGGCTCAGTGCCCTCCTGGTCCCTGTGATGCCAAATCCCTGCACCTCAGCTGCTCCCAGGGAAGCCCCAGCCTTTGCCTAGCATTTTGGGAAGTACTCAGCAGGGATAACTCACAAGCACAGGAAGTGGACAGCTCCCTCCTGTGCTGCTCCAAGTGTGGGAGAGCCTCTCTTTAGCGCATCTCTCCCTCTCTCTCCCCACCACATTGGAATCCTCTGTACATCTTACTTCCCCCAGGCTCTGGGTCCCGGTGCACCTGCTGGGGTCATTGTAATCAGGGATCTGCCTGGCAGGAGCTCAGCCGAAGTTGGCTGACTACATGCACACAAAGCCCTGATTTTGAAAAAGTGCAAAGTTAAGATTTATGCATTTAAGGTACATCAATTTTACCTTTAAAAAGGTATATGGAGAGTCAGAGGTAAAGGTGACATGAGAATGGCAGAGTATTGGTAATGCTGCTGCAGGTGAGGGGAACACGGGGTTTTCACTATACTAGTCTGTACAAGTCCATATATTCAAAACTTTCCAAAATTAAAAGTAAAAAAAGAAAATCAGAAGTGCAGACTTTGAGACTTGGACAGGGAAAAGGCTTGGGGAGCTAGGTAAGGCACGCCGCTGAAAATCGGCAGCTGTGGTGACTTCCCCTCCTGGTCCTTGGTTTGGAGAGAATAGGAAGAGGGGGTAGGAATCCCCCGGGAGCTGGGACCCCAATGCTGACACCTGGTTTCCCTGAGCCGGGACTAGTGGGCACACCCTTCTCCCCTGGGGGACCCTCCTGCCCCTCAGTCTCCAGCCGCACCAACTCCACATCGCTGAGGGTGAAGGTGGATTTACTTCTCTTCACTGTGAAGCAGCGGGACCAGAGGAAACATGAGGGGCCAGAGTGAAGGGGGGACAGGAGCCCAGGGAGCCTGTCAGTCACCCCCAGCCACAGGCACCCACCTGTCACTGAGAACCTTGCTCTCCAGCTTCAGGGTCCGACTCAGCAGTGTCTTCTGGCGGCGGTACTTGTCCAGAAGGGCCTCGTGCTCCCTAGTAAGGTGCTCGTGGAGCGTGCCCAGGCACGCGTGTTCCTGCTGCAGGGCCTTGTGGGCTGCCGGCAGCTGCTGGTGCTGGAGCTGCGTGTTCTGCTCTGTGAGCGCAGTGAGCGAGGCGCTCTGGGAGCTCAGAGTGGAATTTTCCACCTGCTGGGAGGGAGAAGGGGATGATGCCTCACCAGGTGCAGGCCCAGGGGGACCACAGACTCCGGATCCCCACGTCCCCACACGGAGTGAGGGGCCAAGAGCAGGTCAAGTGTCGACACCAAAATAGCAGGACCCTCAGGAGAGGCAGCACCCAGCCGTGCTGAGGACAGTTCTCCCTGCACTCAAGGAGCTGCTCTGGGAAGGCCCACGGCAGAAACGGACTGCCCCATGGGCCTAAGCTTAGTCCTGGGCCCTCTCTGCACATGTGACCTTTCTTGGCAATTTATGCCCTTTCTCTGGATAAGCTCCGTGGGTACCCTCTCTGACCACTTTGAAAAGTGCATGGAAAATCAGTAAGGATATAGAGAACCTGAACAGCACTACCAACCCATTTCTCCGATATTTACACAACACCCATCCAACCGCATTCAAACCACCAGAAAGTTAACCGGGGAGGAATCCGTCCTAACTCATTCTGAGGCCAGAATTACCCTGGTGTCCAGCTGCTTGTCCTGCTCCAGGCCCTCGGGCTGCAGGGTGTCCAGAGACGTCTGCAGCCTCTGGTTCTCCAGCAACAGGTCCGGGCTCTCCCGCTCGAGGGCGTGGACTCTCTCAGGGGCCGTTGTCAGGGTGCTGACCTCCATGGCCAGCTTCTCGATCTCCTCCTGCAGCCGATGCAGCTCCTGCTCCAGCTTCTGTGCCCGCACCACGTGCTCCTTCACCCGCGCCTTCATGTGCTCCAGCTCCTGTGCCTGCGCCGCCTGCGCCTTCACCTGCTCCAGGTCCCGGCACAGCTGCCGCCGCTCCCACTCCATCATGGTCACTTTCCTTTTGGTGTCCGTCACCGTCTGGAGGAGGGCTTTTTTCTCAGTCTTCTGGCCCTTCATGCGGGCCTTGCTGCTGGTCTGTGAACTCTCCCGCAGCGAACGCACCAGTTGTTTAAGATCCTTGAACTGCAGGAAAACACAATGGAAACGACACAGGCGTGATTTCGGTCCAAATGGGAGACCTAAAGTGTAGGCCTGGAATGCCCATTTCATCATGGACCCAAAGGACGTCCTAACGTTTCCCAGAGGCCTGATATGGACAGAAGGTGAAGGGCACGGAGATGCCCACCCAGACAGTTCCAGTCTAAACACTTTCACAGGAGCCAGATGACTCAGAAACAGAAACCACATCTTCTCCTAAAGCAGTGAGGTGATTTCCTGGTGCTTTTACCCTGGTCCACAGTGGCTCGAGATCTGACCGCCCACCTCTGTGGCCGCTCCTCACGCCACTCTCCCCTGCAGACATTGCACATGATCTTCCCTCTGCTGTGAATGCTCACCTGCCTCCACCCGCGGCCTCAGCATCACTGGCTCCTTCTCATCCTCCAGGGCTCAGTGTGACTGACAGCTCCTCAGGGAAGCCCTGCACCACGATTCTGAATGTCCTCCACCTAATAAGACTCTCCCTGAACCCACGTATATTCCCTCAATAGCACACGTCTCAAGTCACCTGGCTTGTCACCTGTCGTTCCACCTCCTAGACTGGAAGCCATATTGGGGGAGGGTGGATGCATGCCTCTTAAGTCTACACAGCACCTCCCCAAGCCCCTTTTCTGCAATACTAGAGAGGGTGAAGAACTCAAGTACCTGATACCCAGCCTCCCTTGCAGCTAGGGTTAGTCATGTGTCAGGTGTGGCCAATGAGATGTCCACAGAGGATCCCAGGAGGCCTTCCCTCTGTCTCTTCACACTCCACATTCTTCCTGCCCACTTCTTGGCGAGGTACAACAGCCACTGCCAAGACTGGCAGAGCAGGAAGAGAGAAGCCTGGTTTCTGGGTGGCGTCCCTGAGCCGCGCCCCAGCACTGGGCTGCCTACCCTAGGACTTCCTGTAGTGTGAGGCGGGTCAACCCTGGAGGTTATCCTGGGCTCTGAGTGTGAAGCTGGACATTTGAAGGGGGATCTTTGTCCTGCGGGCTGTCCCATGAGCTGCAGGACATTTAGCAGCATTCTAGCCTCTCCCACCACAGCCAGGAGCAGAGCCAGGAGCACCACCCCTCTCCTCCCCCAAGTCATGACAATCATAAACAAGATGGCCAGTGCTTCCCAGCCAGTGCGGGTCAATGGTTGAGCATCAACCTATGAACCAGGCGGTCACGGTTCGATTACCGGTCAGGGCACATGTTTAGGTTGCTGGTCAATCCCAGTAGGCGGCATGCAGGAGGCAGCCGATCAATGATTCTCTCTCATCATTGATGTTTTTATCCCTCTCTCCTTCTCCCTTTCCCTCTGAAATAAATACAAAATAGATTGAAATAACAAAAAGATTGCCAGTGTCCCTGGGAAGCAATATCTGTCCCGGCGCCCCTGCTGTGGCTGGAATTGCTGGTGTGAGCTGCAGCTGAGGGAAGAGACTGGTAACCCGGGAATCACTGCTGGATTCCCAGGACAACCTATGGTTCTGGACTCTCCCTCTCGCAGGCAGGGGCGCCAGGGGAGGCATGGCGCTGGAGGGCCTACCTCCTGGGCTTCCTCAGCCTTCAGGGTCTCGATGTCACGGAGCAGCTGTTCTCTTTCCTCCACCAGCTTCTCACAGAGAGTAGCCAGATCCCGGCTGGTCTGCTTTTCTCTTTCCATCTGGACTTGCAAGTCTTCATTCTGCGGAGCCAAAGACCCAGCCCGTGCAAAAGTCCGTTTCAGGGAGTGAACTGTGTTTTAAAGCAAACCCGAAACCTGTCAGCCCCACAGAACACTTTATCAGGCCTTTTCTCAAGGGGAAACCTTCCCGCCCACTTCCTGGGGAGGTACATCAGCCACTGCCAAGGCTGCAGAGCAGGAAGGGAGAAGCCTGGCTCCTGGGTGGCGTCCCTGAGCCGCTGCCCAGGTCAGGCCTAGTTGTGCAGTGAGCTCCCCATACCCTTGTCCATCACCTCTCAGCCCATGGTGTGCACTTCCAGCTCATGGTAGAGAAAAAGGCCATGGACACCAATCGGTCAGCTTCCCTCCCAGCTTTCCACTGCTCACTCTCAATGCTTCCATCATAGGCCATGTCCACTACTGTCCTGAGGGCCAGGCCACATTCCTGGGGCCAGCAGCCACCACTGGATGTCCTACAGGGACTTCACCCAGTTGGTGACATTCCTATTCATCCAGCTGCTCGGAGGGGTCCTCTGCTATCTCTCTTCCTCCTCTCCCCTCCAAGTAAATGGACCACCAAGGCCTGTCCTCATTCCCCATGCGGCTCCCCCTCCACACCCCACTGCTGCCCAGGCCAGACCAGCTCCGTCCTGCCTGGACGACTGCCCAATCAGCGGCCCAACATGGAGCTCTTCTGTGGGAACCACCAGTGCCCACTCCCTGAACATGAACTGCCTGGACCCACACGTCTCACACTCTGTGCCTGACACCTGAACACCGTGATGGTCGCAGATTCAGACTCAGGGTGGGCCCTGAGGTGCGACTCCCAGGCGAGGCCCGTGCTGCTGTCCCTTCCCACTGACACCAAACTCATGACCACAGGGGATGGGGAGAGGGTGGTTCCCTGCTAACGATGTGACTGTGAGCAGGTGTCCTTAACTGACAGTGCCAGCAAGCAGCAGGCATGGGCCCCAGCTTCTGTCAGGGTGACATGCTCAGCTCACACCTGGCAGGGGGCAGGTGCAACAAGAGCTGACCCCTCCTGAGAACGCCAGGCCCCTCCCACCCTCAGAGCTTCTGACATGGTCATTCTGGGCTGGGCCCAAGAGCCTGCATTTGACTTTTGACCCTGATGCTGGTTTGGGATGATGGCTCTAAAGCTAAAACAGAGGAGCCCCACGATCCAGATCAGGTAGCTCTCAGAGCTTTTAAACACCCGAGACCTCAGGCCACCATCTAGAACAGGGGTGGGCAAACTTTTTGACTCGAGGGCCACAATGGGTTCTTAAACTGGACGGGAGGGCCAGAACAAAAGCATGGATGGAGTGTTTGTGTGAACTAATATACATTCAAAGTAAACGTCATAACATAAAAGGGTAGGGTATTTTCTTTTTTTAGTTTTATTCATTTCAAAAGGGCCGGATCCGGCCCACGGGCCGTAGTTTGCCCAGGGCTGGTCTAGAACCTCTGGGGGCAGGACCTTCAGACACCCAGCAACCCAGTGAGCAGCAGGACCGAGAGCCGGCTCCATTCACCTGGCTGGGGGCGGCCTGGTACAGGCAGGTTGACAAACTCCCGGAAGGATCGCTGCTCTAATGCCAGCTCTGCCTACTTCTCCTGGGCCGAGGCCGCCCTGCCTTTATCTCACAGGTCTGGGCACTGTCTCCAGACTCCTAGGAAGTAGCAGGCAGGCAGCTTCTTCCCCATGAGGGGGAGGGTCAGGCACAGTGGGGCTCATATCCGTGCCCTCACAGCACCCTGTGGGCACACCCAGCCCCCTGCCCCAACATGGGGACCCGAGGACGGGGCAGCCCCACCCAGCCAGGGTCAACAGCAAAAGGCGCTGCAAGGAGCTACATGTCTGAGTCTTTCTCACAAGTGAGAACATCTTTCTTCTCCTTCCTGATCGCTGCCTCACTTCCCAGCACCAGGTCTGGGCTCAGCAGGAAGCAGGCATCAGCCCTGATGGCAGCGCCTGCTCTGGAGCCGGCCCTGAGGAGGAAGGCCCAGCGCAGCTGTCACTCACCCTCATTCAGAGAAGGGCACCGGCCCAGGGAGTCCAGTGATCTGCCCAGCGCCCCACAGTGAGGATGCGGCAGAGCCGAACGCACCGCAGTGGGCCGACCCCAGGCCTGCTCTCTCAGACGGGGCCTGGGGTGTGTGCCCCCCAACCTCCTGCCTTGTTCACCCCTCCCCATCTTACTGTTAATCCTTCTCCCCTGCTGCCCCCGTCTGTCCCAGTGAAAGGAGTGTTATGTCCAACCTTTGCATATCTGGTGTGGCTGCTTCTTGTCTGAAGCTGTGACTGCCCCATGCCCCCCCGGCCCCCCTCCTCCGCTGGACACCCCCATCTTTCTCTGCTTCTTTTTGCCGTGGAACTGGAACTCTCACTCCTGTACTTCCCTGAAGGCCCTCCCTTCCCCTAGGGCAGCGGTTCTCAACCTGTGGGTCGCGCACAATGAAAATACATCCTGCATATCAGATATTTACATTACGATTCATAACAGTAGAAGAATTACAGTTATGAAGCAGCAACGAAAATAATTTTATGGTTGGGGGTCACCACAACATGAGGAGCTGTATTAAAGGGTCGCGGCATTAGGAAGGTTGAGAACCACTCTGAGAGCTGCCTGGGCTGAGATGGTTTCCTGTCTTCCTCAAAGCACCAGGCTTGGGCCACGGGCTCCTGTGTGGAGGCTCCAGGTGCCCAGAGCACGCAGGTGCCAGGGGCCTGCCATCAGCCCCTGTGCTGCACTTGTGTTCCCACGATAGGCCCCAAAGGGCTGCCCTCTTCCTAAGAGGAATGAAGTCTGAGGATGTCAGTGCCAAGTGAGGGTGGGGGGCGCACCCTCTCTAAGGTCCACAGAAAGGTCATGAGTTACAGGGAAGGACGTGAACTTCGGGAACTAAGGTTTACACAGACCGAAGGCAGCCTACATCCTGGGCGACACTGGGTGGTGGGAGAGCCGAGCTGGCACCGGGGGGGGGCCTGGGACTCCAAGCCACCTGTCCTGGCTGACCCTTGTCCCTTCTTCTCAGACACCTCCCAGAGGGCCATGTTGTCTGGACGTGTCCAAGATGGGCCTGTCCTGGCTCCAGGGAGGTCAATGTCAGGCCATGTCCCCTGTGGTTTTTAGCTGATGGCCCAGATGCACCATCAATCCAACATTAGGGAGGACCCATGATGCAGCCAGGCCCCGAGCGGGCTGAGCAGGACAGGGAGGAGAGCAGAAGGGCCACCTTCGCAGGGCTCCTGGCAGCAAACAAGGGACAGTGCTAGTCTGGGAACTGTGGCCCCTCCCTCCCACCAGGGGCTCAGAGCCAAGACAGGTCTCTGAGGGCTGTGGCAGGACTGTCCTGGGGTCCTACAGGGAACTGATCAGGAGAGGAAGTGGGGATGGGACCGGAGAGACAGGGCTAAGGAGTCATGTGGGGAGGTGGCAGCCACCACCTGTCCTGTGTGTGCGGAGGGGGGACCAGAGTGGACGCCGAGGGCAGGAGAAGCATCAGAGATCATTTCTCAGCCCTGCCGGGAACTGGGCCAGAGGCTACAGCGCAGGCCTCTGCAGCTCACCCCTGAGGACCTGCCGCGTTGGAGGTTCTCATCTTTCTAAAGGTCAAGCCTTTCTATCTCGGCAAAGATTGAGCTGCCATTTACAGAGACATTCACTGTGCCCGGCCCACATGAATCTAACACCCAGACTGTCTGGTGGCTTTCCCTGAGCTGCGCTGCACAGAGACGCGGTATGAGGAGGGCCTTCCTCCCGGCCCCCAGGGAGAGGACACACTGCTTGGCAGCTGCTCTGCTGCGAGGTGCATGGAGCCTCAAAGGATGAGAAGTGTGAGTCACAGAACCTCAGACGTCCCACCAGAGGCCTGGAGAAACCACTGCACACGAGGAGGGGTGGTCCCAAGCCTCACCCAGAGATGAAGTTCCAGCAGAGCTGTGACCAGCGGGACCCAGGTCTCCGGTCTGCAGCCCAAGTCCCTTCCATTGCCAGGGCAGCCTCAGCAAATGACGCTGGCAGGATCCCTGGGCCGGTCGTGACAGACACCCAGACACCTGAAAGCACCAGTCCTGCCAGGTGGTCAGCAAGCAAGAGTGCCCTTGTGCCTTCCTCACCCGGAATCCGGGCACCCGTCAAGGTGTGCTCAGAGCCCGTGACGCAGCTGTGTCACCCGTGGTGGCTACATGGACTGAGGCCCTCTGACCCAGAATGACCGGCACAGGGAGGCCATCGCTAGCCTCTCAGGGCCCTTCTTGCCATGTGAATGGGGTCCTGGTAACTGTAGGATGAACCTGGCTGGGAAGCCTGTCTGTCCTCCCAGATGTCTGTTCCTCTGTGCTACTGGGAAGACCTGGTTTGTCCAGAAAGGCAATGCAGTCCAGCCATCCCCTCTTCCTCATCCCCTCGACCGAAAGGAGAGAGTGGGCACTGCGCTCCTGTCACCAGCAGCCAAGCCCTGAAACGGCCCATCCATGGTCTCCACACGGGAGCGAGTCTTCCATCGCTGCTTCTCTCCTGGGCCCGCCTGATGGTTTCTAACAGGGCGCTGCTCTCCTTCCATGAGGCCCTTGCCACGGGCGGGACCCTCTGCCTGCACTAACTCACACCATCCTCACCACACCTACTGGTGGGTGCGTCGCTAACCCCCTTTCACAGGTGAGGGCAGCGAGGCACAGGGAGGCCCATCGTGTGCGGTCTCACTGCGGCAGGGACTCCTCGTGCTGCCTCGTGACGCCTCTCCAGGAGGCCTCCTGTCCCCCTACCGTAACAGTGGCTGCGCTGGACGCTGCCTGTCCCCCAGCTGCGCATGCTCACCGACACCCGGGTGCTCCCCCTGGCCCCTTACATGCCTGTATGTTCCGGACACCACCCACGGGTACCTGCTTTCTGAGCTGCTGGTTCTCCTTCTCCAGCTCCCGGCGCTGGAGGCTGCTCTCCTGCAGGGCCAGGGAGGCGTCCCGCAGCCCCTGGATGGTGCCCTGGAGGCTCTGCTTCTCCTTGTCCAGCTTCAGGAAGCAGCTGGAGGCTGAAGAGCAAAGTGGAGTCAGAGCCCATATTCCAGGGGCCTCAGCTTCTGCTCTCTGCCCCCAGCCCTGAGACGGCCATCACCCTGAGCCCTAGGCTTGAGGGTCTGGGATGGTCAGCTGGGTGCCCTCCCTTTTTCCCAGGGTGCTGTTGCTGTCTGCACCTGAGGGTTCCTCAGGCGGTTACGGCCCCTCTGCTGGCTCAGCTGGGTTTGTTAGGGGAGCAAGCAGAGCTTACGAAGAAAGCAGGTGATGGCAGAGAGAAGCCAATGCAAACGTTCAAGACAGTGGAATTGTTGGCACCACTCTCTGCCACGTTTTAACCTGATCGTCAAGCCAAGGATTTCAGAGACTAACGGAGATGGCAAAGAGAGTGCGCTCTCTGTGCCAGCCTCAGAGTGGTGGGGATCCAGGTGGCTCAGCCGAGGGTGCAGCGGGGACACGATCACTGACCGCATGTCTGTGGGGGGAAGAGGCTCTGGGGCGCAGACGCCCAGTACTCTCCATCTCTGGGTACGGCCCTTCAGCCAGAGATTTCAGTTTGTACTTTCACAGTTGCATTGAAAGAGAATGACACAGTGTATCCAAATTGCTTTTAAAATTCTAAGTGAGATGAAAACATAAGGCAGAAAAAGGCAATGTCCTCCTTTGCTTTTAAACAGCTTCAATGCGGAACAGAAAGAGAGCACAGACCTGAGATGAATGGGAGTTCGCGGCCCCTCCCTGCCGCCAGCAGGTGTGTGACTTTGGGAAAGTCCCGGGGCTTGTTCAGGAGGAAAACATGACTGTCCGAGGGGTCAGGGTTGTTCCCTCGCCTGTCCCTCCAGGCCACACACTCAGCTCTGGGAGCCTGATCACACTGTACTGCTAGTAGGGCTGCTCACGAGCACCCCAAGAAGCAGAGCAATGGGTATCTTTGGATAAGACAAGGGCGAGAAGAACAGCCATCCTTTGTTGGCGCCCCGTGGGCCAGGCACAGCCTAACGCTTCACTGTCTCCTCTCACACGATACCCATGGCGATCCTGTGAGGCAGCTTCATTACCCCCATTTTTCAGATAAGAAGACTGAGGAGCAGAAGAGGTCACCTGGCTAACAAGGAGAGGAGCCAGGACTTCAAACCCGGCCTTTCTGACTCGAGAAGCCACCACCCCAACCACACAAAGTGCGTTCACGCTTTGTTCGTGAGCTGCCAGCTGAGCAGCAGGAGTTGGGAACACGAAGAAGAAGTCAGTCACTGACCCTAAAGGGCTCACAAGCTGCACTGAGCATCTGGATCAGGGAGGCTTTCCAACCCCATCAGCCACCTTGGTCTCTAACAAGCACATCTGGTCTGAGCCAGTCCCTGCCAGCTGGCACCACTTCTGTGTCCCACCAGGGGGCAGTGTGCTCCCCAGGAACCTGAACTCCCAGAGCCTGGGTTCCCAGGACTGGGGAGACACCAAACCACGGAAAGAACTAACTTCTCACACAGATTCGTAGTTCAGTGAACTGATTTTAGGTTTGGAGGGGATGGGACGCCTTGAAGAGAAGGAATACCCAGCTGCTTTCAACAGCCTTTCCATGACGCTGAGGAATGACGCTCAGAATTGAAAAAGCAGCCCCTCCCCAAACCAGCCTAAGGCCCTCCTGGCTCTGCAGAGCTCTAAGCAAAGCCTAACCTGCACTCTCAGGTGCACGTGTGCTATTATTGGACACAGGAACTGGCTTGTTGTTTGCTGGGTGCTGAGGCTCCTGCTGCACTACCGGCCACCACACCCACCTTCCCTGGCCACACCCTCACCTCCTCTGGGGGCTGGGAGGGGGCAAACACCAGAGGGAGAGGAAGAGGCCTGGATCCTCTGAACAGCAGCCACTGAGCAGCCCCAGCCCAGGAAGACGGAGAGCAGACCATACCCATCTGTCCGATTATGAAATCACCGGAGGAAACCATGCCCCGGGTACAACTATAATGGAGGCGAGTGGCCACTGGGGACGTCTCCTGCATCCAGAGCTTCCAACCCTCCACCGATAGATCGAAGACACCCCCTGGGCATCAGCGTGCTGTCATCTGGAAGCTCCTGGCACTGGCTGAATGGAAGCTGAGAAATCTGGCAACACTTCCTTCACATTTCGCGTCCTGACTCAAGGTGGCCAGGCCCTTCATGTTCTTGGGGAGAATTGCAATGACACAGTTCCAAATGGCCCTTGAATAAAACCCTATTTACTTGGGTAGAGGAAGGGCTGACACATGAGTTTCAGAGCCAAGGGCTCAGCTCCCTGGGTAAGAGAGAATCCACAGCCAGGCTGGCTCCCAGCCACCAGGGGCTGCTGCTTACCCTCTGACAGCTGCTCCAGCTCCCAGTGTAGGTGGGCGGACTCCTCCACACTCTGCCCCTGTGCCGTCTTGAGGGCCATGTTCTCCTCCCGCAGCTCCTCAAGGCATTTCTGGTCTGTGTCCCGGGCCTAGTGCAGGAAGTGGGGGTGGGGGTGAGGATGTGGACGGGGGCACGCTCTGGAAAAGCCCCGGCCCCCGTGCATCTGTCCTCATTCCCCCAGGATGAAGGGCCTCCATGCCCCTGCTCACTACCAAAAACACAGCTGCACAGAAATGACTCCAGCACATGGCCCAGCTGTGAGACTTACAGCCACTAGAAGGTATGCTGACCCAGTGACCTAGGGGATGAAGACACCCGAGGTCTCTGAGGGGTGTCTGAACAAAGTGACGTACAGCGCAGGGCTTTAGAGCAAGTGCTATGGTGACGGCAGCTCTGTGGCCCCTTAGCAGGCCTAACGCCTTGGAAAGGCCGTAGGGACTCTCACATCACAGCTCAACCCACATCATAAACGCCCGAGGAGACTTTTTTTGCAACAGAGGCCCAACCCCTCCATCCTCACAGGAAAGCAACACAGCATCAGGCCCTCTCTGTGTTGGAGGCTTCAGTGGTGCCCACTCAAGCCACTGAGCTTAGCAAGCGACTCTCTGCCCTCAGAGCGTCACTGTGTTGGCAGCAGCACCGATCCAGTAGCTGAACATCAGAGAAGGGCACAACAAGAACCTAAAACTGCCCCCATCTGTGCTACACGTGGTGACCACATCTTGTCCTACCAATTGTAGGTGGTGCAGCCTCGATTTCAGCTGCACATTCTCCTTCTCCCGCTCGAATAGCTTATCAATCCAATACCAAATCCAACGGTCCTGGAGATGGCTCTCAGTGTCCATGGAAAAATAATCGTCTTCCGTCGGCACCTGGTCAGCAAGAACACACATGAGAGCCATCAGGTTAAGGCCCCTGGTCATGACAACAGCTCTTCCAGTCACTGGACCCAAACCAACAACCTAGGGATGACCCTGCTGCCGCAGGAAGTTCTGTCTCCACTTTTGAGCCCCTGCCCTTCTCCTTTAGGCCAGGCCAGATGGAAAAATCCTCGCAGCAAGACACTGTTTAAATTCGGGAAGGGAACACTGTGAGAGCGTCTGACATGTACAGCCTCGGGTTGTTGGACGCGTGCACCTGCTGACAGGTGTGGGACGAGGCTGAGCCACTTTCTTAAACAAGGAAGGGGTGGGGCTGAGAGTCTGTCCTGGCTTTGAGGGGCGAGTCCAGGCCTCTCACAGTCACTCCACTGATCTGGGTCCTGGAACAAAATTCAGACGAGCTTTTGTTCAATAGCAGGTCCTATTTGAACATGTCACACACCTACTCTTAGAGAAACAACAGCTCTGGGCAGTTTCCCGGAAATGAGGGTCTGTAAGACACAACAAGCAAACAAGTACTATGGCCTCTGTGTGCCAGGCACATGCTGGGGGTGGAACACAATGGTGGGGCCCCTACAGGCAACCTCACGGGCGGCGTCCACTGCACTCACTCCTGTCCCAGTGCCCAGCACACACCGGGGAGCCGTTCAGCTCATCCCCCTCATCCCTGGTCCCGCCCCACCCCCACAAGCCCTCCCGGCGCCACTCAGTCTCAGGGGGACTGAGTCTCCCCTGAATGCCCTCAGAGTCTGCCAGCACGCATACACGGGGACGTGCCCATTTCTCTTGGCGGGCTGTTCTCCAAGGCTTGCCCCACTCACGGGTTCTAACACCTGGGAGCGGGCCAGTAGCTCCTGCTTATCCATCACGTGTTCATTTCCCCGCACGGGCCAGAACCCCGGATTCTCGGTAGAGGGGAAACCGTGCACCTACCGCCAGTGGACACGGTTCTGGTCAAAGCCTGGCAGCCGGAAGGGTTTGGTCAGTGACTCTGGCTTCACCTGGCAGCCCCCTCGCTGCCTGTTCCTGGCCCTGCACTAGGTGCTCTCTGTCTCTGCCACATTCACTCTTCACAACAGCCCCCAGAGGGAGGCAGGGACAGTCCCTTCCTACACACGAAGAGGCTGACTTGGATCAATTAAGGAATGAACCCCAAGTCACAAAGCCAGCCAGGGGTGAAGCTGGGCTTGTATTCAGGCTGGAGAGGTCCAGTCCTGTCTCTTCACTGCCCTCAGCAGCCTGTATCTTATCCTTAAGGAGCCCGTGTGGGTAAGGAGCCCCGACCACTCTCAGTGATGTGAGCCGGAGCTCATGAAGGGGCTTCAACAGGAAGGACGCCCAGCTCTCCCCGCTTGGCCACTGCCCCCAGAATTCTCATCTTGAGTCTGCCCACCAGTACTCACCAGTCTCACCATATTCTCAGGCCCTGAAGGATCCCATAGCACAGCCTCTCGGTCATCCTTATAACCAACTCCTACTCAGCCTTCAAAACCCAGCCGGAATTGCCCACTCTGAGGACTTCAGCTCCACTCTATCCCACCCACTGAGTCAGATGCTGGGCACCCAGAGTGCCCACTATGAGGCAACACTGAACTGGCCTGTCCGCCCCTCCCCCCCCCCAGGCTGTTCCTGCAGGGCAGGACTACGCCACTCCTCCTCTCATGGGGCCCCCAGAAGTGTTCAAAGACACTTGTCAGCTGAACCACACCATGAGGGGGAGTCAGAGGTGCCATGTGAGCTGGGCCCTGAGGGACCTGGGGAAAGGCAGGGTGGACAAGTGTCCAGAAGCAGAGCGCAGCAGGAACGGAATGATTTATAGCTGCTCTTCCAGTGGGCCTCAGTTCTCTGGGGGTGCCAACCTTCCCCGTGTATCAGGCAGCAGACACACCTAAACCTGCTTTGCACACCCCACCACCGCCGAAGTGAGAGACCAGACCCCGAGAAGCTGTGCCCAAGTCCTCAAGTGGCAAAGGCTGGGCCTGGAGGAGGCAGAGGGTGTGAGACCACCTGACCCGGGGCCCGATCTTAAACCCAGCTCCTCCCTGCCTTGCCACCACCCGCCCTGCCCCTCCCTGCACGATCGGATCCAGGGGCCCCATCTGTGGACAGAACGTCACGTTATAAGCTCACTAGAAACGTGTTCCTATCGACGGCACCCAGTGCCAGGGCACGAGGGGCTCAGAGGTGCCTCGACCCCCTCTTCTGTGATGGACGGGGACAAGGCTTGCTCCACACCCGGCAAGTGGAGTGAGAGCTGGGACTCCCCTGCGGAGCCTCCGCCGCCTCTGGGAGCAAGCCCTGCCCAGGAAGCTCAGTGCCCATCCCTCTCTGAGGGGCAGAGACAGGCCCAGCTGGCCCTCAGCTGCCCAGGACCCTCAAGGCACCTGCACTTCTGCCCTCTGGAAGGAGGAATTTCAGTCAAGGACAAAGCATAGGACCAGCGGGACCTTCCAGGCACTCTCTCTCTTCCTCTGTCCTCCACCCCGGGCCCTGGCAGAGGTGGGATGAGTGTTTGCAGACGGAAGTCAAGGATCCCCTGGTGCACCCCCACTTCCCAGCTGTGCCTAGAGGCGCCTAAGCCTGTCTCCTCAGGTTGTGGCACTGACACCCTCCCCTTTTATGTTTCTCAGTGGCGACACTGGACAGCCACCGGGCCATCTGTGGCTCCCCCTGTACCCATAGGAGGGCCCCGAATGGTGGGTGTCCACGTGACAGTCGTGTTTGGCTCTCTGCTCTGCTGCCCATCACACCCGACAGTGTCACTGTCCGAGGGAGATAACACCTCTGATTCCCCCGTCCTTCTCCCCAGGTTGCAAGTCTTTTCATGCTGAGATGGGTTTTTACTTGACCTGTGAGGTCACTACCAAGTGCCTTGTGGGTGCCAGCCCCAGGCATGCTGTCGGAGAGGCCCCTACCCCTGCCCTCAGGGGCTCGAGCTGCACACAGGAAACCTGGCCCAGCAGGGCTGACGGGAGGCTGTGCACAGCCTGCAGGGCTGTTGGCACCACTGTGATGTAAGCATGTGGGCGCAAGCTCTGTCCTCTCTGCTCCCTGGGCCCTGGCACATGGGCCTTGGAGAACAGTGTGACTCATCCTCTATGTGGCCTGGTCTCCATGGACCTCACTATTTCTCTTGTAATTCATTTACTAATGCAAAGTGTAAGGCATTACTAGTTTCACAGCAAAATGATTAATTGACTAGAGGCCCGGTGCATGAAATTCCTGCTGGGTTGGTCCCTAGGCCTGGCTGGAGATTGAAGTGTGAGTGTCTGGCGTGGAAGGGCAGGTCACAGCTGACCTCTGGGCCCCTGGCCCCCACGCACCCCCCCTCACCCCGACACCTGAGTCATGGTGCCCAAGTCTCCACATGGAGATGCGGTGAGCATGGCTGGACACTGCGGATGGAGAGCAGAGTAGGCCTCTGGTCCGCCCAGTGGTGTCCCCTGGAAGCAGGGAGGGCAGCACGCTCTCTCCTGGCCGGCCTTGCAGACCAGCTCCTGCTCGAACCCACCAGGAGCCCCACAGGCCCCTGTGGTCCTGGCTGCTGTGGCCTGGCTCACCTTAAAGAGGTTGTGCGGGTGCAGGGCAGGCTCCTCCTGGGCACCCAGCACCTGAGCTCAGGAGCTTCCCTGACGGGCGAGCCCTGGTGTCCTGGGGGAGGGTTGCAGGGGGAGTGAGAACGAGCTTGCATTCTTACAGCATCTCCATCCCTGTCACCCCCGCTCCCGGGTAGCCAGCAAGAGGTCTCAGAGCATTGCCAATGCCAGCAATGTTCCACGCCGTCCCCTGGTGGTCAGCGCATGTCATACCAAGCAGTCGAACTCCTGGCCTCCCTGTCGAACTCCCATCCAAGGGGACAATTTGCATATTAGGCTCTTATTAAATAGGATATTAAAAATGTTGCTGCTGTTATCCAGAGGCACACACCTTGAGAACACGGAACAGGGGTTCCCATGGGAAACCGTGCAAAAGCCCAGAAGCTCCCCAGTGCCAGGAGTGAGTCTTGCTTTGTGTTAGATCCCCTGCCCCTGGCACAGGGCTTGGTGCCACACAGGCCTTCAGTCACTGCGTCTGCATGACTGAGCGAGGCTGCTTGGACAGGCCCGGAAAAGACATGGAGACAGAGGCTGAGAACTGAAACCCACCCCCATCCATGGGGCAGAGTGTTGGCTGAGATGTGGGCCTGCCTTAGGTTCCCCGTGTGCAGGAGGCTGCGGAGGCGGCAGCCTGGGGAAGCTTGCACATGACCTTCCGCAACCCTCCTACCTGTGAGTGAGGGTGCCTGTGCCCCACACCTGTCTGTGCTGCAGATTGATGCCTTTCATCACCAGCAGGGCCAGGGGACCATTTCCAGGACAAAGCCGAGAGCTGGCCTCCCACCCCACCTCTCCTGGGCCGGGCTGCTTGGGCACAGCACCCAGGGTGCCTTCTCCCCAGGGGGCAGAACAGTGAGCCACCAACATTCCTGCGGGAACAGCCACTCCCTGAGTAGGTGGGAGGAGCAAACAAGCCTGGAAGAGAGGGTCCTGAACCCACTGCTCACGTGAGGCAGTTGGGTGCATGGTCAGAGCATCAGTAACCCTGCCTGGGTCTTGGTCTCCATCCCCCCTCAGCCCTGACACCCTCCTCTGAACAGACCCATAACCTCGGGATCCGAGTAGGCTACACCACGGAGAGCTTCATATGGGACTTGCCCAAATACCAGGTATTTTACCTTTTTCATTGTATAAACGTCACGGACTAGCACAGTTATCTCTGTTTTATAGATGAGGAAACAGTCCTGGTAAGATTTAGCCATAGAGATTACAAGGAGTCTTAAAGAAAAAGATTAGTGAATAGAAAGTCATCACTATAGCATGAAGGAGGAGAAGGGAAAGTCCTAGCAGAACCAGGGCCTTTCAACCACAATCCCAATCCTATTCCTTCCACTACTAGAGCGAGCCCAGGGGTCGCACAGACAGTCTGGGGTGCAGGGAGAGCGCCAACTGGGGAGGCATCATGGCCCCTCTGCCCTCTTCCAAGACAAACGTGCCCGCAGGCCGCCTGCCCCTGCGGGGCTCCCTTCCATGCGGCTGCAGAGAAGTCCATGTCTCTCCTTCTGCCTGAGGCCATCGCCTCCATCTCCAGCCTCTCCATGCGCCTCGCCTTCTCCCTCAGGGAGTCCAGCTCAGGGAGGGGGCACGAGCAGCCTGGGCGCTGGCCGCCAGCTCCATGTTCTGGGAGGTGGGCAAAGGCAGGGGACCTGGCTCAGGGCACCCTCGGGGCTGGGGAAAGACCCAAGTCCCTGCAGCCCCAGGAGAAGCCAGGGGCGGCCAAGCGGGTCCATGTGCAGGCCCCTGTGTGGGGGCCCCACATGCTCTCACTGCAGCATGTCACCCCCCAGCAGCTCCCAGGACAACTGGCTCTCAGGCAGCGCTGCTTTGAGCGGGAAGGAGAGGTGTCCCAGGTCACGATCCTGGGCCTGGGGCCCCGGTGACTGGGGCGTCCCAGCCCCCCACCCCCGGCCCACAGGATAGGCCTCCTGCTCACAGTGCACCGGGCCTCCTGCAGCTCCAGCACCAGCTGGTACAACTGATGCCTGGCGTCCGCCAGCTGCTTCGTCTTCTCCTCCCTGGGGGCGATGAGAACACGTTGTGAGGGCTCCTCAGAAGCATCCAGAAAGCCCACCACCTGGGAGACCACAGTGGGGAAGGAGGGGGTCCTGGCTTCTAGGCGTGAGGAGGGCGTCTGCACGTGGGGCTGCAATAACGCTCTGGAGTCCAAGGTGAGCTTTAAGTTGTCACTGCAGCTCTCAGACTTCACCACAGACCTGAGCTTTCCTCTGAGGGTGCGGACAGGGAAGGAGCCCCCAGAGCCACTGCTCCCTCCACAGCCAGGCAGGCAGGGAGGCCCCTGGCAGGGAGGTGAAGGCTGGCAGCTTCCCAGATACCGGGCATGGTGCCATCACCAGCTGCAGGAAAGGGGGAGCAGGTCCACCAGACGGGACAGGAGAGACACATCCTCCCTCCACCCAAGAGCACCCACACTGGGCCCTAGGCTGAGCGGCAGGCTGCTGCTCTGAGTCTGCCAGGTCTGGACTGGCCAGAGCCCTACAGGCCCAGCAGAACCCTGCTGTGCAGGCCCAGGGAGGGGAGGGAGTGCGCTAGCCCAGGGCCCAACAGGGACCCAGCTCACAGCAGAGCCCCATCACCCCAGGGCACTGTGAGAGCTGCCCCGTTTGCTGCACCGCATGGCAGTGAACCACATGTGCGAGCAACGGGTGGCGACACAGGGCCCAAGAGCGGAAAGACCGGGTCACTGGGGGACTCACAGCTCCTGCCTGACGCTGCTCAGCGTGGCCTTGGTGTCTGCCAGCTCCACGGCCAGGTGCTGCGTGTCCTCGCTGGGGCGGCTGCTGGTGTTCCACTCCTGGGTCAGGGTCACGACCAGCTACAGCAGGGCAGACAGAGGGGTCTCACCGGCGTGCTCCTGTGCCCGGCACAGTGCCCGCACTAGAACGTGGTGAAGAATGACCAAAAGACAGAAGAAAGTAAAAGAAGATGGCAGCCGAGACTGCAAAGCCAGGAGGGAGGCAGGAGAACGTGGGGAGTTTTTAAGAAGTGAGGATATATTTAGTGAGACAGAAGGGCCGAGGGAATGGAGCAGGCTCCCCAAGCTCAACCTCCGTCCTCACACAGGTGTCTCAGGGGACTGTGCCCTGCAGGGAAAGTGCCCACGCCCTGCCCCCTCGGAAATGGGCCAGGAGGACAGACAGTGTGCACGCTTGAGGGGAAGTCAGGATGAGGAGCGCGGCCATAACTAGGGCCCCAGACCCAGGCCCCTCCCCACCGTCCCCCAGGCTGTTGAGCCACCCGCAAACACACCTCCCTGCAACTGTCTTGCTCAATTAAGAGCCTCCTGAGGCGACAAGTCATGTTGCTGGAGAGAAACTCCAACTCCTCCAGGGCCATGTCTGGGGCCTCCAACCTCTGCAGGTTAAACAGGCTCTCCTGGTGGCGGGTCACCTGAGGGCACACAGGTTAAGGTGCTGCGGAGGCCGGGCAGGGAGCAGCGCTGGGGTCCCCGAGAGCACCCACCTCCCGAGGCCACGCCCCCTGGGACCTAGGCCACTCTCCCACAGCTGACCCACCTCACTGACATTATTAACCCTCAGCCACCAAGTTCCCGTGGGTGGCGGGCAGGCTCCTCAGCAGGTGCAGCCACACTCTGCAGCCCAGCTCTTTCCTCACACACCACTGCTGCTGTCACACTAGCTCGAGGAGGACACTGACTTCCCAGCACTCCTCCCAGTGTGGGAGCTCCCTCAACTGTCCCAGGGATTTCAGTCGCACACCACCCATGTGTCCCACAAAGAGGGTAAGCCTGGGAGGGGAGGGTCAGGAGGGATAGCATCTTATTCTCCAAATAAAATCTAACGCGAAGATGGCAAAACATTAGAGCACTTATGTCAGAAGGTTGGGTCCATGACAATCTTATATTTTGAGGAAACCGTTCATAACCTGAAATACTTCTCAGGAGAGCCTGTATCTCATCCCCACAGGCCACACAGGACCACCTGGTTCCCCCTTTCTGCCGGGTGTGAGCGCAGGCCCACGGCCTCATCCTCACTGGGCAGCCTCTCCTCCACCTGCCGACATCACCTCCTTCAACCCAGGGACATGCCCTTGACGGGGAATCAAACCTGCGACCCTTTGGTCGGCAGTCCAACACTCTAACCACTGAGCGAAACCTACAGGTCTAGAGCCTGGACCCGCAGCCAGCCCCCTGGCAGGAGCAGGTGAACTCATCTCAGTCCAGGGCTGGAAGCGCCAGGGGGTCCTGCACCTGGTGCATGGGCTCCAGAGTAGGAAACCCCTCAGGTTCCCAGGCCAGGACCCCCGCCCCCAGTTTGGAAACCTGTGAAGACCCCTGAGTCCCAGGACTGCTAGGGTCCAGGAGGGTGGGGTCTGTGGAGACCCCAGGGGGGCGGGAGAGGAGCCAGGGCACCCGCAATGGGACAGGGAGGCAGGTGCACTCACCCCCGCCACCAGCGGGCTCTGCAGAAAGAGCTCCATGAGCTCGCGGACACTAACGTCCATCCTGAGGCTGTGTCCACCGTCCATCGCTGTGCACACAGGCTCTGGGCCCACCGTCTCTGTGCCCACCAGCTCTGCGCCAAGCAGTGCCAACGGCTACTCGCCCCACATTCCAAGTGGCTCATCACCCCACATTCTAAACTGCTGTTTGCACCACATTCTAAACTGCTATTTGCTCCACATTCGAAAAAGGCTCTTTGCCGCAAATTCTAAACGGCTCTTGAGCCTGTATTCCTAACTGCTCTGGGCCCCATATTCCAAAGGGCTCTGGCAGGGAGCACAGCTGGGTCAGGGGCTGTGGCAGCTCCCGGCCAATGCTAAGTGCTTTGGAATACACAAAAATAATGACACACTCCCTATGATATTTAAAATCTTTCTGGGCACATAAAATATGAGGAAATACAAAAGGTCTATGTCTACATCCTATGTACTTATAAATGTAAATTAACCACTTCAACATAATTTTGCCAATCTCCATTTTTAATTATTTTTTCCATCAGCCAAATTGCAGAAATTTGATCAGTTCCTTTGAAGTAACCATTCATTTTATTTTGTTAAGTCTGGCCTAGTAGCTCAGCTTGGGAGTTCTCTTTCCCATCACAGTGAACGGAGACCCTCCAGTTAGTAGTTCATACATTACAACACCTAAACCCACCAGTCAGCTGCCTACAAAATGATTTGATAGAATATTAACTACTAAGTAATTTAGAGGAAAGAAAAATGAACAAAATAAAGCTGCATATTTGGGAAATATTTTAACAAAAAGAGCCTGTGCATAGCTTTCTGTGCAAGGAGCATTAAACTAGCACATGCAAGAAAGACATTTAGAGAACAGATATGCAGGTATGTCAGAACAAATTTAAACATCTAGGTTGTCAATCAATGAACTAGAAGTGTTTTAATTATTTTCTAAACTAGTAATCGTTTTATTTTGGTTAACTAAAAATTTCATTTTGATTTAAAATAAATTTAATTTTTTAAGTAAATGAAATCTTTGGACTTATGATAGAGGGGGGACAAAGTACCAATTAGCATTTTTAGTAACTATCCAGCTCCAATAAATATTACAAATTCCCTAAAGTCAAAGAACAAAAATGAAAAAAAAGCCCACCTACAGGTGTTATTTTTTCATACTCACCTAAATGAATTCCTCTTATAAAACCTACCAAAAGTCTAACAGCCTTCATTTGTGGGAAGCATGATGAGATTTAAAATAATGCAAAACAAAATGTGACTGAAATGGGAAACAAATTTATAAATGTAGTTACCTGAACTGAGAACACAGCAAATTACATATAACTTAGAGATTCTTGATAAATTTCTTTAATGATTATGCAAATCAGGATTTGAATAACGGTTGATTATATGAGCTTATGCCAATGAGATATTAACTGGATACTAAAATTTTAAACTCTCTGCTTCCAAATTTCAGGGCCAAGGTTTCAGAGAAATGCACCAAAATTTATGGGACTAGAACTGTTTTAAAGAAAACACATAACAGTGACATAGAAAACAGGGTCAGGCAGACTGAAACCACAAGAGTGAGTGCAAGCCAGGCACAGTGATGAGCACGGTGCACACATTATAGCTCATTCAATCAACTCCCACTGACTTAGCTGAACTTTGGACCTCAGGTATGCAGAAATTCTAGGAGTAATATAAGGTTTTCTTTCCTGAAAACCAGTTCCATGCCCTGGCTGCTATGGCTCAGTTGGCTGGAGCATCATTCCATACTGGGTTTGATTCCAGTCAGGCCATATACCTAGGTTGTGGGTTCAATCCCCAGTCAGGGTGTATATGGGAGGCAACCAATCAATGTTGCTCTCTTACCTATATTCTCTATCTATCTATCTATCTATCTATCTATCTCTGTCTCTCTATCTCTTCCCCCTCCCCTCTAAAATCAATAAGAATATCCTCGGGTTAGGATGAAAAGAAAATGGTTCTATTAAATCTTAGAAAACTTAGAAAGTAATTTTCAAATTTTAATAGTTATAAATTCCTATCAAAATTCCCAATAGTTTCAGAGAATACCTTGACTTGAACTAAACCAACAATTCAATTATTTTATTTATACAAGCAGTTTTACTGCCATCTGAGTCAGACCCTCAGAATGTTCTGCCGTTGGATTGGAAATCAATAATACAGCTCTACAATCAGATTCCTAGTTGTGAAAAGTTGAATAATAGTCTTTAAATATATGATGAGTCATTAGCAAACATCTCTACACTTAAGATATGTGGACTGTACACGTGGGATTTTGCAAGGGAATGAGGAAGAGGGGAGGTGAGAAACAAAAAGTCAGAATCCCTTACTTGGAGAAAGTTATTAATAAAGCAAAAGTGTTAACAACTGGACAGCCCTAACTGGTTTGGCTCAGTGGATGGAAGTCGGCCTGCGGATTAAAGGATCCCTCTCTGGTTAGATTCCAGTCAAGGGCATATATCTTGGTCGCAGGCTCAATCCCCAGTAGGGGACGTGCAGGATGCAGCTGGTTGATGTTTTTCTCTCGTCGATGTTTCTAACTCTCTGTCCCTTTCCCTTCCTCTTTGTAATATCCATAAAATACATACTTTTTTAAAAAGATAGAGAACTGGACAGGTGTGTACCCTTTCATTCATGAAATAAAAATATGTGACCTAGATTTTATAACATAATTACTTAGGAAGCCTCTTCCCAGCCTTCATTTTGCAAATACAAAGAAAGTGGGAAGGAAAAAATTGAGCTCTTTAGAGCAGCGGTCACCAACCTTCTGGACCTCACGGACCACCAGTGGTCTGCGGGCCACCAGTTGGTGACTGTTGCTTTAGAGGGCTTAGGAAAACAGAGACTATCTTGGATTTTCTTTCTCCAAGGAGTGTTACAATGATTATTTCTGTGGGAGAGATAATCAACAAAGTCTCCAGTATGTCTACCAAGTTAAAAGCACAATTGGAAATAAAAAATAGGAAAGATTCCTTTTTCAATGCCCTCTTACAAAGCAAATATCAACCTAAGGTGACACAGCCAACTATATGTCCCGTGTATTTTTCTAACAAAAATCAATAATGCCAGAAAGCGCTGTCCAAAATCATCAAGCGCAACTCAGCCAGGAGCAGTGGACAGTCTGCGCATTCAGTGACCCCTCTGCACTGTGCTGTGGCTCAGCTGAGTCCTAAAAGAGCAGGCCCCATGCAACAGAAAATGAATGATTTTGGTTTTATATAGAGTTACCAGTGGTGCTTTGCTCAAGATACAGATTCTTTTCATGGAGATAATGTAAAAATTATTATATGAAGAATTAGTTGCTTTTGAAGTTTCCTTTAACAAAGTGTTACTCTATCAAACAAAAGATGATCCTCAGCAGTAAACCTTGAAAAAAGGGAAATCCAGAATGTCCTAACATTTCTATTATCTTTTCCCTCACAACCCTAGATACCATAATGTGTTCATGTATACAAAGCAAAGGAGAGAAAAAGTAAAGATAAGGCAACACCAGAAAGAGGACTCTGTTAAAAACTCTACCTAAGCTATTAGCTAGGATTCTTATTATACAGTTTATAGCGATATATAAAGATGTGTCAAAAACAGAACATACCTCGTCATGTCCTGAATCTCCGCCTCTGACAGTATCTGGTGCCATGTGTTCAATAGTGCCACAGAACAAACACAACAAATTGAAGAGGTATGACAGGCAACAGTTTCTGGTGGGAGACAGGAAATTTTGTAGGTCATATTTTATGAACTGCTAGAGGCCTGAGCCAGGCCTGCACCCTCTCACAGTCTGGGGCTCCCTGTGGACAGCTGGACATCCTTAGCTTTGCGGCAAAGGCAGGCTCCTGCCACTGCCACTGCCCCTGCACTCGCCAGCTGTGAGCCAGGCTTCTGGCTGAGCTGCTCCCCCTGTGGGAGCCCACTGACCACCAGAGGGCAGCTCCTGTGTTGAGCATTTGCCCCCTGGTGGTCAGTGCGTGTCACAGCATCATAGCTTGGTCTTTCTGCCATTAGGTCGATTTGCATATTAGCCTTTTATTAGATAGGATGATATAAAAAGACTAGGATAACATAGCTAAATTCTATTGTGATTACTGTTTATTGTAGCACCTAAAAAGAAATAAATGAAACACAGACCATATTTTATTTTTATTTATATATGTATATATCAAAATTAAGTAGTTTTAATATACTTATTAGCATCTACCTATGACACCAGGAGGTTTCAGTTTATTACAGTCAGGGCACATCTAAATATCCTTTTTTTTAAGGAAAATCTTTATTGCTGAGAGCATTACAGATGCCCCCCTTTGCTCTCCAGGGCCCCCATCCACCCAGATCCCACCCCACGCCAGACCTTCACCACCCTATTGTCTGTGTCCTTAGGTAATGCATATATGCAAATAAGATTTTTCCTGAATATCTTCCCATACCCCTCTCACTCCTTTCCTCTGAGATTTGTCAGTCTGTTCTGTTTCCATGCCTCGGATTCTATTTTATTCATCAGTTTATTTTGTTCATTAGATTTCTTGTTCATTTATTTTGGTTTTTAAATTCAGTTGCTGATAGATATGTATTTATTGCCATTTTATTGTTCATATTTTTTCTTTTTTCCTTCTGCCTCTTCTTCTTTTTCTTTAAGAATACCCTTCAACATTTCATGTAATACTGGCTTGGTGGGGATGAATACCTTTAGCTTTTTCTTGTCTGTGAAGCTGTTTATGATGTTCAATTCTAAATGATAGCTTTGCTGGGTAGAGTAATCTTGGTTATAGGTTCTTGCTATTCATCTCTTTCGTTATTTCTTGCCACTCCCTTCTGCCCTGCAAAGTTTCTGTTGAGAAATCAGCTGACAGTCATATGAGTGCTCCCTTGTAGGTAACTAATTGCTTTTCTCTTGCTGCTTTTAAAATTCTCTGTTTTTCGTCATATCAATTAATGCAGAAAAAGCATTTGACAAAATTCAACACACAGTTTTGATAAAAACTCTCAGTAAGGCGGGAGTAAAAGGATCATACCTCAACATAATAAAAGCCATATATGACAGCCCCACAGCCAACATCATACTCAATGGACAAAAACTAACACAATTTCCCCTAAGAACAGGAACAAGACAGGGATGCCCCCTCTCACCACTCCTGTTCAACATAGTACTGGAAGTGTTAGCCATTGCAATTAGGCAAGAAGAAGAAATAAAAGGCATCCAAATTGGAAAAGAAGAAGTAAAACTGTCCTTATTTGCAGACGACATGATATTATACATACAAAACCCTAGAAACTCCATCAAAAAGCTACTAGATTTAATACATGAATTTGACAATGTAGCAGGATACAAAATTAACCCCAAGAAATCTGAGGCATTTCTATAAACCAATAGTGAACTTTCAGAGAGAGAGATTATAAAAACAATCCCGTTTACCATCGCACCAAAAAAATTAAGCGACCTAGGAATAAACTTAACTAAAGAGGTAAAAGACCTCTACTCAGAAAACTACATGACGTTGAAAAAAGATATAGAGGAAGACATAAACAGATGGAAGAACATACCGTGTTCATGGATTGGTAGAATCAACATCATTAAAATGTCCATACTACCCAAAGCAATCTATAAATTCAACGCACTTCCCATTAAAATACCAATGGCATACTTCACAGATCTAGAACGAATTCTCCAAAAATTCATCTGGAATAAAAAAAGACCCCGAATAGCTGCAGCGATCCTGAGAAGGAACAAAGTAGGTGGGATCTCAATACCAGATATGAAGATGTATTACAAAGCCACTCTTCTCAAAACTGCCTGGTACTGGCACAAGAACAGACATATAGATCAATGGAATAGAATAGAGAGCCCAGAAATCGGCCCGAACCAATATGCTCAATTAATATTTGACAAAGGAGGCAAGAACATACAATGGAGCCAAGATAGTCTCTTCAATAAATGGTGTTGGGAAAATTGGACAGATATATGCAAGAAAATGAAACTAGACCACCAACTTACACCATACACAAAAATAAACTCAAAATGGATAAAGGACAAAAATGTTTGACGGGAAACCATACAAATAGTAGAAGAATCCAAAGGCAACAAAATCTCAGACATATGCCGAAGCAATTTCTTCACTGATACAGCTCCTAGGGCACTTGAAACTAAAGAGAAAATGAACAAATGGGACTACATCAAAATAAAAAGCTTCTGCACAGCAAAAGAAACCATCAACAAAACAACGAGAAAACCCACTGTGTGGGAAAACATATTTGCCAATGTCATATCTGATAAGGGCCGAATCTCCAAAATTTATAGGGAACTCATACAACTTAACAAAAAGAAGATAAACAATCCAATCAAAAAATGGGCAAAGGACCTAAATAGACACCTTTCAAAAGAGGACATTCAGAAAGCCAAGAGACATATGAAAACATGCTCAAAGTCACTAATCATCCGAGAGATGCAAATCAAAACAACAATGAGGTACCATCTCACACCTGTCAGACAGGATATCACCAACAAATCAACAAACAACAAGTACTGGAGAGGATGTGGAGAAAAAGGAACACTCGTGCACTGCTGGTGGGAATGCAGACTGGTGCAGCCACTATGGAAGACAGTATGGAGTTTCCTCAAAAAACTAAAAATGGAACTCCCATTTGACCCTGTGATCCCAATCCTAGGAATATATCCCAAGAAACCAGAAACACCAATCAGAAAGGATATGTGCACCCATATGTTCATAGCAGCAAAATTCACCGTAGCTAAGATCTGGAAACAGCTTAAGTGCCCATCAGTAGATGAATGGATTAGAAAACTGTGGTACATCTACATGATGGAATACTATGCCTCTGTAATAAAGAAGGAACTCTTACCATTTGCAGCGGCATGGATGGAACTGGAGAGCATTATGCTAAGTGAAATAAGCCAGTCAATGAAGGAAAAATACCACATGATCTCACTCATTCATGGATAATAGAGACCATTATAAACTTTTGAACAATAATAGATACAGAGGCAGAGCTGCCTCAAACAGATTGTCAAACTGCAGCGGGAAGGCCGGGGAGGGTTGGGGGGCAGGAGGTAGGGGGGTAAGAGATCAACCAAAGGACTTGTATGCATGCATATAAGCATAACCAATGGACATAAGACACTGGGGGATAGGGGAGGCTAGGGGACTGTCTAGGGCGGGGGGAAAAATGGACACATATGTAATACCTTTTGTATTACTTTAAGCAATAAAAAAATAAAATTCTCTGTTTTTCTTTAACAGTTGGCACTTTAATTATGATGTGGACCTCTTTGGATTAATCTTGTTTGGGACTTACTGTGTTTCCTGAACTTGTAAGACTATTTCTTTCACCATGTGGGGGAAGTTTTCTGTCATTATTTATTCAAATAGGTTTTCAAGATCTTGCTCTCTCTTTCTTCTCCTTCTAGAACCCCCATAATGGGAATGTTGGTACACTGGAAGTTGTCCCAGAGGCTCCTTACATTATCTTCATACCTTTTTATTCTTTTCCCTTTTGTTCTTCTTATTAGGGGCCTTTTGCTTCCTCATGTTCCAAATCATTTATTTGATTTCAGAATCCTCTACTCTACTGTTGAATTCCTGTAAATTATTCTTTATTTCAGTTAGTATATATATGCTTAATTTCTCACTGGTCCTATTTTTATGTCTTTGGCATTCTCACCAAGATCCTTGAAAGTCTTAATAAGTCCCTTGAATCGCTTATTAATTCCCTTGAAGCTCTCGTTAAGTCCCTTGAAACTCTCATTAAGATCCTTGAGTGACCTTAGAACCATTGTTTTGAACGCTGTCTCCAGGAGTTTGCTTACTTCCATTTCTTTCATTTGTGACATGTTTCATTGTCTCTGTACTTTGTCAGCTTCCCTGTATCTGTATTTGTTTCTATGTATTAGGTAGAACTACTATGTCTCCTGGAATTGGTAGAGAGAACTTGTATATTAGGTTTCATGTAGGGCCTAGTCATGGCTCAGACTCCCCAGTCACCTGAGCAGGGCACTCTAGGTGTGCTTCTGTGTGGGCTGTGTGCACAGTCTTGTTGTAGTTGAGAATTGACTGCTGTTGGCATCACTGGGAGGAATTGATTTCCAGGCTGATGGGCTGTGAGGATCAGCTGCATCCCAAATGGAAGAGCTTCTGTACAGGAGACACCCATATGGAACAGGACTTGTTTCAGTGGGGCTTTGGTGCTCACTGAGTCAGCTCCTTGAGTGTGTTGCTTGTGGATGTGCAGAGCTGTAATCTGTTATGATATGAAGCTGTCCACCAGATTCATTGGCTCTGGGGCCTCCAGGAGGTGCAAAGTCAGCCACTGCCTGGGGCCACCTAGCAGGAGCTACAGAGAGATCTGCAGATGGCTGCTATTTGTTTTGGGCTAGGAAGTGCCCAGGCAAGACCCAGCTGTAAAGCAAAACAGGCTGGTGCTAGTGCAGAGTCTTTGGCCTTTTATTGATAGGTTCGATGCCAGCTGTTGCTTGTTTGAGATTCTAGCAAAGTCTGAAGCCTGAGCCAGGATAGGCCACTCATATGGAAAATTGGCTACAAACAGCTTGGGTAGGGCTGCAAATTGGATGGGGTGAGGTCTCAGGGAATAACCAGGGTGGAGAAAACAGTGAGAGCCACGCTGATGGAAACTCAGATATGACTGCCAGTCAGCTTTGTGACTGGGGAGGTCCCAGCACAGGAACAATGAACCTTGCAAGCACACACTTGACAATCATGCTGGCAAGTTACTCTCAGGGATCCTTCTTTTCAACAAAATTAGATGTTTATGGTGAAAGAGTCAGTACTTTAAAAATTAATGCATAAGTTGGGCCAGTGTCGCTCAGTGGTTGAACATTCCACTATAAACCAGGAGGTCACAGTTCAATTCCAGTCAGGGCACATGCCCAGGGTTTCTGGCTCAATTGCCAATAGGGGGCATGCAGGAGGCAAGCCATCAGGTATTCTTTCTCATCATTGATGTTTCTATCTCTCTCTCTCCCTCTCCCCTTCTCTCTGAAGTCAACAAAAATATATTAAAATTAACACACAGATATACATATGATAGGGTGTACACTACCACAGGGCATAATCTTTGCAAACCAGTCTGAGTGTACAGTATTGATGCACAACAGCATGGACTGGTGAATGAAGCACAGAGCAATCTGCCACAGCTCTCAAATCTCCCCTGTGAGTACACCCCCTCGTCTCCTACAAGGTGGTGTGCTTTGGCCAGCAGCCATCTGGTCCCCTGGCAAAATAGCACTGTTAGAAGTGTTCAAACGCATCTCTGTCTGTAACGCTGCACAACAATGCATATCTAACAGCACTCCTTCTGAAATGCAGGCTGAGACTGCAGGAGGAGGAGGTAGTAAGTAGGATGACTTGGATGAATGTCAACGGTCCAGTCAGGAAGTGAGACCCAGACCTGGAGGAACACAGCTGTGCCGGACAACTAACAGATGTGACCAGCCACTCAGACGCTTGATGGGAAAGGTTTGAACATTGGGGAACAAAAGCCGGAAAAAGAAAATGGGGGGAGAGCAGATTAGTGGGGGCTAGCTAAAGTGTGGGTGCAGGTGAGCTCAACAGGATATATATGTGTCACTGACAAAATGCAAACACTAAATGCTAGAAGACCCCAGAGAAAGGCACCGATGGGCAGGATGGTACGATGACTTCACAGAGGCCAGCTCCTATAGACTTGTAATATTCTATAGTTAATAAATAAATGTAACCTGTAAACTCCCCATTTGAGCCCCTTCACTAAAGATAAACCTGAAGTGCCACTATACTATGTTCAAATATAACTTAAAAAAGAGAAATTAGAATTCTTTAGATATCAAGAAAAAATCATGCATAAAAGCCACTCAGGTTGGATGTTTTGAACACAGGAATGGGATTATTTTATTATATCAAATTTTCTCAAATTTTAAATTCATTTGATGTCTTCAAAATAAAATATAACTTAATATAGCATTTAAAAATAGCAATGCTGTTTATGTTACTGAAGTTATTTAAGCACATACATTCATTCGATGGGATTTTAACACAAATCAGCAGAGACCTGGTTTTATTTTTAAGTGACTCAAGGGCCATTCAGTGACTGGCGCCAAGGGCTTCGTGCCCCTCTCATCCGGGAGGACCTTCCTGGCCCCACAGAACTGGAGTTCCATGGGCGCAGCGTCGGGAGAGCTCCTCGCTGGGCACAGGCTTCAGGGGCTGCCCTGGGCTGAGGCGCCGCCATGGCTTCCCTGGAACCGTCACTGCTGGTGCCCTTCAGGCCAGGAGTGAAGGTGAAGTGAGGAGTGGCCATAACCTCCCGTGTTCCCGTCAGTGAACTGACCTGCTAGGGGGTCAGGCCCATGGCTGTCCCCGCATCTCCCTGCAATCCTGTCCCGGCCAGAACCGTGTGGCTGTGGGGGGTCCCAGTCTGACACAGGAGGGGGGGGGGCTGGGAAACTCTGGATCCACACGGGCTCGAGGAAGGCCCGGGCTCCGTCACACTCTGCAGGGAGCAGCGGGCCTGGCGAGGTGAGGATGGAGGGAACCCCGACCTTAGAAGGCCGCTCCCTACGCAGCTGGTGCCCGCAGAGCGGGGCCCCACCTGGAGGACCTAGCCCGCCATGCCCTGCCCGGCCCGGCCCGGCCCTGGCCACCTTCTGGGGGCGGAACGGACCACCTGCAATGGGCGCTGCTCCCCCGCGGGGCTGGCTTCTGAGGCCCCAGCACGGAATCCTCACCGCGGGCTTAGCTGCTCCAGGGCTGCCCCGCGCCCTCTGTGCTCCAGCCCATGCCTGCCTCGCGCTTCCTGAGGCCATGAGCACTGGAAAGCCACCATCTTCAAGAGACAGGGACTCCAACTTCCGGCAGGGGCGGGATTTCCTGAGGAGAGCAGGCAGCAGGGAGGGGCGGGACTTCCTGGGGAGAGCAGGCAGCAGGGAGGGGCAGGACTTCCTGGGGAGAGCAGGCAGCAGGGAGGGGTGGGAGTTCCTGGGGAGAGCAGGTAGCAGGGAGGGGCGGGACTTCCTGGGGAGAGCAGGCAGCAGGGAGGGGCGGGACTTCCTGGGGAGAGCAAGCAGCAGGGAGGGGCGGAGCTTCCTGGGGAGAGCAGGCAGCAGGGAGGGGCGGAGCTTCCTGGGGAGAGCAGAGAGCAGGGAAGGGCGGGACTTCCTGGGGAGAACAGGCAGCAGCGAGGGGTGGCACTTCCTGGGGAGAGCAGGGAGCAGGGAGGGGCGGGACTTCCTGGGGAGAACAGGGAGCAGGGAGGGGCGGGACTTCCTGGGGAGAGCAGGGAGCAGGGAGGGCCGGGGTGACGCCCCCTGCTGGGCGGAGGGCCGCAGCCCCGGAAACGCGGCCACAGTGTGTCCACTCTCAGAAGCCTGGTCCCCTGATGGCAGTGAATGCAGAGCTAGGCTCTCACTTCAAGTCAGGCGGGTCTGGCTTCTCCTATGGTAACTGGCACTTAGGGAATGTCTACTTCACATCTTAATAAGGTATGACTTTCAAAATACTGCCTTGTTAATTCTGTGTTAGCAGTCAAAAGCTGAATTCCAAATGTGTTTTCTTCTTTTCTGCTCTCAGAGTCCTAACCACACACATTCCTCTTGCCCAGGTAAGAAAACCACCCCCTTCCTTGCCATGAGATGGGTGCCTGTGGATGGTGAGGGTCGGTCACATACACAGCAATGAAAAGATAAAGGCACCTGAGCATCAAAAATACCACCCCCATTCTGGTAATGTCTCCAGGAAAAGGGTTACATTTCACTTTCTCTCTGTACTTTCTCACGGTGCCTAGCACATAGTAGGTGCACTTGGGGGTGACCAACGTCCCACCGTCGGGCTCTTTGGTCTTTGGCCAGAACAACTACTGGATTTCAAAAGGCTAGAGAAATGGCTGACTGTGGTACAAAGGTGAAAGAAAGATCTGCTCTTTAATAAAATCTTGTATTTATAGTTTCATGAGTATTTATAGCAGTCATGAAAAAGCTTCCAGCAAACAAAAGCCCGGGGCCAAATGGCTTCACAGGGGAATTTTATCAAACATTCAAGTAAGAATTAAAACCTATATTTCTCAGACTATTCCAAAAAATTCAAGAGGAAGGAACACTTCCAATCTCATTCTATGAAGCCAGCATTACCCTAATACCAAAACCAGATAAAGACAACACAATGAAAGAGATTTACAGGCCGATATCCCTCATGAACATAGATGCCAAAATCCTCAACATAATCCTAGCAAATCAGATCCAGCATTACCTCAGAAAGATCATACAACATGACCAAGTAGGATTTCTCCCAGGGATACACGGGTGGTACAATATCTGCAAATCAATAAACATGATACATCACATAAACAAATTGAGATAAAAATCACATAGTCATATCAATTGTTGCAGAAAAAGCATTTGAAAAAATCCAACACCATTCTTGATAAAAAAAAAAAAAAACCTCAGCAAAATGCGAATAGAGGGATCATACCTCAACATAATAAAAGCCTTATATGACAAACCTACAGCCCACATCATACGGAATGGGCAAAATCTAAAACCATTTCACCTAAGAACAGGATGCCTACTTTCACCACTCCTGTTTGACATAGTTCTGGAAGTGCTAGCCATAGCAATTAGACAAGAAGAAGAAATAAAAGGTATCCAAATTGGAAAAGAAGACATAAAACTGTCAATATTCGCAGATGACATGATACAGTACATACAAAACCCTGAAGACTCCATCAAAAAATTATTAGACTTAATAAATGAATTTGGCAATATAGCAGGATACAAAATTAATGCCAAGAAATCTATGACATTTCTATATACCAATAGTGAACTTACAGAAATAGAGACCAAAAAAACATCCCATTTACCATCGCACCAAAAAAATTAAGATACCTAGGACTAAACTCAATTAAGCACGTAAAAGACCTATACTCGTAAAACTGCAGGACACTGAAAAGAGAGATAGAGGAAGACAGAAACAGATGGAAGAACATACCGGTGCTCATGGGTTGGTAGAATCAACATCATTAAAATGTCCATACTACCCAAAGCAATCTATAGATTCAATGCAATCCCCATTAAAATGCCAATGGAATATTTCATGGACCTAGAACGAACTCTCCAAAAATTCATCTGGAATAAAAAAAGATCCTGATTAGTTGCAGCAATCCTGAGAAAGAAAAACAAAGTAGCAGGGATCTCAATACCAAATATCAAGCTGTATTACAAAGCCACTGTTCTCCAAACTGCCTGGTACTGGCACAAGAACAGACATATAGATCAATGGAATAGAATAGACAACCCAGAAATCAACCAAACCACCATGCCCAATTAATATTTGACAAAGGAGGCAAGAACATACAATGGAGTCAAGACAGTCTCTTCAATAAATGGTGTTGAGAAAATTGGACAGATACTTGCAAAAAAAATGAAACTAGACCAGCAACTTAGACCATACACAAAAATAAACTCAA
This sequence comes from Myotis nattereri, assembly GCF_964212035.1. NCBI lineage: Eukaryota > Metazoa > Chordata > Mammalia > Chiroptera > Vespertilionidae > Myotis > Myotis nattereri. Next base: position 16,919,053 of record NC_138085.1, read on the forward strand.
AATAAATACAGGACTTAAACATAATACAGGAAACCATAAAAATACTAGAGGAATCCACAGGCAGCAAAATCTCAGACATATGCTGAAGCAATTTCTTCACCGATACAGCTCCTAGGCCAGTGGTCGGCAAACCTCGGCTCCTGAGCCACATGCGGCTCTTTGGCCCCTTGAGTGTGGCTCTTCCATAATATACCAGATGCAGGCACGCATGTACAGTGCGCAGTTGACTTAAAACTTTAAGTAAAGTTTATTAAGTTAATTTTAGGGAACGTTGTGGGTGAAAGAAGATGTAGTGTCGAGGATTGAGAAAGGTATGTTGAGATGGTTTGGACATATAGAGAGGATAAATGAAAGGAGATAGAGGAAACAAGTATACAAGACAAGTATGGATGTGAGAGTTGGAAGGGGTCGACCTCAGCGAACGTACCTCATTCAGATTGAGGACAATTTTTGCAAAGGCCAGCTTAGGAGTACCCTAATTAAGTTAATAACAATGTACCTACCTATATAGTTTTAAGTTTAAAAAAATTTGGCTCTCAAAAGAAATTTCAATCATTGTACTGTTGTTATCTGGCTCTGTTGACTAATGAGTTTGCCGACCACTGTCCTAGGCCAATGGAAACTAAACAGAAAATAAACAAATGGGATTACATCAAAATAAAAGCTTTCGAAAGCACAGCTAAAGGAACCATCAATAAAACAACAAGAAAGCTCACTGCATGGGAGAACATATTTGCCAATGTTATCACTGATAAGGGTTTAATCTCCAACATTTACAGGGAACTCATATAACTTAACAAAAGGAAGATTAACAGTCAAAAAATGGGCAACAGACCTAAACAGATACCTTTTCGAAAGAAGACATATGGAAGGCCAAGAGACATATGAAAACATGCTCAAAGTCACTAATCATCTGAGAGATGCAAATCAAAATGATAATGTGGTACGATCTCACACCTGTCAGAATGGCTATCATGAACAAATTAACGAACGACAAGTGCTGGTGAGGATGCACAGAAAAAGGAACTCTCGCGCACTGCAGGTGGGAATGCACACTGGTGCAGCCACTGTGGAGAACAGTATGGAATTTCCATTAAAAACTAAAAATGGAACTCCCATTTGACCCAGTGATTCCACTTTTAGGATTATATCCCAAGAAATCAGAAACACCAATCAGAAAGGATATAGGCACCTCTATGTTCATAGCAGCACAATTTACCATAGCTAAGATTTGGAAACAGCTTAGGTGCCCATGGGCAGATGAGTGGATTAAAAAACAGTGGTGCATTTATGCAATAGAATACTATGCTGTGGTAAAAAAGAAGAAATACTTACCATTTGCAACAGCATGGATGGAACCGGAGAGCATTATGCTAAGTGAAATAAGCCAGTCAGAGAAAGAGAAATATCACATGATCTCACTCATTTATGGAATATAGGCAACAACATAGACTGATGAACAAAAACAGATCCTGAGACAGAGAAGTATTGATCAGATCATCAAACCTCAGAGAGTTGAGTAAGAGGGAGAGATCAACCAAAGGTCTTGTATGCATGCATATGAGCATAACCAATGGACACAGACAACAGGGGGGTGAGGGCATGAGTGGGAGGTGCAGGGGGAAATGGAGCAATAAGGACACATGTAATACCTTAATCAATAAAGAAAAAATAGAAAAAATAAATCCTTATTACCTATCTTGTAATGTCAAAAAAGAAAAAAGAGTGGCCTGGTGCTGGAGATCTGAGATGGTTCGCATGTCTTTACCAGCCTCCGTACTGGTTGAAGGCATCCAAGGAAAGTAGAAGCTGTACCAGATCTCAACAAAGGCCTGGTGCATGTATTCTTCCCCGGGCTGCACTCCACTGGCGTCCCTCTGCTGCTGCTGAGGGTTTGCACTGAAACAGAAGTCCCTCCTACAGGCGTCACTAAAGAAGGCTTTCTGCTCAAAGGCTGCTGCTTGTAAGTCAGTCAGGTGCAAAATATCCTTTAACACTGAGGAACACCGCTTATACAGATGGGTCTCCTGGGTTGCTGGAACTCTCTTAGAAGCCCTGTCCACGAGTCTCCTTGAAAAGACACACTATGCTCAGAACAGGCCTTCTCATCATCTGTTTTATGCCAACAACCTGAAAACAGAGAAATGATGAAGTCAGTGGTGATTTTGGTGGCAGGGAGAGTCTCATTAAAAAGTGTGTTGTATATAACATGTAGGTTCAATGGAATTGTCAGAGAAAAAAAAATATCTGCAGGGAGAATTAATAAGATGCTGTTGTGAAGTTCTGAGCTACTGAATGTCACAAAACAAGGAAGACCTCTCCAGAAATATGATGCAGAGATGACAAGCACCACATGGATGAGTAGCAGGATCTCCAGCTCATTCTTCTGCTCACAACATGGCTTGTCTGCTGGTGACATGGGCACGCTGTGCAGAAGGTTGGTTATGTCTGTTCCAAGTAAAATTCAACTAATGAGTGGCTGGTGTTCAAGGACTACTTAAGCATGTAAGTGCACCTCATAAAAATATCCTGGTCAATATTAGAGAATACTGCAGAGAGAGCAGTGCAGAGGAACAGGTGATGGAAAGATGCCACAAAGGTGAACATAGCCCACATCCAGGAAGCCCCAGATGAAATGACAAGTCAGAAAGTGAAACGTATGGGAAAGACAAGGTAGAAGTGAGGTGTAGCCAGTGGTTCCTGCACCTAATCACTGTTTGAAAAGCTGGTTCCTGGTATGATCTGAACACCGCTGTTGTCATATCCAGCACGCTGTTGTCAGCCATCAGGGACAGACCTCTTCTGAGACCAGATTGCATGTTCACCCTGTGAGAAAACCAGGGCTTTTCATGCATCTTCTATTCTACCAATATGTAAAACCTAAATATTCCAAGTATTAATGAAAGATAACAGGTGAGCAGTCAGCAGTGGCCTAGAGCAATTCAGCTTACAATAGTATTCAGGAAAGAGAATATTACAAACAATTGAAGGAGGGTCTTACAAGGAGACACCATTATTCATGTAAGTAAAGAACATAACCTGGCATAAGCAGTCACAAGAGACCTTAGCTAGAGGAAGGGGGTTGAAGTGGAAGCCATGATCTGGACATAGTCACCCTCTCAGAGAGAAGAGAAGCAGGTGGGACCCAGGAAGCTGTCTGCAAAACTCCTGACTCCCAGACACTTCCTGCACTTTCTGAGGCAATTGGTGTTAGGGATGTTTGTGGAGCCATTGCTCAGGGCTCTCCACACAGCTCAGCACTGGCAGCCAGAGCACATTTGACAAAACAGTGGGGGAAATTATCATAACACATGGCCTGGCTGTGGTAGACAAAAGGCCATGTCTTGAGACTAAAGGAAGAGAGGACATCACTTCAGGACACCAGCAGAGATGTGAAGGTCTCACCTACAGATGACCTAGGAGCAAAAACTTCCAGCATCACTTTGCAGTACAGAAGTCTCTGAACCTCATCAAGGAGCTCCCACTCCTCCTGAGAGAAGGCAATGGCCATGTCCTCAAAGCCCATATCCTGGGGTCAGTACAGTCTATGATTAGCTTCTCTTCTGAAATTTTAGGTTCATCACACTCCCCACCCTTCACATCTATCTGTTCCCTCTACTCTCCACGTCAGAGAAGATACATGGTCTTGGTCCCATCAAAATCATTCTCTCCTTATATTCCTACTGATACTGTGTCTTCCCACAAAAATGGAGGCAGATGGGTAGATAGATTATACCTGTGCTCTGGGCCTCAAATGGGAGTCACACTGCCCCTTGTCAATAACAGTGGGTGTCAGGAACATAGGGTAGAAAAAAATGTTGCCCATAAAGGGATTGTGAGTGATTTGAACTAGTCTTGTTAGGCAATACCCTTATTGTCCCCAAAATTGACTTCCAAGACACCAAAATCATGGCATCACACCTCTGACCACTATCCCATGGTGCTGAGGTCATCACTTTGCACTAGGTGCTGCACGTAATTCTTTGCACAACACTTTTCTCCCACTGCTTCTCTCCCAGATGCAAGACTTCAAAGGTAAAACAAATATGCCATGAGGAGAATGGGTTGTTTTCTAATTTGCTTCTTTTCCAAAACTCTAATTCACCATCTCTGTAATGTATTTCTATCTTACTCTCTCCCTCCCCCATTCCAGTGTAGATAGTCAAGCCCAGGTGATACTGATATGTGCTATCTCATTCCTATTGATCACTGTATCATCTCTCAAAAATAGGCAGGTGTGCATATATATGGCTTATAAGCTCTGAACCTGGCATATAGCAGAACACCCCCTCTGGTTCCCATGGCAATACTCTTCACTGCTTGCCAGTATTTGCAGCCAGGGCACCAGGCTGTTCCTTCCAGGAAATGAGAACTGATATGCAACAAAGAGCACTTTTCTGATGTTACTATTTGGTGAGCCTTGGCACACATATAAAGCTGTGAAACTGTCACATGTGAAGTAAACTTACCTGTCACTCATATAGATGCTAGTGCAGAAGTCGTCTTATGGTTGTAAGCAAAACAGTTTATTCTTTTAAAAAACTTTTTAAAAAATACTTTTATTCTATTCAGTTTTATGGGAGAGCAGAGGGATGGAGAGACAGAAACAGGATGAGTGAGATACATTGATCTTATAACTCTGCACGCCCCCTACCGGGGATGGAGATGGGCATGTGTCCTGACCTAGAATGGAGTCAGTGACCTTTCAATGCCCAGGATGATGCCCAAACAACTGAGCCATCCTGGCCCGGGCAAGTATATTCTTGTATTATTATTTCTTATTTAGTGTATTTCTTTTCATACCAAGGACTCTAAATGTACTTTTGGCACATCCTATATTTACCTCCTACCATTTTGTAATCTTTCTGCCTTTCCCAGCTCTCAATGCAGTCATTGATTTTCCTTCATATATAATAGATTACTTTATATATTTCATAACTTTATTTGCACTCTAAGTTGTGTACTTTTTAATAAATACTGGTTTTCCTCATGCTACACAGTTATTTTGAAACTCAACCCTAATGCTTATTTAAATACTTAATTTTTTTATTGCTGAGTAGTATCATGTTCTGTGCCACGACAGCACGGACAAGGGTGATCCTGAGTGGGGGGTGAAAGGATTAAGGAAAGACAGACAAGAGAATAATAGCTGGGTCTCGGTGGGACGCTGCCTCCCTGATGAGGAGACAAGGACAGTGCCCACAAGCCGTGTCTTTATTTTATAGCAGATGTCACGAGGCAAAGCAAAGGCATGATCATGTTTTTTACAGCATTCTCATGAGTTCCAACCTCACTCAACTATATGCACCTGAACTGTACCACAGGCACGTGGGGTTACGTGTTCGGACCACAGGTTCAAGCTTACAACCACAGCCATTGGCTATAATTGTGCTGGGAGGACCCTGCCCTCCAGCTGGGACTTGCACATGGCAATGAGAGGACCCTGTCCTTTCATTAGTCCGAGGCTTGAACCTGGCCAAAACATCGAAACCGCGCCTCACATCTCCCCCTTTACTTTTGTTTTTAAACACACCTATCTACATTATCCAAATACTCTAAATAAATTATTCAACATAATCAAAACATCAAAACAAACCCCTGGTTATTAAGAGAACCGTAAACAGCAATGTTAACAAGAGAACAAAACTCTGGCTAATAACAAAGCAATACCAATGCAAAACCAAGTTACAAACATGTCAACATTTTCAGGATATATTACTCAAAGTCCTTAGATTTTAGCTCCGCAAGATTTTACAGAAAACTGACAATTCACCAACGCTAGCATAGCTTCCACTTGCTTTTCTAACATTTGCTTGGCCTCAGTCGCCATCTTCTTCAGCTGACTCCATGCTGATATCTCGCTGATGCAAAGGTGTCCTTGATGCAAAACCAGTCCCCTGGGTCAGGCTGTCTGGGCGGTTGACCTCGGCACTGAGTCCGCACCAGTCCCAGTCACATCAGCCTCGTCCACGCAGTTGGAAGTCTGGTCCCTTCTCAGCTTTTTCTTTATCCGCTGCTGCATGGAAACGAGCAACCTCGGTAGCTGGAGACTTCCAACTCTGAGTCTGGTGTCCACGTGGGCCCAGAGTCCCAGGGAGCTGCCCCATGCTGGCACCTCGGCCCTTAGTGCAGCCTCTGCTTTCTTTTGCTTCTTCTTTGCTGTCATCGGGGCAACGCTCCGTCTCTTGAACGGAGGGACAAGGAGCTTCTCTGGGTCCATTGTGGTGTCGCACGTACCGTTCTGGCACCCAAATTGGCTGCACTGCTCCTTCTGGAAAGACACACACAGCCTCTTCCCCACATCATTACTGGATCTGGTCCGAACCATCGCCCAGTTTGTAAGTCTTTCCACCGGGCTAACCCGGCGGAGGCTCTTGTGCTGGAGGCCTGATGCCTTTCAGCTGCTGGACGGCCCTCTGCATCGCAATTCAGACAGTTTAAAACATATAGAGCATGACTGAGTTTATTTTGAGGTGACACGTAACACCTGATAGGGAGGTTGTGGCCCCGCCCCCTGTCACACACAGAGCCACAGGGTGATCAGGGGGTTTGGGCGCTGCCCCCTGTCACACTGATCCCGGTGCCGGGAGGCCTCGTGGCTCCGCTGATCCCAGTCCTGGGAGGCATATTACCCTTTTACTATATAGGATAGAGGCCTGGTGGGGGCTGGCTGGTTTGCCCTGAAGGGTGTCCAGGATCACGGTGGGAGTCCCCAAGGGGGGGCCTGGCCAGTCTGGGTGAGGGGCTGAGGGCTGTTTTCAGGCTGTGACTGAAGCTCCCAACTGCTCCTTTTTTTCTTTTTTTTTTATTCTGGGCCAGCTTTAGCCTGGCTCCAGCTCTGAGGCTTCTGCTTCTAAAAGCAGGTATCTGGTTTGTTTGGTTCTAAAATCGAAACTCTCTATCAACTCCAGCTCTGAGATCCCAGCTCCCAGAAAGCTGGTTTCTGGTTTTGTTTTTTTTTTTAGCTTCTATTTGTTACTGTGTTTCTTAAACTGCAGGCTGAGAGGCCTGGCAAGGCAGGCGGGGAACATTGTAGTCCTCCGTCACTGAAGCAAGCAAGCCTCATGTTCAGTTTAAGCTTCCTGGCTGCCGGCCGCCATCTTGGCTGACAGTTAATTGGCATATCGCCCCTGATTAGCCAATGGGAAGGGTAGCGGTCGTATGCCAGTTACCATGTTTCTCTTTTATTAGATAAGGATTCTGTTTTTCTTTTTCTTTTAATCCTCACCTGATAATTTTATTGATTTAAGAGTGAGAGAAAGAGAAAGAGGGTCAGAGGGAGAGAGAGAAACATCTATGTGAGAGAGAATCATTGAATGCTGCCTTCTGTATGTACCATGACTGGGGATTTAACCAGCAACCTAGGTATGTGCCCTGACTGGGAATCAAACCTGAAACTTTTGGTGTATGGGATGATGCTCCAACCAACTGAGCTACCCAGCCCTAGTGTTTCCTTATTTCTTAAAAAATGAAAATATAAAGAAAGAGGGCAAGATATGATCACTGTTTATTGTACACTGTTTATTCTACATCTATTAAATGTTTTCTGTACCATAAATATAACTTTTCATCAAAATGGAAGGCAACATGGCTATGGAAGTATTTATTTTTATTTGTTGACAAGAGAAATGTGAATGGTGTAAATGCAGATCAAATCTGCACATACCAACAAAAAATAAATAAAATTGATGTTAATCCTTGGGTTCTGATGACTTATCAGAGAATCACTAATTTGTTAAGGGCCCTTAGAATACACTTGGCTTAATAGACAACAGCTGGGACTCAGGGCAAGGTCAGAGCCATGCTCTGAGGGCGGGACCAGTCAAAGGATTGGATGAAACTCAGTCTGACTCTCCTGCCCAGTGTTAAGGGGATGGATCTCATGATGTCTCAGGCCGACCCAGATGTGATGTAACTTCCTGTAATTGGAGTATATAATAAACAGCTTTTAGAGCTGGCTCTCTCTGTGCCTGTACCTCCAGAGGGCAGACTCTCTCTGTCTGTCCCTGGAGTCAAAGGGCAGACACCACACCCAGCCCAAGCTTTTAATCTAGTTTATGTCTGTCTTTCATTATTCTTTAAACCCGAAAGAGCCTCCTAACTTGCTCGAACTGGTTCAAGTCTCCCTCTCCCTGCGGGATGTGGAGAAGAGACCACAGCCCCAGGGCGCCCACCATAGTCATTTATGACTAACTTATCCTAAAAGAAAAATAACAGCCAATAGCTTTTATTGAAACACAATAGATGTATTAGTTGTTCTAATTCAACAGGGAACTGTTCCAAGGCCAATGTGAGACGTTGAAACCAAACAAAAACTGAGCTTCCTTATAAAAACTTGATTGTTCCCAATAATTACAGATCACAAGATAGTTGCTGCTCATTACTTACATATGGCTAAATAAATTCCAGTAACTAGCTATGGGATTAGCTTTCCAATGCTTGATAATTGACCTCATTTGTTGCAGGGGATTTGAGGTATGGCCATTATGCCTTGTTTCACAAAGTATTTTGGACCTCATTTTATTGCCCTTTTCCCATTTCTTCTGCTAAGCTTAGAATGAGCCCTAAAGACTAAAGTAGACAGAACCTAGAGACAGAACCTAGTGAGAGAACATGGCAAAAGATCCTGGACAGAACCCGGCTACAGAAATTGGCTGGAGATCCTAGACCAGGGCTGGGCAAACTTTTTGACTCGAGGGCCACAATGGGTTCTTAAACTGGACCGAGGGCCGGAACAAAAGCATGGATGGAGTGTTTGTGTGAATTAATATAAATTCAAAGTAAACATCATTACATAAAAGAGTACGGTCTTTTTTTTTTTTTTTAGTTTTATTCATTTCAAACGGGCCGGATCCGGCCCGCGGGCCGTAGTTTGCCCACGCCTGTCCTAGACAGAATTTGGCTGCAGATGCTGGCTACAGAACCTGGCTGAAGAACCTAGCAAGAGAACATGGATAGAGAACCTGGACAGAACCTGGCGACTGAACCTGGCTGGAGAACCTAGCGAGAGAACATGGCAAGAGAACCTTGCTACAGAACCTGGCTATGATGATCACCTGAATGCTGCCTATGTGTCATTCCTTCTTCGCCAACTCTGTACACACCTTTGGGGACCCCTGGACCTGCTGGGGTTGGACCCCAGCATTAAATCTGATCTTTCAAAGTTCCAAAAAAAAAAAAGGAAGACTAAAGTAGCATCCTGGATATTTGGTTAACATACCCCAAAGGGGTGTGCTTTAGGGATAAATCTCCAATACAATATGTTTCAAGGCTATTTCAAGGATGCAATAACTTCCAGGAACTCTTCACATTTCGCCATTCTTGGAAAAAGATATCCTTGATGCCTAAAAGTGATCATGTCCCAATTGTACTAATTCTAGGAATAACCATACGAAGCCTTATCTGCACATAGTAATATTGTTGGACTTGGGAGATAACAAGGTCCCTCTGTTTAAAATCCTCCGTGTGTCCCAATCAAAAGAGTGAGTCTATTCTTAGTGTTTTTCTAAATATTTACTGTCCCCTGCAATTCATTTGCCCTGTGTGCGGACTGTCTTTTAGCCATGCCAGTCTTAAAACTTCCAGATAATTTATATAATCTACCAGGTGACTCTTATGGTTTATGTACATTCTGAAGTTATAAGAAAAAATACTTGCTCACACTTGCTAATACACCTTAGTTCCCAATATTTCAGAAGCAATATTCTAAAAGACCACAAGATGGGGGTATTCCTGCATACAAGCAAATTCTCAAAGCAATGCACTGAGCTCCCAAGTTTCAAGTTCTGCTTTGTTGTTTGTTTGTTTGTTTTTCTAAAATTTCTTTATTGATTAAGTTATTGCATATGTGTCCTTATCCCCACATTACCCTCCCCACTCATGCCCTCACGCCCCTGTTGTCTGTGTCCAGTGGTTAGGCCGATATGCATGCAAATAAGTCCTTTCTTTGATCTCTCCCTCTTACCCCCACCCTCCCCTACCTTCCCTTTGGGGTTTGATGGTCTGATAGATGTTTCTCTGTCTCTGGATCTGTTTTTGTTCATCAGTTTATGTTGTTCATTATATGTACCACAGTCCCTGGAGGTCTAGTGGTTAGGGTTCGGCGCTCTCAAGTTCTGCTTTGACCAATAAGGTAGTCATTACCCACATGTGGCTAATTTACAATGAAGTCAAAGGTGAAATCACGCTCCTAAGTTGCACTAACCACCTCTCAAGAGCTCAATAGCCATATGTGGCTACTGGCTACTCTATTGCAAAGTGCAAAATAAAACATTTGTATTCTCAAAGGATTTTCTAGTGATTTTAAAATTAGTTTTCTTTAATTCAAAGTGCTGATTCTTTTTATTATTCGTAACACTGAACAAGTGGGAAAAACTTAAATGACCAGTGATAGAATCTTGGTTATCTGAATTGTGATTTAAACATATGCTGGAATATTACAAAGCCATTAAGATAGGACTCTCTTAGAATATGCGGGAAGGTTTATGGTATAATTTTAAGAACAAGAGGAAGAAAAAAGTATGTGTACATATATTTTTATAAATATATGTGCATACACATTTCAATATATAATTCCAAATTTGGCAACTTTATACTGTGCATACATATACATACCTATATAAAAAGAAAAAATACACACAAAGAAACAAAGGGAAAAGATCATACTATTATCTAACTGTGGGATGTGAAATTACGGAGAAGTTTATGTTCTTCTTTCAACATGCCTTTATTTTTTATCTTTTTCCAGAATTGGAGAAAAAAAAAATCAACGAAGGAAGAAACTACAGAAAGAATGTGGAATTTTTTGAACTTTTTCAAAAGCCAAAATAAGTTTCAGAAGATTCAGTAATTCACTTTAAAAAAACAACAAGTAAAGATCTTTTTCTAAAGATTTTTTTTTAAATAAGTTTCATTGATTTTCTACAGAGAGGAAGGGAGAGGGATAGAGAGTTAGAAACATCCATGAGAGAGAAACATCGACCAGCGGCCTCCTGCACGCCCCCCACTGGGGATGTGCCCACAACCAAGGTACATGCCCTTGACCGGAATCGAACCTGGGACCCTTGAGTCTGCAGGCTGACGCTCTATCCACCGAGCCAAAGTGGTACTGGCTAAAGATTTTTTTGATTTAAAAAAGTTTTGTATATCCGCTGAAGCCGTCTGCATAATTCTTGTCAACAAGACAGGTGTCAAGGCAAGTGTCATTCGTAGGATGCTCCCATGTCTACAGAGCAGCTGAGTGGTCTCTGGATTCTCTCTGTAGCTGCACCTGTCTAAACGTTGAGCCCAGTGTGACATTCATTCATTTATTCGGAAGCAGATCTGTAAACATTTTCTTTGCTCGAATTGTTCTGAATGAGAGTCTCTTCTGTGTCCCTATTGCTGTCCTTAACCGTAAAAATTCTTTTCCCACTGGTGCTTTTGGAAATTGGTTGAAATTCATGAAGACACCAGCATGTGTCTTAGGAACGGAAGGTCAGACTCTCCATCAGGAAGGACAAGGAAACCCTGGACACAGGAGGCAGCTTGCTCTGGGGGAGCTGACTTGGCTGGATTTGGAGCCCCACCAATTCTGGCCTCCTGTCGTCAGTTCTCTGACTTCAGTTCTCTGCTTTCGAAAATGGGAGGCACATGGGGACCATTGTGGGATTAGAACAATACATGTAAAGTGCCTGAATTATGGAAGACAACTAGGTTTTTTTTAGTTCTTATTATGCAGATGTTTATTTAACAAAAAATAATCCATTTTTCCCTTTTATCAACCATTTTGAGCACTGTGAGATTTTACACTGTCTGGCCAGGTGTCAGGCTGTGTTTAACATTTGTGTAGCTGGAGGTGACAAAGGCTCCAACCACCTCTGAAGTCTCTGCTTTTGTTTTTCCTGCTGCCTTCAGATTACCCTAAGAATTCCTTCTCAGATAGAGTTTGCTTCGTGCAGTGCGATTAGTTGGCATGCACTCATAGTTCAGAGGGCTGGAGAGTGTCACCCCCAGGGGCAATGGTAAGATTTCTGGGAGGAGGTGGGGAAGGCATAGTTTTCTTTACTAAAATGAGAGGAGAAACTGTGAAAGGTGAGATGGGAAAAAAATAATCACAGATGACTCCTCAGGCAGATCAAATTTGAAAAGAGCACCTAGAAGGAACAGAATTTAGAAATTAATTTTCTCAAATACTTTGTAAACACTTACATACTCTTGAAAAGTCTTCATGTGCCCTGTTTTCCAATGTTCTCAAATTTTCCATCAGGGAAGGTCTGCATGGATAGGAAGGAGAAGCAAAGCCTTCTGAGCTCTGGTAACTGTGGGAACAAATGAAGAGGTTGAGGACAGGGAACTGCAGATGCCTCCTGTCCCCTCCTCTGCAGCCAGGACTCTCAGAGGGGAGAGGGGGACACACAGACACTGGGGTTAGAAGTGGAGGGCTGAGGACTGCTCCCCTGGGATTATCTGGGCAGACTGGGAGCCCCCAGGAGAACTGCTGCATGTCCTCACTCTCTGGGTGAGTAGAACTCCAGAGGGAAACTTGGAGTAGGACCCCACACATGGACCCAGACTAGCTACTCCCTGAGCGACAATAGGAGATACAAAGACTCTGCCCCTGTTGCCAGAAAAACAAAATAGCTCCGCCTCCCATCCCATATAACACCAATGGGAAAGGCACTGGGTTCATTTAAAGACAGGATTCAGTTCATGAGGCTGAACTCAGATATTAAATTGAGCTAAATATTTTCTTTTGCTCTTGTCCCCTCTATCCCCTGGTGGGGGACTCAAGAGAAAATCCATTTAGAAATAAATAAATAAGCTATATTTTTTTCTGCACATTAAACATACTAAATATATTTGCAACTTTGATCCGTACTTATCTTTATTCATACAAAACTGTAACTCTATCTGACATTTCTTCTTAAAGGTTTTTCTTCCTCGCTACAATGTGCAAAGGAAATTTCTTATTATAAAAATCGTGCTGTGGTTTCAGCTGTTGTGTTTCTGTGAAGTAAGCTGAGCTTCTTTCACCAGATACTGAGCAGGGGTCTTGTGAAAATAGCATAAAGGCTCTTGTGAGGGGAGAACCCTTCCTAGTATCTAGTGACAAAAGTAATTCAGAATTTGTATATATTTCTTAAAAAGAAACCTTCAAAAGTCATTGCTGAATTCCCATTCAGCACTGGGAACTCTTTGGTCCTAGCACAGGCCTAGGCACCTTCTGAGAGGGAGATCCAGTACTGAAAAGGTCAGTTCTAGAAATGTCTGTAAAACATACATTTGGCAAATGAATGAACAAAGAAGCAAAGAAACACTCATAGAGAAGATGTTCCACTCTGCTGACTTAAAGTTTGCTTTCCAAAGGAGGTTTGAAGCTTCCTACTGTTTTTTCAGCTCCTTTGGATTTTTAAAAGGCAGAACCTTTGAAGTCTAATGGGAGAAAGACAAGAAAGTGCTGGGCATTCAGAATCATGGGCAGTGGGAATATTGGGGAACCTCAGACCAGTCACTTTATCTCCCTGAACCAGTTTCATTCTGCAAAATAACTAATGTGTGTGGTTTTTTTTTTTTTAAAAAATATATATTTTTATATATTAAATCCATTGGGGTGACATTGGTCAACAAAAACATATAGGTTTTAGGTGTGGGTTCTATGTTACAGGATCTGTATATTGCACCTTGTGACCAACACAGGAAGCAACACCAGGCTGGTGAACAGGAGATGAGGTGTAAGGGCGCATCATGGCTCAACTGGCCACCTGAGGCCAAAGGACTGGCCTGTGAAGGACCAGGAACAGGAGCAACATCCTGGCGTGAACCTGGTCTGCAGTCAGAACCCTCTCCTCCCCGAGGCAGGTCACAAAGCAGCTACTGCATTTCTGAACAAGAAATTGAGACGCGGGTTTTGACCAAAAAAATAAGATATTTTAAAAATTCATGAATCTATGTGGGATGTCCTAAAGAGGATGAAGATATCATATGTATGTACGTGTTAATGAATCAGGTTTACTACAAAAAAAAATTTATGAAATCTGAAAGAGCTCTTTGCTCAGGAAATCATTCAGCAAGTGTGTGCTGTCTACCTGGGTCTTGGTGGTGGGGCCTTCACAGGTCACCTTTCAGGTGCTGAGAGGGCCTGAGAGACAGACAGGTGAACAAGAACCAAGGCCACACTTTATTTCAGAAGATAGGAAGAGCCATGAAGAAAATAGACTTAGCTTATATGACTAGGGAGCCACAGGGACACAAAAGATTTCTATTGGTGCCCTGACCTATGACCTTAAACGCAGTGGTGCACGGGACAAAGTGTGGGGTCCCAGGTGCTGTGTGTCAGAAACCTGAGGTGGTTCATTGGGTTGCCCTCCTCCCAGGAGGCCTCGGGGGCCTGCTCATGGGGAGGTGGCAGAATCCATTCCTTATAGCACAGTTCCCTTCTGTGTCCCTGCCAAAGCCACTCCCAGCTTCCTGGGGCTCCCAAAAATCTTGGCCTTTGATCCCTTCCTCCAGCCTCAAAGCCAGCAACTCAAGTGGAGTCCCTCCCTGGCTTCTCTGCCCCTCCTTCCCACCCAGTTTTCACTTTGAAGAACACCTGGTTACTGAGGGCCAGGACCCAGGAGAGCCACACCTCCTGTGGTTTCTGTAGAGGGCCTTTGGTATGTTGGGGTCAATAAATGTTTATTCACTGATTTTTAACAACACCACCACCAGAAAACTTGAGAGGTTGGCCCACATGGCTGACCTGGCATGGTGGCTAGGTTACCTCTATGACCTGTCTTAGCATTCTGACCTCTGTTAGTATTGTGACCTACTGCCAGGTGATATACCATAGGGCTACATGGGGGCTCCCGAGCAGAGTGACTCCCTAGCAGGCTCAGGAAAGGGCTCCCCAACATGTTTAAACTGAGACATGGCTGTTGAGACAGAGCTGGCCCCATGGAGACCTGGGGAAGCCACCTCCAGGAGAGGCAGTGCCCCAGGGCAAGGACAGCCAGGCTGGATGGGAACAGCAGAGGCTGGGGGGCGGGTGGGGGACATAGAGGACCCTAGTGTGGGTTGAAATTGCTGTCACAGCAGGAAGGCTTTTAGGCATGAGAATAGGGGGATCTGATTTATATTTTTTAAAGATCACTCGGTGATTTGACATTTGAAATGATATTTGACATGTGTCCTGAGAGCCCGGGAGGATTTGGGCAGATGAAGACGGTGAGATGTGCTTCAGGTGCAGACAGTGGACACGGCCTGGAGGCAGGACAGATGAACACTGGGGACCAGAGCACATGCCTCGCAGAGCCTGTGAGTGATGGGACCAGGCAGGGAAACAGAAGACCCTGCATGGATGGGGCAGGGCAGGGGGAAGGGGTCCTTCCATGGAGGGGGCAGGGTAGGGGAGGCAGTGAAACCTCCATGGAGGGGGCAGGGCAGGGAGGAGAGAGGACCCTCCATGGAGGGGAAAGGAAGGGAGGAGAAGGGACCCTCCATGGAGGGGAGAGGGCATGGAGGAAAGGGGACCCTCCATGGGGGGGACAGGCAGGGAGGAGAGGAGACCCTCAATGGAGGGGAGAGGGCAGGGAGGAGAGGGGACCCTCCATGGAGGGGACAGGAAGGGGGGAGAGAGAACCCTCCATTGAGGGGAAAGGAAGGAAGGAGAGGGGACCCTCCATGGAGGGGACAGGCAGGGAGGAGATAAGACCCTCCATGGAAGGGAGAGGGCAGGGAGGAGAGGGGACCCTCCATGGAGGGGACAGGGTAGGGAGAAGAAGGGACCTTCCATGGAGGATGCAGGGCAGTGGGGACTAGGAACCCTCCATGGAGGGACAGGCAGGGAGGAGAGGGGACCCTCCATGGAGGAGACAGGGCCAGGAGCAAAGGGAATCCTCCATGGAGGGTACAGGGCAGGGACGAAAGGGGACCCTCCGTGGAGGGTGCAGGGCCATGGGGAATGGGAACCCTCCATTGAGGGGACAGGCAGGGAGGAGAGGGGACCTTCCATGGAGGTGTCAGGCAGGGAGGAATGGGGATCCTCCATGGAGGGTAAAGGGCAGAGACGAAATGGGACCCTCCATGGAGGGTGCAGGGCAGTGGGGAACCTTCCATGGAGGGGACAGGTAGGGAGGAGAGAGGACCCTCCATGGAGGGGAGAGAGCAGGGAGGAGATGGGACCCTCCATGGAGGCGGCAAGGGTAGGGAGAAGATGGGACCTTCCATGGAGGGTGCAGGGCAGTGGGGACAGGGAACCTTCCATGGAGGGGACAGGCATGGGTGCGAGGGGAAACTCCATGGAGGTGATGGTCCAGGAGAAGAGGGGACCCTCCTTTCAGGGACACGTAGGCAGTAGAGGGGTCCCTCCATGGAGGGAACAGGCAAGGAGGGGTGGGGACCCTCAATAGAGGGGATGGGTCAGGGAGGAGAAGGATACCTCCATGGAGGGGAAGGGCAGGGAGGAGAGGGGACCCTCCATGATGGAGAAGGGCAGGGAGGAATTGGGACTCTCCATGCAGGGGGGACTGTCGGGTGATGAGAACTCTCCATGAAGGGGACAGGCAGGGAGGAGAGAGGACCCTCCATGGAGGGGACAAGACAGGGAGGAGATGGGAACCTCCATAGAGGGGACGGGTCACGGAGGAGAAGGTACTCTCCATGCAGGGGGACAGTAGGGTTTTGGGAACCCTCCATGGAGGGGACAGGTAGGGAGGAGTAGGGACCCTCCACGGAGGGCATGGGTCAGGGAGGAGAAGGATCCCTCCATGGAGGGGACAGGGCAGGGAGGAGAGGGGACACTCCATGGAGGGGACATGCCATGGAGGAGAAGGGACCCTCAATAAAGGGGATAGAGCAGGGAGGAGAAGGATCCTTCCAGGGAGAGGAAGGGCATGGAGGAGATGGGAACCTCCATGGAGGAGATGGGTCAAGGAGGAGAAGGTACCCTCCATGGAGGGGGGAGCATAGGGGACAGGGAAGGGAGAATAGGGGACCCTCCATGGAGGGGGCAGGGCTATGGGGAAGGGATACAGGGAACCCCCTAAGGATGGGCTGGGCAGGGAGGAGAGGGGACACTGCATGAAGAAGGGAGGGCAGGGGAAGTGGGGTCCCTTCATGCAGGAGACAGAGCAGTGGAGCAGGGGACCCTCCATGGAGGGAAGAGGACAGAGAGTAAGGAGACCCTCCATGGAGGTTATAGCTAAAGAGGAGATGGGACCCTCCGTGGAGGTAACAGGGCAGGGAGGAGAAGGGACCCTCCAAGGAAGGGAAGGATAGTGGGAATGGGTGCTCTATATGGAGGGGGAAGTGCAGGGGTTTTGGGGAACAGGGAACTCCCCATTGATGGGGCAGGGCAGTGGGGACTGGCAACATGGGACCCTCCAAGGATTGGCCGGTCAGAGAGGAGAGGGGACTCTCCATGGAGGAGGGAGGGCAGGGAAAGTGGGGACCTTCATGGAGTGGACTGGGCAGACAGGAGAGGGGACTCTCCTTGGAGAGGACAAGGCAGGGAGGAGAAGGGACCCTCCATGGAGAGGGCAGAGCAGAGGAAAAGGGGACCCTCTGTGGATGGGACAGGGCAGGAGGGAGAGGGCATACTCCTTCGAGTGGACTGGGCACGGAGGAGAGGGGACCCTCCAGGGAGGGGGCAGGGCAGTGGTGACAGGGAACCCTCCATGGAGGGGGCAGGGCTCGAGAAGGGTGGGGCAGGCCAGGGAACCCAACAGGGATGGGCCAGACAGGGAGGAGAGGGGACCCTCCTTGGAGGGGGCAGAGCAGAGGAACAGGAAACCCTCCATGGATGGGACAGGGCAGGGGGGAGAGGGCACACTCCATGGAAGGGAAAGGGCAGGGAGGAGAGGGGACTCTCCATAGAGGGTGGAGGGCAGGAGACAGGGAAGCCTTCATGGAGAGGGCAGGGCAGGGGGACAGGGAAACCTTCAGAAAGGAGTTAGAGCTTGGGTACAGGGAACTGCACTTGCAGGGATGGAATAGTGGGTACAGGAAACCGTCCATGTAGTGGGGAGGACAGGAAGGAAGGTAACCCCAATTATAGGGGGCAGGGCAGGGAGGAGAGGGGAGACCAGGAACCCTCTATGGGGAGGGGGCAGGGCAGTTGGACAGGTAATCCCCATGCAGAGGGTAGGGCAGGAGGAAAGGGAACCTCACTTTGAGAGAGCAGGGCACAGAGGAGACAGAACTATCCATTGAGGGAGCAGGGCAGGGGGACAGGGATCCCAACTTTAGGGGGAGGGGCAGGGAGAAGAAGGTACCCTCCATGGATGGGGCATGGCAGGGGTGTAGAGAACCCCATTTTGAGGGGGAGGGTCAGGGAGGAAGGTTTCCTTCATGGAAGGGGCACGGCAGGGGGACAGAGAACCTCACTTTGAGGGGGCAAGCAGTGGAGAAAGGGAGCCCCAGTTGGAGGGAGAAGGGCAGGGAGGAGACAGAATCCTACATGGAGGGACAGGGCATGCATGAGAGGGAATAGGGAACCCTCCATGGAGAGGAGAGGCTGGGGGGATAGGGAAGCCTACTTTGAGACAGCAAGGATTTTAGCACAGGTCCTGAAATAGATGGCAGGGCAGGGGGGAGAGGGCATCCTCCAGGGAGGTAGCAGGGCAGGGAGGACAAAGGACCCCACATAGTCTGAGCAAGATAGGGGGGTTAGGGCACCATCCATGGAGGGGCCAGGGAAGGGGGGACATGGGAGTAGAGATAGGTAACAGGGGAAACAGACCCATCCATGGAGAGTTCCCTGTTCCCCATGGTGGAGCCCTTGCCCCCAGCCCTGCCCCTTGGCAGCATTCCCTCTCATACCTGTCCATCGGCCCCTCCCCTGGTCCCCTGACCCTGCTGCCCTCTCTTCCCATGGAGGGGCTGCTGTCTCTCCTGCTCTGACCACTCTGTGGTTGGTCCGCTTATCCCTCTGCCCTTTCCGTCCATGCAGGGTCTTCTGTTTCCCTGCCCTGACCCCTCACTCACAGGCATCTGAGGGGCATATGCTCTGGTCTGTCCAGTGTTCATCTCTCCTGCCTCCAGGCCGAATGTCCACTCTCTGTACCTGAAGCATATTCTCACCTTCTTCATCTGTCTAAATCCTACCCATGCTCTCAAGACACATCTCAAATATCATTTCAAATGTCAAATCACAAGCAGGGGAAGGGGGGTGGGGGGTGGAGGCTGGGAAGTTGGGGGTGGAGGATGGGAGGTGTGCGTTGGGGATGTGGTGAGGCAGGTGGGGCCTGGGGGTGTGGGGTGCGGGGTGGCGGGTGGGGTGGCGTGTGGGGAGTAGGGGCTAAGGTTGGTGGGTGACAGGTAGGGGAGGGAGAAGAGGGCATAGGGGGGATAAATGGTGATGGAAGGAGACTTGACCTGAAGCCAGTGAGCACACAATGCGATATACAAATGATGCATTATAGAATTGCACACCTGACCTATGCAATTTTATTAATGAATGTCACCCAAATAAGGTTGATTAAAAATAAATGAAAGGTGGGTCTTTTGAGGTTGATTAGGTTATGAGGGTGGAGCCCTCGTGAATAGGATTAATACCCTTTTCAAAGATATCCCATGCTACACTTATCAGGAGATGCTTTTATATGTTATATAAATGTCTAACCACTATTTTGTACACTTGAAACTAATATTGAATGTCATCGCTAATTGAAAAAAATTAAAGAAGTAATTTTTAATAAAAATGCAAATGCAAATCAGAGTGATCTTTAAAAAATATAAATCAGATCATTACACTCTGTGCCTAAAAGCCTTAAGCGCTCCAGCAGGGGTCAGCTCTCCAGACAGAATTATGCTTGTGAGGGTGTTACACTGCTGGGAGAGGAATGCCCTGTCTTCTTCCTCCAGTAGCTCCCTTCACTGCTCTGGTGATGTGTGGCACTGGTGCAGGGCAGAACTCTGCTTCCCTGAGAGTGAGCTAAGCATCACATTGGCTGCTTAGTTGTAGTGTGGGAGCAGACACAGAGAAAATCAATTTAAGCCTTAAAAGTTCTCACAGCATTTCAACCCTCCAAACGGACCTCTATCCTCCCTTCCCTACACTCCAGCCAGCCTGGCTCACCCAGCCTTGAGGAAAGAAGGCAGGGACAGTGCTGCCCGGGAAGCCAGTGAGCATGCATGTGGTCGAAAGTCTGGAGAGAGCTCCAGTTCTCTTAGGACAGAAATGGAGGGATGAATCTGCTGAAATCAGCCACCCATGAGGGACTCTACTTTTCACTACGTGATGGCTGGATTGCACCTGCATGATCCCACCATGCTCTCGCTCCCCTGTGGCATCCGAGGGGATCCATGAGTCATTTACAACAGGAAGCAGCTCTCTGGCCTTTAAGAATCCACAGACCCTCTGCAAAGCCCTTAAGCTCACACGGCTGATCTCAGACTACAGATTCCAGACATCTTCAATCCTAGGAAGCAGACTCTTTTGACTTTTTCATTCTCCTCCTACAAACAATGCCAGGTCTGTGTCTTCTGTACACTGCTCAAAGATGTGTGAGGACCCAGCGGGTGGCAGCTGGACGTGGTATACCCTGGGACATTTGCTGAGTGGCCTCAGACCCAACACTGACACTGAGCTTGAACCTGCATCCATCTGGTGAACACCACTCACCTCTACCTGGGGACTCCCTGAGAACCTACCTCATGCAACTTGAGTGCTTCCAGAGACTCTTTCATTAACTGAGAGAAACAGGCACCCGGCAGATGGAGGCAGACAGGGAGGCAGAACATGGTGTGCTCTGGGACTTTTGCTGACCTGTCCCCAGGCTCAGTGCTAGTCAAAGCCAGCTTTGGTGCCCTGCTTGGACCTTCCTGTGCTCACTGGGCCTCAGGAGTGCCTGTCACAAATTGTGAATTGCTTTGTAGATGCAAATAGATTGCCCTGGGAGAGTCACATCAAGCATCTGACATTGTTCAGCACCAGAGTCCCTCCCAGGAAGCCCCAGGACCAACAAGCCAATAGCCAGCTTCAGAGCATATCAGAGAAGGATACAATTAGCCTCAGAAGCGGCATATCCAAAGAGAGATATAGTCAGGCACCAGATCCCGCTGAGATAAATTGTGCTCCACTTGGTCAACACCTGTCAGCAGCTCATACACTACACTGTAGGCAGGGTACACTGTGGTCACAGCCAACTAGCCTGAGCATCGAATCAGTACATGAATGGGCCAACAGCCATCAAGAATCAACTGCCACAGGAAGGTTCACATAACACACACGGGACATCCCTGGAGCACTCAACTCAGATGATCAAGAAGAAATTGCCACTGGGTTCCACAGGACTCCTACTACATGAAGCCACACTACCATGACCTGGATTTTAATACAAAGAAACAAACACACAGAGGCAGCCAAAATGCAAAGAAACATGCCCCAAATTTAAGAACAGGGGACACATCCAGAAAAAATGCTAAACAAAGTGAGGCAAGCAATATTCCAGATAGTTAATTGAAGTTAGGTGAAGAATGGATGAAATCAGTGGGAACTTGAAAACTGATAGTAGGCATGAAAAAGAACATTTAAGCCATATAAAAGATCCAGTCAGAAATAAAGAGTAAAATCTTTGAAATGAAGAATACACTAGAGAAAATAAATAATTTGATTAAGGAGAGAATCAAATTAGTGATTTGGAAGACAAGGTCACAGAAGACAAAAGCAGCAAAAAGAAAAAAAGAACTTTTAAAAATGAGGACTGTTTAGGGGACTTTTGGGACAACATGAAACATTAACAACATCCACATTATAGGAGTACAAGGACAAAAGAAAGGCGAAGGGACTACACCATATTAAAAGAAATAATGACCAAACACTTCCCTAACCTGGTGAAGGAAGAAACACACGTCCAGGAAGCACAGAGTCCCAAACAAGATGAACCCAAAAAGGCTCGACACCAGGACACATCATCATGAAAATGACAAAGATTAGAGACAGGACATCTTAAAAGCAACAAAAGAAAGACGGTCAGTTACCTACAAGGGAGCTCCCATAAGATTGTCAGCTTATTTCTCTACAGAAACATACCAGGCCAGTAGGGATTGGCACAAAATATTCAAAATAATGACAAGCTAGGACCTTTCACCAAGACTACTTTACCCAGCAAGCCTGTCATGTAAAATTGATGGAGAAATAAAGAGCTTCCCAGACAAGAAACAGCAAAGGAAGTGTGTTACCACCAAACCATTAGTATAAGAACTATCAAGAAGGAATAAAAGGGAAACAGAGTTAAAAGAATAAAACATATCTACGAACAATCACTTTAAATGTAAGTGGCTTGACTGCTGCAATTAAAAGACATGGTAGCTGAATCGATAAGAAATCAAGAACCATATATATGCAGTCAACAAGAGACCTATCTCAGAATGAAAGATATACAGATAAAAAGCAAGGGGATGGCAAAAGGTATTTCATGCAAATACAAATGAAAAATAAGCCGGGGAGGCTTATAAACCTATAGCTTACAAAATAGACTTTAAAACAAAGGCTATATTGAGCGATAAGAATGGACACCACGGAATGATAAAGAGAGCAATCCAACAAGAGGATATAACCCTTGCAAACATGTATTTCTTCAACATAAGAGCAAGTAAATGTGTAAATCAAATCCTGATGTACATAAATGGAGAGTTCAACAATAATACAGACGTGGTAGGGGATTTGAACATCCCAGTGGCATCAATGGCTGGATCTTCCGCACAGAAAATCAAGAAGCAAAGAGTGGCCTGGTGCTGGAGTCTGCAGCAGCAGCAGCAGCAGCAGCAGCAGCAGCACATATAGTAAAGCTGGAATGATACAGAGGAGATTAGGGTGGCCCCTGCGCAAGGGTGACACTGAAATCAGTGAAGCGTTCCCTTCCCACTAGCGTGTGACATGCTCCCCTGGCTCCCCTAGGCTCCCCTAGGCTCCCCTGGCTCCCCTGGCTCCCCTGGGCTGGGGCCCCTGTGGGTGGGGGTGGAGGGAGATGGGCGGGGGCTGGGGGGGGAGGGAGACGGGCGGGGGCTGGGGGGGTAGGGAGAAGGCGGGGGGGAAGACTTGGGCTCTGCCTCACCCTTGCACAGGGCGGCCTCACACCTAGTCTTTAAAAAAAAAAAAAAAGAGTGGACAGAAATAACACAGTAGATCAAATGGGTTTAATTGGTATCTTCAGAGCATTTCACCCTGAAGCAGTAGAATATACATTCTTTTTAAGTGGACGTGCAACATTATCTAGATAGGCCACATGTTAGGGCACAAAAACAGTCTCAGTAAAGTTAAGAAGATTGAAATCATATCAAGAATCTTTTCTGATCATAACTGTATAAAACTAGAAGTCAATTAGAAAAAACTGACCTACAAGTGATCTATTACTGAATTGTACACACCTAAAACCACCCTGCCCCAATAAATTTATTAACAGAGATAAAAGCAATGAAAAGCAAAAATGAATAAATATATACAAATTTGGGGATACATGGTGGTGAGAATTGCATGTCAATATACTTGATGTATACTTAAATGTGGTTAAAACTCTAAATCTTATATTTATTTGACCACAATAAAGGATCATGCGTTCGATTCCCAGTCAAAGGCAAAAACCTGGGTTGCAGGTTCACCCATGCCACCTGTTGAGGTGAATAGAGGGAATTCACCTGAACATAATAAAGATCATGAAGAAAGAAAGAAAGAAAGAAAGAAAGAAAGAAAGAAAGAAAGAAAGAAAGAAAGAAAGAAAGAAAGAAAGGAGGAAGTGGAAGAAAGAAGAAAGTGAAAGAAAGTGAAAGAAAGGAAGAAAGACAGGAAGAAGTTGAAGAAGATACAAATTAATAAAAGTACATATGGTGTTCAAAGATAGGAAGAATTAACAACGTTCAAATGTCCAATGACGGAATTCAGAGAGCTACAACAAATATCACAAAAATTTATATGGAAGTACAAAAAAACCCCAAAAAAACCACCACCAAGAAACCCAACACACGTGCACGCGCGCGCACACACACACACACACACACACAAAACAAACAAAATAAAACCAAACCAATAGCCAGAGTAATCTTGAGAAAGAAGAACAAAGTGGGAGGAATCATGCTACCTGATAACAAACTATACTACGAGGCCATAGTAATAAATATAGTATGGTACTGGCATAAAACAGACATAAAGATCTGTGGAACAGAACAAAAAGTCCAGAAATAAACCCATACATTTATGGTCAATTAATATTTGACAAAGGACACAAGAATATACAATGTGGTAAAGATAGTCCACTCAATAAATGCTATTGGGAAAATTGGACACATAAGTAGAAAAATAAATGAATGCAGACTACCTTTTTACACCATATTGAAGAATAAATGCAGACTGGATTAAAGACTTGAAAGTGAGATTTGAAACCATAAAAATTCTAGAAGAAAATGAAGGCAATAAATTTTCATAGAAATATTTTTTATTCTGATATATCTATTTGGGCAACAGAAGCAAAAGAAAAAACAAATGGGACTACATCCATCTAAAAAGTTGTTGCACAGCAAAGGAAACCACCAACAAAATGAAAAGACAACCCACTGAAGGGGAGAACATATTTGCCAATGATACATCTGATAAGGGTTTAATATCCAAAATTTATGAAGAACTTAAAAAACTCAGCATCATAACAAAATTAAACAATCCAATTTAAAAATGAGCAAAGAACCTAAACAGACACTTCTCCAGCGAGGATCTGCAGATGATTATTACACAAATGAAAAGATGCTGAGCATCACTAATCATTACAGAAATGGAAATTAAAATCACAGTGAGGTATCACCTCACATCTGTCAGAATGGCTATCATCAATAAATCAATAAACATCAAGTGCTGGTGAATATGTGGAGAAAAGAGAACTCTCGTGTACTCTTGGTGGGAATGCAGATTGGTGCAACCACTGTGGAAAGTAGTATGAAGTTACCTCAAAAATTTAAAATAGAACTGCTTTATGACCTAACATTTCCACTTCTGAGAATATATCTGCAGAAACCTGAAACACTGATCGGAAAGGATATATGCAATGCTATGTTCACTGCAGCATTACTTACAATAGCGAAGATTTCACAGCAGCCCAAGTGCCCAGCAGCAGATAAGTGGAGAAAAGGCTGTGGTACATTAACACAAAGGAATGCGACTCACCCACACACACAAAAAGGAAATGAAGGAAGTCTTACCTTTTACAACAGCATGGTGGAGCCGGTGAGTATTATGCTAAGTGAAGTGAAGTAAGCCAGTCAGAGAAATACAAGTTCCTTAGGGTTTCACTTATATGTGGAATCTAATGAACAACACAAACTACAATCAAAATAGAAACAGACTCATAGGTGCAGAAAACTGACTGAATACTGTCAGAGGGGAGGAGGTTGGGGGACTAGGGGGAAAAGGTGAAGGGATTAAGCAAAGAAAAGACTTATAGACACAGACAGCAGTTTGGTGATTATCACAGAGAGAGGGGTGTGTGTAGAAGAGGGCTTAGAAAGGATAAATTGTGATGGAAGGAGACCTGACCTGGGGTAAGAGGGGAGGGAGGTGAGATACATACTTCAACATACAGGTGATGTATTACAGAACTGTATACCTGAAAGCTACATGATTTCATTACCAATCTCATCCCAATATATTCAATTTAGAAAAATAGGCCATTGTGGCACATGCTACAACCTGGATGGACCCTGAAGACATGATGCTCAATGAAATAAGCCAGTCACAAAAGGACAAATAGTGTGTGATCCCACTCACATGAGGTCCCTAGAGCCCTCAGAGTCATAGAGGTAAGATGGAGGGTACCAGTAATGGGGGAGTGGATGCAGAGTTGCTGTTTAGTGGGGACAGAGCTTCAGTTGGAGAAGATGAGAACAGTGATGGAGCTGATGGTGGTAAGGGCAGCACAACAATATGATTGTTAAGTTGTGTTAAGGACCACTTACCACCACTGGACTGTGCTCTGAAAAATAGTTAAAATGGTAAATTTCATTGTGTATATATTACTGTGATAATAATATACCAAAAAAAAAATAGAAGGCTCTGTCCTGGGTGTGGGAGAATCAGGTAGAGCTGTTTTCTATCGGCCCTACATGGGCGGTTGGGTCACTGTCAATATCCTGGTTGTGAGATTTTTATAAGATATTATTGAGGGAATCCAGGTCAGATTCCATGGGCTACCTCTGCATTATCTCTTATAAATAATGGAATCTACAATTATATTTTTAAAAGGTTCAAAACTAAAAGGGGCGACAACCAGATTTGGTGGTCTTGCCCCAGGGAATCTGGTCCAGCAGGTCCAGTTGGGATCAGGGCTGAGGATAAGGAATTGCCCACAGGAACTGGTGGTCAGTGGGATTGAGGGCCACCATCCAGACCAGTCACCTACACAGTTAAGTTCTCATCCCATCATGAAGCTTCCACAGCTTTTAATACAGCTGCTGTGTCTCAGCCACCTCTAATGCGATCACTCGGGGGAACAGCTCCTTCACTGTGCCACCTGGTTTATTAAAGGAGCTTCAAACCTTTTAACCATCTCACAAAACACAACGCAGGTAGAGCAATCCTCCCACAGTGACCCTCTGCTTCATTAAACCACATCCACCAAGTGACAAGGATGGGCCTTTTGTGCCATTCCAGGAACGCTGGGCCAGGGTCTCGTCGACAGAGCAGATTCACTTTTCGGTGTCTTGGTTGGGACCTGGGCACAGGGCCCAGGAGTGACGCAACCCAAGGACAAGGATGAAGGAAGGCAGCATTGTCCTTGGAAGCAGGTGCCTTTTAATCATCTACAGATCTCAACTGTAGAAAAGATACCTATGCCCTGTTAAAGGTCAGGAAAGATAAATAATTTTTCTCTTTGTACTCGACAGAGTGGTGCTCAAAATGAACTAAAAATCATACCCTGTCTTCATATGCTCTCTCCTTCCATAGATGGCTCCAATTTTCCTGTCAACTTGAATGCGAGATGGAATAAGTAATGCTGGTGGAAGAAATCAACACATCCCTATTTTAAGGAGTGAAATGTAGATGAGAGACGGAGTGTCACTCATTCAAGGTTTGGTACTTTACTCTGTGGTCAAGTAGGGAGTTTGTAATTGTCCATCCAAACCTGTACCATTAGGGTAATAATGTAGGGCTGTCATGAAGGCCTTTTCAGTGTCTGTACCCCATAAAATCTTGCTCTTTTTGGCCCATGATGTGGGCCAGGGAGCCACCAATGCTCATGCTCTGCACACAGTGACTCAGGGCTCCAGGACTCCCCTGGCTTGTGGACTTAGCTGGCAATGAGCAGAGCTCAATGGTGTAGAGGTCGGACAGACGAGTGGTGTCAGGATGGCCTGGGAGCAGCCACTCATGGCTATCCTTGCCTCTGGCCAGAGCTGATTCACATGGTGAGAGAGGCTCAGAAATGCAGAACAGCACAAACTCCTTGCTACTTGGCACACAGGGCAGCACACTCACCCTCTTATTCCTTTACCTGTGCAGCCAGCCAACTCAGTCACCTTCAGGAAGAACATCCAGAAAGAATAATAAAATAAAAGTACCTCATGCCAATCCACATAGCACTTCAAAGTACTAAGAGTAAAAAACTCACTGTCCATGCATTTCTACAGAAAGGCTACTTGCTGTCCAGACCCATATTCTTGCTCTTTTTTCTTCTTCTCAAAAGAAGGAAACACATCATTCTGGAGCCATCGAGACGGAGCAGACCAATGGCCAGCTGTCCACCCAATGATGTCAACCATGGTCTCAGAGAGAATAGTATCTGCGGACTCCAGAGAGAGCAGCAGTGGGCTGAGTGGGGAGAGAATTGAGAACCTGACCAGTGACCAGCACGGTGGTGAGCTGATTTGTCTTGAAGGCAGTGAGTCTTAGCACTGCTCTGTGCGCAGGACGGGAATGACTCAGAGAGGACTGGACCAGGGGCCTGTTGGAGCCAGAGTGGCGGCTGCCCTGGACCCTTCCCCCTTCTCTCCTGGCCAGGCCCTGGACTCCAAAGTATTGTGGTGACTCCTGATTATTTTTCTTCTTTTTCTCTTGCCAGTTTTCCCTGAAAACCATCCTGTTATATGAAGCTGCCACACAGCTCATGGGTGGAGAGGAGTGTAAGGTTCTGAGAGAACCAGAGCTTCTAGCAGAAGGACCAGTAAGGTGGCTGAAATCCAGGGAGAGAGGAGCTGTGGGTGAGCTGGACCCGCACAGAGCACACCCTGGAGGCCAGCATAGGCTCTGCGCATGCTGATGCTGAGGTCACCCCCAGAGCTGCTGAGACACAAGTGATTCTGAACTTCATATGCTCCACAGCATTACACAGGGGGCTCTCACCTCTGACACTCTGTGGTGGGAAGACAGACTGTGGAACCCATCCAGCAGGGGCAGCACATCCATCACCAGCCTCATGTGAAGTCTGGAAGGAGAAAGGATCTGCATGTGAATAGGCACAGGGCTCAAGTGCAAGGGGCCAGGGCAGTAGAGCCCCAGCCTGCAGACCCACCACACCCTGCACTTTAGTTCCAAGTACAAGCTCTTTTTTGCAATAGTAACAATTGTAGACTTCACTTTGAAGAAAAAATAACCCAAATTACATTAGAGATTTCAATTTTGGTTTGTCACATCTTCAGTACATGTTAGCTGAACCCACTGTGGTAGTCATTTCACAATGTAGGCAAATCAAACCATCCTTTTGTCTGCCTTAAACTTATACAGTGGTGTATATTGATTATTTCTCAATAAAGCTGAGAAAAATAAACAGTGCCTTTATTAAACGGGAAAAAAGTGGTTATAGATGCAGTGGAATGAAAACACCACAACTAAGAGAAAACAAATCAGGATACACACATAACAAATAGTATCATCTTGCCCTGGAGGCGTGCTCACTGGTTGAGCCTTGATCTATGAACCAGGAGGTCATATATGGAGTCCCTGTCAGAGTACGTGGGGCTCCATCCTTAGTAGGGGGCATGTAGGATGCAGGTGATGAATGATTCGTTCTCATCATTCATATTACTACTACCTCTCTCTCTCCCTCTCCTTTCCTCTCTGAAGTCAATACAACATATATTAATATAAATGAATTAATAGTATCACCTCAAAAAGGTATCTAGATATATAAATGTACGAAAGACAAAAGGAAATACTTTGAAATGTTGACAGTGGTTAACCTTGGATAGTGGAAAGAAGTGATTTCCTTTACTTTATACTATTCTTTTTAAAATTCTAATGATCCTATATTATTTTGATAATGAAAAAAATCTTCTAAAACACATTGAAGTAACTTTTTTTGGTGTAAAACACATTTTGCATCCATGTTCAGTGACCATCCACTTATCTTTGAGAAGCTTAAAAAGTGCTTTGGGTTGTGAAATATCCTTTAAAATGCATTCTTGCACTCCAACAGCTCCTGAATGAGAACACTGGGCTTTGGAGATGCTGGGTCTGCTTGGAAAAAATAATGGGCAGGGGTTAGAGGCATGGTAGGGGATGGGGCGGGTCAGCAACCCTGAAGAGAGGCTCTTAGGCAGGATGCCTCAGGGTCCACAGCTCACGCTGTATTTGAAGAATTCCTCATTGGAAGGCTGATATCTACAGTAAAGTTTCAGATTTGATAAACTTCAGACATGAGCCACAGTAACTTTTTTAAAAACGGTTTTTGCCGTTCTTATTGCAAATCCATATATATAAAAGGCTAATGTGCTAAGGATTCCACCACCTGACCACTCGCTATGAAGAGCACTGACCACCAGGGGCAGACGTTCAATACTGGAGCTGCTGTGACCTGAACTGGCCCTTTACAGAGGAAGGGCACTGCGCACCCAGAGTCCACAAGCAACACTCCGCTTTTCCCAAGTGGGACACAGGCCCCGCCACGAACTCATGGCACAAAGCCCACAGGCCAGCCCAGCACAGAAATGGTGGCTGTGGGCACCAGGTAATGATGTCACATAGTAATGCCAGGCTTCCTCTCCCTAGCGACTAGCCTCCTTGGAGTTTCTTCCCCCACTTGCTTTATAGCCAGGTGCAAACATTTTACACTTTAACTAAATGTCTTTGAAGTGTTTTCATGTGCCTCATCTCATTTGATCCTCACTGAAGTCCCGGAATAGGTAGAGAGGAGACTCAGTAGAATCCTGTTTTCATTTCATTAGCCAGAAAATGGAGATTTAGAATGTTTTAAAAATTGACCCAACTGAAAAGAAGCAAGAAATGGTAGAGCCTGAACATGACTTCAGGTTTTCTCACTGCACGGAATATAGTCAAACGGGGTTATAGTTAAATATTTCTCCCTTTGTTATCTCTGCATGATCCACAATAATAATCTGCTTTCATATTGGTATTTATGCTGTTTTGCTGTCAATATCCTGAAAAAGAAATTGGGGCACTTCACCAAGCTGGAAAAAGTTTACCTAATCAGAAAGCAGGTCTAAGTAAGCAAATATCTGTATATATCTATATCTATATCTATATCTATAACTATAACTATAACTATAACTATATCTATATCTATATCTATATCTATATCTATATCTATATCTATCTATCTATCTATCTATCTATCTCACTGGCGCCAGTTGCATGTGTTTCCATCTGTCTTTGTTGATCGTGAATTTGGTATACACTTCTATTATTGAGAAAGGGTAAATAGTGATCTTACAATTTTCTTCTAATTAATTTCCTTTTAATGTGCACGAATTCATGCACTGGGACTCTAGTAATTAAATAATACTATCAAGACTCCTAAGAGAAACATATGTATACAGAAAAGATTTTTAAAGGATTCAGATCTCCTAAGTCACAGCTGTATGGTTCTAGCCTCAACTGGGTCTACAGAGGCTGACAAGAAAAATAGAATGAGCACTTGCCCTGGGTTCTCATTTGATCTCTGCTATTAATAGCTTGTGGTCTTGGGGATTTCACTTACCCTTTCTGGGTCTCCTAGCTGCATCGATAGGATGAGGGTAAAATTAGACCTCTTAAGTAAGGTTTCTACAAACGCTTCAAAAAATAATTGTAGGTTCAGATTTCTATAATGTTCCTAAATATCTCAGCAATAATAAACTTTTCCTTGTTTTAAACTTTGTGGTACAAAACTTCACAAAAATGTAAACACAGTTTTATAATACTACTCATTTCAAAAATATAAAATCTCTATAAAACTTATCCTATAACATTTCGGTAGATACTAGTAAACATTTCTTAGTAACTGTACTATAACCCAAATTAGTAAATTTAGCATTATCTTTTTAAAACATCAATTGCATATTCTTTGTATTGGTGTGAAAAGGCTCAGAAAATACAGATGTGTTGAGCACTATATGTCACTTTTATTAAAATTCAACAAGTAACTTCCCAGGTATGGAAAACTTCAGCTGAAGCCAATTTTGGGGGGTGTAAAAATCAACTCTTGTAAACATCAAATTAAAATGTGGCTATATTTTCTGCCTTAAAAGTTAAAAAACATAAGAGTTGTTATTTAACTCAAATGGTTTGTGAAGCTGAAATACTTCCATGTAGGGTCTGCCCCTTCCTGACATTAGTTTAGTGCACGGACTGAGAGCCACATGTCACCTATTCTCTCCAGTGAGGAAGGGAGCTGTGTGTGAATCATTCCTGCCACTAAGCCCCTCGGACAGCCAGCCGCTAGGCAGCAAGGATGCCAGCCTCAGCTCACAGGTGGGAGAAGTGCTGCCATCTCTCTCAGAACACTTCCAAATTCAGCCTGAGAAAGACAGGCCCTACCAGCCAAGACCCAGTCCGGCCACTGCTGGGCTCTAAGTAAAGACTGACGATTGTCTCTACCTCTTAGTTCTTCTGAGACCAAACCAACCAACCTCCCACCCAACCAACCAACCACCCAACGACCCAACCAACCAACCAACCACAATTTAATCATCATCCTTGCACTGAAGACACTGCTGAATAAAAACCAAGTTGTATATGGGCTCACGTGGTGACTACCCTCCAAGACACATATTCCTAGGCCTGGAATAAGCTCTGCCCCTGCCCATTCCCTTCCCTCAGCTCGACTCTCCAAACTCCCCTGCTCACACCCCCCCCGCCACACACACACCCTATTTGACCAGGTATTTAACTTTCTGGGGACAACAGATCTGTCTTGTCCCCTGGCTTGAGACACAAGCCCCAGAGAAGCAGGACCCCTCACTGCCTGGCTTAATGGACAGGGAGCCCTGCTGGGGTCTGGCTGGAACTCTGTCCCCAGCTGCCTCCTGTCAGCTCAGCAGCCACCACTCCTCCAGGTCCAGGGAGCACATGCAACCTGCCCCACAATGACAGGGGACCAGCCCCGCACAGGGAAGGCGCCCACACTGGGGCTATTGGTCTCTCACTGGGGCTCTTGGTCCCAGGTGGCGACTTGATGGAGCCTCTCCACTCTCCTGGTTTCTCCCAGGATCCAGGGGATGGCCAAGTCCCACCCTTCGGGAAAGTGACTTCTTGGCTGCCCCCAAAGAGCAAGGCCCAGGGGAACCCCAATCCTCCAAGCATTTTAAATACCTAACAAGCCCAAGTTCACCCTTTGAATGAGCCCTTCCCGCCCACAACAGCCACTACCCCATGGGACACTCCAAGTCCCAGCACCTGGGACAGCCATGGGCAAACTATGGCCCATGGGCTGGATTTGGCCCTTTGGAAATAATAAAACTAAAAAAAAAAAAAAAGACCGCACCCTTTGATTTAATGATGTTTACTTTGAATTTACATTAGTTCACACAAACACTCCATCCATGCTTTTCTTACAGCCTGCCAAGAACCCATTGTGGCCCTCAAGTCAAAAAGTTTGCCCACGCCTGTTCTAGAGACAACTGCCTTTCCAGCTCACTTGAGTGGAGAAGGTCAAGAGACCAGGATGTCTCTCTGTTGCTTCCCGTTCTTCCGACGCTCTGGGCAGAAGAAACCCCAGGGCGAGAGATGTTTCTGTTGCTGGGGAAACAGGCACAAGTGCCACCACTGATACCCCTCGCCCTCTGGCACAAGGCATACAGAGGTAACCAAGGGCAGGCCCTTTCAGCTCACCCTTGGGTGCCCACTGGGGGTCACACGTGGGGAGCCCACACCTCTTACCCCTCATCCCAGGTGTGTGTGGTGTGTGTGTGTGTGTATGTGTGTGTGTGTGTGTGTGTCCGGGATGGTGAGGGGAAGAAAGCGGGGGATGAGAGATGCTCAACCTGGGC
The DNA here is from genome assembly GCF_964212035.1 of Myotis nattereri. Lineage (NCBI taxonomy): Eukaryota > Metazoa > Chordata > Mammalia > Chiroptera > Vespertilionidae > Myotis > Myotis nattereri. The sequence goes on from NC_138085.1 coordinate 16,952,197, forward strand.
TAAGGAGCAGGTTGGTAAGTGTCAGAAGTCTGGAGGGTGTTGGAGGGTGTGTCATGTTCACTGCCCAGGTCATGGCTCACAGGAAGGGAAGCTGAGTGCTGGGGTCGGAGCTCTGCTACCCACTTGTTAAATCGCAGGGGTGCTCAAGGAGTCATCAACTTCACTCCCTGCCTGGAGGTCTTTGCAGATGCCCCTCTCTGCCTGATCTGGGGAGCAGAAAGGGTGGTGGGCATCTTCCCCACTGGTAATGCCCGGGCCCCTCATGCCTCCTGGCCCGGTAGCGGGCTCTGTCTTTGCAGAGCTCCAACAAGGGCAGCGTCGAGGAGCTGGCTGACAGGTTCACTTTTGGCCTCAACGGGTACAAAGGACAAGTGCGTCAGGACAGGGAAACTGAGGTGAGCGCTGGCCCACACCCAGGACCCTGAGGTGACTGGGGTGGGACCAGAAGTCAGACTCAAATCTGCGGCCTCAAGTTCTCACAGGCCCACTCCCAAAGTGATCTGCACCTTCAATCCTCCCGACCAGCTCCCTGGTAGGGGAGAAAAGCAGTCTTTCTTCCTGTGCTTCTTGGGATCAGAGAGAAAGCATCTGTTGCTGTCTTTGCCTCATGCTCCTTTCAACTGATGATCTCCCTGCCCCAAGTATCCTGTGGACCAGCCCCAGCCCGACTGCCCTTGCAGACCTTTTCCAAGCCATACACATCATCCCACTTGATAGTGCTGTGTATTGAAAAAAGAAAAAAAAAGGGGGGGGGAGGGGAAGCGGGGGTGGGGTTAGGGGTGTAGGAAGGGATTAAGGTCTTGAATACTTTTCTCTGCAACCTATCACCTCACAGAGGACGACAAACCATTGCAGTGCGACCAGCTCAGGAGCTGTGGCCTTACCCTACTCCATATCATCCCAACAAGGACAGAGTTTTCCTCAGTCATTCAGGCTTTCACTGTGGCTACACCTTGACACAAATCAATTGTTGCTAGCTCAGCAGGGCTGCCAGGAACATCCTCCCTGTGTCCTCACAGACTAGGTCTGCCATGACACAGGACCGCAGATTGGGTGGAAGGTTCCTGATGCCTCCTGGCTCAGTACCCACTCTGTCTTTGCAGAGCTCCAAGGAGGACATCATTGAGGTGCTGGCCCATGGACCCGACTACACCACCTACGGGGTCAGGGTGCAGGTGCACCAGGCTGACGACACAGACCAGTGCCTGTCTGAGGTGAGAGCTGGCCTCGAGGGTCTCTACACCCACAACCTCAACACAACCTGGCAGTGCCCAGAACCCACACTCCAATCTGGGGACTCCCCGGGCACCCTCCCAGGACTCTCCCTAGTGTCCCACAGCCCCAAGACAAAGAAATGCGGACACCCACGCCCCCCTCCAGCTACATGGGATGGTAGAGAGACGCTCCTCACATATTTGTAGCAATATCAGAGAGAGAAATGTCGTGTGACTTCACAGTCGACCATGAGCACGTGGGCATTTCGCTGTTTGTGTTGCTTAAACTACACCTGCCACGTATCCTCTGGAGCACTCAGCTCCACTGTCCTTGCAGACCTGGTCCAGTCGGGGAGGTCGTTTGCCCAGCGATGTGGCCTTTCAGTGCTGATGGACATGGGCCTAATGCAGTTCAGCTGCCATGTCAGCAGTGCTGCCCGGAACACTGATGTGTGTCGGAATGGACTGTGTTAGGTTGCTTGCTTGTGCTGCCATAACACAGGACCACACTGGGTGGTGTTAACAGCAGACATTCATTTTCTCACAATTCCGGAGGCTAGAAGTGAGAGGTGGTGCTGTCAGTGGGGCTGGTATCTCCTGAGGGGGTCGCTCCTCAGCTTGTAGATGGCTGTCTTCTCTCTGTGTGTCACATGGACTCCCCTCTGCACTGCCACGTGTCCTCCCCTCCTCTTCTAAGGACACTGGTCAGATTCGATGAAGACCCACACCACTGAGTTCACGTCACCTGAATGACTTGCTGGAAGACTAAAACTCAAATGCAGACACATAATCAAGTTTGAGGGGTTGCAAAGTCATGGGATTAGGGGTACACAATTCAGACCACAGCACATGTAATGTCCCCAGCTGGAGATGGACGCCCACTGCTGGGGGAAGGACGAGCACGTGTAAAATTTGAACGGCTGCAGGCAGATTCCAAGCCCAAAGGGCTGTTGCAGGGACGTTGCCAACAGCAGTTTCTGATGATGGCTGCTGCCTTGCTCCCAGCCTGGCCTGGTAAATCTCACTCATTGAAATTTTCACCTGGGCGACATCAAGGTGTCCAACTCAAACACAGTGTTCCGTCCCTGGCAATTGCCTCATGGGGACAGTGAGGCACCTGTCACTTTACACCCATCACATGGATTAGCTCCTCCCCGAGTCCTCTGGTCAGATTCCTGCCCCGTGATCGCCTTTCTCCCATCTGCAGTCTCCAGGCATTTGCCACCTTGCGGAATCTGCCATCCCCATAATGAGGGTCTTACAATGCCCTTTAATGTAAAAGGATAAAACATAACTTTCTCTTTTGAAGTCAAAGGCTTTCACAGGCCATTTCTACCGTGTACACTGTTCCCACGCTGGGGAGGGACAAGGTCCCCACACCCTCTCCACCCATGTCCGTACCAGGGAAGTCTCTGGCACCTGAGAGGGAATGTCATGCGGGACAGTACCCAGTTCTGACCTGCATGCCCTTGAGCAGGCATCTGATATTTCCTAAGCCTCCCTGTTCTCATCTCTGTAACGAGGACCTTTCTTTGGGACTCGCAGGGCCCGGGCTCTTCATATAGACCATTACTACAAGGAGGGTTGTTGATCCTCAGCTAAAGGGAAGGGGGCCGTGAGGGGGGAAAGGTGCTGAGAAGGTGGCAATTGCATGAACATGTACGGAACTTCAGTGGCACTTTGAAGACCTAGAACCTCGTCCAGATGGGGCACTCCTGTCCCTCCTCTTGCACACGTCCCAGTGGGGCTGGGACCTCCCGACTGAGCTCCGAACCTCCATCCTCGTGGGATTCACGGTCATGCCGCTGACATGGATATCCTTCCTTCCCCCACCCAGTGTGCAGCTGAGCGAACTGGTAACCTGCATGAGTCCTGCAGGATGCAGGCCCTCCAGGAAGGCACCTCGGAGAAGGTGGCCATGGCCATGGTGCCAGCTTTCCTGGGGGGAATAGTCCCCCACGTCTCCACGCTGGCCTGCTCCAGAGCCCAACGGTTCCTGGACGAGCTTCTATCTAGGTGAGCACACACTCGTGCCTCTGCCCACTGCTAGCTGTGAGGCATGAAAACGTCACCACATCTTCCCGAGTCTCAGGAAGCTCCTCTGAAAAGTGGGCTGCTGGGGGGGGAACCTCATAGCACTGCTGTGGGGACAAGCCAGGGCAGGTCTCACCTGCTCCCTGGCTCTGCAGACAGTGTAGCTGGATGTGCGGCGCTTGTTGGTGGCAATTCTTTCACTCTGTCCCACGGAAAGAACTCTGACACACCCATCAGCGGCCTGTGGCATCAGAGGTTGGAAAAGCACATGCAAAGCAACCTGTTAAGCAGTGTGAGATTTCACCTAGCCGGTCCTGGTCCTTGGTGTAGCCGCACTGGGGATTTCTGGGGAGAGCAGGGGCCCAGGCCCACTCAGATGTATGGCATGCTTCTGGTTGGAGTTTCTTTACTCGACAATGTGCACGCACTTTTGGAGACACTTGGCCTCACTCAAGGAATGAAGCAGACACAATCCCTGGGCCTCAGTTCTGGGCATTGGGTCCAGCAGTCACGCTCTCCATCATACGCAGGTCGTGTCCACCATCCATCAGGGCTGATGCCATCAGAGTGATTTTTCCATCTGGAGGCACACATGCTTACAATGACCGCGCTGACACACCGCAGGACCAAGTCATAAAGTGAGTGGTCTCCGGGTCCAGAAGGAGGGCCCCCAGAGTCAGCATCGTGGGGACTGTGGTGGGTGGGGAGTGGACAGTGCCTGGCAGAACCCTAATCTTATACATCATCTGATTCCCAAGAAAGGCCTGGGCTCTGGAGTCTTCTATTCCAGGAGGACAGGAGTCAAAGACGACAGTGGGTGGGGTCCCGGGCCTTGTAGACCCAGAGGGGACGCTGTGCTGATTGGTCCCTCACAGTCCCCTCCCACCCCCCACAGACCCACCCGCTCTGCCTGCCCCTCTCCATATCCATCTCCCCTGACCACGGTGGCCAGGCTCAGAACAGGACTGTGGTGAGCAGGGTGCTCACAAGCCTGTCTCAGTCCTCAGTCCAGATGCCCAGGGCCTGGAGGGTGGGGATGGGCAGTGCACTGGACCTTTAGGTGAGCTGCCAGTGGGAAGAAGCATTCATCAATAGAACTTTCCCATTTAAAAACATACTTATGAGAAAAAAGATAATCAAATCCAGAGCCCCTTTGTTCTATTTCTGGACTTTCCTGTGCCCAGTATTGTAAGTGCAACCTCAACTACTTTTGCTAGACAGATTTTGTGCAGGTGAAACTACTGTAAAAACACTGTGATCTCGGTTCTCTTCCATTACCTATTGGCTGTTGATCTTGAACAAACCCATCTCTAGAGCCTCAATATTTTCTTCCAGAAAATGGGGAAATACCAGTTAATTCACTGTGAAGTTTTAAAACTAAACAAAATATGTGAAAAATACCAGAGCCCATTATTAGGGTTGGAAATCATTTCATTATAAAACAGTTTTCATGATAGTAATGATCTGTCCTAAGAGAAATAAAAAAAAAAATTAAAAGTGCCATGTCTCAGAATACAACTTCTTTATCTCAAGGAAGATCACAAAAATTAGAAAATGTGCTGTAATATTAACTCAGATGTTGGTATTTTTATCCCATTCCATTTTAGTATCAAGGGTCACAATACCCAAGTGTGTGGCCTTTAGCATTCAGTGTTAGACAGAGTGCTGGCCAGGCTGTGAGAGTGCAGTGTTAGCACCATTTAAACCCAGATCCACCAGGAACCTGAGAGACACAGAAGGCGACAGCACAGGTGCAGCAGAGCCCACAGCGAACCCAGCGTCAGGGTCTTGGAAACACACTCTGACAGGTTTTCTCATCACTAATGGGGGTCATGATTCCCTGGCCTTGTTGACAGTTTATGTAGCTAAACTGCAATTCTCTGAACTGTAAGCACTACTAGAATGTAGGTATTGTTACAGCATAGCAGGTATTGTTATAGACCTTCCACCACAGTGCAGGCAGTCAGCCTGTCAACATGAAATGCACTGGGTCACCCCCAGGGTTTACCATGTTTCCCGGCTTCCTGCTGATCTTAGGACAAAGATGACTCACAAGCCCTTACATAGCCAGTATCTTCAAACAATTCTGTGTTTTGCAGAAAATGCTCTGGGTTCTTAAGGCCAATGTCTGAGTCACCTGAGCACTCCTGGAAGTTTTCACTCTACACACAGTATTTACCTTGCCAACTGAACAAGGGGCGTCAACAAGTGAATGAATTCCTTCTCCCATCAGAGTATTCCATTTAGGCTCCTTAGAGACCCAGTGAAGTAGGAAAAAGATTGCAGGTATGTGAGAGAAGTGTAGAAGAATCCAGACTAAGATTCTGTGACAAGTCTTCATCCTTCATCTGAGAAACTTTCCAAAGGATTCAGACATAAAGATCTGTTCAAAAGGTGAGACTCAACCTTCTGGTGGTGGTCTGAATTCAGTAAATACTCCCAATCCCGAGAAGAAGAAACAGATATTGATTTTTTAAATCATGCCTCCTTGTAATTAGGGGGGTGGGAGTGATCAAGGAGGGGTCAATGGGGGGAGAAGGAGACATATGTAATACTTTAAACCAGTGTTAAACTCAACCTTCCTAATGCCGCGACCCTTTAATATAGCTCCTCATGTTATGTTGACCCCCACTTTCACTGTTACAAATTAAATATAATTAAAGCATAGTGATTAATCCCCAAAACAATATGTAATTATATATGTGTTTTCCCATGGTATTAGGCGACCCCTGTGAAAGGGTCATTCGACCCCTAAAGGGCTCACGACCCACAGGTTGAGAACCGCTGCTTTAAACAATAAAAAAAATTCAATTAAAGCAATTCAAGTTCCATTTTCATATTGTTGATCTAAGAATATGAAAAAAAAATCACAATGCTGGCCCAGCAGGTGTGGCTCAGTGGTTGAACATCAATCCATGAACCAAGAGGTCATGGTTCAATTCCTGACCAGGGTACATGCCCAGGTTTCTGGTTTTATTCCCAGGAGGGAGTGTGCAGGAGGCAGCCAACTGATGATTCTCTCTCATCAAGGATATTTCTATCTCTCTCCCTCTCCCTTCCTGTCCCTGAAATCAATTAAAACATTTTAAAAATTAAGTAATCACAATGCTGGAAAATGAAAGGAATATCAAAACACCTAAATGACTTTAGTGATCTTCTAAATCCTCTGTTGTCATTTCCAGTCTCCAAAGCACTTTCTCCACGAGATTTGAGGCTCTTTGTTGTCATTTCCACAGTCTCCACAGCACCTTCTACGGAAAGAGATGTGGACTCTTCCTTTAATGAATAATATAAAAATGCTTAGACAAAACCACCATTATTCATTTTGTTTTGAACAACAAAAAAAGAGGTATACATTTGGAATCAAAAAGTTCAATAAAATTCCAAAAAGAAACTTATTGTAGGCTTTTTCAGACTTACCCTGTGATATGATAAATGCCTAAAATTAAAACAAAATGCTTGTCTAAGAATTGCATCTAAATAATAGCCTATTAACAAATAATATCTTAATAAGAATTGTGGTGAGCTAGAAGGGGACAATAAAAAAGGGGGGACATCTATAATACTTTCAAAAGGAAAGATTTTAAAAATAAATAAATAAATAATTATGACATATAGCTATATACTATCTTCTCACCAGCTCAACACATGCACCATGGGAACTAAAAAAGGTAAAATAAAATTAAACAAATTAATGATAAATATTATAAGATAAAATATGTGTGTAAATAAATTTTAAGAAAAGAGTAGACAAAAATTTAAAAATCTACTAGCTAGAAGCCTTGCCACAAGAGTGACCTCAAACCGTGGCTCAACCTGTATTGACCTTATGTCCTTTATAAAACTAAAGATTACCAGAAGAGCTATTCATAACCTACAGGTTTCTTAATGATCTTATCATTCTTAGACAGTCAGAAAAATATCTTTAGAAAAACTAAACTTTCCCTTTCATCTTGCAAAACATAAACTAGGAAATGCCATTCAACTTTCACTAGCATGCCTAACAATCACTTACTTGAAATTATTTCATGGTATTTTATGGGTTTTTTAATTGTGGTTAAATATACATAATGTAAAATTTACCATTTTAACCATTTCGTGGTGTACAAATTCAGTACCATTAAATACATTCATTCATAAAGTTGTGTAACCTCAATGCTATCCATTTCCAGAACTTTTCCATTATCCCAAACAGAAACTGCCAATTCAACAACTCCCCCTTTCTCCCTCCCTCAGCTTCTATTATATTTTCTGTCCTTATGAATTTACCTATTCGAAGCAAAGTACCCCATGAAGGTGGAATTATACAGTATTAATGTTATGTTGGGTATAACATCCGCAAGGTTCATCCATGTTGTAGCACATCTCAGAATTTCCTTCATTTTAAAGGCTAAATATTTCATTGTAGGCATATACCACATATTGTATATCCAGTCATCTCTCCATACACACTGGGGTTGTTTCCAATTTCAACTATTGTGAATAATGCTGCTATGAACACTGGTGTTCGACTGAGTCCCCACTTTCAAATCTTTTCCCTTTATTTCAACATTTTTTTTTCATTAAGGAATTACATATGTCCTTATCCCCCCATTGTCCCCCACCCCACTCCCATTCATGACCTCACTCCCCTGGGTCTGTGTCCATTGGTTATGCTTATATGCTTGTATACAAGTCCTTTGGTTGACCTCGATCCCTTACTCCCACCCTCCCCTACCTTCCCTCTGAGGTTTGAGCATCTGATCGATGCTTCTGTCTTTTGTGTATATATAATCAAAAGGGGAATTGTTGGATCATATGGTGATTCTAGGTTTAATTCCCCCCCCTAATTTATCTTGAAATTTATTGTTGAAATTATTATAGATTTCCCTTTCTATCCCCCATTCATCCCCTCCACCCTGCCTAGGTTTAATATTTTGAGAAACAGCAAATGGTTTCCCACAGTGGCATTTTTTACTTTTCCACCAGTAATCACAGGGTTCCAGTTTCAACATCCTCACTTATTTTTTTCATTGTTTAATAAATCAAAGCACTTTCTCCACGAGATTTGAGGCTCTTTGTTGTCATTTCCACAGTCTCCACAGCACCTTCTACGGAAAGAGATGTGGACTCTTCCTTTAATGAATAATATAAAAATGCTTAGACAAAACCACCATTATTCATTTTGTTTTGAACAACAAAAAAAGAGGTATACATTTGGAATCAAAAAGTTCAATAAAATTCCAAAAAGAAACTTATTGTAGGCTTTTTCAGACTTACCCTGTGATATGATAAATGCCTAAAATTAAAACAAAATGCTTATCTAAGAATTGCATCTAAATAATAGCCTATTAACAAATAATATCTAAATAAGAATTGTGGTGAGCTAGAAGGGGACAATAAAAAAGGGGGGACATCTATAATACTTTCAAAAGGTATTTGTCAGCTCAGTAGGTATGACATGGTATCTCACTGTGGTTTTGATTTGCATTTGCCTAATGATTAAACATGCTGAGCGCTGTTTCATGTGCTCATTGGCCATTTACATATCTTTAGAGAAATGTCTGTTCAAGCCCTCTGTCCAGTTTTAAATTGAATTGTCTAATCTGTGGTTGTTGAATTTAGGAAAAACCGGCATTAGACCTGCACTCCCACCTGAAATGTCCCAAATCTACGCTGTACCTATTATTGACTCAGCTTCCTTTTATGAAATCCCATCCTCCCAGTCTCTAAAAGCAGATAGTATTTTATTTTATTTTTATTTTTTAAATCTATATTGTTGAAAGTATTACATAGGTCCTCCTTTCCCCGCATTAATCTCTTCCGGGCCACTCCCATCCCCACCCCACCCCAATAGTATTTTCATACTCTCCCTTACTCCTGATGTCTCAGGACTTACACATTCCCTCAGCTCTGTCTCTCATCTCTGTCTTCTCTCTTCAGAGCCAATCTTTTTCCCCTGAACTATCATAGAACAGTATCCTTGACAACAGTCTCTCTACTCTCCAGCCAATCCTACACATCCTACACATTGCCACCAAAGTCCTATCTTCTCAAAATACAGAACTGAAGATGTACTTTCCATTTTAACATCCTTGACAGGCTCCTTCTGTGTACAGTTTAAATTTCAAGTTCCCAGGTACAAACAAGGCCCTTCAGTTTGGATCCACTCAGCACCTGGAAGCATCTCTCCACACCCAAACCTTGTGTACATCCATTCTGAACTTAAAAACATCATGTTTTTCCATAAATAGTTTGGCTGATTCGCTCTGCCTAGAATGCCCTTCTTTTACCAACTTCCAGTTCAATCAGCAACTTCTTTGAGAAATCCTTCCTTCAGAGCCAGTCCCCTGACTCTCACCACACTGTGGACACACAGGTATTATGTGGCATTTTAATTTATCTGCATACAGCATTTTAGTTATCTGTTTATTTGTTCAACTAAATCTGAGTCACATACACCTGGTATTGATTCCTAACCAAAATATAAAATATCTTCCCGCATATAGTAAGAAGACTAAAGAACAATATGTTTTCCAGACCAAAAGGACTGAAATTAAAAATCTTATTGTTCTATTTACAAGCAGTCTTAAGATAACGGAGACAAAAGAGACAATTCATCTCACTGCACATCCATGGAATCTAGTAAACATGCAATCATCCTTTGGAGAATTTAAGATGGAAACATAGAAGCAAAGAATGAGTTTGAGCCCGGCCAGCATGGCTCTGTGGTTAAGCATCGACCAATGAACCAGGAGGTCACAGTTTGATTCCAGGTCAGGGCATATGTTTGAGTTGCAGCCTCGATCCCCGGGAGGCAGCCAATCAATGATTCTCTCTCATCATTGATGTTTCTATCTCTCTCTCCCTCTCCCTTCCTCTCTGGAAAATAAAAATACATATTAAAAAAAAACCCTTGTTGGATATCATCATGCCACTTTCACAACTACACTAACCATATGGTTACGGGGGGGGAGGGGGGCGGAAATATCATCAAAATGGTCACTGGGGCCCTTGCTGGTTTGGCTCAGTGGATAGAGCATTAGCCTGTAGACTGAAGGGTCCCAGGTTCGATTCCAGTCAAGGGCACATGCCCAGGTTCCGGGCTCAATCCCCAGTAGGGGGCGTGCAGGAGGCAGCCGATCAATGATTCTCTCTCATCATTGATGTTTCTATCTTTCTATCTCTCTCCCTTCCTCTCTGAAATCAATAAAAATATATTTTTAAAAAAATGGTCACTGGCTTCAACACTCCTGGACAGAAATGCTTTTACACATGCCCTCAAGTTTAGGAATAATTCAGTTTATCGTTCCCAGTATATTGTTAGAAGGGTACAATGTTCATCAGGAAACAGTTAATGGGGGAAAACACAAAAAAGCAATGTCCAGGTACCAAGATTGCAGTGCTTACCACTAAGGAATTTAACATTAGTCAAAAAGTCTTGAAATCTCTTGTCAATAGCCCAATAATTAATTCAACTGCTATAAATATATTCTTCCCCGCCCCAAAACTTTTTATTCTAAAAATATTCAGTAAAAGTTGAAATAATACAGTGAACACCTGTTTCATCTAAATCTAACAGTTGTTAAGGCCTAGCCGGTTTGGCTCAGTGGATAGAGCATCGGCCTGCGGACTGGTCCTGGGTTTGATTCCAGTCAAGGGCACATACCCAGGTTGCGGGCTCAATCCCCAGTAGTGGGCATGCAGGTGGCAGCCAATCAATGATTCTCTTCTTACCATTGATGTTACTGATGTTTCTCTCTCTCTCTCTCCCTCTTCCTTCCTCCCTAAAATCAATAAAAAATGTTTTAAAAATAAACAAATCTAACAGTGGTTACCATTATGCCATATCTGCTTATGTGCATGTGAGGGATTTGACTGGGGGATGATGACTACCTGAAAATCCCCCACATCATGACTTCATCATGCATTTCCCCAAAATAAATATTCTCTCCTATACACCACAAAACCATCATCTTGCCTAAGAAAAAATTTTTCTAACATCACCTAATATTCAGTCCATTTGCAACTTTTTCAAATTTTCCCCAAAATGTTTTTTTAAGACAATTTTCTAGAACCAGGACTCAATCAAAGTTCATTCAAAATGGTGCAAAAAATATTGCATTTGGTGATGTCCTTTAGTCTCTTTTAACCTACAATAGGCCCCACCTTTTTCCCCCTCCATGACTCTTTTTTTTTTTTGCTTTCTACTACTTTTCTTGTTTTTTTATTAATTAAATCTTTATTATTCAGATTATTACTTTTGTTCCTCTTTTTTCCCCCCATAACTCCACTCCACCCAGTTCCCACCCCACCCTCCTCCCTCACTCCCCATCCACTGTCCTCATCCATAGGTGTGCGATTTTTGTCCAGTCTCTTCCCACATCCCCCTCACCCCTTTGCCCCCCAAGAATAGCCAGTCCACTCCCTTTCTATGCCCCTGATTCTATTATAATCAACAGTTCATTCTGTTCATCAGATTAGTCACTTGATTTTCAGATTCACTTGTTGATAGATGTGTATTTGGTGTTCAAAATTTGTATCTTTACCTTTTTCTTCTTCTTCCTCTTCTTAAAGGATACCTTTCAGCATTTCATATAATACTGGTTTGGTGGTGATGAATTCCTTTAGCTTTTCCTTATCTGTGAAGCTCTTTATCTGACCTTCAATTCTGAATGATAGCTTTGCTGGATAAAGTAATCTTGGTTGTAGGTTCTTGGCATTCATCACTTTGAATATTTCTTGCCACTCCCTTCTGGCCTGCAAAGTTTCTGTTGAGAAATCAGCTGACAGTCGTATGGGCACTCCCTTGTAGGTAACTGTCTTTCTCTTGCCGATTTTAAGATTCTCTCTCTGTCTTTTGCTCTTGGCATTTTAATTATGATGTGTCTTGGTGTGGTCCTCTTTGGATTTCCTTTTGCTTGGGGTTCTCTGAGCTTCCTGGACTTGTAAGTCTATTTCTTTCACCAGGTAGAGGAAGTTTTCTGTCATTATTTCTTCAAATAGGTTTTCAATATCTTGCTCTCTCTCTTCTTCTGGCACCCCTATAATTCGGATGTTGGTACGCTTGAAGCTGTCCCAGAGGCTCCTTACACTATCTTCGTATTTTTGGATTCTTTTTTCATTTTGCTTTTCTTGTTGGATGTTTTTTGCTTCTTCGTATTTCAAATCGTGGACTTGATTCTTACAATCCTCTAGTCTGCTGTTGGGAGTCTGTATAATATTCTTTATTTCAGTCAGTGTATGCTTAATTTCTAGTTGGTCCTTTATCACAACCTCGAGGGTCTCATTAGATTTCTTATAGATCTCATTAAGTTTATCGGCAGTTTCTAGAAAATTCTTGAAAAACCTTAAAAGTGTGGTTTTGAACTCTATATCCAGTAGTTTGCTTTCCTCCATTTCTGTAATTCGTGTCATTCTTCTTTGTCTCCGCATTTTTATGCTTCCCTGTGTTGATAAAGTGGTTTTCTGTGCTGAGTGTCCACTAGGGCCCAGTGGTTCAGCCTCCCCAATTACCTGAGGAGGACACTCCTGGTGCACCCCCTTGTGGTCTTTGTGCACCGTCTTGTTGTAGTTAAGCCTTGATTGTTGTAGTTATCACTGGGAGGAATTGACCTCCAGGCCAATTGGCTGTGAGAATCAGCTGTGTCTGCAGTGGGAGAACTTCTGTGCTGGACACACTCCTCTGGGGCAAGACTTGCTTCAATGGGGCTTTGGCGCTCACTGAGTCTGCCCCCTGAGTGTGTCCTTTATGGTTCCATGGAGCTGCAAACTGGATGGTTCCACTCTGACCTCTGGGTTTCCTGGCTCCTGGATCTCTAGGGAGGTGCTAATCTAGCCTTTGCCTGAGGCTATCCAGCAAAAGCTTCCCTGCCGGGCTTAGGTGGGGCGGGTCCCACGGGATCAACAGGGTGGGGCTAGCAGTTATGGCTGCTCTCAGTCCAGCCCTCAGAGGCTCTGCTTCTCAATGTCCTGGTAATTGCTGCAAGCCCCTCAGAGACAAAGCTGCCCTCGAGTTCTGACCTATGCCAGACAGTCCCGCTTCTCCTGTATGAGTCTGGGTCCCTAGAGACTTGCCTGGAACTGGAGCTCAGAGCCTGAGACTCCCTCCTGATTGAAAACGACAACCATGCCCTCAGCTGCCAGCCCGCTCCGCATGCACCTCCGCACCATAGTATTTTACTGCCATACTGCGTCTCTTCTGAGTCTCGGTATGCTTTTCTCTTTCCTTCTCCCTTCTAGTTGTACAATTTCCACTCAGCCAACATTCCTGTGGTTCTGGATGGTGTCCGTTCCGTCTTTTAGTTGTATTTTTGAAGTGGATTTCGAGGCAGCAAACACCAGTGTTTAACCTATGCTGCCATCTTGGTTTCTCTCCATGACTAACTCTTTAAGGAGACCAGAATGTAGACTATCCCATATTCTGGATTTGTCTAATTGTATCTCATAGTGGTTTTTTCTTTAAGTCTTTATTATAGAAAATTTCAAATATATACAAAGTAAACAGAGTAACATAATAAATCTCCAACAGCCAGCTTCAATAATTCTCAATTTCTGGTGGTTCTTGTTTCATCTATACCTCCACCCATTCCTCATCTCATTTTACAAACTGATCCTCTAGGCCCCATACTTCCTATAACTGTAAGTTAGGTCTACATATTCATATCAAATATTTGGGGGAAGAAAACTGAGTAGATGACATCATGTCTCGATGCCACATTACAGCTGTAGGTATAAAAGAGTCCTCTGTCCCCTATCAGCGATGGTAAACCCACCAGGTTGTGGAGGTGGAGAACAACATGCAGCTTCAAAGTAGAGATGCATTTGTTTCTTCACTTTGGGTGACACCTTGGTGCCATGCTAACACCTTTCACGCAATGGCATTACTATCCCATTTACAATCCTTGTCTGAATCAGAGGTTACACTTGTGTAAGAGGTTACACAGAATAGCGATTTTCAAATTCTACCAGTACTTCTATATTTATTAGCTGGCATTCTACTTTAAATAAGGGTTTTCCTTTATTAACTGGAGATGAACTGCAAGGCTTCCTAAAAAGGCAGGGCAAATGCTTAATTCTGTCCCTTTAATTACTAATTTTTATTTGTTTCTATTCTTTTTTTATAATCAGTTAGAAATATATGTAGTTTACATATAAATAAATATACATATAAATTTATATATAAATTTATGAAATATAAATACATATATAAATACATTTTCATTGACTTCAGAAAGGAAGAGATAGATAGAAACATCAATGATGAGAAACTTTGATTAGCTGCCTCCTGCATGCCCCCTACTGGGGATCAAGCCAGCAACCCAAGCATGTGCAATGACAGCAAATTAGATTTTTTTTTCCTTTCCCGTACTCTCTATTTTTACTATGAACTTGATTTTTATTTATTCAACACTTTGCAACCAAATATAATCATGTGCTAATATATTCTTATACCCTTAAATTTAAGTCATAAATTTTCTTGGCAATAAATAATTAAATTACTCAAGTGTTTAAACATTACCATGAAGTTGACAAAGAACAGTGCAAAAAAATGATGATATAGAAAATAAATGAAATGTTTATTTCCCCACCGTTATCTTCACTACATGTTAAAACATATATCTAGCTACTGAGATCATTATATATTGTTTTTATTATTTCTGTTAAATTTTAGGATAAAAGCTTTGTTTTTTTAAAAAAATTACTCAATAATCAATCAAATACTAAAATTCAAATCAACTCACCTGTTGAACAGGACTATCAACGGTAAAGGCCTTGTAAAGAGCCAATGCCTGGCTTTTACTTCCTTTGCTCCAGATCACCATATTTCCAGCCACATAGAGTTCCTCGTCATAATCCATTTCTCCAATTTCACTTCTGCCTCTCCTTAACTGCCAGCTTTCCTTAAAAATTTACATATGTAAGACATGTTTAAGCGGTTTTTATTTCTTTTGCAACATTATGGAGCAAGATTAATTAATTAAAATTGAACAGCAATTCAGATACAAGTCTCCTGCTCTGTCTGTGGAGTAAGGCTCAGTCCAAGCCCAACTTTTAGGTTTGGTGCCACCGATTAACAGAGGAGGGGGTGTGGGTGTATGTATCATAGTGTATCTTACAGGATTTCAAACATGGGAATTTACCTCAAGAATTCTCTATATTAAGTATTTTATTATTACGTTACCATTTTATGCTGCCAAAAACATAAATAAACAAAAACTAGACCTTACCTATATATCCAAAAATTAAGCCAACATTCTTGGGAGACTAAAGACATACGAAGCATATGGGGGGTGAAGCAGAGGGGGCAGTGAAGTGCACATGGGACACTGGGGGAGCTTACCCACCATGCAGACTTCCCTGCTTCACAACTGCATATACATTCACCTTCCTGCCCTTGTGCCAACCATCAAAATGAACAGGGCAGAGAAAGGTTTGGATTCCTAACTACAGACTTCCGCTCCTGGAAATTTTGGTATCCCAAAAGGGATACAGAAATGGAATTAAGATGAGAAAGACTGACTGTTTAACATGCACTTACTTCTCATCCCCCTATTTAAAAACTAGTACTGTATCTACTTATGTGGCATTTCTTTTCTCCTCTAGAAACATGTAAGTTTTTGGCAGCAGGGACGATTGCTAACTCGACTATCTAACCATCAAATAACATGAAATCTGGTCCCACATACTAAGTGAAGAAAAAGAGATTTAAATGGACCATAATCATAGTGACTCTCATTATAAATCCCTGAGTTATATGTCTAAACAGCCTTGACACTATAATACAATTAAGGTCATTATTTTTAGCTTTCATAAAATTTACCAAATCTTAACCAATACCCTAGAAGTAGCATCATACTCATTTCTCAGTAGCATCTCAGTAGCCTTAAATTACAAGTAGATCGAATCTCTCTACATTTCAAAAGCAAACTGAGAATCTTGATAAAACCTTCTGTTTTTCATGGATTGTAACCTCCTGCAGGGATCCCACCAAGCCAGCAGCACCATCAGACGACCACAACTCAGAGGCTGGCTGCAGCTGCCGAAGCTGAAGGTTCAAAGCATTAGGGTGGTGTCTGCAGTGGTCTCGACCAAAAGGAACAAATTCCTGCAAATCCCCAGCTGCAATCATTGTTGCCCTTTCTTCAGAGAAGTTCAGCATGGCTTTCAGATATCAATATTATTTCTGTATGAATTCAAACACATTCTGGCCAGCTGCTGGAATCAAAACGAGAAGAAAATTATCAGAAGTTTACAGAAGAGCCATTAATCCTTAGATGAGTGTCATACAATCCTATCACATTGTAGGTGTACAAGTAATCATAACATCAAAGAGCATTCCAGATCTGATTCTTTCAGGTAATTAGTTACCATTTCATAGTTACCTTACACTATCAGTACATAATTAACATTACAGCTACATGTTAGTTGCTGACAAAATCAACTGTAGGAAATCACTGGGCTGAGAGATAAGCACTTATGTCTGACAATATTGATCCTACATTTCCTACTACTACTCACTAATTTCTCCACATTTCACATTTAAGGATTTAGACAAGTTTTACTTTATAGTAAATGGCTCTCAACATTTAAGGGCATTTCTGTTCAAATGCTGGAACAACATTTAAAAAGCACACCTGACAGATCACTGGCATATTGAAATGAAAGAAACAGAAACAACATATCATTTCTAATTCATCAAAAGGTGAACCACTTGGTGCTTTAAGAAACTAGTAAATGTCATCATTAACTGTGAGCCTCAATCCACCTAAACATGTAATTGCAAGCACTGCCAATTTCTGGTGCAAACCCAAAGTCCAATGCATGAACAAAGTTACTGGCAACGGAACAGTCATGCTTGTTTGCAAACTGAACAGTTCTGGCTTTGAAAGAACACAATCTACTACAGTTCAGCTCATTACTACAAAGAAGTGGGCGAGCTGTGGGTGGAAACAGCCCTCACCCATTACTTCCAGAACATTTCTACGAACAGTCACTGACAGCCAGTCAAATTCGGCCACTGTAGAAGGTGGATGACAGTTCTGCCTCAGACAACTCTTATATGGAAAACGGTTTTGTGGCATAGTGGTTAAGCTGCAATCCTCAAATACAGGAATCAAAACACACATTCATGTCAGCACTAGACAACCTTTAAAAACAGTGTTTGAAAGGGCTTTCACATCACAAACAGTTTAATATGACTTTGTTTCTCCTCTGAGATCTTTTTGGCACCAGCAGCTTTCTTGGCTGAAATATCTGAGCCTGTGGTTCCCATGCAGCTCCTCTAGGGTTGCAGTTATGTTTTCTGTGAATTAAGTGTTATTCCTGAGAGAACGGTTATGTCACATTCATGACACTTTTTCCTCCTTCTGATAAGTCAGTTTTGAGAACAGTTTAACTTGGGCCATGACTGAGATAGTGCCTGTGGGAGCCTAATCAGAGTACGCCGGATGTTCAAGGCCAATCTGAGCAGGAGAATCCTAATTAGGATGTTCAAGGCCAATCTAAGCAAGGACACAGAGATTGTACTATACACACTGGGCAGGAGTACCTTACTATCACCCAAATACTGATGTCACTATTCGGCAGGAAGCCTTTGTGTCTAAGTTAGTATAAACGTGTTACTAACCAGCTGGTGGGTGGCTGCTTGGTATGGCTCCTCTTTGCTACTGCATTAGCAAGGGCTGCTTGGCGCAGCCACTGTGTGAAGCTACTTTGAAGAACTGTTTTGTCTGATGGCTCCTTGTTAGCAATGGCTACATGGCCTGCAAAAGAGACTCCCCTGCCCTAACCGGTTTGGCTCAGTGGATAGAGAACAGCCTGCGGACTGAAGGGTCCCAGTCCAGGGCATGTACCTTGGTTGCTGCACATCCCCAGTAGGGAGTGTGCAGGAGGCAGCTGATCGATGTTTTTCTCTCATGATGTTTCTAACTATCCCTCTCCCTTCCTCTACGTAAAAAAAAATGAAAATATATTTTTAAAAAGACTCTCCTATATGCCTCTGTCTTCTCATGTCCTCTTTGTCTACTGCCCGGCGTTCACGTGGGTACAGCCCCTGGCAGAGGACTGTGCACCCCACAGTGCCTTATAAAACTTACACCAAACACCCACAAAATCCAGCCGGCCTTCCTATGTTCTAGTCAACGGGTTAACCAACATATTAACTCTGAGAGGAAGCCACAGAATCGGTAATTAAAGGATCGCCTGCACAGAACAATGGCCACTTTGCGCTGATTAGTATATTTAGATCTTTGCAGCCCCAACTGTGTGTGCGCTTCCCGGGGCCCTATAACAGCACCGCATGGAACTGATGCGCTCCCAGGGAGACCACGGCCTCGCTTCCTGGGAACAGGGACCTGCCAAGAGCACGCGAGGCGGCTCGTGTGTGTGTGTGGGGGGGGGGGGGGGGGGGGGACCCGAAGGCACAGGAGGCACC
This sequence comes from Myotis nattereri, assembly GCF_964212035.1. Taxonomy (NCBI): domain Eukaryota; kingdom Metazoa; phylum Chordata; class Mammalia; order Chiroptera; family Vespertilionidae; genus Myotis; species Myotis nattereri. The sequence continues at coordinate 16,970,860 of NC_138085.1, forward strand.
AGAGCCGGGTCTGGGCGGAAGGGCCGCGTCCGGGGCCTCAGGGTCGGCGAGACCCGCGGGCTGAGCGGGGGCCTCAGCAAGCCAGCCACAGGGCGGCCCTCTCGGAGCTGCAGTGGCAGAGACACCGTGCTCAGCTGGGAAGGAGGCCGGGGGCGGCGCGGGGAGGGGCGGCGCGGAGCCCAGGCCACGCCGCCCGGGGCGGTCGGGTGCGGGGTCAGGGACACGCGGCGACCAGCAGCGCCGCTGGCCGGGCCTCACCTGAGTCACTCGGGACGCGCGAGGCGCGGGAGCCCGGCTGCGCCCCCGGGGCCACAGCAGAGTTGGTCACGGGGACTCCGCCGCCGCTGAGCGTTTCCTCCCCCTCCGTCCCCCGCTCCCGAGAACCGGCGAGCAGCAGCCGAGGACCGCGGGCGTCAGCTCCCGCTCTAAAACCGAACTACAGACTCCGCTGAATTTCCCGTCCTGCTTCGCGCGGGGCCGGGGGCGGGGCCTTGAAGCACCGGGTCTCATGGGAGGCGCCGCAGCCCTCGGTCCGGCTCTGCTCGCCTCCGGGGAGGATGCTGGGTCCGCCCGCCGGTACCGCCTGGTCCCCGGCGCCGCGTGGAGCCCGGAAGCAGGACCCGGTCAGCTAGAGTCTGAGCTGTGACCAGACCGTCCCGGCCTCTCCATCTGCGCCGGGTCCTGTCACTACGAGCCTGAGCTGCCTCCACCCGGAGCTGCCGCACGTCCAGGCAGGTTCTGCTCGCTCCCCCGGGGGACTGGGGCTGTGAGGGGCGCGCTGATTTCCCCTCTGCCGGTGCTCCTTCACCCTGTAGGGCCAGACCCTGTGAAAAGTGCAGGAAAGACACGGAGGTCCTCACAGAAACATGGCGTGCCATTTCTGAGCTTCACAGACACACCGCCAGGTGACCCCTAGACCTGGATGAAGCACCCCAGCTTTACGGGCCCTCCCTCTCCGTGGACTTAGCTGTACAATCTCACACTGATGGAAACTAGAAAACTTTCCTGAGCTCTGCCCTCCCATGGCATAGGTTGTCTAGGTTAAAAATGTCAATGGAGCCCTAGCCGGCTTGGCTCAGTGGATACAGCGTCAGCCTGCGGACTGAGGGGTCCCAGGTTCCATCCAGGCCAAGGGCATATGCCTGGGTTGCAGGCTCCACCCCCAGTAGGGGGTGTGCAGGAGGCAGCTGATCAGTGATTCTCTCTCATCATTGATGTTTCTATCTCTCTCTCCTCCCTTCCTCTCTGAAATCAATAAAGAAATATATATTTTTAAAAAATATCAATGGAGCTCTGACCCCGTTGTTCAATTGGTTGAGTGTCCTCTTGTAACCAAAAAAGGTTGGGAGTTTGATTTCCAATCAGGGCACATACCTAGGTTGCAGTTTGATCCCGGGTGAGGGGCATGCAGGAGGCAATTGATTGAAGTTTCTCTCTCACATAGATGTCTCTCTCTCTCTCTCTCTCTCTCTAAATAAATAAATAAATAAATAAATAAATATATCCTCAGGTGAAAACTATATATATATATATAGTTTCCTCTCTCTCTCTCTCTCTCTATATATATATATATATATATATATATATATATATTCATTCAATAGACAACTTATGGCCTAAGAAATCAAGTTCAAATTCTTTATCCAGAAATATAAAATTGGCTGAAACCTATGTCTGCACTAAGATCATCTCCTGAGTGTCCCCAAACACACCTTGCACTTTGTGGTCTTGGGATCTGGGTACATCCTCATTTCTTTATTTGGAATGCCAGCCCTCAGGGTTTAGCTCAAATGCCTCTTCTCAGAAGACTTCAATACAAGAAGGAGTTTGCTGAGAGGACTGAATACTTCCCCCCCCCCACCCCCGCCCCAAAATTCCCATGTGGAAACCATATGCTGTATGTGATGGTGTTTGGAGGTGGTGCTTAGGTCATGAGAGTGGAGCATTCCTGACTGGCATTAGTGCCCCTTCCAGAAAGTGAGGACCCAGTGAAGGGAAGGTTGGCAATGAGCGAGAAAGCAGGCCCTCAGCAGACACTGAAACTACCAGCACCATGATCTTGGGGATTTTCATTGAGAAAACACGATGCTATGTCCCTGACAATGATCAGAGAGACCAGGGCAAAGCCAGCGGGGCAGGCAGCACGTTCCGGGACCAGACCAGGGACGGTGGGTCCCTCGACCTGCCTCCTAAGTGCCTAAGTGCGCAGATGCTGAGCAGCAGGTGAAATAAGTGGGGAAATGCTGTGTGCCATGCCCTAGCCATCTGTTATCGTGTGCTCCTGGGATGAAGATGTGTCTATCGTGAGTGTGTGAGCAAACCTTATTCCTTTACTAAAACTAGAGTCTTTTGTGAGTTAAGAGTCGATTTAATTCACACTCATCTGTTCAACAAATGTTCACTGAGGAAGGCCGTGTGGCTCAGGGCTCAGGTGTCAGCCACCTGGACTTCTGGCTCAGCAGTGGACAACAATGTGACCTGAGTCTTCCAAGCCTCAGTTTCCCCTTGTAGAACACAGGGCTGAGCAGAGCTCCTGCCTCTTTTCCTTTTGTGCAGATCAGAGATGGGGGGGGGGAGCCCCAAGGGATGTGTGAGGAGCAGGGAGAGGGTGCGTGTGGGGCCCACAGGGGAGCAGGGCAGAGGCCGTTGCAAGGACTTGGGCCTTGATCCTGGAGGCACCTGGAGGGTTCTGAGTGGGAAAATGGACTGGGAAGGGTTCGTGCTAACGGTCACCCTGGCTACAACGTAGAAGACGGAGGTGGTCAGGCAGGAAGACCCCCTTCAGGGGTCAGAGACCGTGGTGGGAGGATTAGCTCTGTGGTAGTGGATGTGGGTGTGGGAGAGGGTGTGGGAGTTGGAACTGACCAGGCGGAGAATGGCTGGGAGGGAGGCGGGGTCAGCGCATGTTCTCAGCTGGGCCTTTAGTGGACAGCACTACATGCAGGAGACACAGGCTCAGAAGGGAGGATGGGACCATCCTGAAACCTGAAATGCTCACTGGGATGTGCTGTGGTCTGAGCCCTCTGAGGACGCACAGCCCTTAACATACGCAGTGGACACTGTGAATGGGTGGGTGTGATGCTGTGTGAATGCTCTCACTGAAAAGTGAATACTCGGAGAAATCTCAGACAGGGCTCTCTGGGAGGTCTCTGAATTGTGCTTGTGACTTTTCTCTCAGTGTGACATTCTTTCCAGTTGAAAAGTTAAAGAGTGTACAGGCCAGGGGTGGGGAAGGAATGGCCAATGTCCTGGAGAGGAGGGGTGGCTCAGAGCCCAGGGCCAGGAGGGAGGAGTGCAGGGAGGGGAGAGAACCAGTGGGAGGAGGGGGGTGGAGGGGAGCAGGAGAGGGAAGGGGAGCTCTGTGGGTAGTGGTCCAGGCCCCGGTGGAGGTCTGGCGGGAGTCCGGTGCCGGGTCATGTTAAAAGGCTGCAGAGGCTGGAGTGGGGATGGTCTGCCTGCGACCATCGGGTTTATCAGCAGTGGTGGCCACGTGCAGAGTTGGTTTGTTTCTTCCCAAGTTGAAGTGATGACCATTTGAAATGGATGGCTCTCTCTTTCTTTTCTTTATGTTTTTAAGGTTCGCTGTGTGCTGGAAACGATGTTGGTTCTGAAGAGCAGTGGCGTGCAGAGGATTCCGGGCTGTGAGCCTGAGCCTGTGGAGAAACTGAGGAAATTGCTAAGAGGGGAAGTGAGTGCCCTGTGGATGTGGACCCACCGTGTAAGGCTGGGAGGTAGTTGGAGCCGCGAGTCGGGTGCCCGGCCTGGTCAGCAAGAGTTGCGAGGGATCGAATGGCAGCTGTGTTTCTGCGATGAGACCCTGTGAGGGGCCCGTGTGCAGCGTGTCCCTGAGAGATCAGCATCCCCCACACTTAGCCGGTGGTGCTGGACTCGGCTGTGCAGCAGAATCACCATAGACTTCTGATCACTTTGGAAGAGGGCCCACCAGGACCGGAGGCGTTAGCCCAGCAGAAGAGGGGCTTGACTATGTAACCTCCCCAGGTATGTTTACGTGGGACCACAACAGAGACCCACCGCCCTCTCCAGTCAGGGCGTCCTCTACCCTTACTTCTTTATTCATTTTTCTGAGGAGAATTCTTATTTTATATATACTTTTCTTGACTTCACAGAAAACTGGAGACGGAGCGCGAAAGAGAAACGCCAATGATGAGAACCATTGATTGGCTCTCTCCTGGACACCCCGCATTGGGGATGGAGGCCACAACTGGGACATGGGCCCCAACCTGGAAGCCAACCATAACTGCCTGGTTCTGGTTCATAGGTTGACACTCAACCACTGGACCAGGCCGACAAGGCTCGGGTGCCGGTAAACCTGCTTGTATAAAGAAAAGAATGGTATTGCTGGTTTAGTTAGCTTCAAGGTAATCTTTGAAACTATTGGAGAAGTTGCTAAGAATTGATAACTGAAAATTTGAGAATGACTTTCTCAAATTTCTTTCTAAGACCTAATGAAACCCACTTTTTCTTTAAATCCTATGGCAAGGATGTGCTTATTGATTTGAGAGAGAGAATCATTGATGTGAGAGAAAAGCATCAGTTGGTTGCCTCTCATACACACTCCCACTGGGGACTGAACGCCCAACCTAGGTATGTGCCCTGACCGGGAATTGAACCCACAGCCTTTCCGTGTAGAGAATGATGCTCCAGCAAACTGATCCACACCGGCCAGGTCGTGGACCAATTTTTAGGAAAGAAAACTTTCTGTGACTCCTAACCTTTGTGCATATCCGTGGTCCAAAATACAGCTCAGTCCATGGGCGTTCATGGAACACCTTGATGACTTTGAGTTGAGTGAATGAGATGCAATGTGTGCAATGTGCTCATCACTGTGCCAGGCTTGTGCTCACTCTTTTGTGGTTTCAGTCGGCCTCATCCTGTTTTCTGTGTCATTCTTATGTATTTTCCTTAAAAATAGCACTAGGTTCATAACTTTTGCATCGTTTCTCTAAAATGTTGGCCCTGAAAACGGGGAGCAGAGAGTTTGAAATTTTATCATCCAGTTTATATCCCTTTGGCATAAGCTCATCAATTCAACTGTTCTTGAAATCTTGATTTGCATAATGATAAATAATTTTCATTATCTCAAGATTCCTAAAAGTATATGTTATCCGCTGTGTTCTCACTTCAGGTCACTGCATCTATAAATTTGTTTCCAAGTTAGATCACATTTCGTTGGACATGAATTGAAATCTCATCATGCTGCCCACAAATGAAGGCGGTTAGATTTATGGAATAGCTTCTGTACGAGGAATTGATTGAGATAGTTATGAAAAAGTCACCACTTTAGGTGGGATTTTTTTCAGTTTTGTTCTTTTGTTCGGGGCAGGAATAGACTGCTGGGGACTCGCTATGATTACAAGGAATATGAATGGTGCTCTGTTAAGCATGATTGTTCTGTTCTAATGAGGGAAAGCACGTTCTGATCTGGTGGAGAGTTGTCCGCCCTGGGACATGGGAGCTAACAAGGGAATGCAGGCCACCCTCCTTTCTGAGAAAGGCCTAGATCAGCAACCTCGTTGCCTGTAATCTGGTCCCGGAGCCACCCGGCCTCTGCCAACACCCAGCCCGAGTTGCCTGTAACCTGTAACCACTATACCTTCCTACTTTCCCAGGCCTGAAATGTCTGCTTTCCCGTGGGATCTTTGTCCTTCTACCCAAGATAAGCAGCTGGCTTATTGGGGGAGGAGGACAGGGGGTATAGCAGACGTCTGTGGGTGACCTAATGCTCTCTCCTTCTGCTGCATTCATGGAATAAATGATCTCAACCCTGTCTCTGCTCATTGGCTCAAGGAGTGACCAGCAGCCCGGACCCATTGCTTGTCCAGATTCACTTTCAGTAATTTTATAACAGTCATTGGAGCTGGATAATGAATCGAAATGCTAATCAGTACTCTCCCCCCACCCCCAATCTAAGTCCAAAGATTTCATCTACTTTAAACAATTTAAATTTGTCTTAAATTAAGAATGAGTTTTTTAATTCACCCAAGTAAACCATTACTAGTTTAGAAATAATTGATTGGCAGCCTAAATGTTTAAATTCTGTTCTGAGGGTGCCTGTATATTTGTTCTCTAAATGTCTTTCTTGCATGTGCTAATTTAGTACTCCTTGCACTGAAAGCTATGTACAAAGTCCTTTTGTTAAAATATTTTCCAGTCCGGCCGGCATGGCTCAGTGATTGAGTGTATCACTACGACCAGGAGGTCACCATTAGATACCCAGTCAGGGCATATGCCCTGGTTGGGGGCTTGATCCCCATTATGGGGCGTGCAGGAGGCAATTGATCAATGCTTCTCTCTCATCATTGATGTTTCTCTCTCGCTATCTCTCCTTTCCCCTCAGAACTCAATAAAGATATATTTTTTTAAAATATATAAAGTATAGCCCTAGCCAGTTTGGCTCACTGGATAGAGGGCTGACCTGGGGATTGAAGGGACCCAGGTTTGATTCTGGTCAAGAGCATGTACCTTGGTTGTGGGCACATCCCCAGTGGGGAATGTGCAGGATGCAGCTGAACGATGCTTCTCTCTCATCAATGATTCTCTCTATCCCTTTCCCTTCCTCTCTGTAAAAAATCAATAAAATATATATTTTTAAAAATATATATGTATATAAAATATTTCTCAAATATATAGCTTTACGTTGTTCATTTTTCTTATAAACTACACATTAGTGAGTGGTCTGTCAAATTGTTTTTTAGGCAATTGACTGGTGGACTTGAGGGGTCTTACGTATGAACTATTGACAGTCGATGGTGAGACTTTCCGAGCTGGGCTCTGTAGGTAAGACTTCACAAAATAAAATGATTGTGTAGTTCCCTGAAAGGAACGAATCAAATTTCTGTAATGTGGCTGATGGGAAAAAATAATTTTTTGAAACATAGACAGACATATCAGAATGAAGTGGTTAATTTCCATTGATAATGGTATAGGATCTATAAACATAACCTTTATGTTTCTTTATATTTTATGTGCCAGATAGATCTTAATCTTGATGGGGAGTGTGTCCTAATTTTTGCGTATTCCTAAAGTAGTTGGCATGGGGCATGAGCCTCTGGCAGAGCTGTTTAGAATGCTTGGCCTAGAGCAGTTTGGTTGGGGAGCCATGGAGACAGTGGAATGTTAGGTGTGAGGTCAGTGGGCGTGGAGTCGGTGGGCGTGGAGTTGGAGGGTGAGGAGTCGGTGGGTGCGGAGTTGGTGGTGCGGAGTTGGTGGTGCGGAGTCGGTGCGAATTGTCAGTGTGTGAAGAGTCGGTGTGAAGAGTTGGAGTAAGAAGAGTCGGTGGTCGTAGAGTCGGTGAGTGCAGAGCCTCTTCCTGTGTGAGAAGGGACTGTCCCTGCCTCCCCCTCAGGGCTCTTGTGAGGAGTGACTGTGCAAGGACAGAGGGCACCTGGCGCAGGGCCGGGGATGGGCAGAGAGACGGTGTCCAGGTGACTCCCGAGTCTGTGAGCAAACCCTTCCCGCTGCCAGGCTTTGACCAGAACTGTGTCCACTGCCGGCAGGTCCAAGGCTTCCCTTCTACCAATTGGGATCCCTTGGCCTGGCCTATGGGAATTCGGCTGAAACTGGCTCTCTGACAGCCCCTGAGGAGTCCCAGATTGCGAGAGGGCATAGGCGAGGCAGTGGGACTCCACTGGTGTATGATGAGGGCGGGGAGGGACACAGGAGGTTGGCTAGTGGGGAGGGACCCTGGGAGGGCCACAGGGCATGTCAGGCCTGTCTAGTTCAGCCCCAATCAGCCAGACCCCAGCAGCAAGCCAACCTGCCAGTTGCAGCGTCTGCCCTCCAGTGGTCAGTGCACGTCATAGCAAGCTGTTGAGTGGCCTTAGCATATCATTCGTGTATTATGCTTTCATTGGTTGAATGGATGACCGGACACTTAGCATATTAGACTTTTATTCTATAGGATGTTGAAAAAAAAAACACAAAAAAAAACAAAACAAACAAACAAACAAACAAAAAAACCAAACGGATAGGGCCTGACTGCTGTGTTGCTTTCTGTAAGGATGGATGTAGGTGGGTGACTGGCAATAAGGGTCTCTGCTGGCAACTAGGATGTGGGTCGAGCTGTGATTTGGGAGTCCCTACGGCAATTCCAAGACATGGTAAACCAGCTAAGGGGCCTGAGAGCCGCCCGTCCTCTTGTCACCTGCTTTACAGCCCTGTGCTGTGCGTCACTTTGCTCAGACACCACAGAGGCCTCATGGGTCTTCATCACCTACCACGGGGTCAGCATGTCTTTTAGTGGCTGTAGGTCTCCCAGCAGGACCCTGTGCTGGAGTCCCTTCTGTGCAGCTGTGCTCTAGGAAGTGAGCAGGTGCATGGAGGCCCTTCATCCTGGGGAATGAGGGTAGCTGCCCTGGGGCGGGGCAGGCCAGCGGGTTCCATGGTGCGCATCCTCACCCCACCCCTCTTCCTGCACTAGGATCGTGGACACATCCCCCAGCAGTTCCTTGAGGAGCTGCTGGGGGACATCATGGCCCTCGAGGCTGAACAGGTCCAGAGGAGGAACCAGCCCGCCCACCAGAGCTGGGACCTGGAGCTGCTGATAGAAGGTAGGCAGCAGCCCCTGGCGCCGGGGAGCCAGCCTGACTGTGGCTTCTCCCTCACCCAGGGAGCTGAGCCCTTGGCTCTGAATCTCCTGGGTCAGCCCACCCTCAGCCCAAGTCAGTAGGGTGTGATTCAGGGGCCATTTGGGACCGTTTCATTGCCATTCTCCCCAAGGGGAACATGAGGGGCCTGGCAGCCTCAAAGTCAGGACATGAACTACAAGTAAGTAGATTCAGATTTCTCAGCGCCCGTGTGGACAGTCCCGGGAGCTTCCAGATGACAGCACGCTGACCCCAGAGGCTGTCTTAGATCTGTCCGTGGGGGATTGAAAGCTCTGGATGGCAGGAGCTTCTCCAGTGCTCACTCACCTGCATTATAACAGAGGCCTGGGCTGATTTCCTCCGTTCATGTCCTCCTCGGGCAGATGGGTGCAGTCTGCTCTCTGTCTCCCTGGACAGGGGCCGCTCAGTGACCTCTCCTCCCGAAGGACCTCACCCACGGGTGGCAAGTCCTCAACACATGCGCCCCAGATCCGCTACCCCCCGCAGGCATACTGGTCAATTACTGTGCCTCCCACTCCCCAGCTGAGCCACCCAGCCCCCCCCCCCCCTCACTCTGACGGCTGGCCCGGACCATGCCATGTCTTTGCCGTCTCTGTGAGTCTCTGAAATCCTTGACTAGACAGGTTAGAACTCCGTAAAAAGTGGTTCCAGCAGTTCCACCGTCTGGAACTTCTGCTTTGGCCTCTCCACGGTCACCTGCCTTCTTCTTAAGGTCTGGATGGCTCCCCTACCGGCCCCCAGCTGAGCCAGCACAGGGGCCACAACCAACAGCGGCAGCACCTTGTGTAGGACACCCAGCTGACCATCCCTGGCCCTCACACCTTGGCCTCGGGGTGGGGGGGTGGCCGTCTGGGGGGATGGTCCTCTCGGGGCCAGAGTCAGAGAGGGGAAGTGGAGGCCCTGGAAGCTGGGCTCTGACTCCACTTTGCTCTTCAGCCTGCACGCGGATCACTGATTTGGAGGAGAATACCCATGCCCTCCGGGGCACAGTAAAGACGCTGCAGGAGGAGAACCAGCAGCTCCGGAAAGAGGTAACAGTGGGCGGTGTCCGGAATAGACGGGCAAGCCGGTGGCCAGGTGTCCCGTGGGGTGACAGGTTTGGGGTTTGCTCTCAAGCCAAGTTCACTCTGTGACCTGACTGTGGCACGGGCTGGGTCTTTGGCTCTGCAGCTGGAAGAGTTGGGGACCCAACTCACCCAGGACAAGGCCAACAGCCAAAAGGAAGAGCTGAAGGGAGAACTCCAGTCTAACATCGCCAACACCGTGATGTTGGCTACCTCCAGGGCCACGCAGGTAGGCCCTCCAGAGCACATGTCCCCCTGGCGCCCCCGCCTGCCCGAGGGAGCCTCCGGGATCACAGCCGTGTCCTGGTCATTGATCAGTGATTCCTGGGTGACCATATTCCCTCGCTCAGCTGCAGCTCAGACCAGCAATTCTCAGCCGCTGCCGGCCGCGGGGGCAGGTGTTGCCTTCCTGGGACACTGGCCATCTTGGTGGTGGTTGACAGGACTGAGGGGAGGAGGAGGGCGGTGCTGCTGGCTGTGCCCATTCGATGGTTGTTCCGTAAATATTTGGGTCAGTTGGCTGCTAGTGTTGTTCAGATATTCTGTATCCTGACTGCTGTGCTATGTACTTTTTCTTTTTCTTTTATTTTTAAAATATTTTTATTGATTAAGTTATTATTTTTTGTGTGTGATTAATCACTACGCTTTTATTATGTTCAATTTGTAACAATGAAATTGGGGGTCACTGCAACATGAGGCACTGTATTAAAGGGTCGCAGCATTAGGAAGGTTGAGAACCACTGGTTTAAGGTTTATTTCGACCTCAACTGCTGGCCCCTACCTAGCCTGGCCCTGTTCTGGGCAGGAGGCAACCAACTGATGTGTTTCTCTCACATCGATTCTTTCTTTCTTTCCCTCTCTCCCCCACTCTCTCTAAACATCAGATATCCTCTCGGGTGGTAACCGTGGTCGGGGGTGAATGTTCTTGAGCATCTCCAGGAAGGCCTGCGGGGATGCTGCCTCCACATTCTGGAAGGTGTTCTGGACTCTGCCAAACAGGATGAAGGATTTCTCCTCCAGATCGATGAACCCCAAGTGGTTCTCATCGAACAGGATGACGACTCCAGGGTAGCGCCAGTGTGAGGGACATACGGGAACAGTTTCCATGCCATAGAAACACATCCTGCAGGTCCGGGGGTAGTTCTGGTCCCTTGGGCTCACGCCCACAGGCAGAACAAACAGAACAGGCTGCTCCTCTGCAGCTGCAGCCCCGGATTCCCCGATGCTGGGCTGGGCAGGGCTCTGCCAGCCATGGCCCTCGCTTTCCTCGGTCCCGTCTTCTTCCTGCTGCTGCTGCTCCCGGAGCACCTGCTCCTCCATCTCCCGGACCACGCGGGAGAGCTCGTGGAAGTCGCGGAAGATCTCGCCACCTCACAGCTGGATGCGGCTTGTGAGGTGGATCTCTAATATGTGCAATGCGATTCCCGTGATGTGCGTGAGCCTGGCACACTTCCCGTGGAAGCTGAGCATGAAAATCATGAGGCCCAAGCGATCCAATCGCATTTGCCTTGGAGGAGGCCTGGCCTGATGAGGTCCTCCGGGTGGCTGGGCGGGAGGTAGAGGCGGCGGTAGGTCCGGCAGTGATGCCGCACTGTGACATTCCATATCAGCGCCCGCCGTCCCGAATTCCTCCCTAAGCCGCGTGGGTGAGTCCCTTCGGTGGTCTCTCTTCTGGCACTGGCTGGTGAGCCTGTCCTTCGGAATCTGCAGGTGGCGGCTGTGGGGCCTGCGGTGGCGGCCTTCCATGCACTCCACCGTGGCTGATTTCCGCTCCGTCAGGCGGATTCGGAACGCGGGCTTGAATTGCATTGGGACGTCCACATGGGTGTTAAGACCAGGCCTGTACGTCCAACCAGTAATGCCTAAGACGTCCACCGCTACATACAGCAGTGTTTTATAGAGCTCAATATCTCGCCCCCACAAACCCAAAATGTGTCTGTCTGGGTGGAACAGCTTCGCATAGACTTCTCGGTAAGACTTGCCTACTGCCTCCAGATTCTGCAAGGTTTCACAAACGCCAACCTCCTCCCGGCAGCGCCGTCTCCAGATGTTGTCCATGTGCAGGGTGTGGTGGAATTTGGTGCAAACCTGGGCCAGGCTGGCCAGGGCGGTGACGGGGAGCGAGGCGAGATACCCACCAGCATCTCCACCCGCAGGTCCTGCAGCGAGCAGTGTGGGGACGGCCTGGGGCTCGCGATTCTTCCACTCCCCACCCAGCACCCCGCTGCGGCGTCCGCCTAGTGCTGCTTTTCTGCTGGGGCCCGCTTGCCCTCGGCCGCTGCCTTCTCAGCCGGGCCCTGGCTCTTCTGAGGACACCCACATCCCTGCGAAGAGTCCAAGCCCCAGAGGCAAGCGCACTCCTCCATGCCTCCTTGCTTACTAGCCACCACAGTCCATTAAGTTATTACATATGTGTCCATATCCCCACATTGCCCCCTATTGGTGGGGGGAGGGAACTCATGCTCTCAGCCCCGTGTTGTCCATGTCCATTGGTTAGGCCTATATGCTGGCATAGAAGTCCTTTGGTTGATCTCTATGTCCTTTTAAAAAAATAGGCTTTTACATGTGGTCACAGAGGGCAGCCAAGGAGCTGATCCAGAGAGCGGGCATCCTGTGCCCCTAAAGGTCCCGAGTGTGGAGAGGGCGCAGGGCTCCCGTAGCACCATGTGGGCCCGGCCAGCGCAGTTCCTTCAGTGCTGGGAGAGCCGCACTCAGCACGGCGGGTGCTGCCTGCCCCGAGGGTCCCTGATCTTTCGGGGTCTGCACTTGCCCTGCTCTTGGCCCCTCACTGCGTGTGGGGGTGCAGGGATACGGGGTCTGTTACTCCCCGGGGCTGGCACCCAGTGAGGCATCCTCACCTTTTCCCTCTGGGCAGGAGGATCCTTCTAGTTTGGGCCCCCAGAACCAACAGGGGGCCGAGGAGAGGGAGCTGGAGGAGCCGGGGCAGCAGGAGAAGCAGGTGCCCGAAGCCCAGGAGGCCCTGAAGCAGGAGCAGGAGGCCAAGGCCCTGGCCGCCGCCAGAGAGAACCACAGAGAGGAGGAGAGGCTGCGGCAGGAGAACAACAGGTACCCGCCCGCCCCTGCAGCAGCATCTCCGCCTTCAGTCACACCAGCTCCCTCAGCTCCCGCTGCGCTCAGCTCAGGGGAGTCCCCTGGTCATGGTGCCCTTTCACCTGCCCTGTCACGGTCACAGCTGATGGTCAGGAGGGAAGGGCCTCCAGCTGGTGGCTGGGATGGAGCATCGTCCAGGTGTGGGTGACCGCCCCTCCCACATGGATGATGGGGATGACTGTGTCGGGCACGGGCATCTTCATCCTCTCTCACCAGCCATTCCAGAAGGACATATGCTTGTTCCCCGTCATTCCCACGTTCCCTGTTGGCGAACTCACCTCCTTGCTGAGATACACTTGTCACCCCCCATCGGTCCCCATGTCCTGTCAGGGGCCTGTCCATAGGGCGAGATCCTGGGATCGCCTGATGTGCACATTTGCAGCTGCGGTTGAACAAGGCCTCTGACTCCTGCCTGTTTCAGCTCTCACACTCCACAGGAGCGTCCCTTCTGTGGTCCATTGAGTTCCATGGAGTCCTCTTCTCTTGCTTTTTGGTGGCGATTTCGCTGTTTGAAACGGCCCCCAGGTGGAGTGCTGCAGTGCTGTCTAGTGTCCCAAGTGCACGCTGCGCTGGGCCTCAGGGAAAATATCCGAGTGGCACATGAGGGTCGTTCAGGCCCGAGGTCTGGTGCTGTTGGCTGTCCCAGTGAGCATATGGCACAAAGCGTCCTTATGTCTTGATTGGTTGACAGAAATGTGGCCAGAGACTCACAGGAACTGGTGGGGACAGTTGCAGTCTACACTGCTCAGTGCTCGCGGGGGCTCCATAGGACATTATACCGCGAATCCTGAGAATTGACTGCGTTTTTATCCTTCTCTTCAAACAGATGAGGAAAGAGGCTCAGAGAGATTCAATAACTTGTTCGGGCCAGTCCTGAGTGTAGTGGCCCAGTCAGGACTCAAATCCAGGTCTTGTCTCAGCCCAGTGGCCTGACCACGTGAAGCCTTCCTTCGCACAGCCTTGTTTTAATATGTTTGGGGCTACACAGTCAGGTGCCTGCGGGGCCAGGCAGGTCCAGCAGGTGGGGAGGGAGTGTCAGCGGCAGGGCAGGCCCTCGTGGAGAATACACACCCTCTGAAGGCGGTCAGCTGTGCGGCGGACCCGGGCTGCCAGGCCATCCTTTTGTTTCTACTTTTTTATTCTTCTTATTATTTAATCCTCATCCCAGGATATTTTTTCCATTGCCCTTCTGAGAGAGAGGGAGGGAGGGAGGGAGGGAGGGAGGGAGGGAGGGAGGGAGAGAGAAAAAGCGATGGGAGAGACACATCTATTGGATGCCTACAGCACACACCCCTCTATGCTGGGGAGCAATCCCACAGCCCAGGGACATGCCACTGGGAATCCAACCCGTGACCATTCCGGACACAGGCTGATGCTATCACTGCTGAGCTGCCCCTGCCAGGGCCTTTGCTTGATGCTTTCTCCCCACCCTCCCAGAATCTCGGTAGCTGAATGTTGATGTGAAACGGAACATTTTTAGAAATATTGAATAACTAATTACTTTAAATTAAATCACGGAGACTGTGTGGGCCTCACAGGGCCCATCTGTGTTCACATGGAGTCCATGAGCCTCTGGTCGTTGAGATTTCAGGTAGAACCCTTACTCCTGGAAAGCCAGTCGGGTAATTATGCCGATGATAATGATGATGATGATGTCAGTGGCTTTACATAATGCTCCAGAATCTCTTATTTGTATCAGGAGTTGGGATCAGAAAGGGACTTGGAATTGGGGAGAAGAGCTGGGCAAAGGCAGAGTTTCAGAGCAAAGATGATCTGATTCCAAGTTTTTCAAAAGTGTTTCAGTCGAAGAACCCTTTTTCCAAGGAGGCAGACATGCAAAGCCTTCCCTGGGAAGGATTTTTCACAGGCTGCTCGGTTGAATTGTGTCTGAGCCTGCCTGTCCTGTGTCCCAGCCCAGAGCGTGGCAGCTGGGGTGGCCGCATAGAACCCCAACGGACACAGTTTAAGAACCTCTGAATGTGCTCAGCCCTCATTTCCACAGGGGAAAACCTGAGGCCCAGAGAGGATGGGGGTGTGATTGAGGTGTATGTGGGACAGAGGCTGGGAGTGCTCCTGAGCCCTGGGCCATGTGGCTCTCCACCCGCAGGCTCACTTCCTGGACTGAGCTGCTTCAGGCGGAGCAGGAGGAACTACGCTCCCACAGGCAGGAGCTGCAGGCCTCCATAGAGGAGGTGGAGCAGAAGATGCGGATCTGGGAGGCCGAGTACCAAGACCTGAAGGCGGAGCAACTGCCCAAGGAAATCTTGCTCTACAATCTGAGCATGCAGTGTGAGGTGAGGCCGGGGGCTGGTGGGCCTCAGGACACCGGGCCTGAGCCCGGGGCTGACAGCCTGGGGCTCAGCCAGGTCCGAGTGGGTCCTCATTGGCATCTGTGCCCAAAGACTGTGTGGGAATGTCACCCAGAGGCCGAGAGGAAGCCAGAGGCATTTAACGGGGACAAGCACCTTGGCTGGAGGGGATGTGTTAGAAAAGACCTCTCACCAACCTTTGCTTTTGTATTTTTTAAAGCTATTTTTCTTGATTTGAGAGAACAAGGGAGACGGAGAGAGAGATGGAAACATCTATGAGGACAAAGAACCGTGGCTCCGCTGCCTCCTGCACCACCCCCGCGGGGTGCCAGCCCACAACTGGGGCATGTGTCCTTGACCGGATTCGAACCTGGGACCTTTAGTTCGCAGTCCGCTGCTCTCTCCACTGTGCTAAACTGGTTAGGGCCTGACCTTTCCTTTTCGCAGGGCCGGGGGGTGGGGGGCGTGCATGGAAGCAGCTAAGTGCTGTTTTCATTCTGTCCTCGCGGCTGAGCTCTTTGCTCTGTGCTCCCCGTGTCATCTCACTGAATTCTCACAATGCTTTTGTGAGCTGGCGCCCATCCTCATCCTCTGAGGTTGGGTCTGAACTCAGTTTGTTTGAAGCCAAAGCTTGGGCTTTCCCGCCACTCCAGCCCGATGATGTTCTGGGTGGAGAGTTGAGCAACCTCAGCCCCGAATTCCTATCCAGCCCGGCATTTATTTTTCTGATGTCAGAGAGAGGAAGGGAGAGGGAGAGAGGGATGGCAACTTCAATGAGGAGAGAGAACCTCTGATGGGCTGCCTCCTGCACGCCCCCTACTGAGGATCAATCCCTCATCCTGGGCGTGTTCCTTGACCAGGCATCTCTTTTGGGAACTCCTGGTGCATGGGGGGCCGCTCCACCACCTGAGCCACACCCTTTGGGCTGCTTCCTAATGAGATACTTTACATTCCTTTTAAAAATGGCTGTCAAGTCCTCAGAGCCTCTTGTACATTTTGCACTGATGGCGCCTCTCTGCTCAGACTGGCTGTGTTTCCGTGCTCAGTGGCCACACGTGGGCAGGGCTGTGCGACTGGCCGGTGCACTCGGCCATCCCCATGTCATTGGCTGTGTTGGTCCTTGCAACTGGTGAAGCTCATGCCGAAATGGCCATGTTCATGCACGTGGCCCTTTTCTCCTTTGGGAGCAGTTTCCCAGCAGTGGAGTCACACGGGCCCGTGGTGTTGAGGACATTGTTGATCTGTGTTTCAGTCGCTCACCCTTGCGCAGGAGGACTGGCAAGAGGAGAAGTGTCGCCTGAGGAAGGAGATAGACACCTTGAAAGAGCTGAACCAGAGCCTCCTGGACGCATGGGGCCAGCACTGCACTGAGAACGTGTAAGGGGGAGGGGTGACCGACACCTGTCCGCACAGGGCTGCGGGCTTCCAGCTCCACGCGCAGGCCTCCACGTTCTGGGCAGAGAGCCCGCCGGCGAACTGGTGTCCCCAGGGCAAGGGAACAGACCATCTTCCCAGTGCAGCCTGCTCTCCTCTCCCCGGAATGGCTCTAGAATTCTGCAAGGAGCGGTGGTTGGATTTTGCTGGCTTCAACGACATGGCCCACTGCCAGCCGCTTCTTAATCTGCTTTTGGAATTAAGCTCAGTTTAAAAATGATGACAGAGGCAAAGAGAGGTACCTAGGGAAGCCATCCAGGTCGCGGGTTGAGCCCGTTCTCTGTCTGATTTCCGCTTGAGGGGCTGGAGAGAGGGTTGTCCTCCCTCTGCTGACGTGACACGGACCTGGCTGTGGCAGGGGGCCCTGCGAGGTGCACAGAACCAGTGACCTGGTGGCCACACACAGGCAGGGGTGATGGCCTGTGAGCAGAGCTGTGTGCCCAGCAGACAGATGTTGAGGAGCTCCAAGGAGGCGGATAAGGAAGCGTGGTGTGGGAGTTGGGGTTCTGCAGCTGACCGGATGGGGAAAGGACTAGCCGGGGGGGCGGGAGTTGGGGGGACGTGAAGGTGGAGCACGGGTGGTCGGGGTGCAGGGAAGGTGCAGGCAGTGGCAGGAGGGAAGGCTGGAGCAGGGGGCACTCAGATGGGGAAGGCCTCCATGCCTTGCTAAGGAGTCAGATTCCCTGGGAGTGAGTGTTTACGGGAGGCTGGTCTAAGGGCCGAGGGAGCTGCCAGAGAGGAGGCAGGAGGAAGAGGCTTGGTGCTGGAAACCTTGGGGTTGGAAGTCAAGTGACCCGAGATGCATCTGGTGGGCCCAGGGTGCTCTTCACCCCTCAGTGCTGAGCTGTGGGACTGTCCTTCCTTGTGATGGGGAGTGGCTGGCCAGGAGGGACAGAGGGACACGGTCACAGTGGCCACAGGGGCACTGACCCAGCCCCGCGGGGTCACGGTGCTGCTTCACTTTTCTCCCGGGTTCTTCTGCTCATCTACAGCTGGCTCGCCACCTACCCAGGATGGTTTACAGGGAAAGCCACACTGTAGTTTGGGGTGGAAATGACCGTGGCCTGAGTTGGCTCTCTACAGCGCAGCGGGTCCCAATGACCAGCAGAGGTTGGGTAGGTGCCAACTAGAAGCATCGGGGCCTGGTACCCAGGGGGATGATCTGATGAAGGTCTTGCATTAGACAGTGTGTGCAGGAGGCCAGGGAATGGGCAGGATTCCTGAGCTGTGCCGAGTGGAGTCTTCCCAGCCGGGGGCGGGTTGGGGGCCTGTCTTGTGTGAATTTGTGCGCCTAGTGGTGGGGGTCGGTCAGAGCCAGACAGGAAAGCGCTCTAGCATAAGGCCCAGCAGCACGGCTGAGGGAAGAGAGGAACACAGACTAGAAGAACAGATGCCGAGCCAAGGCCGCTGGGAGCAGGTCAGGGTCGGTGGTCCTGGGCCCAGCGGTTTGCGAGTCATCGCTTTTCACAGCTGCTCACTTCACGGTGAAGTCTCAGAAAAGCCCGCGTCTTAGGTGGGACCTCGGCAGCCTCATGGCCAAAGGAGCCTGAGCTGCTGCCTCGATCCAGGGGACTCATGTTCAAGCAAGGAAACCAGGGTCTCTGCCGTCAAGGCCCACGGGTTTGCCATCCTGAGTTGCACATGGTTCGGGGCTTGCTCTCCTGAGATGTGGTCCAGCCTGCTCCTTGGTGCTACAGCAGGTCTCCTCACGTGTTAGGGTTCCCGGACCCACGCCACAAGCTCCCCTCCCCATCTTCCCCCCTCGGCGAGCTTGACGGTCATGAGCACCATGATGTCCGAGTCCCCGGAAAATGCCGGCCCTTTTGGGCCAGGTCCCAGCCAGGGCCGATGAGTCCCTTGACACGTTTTATATAAAACCAGACTGTTCTTTCTTTCTCCTCTGTTTCCAGCGACACCCGGCAGACTATGCCTACAGGAGAGGCGGAAGAGGACAGAATTGGGGCTCCAAAGGAGGCTCAGTGTCCTGCTCCTAGGAAGTGAGTTGATTTCAGCAGCAGGAACTTCAACTCAGAACAGGAAGCTGCTCTTTCACGAGTGGGGAAAGCCATGTGGAGCAGTGACCAGTGTGTGGGGCCCGCACCTTCCCCTCTAGGGCAGGTCCCCTGAGCGCACCTCCCTCCCAGCTCTGAAAGAATTGAGAGTGTCTTTCCGGCCTTCCTTGGGGTTATCCTCTGAGGGTGGCGAATGCCAGCTGCCATGTCCAGTTGAAGGGGCAGAGAGTCTGGATTAGAGCCACTGAAGCAGGACTATCAGGCTGTGTCTCCAGGTTTCAGGACCTAGAAAGCCATGTTTCTGTTTTGGGAAGGAAGCGTGGGCCGGACACCTGGGCCAGCACCCATGGTCTTCAGTCACAGGAACCTCTTGGTCTTCCCTACATTCCTCTGGAGTCTCTGGACGCCAGGGTGGTTCTCAAACACGTTCTCTTCTGCAGAGCAGCAGCCCCGGTGGTGGGCAGCTCGGTCCCCGAGGCTGCGGGCTTCCGTCCAGCAGGCCTTCCCCTGCGTCCGGGCCTGAGCCCCAGGAGCTGGGCCTTCAGATTGTCCTGCCCCAGCCCAGCCTTGAGGGCAAATCACCATGAATCCTGTAAGGGCTCTCTGTTGACATCACAAAACCACATAATTTCCCACCCTCCTCCTGTCCCTTGTGTTGGCGGGGACATTGAGGCCTCGATGAGGAAAGTACTCGAGTTGAGTCAGCACAGTGTCGCTCTGTGGCAGAGCCAGGATTAGAACCAGCTGCGGTTCTTCTTGTGACATTAGAATGCCTCCATTTCCGGTTAGCTGCACTGTATGACCCTTTAAGTTCACTGTTTTCATTGATTCATTTTTATTTTACTATATATATATATATATATATATATATATATATACAAATATATACATATATATGTATATATATATGTATATGTATATATATTAGTATATTTTAACTGAATTCAGAGAAGAAGGCTGAGGGTGAGAGGAAGAAACATCAGTGATGAAAGAGAATCATTAATTGGCTGCTTCCAGCACACCCCCCACCGGGAATTGAGTCTGTAACCCGGGTATGTGCCCTTGACCAGAATGGAGCCCAGAACCCTTCAGTCCATAGAGTGATGCTCTACCCACTGAGCCCAACCGGCTAGGGCTATTTTAATTTTGCTCAATCCTCACCTGAGGATTTTTTTTTTCATTGATTTTTGGAGAGAGTAGAGGGGAACAAAGGGTTGGGGGGAAGAGAGAGAGACATCAATGAGAGAGAAATCAATATGAGAAGGCACATTGATTGGTTGCCATCCAGCACACGCCCCCAGTGGGCCCAGGGATAAAACTGCAACCCAGGTACAATCCCTTGACCCAGAATCAAACCCTTGACCCTTCAGTGCTTGGGCCACTGCTCTAACCCCTGGGGAACACCAGCCAGTGTCCACTCTTTTTCATCCACATGGCCCACTGGGCCCACCCTGTTCCCCCCTCACCCAGATTCCTCAGTGCCCGGATGGGGCTAAGTCTGCCCGCCTGTCTCACTTATTGGGAGCTCCAGCGGGAAATGAGGAGGCCCTGACTCTCCCTGACATGGCCCTGGGATGCACAATTGCCAGCACACCTAGATGAGCACAGCACCTCTCCCGGTGCCTCCCGGTGACGCAGAGTGAAGGCTGCATGTGAGGTTCTGTTTCCCGAGAGGCTAGTGCGGGTTTCTGCCACAAGGAACGCTTCTCCCGTCCCTGGGTCTGTGCGAATGAACTGCCAGTGGTGCCCCACGCCCTGAGGCCACATGCGATGGTCCTGGTGCTGGCGATGCAGATTCGTGGGGAACCTGGTGCTGAACCCCAAGGGAAGGGCCGCTTCCCCGGCTGGAGGGGCAGTGGGGGTTGGCAGTGTCCTAACCCTCTACTCCTAATAGGAAAAAGCGCTGGAGTCGAGCCAGAGCCTTCCTCAAATTGTTCCAACGCCAGAGAGGCCGCTCTCGAGGACAAGCCAAGTCACCCGCAGATGGCCGTCCTGGGCCCCTGGAGGCCACCCCATCGTGCTCATACTGGGAGGAGAAGGGAGACGCCCGCAGTCGGCCCCCACCAAAAGGTAGGAGGGGCTGGCCTGGCTGCAGGAGGGCAGTGAAGGGGAGGATCTCAGGCCTTCCTCGAGGTCAGGGCAGAACCGACAAGATGGGAGCTGGGTGCGCACACGTGTGCTTGGAGCCTGAAGGGGGCTCCGCACGCCCCCGTCTGCCCCCTCAGGTGTGTGAACACCCAGGTAGAACATGTAAGCCCACGTCACTGTGGCGGCAGTTTCATCCAGATCCATTTAGTTCCTTCAGCATAGGAGCCTCCCCATCACGTACACTGTGGTGGGTCCTCGGATATCCAGAGCGGATCTCCAGACAGTTACCGCGGAGACACGCTCAGGAGAGGATGTGTTTGGGGCTCCTTGTCTCTGCCAGGCCTCAGATTAGCCATTTCTGTCGGGGGAGTCCCCATGTAACCCGTCGTGGACATCTGCCAGGCCTTCAGCCAGGCCTGGGCTCTGCTCTTGCTGTTGCTCTGAAAAGCAGGGGTGGTTCTCTTCTCCCACCTGACCTGGCCCTGAGTCCTCCCACCAGGGGGCGCTGGACCTGCTCATTGAGGGCTGTGATGGGAGTGAGCCATTGGGTCCACAGTGGATTTGTAGCTGCATGTGCTGCCTGTGTTTCCTGGGATCTAAGAGGCTGTCAGCTGTCAGCTGCCCGATTTTGTGCTCATAGAATGAAAGTGATCGGGTGGTGGCAGTGAGGGTTTTGTCAGAATCGCCACCACCTGACAGTGACTGGGAGGGATGCTCCAAGCTGCACCCTGATTTCAGAGATGGAAGGTTGCGGGGGGCGGGGGGGGGGGGGGTTCCTCTTAGAACCAATTAAACAAAGCCATTGACTGAAAGGTGGTTGAGTTTTCACATTCACTTTGAAATATCATTTTATTGATTATTTGCCTATAAACCTGCCAAACATGCCCCCTGAGAAAGTTAACAATTTGATGAAGGACACTAGGACTTTCTGAAGACGGGGCCAGGCCCGAGACTCGTGGGCTCCCAGGGGCTGGGGGGACAGGACCTGACAGGACCCGGGGCCGTGACAAGGCGCCCTGTGGCTGTGACGGGTGCAGCAGCCATTCCGGGTGGCTGTCACCACTGCAAGTCCTGCTGTGTCACTCAAGATGCAGAAATGAAGTGTGTGCACGCGGACACACTGTCTGGGGGCTGCTGCTTGCGTTCCTGGTCTCACAGGAGGTGAAGTCGGGGAAACGCTCACGTGCAGGTAAATGATCATGAACCTTACTGCCTTGTTAGCATTGGTTTTCTCCAGAGGGTTCTGTGGCCTGGGGTTTTCCTACTGGCTCCTCACACTTTTGGACATGTATCACGTCCACTTGTGTGATTGGCTAAGTTGATGAATGAGCTATAATCAGCCCAATTGAGTCAGCAAAACCTTCTGAGAAAAAACTGCTTGACAGATCCCCACTGTGGTTTGGATCCCTGAGTGAGCAGGTCAGGGGCTGCAGTTAGTAACGGCAGCCGTGCGAGGGGGCTTTCTGGGCTCAGCAGCCTTTCGGTAGTTGACCCACTTTGTCCTTCTCCTTGAGTTCTAGCTGCCGTGGGAGGTCGGCTCCATTCCTGACCCCCGTTCAGAGCTGGGAGGGGAGCTCAGGAATGCTTGACCAGGGTCAGCACTGGCCCAGAGAGTCAGTGTTGGAGCTGGGACCCGAACCCGCGTCTGACAGGTTCCGGGGCCCGAGCTCTTAACCGCTGTGAGCACTGCCTGCCCTTCAAGCTGCTGTGGTCCCTGAAGATGCTCAACCAACTTGGGGCCCCAGCACTGAGGAGTGGGTCCCTTCTCTGTGGTGTGAGCTGTGTCAGCAGGTGGCGCTGCGGGGGAAGAAATAGCAGAGGTGCAGCTGTGCACTTGAATCCTTCATCAGGACTGGAGAAATCCCTTCTGTTCATGGATTGACATGTTGAGGAAGTCACTAGACCAATTGTCTGCTCTCATAAGACTAGAACTTAAAGGCTGTGAGGGCTAAACCAAGAGGAGAGGGTGCGGCGCCATCTACTGTGGAAGAATGCTTGAGTTTGAGGGTGTTTTGGTATCAGATAGAGGTCGGTATTTTCATTATGTGCAAAGTCATCCTGCCATCAGAGGCTGTGAGAGGTACCAGAATTCTTAGTGAGCCTGCCCGTTGGTCTCAGTGGTTAGAGCATCGAAGGACCGAAGGGGCGCAACTTAGATTTCCAGTCAAGCGCACATACCTCGGTTGCAGGCTTGATTCTGGCCGCGGTTGGGGTTTGTGAGAGAGGCAACCAGTGGATGTATCTCTCTCCCATCGATGTTTCCCTCTCTTGCTCTCTCGCTCCCTTCACCTACATCCTCCCATCCACTCTCTCTCTAAAGACCAATGGAAAAAAATCCTCCCGTGAGGACTTTTTAAAAAGAAGTATTATGACTGAGGTGTCCAGGTGGACTGTTTCACTGCATGCAGCAGGCCAGAAGCATGCCACTAAGTGTTTGGAGGGGAGCAGGAGTTAGTTGTGTGTGAGACAGGATGCCAGGGAGCCTGTCATTAAAATGGATGAGTAAGCGCAGCTGGTGTGGCTCAGTTGGGTGAGCATCGTCCCATGAACCAGGAGATCACCTTCTGATTCCCGGTCAGGGCACACTAGTATGGGCGTGCAGAAGACAGCCGATCCATCTTTCTCATCATGGATGTTTCTATCTCCCTCTCCCTCCCCCTCTCTGAAAATCAATAAAAACACATTGGACAAAAAAGCGGATGAGTAAGGAAAGCTGCCCCCTACATCAATAAACACCCTTGCTTAATAATGTAACCCATGGAAATGGAAAAGCAGTCTAAGACATCCACTCCTTGAGCAGTACAGAATGCTCCTCTCGTGCTACATGGAGCCCTGGCTCCAGCTGCCACTCCAACACTTGACTGGAGTCCGAGCAGAAAGGGTCCACCGGGCCCTGATGCTGGTTGTGCTGGGGGGAATGTTGCCGTCTCTCCCGGGCTGGACTGGATTCTGACTTCCCAAGTACATTTGGTGAATGTAGCGTCATTTGTCCATTATTCAGTTCATTTACTTGCTGTTTTCTGTGTTTTGATCCTTCCTCCCTTGGTTATCCGGGATGACAATTTAGCGACGGAACAACGCAAGAGTGCCTTTTGGAACAGAAAGAAGCATGTTGCGGTCAAAGACAAGCCTCCAGTGGCCAGAGGGTTGTTCGGGTGGTAACCAACTTGGTCTAACGTCATGAAAAGCTGCATTTAATGCACCCACCCTCTCCTCCCTAACTTGCCTCTCCCTTTTTTCCGACCACGAAGATTTATAATCCTTTCCCTTTATCCCTGTCTTGAACATATACCCTTTATTTCTGAAAAATTTTTAAGTTTCTTTTAAAAGAAAAAAAAAACTCCAACAACAACAACAACAACAAAAGCCCAAAGAAAACCAGTTCGCTTGGAAGCAGAAAAATCCTGAACCTAATGGAAACCTCAGTCGCCATGACAACAAGGCCACGCCAAAGCAGGAGTCACCATCGCCCTGACTTAGTGGCTTGATGTGTCCCCTACTTGGCCTCTTGCACCGGCTGTAGCTCCTGGGCTGGCACAGCCTGGTACTCCCTCGGCCTGTCTCTGTGGGCGCAGTTGGAAACCGGAGGTCTCTCTGGCTTGGCTGTGTGCGCCCCTCTGCTCCTCCAGGTGTCGCCACGCAGTGGAGGCCTGATGTCAAGCGGTAAGATTTGGGTGCTTCAGACTTCATGGTGGGTGTGACATTGAGTGGCTGAGGGGTAGGGGGGCAGGTCCTGGGAGAGTGAGGAGGGGCCCGCAATCCCCACAGTGGGTGTGGCTCCGGGCCCACAGCCCCAGGGCTGCCTGGAGCCTAAGCTGTGCAAACAGCCTGTCCTTGTGCTCCCGGAGCTCCACCACACACCTGTGCCACTGGGATTGGAGAGCCCATCGCCTGTCCCACGATGAGGTAGTTGCAGGTCTTTTCGGGGTTTTGCCCTCATGTTTTTTTTTTAATTGGGATTCTGTTTAGCTTTGACAAGAGTATACGTTCATGGTAGAAAATTCAGAGATTGCAGAAAGCACAAAATACCAGGTAAACTCATGGTGCAGTCAAAGTCACCATGCGGAGAGGAGGACTTCTTAAACAGAGGGTTGTTCGGGTGGTAACCAACTTGGTTCTCAAATCCTAAGGGTGCCCTCCTGGACCGTGAGGGCCCGGACCACAGGTGTGGAGTGGTCCTAGGCAGACTTGGGTCAGGGTGCTTTGAAATCAGGGATCTGAGGACACAGTGTCTCACGGCAGGTGTGCCCAGGAGTTATGTTTTGGCCTTGTGCCAACATTTGGTGCAGCCTCGTGAGTTGGTCCCCCAAGTTCTCCCAGCTGCTCAGAGCCCGCCCTGTGAGAGATGGGTAGAGTGAAGGCCTCCACTCAGGCCTGTGGCCAGGGCCTCCCAATCAGACCACAGCCCGTGAGGCGCAGCCCCACCTCTGTCCCTGGGCTCCATGGGCCCCGCTGCCTCTGCTGCTGGGCCTCGGTGTGGTCGCCCCCCCTTGGCATGGGGTGTTACAGCCCCATTTCTCACTGTCCTTCTCTGCCCCAGGCCCTGGGGACCCGATACTGAAGGGAGTGGCCCTCCACGGAGGCAGACTTGACCACTCAGATGCCTCTGCTGACCCAGCACCCAGGCCTGGCGTACTGACCAAAGGCGCTGCGGGAGCTGGGGTGACGCTAGGCTGTGAACAGGCTGAGCAGGAGCGGAAACTTTGGTCCTGGCCATGTGGCCTGTGAGGGGCGGCCCTGGGAGGGGAAGGCTCTCTGAGAACCCTCCTGCCCTCACTCCGTCCTCTCCTTCCTTCCTCTCTTCTCTGTAGGACACTCCCAGGTGCCTGATGACCTGCCAAGGTACCTGCTCAGAAACACCTTCATCTCCTGACCACCGGGGGCCAGGCAGGCGCACCTGCCAGTAGCAAAGGGAGGATGCCCTCCAGCTCTGTGCCCGCAGGAGGACTGTCAGCCCCTTACGAGGGAAGCTGCTGAAGGCGGGGCGGTATGTGAAGCCCAACTGGAGACCTGCTGAGCCCGAGGCCCACCCAGTGCGCCCTGAGGCAGCCCTGCCTCACCAGAGCCTTTCTCTGGGCAGAGCCAGGCCACCCCATTCCCCCCTTGCCCCCCTACCTCCCACACAGCTGCCCACTGGTGCCTATCCCTAAATAGGGCAGTCAGCCTAGCCTCAGCCCAGCTGCTTGGGACCGCAGGCCACAGGCCGGCAAACAGGAGTCACCTGAAGGCGGGGACTCTGAGGACTCAAGGGTCAGAAACAGCCAGCCACACCCTGTGCCCCAGCTCCTTCACCGCCAGGGTCCCCAGTGCCAACCACTGGACAGGAGGCGCTTCTCACTGGCTCCCCCAAAGGAGGAGAGGCTGGCTCCCCTGCAGCCTCCGCCACGGCCCCGCCATGGCCACGGGAGGTGGCGGCCGCAGCAGCTCCAGCCCCAGCACCACACAGTGACTGCAGCCCCGGCAACCAGGACGAGGCCTCAGCCTGGGACGTTCAGGGCCAGTGGCCACCGTGGCCCCTGTCCTGGCAGTGTCAGCTTCTCAGAGCCCGAAGGGTCCAGGGCAGGACCACAGGGAGGGGCTCCCTGCCAAGAGCCCACGCAAGTCACCGGACGTGGCTCCCACGCCAACGGGCCCCTGAGAACGTCAGTCATGGGAACAACTCAGAGAGCAGGCGGGCGTCGCCACAGCTGAGTGGGACCAGCAGGTGGAGCTCAGACGATGAGCGTGGCCATGGGCGACTGGTCTTTTGGGCCCGCAGCCCCTGAGCCTTCAAACTCCTGACGCCCCTTCTGACCACCAGGGCACCCTCTGCCATCGGCCTGAGGGGCCGGGAGCGACTTTGGAACGGGGAAGCCCAGACCGGCCAGACGACCAAGACCTCGCAGCCCTGGGTGGACCTTGGAGTCGGGCTCACTGTTACCCCAGAGCGTTGCCGAGCCAGGCCTGGGCCCCACACTCCTGAGCCCGGGGCCGTCCAGGCAGGTGGCCTCAGGCTGTGCCTCTCTCCAGCTGGCTCCTGGGCCCAGGACCTGCCCCCGGGTTCACTTTTCTACCATCATGGGCTCTGCTCCGCCTGGCGCAGAGAAGCCCTGCCCGCCCCCTCCCAGCAGAGGCCACAGTGTGCAGAGGGGAGCGTGTGCGAGAGGTGGGTGCAGCCTGGTCGCTAACGCGGCTGTAGCCCCCGGTGTCTACCATTGAGGATGACACTTTGAGTCTTTGTTTCTGAGTCACTCCCCGGGATAGAAACCCAATTTACTACATTCCATACCCGTGTAGGCACTCATGAAATATATGTGTTTTGAGGTGTCCCCCAAATGGATGTACCACAGGCTGGCTGTCCACCAAATGTACACGCACTTTCACAGCTGAGAACTCAATTTTCCCTCCTTTCAGGGTGAGCGGATTTGACGTAATGGGTGAAGCCAGACTCAGCTTGGAACCAAGAAGATGTGTCCTCTGGCTTTGTGATGGGGACACATCCAGGATGAAGTGTCTGGTCCCGAACGGGCCCCAGTCCAGGCATCCAGGGCCGCTGTGGACAGAGGATGCGCAGAAACACCGAACGCAGCGATTCTCGGTGTTTGCGGTTCCATTGCTTCAGCAGCAGCAGCGCCTGGACCAGAACTGACGCAGCCACGGAGCCGCACACATCAAGAATCATTCCTTCGGTTCGGTGTTTGTACGCATCTCTCTCAATAGCTGCCCTCGATTCCTGGACTGCTGGGTGTTGGGTCCCCTCAACTTTATCTTTTCTGTGTCCCCATAAAAAGTCTTGTGGAGACATGGTCTTCGTTCAAATCTTACCGTCTTCACTGATTTCTTCAAATCTGTTCAAACTGAAAAGAAGTGAAAATTAAGTGCGTTATCAGCTGTTAATGTGTCTACATTTTGGGGGGATACTACATGTACATTCAATGGAGAGAATTTTCCATCAGTTGTCTGACCTCTTTGTACCTGTTTTGGGGGACAGCCTGTATTTACATTCAATGGGGACTCATTGTCCATCAGCAGCCCTACCTCTCTTTACCTCTTTGGGGGACAGCCCATATTAATATCCAATGGGGACTCATTTTCCATCAGCAGCCCTACATCTCTTTACCTTTTTGGGGGACAGCCCATATTAACATCCAATGGGGACTCATTTTTCCTCAGCAGCCCAACCTCTCTTTACCTTTTTGGGGGACAGCCCATTTTTAAATCCAATGGGGACTCATTTTCCATCAGCAGCCCTACATCTCTTTACCTTTTTGGGGGACAGCCCATATTAACATCCAATGGGGACTCATTTTCCATCAGCAGCCCAACCTCTCTTTACCTTTTTGGGGGACAGCCCATTTTTAAATCCAATGGGGACTCATTGTCCATCAGCAGCCCTACCTCTCTTTACCTCTTTGGGGGACAGCCCATATTAATATACAATGGGGACTCATTGTCCATCAGCAGCCCTACATCTCTTTATCTTTTTGGGGGACAGCCCATATTAACATCCAATGGGGTCTCATTTTCCATTAGCAGCCCTACATCTCTTTACCTTTTTGGGGGACAGCCCATATTAACATCCAATGGGGACTCATTTTCCATCAGCAGCCCAACCTCTCTTTACCTTTTTGGGGGACAGCCCATTTTTAAATCCAATGGGGACTCATTTTCCATCAGCAGCCCTACCTCTTTTTACCTTTTTGGGGGACAGCCTATATTGACATCAGTTGGCATCAATCTTTCTCTTTGGGAGTCACACCTCTAGTGTGTATATGGCTGGTTTCCTGACACATGGTTTCCGGTTTCCTAAGGTGCTCTCCTGGGATGGGCTTGGCCTGGGGACCGGGGATCTATAAAGAGGTTTTCCTTTGGCCTTAATGTGCTGACAAAGAACTGGGTGTGCTAAAGTGTTCTGTCTCTGAGTGCTGTGACCTGTACTGATGAGCCATTGATTTTGGAACACAAGGATGGGTTTGTAATAAAATGAGTTGGAGTAGAATTGAGTCCTGGATTTCCTCACCGCTCGTCACTGGCAGCGATGCCCGGGCTCCAGGCTCCCCGCTTCTGCCCCCGGGTCCTGCGCCCCTGGAATGCAGACCTCCCTTGGCCAGGAAGCCAGAGAAGGGGAAGCCAGGTTTCCTGTTTCCCAGGCAGCCGCTCTTCCCAGGCCTTGGTGTATTTTAAGTCCCTCTAAGTGGAATCCCATTTTGATTTGGGATTTCTATCACAGCAGGAGCTCAGCTTAAAATGATCCTTGGGTTTTCCAAGGCCACTCAACTAGGAAGAGGCCGAGGAGGGAGGAGGACGACAGGTGAAGATCCCCCCTGACCTGACCTCATGGCGGCCTGTCCAGCTGCCGCCTGCGTGTCCCTCCTCCCTCACCAGCCTCTTCTGTAAGGTGCTTCCTGTGGCCTCCTTTCCCCTTCTTTCCAAGGCCCTGCCCCTGGGGGAGCCGCCCCCTCTGCGAGCTGCCCTCCCCAAAGATGGGAGCCAAACTGAGCATGTGGACCCCTGCAGGCCGCCTCCCCTCCGCCATTGGCTGTTGCAGGGTCTGAACCTGACCGGTCACCCCTGGGAGCTCTCAGCCTCTGTCCCCTGATTCTCTCCCCTCTGGGACAGCTCTTCAGGGCGCACACTGGCCGGTCCCCGGGTCCCCCCTCATCCTTTCCACAAACACTCATTGGAGTTCCCTGTGTGCTCACTCCCAGGTTCCATCGTGGAGGCAGCCCTCTCCCTGCTCCTCTGCAGGGCTGAGCCACCTGCTCCCCAGCACTGACCGCTCCTGAGCTTCAGGCCTGAGGTCGCTGCCTTAGACCCCCTGCCTGGGCTGCAGGCTTCTCCACTGTCCCTGACTCCTCTGGGCTCCCTGCTTATGCAAGGCCACCAGCTGTCAATCACAGAAGCCAAAACCTGGGGTGCGGGCTGGACCCCTCCTCTCTCCACTTCCCACAGGTGATCGCTCCCCTGAACCTGGGTCTGGAATGGATCTGGAATGTGCCCACCCCTCTTAGCTGACTGTTCTCATCCCAGGTCCCCCCGACACCCCTGTCCCTGGGTCTTGGCAGGGCCTGGCCAACTGGTCTGCGTGCCTCCCACAACTTCTCAGCCCCCTGGCACCTCTGGCATCCACCCCGCTGACCTACCTTTGTGAACCTCCCTCCCTCAGCCTCCACACCAGCTACACCCGTCCTTCTGCGGACTATGTGTTCCACGTGACTCACCGCGGGGTGCACCCCACCCGCTCTCACCCCCCTCCAGCCCCAGACAAGCTGGTCGTACTCACAGCTTTCACTGCCACCTTCCCAGAAGGCTCCCAGCACCACTAGCCCAGGCCTCTCCTGGGAACCCCCAGATCTGTTCCCAGCTTGGAGGTCCCAAAGACACCTCCACCCCACAATGCTCAGCACACCGTTCACGCTCCTCCCCCACCAAAGCCTCTGTGCTCCTCCTCTCATCCCCTCTGTTCCCTTGCCCCAGACCATGCTGGGCATCGCCCTCCCTTCCCCCTGTCCTATCCTTCACTCCCAAAGTTGCTCCCAACTCTGACTTCTCACTCACATACCACCCAACCCAGGGGGGGGGTCCCCCCGGGGCGGTGCCATGGGATCCTGTTGCTGAGGGAGCACCCAGACCAGGCCCTCCTGAGCTCCAGGGCCCCATATCTCTGCACTGGCTGGGAGCTGCGCACTCTGGGGGGTGGTAAACATCCACGTGACCGCTCAGGGCTGAGGTCTGCCTGCAGAGAGGGCGGGGTCACCTGTGGCACCAGAGGGGCTCCCCCTGGGGAGAGCAGGAAAGTGAGAAAATGGGAAAAGGTCAGACACACCTCGGGAAAGAAGCATCCAGCCACATGTTTATCAACCAACCAGAGGATGAGGAGGGAGTGTGTTTATATGTACACATACATACACAAACACAGACACACACAGAGACACACACACATAAACACACACACACACACACACACACACACACACACACGAGTATATAAAGATGTAGATACACAGCCCATTGACTTCCTTCGGAAGCTCTTCTTGATTTTTGCCAAACAGGTGAATTTATAGCTACCCTATGCTTGCCCTCAACTGATGGATGAGTGTCATTCCAATGAGAATGTTGGGTGATGCTTGCTGTTATGTTAGCAAGTAAGACAAACTGGAGGTGCCTGTGAGATCCTCACTCTTTTGTTCATGATGTGACTACTCAGTCAGGTAGTGCTTTTCTGAATGCCAGCCCAGTCCCTCAATTCTTATAATGTGTTGGCACATTTTAAAAACCAGAGAGACAATTTACGTGTCATAATATTCACTCAGGGCACACTTTTAGGTTTAATCTTCACTATTAACATTTTCTGCATCACGTTCTCAAGTCTAGAGACCACAGGCACAGAAGAAAACAAATCAAGTCCCGATTTGGTAACACTGGCCAATTCCTAGGGTGCAAATATTTTCACCAGAGGTGATTTCAGGCTGCTGACATGGTGTCCCAACCACGAACATGGGAATAGATGTATGGTCCACCCTGCTCTATAATATCACCTCCACGCAGGTACGATATGTCTGAATAACCCAAAGAGTATGGGTAACAGGGAAAAAATTCCAAGTAACCAGTTTTGTTTTTTTGTTGTTTTTTTTTCAATCTATTTTTATTGATTTCAGAAAGGAAGGGAGAGAGAGTGAGAGAAAAGAGAAACATCAATGATGAGAAAATCATATATCGGCTGCCTCCTGTACACCCCCCACTGGGGATCAAGCCTGCAATCCAGGCATGTGCCCTTGACTGGGAATTGAACCGTGACCTCCTGTTTCATTGGTTTCTGCTCAACCACTGAGCCACGCCAACAAGGCCAAGGGGCAAGTTTTGAGTATTTATAACCTTTCTTTCTTATTATGTTTTTATTGATTTTAGAAAGAGGATTAGGGAGAGAAAGAGAGAGAGACATTGACCAGTTGCCTCTGCCAACACCCCTACCATGGACTGAACATGCAACCTGGGCCTGAACCCTGACTGGGAATGGAATCGGTGACCTTTGGGAGCACAGGACAATCAATGCCCAACCACCTGAGCGACACCGGCCAGGGTTACCACCTTTGCTTTTAATATAATTTATTGAATCCCCAAGTTCATATAAGTTAATTATTAGCCAAGTCTGTGTGTATCACGTGGCCTCTGAAGCCCTGGGACACACCCATGGGCTCTCACCAGCAGCACAGGCTGCTGCAGCTCAGACAGGGCCACTGCCTGGTAGGGTGGGCTGAATGGCAGGGGCCTGCGAGGGTGAGAGTGAGCCCTCTGCCAGCGCGTGCACCAAAGAGGACCCGCAGGAGGAGCTGCAGGACCATGGTCACCAGGATGGGAGAAGAGACTGGGCGGCTCCCAGGGTCTGACCAAATGTTCTCCCCAGGCTCAGGGGGGAAAACAGCTGGGTGTGACTGGGTGGCTGGCTGGAGGGAGCTGAAGAAGAGGGTTGGGTGACCTTGCAGCCTAGGGTCCCCCCGTATCCTTTCCCTTCTCACAGGGTCTCTCTATGCTGACCTTCCACCTACCAGATGGGCAAAGATGAAAACCCAGGAAGGAGTCAATGAAGGAGGCAGTGTGGCGAACAGGCGCTCACTCTCCATTTGAGTGTGAGCTGGCACAGAAGGAGCTTGGACATTTGCACTTACCTTTTCATTAAAATAGATTCATGCATTTTCCCTAAGCTATTTCTAGGATGACAGCCTAGGAAACACTGCATGTCCTGCAAACACACACACACCCACACACCAAACACTCTCTCTCTCTCTCTCTCTCTCTCTCTCTCTCTCTCTCGTCTCTCTCTCTCTCCCTCCCTCCCTCTCTCTCTCTCATGCACACATGCGTGCACACCAGTACCCTGTCCCAAGCACTCGCCTGTCAGCCTCCGTGTCATTCTTGAACTCTCTTATGTTTGTAACGAGGCCTTTCACCAGGAGCAGAGAAACAGAACTACCTGTCCACCATCTGCCCTGAGTGCCTGCGGAGGGCGCTGGCATTCATTCACTGAGCAGCTGCTCTGTGCCAGAGCCCTTGTCAGCACTCCTTGGGAATAAATGGATTCACTTCATTTGGATCATGTGAAAGGGGGCGACTGACTCCCTCTTCCCAATTAGCACCAGAGAAACCATTGCATGAGAAAGAGTCATGGGCTCCAGGGTGTAAGACAGAAGGGAGACTCTGTAGAGACTTGGGTGGGCGTAGTGAGGGTGCTGAGTACAGGCAGCACTAGAGGAGGTGGGCTCAGACCTAAGAGGAGCTTTGTCACGCCTGCTCTTGAGTCTCCCTCACACAGCCCTGCGCCCTGGTCCTCAGGCCCTCTGGG
This sequence comes from Myotis nattereri, assembly GCF_964212035.1. NCBI lineage: Eukaryota > Metazoa > Chordata > Mammalia > Chiroptera > Vespertilionidae > Myotis > Myotis nattereri. The sequence goes on from NC_138085.1 coordinate 17,003,824, forward strand.
CAGATATAAACCCAGGTCCACAGGTCAGGGCACAGGATGGGAGGTGCCCAGGGCATCAGGGATGAGCCAGCACCCCAGGACCCCCTCCTCCTGCTCCTCAGCCCCAGCCTGGAGCCCCTTCCTCTCCTGTGGCTTCTCTCCAGGAGCCCAGGAGGCAGTGACCGGGCAGGTGGGCAGGGACCGGAGCTCTCCACGCTGCCTGTGAGACTCTCAGCCCCGGGATCAGGGAGAGGGCAAGGCTGGTCCTCCTGGGGCTGCAGGGAAATCCTTTCCCAGGTTCGGGTGGAGCCAGCTGTCCTCGGTTCCCGGGCTGGGAGCCCCATCCGCCCACCCATCTCTGCGTCCAAGTCATATGACCTTCTCTCTGCCAGCGAGTCTCATTTCCCTCCACCAGGAAACCTGTCACTCAGTGAGGCCCACCCACCCCAGACCCTGAGACCCCTCTGACCTGGAGTCCACCGGCCAAGGCCCTGTTCCCAACAAGGCCACGGCCACTCTGTCCCATCCGCATGGACCGGGGGCACAGAACACACCCCAGAAGAGGCCCCACACGGCACACGGAGGCACGAGGCCCTGGGTTGAGTGGCAACAGCAAGCTGAGTAGAAATTTCCCGTCAATTCTGGCCAATATGCGCCCAGGCCACGGGCACATTCCCTATGGCATGTTCTTTGCGGTCCTTGTGCCCTCGTGTGCCTACGTGATGCCTGCGAGCAGCAGGGCCCCTCCATGGCGGGGCAGGCGGAGGCGTCTGCACTGGGACCTGCAGGGCTTTGCTGTGGGAGCCAGAGCAGCCCCTGCTGCCCCTGCTCAGAGCACAGAGCTCCCCCAGGAGGCACCTGGCTGCTGACACTTCCATGTGCTGCCGCCTCCCGCCACGAGGTGGCGCACAACAGGCCCTCGCAGGTTCCGCCCACTGCGCGGAAGTACCGCCCCTCCAGGAAGTCAGCCAGGAGCCTGTGGAGCCAACAGCTTGGAGGTGTGGGCATTGTCTGACTTGTGTGGCTGCTGGCAGCGCGCGGCCAGGGCAGCCTGGAGGCTTCTGCAGGGAAGATGGCGAGTGGGGGCCGCGGGGCCCTGGGGCGCGGGCTGAGGACCGCCCTGCTCAGGCCTGGTCCTCCAGGCAGCGACCTCGCTCTGCCAGCACCAGTGGCTCCAGGAGGGAGGCGCCTTCCAAGTTGGGGTTTGTGTCTGAGGAAGATGCCCCCTCACCAGCCAAGCCGCCCTCCTCCCTGCAGAGGGCGCTGGACCCGGCCACGGCCCTGCTCTGTGTGGCCCAGCTCAGGGCTCTGCTCCAGGGCTTCCCAGGCCCAAGGCCTGCGGTGTCGGACCCGCTACCTCCTCAGCCCCAGGGTTCAGCTCAGACATAAAGTCTGGATGTGGAGTGAGAGCCACGGACCCCGACCTCCCGCTGCCGGTCCAGCGTCCACCTGACGCAGCCCAGGAGATCACTATGCACTTGGCGCTGCAGCCTTCCCTGCGTGCGGCAGGATGGACACCGGCCATGACGCGCTCAGGGACAGCCTTCAGCTCCAGGCCTGTGGCGACAGGGGCGTCCTCGTGGGGCCCAGAGTGTGTCCCCAGCCCGTGGGCCGCCCCCGAGCTGCTCTTGGCTCCTGGATCCATCAGACAGCAGGTCTGCAGACCTGTGTGCACGTCCCATCGGAGTCACTGTAGGTGCTTGAGTAACTCCAGCCACATGAATGCTATTGCTCCTTTTAAAGGGTCTACAAAACTCTATTTTATTTATTTTCATTTTTTATTTCTTTGGCATTTTCTCTCTTTTTTTTTAAGAAAAATGATTGTAAATATAATAATGTTACATGCAGTAAACAATGTTTCAAGAAAAATAATTGAAATATAACTAGAGGCCTGATGCCCAGATTTGTGCACCAGTGGGGTCCCTTGGCCTGGCCTGTGCCCTCTCACCATCCGGGACCCCTCAGGACATGTCGGAGCCCCACAGGCCCGGTGAGGGACCCCACAGGGCCTCTAGTATGCATATAAGATCTTTGTTGAAACTCTTCCCGCCCTCCCCCAACCCCTTCCCTCTGAGATTCATCAGGCTGTTCCATGGTTCCATGCCTGTGCATTGAGCCTCTGCCCCCTGGTGCTCACTACACATCATAGCAGTGGTCCAACTTTCTCTTAGGCTTTTATATATTTAGATGTTATGTGCAAGAAACATTAATATTTCAAGAAAAAAAATTAGAGGCTGGGTGGACAGATTCGTGCACCAGTGGAGTCCCTGGTTCTTGCCTGGGCCCTCTCACAGTCCAGGAACCCTCAGGGCAAGTTGCACTGCCAGTTTCAACCCGATCCCTGCAGTAGGCTGAGGGACCCAACCAGGGGCCTCTAATATGCATATAAGATCTTTGGTGCATCTCTTCCCACCTTCCCCCTTCCTCCTTCCCTCTGAGATTCATCAGTCTGTTCCATGTTTCCATGCCTGAGCTTTGAGTGTCTGACTCCTGTTGGTCAATGTGCATCATAGCACTGGTCCAAGGGTAGCTTAGGACTTTATATACACTGAGTGGCTAGATTATTATGACCACCTGATGTTTGTAGGCAAATTAGCTGTACACTTCATTGTTCGGGATATGGAAGCTGAAGGCCTCGTCGAACGCCTTTGCTGTCTGCAGTTACCAAGATAAAACATCTCCAATTTGCACAGGAACACAAGGATTGGATAAGTTGAGCATTAGAAAAAAAGTCATGTGGTCCAAAGAATCATGTTTCCAGTTGCATCAGCAGATGGCAGAGTGAGGATTTGGTGGAAACAGCATGAAAGCATGCACCCACATGCATGAGTACAGTCCTTCAAGCTGGTGGGGTCAGTGTTATGGTTTGGGGCATGTTTTTCTGGCATGACCTGGGCCCTTTAATTCGTGTGGAACAACATCTGAATAGCACACCATACCTAAGTTCATGCTGTCATGTTGATGGCGTATCCCTATGGCGTCTTCCAACAAGACGATGCACCATGACGGTGCTCGTATTGTGCAGGAGTAGTTTCAAGGACATGAGGGAGACTTTACCTTGCTTATGTGGCCCCCACAATCACCAGATCTCAATCCAATTGAGCATTTGTGGGACGAAGTTAAAAGAGCCACCAGGCAGCTGGTTCCACAACCATCAAATCTGACAGAACTGGACAGTGCTATTCATCAGGCATGGTGTCAGATTCCTCACATCACCTTTCAACATCAAGTGGAGTCAATGCCAAGAGGAATCGCCGCAGTATTGAAGGCAAAAGGTGGCCCAACGAAATACTGATGGTGTTGTCATAATAATCTGGCCACTCAGTGTATATATACTTGTGGCCCACTGCCCAAAATTCGTGCTTGGGGGCGGTGCGGTGTCTCTCAGCCCTGCCTGGACCCTCTCCAATCTGGGACCCCTTAGGGGTGGTCCGACTGCTGGTTTAGGCATGATTTCTGGGATCGGGCCTAAACTAGCAGTCAGACCTCCCTCTCACCATCCTGGACCGCTGGCTCCTAACTGCTCACCTGCCTGATTGCCCCTAACCACTCTGCCTGCCGGCCTGTGTACTCACAACTGCACCCCAGCCATCTGTCTTAACCTCAACTGCCCCCCTTGCCGGCCTGGTCATCCTCAACTGCCCCCCACTGCTGGTCTGCTCCCCCCCAACAGGACCCCAATGCTGTCCTGCTCGCCCCCAATTGCCCACAACTACCGGCCTGTTCCCCCCCCATCTGCCCTTCCCGCTGACCTGCTTGCCCCCCAGCTGACCCCCCTGATGGCCTGCTTGCTCCCAACTGCCCCCTACTGCCGGCCTGCTTTCCGCCAGCTGCTTGCTCCCAGCTCCTGGCCTAATCACCCCTAACCGCCTCTACCTCAGCCCCACTACCATGTCTTTGTCCCAAAGTACATCTACAAGGTCTCATGGTCTAATTAGCATATTAACCTTTTATTAGTAAAGATGTTATGTGCAATAAACATTAATATTTCAAGAAAAACTTTTAAATATTACATGCAATAAACATTAATATCTCAAGGAAAAATGATTTAAAATATACTAATCTTAACAAAACTTTATTAACAATATATCACAAAAGTTGTAGGAAATATTAAAAATCTGAAAATAACAGGATTACTTCTATTATATTCTAAAATAGTTTTTGCTCTGGCTCTATTTTTTGTTCATCAGTTTACATTTTTCCTTATATTCCACAAATGAGTGAGCTCACATGATATTTGTCTTTCTCCAACTGGCTTATTTTGCTTAGCATAATGCTCCCTAGGTCCATCCGTGCTGTTGCAAATGGTAAAAGTTCCTTCTCTTTTACAGCAGCATAGTATTCCATTGTATAGATGTATCACGGTTTTCTAATCCACTGATCTGCTAAATAGGGCACTTAGGCTGTTTCCAAATGTTAGCTCTTGTACATTGTGCTATGAACAGAGGGGTGCGTATGTCCTTTCTGATTGGTGTTTCTGATTTCTTGGGATATAGTCCTACAAGTGGGTTTATTGAGTCAAATGGGAGTTCCATTTTTAATTATTTGAGGAAACTCCACACTGTCTTCCACAGTGGTTGCACCAGTCTGCATTCCACCAGCAGTGCCAGAGGGTTCCTTTTTCTCCCCATCCTCGCCAGCACTTGTGTTTGTTGATTTGTTGATGATTACCATTCTGACAGGTGTGAGATGGTATGTCCTTGTCATTTTGCTTTGCATCTATCAGATGATTATTGCTATGACGTATGTCTGATATTTTGCTGCCTATGATTCTTCTAAGATTTTTATGGTTTCCCGCCTTATGTTTAATTCCTTTATCCATTTTGAGTTTATTTTTGTGTTTCGTGAAAGTTGGTGGTCTAGTTTCAGTTTTTTTGCTTGTATCCATCCAATTTTCCCAACACCATTTATTGAAGAGACTGTCTTGACTCCATTGTATACTCTTGTCTCCTTTGTCAAATATGAATTGAGCTTAATGGCCTGGGTTGATTTCTGGATTCTCTGTTTGACTTCATTAGTCTACACGTCTGTTCTTGTGCCAGTACCAGGCAGTTTTGAGAACTGAGGCTTTGTAATATGGCTTGATATCTGGCATTGTGAGCCCTCCAACTTTGTTGTTCTGTCACAGGATTGCTGTGGCTATTCGGGGTCTTTTAAAATTCCATATGAATTTTTGAATAGTTTGTTGTAGGTCTGTGAAATATTCCATTTGTATCTTAATGGGATTTTCATTGAACCTATAGATTGCTACCAGTGGTATGGACATTTTAATGATGTTGATTCTACCAATCCATGAACACGGTATATCCTTCCATTTATTTTTGTCTTCCTCTATCTCTTTCTTCAACATCCTGTAGTTTTCCGAGTACAGGTGCTTTACCTCGTGAGTTAAGTTTATTCCTAGGTATCTTAATTTTTTGGGTGCAGGGGTAAATGGGATTGTTTTACTAGTTTCTCTCTGTGTGAGTTCATTGTTGGTGGATTTTCTGAAACAGTCTGAGGAGTATACTAGTAGGTTTTAGTTCTTTTTTGAATGTTTGGTAAAACTCCCCTGTGAAGCCGTCTCTTGGACGATTAGAGACTTTGACTATGTTATCATATGTCTCTTGGCCTTCTGTATGTACTCTTTCCAAAAGTATCTAGTTAGGTCCTTTGCCCATTTTTTGATTGGATTATTTATCTTCCTTTTGTTAAGCTGCAGGAGTTCTCTGTAAATTTTGAAGAATAAACCCTTGTTGGAGATAACTTTGGCAAATGTGTTCTCCCATGCAGTGGGCTTTCTTGTTCTTTTGGTTGATGCTTTATCTTTTGATGTAGTCCCATTTGGTTCTTTTCTCCTTAGTTTTCATTGCCCTAGGAGCTGTATGGGTCAAGATATTGCTATACTTTATTTTAAAGACTTCAAATAAATTCAGACTTTGAGAAAATTTGATGTAGTTAAGTAATTCCATTAGTGTGCTGAAAACATTCAACCATTCAATTCTATGCATAATTTTTATATCTGCAGAATTCTAATTTCTCTTTTTTAAAATCTATTTCTATTGATTTAGGAGAAGAAGGGAGAGGGAGAGATAGAAACATCAATGATGAGAGAGAATCATTGACCATCTGCCTCCTGCATGCCCCGCCTTGGGGATTTAACTGGGCATGTGCCCTGACCAGGAATTGAACCGCGACTTCCTGCTTCCTAGGTCGGCGCACCACCCGAGAGTCATGCCGGATTGGCTATTTCCTCTTTTTTAAGTTCTATTTGAACATAATGTCATGGTCATGGCTTGCTCTCCAGGTTGATGTTTAGTGAAAAGTCTCCACTAGGTAGTTTACAGGTTAAATTCATTAAATTAGGAATAGCCCCTGTCTATGGGCACTGGGTTCTGTGAAGTCATGGTTCCCTCCTACCCATCTGCGCCTCTTCTTGAGGCTTCCAGCATTTAGTGTTTGCCTTCAGCAGTGACACATGTTTACAACACTCTGACCTGTCAGGCCGAACTCACCTGCAGCCACAATTGAAGCCGCCCCCCATAACCTGCTCTTCCCCCCCGAGGTTTCCCCTTCCAGCTCCTGGTCCTCAGAGTTTGATCTTTTCCATCTAGTGGCTGCGTGGCTGGACACAGCTGCTGGGTCTCTGGGTCTTCCTTCCCAGGTCCCGCAGGACTGCGTCTGGTAGGTCTCCCTACCAGGCTGCCCCTCCCACAGGGCTCCACGCCCCCACCTGGTCCTGCTCCCGTCCCCCCTCCCACCTCCGGGCTCAGGTGTGCTTCAGAATGCGGGCTGTTGGCCTAAGTGCCCATCAGTAGATGAATGGATTAGAAAACTGTGGTACATCTACACGATGGAATACTATGCTGCTGTAAAAAAGAAGGAACTCGTACCATTTGCAACGGCATGGATGGAACTGGAGAGCATTATGCTAAGTGAAATAAGCCAGTCAATGAAGGAAAAGTACCACATGATCTCACTCATTCATGGATAATAGAGACCATTATAATCTTTTGAACAATAATAGATACAGAGGCAGAGCTGCCTCAAACAGATTGTCAAACTGCAGCGGGAAGGCCGGAAAGGGTTGGGGGGCAGGAGGGAGTGGGGTAAGAGATCAACCGGAGGACTTGTATGCATGCATATAAGCATAACCAATGGACATAAGACACTGGGGGGTAGGGGAGGCCTGGGGAATGTCAGGGGCGGGGGGAAAAAAAGGACACATATGTAATACCTTTTGTAAAATTTAAGCAATAAAACAATAAAAAAATACACATGACATAAAAAAAGATCAATGGAACAGAACAAAAAGTCCAGAAATAAACCCATACATTTATGGCCAATTAATATTTGACAAAGGACACAAGAATATATAATGTGGTAAAGATAGTCCACTCAATAAATGCTATTGGGAAAATTGGACACATAAGTAGAAAAATCAATGAATGCAGACTACCTTCTTACACCATATTGAAGAATAAACGCAGAATGGATAAAGACTTGAAAGTGAGATTTGAAACCTTAAAATTCTAGAAGAAAATAACGGCAATAAATTTTCATAGAAATATTTTTTTATTCTGATATATCCATTTGGGCAACAGAAGCAAAAGAAAAACTAAACAAATGGGACTACATCAATCTAAAAAGTTGTTGCACAGCAAAGGAAACCACCAACAAAATGAAAAGACAACCCACTGAAGGGGAGAACATATTTGCCACTGATACATCTGATAAGGGTTTAATACCCAAAATTCATGAAGAACTTAAAAAACTCAACATCATAACAAAATTAAACAATCCAATTTAAAAATGAGCAAAGAACCTAAACAGACACTTCTCCAGGGAGGATCTGCAGATGATTATTACACAAATGAAAAGATGCTGAGCATCACTAATCATTACAGAAATGGAAATTAAAACCACAGTGAGGTATCACCTCACATCTGTCAGAATGGCTATCATCAATAAATCAATAAACATCAAGTGCTGGTGAATATGTGGAGAAAAGAGAACTCTCGTGTACTCTTGGTGGGAATGCAGATTGGTGCAACCACTGTGGAAAGTAGTATGAAGTTACCTCAAAAATTAAAAATAGAACTGCTTTATGAGCTAACATTTCCACTTCTGAGAATATATCTGCAGAAACCTGAAACACTGATCGGAAAGGATATATGCAATGCTATGTTCACTGCAGCATTACTTACAATAGCGAAGATTTCACAGCAGCCCAAGTGCCCAGCAGCAGATAAGTGGAGAAAAGGCTGTGGTACATTAACACAACGGAATGCGACTCACCCACACACGCAAAAAGGAAATGAAGGAAATCTTACCTTTTACAACAGCATGGATGGAGCCGGTATTATGCTAAGTGAAGTGAAGTAAGCCAGTCAGAGAAATACAAGTTCCTTATGGTTTCACTTATATGTGGAATCTAATGAACAAAACAAACTACAATCAAAATAGAAACAGACTCATAGATGCAGAAAACTGACTGAATACTTTCAGAGGGGAGGAGGTTGGGGGACTAGGGGGAAAAGGTGAAGGGATTAAGCAAAGAAAAGACTTATAGACACAGACAGCAGTTTGGTGATTATCACAGAGAGAGGGGTGTGTGTAGAAAAGGGCTTAGAAAGGATAAATTGTGATGGAAAGAGACCTGACCTGGGGTAAGAGGGGAGGGAGGTGAGATACATACTTCAACATACAGGTGATGTATTACAGAACTGTATACCTGAAAGCTACATGATTTCATTACCAATCTCACCCCAATATATTCAATTTAGAAAAAGAGGCCATTGTGGCACATGCTACAACCTGGATGGACCCTGAAGACATGATGCTCAATGAAATAAGCCAGTCACAAAAGGACAAATAGTGTGTGATCCCACTCACATGAGGTCCCTAGAGCCGTCAGAATCATACAGGTAAGATGGAGGGTACCAGTAATGGGGGAGTGGATGCAGAGTTGCTGTTTAGTGGGGACAGAGCTTCAGTTGGAGAAGATGAGAACAGTGATGGAGCCGATGGTGGTAAGGGCAGCACAACAATATGATTGTTAAGTTGTGTTAAGGACCACTTAACACCACTGGACTGTGCTCTGAAAAATAGTTAAAATGGTAAATTTCATTGTGTATATATTACTGTGATAATAATATACCAAAAAAAAAAAACAATAGAAGGCTCTGTCCTGGGTGTGGGAGAATCAGGTAGAGCTGTTTTCTATTGGGCCTGCATGGGCGATTGGGTCACTGTGAATATCCTGGTTGTGAGATTTTTATAAGATATTATTGAGGGAAACCAGGTCAGATTCCATGGGCTACCTCTGCGTTATCTCTTATAAATAATGGAATCTACAATTATATTTTTAAAAGGTTCAAAACTAAAAGGGGCGACAACCAGATTTGTAGGTCTTGCCCCAGGGAACCTGGTCCAGCAGGTCCAGTTGGGGTCAGGGCTGAGGATAAGGAATTGCCCACAGGAACTGGTGGTCAGTGGGATTGAGGGCCACCATCCAGACCAGTGACCTACACAGTTAAGTTCACATCCCATCATGAAGCTTCCACAGCTTTAAATACAGCTGCTGTGTCTCAGCCACGTCTAATGCGATCACTGGGGGGAACAGCTCCTTCACTGTGCCACCTGGTTTCTTAAAGGAGCTTCAAACCTTTTAACCATCTCACAAAACACAACGCAGGTAGTGCAAATCTCCCACAGTGACCCTCTGCTTCATTAAACCACATCCACCAAGTGACAAGAATGGGCCTTTTGTGCCATTCCAGGAACGCTGGGCCAGGGTCTCGTCGACAGAGCAGATTCACTTTTCGGTGTCTTGTTTGGGACCTGGGCACAGGGCCCAGGAGTGACACAACCCAAGGACAAGGATGAAGGAAGGCAGCATTGTCCTTGGAAGCAGGTGCCTTTTAATCATCTACAGATCTCAACTGTAGAAAAGATACCTATGCCCTGTTAAAGGTCAGGAAAGATAAATAATTCTTCTCTTTGTACTCGACAGAGTGGTGCTCAAAATGAACTAAAAATAATACCCTGTCTTCATATGCTCTCTCCTTCCATAGATGGCTCCAATTTTCCTGTCAACTTGAATGCCAGATGGAAGAAGTAATGCTGGTGGATGAAATCAACACATCCCTATTTAAAGGGGTGAAACGTAGATGAGAGACGGAGTGTCACTCATTAAAGGTTTGGTACTTTACTCTGTGGTCAAGTAGGGAGTTTGTCATTGTCCATCCAAACCTGTACCATTAGGGTAATAATGTAGGGCTGTCATGAAGGCCTTTTCAGTGTCTGTACCACATAAAATCTTGCTCTTTTTGGTCCATGGTGTGGGCCAGGGAGCCACCAATGCTCATCCTCTCCACGCAGTGACTCAGGGCTCCAGGGCTCCCCTGGCTTGTAGACTTAGCTGGCAATGAGCACAGCTCAATGGTGTAGAGGTCGGACAGACGAGTGGTGTCAGGATGGCCTGGGAGCAGCCACTCATGGCTATCCTTGCCTCTGGCCAGAGCTGATTCACATGGTGAGAGAGGCTCAGAAATGCAGAACAGCACAAACTCCTTGCTACTTGTCACACAGGGCAGCACACTCACCCTCTTGTTCCTTTACCTGTGCAGCCAGCCAACTCAGTCACCTTCAGGAAGAACATCCAGAAAGAATAATAAAATAAAAGTACCTCATGCCAATCCACATAGCACCTCAAAGTACTAAGAGTAAAAAACTCACTGTCCATGCATTTCTACAGAAAGGCTACTTGCTGTCCAGACCCATATTCTTGCTCTTTTTTCTTCTTCTCAAAAGAAGAAAACACATCATTCTGGAGCCATCGAGATGGAGCAGACCGATGGCCAGCTGTCCACCCAATGATGTCAACCATGGTCTCAGAGAGAATAGTATCTGCGGACTCCAGAGAGAGCAGCAGTGGGCTGAGTGGGGAGAGAATTGAGAACCGGACCAGTGACCAGCACGGTGGTGAGCTGATTTTTCTTGAAGGCAGTGAGTCTTAGCACTGCTCTGTACGCAGGACGGGAATGGCTAAGAGAGGACTGGACCAGGGGCCTGTTGGAGCCAGAGTGGCGGCTGCCCTGGACCCTTCCCCCTTCTCTCCTGGCCGGGCCCTGGACTCCAAAGTATTGTGGCGACTCCTGATTATTTTTCTTCTTTTTCTCTTGCCAGTTTTCCCTGAAAACCATCCTGTTATATGAAGCTGCCACACAGCTCATGGGTGGAGAGGAGTGTAAGGTTCTGAGAGAACCAGAGCTTCTAGCAGAAGGACCAGGAAGGTGGCTGAAATCCAGGGAGAGAGGAGCTGTGGGTGAGCTGGACCCGCACAGAGCACACCCTGGAGGCCAGCATAGGCTCTGCGCATGCTGATGCTGATGTCACCCCCAGAGCAGCTGAGACACAAGTGACTCTGAACTTCATATGCTCCACAGCCTTACACAGGGGGCTCTCACCTCTGCCACTCCGTGGTGGGAAGACAGACTGTGGAACCCGTCCAGCAGGGGCAGCACATCCATCACCAGCCTCATGTGAAGTCTGGAAGGAGAAAGGATCTGCATGTGAATAGGCACAGGGCTCAAGTGCAAGGGGCCAGGGCAGTAGAGCCCCAGCCTGCAGACCCACCACACCCTGCACTTTAGTTCCAAGTATAAGCTCCTTTTTGCAATAGTAACAATTGTAGATTTGACTTTGAAGAAAAAAATAACCCAAATTACATTAGAGATTTCAATTTTGGTTCGTCACATCTTCAGTACATGTTAGCTGAACCCACTGTGGTAGTCATTTCACAATGTAGGCAAATCAAACCATCCTTTTGTCTGCCTTAAACTTATACAGTGGTGTATATTGATTATTTCTCAATAAAGCTGGGAAAAATAAACAGTGCCTTCATAAACGGGAAAACAGTGGTTACAGATGCAGTGGAATGAAAACACCATAACTAGGAGAAAACAAATCAGGATACACACATAACAAATAGTATCATCTTGCCCTGGAGGCGTGCTCACTGGTTGAGCCTTGATCTATGAACCAGGAGGTCATACATGGAGTCCCTGTCAGAGTACGTGGGGCTCCATCCTTAGTAGGGGGCATGTAGGATGCAGGTGATGAATGATTCCTTCTCATCATTCATATTACTACTACCTCTCTCTCTGCCTCTCCTTTCCTCTCTGAAGTCAATACAACATATATTAATATAAATGAATTAATAGTATCACCTCAAAAAGGTATCTAGATATATAAATGTACGAAAGACAAAAGGAAATACTTTGAAATGTTGACAGTGGTTAACCTTGGATAGTAGAAAGAAGTGATTTCCTTTACTTTATACTATACTTTTTAAAATTCTAATGATCCAATATTATTTTGATAATGAAAAAAATCTTCTAAAACACATTTAAGTAACTTTTTTTGGTGTAAAACGCATTTTGCATCCATGTTCAGTGACCATCCACTTATCTTTGAGAAACTTAAAAAGTGCTTCGGGTTGTGAAATATCCTTTAAAATGCATTCTTGCACTCCAACAGCTCCTGAATGAGAACACTGGGCTTTGGAGATGCTGGGTCTGCTTGGAAAAATTAATGGGCAGGGGTTAGAGGCATGGTAGGGGATGGGGCGGGTCAGCAACCCTGAAGAGAGGCTCTTAGGCAGGATGCCTCAGGGTCCACAGCTCAGGCTGTATTTGAAGAATTCCTCATTGGAAGGCTGATATCTACAGTAAAGTTTCAGATTTGATAAAGTTCAGACATGAGCCACAGTAACTTTTTAAAAATGGTTTTTGCCGTTCTTATTGCAAATCCATATATATAAAAGGCTAATGTGCTAAGGATTCCACCACCTGACCTCTCACTATGAAGAGCACTGACCACCAGGGGCAGGCGTTCAATACTGGAGCTGCTGTGACCTGAACTGGCCCTTTACAGAGGAAGGGCACTGCGCACCCAGAGTCCACAAGCAACACTCCGCTTTTCCCAAGTGGGACACGGGCCCCGCCACGAACCCATGGCACAAAGCCCACAGGCCAGCCCAGCACAGAAATGGTGGCTGTGGGCACCAGGTAATGATGTCACATAGTAATGCCAGGCTTCCTCTCCCTAGCAACTAGCCTCCTTGGAGTTTCTTCACCCACTTGCTTTATAGCCAGGTGCAAACATTTTACACTTTCACCAAATGTCTTTGAAGTGTTTTCATGTGCCTCATCTCATTTGATCCTCACTGAAGTCCTGGAATAGGTAGAGAGGAGACTCGGTAGAATCCTGTTTCCATTTCATTAGCCAGAAAATGAAGATTTAGAATGTTTTAAAAATTGACCCAACTGAAAATTTGCAAGAAATGGTAGAGCCTGAACATGACTTCAGGTTTTCTCACTGCATGGAATATAGCCAAACGGGGCTGTAGTTAAATATTTCTCCCTTTGTTATCTCTGCATGATCCACAATAATAATCTGCTTTCATATTGGTATTTATGCTGTTTTGCTGTCAATATCCTGAAAAAGAAATTAGGGCACTTCACCAAGCTGGAAAAAGTTTACCTAATCAAAAAGCAGGACCAAGTAAGCAAATATCTATATGTCTATATCTATAACTATATCTATATCTATATCTATATCTATATCTATCTATCTATCTATCTATCTATCTATCTCTCTGGCGCCAGTTGCATGTGTTTCCATCTGTCATTGTTGATCGTGAATTTGGTATACACTTCTATTATTGAGAAAGAGCAAATAGTGATCTTACAATATTTCTTCTAATTAATTTCCTTTCAGTGTGCACCAATTCATGCACTGGGACTCTAGTAATTAAATAATACTATCAAGACTCCTAAGAGAAACATATGTATACAGAAAAGATTTTTAAAGGATTCAGATCTCCTAAGTCACAGCTCTATGGTTCTAACCTCAACTGGGTCTACAGAGGCTGACAGGAAAAATAGAATGAGCACTTGCCCTGGGTTCTCATTTGATCTCTGCTATTAATAGCTTGTGGTCTTGGGGATTTCACTTACCCTTTCTGGGTCTCCTAGCTGCATCTATAGGATGAGGGTAAAATTAGACCTCTTAAATAAGGTTTCTTCAAAGGCTTCAAAAAATAATTGTAGGTTCAGATTTCTACAATGTTCCTAAATATCTCAGCAATAATAAACTTTTCCTTGTTTTAAACTTTGTGGTACAAAACTTCACAAAAATGTAAACACAGTTTTATAATACTACTCATTTCAAAAATATACAATCTCTATAAACCTTATCCTATAACATTTTGGTAGATACTATTAAACATTTCTTAGTAACTGTACTATAACCCAAATTAGTAAATTTAGCATTATCTTTTTAAAACATCAATTGCATATTCCTTGTATTGGTGTGAAAAGGCTCAGAAAATACAGATGTGTTGAGCACCATATGTCACTTTTATCAAAATTCAACAAGTAACTTCCCAGGTATGGAAAACTTCAGCTGAAGCCAATTTTGGGGGTGTAAAAATCAACTCCTGTAAACATCAAATTAAAATGTGGCTGTATTTTCTGCCTTAAAAATTAAAAAAACATAAGAGTTGTTATTTAACTCACTCAAATTGTTTGTGAAGCTGAAATACTTCCATGTAGGGTCTGCCCCATCCTGACATTAGTTTAGTGCAAGGACTGAGAGCCACACGTCACCTGTTCTCCCCAGTGAGGAAGGGAGCTGTGTGTGAATCATTCCTGCCACTAAGCCCCTTGCACAGCCAGCCGCTAGGCAGCACGGATGCCAGCCTCAGCTCACAGGTGGGAGAAGTGCTGCCATCTCTCTCAGAACACTTCCAAACTCCAAGCCTGAGAAGGACAGGCCCTACCAGCCAAGACCCAGTCCGGCCACTGCTGGGCTCTAAGTAAAGACTGACGATTGTCTCTACCTCTTATTTCTTCTGAGACCAAACCAAACAACCTCCCACCCACCCAACCAACCAACCAACCACCCAACCACCCAACCAACCACAATTTAATCATCATCCTTGCACTGAAGCCACTGCTGAATAAAAACCAAGTTGTATATGGGCTCACTTGGTGACTACCCTCCAAGACACATATTCCTAGGCCTGGAATAAGCTCTGCCCCTGCCCATTCCCTTCCCTCAGCTCGATTCTCCAACTTCCCCTGCTCACCCCCCCTGCCCCCCACACACACCCTATTTGGCCAGGTAGTTAACTTTCTGGGGACTACAGATCTGTCTTGTCCCCTGGCTTGAGACACAAGCCCCAGAGAAGCAGGACCCCTCACTGCCTGGCTTAATAGACAGGGGGCCCTGCTGGGGTCTGGCTGGAACTCTGTCCCCAGCTGCCTCCTGTCAGCTCAGCAGCCACCACTCCTCCAGGTCCAGGGAGCACATGCAACCTGCCCCACAATGACAGGGGACCAGCCCTGCACAGGGAAGGCGCCCACACTGGGGCTATTGGTCTCTCACTGTGGCTCTTGGTCCCAGGTGGCGACTTGATGGAGCCTCTCCACTCTCCTGGTTTCTCCCAGGAACCAGGGGCTGCCCAAGTCCCATTCTTCGGGAAAGTGACTCCTTGGCTGCCCCCAGAGAGCAAGGCCCAGGGGAACCCCAATCCTCCAAGCGTTTTAAATACCTGACAAGCCCAAGTTCACCCTTGGAATGAGCCCTTCCCACCCACAACAGCCACTACCCCATGGGACACTCCAAGTCCCAGCACCTGGGACAGCCATGGGCAAACTATGGCCCGCGGGCTAGATTTGGCCCTTTGGAAATAATAAAACTGAAAAAAAAAAGACCGCACCCTTTTATTGAATGATGTTTACTTGGAATTTACATTAGTTCACACAAACACTCCATCCATGCTTTTCTTACAGCCTGCCAAGAACCCATTGTGGCCCTCAAGTCAAAAAGTTTGCCCACCCCTGTTCTAGAGACAACTGTCTTTCCAGCTCACTTGAGTGCAGAAGGTCAGGAGACCAGGATGTCTCTCTGTTGCTTCCCGTTCTTCCGAAGCTCTGGCAAGAAGAAACCCCAGGGCGAGAGATGTTTCTGTTGCTGGGGAAACAGGCGCAAGCGCCACCACCATTACCCCTCGCCCTCTGGCAGGAGGCACACACAGGTAACCAAGGGCAGGCCCTTTCAGCTCACACTTGGGCGCCAAATGGGGGTCACACGTGGGGAGCCCCACACCTCTTACCCCTCATCCCAGGAGTGTGTGTGTGTGTGTGTGTGTGTGTGTGTGTGCGCCCGGGATGGTGAGGGGAAGAAAGCAGGGGATGAGGGATGCTCAACCTGGGCTAAGGAGCAGGTTGGTAAGTGTCAGAAGCCTGGAGGGTGTTGGAGGGTGTATCTTGTTCACTGCCCAGGTCATGGCTCACAGGAAGGGAATTTGAGTGCTGGGGTCAGAGCTCTGCTACCCACTTGTTAAATCGCAGGGGTGCCCAAGGGGTCATCAACTTCACTCCCTGCCTAGAGGTCTTTGCAGATGCCCCTCTCTGCCTGATCTGGGGAGCAGAATGGGTGGTGGGCATCTTCCCCACTGGTAATGTCCGGGGCCCCTGATGCCTCCTGGCCCGGTAGGGGCTCTGTCTTTGCAGAGCTCCAACAAGGGCAGCGTCAAGGAGCTGGCTGACAGGTTCACTTATGCCCTCAACGGGTACAAAGGACAAGTGCGTCAGGACAGGGAAACCATCCAGTGCCAAACTGAGGTGAGCGCTGGCCCACACCCAGAACCCTGATGTGACTGGGGTGGGACCAGAAGTCAGACTCAAATCTGGGGCCTCAAAGTTCTCACAGGCCCACTCCCAAAGTGATCTTTACCTTCAATCCTCCCGACCAGCTCCCTGGTAGGGGAGAAAAGCAGTCTTTCTTCCTGTGTTCTTGGGATCAGAGAGAAAGCATCTGTTGCTGTCTTTGCCTCATGCTCCTTTCAACTGATGAAATCCCTGCCCAAACTATCCTGTGGACCAGCCCCAGCCCGACTGTCCTTGTAGACCTTCTCCAAGCCTTGCTGTGTATTGAAAAAAAATAGGGTAGGGGGAAGCAGGGGTGGGGGTTAGGGGTGTAGGAAGGGATAAAGGGCTTGATTACTTTTCTCTGCAACCTATCACCTCACAGAGGACGACAAACCATTGCAGTGCGGCCAGCTCAGGAGCTGTGGCCTAACCCAACTCCATATCATCCCAACAAGGACAGAGTTTTCCTCAGTCATTCAGGCTTTCACTGTGGCTACAGCTTGACACAAATCGATTCTTGCAAGCTCAGCAGGGCTGCCAGGTACATCCTCACTGTCCTCATAGGCTAGGTCTGCCATGACACAGGACCACAGATTGGGTGGAAGGTTCCTGATGCCTCCTGGCTCAGTACCCACTCTGTCTTTGCAGAGCTCCAAGGAAGACATCATTGAGGTGCTGGCTCATGGACCCGACTACACCACCTACGGGGTCAGGGTGCAGGTGCACCAGGCTGACGACACAGACCAGTGCCTCTCTGAGGTGAGAGCTGGCCTCGAGGGTCTCTACACCCAAAACCCCAACACAACCTGGCAGTGCCCAGAACCCACACTCAAATCTGGGGACTCCACAGATACCCTCCCAGGACTCTCCCTAGTGTCCCACTGGCCCAAGACAAAGAAATGAGGACCCCCCGCCCCTGTCCAGCTACATGGGACGGTAAAGACACGCTCCTCACATATTTGTAGCAATATCAGAGAGAGAAATGTCGTGTGAACTGTGTCCTGTCCCTCATCTTGCCATGGCCATGGTACCAGCTTTCCCGGGGGGAATCACCCCCACATCTCCACGCTGGCCTTCTGCAGAGCCCAACGGTTCCTGGACGAGCTTCTATCTAGGTGAGCATACACTCGTGACTCTGCCCACTGCTAGCTGTGAGGCATGAAAATGTCACCACATCTTCCCGAGTCTCAGGATGCTCCTCTGAAAAGTGGGCTGCTGGGGGGGAAACCTCATAGCACTGCTGTGGGGACAAGCCAGGGCAGGTCTCACCTGCTCCCTGGCTCTGCAGACAGGGTAGCTGGATGTGCGTCAGTTGTTGTTGGCAATTCTTTCACTCTGTCCCACGGAAAGAACTCTGACACACCCATCAGTGGCCTGTGGCATCAGAGGTTGGAAAAGCACATGCAAAGCAACCTGCTAAGCAGTGTGAGATTTCACCTAGCCGGTCCTGGTCCCTGGTGTAACCACACTGGGGATTTCTGGGGAGAGCAGGGGCCCAGGTCCACTCAGATGTGGCATGCTTCTGGTTGGAGTTTCTTTACTCGACAATGTGCACGCACTTTTGGAGACACTTAGCCTGACTCAAGGAATGAAGCAGACACAATCCCTGGGCCTCAGTTCTGGGCACTGGGTCCAGCAGTCACGCTCACCATCATTCGCAGCTCGTGTCCACCATCCATCAGGGCTGATGCGATCAGAGTGATTTTTCCATCTGGATGCACACCTGTTTAGAATGACCGGGCTGACACATCACAGGACCAAGTCATAAAGTGAGTGGTCTCCGGGTCCAGAAGGAGGGCCCTCAGAGTCAGCATCGTGGGGACTGTGGTGGCTGGGGGGTGGAGAGTGCCTGGAAGAACCTTAATCTTATACATCATCTGATTCCCAAGAAAGGCCTGGGCTCTGGAGTCTTCTATTCCAGGAGGATAGGAGTCAAAGACGACAGTGGGTGGGGTCCCGGGCCTTGTAGACCCAGAGGGGACGCTGTGCTGAGTGGTCCCTCACAGTCCCCTCCCCACCACAAACCCACCCAGCTCTGCCTGCCCCTCTTCATATCCATCTCCCCTGACCACGGTGGCCAGGCTCAGAACAGGACTGTGGTGAGCAGGCTGCTCACAAGCCTGTCTCAGTCCTCAGCCCAGATGCCCAGGGCCTGGAGGGTGGGGGTGGGCAGTGCACTGGACCTTCAGGTGAGCTGCCAGTGGGAAGAAGAGTCTCACACAGACTCCGTGTTGAACCAGCTGAATCCCACAACTGCTACAACCATGACAGCCACACAAGGGCCGGGGTTACCATGGGGCTCTCCCATGGGTGGTCTTGGGAGACCTGCACAGATGCTCAGATCTAAACAAGTGTGCCATGGGAGGGCAGACTGGAAGGAAAGACTAGGACTCAGAATCTGCTGCCCACCTGCCTCTCCCCAGGGCCTTTGCTGCGATGGTGGGGACCTGGCTGGACCACGTCCAGGGTTTGGGGCAGCCCCTTCCTTCCGCCTGCTTCGAGGTAGAGCAGGCCTTGGTGCCCGTCAATTCCCCTGCCCAAACCTGGTGGGCCACACCCAAAATCTATGGTTGGCGCTGCAGCACCTTGAGCCCACCGAGGCAACTCAACAAGGTGAGGCGGAATGATCATCTGGGCAGATCATCGGGGGAGGGCAGGCTCATGGGCTGGAGTTCCCTTAAAGGCGGTGGCATCTTTCCTGTCTGCACTAAGTCACAGGAAAGCCAGGAGTGTGAGTCAATGTGTCTCTTTCTCCTGCTCCAGGTCCACGACCAGAGCTCCAGAGCTCTCCGGAGGCAGAGGAAGGGCCCGCTCAGGGGCCAGAGCCTGGTCCAACGAGAGGCCCTGCCCTGGCCAGGCCTGGCTCGAGGCAGTACCTGAAGCCATTATGGAGCCAGCTACTGGCTGCCCTGGAAGCCTTCTCTCGTGCTATTAGAAGAGTTCTAGGCGATTATCTTAAATAATTCAGAGGAATACATCCCAACTGTACATTTATAATAGTAAATAAGGATAATTTCTAAAAGTACCTACCTATTTATGTAGACTATTTCCCATTAAGTTAAATACTCCTTTTGAATAAATAAG
Organism: Myotis nattereri; assembly: GCF_964212035.1. NCBI lineage: Eukaryota > Metazoa > Chordata > Mammalia > Chiroptera > Vespertilionidae > Myotis > Myotis nattereri. Next base: position 17,023,590 of record NC_138085.1, read on the forward strand.
GTTGTTTATTAAAAACACGTGTAGACCATGTCTTCTCACGTACATATACATAATTCCATACACACACACACACACACACACACACGTACACATATATGGTGGCAGGGAAGGTGCTCACTGTATAATACAGTTTTAAAATAAGTTTTGAAACATTTAATTTCTTCTGATAACTACGTATACACTGATAAAATGGGGAAATAAAACCTGGAAATATATACACCAGAATGTTCACACTGGTGAACTGTCAGTAGTGAAACACTAGAAGTGACAGTTTCTTCTCATTTTGCTTCATGTATAGGTTCTGGTTGACACAAGGATCATACCTCCAAGATATAGATAGACAGTAGACAGAGGAAGGGAGAGGCAGAGAACACAGATGAGAGGTGCACCACCCGCCACCTGCACACCCCCGACATGGAATTGACCACAAAACCCTGCCATGTGCCCTCCCAGGGAACTGATCCGGAAACTTTCAGTGCAAGGGGAGATGCCAATCCAATGAGCCCCATCAGCTGGGGTTAGACTCAATATATATTTTAACAGTACACTTTGATTGATTTCAGGGCGGGACAAAGGGCGAGACAGAAACGTAAACCATGAGAGAGAAGCATTGATCGGTTTCCTCCTTCACGACCCCTATTGGTGATCCAGTCTGCACCCCGGGCCTGTGCCCTGACCCGGAATCAAACCAACTGTGCACTCCTGCCTGCTTCACAGGCGGACGCTCCACCACCGTGCAGCACTGGCCAGAGTAAATCATATCTTTCTAAACTTTCCCAAGTGCCAATTTGTATCTTGAAATGGTCTCAGGAAAGGAAAAATTACTTATTGGGGGGCATTCTACTTCCCTCGCCGTTTAGCTGCATTTGCTATTTGGCCAGAAACAACCAGTAGACTAGCTCTCAACCATACTTAAAATCACTAGGGATAGCAAGAGCATTGCTTTGGTTGCAACAGGAGTAACTCAAAACAACTCCCTCCACTAAACACTTCCTGAATCATTTCCCTTCCTCCATGAGCCCAGTATTTAACTCACCAGTCAAACTCAGCTTAGGGAGAAGCAATGGTTCCACTGGAACAGGACGGTACGGAAACAAGGTACACAGCCCTGGTTCTACCCGAGGGGCCATAGTTCACTGACACCACCACTGGAACAATCTATAATTAAAATGAAAACCACCATGTCAGAAAATTCTAAGCAGAAAAGGACAAAGGAATGCCACTGGTGAGTATTTCAAAAGGAGGCACGCTGTGCAAGAGGGATCCATTCAGTGCTGTGGCCCAATCATCCAAAGCTCATCGTTCTCATGTGAGCAGTACTCTTTCTCTGAGGGGAGACACATTTCCTTTCTTTCATTTCATATTTGCTTTCAAGGCAAACCAGCTGGTCAATACACCAAGCCAACACTCCTCAGGTATCCAACAAGAGTAACCTAAATGTCTCAGTGAATTTTAAGTTTTACTAAATTTGAATTGAAAAAAAAAGTTTCATTTTACAGTGATAATGTGGCTGCTGGGCTGGTGTGGCTCAGTACTTGAGCGTGGACCCCAGAACCAAGAGATCCCCGTTTCATTCCCAGTCAGGGCCCATACCGGGGTTGCGCGCTAGGGGCTATGGGACTGATGATGCTCTCTCATCATTGATGTTTCTCTCTCCCCTTCCCCAGCCTCCTCACCGCCCCCACCCCCACCCCCTGCTCTCTCTGTTACTTTTCCCTTCCTCTTTCTGAGATCAATAAAAACATATATGTTTAACCAGTTCTATGTGGATAATATGGACCCTATCAGATTGGGTCCTCAAAACACTAGGAAACCTTTGTGAAACAGTCATCCCTTAATCTTCGGACACCTGTCCTCCACAAGTCCACACAGAAGAAATGTACGGGGCTCTTAGTGATCACAGTAGAAACAGGAAGATCACCAGCCGACAAGTCCCCACTGCCCTTCCCCTCACCACCTCCTCCTGGGCTGAGGCACCTCCTTCAGGAGCACTTTGACACTAAACTGCCCCATGTCCCTTGCAATTTGGCCCGTTCTGCCCAAGGGTTCACGCAAGAGTCTCATAGTTGATTTCTGAGACACTAAGTTTCTCCCTGATATAAAGCACAATAGCGAGGAGAGGATTTTTTTCCTCTCGTTGATGCTGGGAGCCTACCCTGACATCACTGAGCAGCTGACTTCAATATTGGATCCACCTACCTGTGGACTTGTTCTTTTGTGAGAAAGACAAGTCCCTACTGTTAGCTTCATCACTATTCTGCTGCTTATAATTCTCAGCTGCCACACTGAATGAGATCCTTAAAACTCCTGAGGGTGGACAAGGTTGTAGCATTTCATGGTATTGCAAAACAACAACAACAAACACGAAAACAAAAACAAGAACGATGGGAGCAGAGAGCAGGACAGGGGAAAGATGGGAGATGCCGGAAAGTACACCAGCCTTCCACCGATTCCAGAGGGAGACGTCGGGATACAGGGCATGGCACAGCTCTAAGCTGGGCTGGCAGAGTGTGATGCCAATGAGGATCTCAAAGTGTGACCACAGAAAAAAGGTGAGGCAGAGACAACACTGCAAAAGAAGCTAAGGTCGGATCATGGACGGCCTGGACGGACACGCTAAGGATTTGGGACTCATTTCTAAAGGCCATAGGAGACCACTGGCAGTTTTCAGAAGAGACATGATCATATTGACATTTTCAAAAGATCCTTCGGGCTGCCCGTAGAGAATGCTTAGGGACCTGGCGATACTAGAGGTTGACAGGTCACAGAGCACACATGGGATCAGGAGGCACCAAAGTCAATGTGGCTTAGTACTCTTGCTGTTAACCTTGATGGCTTCACACTGGAATCATCGTATCAGGAATGTCAAGGTGGAAATCTATCCCACTCACGGGACTTGACAGCTTATGTCTAGAAGTTATAATAAAGTAGCAGGATATGCCGTATCTTTTCTCAGACCAAAACTCTCTCAGAACAAAGTGGACAACTGACCAAATCCAAGATTTACTAAAGTGGTAAGGAAAAGGGTGTGGACTCAGCTTCCGGACAGAACAACAGGTCAGTGGCACAGACAGAGACGCACACACAGAGAGAAAGCGAGAGAGAGGCTGAGAGGAAGGAAGGGACCTCAAGAATGAGAGTACAAGACAAGTGACACGACCTGACACCCCATCAACTGGGCTGTCCTCTATGTTGTTTAGAAGCGAGTTTATAACATAGAGTCCAAACATAACCGAAATACAAGCAAATTTCACCATACTGTTCACAAAACCTTTAATGACACAGATGCTTACCTTGATCAAGTGTGCATACTTCTTCAGTTGTTCTGAAAAGCACTGTGTAATCCTTGCAGTAATGACCTAAGTAAAACTCCATTTTTAAGTCCCTACAACAACAAGAACATATAAAATACAAATAACTAGGAAGGTATTCCAATATTTACCCCCAACAGTTAGCATTCATCAATAGAACTTTCCCATTTAAAAACATACTTATGAGAAAAAAAGATAATCAAATCCAGAGCCCCTTTATTCTATTTCTGGACTTTCCTGTGCCCAGTATTGTAAGTGCAACCTCAACTACTTTTGCTAGACAGATGTTGTGCAGGTGAAACTACTGTAAAAACACTGTGATCTCAGTTCTCTTCCATTACCTATTGGCTGTTGATCTTGAACAAACCCATCTCTAGAGCCTCAATATTTTCTTCCAGAAAATGGGGAAATACCAGTTAATTCACTGTGAAGTTTTAAAACTAAATAAAATATGTGAAAAATACCAGAGCCCATGATTAGGGTTGGAAATCATTTCATTATAAAACAGTTTTCATGATAGTAATGATTTGTCCTAAGAGAAATAAAAAAAAAAATTAAAAGTGCCATGTCTCAGAATACAACTTCTTTATCTCAAGGAAGATCACAAAAATTAGAAAATGTGCTGTAATATTAACTCAGATGTTGGTATTTTTATTCCATTCCATTTTAGTATCAAGGGTCACAATACCCAAGTGTGTGGCCTTTAGCATTCAGTGTTAGACAGAGTGCTGGCCAGGCTGTGAGAGTGCAGTGTCAGCACCATTTAAACGCAGATCCATCAGGAACCTGAGAGACACAGAAGGCGACAGCACAGGTGCAGCAGAGAGCCCACAGCGAACCCAGCGTCATGGTCTTGGAAACACACTCTGACAGGTTTTCTCATCACTAATGGGGGTCAGGATTCCCTGGCCTTGTTGACAGTTTATGTAGCTAAACTGCAATTCTCTGAACTGTAAGCACTACTAGAATGTAGGTATTGTTACAGCATAGCAGGTATTGTTATAGAGCTTCCACCACAGTGCAGGCAGTCAGCCTGTCAACATGAAATGCACTGGGTCACCCCCAGGGTTTACCATGTTTCCCGGCTTCCTGCTGATCTTAGGACAAAGATGACTCACAAGCCCTTACATAGCCAGTATCTTCAAACAATTCTGTGTTTTGCAAAAAATGCTCTGGGTTCCTAAGGCCAACGTCTGAGTCACCTGAGCACTCCTGGAAGTTTTCACTCTACACACAGTATTTACCTTGCCAACTGAACAAGGGGCGTCAACAAGTGAATGAATTCCTTCTCCCATCAGAGTATTCCATTTAGGCTCCTCAGAGACCCACTGAAGAAGGAAAAAGATTGCAGGCATGTGAGAGAAGTGTAGAAGAATCCAGACTAAGATTCTGTGACAAGTCTTCATCCTTCATCTGAGAAACTTTCCAAAGGATTCAGACATAAAGATCTGTTCAAAAGGTGAGACTCAACCTTCTGGTGGTGGTCTGAATTCAGTAAATACTCCCAATCCCGAGAAGAAGAAACAGATATTGATTTTTTAAATCATGCCTCCTTGTAATTAGGGGGGTGGGAGTGATCAAGGAGGGGTCGATGAGGGGAGAAGGAGACATATGTAATACTTTAAACCAGTGTTAAACTCAACCTTCCTAATGCCGCGACCCTTTAATATAGTTCCTCATGTTATGTTGACCCCCAATTTCACTGTTACAAATGGAACATAATTAAAGCATAGTGATTAATCACAAAAACAATATGTAATTATATATGTCTTTTCCCATGGTATTAGGCGACCCCTGTGAAAGGGTCATTCGACCCCTAAAGGGCTCACGACCCACAGGTTGAGAACCGCTGCTTTAAACAATAAAAAAATTCAATTAAAGCAATTCAAGTTCCATTTTCACATTAAGTTGATCTAAGAATATGAAAAAAAAAATCACAATGCTGGCCCAGCAGGTGTGGCTCAGTGGTTGAGCATCAATCCATGAACCAAGAGGTCATGGTTCAATTCCTGACCAGGGCACATGCCCAGGTTTCTGGTTTTATACCCAGGAGGGAGTGCAGGAGGCAGCCAACTGATGATTCTCTCTCATCAAGGATATTTCTATCTCTCTCCCTCTCCATTCCTGTCCCTGAAATCAATTAAAACATTTTAAAAATTAAGTAATCACAATGCTGGAAAATGAAAGGAATATCAAAACACCTAAATGACTTTAGTGATCTTCTAAATCCTCTGTTGTCATTTCCAGTCTCCAAAGCACTTTCTCCATGAGATTTGAGGCTCTTTGTTGTCATTTCCACAGTCTCCACAGCACCTTCTATGGAAAGAGATGTGGACTCTTCCTTTAATGAATAATATAAAAATGCTTAGACAAAACCACCATTATTCATTTTGTTTTGAACAACAAAAAAAAAGAGGTATACATTTGGAATCAAAAAGTTCAATAAAATTCCAAAAAGAAATTATTGTAGGCTTTTTCAGACTTACCCTGTGATATGATAAATGCCTAAAATTAAAACAAAATGCTTATCTAAGAATTGCATCTAAATAATAGCCTATTAACAAATCATATCTAAATAAGAATTGTGGTGAGCTAGAAGGGGACAATAAAAAAGGGGGGACATCTATAATACTTTCAAAAGGAAAGATTTTAAAAATAAATAAATAAATAATTATGACATATAGCTATATACTATCTTCTCACCAGCTCAACACATGCACCATGGGAACTAAAAAAGGTAAAATAAAATTAAACAAATGAATGATAAATATTATAAGATAAAGTATGTGTGTAAATAAATTTTAAGAAAAGAGTAGACAAAAATTTAAAAATCTACTAGCTAGAAGCCTTGCCACAAAAGTGACCTCAAACCGTGGCTCAACCTGTATTGACCTTATGTCCTTTATAAAACTAAAGATTACCAGAAGAGCTATTCATAACCTACAGGTTTCTTAATGATCTTATCATTCTTAGACAGGCAGAAAAATATCTTTAGAAAAACTAAACTTTCCCTTTCATCTTGCAAAACATAAACTAGGAAATGCCATTCAACTTTCACTAGCATGCCTAACAATCACTTACTTGAAATTATTTCATGGTATTTTATGGGTTTTTTAATTGTGGTTAAATAGACATAACGTAAAATTTACCATTTTAACCATTTCGTGGTGTACAAATTCAGTACCATTAAATACATTCATTCATAAAGTTGTGTAACCTCAATGCTATCCATTTCCAGAACTTTTCCATTATCCCAAACAGAAACTGCCAATTCAACAACTCCCCGTTTCTCCCTCCCTCAGCTTCTATTATATTTTCTGTCCTTATGAATTTACCTATTCGAAGCAAAGTACCCCATGAAGGTGGAATTATACAGTATTTATGTTATGTTGGGTATAACATCCTCAAGGTTCATCCATGTTGTAGCACATCTCAGAATTTCCTTCATTTTAATGGCTAAATATTTCATTGTAGGCATATACCACGTATTGTATATCCAGTCATCTCTCCATACACACTGGGGTTGTTTCCAATTTCAACTATTGTGAATAATGCTGCTATGAACACTGGTGTTCGACTGAGTCCCCGCTTTCAAATCTTTTCTTTTTATTTCAACATTTTTTATTAAGGAATTACATATGTCCTTATCCCCCCATTGCCCCCCACCCCACTCCCGTTCATGACCTCAATTCCCTGGGCCTGTGTCCATTGGTTATGCTTATATGCATGTATACAAGTCCTTTGGTTGACCTCGATCCCTTACTCCCACCCTCGCCTACCTTCCCTCTGAGGTTTGAGCATCTGATCGATGCTTCTGTCTTTTGTGTATATATAATCAAAAGGGGAATTGTTGGATCATATGGCGATTCTAGGTTTAACTCCCCACCCCCTCGCCAATTGATCTTGAAATTTATTGTTGAAATTATTATAGATGTCCCTTTCTATCCCCCATTCATCCCCTCCACCCTGCCTAGGTTTAATATTTTGAGAAACAGCAAATGGTTTCCCATAGTGGCATTTTTTACTTTTCCACCAGTAATCACAGGGTTCCAGTTTCAACATCCTCACTTATTTTTTTCATTGTTTAATAAATCAGTCATCTCACTAGGTATGACATGGTATCTCACTGTGGTTTTGATTTGCATTTGCCTAATGATTAAACATGCTGAGCACTGTTTCATGTGCTCATTGGCCATGTACATATCTTTAGAGAAATGTCCGTTCAAGCCCTCTGTCCAGTTTTAAATTGAATTGTCTGATCTGTGGTTGTTGAATTTAGGAAAAACCGGCATTAGAGCTGCACTCCCACCTGAAATGTCCCAAATCTACGCTGTACCTATTATTGACTCAGCTTCCTTTTATGAAATCCCATCCTCCCAGTCTCTAAAAGCAGAGAGTACTTTATTTTATTTTTATTTTTTAAATCTACACTGTTGAAAGTATTACATAGGTCCTCCTTTCCCCGCATTAATCTCTTCCGGGCCACTCCCATCCCCACCCCACCCCAATAGTATTTTCATACTCTCCCTTACTCCTGATGTCTCAGGACTTACACATTCCCTCAGCTCTGTCTCTCATCTCTGTCTTCTCTCTTCAGAGCCAATCTTTTCCCCTGAACTATCATAGAACAGTATCCTTGACAACAGCCTCTCTACTCTCCAGCCAATCCTACACATCCTACACATTGCCACCAAAGTCATATCTTCTCAAAATACAGAACTGAAGATGTACTTTCCATTTTAACATCCTTGACAGGCTCCTTCTGTGTACAGTTTAAATTTCAAGTTCCCAGGTACAAACAAGGCCCTTCAGTTTGGATCCACTCAGCACCTGCAAGCATCTCTCCACACCCAAACCTTGTGTACATCCATTCTGAACTTAAAAACATCATGTTTTTCCATAAATAGTTTGGCTGATTCGCTCTGCCTAGAATGCCCTTCTTTTACCAACTTCCAGTTCAATCAGCAACTTCTTTGAGAAATCCTTCCTTCAGAGCCAGTCCCCTGACTCTCACCACACTGTGGACACACAGGTATTATGTGGCATTTTAATTTATCTGCATACAGCATTTTAGTTATCTGTTTATTTGTTCAACTAAATCTGAGTCACATACACCTGGTATTGATTCCTAACCAAAATATAAAATATCTTCCCGCATATAGTAAGAAGACTAAAGAACAATATGTTTTCCAGACCAAAAGGACTGAAATTAAAAATCTTATTGTTCTATTTACAAGCAGTCTTAAGATAACGGAGACAAAAGAGACAATTCATCTCACTGCACATCCATGGAATCTAGTAAACATGCAATCATCCTTTGGAGAATTTAAGATGGAAACATAGAAGCAAAGAATGAGTTTGATCCCGGCCAGCATGGCTCTGTGGTGCATCGACCAATGAACCAGGAGGTCACAGTTTGATTCCAGGTCAGGGCATATGTTTGAGTTGCAGCCTCGATCCCCGGGAGGCAGCCAATCAATGATTCTCTCTCATCATTGATGTTTCTATCTCTCTCTCCCTCTCCCTTCCTCTCTGGAAAATAAAAATACATATTAAAAAAAAACAAACCCTTGTTGGATATCATCATGCCACTTTCACAACTATACTAACCATATGGTTACGGGGGGGGGGGGGGCGGAAATAGCATCAAAATGGTCACTGGGGCCCTTGCTGGTTTGGCTCAGTGGATAGAGCATTTGCCTGTAGACTGAAGGGTCCCAGGTTCAATTCCAGTCAAGGGCACATGCCCAGGTTCCGGATCAATCCCCAGTAGGGGGCGTGCAGGAGGCAGCGGATCAATGATTCTCTCTCATCATTGATGTTTCTATCTTTCTATCTCTCTCCCTTCCTCTCTGAAATCAATAAAAATATATTTTTAAAAAAATGGTCACTGGCTTCAACACTCCTGGACAGAAATGCTTTTACACATGCCCTCAAGTTTAGGAATAATTCAGTTTATCGTTCCCAGTATATTGTTAGAAGGGTACAATGTTCATCAGGAAACAGTTAATGGGGGAAAACACAAAAAGGCAATGTCCAGGTACCAAGATTGCAGTGCTTACCACTAAGGAATTTAACATTAGTCAAAAAGTCTTGAAATCTCTTGTCAATAGCCCAATAATTAATTCAACTGCTATAAATATATTCTCCCCCGCCCCAAAACTTTTTATTCTAAAAATACTCAGTAAGAAAAGTTGAAATAATACAGTGAACACCTGTTTCATCTAAATCTAACAGTTGTTAAGGCCTAGCCGGTTTGGCTCAGTGGATAGAGCATCGGCCTGCGGACTGGCCCTGGGTTTGATTCCAGTCAAGGGCACATACCCAGGTTGTGGGCTCAATCCCCAATAGTGGGCATGCAGGAGGCAGCCGATCAATGATTCTCTTCTTACCATTTTTGTTACTGATGTTTCTCTCTCTCTCTCTCCCTCTCCCTTCCTCCCTAAAATCAATAAAAAATGTTTTAAAAATAAACAAATAAATCTAACAGTGGTTACCATTATGCCATATCTGCTTATGTGCATGTGAGGGATTTGACTGGGGGATGATGACTACCTGAAAATCCCCCACATCATGACTTCATCATGCATTTCCCCAAAATAAATATTCTCTCCTAGACACCACAAAACCAGCATCTGGCCTAAGAAAAAATTTTTCTAACATCACCTAATATTCAGTCCATTTGCAACTTTTTCAAATTTTCCCCAAAATGTTTTTTTAAGACAATTTTCTAGAACCAGGACTCAATCAAAGTTCATTCAAAATGGTGCAAAAAATATTGCATTTGGTGATGTCCTTTAGTCTCTTTTAACCTAGAATAGGCCCCACCTTTTTCCCCCTCCATGACTCTTTTTTTTTTTTTGCTTTCTACTACTGTTCTTTTTTTTTATTAAATAAATCTTTATTGTTCAGATTATTGCATTTGTTCCTCTTTTTTCCCCCCATAACTCCCCTCCTCCCAGTTCCCACCCCACCCTCCGCCCTCACTCCCCACCCACTGTCCTCATCCATAGGTGCACGATTTTTGTCCAGTCTCTTCCCGCATCTCCCACACCCCTTTCCCCCGAAGAATAGTCAGTCCATTCCCTTTCTATGTCCCTGATTCTATTATGATCACCAGATTATTTGTTCACTTGATTCTTAGATTCACTTGTTGATAGATGCATGTTTGTTGTTCATAATTTGTATCTTTACCGTTTTCTTCTTCTTCCTCTTCTTAAAGGATACCTTTCAGCATTTCATATAATACTGGTTTGGTGGTGATGAACTCCTTTAGCTTTTCCTTATCTGTGAAGCTCTTTATCTGACCTTCAGTTCTGAATGATAGCTTTGCTGGATAAAGTAATCTTGGTTGTAGGTTCTTGGTATTCATCACTTTGAACATTTCTTGCCATTCCCTTCTGGCCTGAAAAGTTTCTGTTGAGAAATCAGCTGACAGTCGTATGGGTATTCCCTTGTAGCTAACTTGAGTTTCTTTCTCTTGCTGCTTTTAGGATTTTCTCTTTGTCTTTTGCTCTTGGCTATTTAATTATGATGTGTCTTCATGTGGTCCTCTTTGGATTCCTTTTGTTTGGGGTTCTCTGTGCTTCCTGGACCTGTAAGTCTATTTCTTTCACCAGGTGGGGGAAGTTTTCTGTCATTATTTCTTCAAATAGGTTTTCAATATCTTGTTCTCTCTCATCTTCTGGCACCCCTATAATTCGGATGTTGGTACACTTGAAGCTGTCCCAGAGGCCCCTTACACTATTTTCGTATTCTTTTTTCATTTTGCTTTTCCAGTTGGGTGTTTTTTGCTTCTTCGCATTTCGAATCTTTGACTTGATTCTTGCGCTCCTCTGGTCTGCTGTAGGGTGTGTGTACAATATTCTTCATTTCAGTCAATGTATGCTTAATTTCTAGTTGGTTCTTTATCACAATATCGAGGGACTCATTAGATTTCTTGAGGATCTCACTACATTTATCGGTGGTCTCACCAGGCTTTTCGAGGGCCTTACTAAGTTTATCAGCAGCTTCTAGACCAGCCATGGGCAAACTACGCCCCGCGGGCCGGATCCGGCCCGCTTGAAATGAATAAAACTAAAAAAAAAAAAAGACCGTACCCTTTTATGTAATGATGTTTACTTTGAATTTATATTAGTTCACACAAACACTCCATCCATGCTTTTGTTCCGGCCCTCCGGTCCAGTTTAAAAACCCATTGTGGCCCTCGAGTCAAAAAGTTTGCCCACCCCTGTTCTAGGCAGTTCTTGAGAGACCTTAAAAGTGTGGTTTTGAGCTCTATATCTTCCATTTCTGACATTTGCGTTCTGTTTCTTTGTCTCTGCATTTTTTTATCTTTTCTTGGTGCACCCACTAGTGGTCTTTGTGCAAAGTCTTGTTGTAGTTAAGCCTTGATTGTTGTCGGCAATAGTGGGGGTGATTTGACCTCCAGGCTAACTGGCTATGAGAGTCAGCTCTATCTTAGTATTTTTGGATTCTTTTTTCATTTTGCTTTTCTGATTGGATGTTTTTTGCTTCTTCGTATTTCAAATCGTGGACTTGACTCTGGCAATCCTCTAGTCTGCTGTTGGGAGTCTGTATAATATTCTTTATTTCAGTCAGTGTATGCTTAATTTCTAGTTGGTCCTTTACCACAACCTCGAGGGTCTCATTAGATTTCTTATAGATCTCATTAAGTTTATCGGCAGTTTCTAGAAAATTCTTGAAAAACCTTAAAAGTGTGGTTTTGAACTCTACATCCAGTAGTTTGCTTTCCTCCATTTCTGTCATTTGTGTCCTTCTTCTTTGTCTCCACATTTTTATGCTTCCCTGTGTTGATAAAGTGGTTTTCTGTGCTGAGTGTCCACTAGGGCCCAGTGGTTCAGCCTCCCCAATTACCTGAGGAGGACACTCTTGGTGCACCCCCTTGTGGTCTTTGTGCACAGTCTTGTTGTAGTTAAGCCTTGATTGTTGTAGTTATCACTGGGAGGAATTGACCTCCAGGCCAATTGGCTGTGAGAATCAGCTGTGTCTGCAGTGGGAGAACTTCTGTGCTGGACACACTCCTCTGGGGCAAGACTTGCTTCAATGGGGCTTTGGTGCTCACTGAGTCTGCCCCCTGAGTGTGTCCTTTATGGTTCCATGGAGCTGCAAACTGGATGGTTCCACTCTGACCTCTGGGTTTCCTGGCTCCTGGATCTCTAGGGAGGTGCTAATCTAGCCTTTGCCTGGGGCTATCCAGCAAAAGCCTCCCTGCAGGGATTAGGCGGGGCGGGTCCCACGGGATCAACAGGGCGGGGCTAGCAGTTATGGCTGCTCTCAGTCCAGCCCTCAGAGGCTCTGCTTCTCAATGTCCTGGTAATTGCTGCAAGCCCCTCGGAGAGAAAGCTGGCCTCGGGTTCTGACCTATGCCAGACAGTCCCGCTTCTCCCGTATGAGTCTGGGTCCCTAGAGACTTGCCTGGAACTGGAGCTCAGAGCCTGAGACTCCCTCCTGATTGAAAACGACAACCACGCCCTCAGCCGCCAGCTCGCTCCGCATGCACCTCCCCACCATAGTATTTTACTGCCATACTGCGTCTCCTCTGAGTCTCGGTATGCTTTTCTCTTTCCTTCTCCCTTCTAGTTGTACAATTTCCACTCAGCCAACCTTCCTGTGGTTCTGGATGGTGTCCGTTCCGTCTTTTAGTTGTATTTTTGAAGTGGTTGTTCGAGGCAGCAAACTCCAGTGTTTACCTATGCTGCCATCTTGGTTTCTCTCCATGACTAACTCTTTAAGGAGACCAGAATGTAGACTATCCCATATTCTGGATTTGTCTAATTGTATCTCATAGTGGTTTTTTCTTTAAGTCTTTATGATAGAAAATTTCAAATATATACAAAGTAAACAGAGTAACATAATAAATCTCCAACAGCCAGCTTCAATAATTCTCAATTTCTGGTGGTTCTTGTTTCATCTATACCTCCACCCATTCCTCATCTCATTTTACAAACTGATCCTCTAGGCCCCATACTTCCTATAACTGGAAGTTAGGTCTACATATTCATATCAAATATTTGGGGGAAGAAAACTGAGTAGATGACATCATGTCTCCATGCCACATTACAGCTGTAGGTATAAAAGAGTCCTCTGTCCCCTATCAGCGATGGTAACCCACCAGGTTGTGGAGGTGGAGAACAACATGCAGCTTCAAAGTAGAGATGCATTTGTTTCTTCACTTTGGGTGACACCTTGGTGCCATGCTAACACCTTTCACGCAATGGCATTACTATCCCATTTACAATCTTTGTCTGAATCAGAGGTTACACTGGAGTAAGAGGTTACACAGAATAGCGATTTTCAAATTCTACCATTCCTTCTATATTTATTAGCTGGTATTCTTCTTTAAATAAGGGTTTTCCTTTATTAACTGGAGATGAACTGCAAGGCTTCCTAAAAAGGCAGGGCAAATGCTTAATTCTGTCCCTTTAATTACTAATTTTTATTTGTTTCTATTCTTTTTTTATAATCAGTTAGAAATATATGTAGTTTACATATAAATAAATATACATATAAATTTATATATAAATTTATGAAATATAAATACATATATAAGTACATTTTCATTGACTTCAGAAAGGAAGAGATAGATAGAAACATCAATGATGAGAAACGTTGATTGGCTGCCTCCTGCATGCCCTCTACTGGGGATCAAGCCAGCAACCCAAGCATGTGCAATGACAGCAAAGTAGATTTTTTTTTTTCCTTTCCCTTACTCTCTGAGTATTTTTACTATGAACTTGATTTTTATTTATTCAACACTTTGCAACCAAATATAATCATGTGCTAATATATTCTTATACCCTTAAATTTAAGTCTTATAAATTTTCTTGGCAATAAATAATTAAATTACTCAAGTGTTTAAACATTACCATGAAATTGACAAGGAACAGTGCAAAAAAATGATGATATAGAAAATAAATGAAATGTTTATTTCCCTACCATTATCTTCACTACATGTTAAAACATATATCTAGCTACTGAGATCATTATATATTGTTTTTATTATTTCTGTTAAATTTAGGATAAAAGCTTTGTTTTTAAAAAAAAATTACTCAATAATCAATCAAATACTAAAATTCAAATCAACTCACCTGTTGAACAGGACTATCAACTGTAAAGGCCTTGAAAAGAGCCAATGCCTGGCTTTTACTTCCTTTGCTCCAGATCACCATATTTCCAGCCACAGAGAGTTCCTCGTCATAATCCATTTCTCCAATTTCACTTCTGCCTCTCCTTAACTGCAAGCTTTCCTTAAAAATTTACATACGTAAGACATGTTTACGCGGTTTTTATTTCTTTTGCAACATTATGGAGCAATATTTATTAATTAAAATTGAACAGCAATCCAGATACAAGTCTCCTGCTCTGTCTGTGGAGTAAGGCTCAGTCCAAGCCCAACTCTTAGGTTTGGTGCCACTGATTAACAGAGGAGGGGGTGTGGGTGTATGTATCATACTGTATCTTACAGGATTTCAAAAATGGGAATTTACCTCAAGAATTCTCTATATTAAGTATTTTATTATTACGTTACCATTTTATGCTGCCAAAAACATAAATAAACAAAAACTAGACCTTACCTATATATCCAAAAACTAAACCAACAATCCTGGGAGACTAAAACATATGAAGCATATGGGGGGTGAAGCAGAGGGGGCAGTGAAGTGCACATGGGACACTGGGGGAGCTTACCCACCATGCAGACTTCCCTGCTTCACAACTGCATATACATTCACCTTCCTGCCCTTGTGCCAACCGTCAAAATGAACAGAAAAGAGAAAGGTTTGGATTCCTAACTACAGACTTCCGCTCCTGGAAATTTTGGTATCCCAAAAGGGATACAGAAATGGAATTAAGATGAGAAAGACTGATGTTTAACATGCACTTACTTCTCATGCCCCTATTTAAAAACTAGTACTGTATCTACTTATGTGGCATTTCTTTTCTCCTCTAGAAACTTGTAAGTTTTTGGCAGCAGGGAACATTGCTAACTCCACTATCTAACCATCAAATAATATGAAATCTGGTCCCACATACTAAGTGAAGAAAAAGAGATTTAAATGGACCATAATCATAGTGACTCTCATTATAAATCCCTGAGTTATATGTCTAAACAGCCATGACACTGTAATACAATTAAGGTCATTATTTTTAGCTTTCATAAAAGTTACCAAATCTTAACCAATACCCTAGAAGTAGCATCATACTCATTTCTCAGTTGCATCTGGGTAGCCTTAAATTACAAGTAGATCGAATCTCTCTACATTTCAAAAGCAAACTGAGAATCTTGATAAAACCTTCTGTTTTTCGTGGATTGTAACCTCCTGCAGGGATCCCACCAAGCCAGCAGCACCATCAGACGACCACAACTCAGAGGCTGGCTGCAGCTGCCGAAGCTGAAGGTTCAAAGC
This sequence comes from Myotis nattereri, assembly GCF_964212035.1. Taxonomy (NCBI): domain Eukaryota; kingdom Metazoa; phylum Chordata; class Mammalia; order Chiroptera; family Vespertilionidae; genus Myotis; species Myotis nattereri. The sequence continues at coordinate 17,039,329 of NC_138085.1, forward strand.
ATTAGGGTGGTGTCTGCAGTGGTCTCGACCAAAAGGAACAAATTCCTGCAAATCCCCAGCTGCAATCATTGTTGCCCTTTCTTCAGAGAAGTTCAACATGGCTTTCAGATATCAATATTATTTCTGTATGAATTCAAACACATTCTGGCCAGCTGTTGGAATCAAAATGAGAAGAAAATTATCAGAAGTTTACAGAAGAGCCATTAATCCTTAGATGAGTGTCATACAATCCTATCACGCTGTAGGTGTACAAGTAATCATAACATCAACGGGCATTCCAGATCTGATTCTTTCAGGTAATTAGTTACCATTTCATAGTTACCTTACACTATCAGTATATAATTAACATTACAGCTACATGTTAGTTGCTGACAAAATCAACTGTAGGAAATCACTGGGCTGAGAGATAAGCACTTATGTCTGACAATATTGATCCTACATTTCCTACTACTACTCACTAATTTCTCCACATTTCACATTTAATGATTTAGACAAGTTTTACTTCGTAGTAAATGGCTCTCAACATTTAAGGGCATTTCTGTTCAAATGCTGGAACAACATTTAAAAAGCACACCTAACAGATCACTGGCATATTGAAATGAAACAAACAAAAACCACATATCATTTCTAATTCATCAAAAGGTGAACCACTTGGTGCTTTAAGAAACTAGTAAATGTCATCATTAACTGTGAGCCTCAATCCACCTAAACATGTAATTGCAAGCACTGCCAATTTCTGGGGCAAATCCCAAAGACCAAGGCATGAACAAAATTACTGGCAATGGAACAGTCATGCTTGTTTGCAAACTTAACAGTTCTGGCTTTGAAAGAACATAATCTACTACAGTTCAGCTTATTACTACAAAGAAGTGGGCGAGCTGTGGGTGGAAACAGCCCTCACCCCTTACTTCCAGAACATTTCTACGAAGAGTAACTGACAGCCAGTCAAATTCGGCCACTGTAGAAGGTGGATGACAGTTCTGCCTCAGACAACTCTTATATGGAAAACGGTTTTGTGGCATAGCGGTCAAGCTGCAATCCTCAAATACAGGAATCAAAACACACATTCATGTCAGCACTAGACAACCTTTAAAAACAGTGTTGGAAATGGCTTTCACATCACAAACAGTTTAATATGACTTTGTTTCTCCTCTGAGATCTTTTTGGCACCAGCAGCTTTCTTGGCTGAAATATCTAAGCCTGTGGTTCCCATGCAGCTCCTCTAGGGTTACAGTTAAGTTTTCTGTGAATTAAGTGTTATTCCTGAGAGAAATGTTACGTCACATTCATGACACTTTTTCCTCCTTCTGATAAGTCTGTTTTGAGAACAGTTTAACTTGGGCCATGACTGAGATAGTGCCTGTGGGAGCCTAATCAGAGTACGCCGGATGTTCAAGGCCAATCTGAGCAGGAGAATCCTAATTAGGATGTTCAAGGCCAATCTAAGCAAGGACACAGAGATTGTACTGTACACACTGGGCAGGAGTACCTTACTATCACCCAAATACTGATGTCACTATTCGGCAGGAAGCCTTTGTGTCTAAGTTAGTATAAACGTGTTACTAACCAGCTGGTGGGTGGCTGCTTGGTATGGCTCCTGTTTGCTACTGTATTAGCAAGGGCTGCTTGGCGCAGCCACTGTGTGAAGCTACTTTGAAGAACTGTTTTGTCTGATGGCTCCTTGTTAGCAATGGCTACATGGCCTGCAAAAGAGACTCTCCTGCCCTAACCGGTTTGGCTCAGTGGACAGAGAACAGCCTGCGGACTGAAGGGTCCCAGTCCAGGGCATGTACCTTGGTTGCAGGTACATCCCCAGTAGGGGTTGTGCAGGAGGCAGCTGATCTATGTTTCTCTCTCATGATGTTTCTAACTATCCCTCTCCCTTCCTTTACGTAAAAAAAAAATGAAAATATTTTTTTAAAAAGACTCTCCTATATGCCTCTGTCTCTCATGTCCTCTTTGTCTACTGCCTGGTGTTCACGTGGGTACAGCCCCTGGCAGAGGACTGTGCACCCCACAGTGCCTTATAAAACTTACACCAAACACCCACAAAATCCAGCCGGCCTTCCTATGTTCTAGTCAACGGGTTAACCAACATATTAACTCTGAGAGGAAGCCACAGAATCGGTAATTAAAGGATCGCCTGCACAGAACAATGGCCACTTTGTGCTGATTAGTATATTTAGTTCTTTGCAGCCCCAACTGTGTGTGCGCTTCCCGGGGCCCTATAACAGCACCGCATGGAAGTGATGCACTCACAGGGAGACCTTGGCCTGGCTTCCTGGGAACAGGGACCTGCCAAGAGCACCCCAGGCAGCTGGGGGAGGGGGGGGGGGCGGGACCCGAAGGCACAGGAGGCACCAGAGCTGGGTCTGGGCGGAAGGGCTGCCTCCAGGGCCTCAGGGTCGGGAGACCCGCGGGCTGAGCCAGGGCCTCAGCAGCGCTGGCCGCTGGGAGGGCCCGCCCAGAGCTGCGGCCTCAGGGACACTGCACTCAGCTGGGAAGGAGGCCAGGGGCGGCGCGGGGAGGGGTGGCGCGGAGCCCAGGCCACGCCGCCCGGGGTGGTCTGGTGCGGGGTCAGGGACACGCAGCGACCAGCAGCGCTGCCAGCCGGGCCTCGCCTGAGTCACTCGGGACGCGCGAGGCGCGGGAGCCGGGCTGCGCCCCTGGGGCCACAGCAGAGTCGGTCACGGGGACTCCGCCGCCGCTGAGCGTTTCCTCCCCCTCCATCCCCCGCTCTGAGAACCGGCGAGCAGCAGCCGAGGACCCTGGGCGTCAGCTCCGGCTCTAAAACCAAAGGACAGACTCTGCTGAATTTCCCATCCTGCTTCGCGCGGGGCCCGGGGGCGGGGCCTTGAAGCACTGGGTCTCGCGGGAGGCGCCTCAGCCCGTGGTCCTGCTCTTATAGCCTCGGGGGAGGATGCTGGGTCCACCCGCCGGTACCGCCTGGTCCCCGGCGCCGCATGGAGCCCGGAAGCAGGACCAGGTCAGCTGGAGTCTGAGCTGTGACCAGACCATCCCGGCCTCTCCATCTGCGCTGGGTCCTGTCACTAGGAGCCTGAGCTGCCTCCACCCGGAGCTGCCGCACTTCCAGGCCGGTTCTGCTCGCTCCCCCGTGGGACTGGGGCGGTGAGGGGCGCGCTGATTTCCTCTCTGCCGGTGCTCCTTCACCCTGTAGGGCCAGACCCTGTGAAAAGTGCAGGAAAGACACGGAGGTCCTCACAGAAACATGGCGTGCCATTTCTGAGCTTCACAGACACACCGCCAGGTGACCCCTAGACCTGGATGAAGCACCCCAGCTTTACCGGCCTTCGCTCTCCGTGGACTTAGCTGTACAATCTCACACTGATGGAAACTAGAAAACTTTCCTGAGCTCTGCTCTCCCACGGCATAGGATGTCTAGGTTAAAAATGTCAATGGAGCCCTAGCCGGCTTGGCTCAGTGGATACAGCGTCAGCCTGCAGACTGAGGGGTCCCAGGTTCCATCCAGGCCAAGGGCATATGCCTGGGTTGCAGGCTCCATCCCCAGTAGGGGGTGTGCAGGAGGCAGCTGATCAGTGATTCTCTCTCATCATTGATGTTTCTATCTCTCTCTCCTCCCTTCCTCTCTGAAATCAATAAAGAAATATATATTTTTAAAGAATATCAATGGAGCTCTGACCCCGTTGTTCAATTGGTTGAGTGTCCTCTTGTAACCAAAAAAGGTTGGGAGTTTGATTTCCAATCAGGGCACATACCTAGGTTGCAGTTTGATCCTGGGTGAGGGGCATGCAGGAGGCAATTGATTGAAGTTTCTCTCTCACATAAATGTCTCTCTCTAAATAAACAAACAAATAAATAAATAAATAAATAAATATATCCTCAGGTGAAAACTATATATATATATATAGTTTCCTCTCCCTCTCTCTCTCTCTCTCTATCTGTCTCTCTCTCTCTCTCTCTCTCTCTCTCTATATATATATATATATATATATATATTCATTCAATAGACATCTTATGGCCTAAGAAATCAAGTTCAAATTCTTTATCCAGAAATATAAAATTGGCTGAAACCTATGTCTGCACTAAGATCATCTCCTGAGTGTCCCCAAACACACCTTGCACTTTGTGGTCTTGGGATCTGGGTACATCCTCATTTCTTTATTTGGAATGCCAGCCCTCAGGGTTTAGCTCAAATGCCTCTTCTCAGAAGACTTCAATACAAGAAGGAGTTTGCTGAGAGGACTGAATACTTGCCCCCCCCCCCCCGCTCCGCCCCAAAATTCCCATGTGGAAACCATATGCTGTATGTGATGGTGTTTGGAGGTGGTGCTTAGGTCATGAGAGTGGAGCATTCCTGACTGGCATTAGTGCCCCTTCCACAAAGTGAGGACCCAGTGAAGGGAAGGTTGGCAATGAGCGAGAAAGCAGGCCCTCAGCAGACACTGAAACTACCAGCACCATGATCTTGGGGATTTTCATTGAGAAAACACGATGCTATGTCCCTGACAATGATCAGAGAGACCAGGGCAAAGCCAGCGGGGCAGGCAGCACGTTCTGGGACCAGACCAGGGACGGTGGGTCCCTCGACCTGCCTCCTAAGTGCCTAAGTGCGCAGATGCTGAGCAGCAGGTGAAATAAGTGGGGAAATGCTGTGTGCCATGCCCTAGCCATCTGTTATCGTCTGCTCCTGGGATGAAGATGTTTTTATCGTGAGTGTGTGAGCAAACCTTATTCCTTTACTAAAACTAGAGTCTTTTGTGAGTTAAGAGTCGATTTAATTCACACTCATCTGTTCAACAAATGTTCACTGAGGAAGGCCGTGTGGCTCAGGGCTCAGGTGTCAGCCACCTGGACTTCTGGCTCAGCAGTGGACAACAATGTGACCTGAGTCTTCCAAGCCTCAGTTTCCCCTTGTAGAACACAGGGCTGAGCAGAGCTCCTGCCTCTTTTCCTTTTGTGCAGATCAGAGATAGGGGAGGGCGGGGGAGCCCCGAGGGATGTGTGAGGAGCAGGGAGAGGGTGCGTGTGGGGCCCACAGGGGAGCAGGGCAGAGGCCGTTGCAAGGACTTGGGCGTTGACCCTGGAGGCACCTGGAGGGTTCTGAGTGGGAAAATGGACTGGGAAGGTTTCGTGCTAACGGTCACCCTGGCTACAACGTAGAAGACGGAGGTGGTCAGGCAGGAAGACCCCCTTCAGGGGTCAGAGATGGTGGTGGGAGGATTAGCTCTGTGGTAGTGGACGTGGGTGTGGGAGAGGGTGTGGGAGTTGGAACTGACCAGGTGGAGAATGGGTGGGAGGGAAGGTGGGGTCAGCGCATGTTCTCAGCTGGGCCTTTAGTGGACAGCACTACATGCAGGAGACACAGGCTCAGAAGGGAGGACGGGACCATCCTGAAACCTGAAATGCTCACTGGGATGTGCTGTGGTCTGAGCCCTCTGAGGACACACAGCCCTTAACATACGCAGTGGACACTGTGCATGGGTGGGTGTGATGCTGTGTGAATGCTCTCACTGAAAAGTGAATACTTGGAGAAATCTCAGACAGGGCTCTCTGGGAGGTCTCTGAATTGTGCTTGCGACTTTTCTCTCAGTGTGACATTCTTTCCAGTTGAAAAGTTAAAGAGGGTACAGGCCAGGAGTGGGGAAGGAATGGCCAAGGTCGTGGAGAGGATGGGTGGCTCAGAGCCCTGGGCCAGGAGGGAGGAGTGCAGGGAGGGGGGAGAACGAGTGGGAGGAGGGGGGTGGAGGGGAGCAGGAGAGGGAAGGGGAGCTCTGTGGGTAGTGGTCCAGGCCCCGGTGGAGGTCTGGCGGGAGTCCGGTGCCGGGTCATGTTAAGAGGCTGCAGAGGCTGGAGTGGGGATGGTCTGCCTACGACCATCGGGTTTATCAGCAGTGGTGGCCACGTGCAGAGTTGGTTTGTTTCTTCCCAAGTTGAAGTGATGACCGTTTGAAATGGATGGCTCTCTCTTTCTTTTCTTTATGTTTTTAAGGTTCGCTGCGTGCTGGAAACGATGCTGGTTCTGAAGAGCAGTGGCGTACAGAGGATTCCGGGCTGTGAGCCTGAGCCTGTGGAGAAACTGAGGAAATTGCTAAGAGGGGAAGTGAGTGCCCTGTGGATGTGGACCCACCGTGGAAGGCTGGGAGGTAGTTGGAGCCGCGAGTCGGGTGCCCGGCCTGGTCAGCAAGAGTTGCGAGGGATCGAATGGCAGCTGTGTTTCTGCGGTGAGACCCTGTGAGGGGCCCGTGTGCAGTGTGTCCCTGTGAGATCAGCATCCCCCACACTTAGCCGGTGGTGCTGGACTCAGCTGTGCAGCAGAATCACCATAGACCTTCTGACCACTTTGGAAGAGGGCCCACCAGGACCAGAGGCGTTAGCCCAGCAGTTGAGGGGCTTGCCTATGTAACCACCCCAGGTATGTTTACGTGGGACCACAGCAGAGACCCACCGCCCTCTCCAGTCAGGGCGTCCTCTACCCTTACTTCTTTATTCATTTTTCTGAGGAGAATTCTTATTTTATATATACTTTTCTTGACTTCACAGAAAACTGGAGACGGAGCGCGAAAGAGAAACGCCAATGATGAGAACCATTGATTGGCTGTCCCTGGACAGCCCCCATTGGGGATGGAGGCCACAACTGGGACATGGGCCCCAACCTGGAAGCCAACCATAACTGCCTGGTTCTGGTTCATAGGTTGACACTCAACCACTGGACCAGGCCGACAAGGCTCGGGTGCCGGTAAACCTGCTTGTATAAAGAAAAGAATGGTATTCCTGGTTTAGTTAGCTTCAAGGTATTCTTTGAAACTATTGGAGAAGTTGCTAAGAATTGATAACTGAAAATTTGAGAATGACTTTCTACGACCTAATGGAACCCACTTTTTCTTTAAATCCTATGGCAAGGATGTGCTTATTGATTTGAGAGAGAGAATCATTGATGTGAGAGAAAAGCATCAGTTGGTTGCTTCTCATACACACTCCCACTGGAGACTGAACGCCCAACCTAGGTATGTGCCCTGACCGGGAATTGAACCCACAGCCTTTCCGTGTAGAGAATGATGCTCCAGCAAACTGATCCACACCGGCCAGGTCGTGGACCAATTTTTAGGAAAGAAAACTTTCTGTGACTCCTAACCTTTGTGCATATCCGTGGTCCAAAATACAGCTCAGTCCATGGGCGTTCATGGAACACCTTGATGACTTTGAGTTGAGTGAATGAGATGCAATGTGTGCAATGTGCTCATCACTGTGCCAGGCTTGTGCTCACTCTTTTGTGGTTTCAGTCGGCCTCATCCTGTTTTCTGTGTCATTCTTATGTATTTTCCTTAAAAATAGCACTAGGTTCATAACTTTTGCATCGTTTCTCTAAAATGTTGGCCCTGAAAACGGGGAGCAGAGAGTTTGAATTTTTATCATCCAGTTTATATCCCTTTGGCATAAGCTCATCAATTCAACTGTTCTTGAAATCTTGATTTGCATAATGATAAATAATTTTCATTATCTCAAGATTCCTTAAAGTATATGTTATTCGCTGTGTTCTCACTTCAGGTCACTGCATCTATAAATTTGTTTCCAGGTTAGATCACATTTCGTTGGACATGAATTGAAATCTCATCATGCTGCCCACAAATGAAGGCGGTTAGATTTATGGAATAGCTTCTGTACGAGGAATTGATTGAGATAGGTATGAAAAAGTAACCCCTTTAGGTGGGATTTTTTTCAGTTTTGTTCTTTTGTTCGGGGCAGGAATAAACTGCTGGGGACTCGCTATGATTACAAGGAATATTAATGGTGCTCTGTTAAGCATGATTGTTCTGTTCTAATGAGGGAAAGCACGTTCTGATCTGGTGGAGAGTTGTCCGCCCTGGGACATGGGAGCTAACAAGGGAATGCAGGCCACCCTCCTTTCTGAGAAAGGCCTAGATCAGCAACCTCGTTGCCTGTAATCTGGTCCCGGAGCCACCCGGCATCTGCCAACACCCAGCCCGAGTTGCCTGTAACCTGTAACCACTATAACTTCCTAATTTCCCAGGCCTGAAATGTCTGCTTTCCCGTGTGATCTTTGTCCTTCTACCCAAGATAAGCAGCTGGCTTATTGGGGGAGGGGGACAGGGGGTAGAGCAGACGTTTGTGGGTTACCTGCTGCTCTCTCCTTCTGCTGCATTCATGGAATAAATGATCTCAACCCTGTCTCTGCTCATTGGCTCAAGGAGTGACCAGCAGCCCGGACCCATTGCTTGTCCAGATTCACTTTCAGTAATTTTATAACAGTCATTGGAGCTGGATAATGAATCGAAATGCTAATCAGTACTCTCCCCCCACCCCCAATCTAAGTCCAAAGATTTCATCTACTTTAAACAATTTAAATTTGTCTTAAATTAAGAATGAGTTTTTTAATTAACCCAAGTAAACCATTACTAGTTTAGAAATAATTGATTGGCAGCCTAAATGTTTAAATTCTGTTCTGAGGGTGCCTGTATATTTGTTCTCTAAATGTCTTTCTTGCATGTGCTAATTTAGTACTCCTTGCACTGAAAGCTATGTACAAAGTCCTTTTGTTAAAATATTTTCCAGTCCGGCCGGCACGGCTCAGTGATTGAGTGTATCACTACGACCAGGAGGTCACCATTATATACCCAGTCAGGGCATATGCCCTGGTTGGGGGCTTGATCCCCATTATGGGGCGTGCAGGAGGCAATTGATCAATGCTTCTCTCTCATCATTGATGTTTCTCTCTCGCTATCTCTCCTTTCCCCTCGGAACTCAATAAAGATATATTTTTTTAAAATATATAAAGTATAGCCCTAGCCAGTTTGGCTCACTGGATAGAGGGCTGACCTGGGGATTGAAGGGACCCAGGTTTGATTCTGGTCAAGAGCATGTACCTTGGTTGTGGGCACATCCCCAGTGGGGAGTGTGCAGGATGCAGCTGATCGATGCTTCTCTCTCATCAATGATTCTCTCTATCCCTCTCCCTTCCTCTCTGTAAAAAATCAATAAAATATATATTTTTAAAAATATATATGTATATAAAATATTTCTCAAATATATAGCTTTACTTTGTTCATTTTTCTTATAAACTACACATTAGTGAGTGGTCTGTCAAATTGTTTTTTAGGCAATTGACTGGTGGACTTGAGGGGTCTTACGTATGAACTATTGACAGTCGATGGTGAGAATTTCCGAGCTGGGCTCTGTAGGTAAGACTTCACAAAATAAAATGATTGTGTAGTTCCCTGAAAGGAACGAATCAAATTTCTGTAATGTGGCTGATGGGAAAAAATAATTTTTTGAAACATAGACAGACATATCAGAATGAAGTGGTTAATTTCCATTGATAATGGTATAGGATCTATAAACATAACCTTTATGTTTCTTTATATTTTATGTGCCAGATAGATCTTAATCTTGATGGGGAGAGTGTCCTAATTTTTGCGTATTCCTAAAGCAGTTGGCATGGGGCATGAGCCTCTGGCAGAGCCGTTTAGAATGCTTGGCCTAGAGCAGTTTGGTTGGGGAGCCATGGAGACAGTGGAATGTTAGGTGTGAGGTCGGTGGGCGTGGAGTCGGTGGGCGTGGAGTTGGAGGGTGAGGAGTCGGTGTTTGCGGAGTTGGTGGTGCGGAGTTGGTGGTGCGGAGTCTGTGCGAATTGTCAGTGTGTGAAGAGTCCGTTTGAAGAGTTGGAGTAAGAAGAGTCGGTGGTCGTAGAGTCGGTGAGTGCAGAGCCTCTTCCTGTGTGAGAATGGACTGTCCCTGCCTCCCCCTCAGGGCTCTTGTGAGGAGTGACTGTGCAAGGACAGAGGGCACCTGGCGCAGGGCCGGGATGGGCAGAGAGACAGTGTCCAGGTGACTCCCAAGTCTGTGAACAAACCTTTCCCGCTGCCAGGCTTTGACCAGAACCGTGTCCACTGGCGGCAGGTCCACAGCTTCCCTTCTACCAATTGGGATCCCTTGGCCTGGCCTACGGGAATTCGGCTGAAACTGGCTCTCTGACAGCCCCTGAGGAGTCCCAGATTGCGAGAGGGCATAGGCGAGGCAGTGGGACTCCACTGGTATATGATGAGGGCGGGGAGGGACACAGGAGGTTGGCTAGTGGGGAGGGACCCTGGGAGGGCCACAGGGCATGTCAGGCCTGTCTAGTTCAGCCCCAATCAGCCAGACCCCAGCAGCAAGCCAACCTGCCAGTTGCAGCGTCTGCCACCCAGTGGTCAGTGCACGTCATAGCAAGCTGTTGAGTGGCCTTAGCATATCATTCGTGTATTATGCTTTCATTGGTTGAATGGATGACCGGACACTTAGCATATTAGGCTTTTATTCTATAGGTTGTTAAAAAAAAAAAACAACAAAAAAAAACGGATAGGGCCTGACTGCTGTGTTGCTTTCTGTAAGGATGGATGTAGGTGGGTGACTGGCAATAAGGGTTTCTGCTGGCAACTAGGATGTGGGCCGAGCTGTGATTTGGGAGTCCCTACGGCCTTTCCAAGACATGGTAAACCAGCTAAGGGGCCTGAGAGCCGCCCGTCCTCCTGTCACCTGCTTTACAGCCCTGTGCTGTGCGTCACTTTGCTCAGACACCACAGAGGCCTCATGGGTCTTCATCACCTACAACGGGGTCAGCATGTCTTTTAGTGGCTGTAGGTCTCCCAGAAGGACCCTGTGTTGGAGTCCCTTCTGTGAAGCTGAGCTCTAGGAAGCGAGCAGGTGCATGGAGGCCCTTCATCCTGGGGAATGAGGGTAGCTGCACTGGGGCGGGGCAGGCCAGCGGGTTCCATGGTGCGCATCCTCACCCCACGCCTCTTCCTGCACTAGGATCGTGGACACATCCCCCAGCAGTTCCTTGAGGAGCTGCTGGGGGACATCATGGCCCTCGAGGCTGAACAGGTCCAGAGGAGGAACCAGCCCGCCCACCAGAGCTGGGACCTGGAGCTGCTGATAGAAGGTAGGCAGCAACCCCTGGCGCCGGGGAGCCAGCCTGGCTGTGGCTTCTCCCTCACCCAGGGAGCTGAGCCCTTGGCTCTGAATCTCCTGGGTCAGCCCAACCTCAGCCCAAGTCAGTAGGGTGTGATTCAGGGGCCATTTGGGACCGTTTCATTGCCATTCTACCCAAGGGGAACATGAGGGGCCTGGCAGCCTCAAAGTCAGGACATGAACTACAAGTAAGTAGATTCAGATTTCTCAGCGCCCGTGTGGGCAGTCCCGGGAGCTTCCAGATGACAGCACGCTGACCCCAGAGGCTGTCTTAGATCTGTCCGTGGGGGATTGAAAGCTCTGGATGGCAGGAGCTTCCCCAGTGCTCACTCACCTGCATTATAACAGAGGCCTGGGCTGATTTCCTCCATTCATGTCCTCCTCGGGCAGATGGGTGCAGTCTGCACTCTGTCTCCCTGGGCAGAGACTGCTCAATGACCTCTCCTCCCGAAGGACCTAACCCACGGGTGGCAAGTCCTCGACACACGCGCCCCAGATCCGCTACCCCCCGCAGGCATACTGGTCAATTACCGTGCCTCCCAATCCCCAGCTGAGCCACCCAGACCCCCCCCCCCCACTCTGACGGCTGGCCCGGACCATGCCATGTCTTTGCCATCTCTGTGAGTCTCTGAAATCCTTGACTAGACAGTCAGGTTAGAACTCGGTAAAAAGTGGTTCCAGAAGTTCCAACGTTTGGAACTTCTGCTTTGGCCTCTCCAAGGTCACCTGCCTTCTTCTTAAGGTCTGGATGGCTCCCCTACCGGCCCCCAGCTGAGCCAGCACAGGGGCCACAACCAACAACGGCAGCACCTTGTGTACGACACCCAGCTGACCATCCCCGGCCCTCACACCTTGGCCTCGGGGTGGGGGGGTGGCCGTCTGGGGTGATGGTCCTCTCGGGGCCAGAGTCAGAGAGGGGAAGTGGAGGCCCTGGAAGCTGGGCTCTGACTCCACTTTGTTTTTCAGCCTGCACGCGGATCACTGATTTGGAGGAGAATACCCATGCCCTCCGGGGCACAGTAAAGACGCTGCAGGAGGAGAACCAGCAGCTCCGGAAAGAGGTAACGGTGGGCGGTGTCTGGAATAGACGGGCAAGCCGGTGGCCAGGTGTCCCGTGGGGTGACAGGTTTGGGGTTTGCTCTCAAGCCAAGTTCACTCTGTGACCTGACTGTGTCACGGGCTGGGTCTTTGGCTCTGCAGCTGGAAGAGTTGGGGACCCAACTCACCCAGGACAAGGCCAACAGCCAAAAGGAAGAGCTGGAGGGAGAACCCCAGTCTAAAATCGCCAACACCGTGAGGCCCTCCAGGGCCACGCAGGTAGGCCCTCCAGAGCGCATGTCCCCCTGGCGCCCCCGCCTGCCCGAGGGAGCCTCCGGGATCACAGCCATGTCCTGGTCATTGATCAGTGATTCCTGGGTGACCATATTCCCTCGCTCAGCTGCAGCTCAGACCAGCAATTCTCAGCCGCTGCCGGCCGCGGGGGCAGGTGTTGCCTCCCTGGGACACTGGCCATCTTGGTGGTGGTTGACAGGACTGAGGGGAGGAGGAGGGCGGTGCTGCTGGCTGTGCCCATTCGATGGTTGTTCCGTAAATGTCAGGGTCAGTTGGCTGCTAGTGTTGTTCAGATATTCTGTATCCTGACTGCTGTGCTATGTACTTTTTCTTTTTCTTTTATTTTTAAAATATTTTTATTGATTAAGTTATTATTTTTTTGTGTGATTTATCACTATGCTTTTATTATGTTCAATTTGTAACAATGAAATTGGGGGTCACCGCAACATGAGACACTGTATTAAAGGGTCGCAGCATTAGGAAGGTTGAGAACCACTGGTTTAAGGTTTATTTCGACCTCGATTGCTGGCCCCTACCTAGCCTGGCCCTGTTCCGGGCTTGGGCAGGAGGCAACCAACTGATGTGTTTCTCTCACATCGATTCTTTCTTTCTTTCCCTCTCTCCCCTACTCTCTCTAAACATCAGATATCCTCTCTGGGTGGTAAACGTGGTCGGGGGTGAATGTTCTTGAGCATCCCCAGGAAGGCCTGCGGGGATGCTGCCTCCACATTCTGGAAGGTGTTCTGGACTCTGCCAAACAGGATGAAGGCTTTCTCCTCCAGATCGATGAACCCCAAGTGGTTCTCATCGAACAGGATGACGACTCCAGGGTAGCGCCAGTGTGAGGGACATACGGGAACAGTTTCCATGCCATAGAAACACATCCTGCAGGTCCAGGGGTAGTTCTGGTCCCCTGGGCTCACGCCCACAGGCAGAACAAATGGGACAGGCTGCTCCTCTGCAGCTGCAGCCCCGGACTCCCCTACGCTGGGCTGGGCGGGGCTCTGCCAGCCATGGCCCTCGCTTTCCTCGGTCCCGTCTTCTTGTTGCTGCTGCTGCTCCCGGAGCACCTGCTCCTCCATCTCCCGGACCACGCGGGAGAGCTCCTGGAAGTCGCGGAAGATCTCGCCATCTCGCAGCTGGATGCAGCGCGTGAGGTGGATCTCTAATATGTGGAATGCGATTCCCGTGCTGTGCGTGAGCCTGGCACACTTCCCGTGGAAGCTGAGCATGAAAATCGTGAGGCCCAAGCGATCCGATCGCATTTGCCTTGGAAGAGGCCTGGCCTGATGAGGTCCTCCGGGTGGCTGGGCAGGAGGTAGAGGCGGCGGTAGGTCCAGCAGTGATGCCGCACTGACTGTGACATTCCATATCAGCGCCCGCAGTCCCGAATTCCTCCCTAAGCCGCGTGGGTGAATCCCTTCCGTGGTCTCTCTTCTGGCACTGGCTGGTGAGCCTGTCCTTCCGAAGCTGCAGGTGGCGGCTGTGGGGCCTGCGGTGGCGGCCTTCCATGCACTCCACCGTGGCTGATTTCCGCTCCGTCAGGCGGATTCGGAACGCGGGCTTGAATTGCATTGGGACGTCCACATGGGTGTTAAGACCAGGCCTGTACGTCCAACCAGTAATGCCTAAGACGTCCACCGCTACATACAGCAGTGTTTTATAGAGCTCAATATCTCGCCCCCACAAACCCAAAATGTGTCTGTCTGGGTGGAACAGCTTCGCATAGACTTCTCGGTAAGACTTGCCTACTGCCTCCAGATTCTGCAAGGTCTCACAAACGCCAACCTCCTCCCGGCAGCGCCGTCTCCAGATGTTGTCCAGGTGCAGGGTGCGGCAGAATTTGGTGCAGACCTGGGCCAGGCTGGCCAGGTCGGTGACGGGGAGCGAGGCACAGATAACCACCAGCATCTCCACCCGCAGGTCCTGCAGCGAGCAGTGCGGGGGCGGCCTGGGGCTCGTGATTCTTCCACTTCCCACCCAGCACCCCACTGCGGAGTCCGCCTCGTGCTGCTTTTCTGCTGGGGCCCGCTTGCCCTCGGCCGCTGCCTTCTCAGCCGGGCCCTGGCTCTTCTGAGGACACCGCTTGCCCTGGGCCTTTGCCATCTCAGCCGGGCCCTGGCGCTCCTGAGGACACCCACATCCCCGCGAAGAGTCCAAGCCCCAGAGGCAAGCGCACTCCTCCATGCCTCCTTGCTTACCAGCCACCACAGTCCATTAAGTTATTACATATGTGTCCATATCCCCACATTGCCCCCTATCGGTGTGGGGAGGGAACTCATGCTCTCAGCCCCGTGTTGTCCGTGTCCATTGGTTAGGCCTATATGCTGGCATAGAAGTCCTTTGGTTGATCTCTATGTCCTTTTAAAAAAATAGGCTTTTACATGTGGTCACAGAGGGCAGCCAAGGAGCTGATCCAGAGAGTGGGCATCCTGTGCCCCTAAAGGTCCCGAGTGTGGAGAGGGCGCAGGGCCCCCGTAACACCATGTGGGCCCGGCCAGCGAAGTTCCTTCAGTGCTGGGGGAACCGCACTCAGCACGGCTGGTGCTGCCTGCCCCGAGGGTCCCTGCTCTTCTGGGGTCTGCACTTGCCCTGCTCTTGGCCCCTCACTGCATGTGGGGGTGCAGGGATATGGGGTCTGTTGCTCCCCGGGGCCGGCACCCAGTGAGGCATCCTCACCTTTTCCCTCTGGGCAGGAGGATCCTTCCAGTCTGGGCCCCCAGAACCAACAGGGGGCCGAGGAGAGGGAGCTGGAGGAGCCGGGGCAGCAGGACAAGCAGGTGCCCGAAGCCCAGGAGGCCCTGAAGCAGGAGCAGGAGGCCAAGGCCCTGGCCGCCGCCAGAGAGAACCACGGAGAGGAGGAGAGGCTGCGGCAGGAGAACGACAGATACCCGCCCGCCCCTGCAGCAGCATCTCCGCCTTCAGTCACACCAGCTCCCTCAGCTCCCGCTGCGCTCAGCTCAGGGGAGTCCCCTGGTAATGGTGCCCTTTCACCTGCCCTGTCACCGTCACAGCTGATGGTCAGGAGGGAAGGGCCTCCAGCTGGTGGCTGGGATGGAGCATCGTCCAGGTGTGGGTGACCGCCCCTCCCACATGGATGATGGGGATGACTGTGTCGGGCACGGCCATCTTCATCCTCTCTCACCAGCCATTCCAGAAGGACATATGCTTGCTCCCCGTCATTCCCGCGTTCCCTGTTGGCGAACTCACCTCCTCACTGAGATGCACTTGTCACCCCCCTTTGGTCCCCATGGCCTGTCAGGGGCCTGTCCATAGGGCGAGATCCTGGAATCGCCTGATGTGCACATTTGCAGCTGCGGTTGAACAAGGCCTCTGACTCCTGCCTGTTTCAGCTCTCACACTGCACACGAGCGTCCCTTCTGTGGTCCATGGAGTGCCATGGAGTCCTCTTCTCTTGCTTTTTGGTGGCGATTTCGCTGTTTGAAACGGCCCCCAGGTGGAGTGCTGCAGTGCTGTCTAGTGTCCCAAGTGCACGCTGCGCTGGGCCTCAGGGAAAATATCCGAGTGGCACATGAGGGTCGTTCCGGCCCGAGGTCTGGTGCTGTTGGCTGTCCCAGTGGGCATATGGCACAAAGCGTCCTTATGTCTTGATTGGTTGACAGAAATGTGGCCAGAGAACTGGTGGGGACAGTTGCAGTCTACACTGCTCAGTGCTCGCGGGGGCTCCATAGGACATTATACCGTGAATCCTGAGAATTGACTGCGTTTTTATCCTTCTCTTCAAACAGATGAGGAAAGAGGCTCAGAGAGATTCAATAACTTGTTCGGGCCAGTCCTGAGTGTAGTGGCCCAGTCAGGACTCAAATCCAGGTCTTGTCTCAGCCCAGTGGCCTGACCACGTGAAGCCTTCCTTCGCACAGCCTTGTTTTAATATGTTTGGGGCTACACAGTCAGGTGCCTGCGGGGCCAGGCAGGTCCATCAGGTGGGGAGGGAGTGTCAGCGGCAGGGCAGGCCCTCGTGGAGAATACACACCCTCTGAAGGCGGTCAGCTGCGGGGCGGACCTGGGCTGCCAGGCCATCCTTTTGTTTCTACTTTTTTATTCTTCTTATTATTTAATCCTCATCCCAGGATACTTTTTCCATTGCCCTTCTGAGAGAGAGGGAGGGAGGGCTGGGACGGAGGGAGGGTGAGAGAAAAAGCGATGGGAGAGACACATCTATTGGATGCCTACAGCACACACCCCTCTATGCCGGGGAGCAATCCCACAGCCCAGGGACATGCCACTGGGAATCCAACCCGTGACCATTCCGGACACAGGCTGATGCTATCACTGCTGAGCTGCCCCTGCCAGGGCCTTTGCTTGATGCGTTCTCCCCACCCTCCCAGAATCTCGGTCGCTGAATGTTGATGTGAAACGGAACATTTTTAGAAATATTGAATAACTAATTACTTTAAATTAAATCACGGAGACTGTGTGGGCCTCACAGGGCCCATCTGTGTTCACATGGAGTCCATGAGCCTCTGGTTGTTGAGATTTCAGGTAGAACCCTTACTCCTGGAAAGCCAGTCGGGTAATTATGCCGATGATAATGATGATGATGATGTCAGTGGCTTTACATAATGCTCCAGAATCTCTTATTTGTGTCAGGAGTTGGGATCAGAAAGGGACTTGGAATTGGGGAGAAGAGCTGGGCAAAGGCAGAGTTTCAGAGCAAAGATGATCTGATTCCAAGTTTATCAAGAGTGTTTCAGTCGAAGAACCCTTTTTCCAAGGAGGCAGACATGCAAAGCCTTCCATGGGAAGGATTTTTCACAGGCTGCTTTGTTGAATTGTGTCCCAGCCTGCCTGTCCTGTGTCCCAGCCCTGAGTGTGGTAGCCGGGGTGGCCACATAGAACCCCAACGGACACAGTTTAAGAACCTCTGAATGTGCTCAGCCCTCATTTCCACAGGGGAAAACCTGAGGCCCAGAGAGGATGGGGGTGTGATTGAGGTGTATGTAGGACAGAGGCTGGGAGTGCTCCTGAGCCCTGGGCCATGTGGCTCTCCACCCACAGGCTTACTTCCTGGACTGAGCTGCTTCAGGCGGAGCAGGAGGAACTACGCTCCCACAGGCAGGAGCTGCAGGCCTCCATAGAGGAGGTGGAGCAGAAGATGCGGATCTGGGAGGCTGAGTACCAAGACCTGAAGGCGGAGCAACTGCCCAAGGAAATCTTGCTCTACAAGCTGAGCATGCTGTGTGAGGTGAGGCCGGGGGCTGGTGGGCTTCAGGACACCGGGCCTGAACCCGGGGCTGACAGCCTGGGGCTCAGCCAGGTCCGAGTGGGTCCTCATTGGCATCTGTGCCCAAACACTGTGTGGGAATGTCACCCAGAGGCCGAGAGGAAGCCAGAGGCATTTAACGGGGACAAGCACCTTGGCTGGAGGGGATGTGTTAGAAAAGACCTCTCACCAACCTTTGCTTTTGTATTTTTTAAAGCTATTTTTCTTGATTTGAGAGAACAAGGGAGAGGGAGAGAGAGATGGAAACATCTATGAGGACAAAGAATCGTGGTTCCGCTGCCTCCTGCACCACCCCCGCGGGGTGCCAGCCCACAACTGGGGCATGTGTCCTTGACCGGATTCGAACCTGGGACCTTTAGTTCGCAGTCCGATGCTCTCTCCACTGTGCTAAACTGGTTAGGGCCTGACCTTTCCTTTTCGCAGGGCCGGGGGGGTGGGGGGCGTGCATGGAAGCAGCTAAGTGCTGTTTTCATTCTGTCCTCGCGGCTGAGCTCTTTGCTCTGTGCTCCCCGTGTCATCTCACTGAATTCTCACAATGCTTTTGTGAGCTGGCGCCCATCCTCATCCTCTGAGGTTGGGTCTGAACTCAGTTTGTTTGAAGCCAAAGCTTGGGCTTTCCCGCCACTCCAGCCCGATGATGTTCTGGGTGGAGAGTTGAGCAACCTCAGCCCCGAATTCCTATTCAGCCCGGCATTTATTTTTCTGATGTCAGAGAGAGGAAGGGAGAGAGAGAGAGGGATGGGAACTTCAATGAGGAGAGAGAACCTCTGATGGGCTGCCTCCTGCACGCCCTGTACTGGGGATCAACCCCTCATCCTGGGCGTGTTCCTTGACCAGGCATCTCTTTTGTGAACTCCTGGTGCATGGGGGGCCGCTCCACCACCTGAGCCACACCCTTTGGGCTGCTTCCTAATGAGATACTTTACATTCCTTTTGAAAATGGCTGTCAAGTCCTCAGAGCCTCTTGTACATTTTGCACTGATGGCGCCTCTCTGCTCAGACTGTCTGTGTTTTCTGTGCTCAGTGGCCACACGTGGGCAGGGCTGCGCGACTGGCCGGTGTACTCGGCCATCCCCATGTCATTGGCTGTGTTGGTCCTTGCGACTGGTGAAGCTCATGCCGAAATGGCCATGTTCATGCACGTGGCCCTTTTCTCCTTTTGGGAGCAGTTTCCCAGCAGTGGAGTCACAGGGGCCCGTGGTGTTGAGGACATTGTTGATCTGTGTTTCAGTCGCTCACCCTTGCGGAGAAGGACTGGCAAGAGGAGAAGTGTCGCCTGAGGAAGGAGATAGACACCTTGAAAGAGCTGAACCAGAGCCTCCTGGACGCATGGGGCCAGCACTGCACTGAGAACGTGTAAGGGGGAGGGGTGACCGACACCTGTCCGCACAGGGCTGCGGGCTTCCAGCTCCACGCCCAGGCCTCCACGTTCTGGGCAGAGAGCCCGCCGGCGAACTGGTGTCCCCAGGGCAAGGGAACAGACCATCTTCCCAGTGCAGCCTGCTCTCCTCTCCCCGGAATGGCTCTAGAATTCTGCAAGGAGCGGTGGTTGGATTTTGCTGGCTTCAACGACATGGCCCACTGCCAGCCGCTTTTTAATCTGCTTTTGGAATTAAGCTCAGTTTAAAAATGATGACAGAGGCAAAGAGAGGTACCTAGGGAAGCCATCCAGGTCGCGGGTTGAGCCCGTTCTCTGTCTGATTTCCCCTTGAGGGGCTGGAGAGAGGGTTGTCCTCCCTCTGCTGACGTGACACGGACCTGGCTGTGGCAGGGGGCCCTGCGAGGTGCACAGAACCAGTGACCTGGTGGCCACACACAGGCAGGGGTGATGGCGTGTGAGCAGAGCTGTGTGCCCAGCAGACAGATGTTGAGGAGCTCCAAGGAGGGGGACATGGAAGCGTGGTGTGGGAGTTGGGGTTCTGCAGCTGACCCGGATGGGGACAGGGCTAGCCAGGGGGGCGGGAGTTGGGGGGACGTGAAGGTGGAGCATGGGTGGTCGGGGTGCAGGGAAGGTGCAGGCAGTGGCAGGAGGGAAGGCTGGAGCAGGGGGCACTCAGATGGGGAAGGCCTCCATGCCTCGCTAAGGAGTCAGATTCCCTGGGAGTGAGTGTTTACGGGAGGCTGGTCTAAGGGCCGTGGGAGCTGCCAGAGAGGAGGCAGGAGGAAGAGGCTTGGTGCTGGAAACCTTGGGGTTGGAAGTCAAGTGACCCGAGATGCATCTGGTGGGCCCAGGGTGCTCTTCACCCCTCAGTGCTGAGCTGTGGGACTGTCCTTCCTTGTGATGGGGAGTGGCTGGCCAGGAGGGACAGAGGGACACGGTCACAGTGGCCACAGGGGCACTGACCCAGCCCCGCGGGGTCACGGTGCTGCTTCACTTTTCTCCCGGGTTCTTCTGCTCGTCTACAGCTGGCTCGCCACCTACCCAGGATGGTTTAAAGGGAAAGCCACACTGTAGTTTGGGGTGGAAATGACCATGGACTGAGTTGGCTCTCTACAGCGCAGCGGGTCCCAATGGCCAGCAGAGGTTGGGTAGGTGCCAACTAGAAGCATCGGGGCCTGGTACCCAGGGGGATGATCTGATGAAGGTCTTGCATTAGACAGTGTGTGCAGGAGGCCAGGGAGTGGGCAGGCTTCCTGAGCTGCCCCGAGTGGAGTCTTCCCAGCCCGGGGCGGGTTGGGGGCCTGTCTTGTGTGAATTTGTGCGCCTAGTGGTGGGGGTCGGTCAGAGCCAGACAGGAAAGCGCTCTAGCATAAGGCCCAGCAGCACGGCTGAGGGAAGAGAGGAACACAGACTAGAAGAACAGATGCCGAGCCAAGGCCGCTGGGAGCAGGTCAGGGTCGGTGGTCCTGGGCCCAGCGGTTTGCGAGTCATCGCTTTTCACAGCTGCTCACTTCACGGTGAAGTCTCAGAAAAGCCCGCGTCTCAGGTGGGACCTCGGCAGGCTCATGGCCAAAGGAGCCTGAGCTGCTGCCTCGATCCAGGGGACTCATGTTCAAGCAAGGAAACCAGGGTCTCTGCCGTCAAGGCCCACGGGTTTGCCATCCTGAGTTGCACATGGTTCGGGGCTTGCTCTCCTGAGATGTGGTCCAGCCTGCTCCTTGGTGCTACAGCAGGTCTCCTCACGTGTTAGGGTTCCCGGACCCACGCCACAAGCTCCCCTCCCCATCTTCCCCCCTCGGCGAGCTTGACGGTCATGAGAACCGTGATGTCATAGTCCCCGGAAAATGCCGGCCCTTCTCGGCTAGGTCCCAGCTAGGGCCGATGAGTCCATTGACACGTTTTATATAAAACCAGACTGTTCTTTCTTTCTCCTCTGTTTCCAGCGACACCCGGCAGACTATGCCTACAGGAGAGGCAGAAGACGACAGAATTGGGGCTCCAAAGGAGGCTCAGTGTCCTGCTCCTAGGAAGTGAGTTGATTTCAGCAGCAGGAACTTCAACTCAGAACAGGAAGCTGCTCTTTCACGAGTGGGGAAAGCCATGTGGAGCAGTGCCCAGTGTGTGGGTCCCGCACCTTCCCCTCTAGGGCAGGTCCCCTGAGCGCACCTCCCTCCCAGCTCTGAAAGAACTGAGGGTTTCTTTCCGGCCTTCCTCGGGGTTATCCTCTGAGGGTGGCGAATGCCAGCTGCCATGTCCGGTTGAAGGGGCAGAGAGTCTGGATTAGAGCCACTGAACCAGGACTATCAGGCTGTGTCTCCAGGTTTCAGGACCTAGAAAGCCATGTTTCTGTTTTGGGAAGGAAGCGTGGGCCGGACACCTGGGCCAGCACCCATGGTCTTCAGTCACAGGAACCTCTTGGTCTTCCCTACATTCCTCTGGAGTCTCTGGATGCCAGGGTGGTTCTCAAACACGTTCCCTTCTGCAGAGCAGCAGCCCCGGTGGTGGGCGGCTCGGTCCCCGAGGCTGCGGGCTTCCGTCCAGCAGGCCTTCCCCTGCGTCCGGGCCTGAGCCCCAGGAGCTGGGCCTTCAGATTGTCCTGCCCCAGCCGAGCCTTGAGGGCAAATCACCATGAATCCTGCAAGGGCTCTCTGTTGACATCACAAAACCACATAATTTCCCACCCTCCTCCTGTCCCTTGTGTTGGCGGGGACATTGAGGCCTCGATGAGGAAAGTACTCGAGTTGAGTCAGCACAGTGTCGCTCTGTGGCAGAGCCAGGATTAGAACCAGCTGCGGATCTTCTTGTGACATTAGAATGCCTCCATTTCCGGTTAGCTGCACTGTATGACCCTTTAAGTTCACTGTTTTCATTGATTCGTTTTTATTTTACTATATATATATATATATATATATATATATATATATATATATATACACACACACACATATATATATATACACACACACACACACATATATATATATATATATGTATATATATTAGTATATTTTAACTGAATTCAGAGAAGAAGGCTGAGGGTGAGAGAGAGAAACATCAGTGATGAAAGAGAATCATTAATTGGCTGCTTCCAGCACACCCCCCACCGGGAATTGAGTCTGTAACCCGGGTATGTGCCCTTGACCAGAATGGAGCCCAGAACCCTTCAGTCCATAGAGTGATGCTCTACCCACTGAGCCCAGCCGGCTAGGGCTATTCTAATTTTGCTCAATCCTCACCTGAGGATTTTTTTTTCATTGATTTCTGGAGAGAGTAGAGGGGAACAAAGGGTTGGGGGGAAGAGAGAGAGACATCAATGAGAGAGACATCAATATGAGAGACACATTGATTGGTTGCCATCCAGCACACGCCCCCAGTGGGCCCAGGGATAAAACTGCAACCCAGGTACACTCCCTTGACCCAGAATCAAACCCTGACCCTTCAGTGCTTGGGACACTGCTCTAACCCCTGGGGAACACCAGCCAGTGTCCACTCTTTTTCATCCACATGGCCCACTGGGCCCACCCTGTTCCCCCCTCACCCAGATTCCTCAGTGCCCGGAAGGGGCTAAGTCTGCCCGCCTGTCTCACCTATTGGGAGCTCCAGCGGGAAATGAGGAGGCCCTGACTCTCCCTGACATGGCCCTGGGGTGCACAATTGCCAGCACACCTAGATGAGCACAGCACCTCTCCCGGTGCCTCCCGGTGACACAGAGTGGAGGCTGCATGTGAAGTTCTGTTTCCCGAGAGGCTAGTGCGGGTTTCTGCCACATGGAACGCTTCTCCCGTCCCTGGGTCTGTGCGAATGAACTGCCAATGGTGCCCCACGCCCTGAGGCCACATGCGATGATCCTGGAGCTGGCGATGCAGATTCGTGGGGAACCTGGTGCTGAACCCCAAGGGAAGGGCCGCTTCCCCGGCTGGAGGGGCAGTGGGGGTTGGCAGTGTCCTAACCCTCTACTCCTAATAGGAAAAAGCGCTGGAGTCGAGCCAGAGCCTTCCTCAAATTGTTCCAACGCCAGAGAGGCTGCTCACGAGGACAAGCCAAGTCACCCGCAGATGGCCGTCCTGGGCCCCAGGAGGCCACCCCATCGTGCTCATACTGGGAGGAGAAGGGAGACGCCCGCAGTGGGCCCCCACCAAAAGGTAGGAGGGCCTGGCCTGGCTGCAGGAGGGCAGTGAAGGGGAGGATCTCAGGCCTTCCTCGAGGTCAGGGCAGAACCGACGAGATGCGAGCTGGGTGCGCACACGTGTGCTTGGAGCCTGAAGGGGGCTCCGCACGCCCCCGTCTGCCCCCTCAGGTGTGTGAACACCCAAGTAGAACATGTAAGCCCACGTCACTGTGGCGGCAGTTTCATCCAGAACCATTTAGTTCCTTCAGCATGAGGAGCCTCCCCATCACGTACACTGTGGTGGGTCCTCGGATATCCAGAGCGGATCTCCAGACAGTTACCGCGGAGACACGCTCAGGAGAGGATGTGTTTGGGGCTCCTTGTCTCTGCCAGGCCTCGGATTAGCCATTTCTGTCGGGGGAGCCCCCATGTAACCCGTCGTGGACATCTGCCATGCCTTCAGCCAGGCTCAGGCTCTGCTATTGCTGTTGCTCTTAAAAGCAGGGGTGGTTCTCTTCTCCCACCTGACCTGGCCCTGAGTCCTCCCACCAGGGGGCGCTGGACCTGCTCATTGAGGGCTGTGATGGGAGTGAGCCATTGGGTCCATAGCGGATTTGTAGCTGCATGTGCTGCCTGTGTTTCCTGGGATCTAAGAGGCTGTCAGCTGTCAGCTGCCGGATTTTGTGCTCATAGAAAGAAAGTGATCGGGTGGTGGCAGTGAGGGTTTTGTCAGAATCGCCACCAACCGACAGTGACTGGGAGGGATGCTCCAAGCTGCACCCTGATTTCAGAGATGGAAGGTTGAGGGGGGGTGGGGGGATTCCTCTTAGAACCAATTAAACAAAGCCATTGACTGAAAGGTGGTTTAGTTTTCACATTCACTTTGAAATATCATTTTATTGATTATTTGCCGATAAACCTGCCAAACATGCCCCCTGAGAAAGTTAACAATTTGATGAAGGACACTAGGACTTTCTGAAGACGGGGCCAGGCCCGAGACTCGTGGGCTCCCAGGGGCTGGGGTGACAGGACCTGAAAGGACCCTGGGCTGTGACAAGGCGCCCTGTGGCTGTGACGGGTGCAGCAGCCATTCCGGTTGGCAGTCACCACTGCAAGTCCTGCTGTGTCACTCGAGATGCAGAAATGAAGTGTGCTCACGCGGACACACTGTCGGGGGCTGCTGCTTGCGTTCCCGGTCTCACAGGAGGTGAAGTCGGGGAAACGCTCACGTGTAGGTAAATGATCATGAACCTTACTGCCTTGTTAGCATGGGTTTTCTCCAGAGGGTTCTGTGGCCTGGAGTTTTCCTACTGGCTCCTCACACTTTTGGACATGTATCACGTCCACTTGTGTGATTGGCTAAGTTGATGAATGAGCTATAATCAGCCCAATTGAGTCCGCAAAAACCTTCTGAGAAAAAACTGCTTGACAGATCCCCACTGTGGTTTGGATCCCTGAGTGAGCAGGTCAGGGGCTGCAGTTAGTAACGGCAGCCGTGCGAGGGGGCTTTCTGGGCTCAGCAGCCTTTAGGTAGTTGACCCACTTTGTCCGTCTCCTTGAGTTCTAGCTGCCATGGGAGGTCGGCTCCATTCCTGTCCCCCGTTCGGAGCTGGGAGGGGAGCTCAGGAATGCTTGACCAGGGTCAGCACTGGCCCAGAGAATCAGTGTTGGAGCTGGGACCCGAACCCGCGTCTGACAGGTTCCGGGGCCCGAACTCTTAACCGCTGTGAGCACTGCCTGCCCTTCAAGCTGCTTTGGTCCCTGAAGATGCTCAACCAACTTGGGGCCCCAGCACTGAGGAGTGGGTCCCTTCTCTGTGGTGTGAGCTGTGTCAGCAGGTGGCGCTGCGGGGGAAGAAATAGCAGAGGTGCAGCTGTGCACTTGAATTCTCCATCAGGACTGGAGAAATCCCTTCTGTCCATGGATTGACGTGTGGAGGAAGTCACAAGACCAATTGTCTGCTCTCATAAGACTAGAACTTAAAGGCTGTGAGGGCTAAACCAAGAGGAGAGGGTGCGGCGCCATCTACACTGGAAGAATGCTTGAGTTTGAGGGTGTTTTGGTATCAGATAGAGGTAGGTATTTTCATTATGTGCAAAGTCATCCTGCCATCAGAGGCTGTGAGAGGCACCAGAATTCTTAGTGAGCCTGCCCGTTTGTCTCAGTGGTTAGAGCATCGAAGGACCGAAGGGGCGCAACTTAGATTTCCAGTCAAGCGCACATACCTCGGTTGCAGGGTTGATCCTGGCCACGGTTGGGGTTTGTGAGAGAGGCAACCAGTGGATGTATCTCTCTCCCATCGATGTTTCCCTCCCTTGCTCTCTCCCTCCCTTCACCTACGTCCTCCCATCCACTCTCTCTCTAAAGACCAATGGAAAAAAAAAACCTCCCGTGAGGACTTTTTAAAAAGAAGTATTATGACTGAGGAGTCCAGGTGGACTGTTTCACTGCATGCAGCAGGCCAGAAGCATGCCACTAAGTGTTTGGAGGGGAGCAGGAGTTAGTTGTGTGTGAGACAGGATGTCAGGGAGCCTGTCATTAAAATGGATGAGTAAGGGCAGCTGGTGTGGCTCAGTTGGGTGAGCATCATCCCATGAACCAGGAGATCACCTTCTGATTCCCGGTCAGGGCACACTAGTATGGGCGTGCAGAAGACAGCCGATCCATCTTTCTCATCATTGATGTTTCTATCTCCCTCTCCCTCCCCCTCTCTGAAAATCAATAAAAACACATTGGACAAAAAAGCGGATGAGTAAGGAAAGCTGCCCCCTACATCAATAAACACCCTTGCTTAATAATGTAACCCATGGAAATGGAAAAGCAGTCTAAGACATCCACTCCTTGAGCAGTACAGAATGCTCCTCTAGTGCTATGTGGAGCCCTGGCTCCAGCTGCCACTCCAACACTTGACTGGAGTCCGAGCAGAAAGGGTCCACCGGGCCCTGATGCTGGTTGTGCTGGGGGGAATGCTGCCGTCTCTCCCGGGCTGGACTGGATTCTGACTTCCCAAGTACATTTGGCGAATGTAGCGTCATTTGTCCATTATTCAGTTCATTTACTTGCTGTTTTCTGTGTTTTGATCCTTCCTCCCTTGGTTATCCAGGATGACAATTTAGCGACGGAACAACGCAAGAGTGCCTTTTGGAGCAGAAGGAAGCATGTTGCGGTCAAAGACAAGCCTCCAGTGGCCAGCTCTGCTTGGTCTAACGTCATGAAATGCTGCATTTAATGCACCCACCCTCTCCTCCCTAACTTGCCTCTCCCTTTTTTCCGACCACGAAGATTTATAATCCTTTCCCTTTATCCCCGTCTTGATCATATACCCTTTATTTCTGAAAATTTTTTAAGTTTCTTTTAAAAGAACAAAAAAACTCCAACAACAACAACAACAACAACAAAAGCCCAATGAAAACCAGTTCGCTTGGAAGCAGAAAAATCCTGAACCTAATGGAAACCTCAGTCGCCATGACAACAAGGCCACGCCAAAGCAGGAGTCACCATCGCCCTGACTTAGTGGCTGATGTGTCCCCTACTTGGCCTCTTGCACCGGCTGTAGCTCCTGGGCTGGCACGGCCTGGTCCTCCCTCGGCCTGTCCCCCGTGGGAGCAGTTGGAAACCCGAGGTCTCTCTGGCTTTGCTGTGTCCGCCACTCTGCTCCTCCAGGTGACGCCACGCAGTGGAGGCCTGATGTCAAGCGGTAAGATTTGGGTGCTTCAGACTTCATGGTGGGTGTGACATTGAGTGGCTGAGGGGCAGGGGGGCAGGTCCTGGGAGAGTGAGGAGGGGCCCGCAATCCCCACAGTGGGTGTGGCTCCGGGCCCACAGCCCCGGGGCTGCCTGGAGCCCGATGCTGTGCAAACAGCCTGTCCTTGTGCTCCCGGAGCTCCACCGCACGCCTGTGCCACTGGGATTGGAGAGCCCATCACCTGTCCCATGATGAGGTAGTTGCAGGTCTTTTCGGGGTTTTGCCCTCATGTGTTTTTTTTTTAATTGGGATTCTGTTTAGCTTTTACAAGAGTATACGTTCATGGTAGAAAATTCAGAGATTGCCGAATGCACAAAATACCAGGTAAACTCATGGTGCAGTCAAAGTCACCATGCGGAGAGGAGGGCTTCTTAAACAGAGGGTTGTTCGGGTGGTAACCAACTTGGTTCTCAAATCCTAAGGGTGCCCTCCGGGACCGTGAGGGCCCGGACCACAGGTGTGGAGTGGTCCTAGGCAGACTTGGGTAAGGGTGCTTTGAAATCAGGGATCTGAGGACACAGTGTCTCACAGCAGGTGTGCCCAGGAGTTATGTGTTGGCCTTGTGCCAACATTTGGTGCAGCCTCGTGAGTTGGTCCCCCAAGTTCTCCCAACTGCTCAGAGCCAACCCTGTGAGCGATGGGTAGAGTGGAGGCCTCCACTCAGGCCTGCGGCCAGGGCCTCCCAATCAGACCACAGCCCGTGAGGCGCAGCCCCACCTCTGTCCCTGGGCTCCGTGGGCCCCGCTGCCTCTGCTGCTAGGCCTCGGTGTGGTCGCCCCCCCTTGACATGGGGTGTTGCAGCCCCATTTCTCACTGTCCTTCTCTGCCCCAGGCCCTGGGGACCCGATACTGAAGGGAGTGGCCCTCCACGGAGGCAGCCTTGACCACTCAGATGCCTCTGCTGACCCAACACCCAGGCCTGGCGTCCTGACCAAAGGCGCTGCGGGAGCTGGGGTGACGCTAGGCTGTGAACAGGCTGAGCAGGAGCAGAAACTTTGGTCCTGGCCATGTGGCCTGTGAGGGGCGGCCCTGGGAGGGAAGGGCTCTCCGAGAACCCTCCTGCCCTCACTCCGTCCTCTCCTTCCTTCCTCTCTTCTCTGTAGGACACTCCCAGGTGCCGGATGATCTGCCAAGGTACCTGCTCAGAAACACCTTCATCTCCTGACCACCGGGGGACAGGCAGGCGCACCTGCCAGTAGCAAAGGGAGGATGCCCTCCAGCTCTGTGCCCGCAGGAGGACTGTCAGCCCCTGCGGGGGAAGCTGCTGAAGGCCGGGCGGTATGTGAAGCCCAACTGGAGACCTGCTGAGCCCGAGGCCCACCCAGTGCGCCCTGAGGCAGCCCTGCCTCCCCAGAGCCTTTCTCTGGGCAGAGCCAGGCCACCCCATTCCCCCCTTGCCCCCCCACCTCCCACACAGCTGCCCGCTGGTGCCTGTCCCTAAATAGGGCGGTCAGCCTAGCCTCAGCCCAGCTGCTTGGGACCGCAGGCCACAGGCCGGCAAACAGGAGTCACCTGAAGGCGGGGGTTCTGAGGACTCGAGGGGCAGATACAGCCAGCCACATCCTCTGCCCCAGCTCCTTCACCGCCAGGGTCCCCAGTGCCAACCACTGGACAGGAGGCGCTTCTCACTGGCTCCCCCAAAGGAAGAGAGGCTGGCTCCCCTGCAGCCTCCGCCACGGCCCCGCCATGGCCACGGGAGGTGGCGGCCGCAGCAGCTCCAGCCCCAGCACCACACAGTGACTGCAGCCCTGGCTGCCAGGACGAGGCCTCGGCCCCAGAAGTTCAGGGCAAGTGGCCACCGTGGCCCCTGTCCTGGCAGTGTCAGCTTCTCAGAGCCCGACGGGTCCAGGGCAGGACCAGAGGGAGGGGCTCACTGCCAAGAGCCCACGCAAGTCACCGGACGTGGCTCCCACGCCATCGGGCCCCTGAGAACGTCAGTCATGGGAACAACTTAGAGAGCAGGCGGGCGTCGCCACAGCTGCGTGGGACCAGCAGGTGGAGCTCAGACGATGAGCGTGGCCGTGGGCGACTGGTCTTTTGGACCCGCAGCCCCTGAGCCTTAAAACTCCTGACGCCCCTTCTGACCACCAGGGCCCCCTCTCCCATCGGCCTGAGGGGCCGGGAGCGACTTTGGAACAGGGAAGCCCAGACCGGCCAGACGACCAAGACCTCACAGCCCTGGGTGGACCTTGGAGTCGGGCTCACTGTTACCCCAGAGTGTTGCCGAGCCAGGCCTGGGCCCCACACTCCTGAGCCCGGGGCCGTCCAGGCAGGTGGCCTCAGCCTGTGCCTCTCTCCAGCTGGCTCCTGGGCCCCGGACCTGCCCCCGGGTTCACTTTTCTACCATCATGGGCTCTGCCCCGCCTGGCGCAGAGAAGCCCTGCCCGCCCCCTCCCAGCAGAGGCCACAGTGTGCAGAGGGGAGCCTGTGCCAGAGGCGGGTGCAGCCTGGTCGCTAACGCGGCTGTAGCCCCCGGTGTCCACCATCGAGGATGACACTTTGAGTCTTTGTTTCTGAGTCACTCCCCGGGATAGAAACCCAATTTACTACATTCCATACCCGTGTAGGCACTCATGAAATATATGTGTTTTGAGGTGTCCCCCAAATGGATGTACCACAGGCTGGCTGTCCCCCAAATGTACACGCACTTTAACAGCTGAGAACTCAGTTTTCCCTCCTTTCAGGGTGAGCGGATTTGACGTAATGGGTGAAGCCAGACTCAGCTTGGAACCAAGAAGATGTGTCCTCTGGACTTTGTGATGGGGACACATCCAGGATGAAGTGTCTGGTCCCGAACGGGCCCCAGTCCAGGCATCCAGGGCCGCTGTGGACAGAGGTTGCGCAGAAACACTGAACGCAGCGATTCTCGGTGTTTGCGGTTCCATTGCTTCAGCAGCAGCAGCGCCTGGACCAGAACTGACGCAGCCACGGAGCCGCACACATCAAGAATCGTTCCTTTGGTTCGGTGTCTGTACGCATCTCTCTCAATAGCTGCCCTCGATTCCTCGATTGCTGGGTGTTGGGTCCCCTCAACTTTATCTTTTCTGTGTCCCCATAAAAAGTCCTGTGGAGACATGGTCTTCGTTCAAATCCTACCGTCTTCACTGATTTCTTCAAATCTGTTCAAACTGAAAAGAAGTGAAAATTAAGTGCGTTATCAGCTGTTAATGTGTCTACATTTTGGGGGGATACTACATGTACATTCAATGGAGAGAATTTTCCATCAGTTGTCTGACCTCTTTGTACCTGTTTTGGGGGACAGCCTGTATTTACATTCAATGGGGACTCATTGTCCATCAGCAGCCCAACCTCTCTTTACCTTTTTGGGGGACAGCCCATATTTACAACCAATGGGGACTCATTTTCCATCAGCAGCCCAACCCACTTTACTTTTTTGGGGGACAGCCCGTATTTACATCCAGTGGGGACTCATTGTCCATCAGCAGCCCAACCTCTAACTTTTTGGGGGACAGCCCCTATTTACCTCCAATGGGGACTCATTTTCCATCAGCAGCCCTACCTCTCTTTACCTTTTTGGGGGACAGCCTATATTGACATCAGTTGGCATCAATCTTTCTCTTTGGGAGTCACACCTCTAGTGTGTATATGGCCGGTTTCCTGACACATGATTTCCGGTTTCCTAAGGTGCTCTCCTGGGATGGGCTTGGCCTGGGGACCGGGGCTCTATAAAGAGGTTTTCCTTTGGCCTTAATGTGCTGACAAAGAACTGGGTGTGCAAAAGTGTTTTGTCTCCGAGTGCTGTGACCTGTACTGATTAGCCATTGATTGTGGAACACAAGGATGGGTTTGTAATAAAATGAGTTGGAGTAGAATTGAGTCCTGCATTTCCTCACCGCTCGTCACTGGCAGCGATGCCCGGGCTCCGGGGTCCCTGCGTCCGTCCCCGGGTCCTGGGCCCCTGGAATGCAGACCTCCCTCGGCCAGGAGGCCAGAGAAGGGGAAGCCAGTTTTCCTGTTTCCCAGGCAGCCGCTCTTCCCAGGCCTTGGTGTATTTTAAGTCCCTCTAAGTGGAATCCCATTTTGATTTGGGATTTCTATCACAGCAGGAGCTCAGCTTACAATGATCCTTGGGTATTCCAAGGCCACTCAACTAGGAAGAGGCCGAGGAGGGAGGAGGACGACAGGTGAAGATCCCCCCCTGACCTGACCTCATGGCGGCCCGTCCAGCTGCCGCCTGCGTGTCCCTCCTCCCTCACCAGCCTCTTCTGTAAGGTGCTTCCTGTGGCCTCCTTTCCCCTTCTTTCCAAGGCCCTGCCCCTGGGGGAGCCGCCCCCTCTGCGAGCTGCCCTCCCCAAAGATGGGAGCCAAACTGAGCATGTGGACCCCTGCAGGCCGCCTCCCCTCCGCCATTGGCTGTTGCAGGGTCTGAACCTGACCGGTCACCCCTGGGAGCTCTCAGACTCTATCCCCTGATTCTCTCCCCTCTGGGACAGCTCTTCAGGGCGCACACTGGCCGGTCCCTGGGTCCCCCCTCATCCTTTCCACAAACACTCATTGGAGTTCCCTGTGTGCTCGCTCCCAGGTTCCACCATGGAGGCAGCCCCCTCCCTGCTCCTCTGCAGGGCTGAGCCACCTGCTCCCCAGCACTGACCGCTCCTGAGCTTCAGGCCTGAGGTCGCTGCCTTAGACCCCCTGCCTGGGCTGCAGGCTTCTCCACTGTCCCTGACTCCTCTGGGCTCCCTGCTTATGCAAGGCCACCAGCTGTCAATCACAGAAGCCAAAACCTGGGGTGCGGGCTGGACCCCTCCTCTCTCTCTCCTTCCCACAGGTAATCGCTCCCCTGAACCTGGGTCTGGAATGGATCTGGAATGTGCCCACCCCTCTTAGCTGACTGTTCTCATCCCAGGTCCCCCCGACAACCCTGTCCCTGGGTCTTGGCAGGGCCTGGCCAACTGGTCTGCCTGCCTCCCACAACATCTCAGCCCCCTGGCACCTCTGGCATCCACCCCGCTGACCTACCTTTGTGAACCTCCCTCCCTCAGCCTCCACACCAGCTACACCCGCCAGGAGCAAAGGGAGGATGCCCTCCAGCTCTGTCAGCCCCTGAGGGGGAAGCTGCTGAAGGCAGGGCGGTATGCGAAGCCCAACTTGAGACATGCTGAGCCCGAGGCCCACCCAGTGCGCCCTGAGGCAGCCCTGCCTCCCCAGAGCCTGTCTCTGGGCAGAGCCAGGCCACCAAATACGGCCCCCCCCCCCCCCCACACACACAGCTGCCTTCTGGTGCACGTCCGTGAACACAGCGGCCATCATGGCCTCAGCCCAGCTGCTTGGGACCCACAGGCCACAGGCGAGCAAACAGGAGTCACGTGAAGGCGGGGGTTCTGAGGACTCGGTGTGGGGGGGGGGGGAGGCAGTCAGAGAAACAGCCAGCCACACCATCTGCCCCAGCTCCTTCACGGCCTGGGTCCCCAGTGCCAACCACTGGACTGGAGGCGCTTCTCACTGGCTCCCCCAAAGGAGAGGCTGGCTCCTCTGCTTCTCACCGCCCCCCCCCCACCACACACCCACACACACACACACAAACACACACACACACACACACACACACACAAACCCTATTTGACCAGGTAGTTAACTTTCTGGGGACTACAGATCCGTCTTGTCCCCTGGCTTGAGACACAAGCCCTGGAGAAGCAGGACCCCTCACTGCCTGGCTTAATAGACAGGGGGCCCTGCTGGGGTCTGGCTGGAACTCTGTCCCCAGCTGCCTCCTTTCAGCTCAGCAGCCACCACTCCTCCAGGTCCACGGAGCACATGCAACCTGCCACAGAAGGACAGGGGACCAGCCCAGCTCAGGGAAGGAGCCCACAGGGGGCTCTTGGTCTCGCACTGGAGCTCTTGGTCCCAGGTGGCGACCTGATGGAGCCTCTCCACTCTCCTGCTTTCTCCCAGGACCCTGGGGCTCTCCAAGTCCCACCCTTCGGGAAAGTGACACCTTGGCTGCCCCCACAGAGCAAGGCCCAGGGAAACCCCAATCCTCCAAGCGTTTTAAATACCTGACAAACCCAAGTTCACCCTTGGAATGAGCCCTTCCCGCCCACAACAGCCACTACCACATGGGACACTCCAAGTCCTAGCACCTGGGAGGTGCCAAATAGGCTGGAACCCGCACACAGTTGGGGGTGGGGGGTGGAACGGGGGGTCGACTAGGCTTTTAGGCGGAGTCGCTGGGCAGGTGCGCAGGAGGGCACTCACCTTGGTGACATTGAGGAAGGTGGTCTGGCCCATTGCTGCCCCTCACCAGCTTCCGCTCCAGCTCCTCCCTCAGATGAGCAAGTGGATCCAGCCCACATGCGGGAGAGGAGCGCCTGCAGGATGGTGGCCTGGACTCCAGGCAGATGCACTTGGTCTGGCAGCGGGGGCGGCTCCACACCAGCTGGGCTCGCCCTCCAACGGCTCCTCCGCCCGCGGGACCCTGGCGGACCCGGACGAGGCAGCAGCAGGAGCCAGGAAGCCCAGCGGTTCCTGTGACTCACGGTACCCCAGGCTTGTCCCCCTCACCCATGTGGGCACCTGTGGCCACATCTGCCAGGCTGGCCTGCCAGGATGGTTTGCCGCTGCAGCGCCACCTGGTGGCGCCTCTGGACAGTACCAAGAGGCCACCCTGGGCTCCTTGCTGCCATCCTGCTGTGCTCAGGAGTCTGGGTTAGTTCCTCCACCCAGCATTGCTTACTGACAGTCTGTCCCTGCAGAATAACTTCAACACAGGACACTTCTGCATTCTGACCAAGTCACTGTCGAGAGCCAGAATTTTCCATTAGGTCACTGGTTTGCTCATCATCATGTACAATATCTGAGCTTTTAATTTTTGACTTATTTTATTAAATATTTTATATTAAAGAAGGAAATAATTTTTTTGTAGATGTTATAAAGGAGGGTATGTCATTATATTGTCTGTGTACCAGGTGTCAGGAAGTTATAGTCAGCGGGTGAAATCTGGACTATTGCCTGTTTATATATGTCACATGAGATAAGAATCATTTTTATTCACTTTTTAAAAGTTAGAAAACAATGAAAAGAATATTTTTGATACATAAACATAATATGAAATTAACATTTTGGTGTCCATAATTACTGTTTGGTGTCCATAATTACCGTTTTACTGGGAGCAGTCATGCACAATCATTTACACATTGTCATTGGCTACTTGCATGTTACAATGGCAGAGTTGAGTAGTTATGACCAAGATGGTATTGTCTACAGAGCCCAAACCATTTACTACCAAACCCTTGACACAGGAAGTTTGCGGACCCTTGTCCTACACAGAGTAGATGAAGGCCGTGTGCGTTATTATTAGCACTGTATTTGGATTTCAAATGATTTTAAATGTCGCATATTGCACACTTTAAAATCAACAAAATATGCCTAGCTAGTCTTGCTCAGTGATTGAGCATCAACTAATGAACTAGGAAGTCACGGTCTGCTCTGAAACCTGGATATTAAAGTAGCATCCTGGATATTTGGTAACATGCCCCAAAGGGGTGTGCTTTAGGGATAAATCTCCAATGAAATCTGTTTCAAGGGTATTTCAAGGATGAACCAACTTCCAGGAACTCTTCACATTTCGCCATTCTTGGAAAAAGATATCCTTGATGCCTAAATGTGATCATTTCCCAATTATACTAATTCTAGGAATAACCATATGAAGCCTTATCTGCAAATAGTAATATTGTTGGACTTGGAAGATAACAAGGTCCCTCTGTTTAAAATCCTCCCTGTGTCCCAATCAAAAGAGTGACTCTATTCTTAGTGTTTTTCTAAATATTTACTGTCCTCTGCAATTCATTTGCCCTGTGTGCTTTTAGTCACGCCAGTCTTTAAACTTCCAGATACTTTACATAATCTACCAGATGACTCTTATGGTTTATGAACCTTCTGAAGTTATAAGAAAAAATACTTGCTCATACTTGCTAATACACCTAAGTTCCCAATATTTCAGAAGCAATATTCTAAAAGACCACAAGATGGGGGTATTCCTGCATACAAGCAAATTCTCAAAGCAGTGCATTGAGCTCTCAAGTGTCAAGTTCTGCTTTGTTGGTTTCTGTTTGTTTGTTTGTTTGTTTTTCTAAGATTTATTTATTGATTAAGTTATTACAAATGTGTTCTTATCCCCACATTACCCTCCCCATCCTTCCCACTCATGCCCTCACCTCCCTGTTGTCTGTGTCCATTGGTTAGGCCTATATGCATGCAAATAAGTCCTTTGGTTGATCTCTCCCTCTTACCCCCACCCTCCCCTACATTCCCTCTGAGGTTGGTGGTCTGATAGATGTTTCTCTGTCTCTGGATCTGTTTTTGTTCATCAGTTTATGTTGTTCATTATATGTACCACAGTCTCTGGTGGTCTAGTGCTTAGGATTCGGCGCTCTCAAGTTCTGCTTTGACCAATAAGGTAGTCATTACCCACATGAGGCTAATTTACAATGAAGTAAAAGGAGAAATCACACTCCTAAGTGGCACTAACCACCTATCAAGAACTCAATAGCCATATGTGGCTGCTGGCTACACTGCTGAGCAATGCAAAATAAAACATTTCTATTCTCACAGATTTTCTAGTGATTTTAAAATTAATTTCCTTTCATTTAAAAAATGGAGAAAGTTTTAGAAAGTGCTGATTCTTCCTATTATTCATAATGCTGAACAAGTGGAAAAAACTTAAATGTCCAGCGATAGAATTTGGGTTCTCTGAATTGTGATTTAAACATATGCTGGAATATTACAAAGCCATTAAAATAGTCTTTTCTTAGAATGTGCAGGAAGGTTTATGGCATAATTTTAAGAACAAGAGGAAGCA
The DNA here is from genome assembly GCF_964212035.1 of Myotis nattereri. Classification (NCBI taxonomy): domain Eukaryota; kingdom Metazoa; phylum Chordata; class Mammalia; order Chiroptera; family Vespertilionidae; genus Myotis; species Myotis nattereri. The sequence goes on from NC_138085.1 coordinate 17,074,905, forward strand.
AAAAGTATGTGTACTTTTTTTTTCATAAATATATGTATATACACATTTGAATATATAATTCCAAATTTTGCAATTTTATAAGATATATATATATATATATATATATATATATATGTAAAAGAAACAAAGGAAAAAGATCATACTATTATCTGTTAACTGTGGGATGTGAAATTATGGCGGATTTTATGTTCTTTGAACATGGCTTTATTTTTTATCTTTTTCCAATATCGGGGGAAAAATGAATAAAAGAAGAAACTATAAAAAGAATGTGGAATTTTTTGAACTTTTGCAAAAGCCAAAATAAGTTTCAGAAGATTCAGTAATTCACTTAAAAAAAAACACAACTAAAGATTTTTTCGATGTATAAAATGTTTTGTATATCCGCTCAAGCCATCTGCATAATTCTTGTCACCAAGGCAGGTGTCAAGGCAAGTGTCATTCGTAGGATGCTCCCATGTCTACAGAGCAGCGGAGTGGTCTCTGGATTCTCTCTGTAGCTGCACCTGTCTAAACGTTGAGCCCAGTGTGACATTCATTCATTTATTCGGAAGCAGATCTGTAAACATTTTCTATGCTCCAATTGTTCTGAATGAGAGTCTCCTCTGTGTCCCTATTGCTGTCCTTAACCGTAAAAATTCTTTACCCACTGGTTCTTTAGGAAATTGGTTGAAATTCATGAAGACACCAGTATGTGTGTTATGGACGGAAGCTCAGACTCTCCATCAGGGAGGATGAGGAAACCTTGGACACAGGAGGCAGCTTGCTCTGGGGAAGCCGACTTGGCTAGATTTTGAGCCCCACCAATTCTGGCCTCCTGTCTTCAGTCCTCTGACTTCAGTTCTCTGCTTTCTAAAATGGGAGGCACATGGGGACCATTGTGGGATTAGAACAATACATGTAAAGTGCCTGAATTATGGAAGAAAACTAGGTTTGTTTAGTTCTTATTATGCTGATGTTTATTTAACAAAAAAATAATCCATTTTTCCCTTTTATCAACCATTTTGAGCACTGTGAGATTTTACACTGTCTGGCCAGGTGTCAGGCTGTGTTTAACATTTGTGTAGCTGGAGGTGACCGAGGCTCCAACTACCTCTGAAGTCTCTGCTTTTGTTTTTCCTGCGGCCTTCAGATCACCCTAAGAATTCCTTCTCAGATAGGGTTTGCTTCATGCAGTGCCATTAGTTGGCATGCACTCATAGTTCAGAGGGCTTGAGAGTGTCACACCCAGGGGCAAAGGTAAGATTTCTGGGAGGAGGTGGGGAAGGCATGGTTTTCTTTACTAAAATGAGAGAAGAGACTGTGAAAGGTGAGATGGAAAAAAAAAATAATCACAGATGACTCCTCAGGCAGACCAAATGTGAAAGCAGCACCTAAAAGAAATGTGGAATTTAGAAATTAATTTTCTCAAATACTTTGTATACACTTGCATGCTCTTGAAAAGCATTTACCTGCCCTGATTTCCAATGTTCTCAAATTTTCCATCAGGGAAGGTCTGTATGGATAGGAAGGAGAAGCAAAGCCTTCTGAGCTCTGGTAACTGTGGGAACAAATGAAGAGATTGAGGACAGGGAACTGCAGATGCCTCCTGCCCTCTCCTCTGCAGCCAGGACTCTCAGAGGGGAGAGGGGGACACACAGACACTGGGGTTAGAATTGGAGGGCTGAGGACTGCTCCCCTGGGATTATCTGGGCAGACTGGGAGCCCCCAGCAGGGATGCTGCATGTCCTCACTCTCGGGGTGAGTAGAACTCCAGAGGGAAACCTGGAGTAGGACCCCAGGCAGGGACCCAGGCTAGCTACTCCCTGAGAGACAATAGGAGATACAAAGACTCTGCCCCTGTTGCCAGAAAAACAAAATAGCTCCGCCTCCCATCCCATATCACACCCATGGGAAAGGCACTGGGTTCATTTAAAGACAGGATTCCCTTCCTGAGGCTGAGCTCAGATAGTAAACTGGGCTAAATATTTTCGTTTGCTCCTCTCCCCTCTATACTTCGGTGGGGGACTCAAGAGCGAATTCATTTAGAAACACGTAAATAAGCTATATTTCTCCTGCACATTTAACATACTGAATATATTTGCAACTTTGAGCCCTACTTATCTTTATTCATGCAAAACTGTAACTCTATCTGACATTTCTTCTTAAAGGTGTTTCTTCCTCGCTACAATGTGCAAAGGAAATTTCTTATTATGAAAATAGTGCTGTGGTTTTAGCTGTTGTGTTTCTGTGAAATAAGCTGAGCTTCCTTTCACCAGACACTGAGCAAGTGTCTTGTGAAAATAGCATAAAGGCTCTTGTGAGGAGAGAGCCCTTCCTAGTACACTGGGGCCTTGACTTACAAGTGTCCCCACTAAGGAGTGTTTTGAGATACCAGCTGTCTCTTGGCTGATTTTTTGCATGGAGTTGACAGAGTAATTTGAGTTAAGGAGCACCTTAACGAGCTCCTTAACGAGCTTGGTCTCAGAATGAATTAAACTAGTAAGTCAAGGCTCCACTGTATCTAGTGATAAAAGTAAAATCAGAATTTGTATGTATTTCTTAAAAAGAAACCTTCAAAAGTCATTGCTGAATTCCCACTCAGCACTGGGGGCTCTTTGGTCCTAGCACAGGCCTAGGCACCTTCTGAGAGGGAGATCCAGTACTGAAAAGGTCAGTTCTAGAAATGTCTGTAAAACATACATTTGGCAAATGAGTGAAGAAAGAAGCAAAGAAACACTGACAGAGAAGATGTTGCACTCTGCCGACTTAAAGTTTGCTTTCTAAAGGAGGTTTGAAGCTTCCTACTGTTTCTTCAGCTTCTTTGGATTTCTAAAAGGCAGGGCCTTTGAACTCTAATGGGAGAAAGAGAAGAAAGTGCTGGGCATTCAGAATCATGAGCAGTGGGAATATTGGGGAACCTCAGAGCAGTCACTTCATCTCCCTGAACCAGTTTCAATCTGCAAAATAACTAATATGTGATTTTTTAAAGAATATTTTTATCTATTAAATCCACTAGTGTGACATTGGTCAACAAGAACATACAGGTTTTAGGTGTGGGTTCTATGTGACAGGATCTGTATATTGCACCTTGTGCCCAACTGAGGAAGCAACACCAGGCTGGTGAACAGAAGATGAGGTGTAAAGGTGCATCATGGGTAAACTGGTCACCAGAGGCCAAAAGGGCTGGCCTGCGAAGGACCAGGAACAGGAGCCACATCCTGGCGTGAACCTGGTCTGCAGTCAGAGCCCTCTCCTCCCCAAGGCAGGTCATAAAGCAGCTACTGCATTTCTGAACAAGAAATTGAGACATGGGTTTTGACCAAAAAATTAAGATATTTTAAAAATTCATGAATCTATGTGGGATGTCCTAAAGAGGATTAAGATATCATATGTATGTACATGTTAATGAATCAGGTTTATTACAAATATGAAATAAAGGAAATCAAAAAAGAGCTCTTTGCTCAGGAATTCATTCAGCAAGTGTGTGATGTCTACCTGGATCTCGGGGCAGGGCCTTCACAGGTCACCTTTCAGGTGCTGAGAGGGCCTGAGAGACAGACAGGTGAACAAGAACCAAGGCCACACTTTATTTCAGAGGACAGGAAGAGCCATGAAGAAAACAGACTTAGCTTATATGACTAGGGAGCCACAGGGGCACAAAGGATTTCTATTGGTGCCCTGACCTATGACTTTAAAGGCAGAGGTTCACAGGACAAAGTGTGGGGTCCCAGGTGCTGTGGGTCAGAAACCTGAGGTGGTTCATTGGGTTGCCCTCCTCCCAGGAGGCCTCGGGGGGCCTGCTCATGGGGAGGTGGCAGATTCCCTTCCTTACGGCACAGTTCCCTTCTGTTCCCTGCCAAAGCCACTCCCAGCTTCCTGGGGCTCCCAAAAATCTTGGCTTTTGATCCCTTCCTCCAGCCTCAAAGCCAGCAACTCAAATGGGGTCCCTCCCTGGCTTCTCTGCCCCTCCTTCCCAGCCAGTTTTCACTTTGAAGAACACCTGGTTACTGAGGGCCAGGACCTCGGGGGGAGACACACCTCCTGTGCTTTCTGTAGAGGACCTGGGGTGTGTTGGTGTCAATAAATGTTTATTCACTGATTTTTAACAACACCACCACCAGAAAACTTGAGAGGTTGGCCCACATGGCTGACCTGGCATGGTGGCTAGGTTACCTCTATGACCTGTCTTACCATTCTGACCTCTGTTACTATTGTGACCTACTGACGGTGATATACCATAGGGCTAGATGGGGGCTCCTGAGCAAAGTGACTCCCCAGAAGGCTTAGGAAAGGGCTCCCCAACATATTTAAACTGAGACATGGCTGTTGAGACAGAGCTGGCCCCATGGAGACCTGGGGAAGCCACCCCAAAAGGAGAGGCAGTGCCCCAGGGCAAGGACAGCCAGGCTGGCTGGGAACAGCAGAGGGGGGGGGGGGCATAGAGGGCCCTAGTGTGGGTTGAAAATGCTGTCACAGCAGGAAGGCTTTTAGGCACGAGAATAGGGGGATCTGATTTATATTTTTTAAAGATCACTCGGTGATTTGACATTTGAAATGATATTTGACATGTGTCCTGAGAGCCCGGGAGGATTTGGGCAGATGAAGACGGTGAGATGTGCTTCAGGTGCAGACAGTGGACACGGCCTGGAGGCAGGACAGATGAACACTGGGGACCAGAGCACATGCCTCTCAGACCCTGTGAGTGATGGGACAGGGCAGGGAACCAGAAGACCCTGCATGGAGGGGGCAGGGCAGGGGGAAGGGGTCCTTCCATGGAGAGGACAGGGTAGGGGAGGCAGTAAACCCTCCATGGAGGGGGCAGGGCAGGGAGGACAGGGGACCCTCCATGGAGGGGAGAGGGGAGGGAGGAGAGGGGACCCTCCATGGAGGGGAGCGGGCAGGGAGGAGGAGGGACCCTCCATGGAGGGGACAGGTAGGAAGGAGTGGGGGCCCTCCATGGAGGGGTGGGCAGGGAGGAGAGGGGACTCTCCATGGAGGGTACAGGTCAGGGACAAAAGGGCACCCTCCATGAAGGGTGCAGGGCAGTGGGGACAGGGCACCCTCCTTTGAGGGAACATGCAGGGAGGAAAAGGACCCTCCATTGAGGGGACAGGCAGGGAGGAGAGGGGACCCTCCATGGAGGGGAGAAGGCAAGGAGGAGAGCAGACACTCTATGGAGGGGAGAAGGCAGGGAGGAGAGGGGACCCTCCATGGGGGGACAGCCAGGGAGGAGAGCGGACCCTCAATGGTGGGGACAGGCAGTGAGGAGATAGGACCCTCCATGGAGGGGAGAAGGCAAGGAGGAGAGCAGGCACTCCATGGAGGGGAGAAGGCAGGGAGGAGAGGGGACCCTCAATGGAGGGGACAGGCAGGGACGAGTGGGACCCTCCATGGAGGGGTGGGCCGGGAGGAGAAGGGACTCTCCATGGAGGGTACAGGGCAGGGAAAAAAGGGGACCCTCCATGAAGGGTGCAGGGCAGTGGTGACAGGGCACCCTCCTTTGAGGGAACATGCAGGGAGGAAAGGGACCCTCCATGGAGGGGTGGGCCGGGAGGAGAAGGGACTCTCCATGGAGGGTACAGGGCAAGGACAAAAGGGGACCCTCCATGGAGGGTGCAGGGCAATGGTGACAGGGAACCCTCCATGGAAGGGACAGTTATGGAGGAGATGGGACCCTCCATGGAGGAGAAGGGCAGGGAGCAGAGGGGACCCTCCATGGAGGGGAACGGCAGGGAAGAGATGGGACCCTCCGTGGAGGGGGCAGGGTAGGGAGCAGATGGGACCCTCCATGGAGGGGAAGGGAAGGGAGGAGAGGGGACCCTCCATGGAGGGGAGAAGGCAGGGAGGAGAGGGGACCCTCCATGGGGGGACAGCCAGGGAGGAGAGCGGACCCTCAATGGAGGGGACAGGCTGGGAGGAGATAGGACCCTCCATGGAGGGGAGAAGGCAGGGAGGAGAGCAGACACACCATGGAGGGGAGAAAGCAGGGAGGAGAGGGGACCCTCAATGGAGGGGACAGGCAGGGAGGAATGGGACCCTCCATGGAGGGGTGGGCCGGGAGGAGAAGGGACTCTCCATGGAGGGTACAGGGCAGGGACAAAAGGGGACCCTCCATGGAGGGTGCAGGGCAGTGGTTACAGGGAACCCTCCATGGAAGGGACAGTTATGGAGGAGATGGGACCCTTCATGGAGGGGAAGGGCAGGGAGGAGAGGGGACTCTCCATGGAGCGGAAGGGCAGGAAGGAAGGGTGACCCTTTATGGAGGGGAAGGGCAGGGAAGAGATGGGACCCTCCATAGAGGGGGCAGGGTAGGGAGCAGATGGGACCCTCCATGGAGTGGAAGCGAAGGGAGTAGAGGGGACCCTCCATGGAGGGGCAGGACAGGGAGGAGATTGTACCTTCCATGGAGGGGGTAGGGCAGGGAGCAGAGGGGACCCTCCATGGAGGGGAAGGGCAGGGAGGAGAGTGGACCCTCCATGGAGGGGCAGGACAGAGAGGAGATTGTACCCTCCATGGAGGGGGCAGGGTAGGGAGCAGAGGGGACCCTCAGTGGAGGGGAAGGGCAGGGAGGAGAGGCGACCATCCATGGAGGGAGCAGGGTAGGGAGCAGATGGGACCCCCCATGGAGGGGAAGGGCAGGGAGGAGGTGGGATCCTTCATGGGAGGAAAGGGCAGGGATTAGATGGGACCCTCCAAGGAGGGGGCAGGGTAGGGAGCAGAGGGGACCCTCCATGCATGGGAAGGGCAGGGAGGACATGGGAACCCTTCATGGAGGGGACCCTTCATGGAGGTAAGGGCAGGGAGGAGATGGGACCCTTCCTGGAGGGGACAAGACAGGGAGGAGATCGGAACATCCATGGAGGAGATGGGTCATGGAGGAGAAGGTACCCTCCATGGAGGGGGGAGTGTAGGGTTATTGGAACCCTCCATGGAGGGGACAGGTAAGGAGGAGTCAGGACCCTCCACGGAGGCCACAGTTCAGGGAGGAGAAGGATCCCTCAGTGGAGGGTACAGGCCAGGGAGGAGAGGGCAGGGACGGGGACAGAGAACCCTACAGGGATGGGCTAGACAGGGAGGAGAGGGGACCCTCAATAAAGGGGACAGATCAGGGAGGAGAAGGATATTTCCAGGGAGAGGAAGGGCAGGGAAGAGATGGGAACCTCCATGGAGGCGATGGGTCAAGAAGGAGAAGGTATCCTCCATGGAGGGGGGAGTGTAGGGGACAGGGAAGGGAGAAGAGGGGACCCTCAATTTAAGTGGCTCTGCGGGAAGGACAAGGGAACCTCCATGGAGTGGGAAGGGAGAGGAGGAGAGGGGACCCTCCATGGAGGGGGCAGGGCAGTGGGGACGGGAAACAGGGAACCCCAAACAATGGGCTGGGCAGGGAGGAGAGGGGACACTGCATGAAGGAGGGAGGGCAGAGGAAGTGGGGACCCTCCGTGGAGGAGACAGGGCAGTGGGCAAGGAACCCTCCATTGAGGCTACAGGACAGGTGGGGCAGGGGACCCTCCATGGAGGGGTAGGGCAGGGAGGAGAGGGGACACTCCATTGAGGGAAGAAGACTGAGAGGAGAGGTGACCCTCCATGGAGGGGGCTGGGCAGGGAGGACAAGGGACCCTCCATGGAGGGGAGACGACAGGGAGGAGAAGGGACCTTCCATGGAGGGAGAGAATAAAGAGTAGAGGGGACAATGCATGGATGTTTCAGGTAAAGAGGAGAGGAGACTTACCATGGAGGTAACACGGCAGGGAGGAGAGGACCCTCCATGGAAGGCAAGGATAGTGGGAATGGGAACTCTATGTGGAGGGGGAAGTGAAGGGGGTATAGGGAACAGGGAACTCTCCATTGATAGGGTAGGGCAGTGCGGACTTGGAACACGGGACCCTCTATGATTGGCCAGTCAGAGAGTAGAGGGGAATCTTCATGGAGGGGGGAGGGCTGGGAAAGTGGGGATCCTCCATGGAGTTGACTGGGCAGGGAGGAGAGGGGACACTCCAGGGAGAGGGCAGGGCAGTGGGGACAGGGAAACCTCCATGGAGGCTTCAGGACAGGTGAGGGAGGGAACCCTCCATGGATGGGGCATGCCAGGGGTGTAGAGAACCTCACTTTGAGGAGGATGGGCAGGGAGGATAAGGTTTCCTTCATGGAAGGGGCAGGGCAGGGTGACAGAGAACCTCACTTTGAGGGGGCAAGCAGTGGGGAAAGGTAACCCCGGTTTGAGGGAGAAGGGCAGGGAGGAGACAGAATCCTACATAGAGGGACAGGTCATGCAGGAGAGGGAACAGGGATATCTCCATGGAGGGGAGAGGCTGGGGGCATAGAGAACCCTACTTTGAGACAGCAAGGATTTCAGCACAGGTCCTTAGATAGATGGCAGGGCAGGGGAGAGAGGACATCCTCTCGCGAGGTAGCAGGGCAGGGAGGACAAAGGACCCCACATAGTCTGAGCAGGATAGTGAGGTTAGGGCACCATCCATGGAGGGGCCAGGGAAGGGAGGACAGGGGAGTAGAGATAGGTAACAGGGGAAACACACCCCTCCATGGAGAGTCCCCTGTTCCCCCATGGTGGGGCCCTTGTCCCCCAGCCCTGCCCCTTCACAGCATTCCCTGTCCTCCCTGTCCATTGGTCCCTCCCCTGGTCCCCTGCCCCCACTGCCCTGCCTTCCCATGGAGGGCCTGCTGTCTCCGCTGCTCTGACCACTCTGTGGTTGGTCACCTTATCCCTCTGCCTTCTCCTTCCATGCCAGAGTCTTCTGTTTCCCTGCCCTGACCCCTCACTCACAGGCATCTGAGGGGCATATGCTCTGGCCTCTCCAGTGTTCATCTCTCCTGCCTTTAGGCTGAGTGTCCACTCTCTGTACCTGAAGTACATTCTCACCTTCTTCATCTGTCTAAGTCCTACCTGTGCTCTCAAGACACATCTCAAATATCATTTCAAATGTCAAATCACAAACAGGGGAAGGGGGGTGGGGGTGGGAGGTTAGGAGTGGGAAGTGGGGGATGGGAGTGGGAGTTGGGGGTGGGGAGTTGGGGGGTGGGTATGGTAGGTGGGGGTGGTGGGAGGGGAGTGGGGGCTAGGGCGTGTGGACTGGGGAATGGGGGGTCAAGAATCAGGGGGGTGGTGTGCGGTGTGAGGTGTGGGTTGTGGGGTGTGGGTAGGGGTGTGGGTAAGAGTTTGAGGTAGGGGTGAGCGGTAGTGGTTGGGGATGGGAGCTGGCACGTGGGTGGTATGGGGTCGCAGGAGGGGGCTGTGGGTTGGGGGTGTGGTGAGTCCGGTGGGGGCTGGGTGTGGTTGTCGGGTGGCAGGTGGTGGTGGCCGGTGCGGAGTAGGGGGTAGGGTTGGTGGGTGACAGGTGGGGGAGGGAGAAGAGGGAATAGGGGGGATAAATGGTGATGGAAGGAGACTTGACTTGAAGGCAGTGAACACACAATGCAATCTACTGATGATGCAATATAGAATTGCACACCTGACCTATGCAATTTCATTAATGAATGTCACCCAAATACGGTTGATTAAAAGTAAATGAAAGGTGGGTCTTTTGAGGTTGATTAGGTTATGAGGGTGGAGCCCTCATGAATACGATTAATACCCTTTTCAAAGATATCCCATGCTAGACTTATCAGGAGATGACTTTATATGTTATATAAATGTCTAACCACTATTTTGTACACTTGAAACTAATATTGAATGTCATCCCTAATTGAAACTAAATTAAAGTAGTAAAACAATTTTGAATAAAAATGAAAATGCGAATCAGAGTGATCTTTAAAAAATGTAAATCAGATCATTATACTCTGTGCCTAAAAGCCTTAAGCGCTCCAACAGTGGTCAGCTCTACAGACAGCATCATGCCTGTGAGGGTGTTACACTCCTGGGAGAGGAATGCCCTGTTTTCTTCCTCCAGTAGCTCCCTTCATGGCTCTGGTGATGTGTGGCACTGGTGCAGGGCAGAACTGTGCTTCCTTGAGAGTGAGCTAAGCATCACTTTGGCTGCTTATTTGTAGTGTGGGAGCCAACACAGAAAAAATAAATTTAAGCCTTAAAGGTTCTCACAGCATTTCAACCCACCAAATGGACCTCTATCCTCCCTTCCCTACACTCCAGCCAGCCTGGCTCACCCAGCCTGGAGGAAAGAAGGCAGGGACAGTGCTGCCTGGGAAGCCAGTGAGCATGCATGTGGTCAGAAGTCTGGAGAGAGCTTCAGTTCTCTTAGGACAGAAATGGAGGGATGAATCTGCTGAAATCAGCCACCCATAAGGGGACTCAACTTTTCACTACATGATGACTGGATTACACCTGCATGATCCCACCATGCTCTCGCTCCCCTGTGGCATCCCAGGGGATCCATGGATCATCTACAACAGAAAGCAGCTCTCTGGCCTTTGAAAATCCACAGACCCTCTGCAAAGCCCTTAAGCTCACACGGCTGATCTCAGACTACAGATTCCAGACATCTTCAATCCTGGGAAGCAGCCTCTTTTGATTTTTCATTCTCCTCCTACAAACAATGCCAGGTCTGTGTCTTCTGTACACTGCTCAAAGATGTGTGAGGACCCAGCGGGTGGCAGCTGGACGTGGTATACCCTGGGACATTTGCTGAGTGGCCTCAGACCCAACACTGACACTGAGCTTGAACCTGCATCCATCTGGTGAACACCACTCACCTCTACCTGGGGACTCCCTGAGAACCTACCTCATGCAACTTGAGTGCTTCCAGAGACGCTTTCATTAGCGGAGAATAACAGGCACTCGGCACATGGAAGCAGACAGGGAGGCAGAACATGGTGTGCTCTGGGACTTTTGCTGACCTGTCCCCGGGATCAGTGCTAGTAAAAGCCAGCTTTGGTGCCCTGCCAGGGCCTTCCTGAGCTTACTGGGCCTCAGGAGTGCCTGTCACAAATTGTGAATTGCTTTGTAGATGCAAATAGATTGCCCTGGGCCAGTCACATCAAGCATCTGACATTGTTCAGCAACAGAGTCGCTCCCAGGAAGCCTCAGGACCAACAAGCCCAGTGGCCAGCTTCAGAGCACATCAGAGAAGGATACAATTAGCCTCAGAAGTGGCAGATCCAAAGAGAGATCTAGGCAGGCACCAGACCCCGCTGAGATGAATTGCACTCCACGTGGTCAACACCTGTCAGCAGCTTATACACTATACTATAGGCAGGGTACACTGTGGTCGCAGCCAACTAGCCTGAGCATCGACTTAGTACATGCATGGGCCAACAGCCATCAAGAACCAACTGCCACAGGAAGGTTCACATAACACACACGGGACATCCCTGGAGCACTCAACTCAGATGATCAAGAAGAAATCGCCACTGGGTTCCACAGGACTCCTACTACACGAAGCCACACTATCAAGACCTGGATTTTAATACAAAGAAAGAAACACACAGAGGCAGCCAAAATGCAAAGAAACATGCCCCAAATTTAAGAACAGGGGACACATCCAGAAAAAATGCTAAACAAAGTGAGGCAAGCAATATTCCAGATACCGCATATATATATACATAAAATGGTTGTAAGGATGTTAATTGAAGTTAGGTGAAAAATGGATGAAATCAGTAGGAACTTGAAAACTGATAGTAGGCATGAAAAAGTATATTTAAGCCATATAAAAGATCCAGTCAGAAATAAAGAGTAAAATCTTTGAAATGAAGAATACACTAGAGAAAATAAGTAATTTGATTAAGGAGAGAATCAAATGAGTGATTTGGAAGACAAAGTCACAGAAGACAAAACAGCAAAAAGAAAAAAGAACTTTTAAAAATGAGGACTGTTTAGGGGACTTTTGGGACAACATGAAACATTAACAACGTCCACATTATAGGCGTACAAGGAGAAAAGAAAGATTAAGGGACTACACCATATTAAAAGAAACAATGACCGAACAGTTCCCTCACCTGGTGAAGGAAGAGACACACAAGTCCAGGAAGCAGAGAGTCCCAAACAAGATGAACCCAAAAAGGCTTGACACCAGGACACATCATCATGAAAATGACAAAGATTAAAGACAGGACATCTTAAAAGCAACCAAAGAAAGACGGTCAGTTACCTCCAAGGGAGCTCCCATAAGATTGTCAGCTTATTTCTCTACAGAAACATACCAGGCCAGTAGGGATTGGCACAAACTATTCAAAATAATGACAAGCTAGGACCTTCAACCAAGACTACTTTACCCAGCAAGGCTGTCATTTAAAATTGATGGAGAAATAAAGAGCGTCCTAGACAAGAAACAGCAAAACAAGTGTTTTACCACCAAACCATTAGTATAAGAACTATCAAGAAGGAATAAAAGGGAAACAGAGTTAAAAGAATAAAACATATCTACGAATAATCACTTTAAATGTAAGTGGCTTGACTGCTGCAGTTAAAAGACATGGTAGCTGAATTGATAAGAAATTAATAACCATATATATGCAGTCAACAAGAGATCTATCTCAGAATGAAAGATATACAGACAAAAAGCAAGGGGATGGCAAAAGGTATTTCATGCAAAAACAAATGAAAAATAAGCCGGGGAGGTAAACCTATATAGCTGACAAAACAGACTTTAAAACAAAGGCTATATTGAGCAATAAGAATGGACACCACAGAATGATAAAGAGAGCAATCCAACAAGAGGATATAACCCTTGCAAACATGTATTTCCTCAACATAAGAGCAAGTAAATGTGTAAATCAAATCCTGATGTACATAAATGGAGAGTTCAACAATAATACAGACGCAGTAGGGGATGTTAACATCCCATTGGAATCAATGGCTGGATCTTCCACACAGAAAATCAAGAAGCAAAGAGTGGCCTGGTGCTGGACTCTGCAGCAGCAGCAGGAGCACATACCCTAAAGCTGGAATGATACAGATGAGATTAGGCTGGCCCCTGCGCAAGGGTGACACTCAAATCAGTGAAGCATTCCCTTCCCCCTAGCGTGGGACATGCTCTCCTGGCTCCCCTAGGCTCCCCTGGCTCCCCTGGGCTGGGGCCCCTGCGGGTGGGGGTGGAGGGAGATGGGCGGGGGCTGGGGGGGGAGGGAGACGGGCGGGGGCTGGGGGGGGAGGGAGAGGTGGGGGGGAGACTTGGGCACCTTCTCACCCTTGTGCAGGGCGGCCTCACACCTAGTCTTTAAATTAAAAAAAAAAAAGTGTGGACAGAAATAACACAATAGATCAAATGGATTTAATTGTTATCTTCAGAGCATTTCACCCTGATGCAGTAGAATATACATTCATTTTAAGTGGACGTGCAACATTATCTGGATAGACCACATGTTAGGGCACAAAAACAGTCTCAGTAAATTTAAGAAGATTGAAATCATATCAAGAATCTTTTCTGGTCATAACTGTATAAAACTAGAAGTCAATTAGACAAAACTGATGTACAAGTGATCTATTACTGAATTGTACACACCTAAAACCACCCTGCCCCAATAAATTTATTAACAGAGAAATAAAAACCATGACAAGCAAAAATAAATAAATAAATACATAAAAATTTGGGGATACATGGTGGTGAGCATTGCATGTCAATATACTTGATGTATACTTAAATGTGGTTAAAACTCTAAATGTTATATTTATTTTACCACAATAAAAATTAGTAATTATAGGATTAAAAAGAAAACAGAAAAAGAAAAAGAAAAACCTGTAAAACACAGAAAGTCTTGGAGGCTAATTGACATGTTACTAAACAATGAATAGATAACAATGAGATCAAGGAAATAATGAAATAATACCTTGAAACACATGGAAATGAGAGCACAACAATCCTCACTCTATGGAGCACAGCATAAGCAGTCCTAAGAGGGAAATTCCTAACATTACAGGTCTACCTCAAGAAACAAGAAAAATCTGAAATACATCATCTAACTTGACACTTAGAGGAACTAGTGCAAAAGAAAAACAAAGACACCATAAAGTGAGAAGAATAAAGAAAATAATAAAGATCAGAGCAGAAATAAACAAAGCAGCAAAAAACAAATGCAGGTGCTGGACTGGATGGTTTCACAGTGCATTTCATCAAACAGTCAGAGAAGAACTAGCACCTGTTCTCCTCAAACTCATCCAAAACACTCAAGACAAGGGAAGACTCCCAAGCTCATTTTATGAGTTCAGCATTCTCCTAATCCCAAACCAGAATAAGACTTTACAAAGAAAAAAATTATAGGCCAATATCCCTGATGAATATAGATGCTAAAATCCTCAACAAAATATTGGCAAACTGGATCCAGTAATACATTAAAAAGATTACACACCATAATGAAGTGGGATTTATTCCAGGGATGCAAGCTTTGTACAGTATCTACACATAAAAAACATGATACATCGTAAACAAAATAAATAAAAATCACATGGTTATAACAATAGATGCAGAAAGAGCATCAAAACACAACACCTATTCATTATAACAACTCTCAGCGAAATGTGAATAGAGGGAATTCCCCTGAACATAATAAAGATTATGAAGAAGAAAGAAAGAAAAAAAGAAAGAAGAAAGTGAAAGAAAGGAAGGAAGACAGGAAGAAGTTGAAGAAGATACAAATTAATAAAAGCATATATGGTGTTCAAAGATAGGAAGAATTAACAACATTCAAATGTCCAGTGACGTATTCCAGAGAGCTACAACAAATATCACAAAAATCTATATGGAAGTACAAAAACAACAACAACAACAACAACAACAACAAAAAACCCAACACACACACACACACACAAAAAAAAAAAAAACAAAAAACAAAAAACACACACACAAAATAAAACCAAACCAATAGCCAGAGTAATCTTGAGAAAGAAGAACAAAGTGGGAGGAATCATGCTACCTGATAACAAACTATACTACGAGGCCATAGTAATAAATATAGTATGGTACTGGCATAAAACGCACATAAAGATCATCGGAACAGAATAAAAAGTCCAGAAATAAACCCATACACTTATGGTCAATTACTATTTGACAAAGGACACAAGACTATACAATGTGGTAAAGATAGTCCACTCAATAAATGCAATTGGGAAAATTGGACACATAAGTAGAAAAATAAATGAATGCTGACTACCTTCTTACACCATATTGAAGAAAAAATGCAGAATGGATTAAGACTTGAAAGTGAGATTTGAAACCGTAAAAATTCTAGAAGAAAATAAAGGCAATAAGTTTTCATAGAAATATTTTTTATTCTGATATATCTATTTGGGCACCAGAAGCATAAGAAAAACTAAACAAATGGGACTACATCAATCTAAAAAGTTGTTGCACAGCAAAGGAAACCATCAACCCACTGAATGGGAGAACATATTTGCCAATGATACATCTGATAAGGGTTTAATATCCAAAATTTATGAAGAACTTAAAAAACTCAGCATCATCACAAAATAAAACAATCCAATTTAAAAATGAGCAAATAACCTAAACAGACACTTCTCCAGCGAAGATCTGTAGATGATTATTACACAAATAAAAAGATGCTGAGCATCACTAATCATTACAGAAATGGAAATTAAAATCATAGCGAGGTATCACCTCACCTCTGTCAGAATGGCTATCACCAATAAATCAATAAACATCAAGTGCTGGTGAATATGTGGAGAAAAGAGAACTCTCGTGTATTCTTGGTGGGAATGCAGATTGGTGCAACCACTGTGGAAAGCAGTATGAAGTTCCTTCAAAAATTAAAAATAGAACTGCTTTATGACCTAACATTTCCATTTCTGAGAATATCTCTGCAGAAACCTGAAACACAGATCGGAAAGGATATATGCAATGCTATGTTCACGGCAGCATTATTGACAATAGCGAAGATTTCATAGCAGCCCAAGTGCCCAGCAGCAGATAAATGGAGAAAACGCTATGGTACATTAACACAATGGAATACTACTCACCTACACACACACAATAGAAAATGAAGGAAATTTTACCTTTTGCAACAGCATGGATGGAACCGGTGAGTATTATGCTAAGTGAAGTGAAGTAAGCCAGTCAGAGAAATACAGGTTCCTTATAGTTTCACTTATATGTGGAATCTAATGAACAAAATAAACTACAATCAAAATAGAAAAAGGCTCATAGATACAGAAAACTGACTGAATACTGTCAGAGGGGAGGAGGTTGGGGGACTAGGGGAAAAGTGAAGGGATTAAGCAAAGAAAAGACCTATAGACACAGACAACAGTTTGGTGATTATCAGAGAGAGAGGGGTGTGTGTAGAAGAGGGTTTAGGAAGGATAAATTGTGATTGAAGGAGACCTGACTTGGGTCGGGGGGAGGGCGGTGAGACACATAATTCAACATACAGATGATGTATTACCGAACTGTATACCTGAAAGCTACATGATTTCATTACCAATCTCACCCCAATATATTCAATTTAGAAAAATAGGCCATTGTGGCACATGCTACAACCTGGATGGACCATGAAGACATGATGCTCAATGAAATAAGCCAGTCACAAAAGGACAAATAGTGTGTGATCCCACTCACATGAGGTCCCTAGAGCCATCAGAGTCATAGAGGTAAGATGGAGGGCACCAGTAATGGGGGAGTGGATGCAGAGTTGCTGTTTAGTGGGGACAGAGCTTCAGTTGGAGAAGATGAGAACAGTGATGGAGCCGATGGTGGTAAGGGCAGCACAACAATATGATTGTTAAGTTGTGTTAAGGACCACTTACCACCACTGGACTGTGCTCTGAAAAATACTTAAAATGGTAAATTTCATTGTGTATATATTACTGTGATAACAATATACCAAAAAAAAAATAAAAATAGAAGGCACTGTCCTGGGTGTGGGAGAATCGGGTAGAGCTGTTTTCTATGGGCTCTACATGGCTGGTTGGGTCACTGTCAATATCCTGGTTGTGAGATTTTAATAAGATATTATTGAGGGAAACCGGGTCAGATTACATGGGCCACCTCTGTCTTATCTCTTATAAATAATGGGAATCTACAATTGTAATTTTAAAAGGTTAAAAAATAAAAGGGGCGACAACCAGATTTGGTTGTCTTGCCCCAGAGAATCTGGTCCAGCAGGTCCCATTGGGGTCAGGGCTGAGTATAAGGAATTGCCCACAGGAACTGGTGGTCAGTGGGATTGAGGGCCACCATCCAGACCAGTCACCTACACAGCTAAGTTCTCATCCCATCATGAAGCTTCCACAGCTTTTAATACAGCTGCTGTGTCTCAGCCACCTCTAATGCGATCACTGGGGGGAACAGCTCCTTCACTGTGCCACCTGGTTTCTTAAAGGAGCTTCAAACCTTTTAACCATCTCACAAAACACAACGCAGGTAGTGCAATCCTCCCACAGTGACCCTCTGCTTCATTAAATCACATCCACCAAGTGACAAGGATGGGCCTTTTGTGCCATTCCAGGAACACTGGGCCAGGGTCCTGTCGACAGAGCAGATTCACTTCTCGGTGTCAAGGTTGGGACCAGGGTACAGGGCCCAGGGTGACACTTCCCAAGGACAAGGATGAAGGAAGGCAGCATTGTCGTTGGAAGCACGTGCCTTTTAATCATCTGCAGATCTCAACTGTAGAAAAGATACCTATGCTCTGTTAAAGGTCTGGAAAGATAAATAATTTTTTTCTTTGTACTCAACAGAGTGGTGCTCAAAATTAAGGTAAAAATAATACCCTGTCTTCATATGCTCTCTCCTTCCATAGATGGCTCCAATTTTCCTGTCAACTTGAATGCAAGATGGAAGAAGTAATGCTGGTGGATGAAATCAACACATCCCTATTTTAAGGGGTGAAATGAAGATGAGAGACGGAGTGTCACTCATTAAGGTTTCATACTTTACACTATGGTCAAGTAGGGAGTTTGTAATTGTCCATCCAAACCTGTATCATTAGGGTAATAATGTAGGGCTGTCATGAAGGCCTTTTCAGTGTCTGTACCCCATAAAATCTTGCTCTTTTTGGTCCATGATGTGGGCCAGGGAGCCACCAATGCTCATCCTCTCCCACAGTGACTGAGGGCTCCAGGGCTCCCCTGGCTTGTGGATTTAGCTGGCAATGAGCACAGCTCAATCGTGTGGAGGTGGGACAGACGAGTGGAGTCAGGATGGACTTGGAGCAGCCACTCATGGCTGTCCTTGCCTCTGGCCAGAGCTGATTCACATGGTGAGAGAGGCTCAGAAATGCAGAACAGCACAAACTCCTTGCTACTTGGCACCCAGGGCAGCACACTCACCCTCTTGTTCCTTTACCTGTGCAGCCAGCCAACTCAGTCACCTTCAGGGAGAACATCCAGAAAGAATAATAAAACAAAAGTACCTCATGCCAATCCACATAGCACTTCAAAGTACTAAGAGTAAAAAACTCACTGTCCATGCATTTCTACAGAAAGGCTACTTTCTGTCCAGACCCATACTCTTGCTCTTTTTTCTTCTTCTCCAAAGAAGAAAACACATCATTCTGGAGCCACCGAGATGGAGCAGACCAATGGCCAGCTGTCCACCCAATGATGACAACCGTGGTCTCAGAGAGAATACTATCTGCAGACTCCAGAGAGAGCAGCAGTGGGCTGAGTGGGGAGCGAACTGAGAACTTGACCAGTGACCAGCACGGTGGTGAGCTGATTTGTCTTGAAGACAGTGAGTCTTAGCACTGCTCTGTGCGCAGGACGGGAATGACTCAGAGAGGACTGGACCAGGGGCCTGTTGGAGCCAGAGTGGCGGCTGCCCTGGACCCTTCCCCCTTCTCTCCTGGCCAGGCCCTGGACTCCAAAGCATTGTGGCGACTCCTGATTATTTTTCTTCTTTTTCTCTTGCCAGTTTTCCCTGATAACCATCCTGTTATATGAAGCTGCCACACAGCTCATGGGTGGAGAGGAGTGTAAGGTTCTGAGAGAACCAGAGCTTCTAGCAGAAGGACGAGGAAGGTGGCTGAAATCCAGGGAGAGAGGAGCTGTGGGTGAGCTGGACCCGCACAGAGCACACCCTGGAGGCCAGCATAGGCTCTGCGCATGCTGATGCTGAGGTCACCCCCAGAGCTGCTGAGACACAAGTGACTCTGAACTTCATATGCTCCACAGCCTTACACAGGGGCCTCTCACCTCTGACACTCCGTGGTGGGAAGACAGACTGTGGAACCCGTCCAGCAGGGGCAGCACATCCATCACCAGCCTCATGTGAAGTCTGGAAGGAGAAAGGATCTGCATGTGAATAGGCACAGGGCTCAAGTGCAAGGGGCCAGGGCAGTAGAGCCCCAGCCTGCAGACCCACCACACCCTGCACTTTAGTTCCAAGTACAAGCTCTTTTTTGCAATAGTAACAATTGTAGATTTGACTTTGAAGAAAAAATAACCCAAATTACATTAGAGATTTCAATTTTGGTTTGTCACATCTTCAGTACATGTTAGCTGAACTCACTGTGGTAGTCATTTCACAATGTAGGCAAATCAAACCATCCTTTTGTCTGCCTTCAACTTATACAGTGGTGTATATTGATTATTTCTCAATAAAGCTGGGAAAAATAAACAGTGCCTTCATAAACGGGGAAAAAGTGGTTATAGATGCAGTGGAATGAAAACACCATAACTAAGAGAAAACAAATCAGGATACACACATAACAAATAGTATCATCTTGCCCTGGTGGCGTGCTCACTGGTTGAGCCTTGATCTATGAACCAGGAGGTCATACATGGAGTCCCTGTCAGAGTACGTGGGGCTCCATCCTTAGTAGGGGGCATGTAGGATGCAGGTGATGAATGATTCGTTCTCATCATTCATATTACTACTACCTCTCTCTCTCCCTCTCCTTTCCTCTCTGAAGTCAATACAACATATATTAATATAAATGAATTAATAGTATCACCTCAAAAAGGTATCTAGATATATAAATGTACGAAAGACAAAAGGAAATACTTTGAAATGTTGACAGTGGTTAACCTTGGATAGTGGAAAGAAGTGATTTCCTTTACTTTATACTATTCTTTTTAAAATTCTAATGATCCTATATTATTTTGATAATGAAAAAAATCTTCTAAAACACATTTAAGTAACTTTTTTTGGTGTAAAATGCATTTTGCATCCATGTTCAGTGACCATCCACTTATCTTTGAGAAGCTTAAAAAGTGCTTTGCGTTGTGAAATATCCTTTAAAATGCATTCTTGCACTCCAACAGCTCCTGAATGAGAACACTGGGCTTTGGAGATGCTGGGTCTGCTTGGAAAAAATAATGGGCAGGGGTTGGAGGCACGGTAGGGGATGGGGCGGGTCAGCAACCCTGAAGAGAGGCTCCTAGGTAGGATGCCTCAGGGTCCACAGCTCAGGCTGTATTTGAAGAATTCCTCATTGGAAGGCTGATATCTACAGTAAAGTTTCAGATTTGATAAACTTCAGACATGAGCCACAGTAACTTTTTTAAAAACGGTTTTTGCCGTTCTTATTGCAAATCCATATATATAAAAGGCTAATGTGCTAAGGATTCCACCACCTGACCACTCGCTATGAAGAGCACTGACCACCAGGGGCAGACGTTCAATACTGGAGCTGCTGTGACCTGAACTGGCCCTTTACAGAGGCAGGGCACTGCGCACCCAGAGTCCACAAGCAACACTCCGCTTTTCCCAAGTGGGACACAGGCCCGGCCACGAACCCATGGCACAAAGCCCACAGGCCAGCCCAGCACAGAAATGGTGGCTGTGGGCACCAGGTAATGATGTCACATAGTAATGCCAGGCTTCCTCTCCCTAGCGACTAGCCTCCTTGGAGTTTCTTCACCCACTTGCTTTATAGCCAGGTGCAAACATTTTACACTTTCACCAAATGTCTTTGAAGTGTTTTCATGTGCCTCATCTCATTTGATCCTCACTGAAGTCCCGGAATAGGTAGAGAGGAGACTCGGTAGAATCCTGTTTTCATTTCATTAGCCAGAAAATGAAGATTTAGAATGTTTTAAAAATTGACCCAACTGAAAAGAAGCAAGAAATGGTAGAGCCTGAACATGACTTCAGGTTTTCTCACTGCAGGGAATATAGTCAAACGGGGTTATAGTTAAATATTTCTCCCTTTGTTATCTCTGCATGATGCACAATAATAATCTGCTTTCATTTTGGTATTTATGCTGTTTTGCTGTCAATATCCTGAAAAAGAAATTGGGGCACTTCACCAAGCTGGAAAAAGTTTACCTAATCAGAAAGCAGGTCTAAGTAAGCAAATATCTATATATCTATATCTATAACTATATCTATATCTATATCTATATCTATATCTATATCTATATCTATATCTATATCTACATCTATATCTATCTATCTATCTATCTATCTATCTCTCTGGCGCCAGTTGCATGTGTTTCCATCTGTCATTGTTGATCGTGAATTTGGTATACACTTCTATTATTGAGAAAGGGCAAATAGTGATCTTACAATATTTCTTCTAATTAATTTCCTTTCAATGTGCACCAATTCATGCACTGGGACTCTAGTAATTAAATAATACTATCAAGATGCCTAAGAGAAACATATGTATACAGAAAAGATTTTTAAAGAATTCAGATCTCCTAAGTCACAGCTCTATGGTTCTAACCTCAACTGGGTCTACAGAGGCTGACAGGAAAAATAGAATGAGCACTTGCCCTGGGTTCTCATTTGATCTCTGCTATTAATAGCTTGTGGTCTTGGGGATTTCACTTACCCTTTCGGGGTCTCCTAGCTGCATCTATAGGATGAGGGTAAAATTAGACCTCTTAAATAAGGTTTCTTCAAACGCTTCAAAAAATAATTGTAGGTTCAGATTTCTACAATGTTCCTAAATATCTCAGCAATAATAAACTTTTTCTTGTTTTAAACTTTGTGGTACAAAACTTCACAAAAATGTAAACACAGTTTTATAATACTACTCATTTCAAAAATATATAATCTCTATAAAACTTATCCTATAAAATTTCGGTAGATACTATTAAACATTTCTTAGTAACTGTACTATAACCCAAACTAGTAAATTTAGCATTATCTTTTTAAAACATCAATTGCATATTCTTGGATTGGTGGAAAAGGCTCAGAAAATACAGATGTGTTGAGCACCATATGTCACTTTTATTAAAATTCAACAAGTAACTTCCCAGGTATGGAAAACTTCAGGTGAAGCCAATTTTGGGGGTGTAAAAATCAACTCCTGTAAACATCAAATTAAAATGTGGCTGTATTTTCTGCCTTAAAAATTAAAAAAACATAAGAATTGTTATTTAACTCACTCAAATGGTTTGTGAAGCTGAAATACTTCCATGTAGGGTCTGCCCCAACCTGACATTAGTTTAGTGCAAGGAATGAGAGCCACATGTCACCTATTCTCCCCAGTGAGGAAGGGAGCTGTGTGTGAATCATTCCTACCACTAAGCCCCTCGGACAGCCAGCTGCTAGGCAGCAAGGAAACCAGCCTCAGCTCACAGGTGGGAGAAGTGCTGCCATCTCTCTCAGAATACTTCCAAATTCATCCTGAGAAGGACAGGCCCTACCAGCCAAGACCCAGTCAGGCCACTGCTGGGCTCTAAGTAAAGACTGACAATTGTCTCTACCTCTTATTTCTTCTGAGACCAAACCAACCAACCTCCCACCCACCCACCCAACCACCCACCCAACCAACCAACCACAATTTAATCATAATCCTTGCACTGAAGCCACTGCTAAATAAACACCAAGTTGTATATGGGCTCACGTGGTGACTACCCTCCTAGACACATATTCCTAGGCCTGGAATAAGCTCTGCCCATGCCCATTCCCTTCCCTCAGCTCGATTCTCCAACCTCCCCTGCTCACACCCCCCCACACATACACCCTATTTGACCAGGTAGTTAACTTTCTGGGGACTACAGATCCGTCTTGTCCCCTGGCTTGAGACACAAGCCCCAGAGAAGCAGGACCCCTCACTTCCTGGCTTAATAGACAGGGGGCCCTGCTGGGGTCTGGCGGGAACTCTGTCCCCAGCTGCCTCCTGTCAGCTCAGCAGCCAACACTCCTCCAGGTCCAGGGAGCACATGCAACCTGCCCCACAATGACAGGGGACCAGCCCCGCACAGGGAAGGAGCCCACACGGGGGCTACTGGTCTCTCACTGGGGCTCTTGGTCCCAGGTGGCGACTTGATCGAGCCTCTCCACTCTCCTGGTTTCTCCCAGGAACCAGGGGCTGGCCAAGTCCCACCCTTTGGGAAAGTGACTCCTTGGCTGCCCCCACAGAGCAAGGCCCAGGGGAACCCCAATCCTCCAAGCGTTTTAAATACCTGACAAGCCCAAGTTCACCCTTGGAATGAGCCCTTCCCGACCACAACAGCCACTACCCCATGGGACACTCCAAGTCCCAGCACCTGGGACAGCCATGGGAAAACTATGGCCCGCGGGCTGGATTTGGCCCTTTCGAAATAATAAAACTAAAAAAAAAAAAAAAAAGACCGCACCCTATTATTTAATGATGTTTACTTTGAATTTACATTAGTTCACACAAACACTCTATCCATGCTTATCTTACAGCCTGCCAAGAACCCATTGTGGCCCTCAAGTCAAAAAGTTTACCCATGCCTCTTCTAGAGACAACTTCCTTTCCAGCTCACTTGAGTGGAGAAGGTCAGGAGACCAGGATGTCTCTCTGTTGCTTCCCGTTCTTCCGACACTCTGCGAAGAAGAAAGTCCAGGGCAAGAGATGTTTCTGTTGCTGGGGAAACAGGCGCAAGCGCCACCACTGATACCCCTCGCCCTCTGGCACGAGGCACACACAGGTAACCAAGGGCAGGCCCTTTCAGCTCACACTTGTGCGCCAACTGGGGGTCATACCTGGGGAGCCCACACCTCTTACCCCTCATCCCAGGTGTGTGTGTGTGTGTGTTTGTGTGTGTGTGTGTGTGTGTCCGGGATGGTGAGGTGAAGAAAGCGGGGGATGAGGGATGCTCAACCTGGGCTAAGGAGCAGGTTGGTAAGTGTCAGAAGCCTGGAGGGTGTTGGAGGGTGTGTCATGTTCACTGCCCAGGTCATGGCTCACAGGAAGGGAAGCCGAGTGCTGGGGTCAGAGCTCTGCTACCCACTTATTAAATCGCAGGGGTGCTCAAGGGGTCATCAACTTCACTCCCTGCCTGGAGGTCTTTGCAGATGCCCCTCTCTGCCTGATCTGGGGAGCAGAATGGGTGGTGGGCATCTTCCCCACTGGTAATGCCCGGGCCCCTCATGCCTCCTGGCCCGGTAGCGGGCTCTGTCTTTGCAGAGCTCCAACAAGGGCACGTCGAGGAGCTGGCTGACAGGTTCACTTATGCCCTCAACGGGTACAAAGGACAAGTGCGTCAGGACAGGAAAACCATCCAGTGCCAAACTGAGGTGAGAGCTGGCCCACACCTAGGACTCTGAGGTGACTGGGGTGGGACCAGAAGTCAGACTCAAATCTGGGGCCTCAAGTTCTCACAGGTCCACTCCCAAAGTGATCTGCACCTTCAATCCTCCTGACCAGCTCCCTGGTAGGGGAGAAAAGCAGTCTTTCTTCCTGTGCTTCTTGGGATCAGAGAGAAAGCATCTGTTGCTCTCTTTGCCTCATGCTCCTTTCAACTGATGAAATCCCTGCCCAAAGTATCCTGTGGACCAGCCCCAGCCCGACTGTCCTTGCAGACCTTCTCCAAGCTATACACATCATCCCACTTGATAGTGCTGTGTATTGAAAAAAAAGGGGAGGGGGAAGCGGGGGTGGGGGTTAGGGGTGTAGGAAGGGATAAAGGCCTTGAATACTTTTCTCTGCAACCTATCACCTCACAGAGGACGACAAACCATTGCAGTGCGGCCAGCTCAGGAGCTGTGGCCTGACCCAACTCCATATCATCCCAACAAGGACAGAGTTTTCCTCAGTCATTCAGGCTTTCACTGTGGCTACACCTTGACACAAATCAATTGTTGCAAGCTCAGCAGGGCTGCCAGAAACATCCTCACTGTCCTCATAGGCTAGGTCTGCCATGACACAGGACCACAGATTGGGTGGAAGGTTCCTGATGCCTCCTGGCTCAGTACCCACTCTGTCTTTGCAGAGCTCCAAGGAGGACATCATTGAGGTGCTGGCCCATGGACCCGACTACACCACCTACGGGGTCAGGGTGCAGGTGCATCAGGCTGACGACACAGACCAGTGCCTGTCTGAGGTGAGAGCTGGCCTCGAGGGTCTCTACACCCAAAACCCCAACACAACCTGGCAGTGCCCAGAACCCACACTCCAATCTGGGGACTCCACAGATACCCTCCCAGGACTCTCCCTAGTGTCCCACTGCCCCAAGACAAAGAAATGAGGACCCCCCGCCCCCGTCCAGCTACATGGGACGGTAAAGACAAGCTCCTCACATATTTGTAGCAATATCAGAGAGAGAAATGTCGTGTGAACTGTGTCCTGTCCCTCATCTTGCCATGGCCACGGTACCAGCTTTCCCAGGGGGAATCACCCCCACGTCTCCACGCTGGCCTTCTGCAGAGCCCAACGGTTCCTGGACGAGCTTCTATCTCGGTGAGCATACACTCGTGACTCTGCCCACTGCTAGCTGTGAGGCATGAAAATGTCACCACATCTTCCCGAGTCTCAGGATGCTCCTCTGAAAAGTGGGTTGCTGGGGGGGGGGAACCTCATAGCACTGCTGTGGGGACAAGCCATGGCAGGTCTCACCTTCTCCCTGGCTCTGCAGACAGGGTAGCTGGATGTGCGGCAGTTGTTGTTGGCAATTCTTTCACTCTGTCCCACGGAAAGAACTCTGACACACCCATCAGCGGCCTGTGGCATCAGAGGTTGGAAAAGCACATGCAAAGCGACCTGTTAAGCAGTGTGAGATTTCACCTAGCCGGTCCTGGTCCTTGGTGTAACCACACTGGGGATTTCTGGGGAGAGCAGGGGCCCAGGCCCACTCAGATGTATGGCATGCTCCTGGTTGGAGTTTCTTTACTCGACAATGTGCACACACTTTTGGAGACACTTAGCCTGACTCAAGGAATGAAGCAGACACAATCCCTGGGCCTCAGTTCTGGGCATTGGGTCCAGCAGTCACGCTCACCATCATTTGCAGCTCGTGTCCACCATCCACCAGGGCTGATGCCATCAGAGTGATTTTTCCATCTGGATGCACACCTGTTTAGAATGACCGGGCTGACACATCACAGGACCAAGTCATAAAGTGAGTGGTCTCCGGGTCCAGAAGGAGGGCCCTCAGAGTCAGCATCGTGGGGACTGTGGTGGGTGGGGGATGGAGAGTGCCTGGCAGAACCCTAATCTTATACATCATCTGATTCCCAAGAAAGGCCTGGGCTCTGGAGTCTTCTATTCCAGGAGGATAGGAGTCAAAGACGACAGTGGGTGGGGTCCCGGGCCTTGTAGACCCAGAGGGGACGCTGTGCTGATTGGTCCCTCACAGTCCCCTCCCCCCCACAGACCCACCCCGCTCTGCCTGCCCCTCTCCATATCCATCTCCCCTGACCACAGTGGCCAGGCTCAGAACAGGCCTGTGGTGAGCAGGGTGCTCACAAGCCTGTCTCAGTCCTCAGTCCAGATGCCCAGGGCCTGGAGGGTGGGGGTGGGCAGTGCACTGGACCTTTAGGTGAGCTGCCAGTGGGAAGAAGAGTCTCACACAGACTCCGTGTTAAACCTGCTGGATCCCACAACTGCTACAACCATGACAGCCACACAAGGGCCGGGGTTACCATGGTGCTCTCCCATGGGTGGTCATGGGAGACCTGCACAGAAGCTCATATCTAAACAAGTGTACCATGGGAGGGCAGACTGGAAGGAAAGAGCAGGACTCAGAATCTGCTGCCCACCTGCCTCTCCCCAGGGCCTTTGCTGCGATGGTGGGGACCTGGCTGGACCACGTCCAGGGTTTGGGGCAGCCCCTTCCTTCCGCCTGCTTCAAGGTAGAGCAGGCCTTGGTGCCCGTCAATTCCCCTGCCCAAACCTGGTGGGCCACACCCAAAATCTATGGTTGGCGCTGCAGCACCTTGAGCCCACCGAGGCAACTCAACAAGGTGAGGCGGAATGATCATCTGGGCAGATCATCGGGGGAGGGCAGGCTCATGGGCTGGAGTTCCCTTAAAGGCGGTGGCATCTTTCCTGTCTGCACTAAGTCACAGGAAAGCCAGGAGTGTGAGTCAATGTGTCTCTTTCTCCTGCTCCAGGTCCACGCCCAGAGCTCCAGAGCTCTCCGGAGGCAGAGGAAGGGCCTGCTCAGGGGCCAGAGCCTGGTCCAACGAGAGGCCCTGCCCTGGCCAGGCCTGGCTCGAGGCAGTACCTGAAGCCATTATGGAGCCAGCTACTGGCTGCGCTGGAAGCCTTCCCTCGTGCTGTCAGAAGAGTTCTAGGCGATTATCTTAAATAATTCAGAGGAATACATCCCAACTGTACATTTATAATAGTAAATAAGGATAATTTCTAAAAGTACCTACCTATTTATGTAGACTATTTCCCATTAAGTTAAATACTCCTTTTGAATAAATAAGGTTGTTTATTAAAAACACGTGTAGACCATGTCTTCTCACGTACATATACATAATTCCATACACACACACACACACACACACGTACACACACACACGTACACATATATGCTGACATGGAAGGTGCTCACTGTATAATACAGTTTTAAAATAAGTTTTGAAACATTTAATTTCCTCTGATAACTACGTATACACTGATAAAATGGGGAAATAAAATCTGGAAATATATACACCAGAATGTTCACACTGGTGAACTGTCAGCAGTGAAACTACCAGAAGTGACAGTTTCTTCTCATTTTGCTTCATGTATAGGTTCTGGTTGACACAAGGATCATACCTCCAATATATAGACATAGACAGTAGAGAGAGAAAGGGAGAGGCAGAGAACACAGATGAGAGGTGCACCAGCCGCCTCGTGCCCACCCCGACATGGAACTGACCGCAAAACCCTGCCACATGCCCTCCCTGGGAACTGATCCGGAAACCTTTCAGTGCAAGGGGAGATGCCCATCCAATGAGCCCCATCAGCCGGGGCTAGACTCAGTATATATTTTTAAAAAATACACTTTGATTGATTTCAGGGAGGGAGAAAGGGCGAGACAGGAACGTAAACCATGAGAGAGAAGCATGGATCGGTTTCCTCCTTCACGACCCCTATCGGTGATCCAGGCTGCAACCGGGCCTGTGCCCTGACCCGGAATCAAACCAACTGTGCACTCCTGCCTGCTTCACAGGCGGACGCTCGACCACCGTGCAGCACTGGCCAGACTCAATCATATCTTTCTAAACTTTCCCAAGTGCCAATTTGTATCTTGAAATGGTCTCAGGAAAGGAAAAATTACTTAATGGGGGGCATTCTACTTCCCTCGCTGTTTAGATGCATTTGCTATTTGGCCAGAAACAACCAGTAGACTAGCTCTCAACCATACTTAAAATCACTAGGGATAGCAAGAGCATTGCTTTGGTTGCAACAGGAGTAACTCAAAACAACTCCCTCCACTAAACACTTCCTGAATCATTTCCCTTCCTCCATGAGCCCAGAATTTAACTCACCAGTCAAACTCAGCTTAGGGAGAGGAAATGGTTCCACTGGAACAGGACGGTATGGAAACAAGGTACACAGCCCTGGTTCTACCCGAGGGGCCATAGTTCACTGACACCACCACCACGGGAACAATCTATAATTAAAATGAAAACCACCATGTCAGAAAATTCTAAGCAGAAAAGGACAAAGGAATGCCACTGGTGAGTATTTCAAAAGGAGGCACGCTGTGCAAGAGGGATCCATTCAGTGCTGTGGCCCACTCATCCAAAGCTCATCGTTCTCATGTGAGCAGTACTCTTGCTCTGAGGGGAGACACATTTCCTTTCTTTCATTTCATATTTGCTTTCAAGGAAAACCAGCTAGCTGGTCAATACACCAAGCCAACACTCCTCAGGTATCCAACAGGAGAAACCTAAATGTCTCAGTGAATTTTAAGTTTTACTAAATTTGAATTAAAAAAAGTTTCATTTTAAATTGATATGTGGCTGCCCGACTGGCGTGGCTCAGTGCTTGATCGTGGACCCCGGAACCAAGAGATCCCCGTTTCATTCCCAGTCAGGGCCCATACTGGGGTTGCGCGCTAGGGGCTATGAGACGGATGATGCTCTCTCATCATTGATGTTTCTCTCTCCCCTTCCCCAGCCTCCTCACCGCCCCCACCTCCACCCCCCTGCTCTCTCTGTTCCCCTTCCCTTCCTCTCTCTGAGATCAATGAAAACATATATGTTTAACCAGTTCTATGTGGATAATATGGACCCTATGAGACAGTGTACTTCAAAACACTAGGCAACTGTTGTGAAACAGTCATCGCTGAATCTCGGGACACCTGTCCTCCACAAGTCCACACAGAAGAAATGTACGGGGCCCTCAGTGATCACAGTAGAAACAGGAAGCTCTCCATCTGACACGTCCCCACTGCCCTTCCCCTCACCACCTCCTCCTGGGCTGAGGCACCTCCTTCGGGAGCACTTTGACACTAAACTGCCCCATGTCCCTTGCAATTTGGCCCGTTCTGCCCAAGGGTTCACGCAAGAGTCTCATAGTTGATTTCTGAGACACTAAGTTCCTCCCTGATATAAAGCACAACAGCGAGGAGAGGATTTTTTTCCTCTCGTTGATGCTGGGAGCTTACCCTGACATCACTGAGCAGCTGAATTCAATATTGGATCCACCTACCTGTGGACTTGTTCTTTTGTGAGAAAGACAAGTCCCTACTGTTAGCTGCATCACTATTCTGCTGCTTATAATTCTCAGCTTCCACACTGAATGAGATCCTTAAAACTCCTGAGGGTGGACAAGGTTGTAGCATTTCATGGTATTGCAAAACAACAACAACACCAAACACGAAAACAAAAACAAAAAACAATGGGAGCAGAGAGCAAGACAGGGGAAAGATGGGAGATGCCGGAAAGTACACCAGCCTTCCACCGACTCCAGAGGGAGACGTCGGGATACAGGGCATGGCACAGCTCTAAGCTGGGCTGGCAGAGTGTGATGCCAATGAGGATCTCAAAGTGTGACCACAGAAAAGGGGTGAGGGAGAGACAAGACTGCAATAGGAGCTAAGGTCGGATCATGGTCGGCCTGGATGGACACGCTAAGTATTTGGGACTCATTTCTAAAGGCCATAGGAGACCACTGGCAGTTTTCAGAAGAGACATGATCATATTGACATTTTCAAAAGATCCTTCGGTCTGCCCGTAGAGAATGCTTAGGGACCTGGCGATACTAGAGGTTGACAGGTCACAGAGCACACATGGGATCAGGAGGCCCCGAAGTCAATGGGGCTTAGTACTCTTGCTGCTAACCTTGATGGCTTCACACTAGAATCGTTGTATCAGGAATGTCAAGGTGGAAATCTATCCCACTCAAGGCACTTGACAGCTTATGTCTAGAAGTTACAATAAAGTAGCACGATATGCCGTATCTTTTCTCAGATCAAAACACTCTCAGAACAAAGTGGAGAACATACCAAAACCAAGACTTGCTAAAGTGGTAAGGAAAAGGGTGTGGACTCAGCTTCCAGACAGAACAACAGGTCAGTGGCACAGACAGAGACACGCACACACACACAGAATGCGAGAGAGAGGCTGAGAGGAAGGAAGGGACCTCAAGAACGAGAGTACAAGACAAGTGACAGGACCTGACACCCCATCAGCTGGCCTGTACTTGATGTTGTTTAGAAGCGAGTTTATAACATAGAGTCCAAACATAATCGAAATACAAGCAAATGTCACCATACTGTTCACAAAACCTTTAATGACACAGTTGCTTACCTTGATCAAGTGTGCATACTTCTTCAGTTGTTCTGAAAAGCATTGTGTAATCTTTGCAGTAATGATCTAATAAAACTCCATTTTTAAGTCCCTACAACAACAAGAACATATAAAATACAAATAACTAGGAAGGTATTCCAATATTTACCCCCAACAGTTAGCAATCATCAATAGAACTTTCCCATTTAAAAACACTTATGAGAAAAAAGATAATCAAATCCAGAGCCCCTTTATTCTATTTCTGGACTTTCCTGTGCCCAGTATTGTAAGTGCAACCTCAACTACTTTTGCTAGACAGATGTTGTGCAGGTGAAACTACTGTAAAAACACTGTGATCTCGGTTCTCTTCCATTACCTATTGGCTGTTGATCTTGAACAAACCATCTCTAGAGCCTCAATATTTTCTTCCAGAAAATGGGGAAATACCAGTTAATTCACTGTGAAGTTTTAAAACTAAATAAAATATGTAAAAAATACCAGAGCCCATGATTAGGGTTGGAAATCATTTCATTATAAAACAGTTTTCACGATAGTAATGATTTGTCCTAAGAGAAATAAAAAAAAAAATTAAAAGTGCCATGTCTCAGAATACAACTTCTTTATCTCAAGGAAGATCACAAAAATTAGAAAACGTTCTGTAATATTAACTCAGATGTTGGTATTTTTATTCCATTCAATTTTATTTATTATCAACGGTCACAATACCCAAGTGTGTGACCTTTAGAATTCAGTGTTAAACAGAGTGCTGGCCAGGCTGTGAGAGTGCAGTGTTAGCACCATTTAAACGTAGATC
The DNA here is from genome assembly GCF_964212035.1 of Myotis nattereri. Classification (NCBI taxonomy): domain Eukaryota; kingdom Metazoa; phylum Chordata; class Mammalia; order Chiroptera; family Vespertilionidae; genus Myotis; species Myotis nattereri. The sequence continues at coordinate 17,106,432 of NC_138085.1, forward strand.
CACCAGGAACCTGACAGACACCGAAGGCAACAGCACAAGTGCAGCAGAGAGCCCACAGCGAACCAAGCGTCAGGGTCTTGGAAACACACTGACAGGTTTTCTCATCACTAATGGGGGTCATGGTTCCCTGGCCTGGTTGACAATTTATGTAGCTAAACTGCAGTTCTCTGAACTGTAAGCACTACTAGAATGTAGGTATTGTTACAGCATAGCAGGTATTGTTATAGACCTTCCACCACAGTGCAGGCAGTCAGCCTGTCAACATGAAATGCTCTTCGGGTCACCCCCAGTGTTTACCATGTTTCCTGACTTCCTACTGATCTTAGGACAAAGATGACTCACAAGCCCTTACATAGCCAGTATCTTCAAACAATTCTAGGTTTTGCAAACAATGCTCTGGGTTCTTAAGGCCAACGTCTGAGTCACCTGAGCACTCCTGGAAGTTTTCACTCTACACACAGTATTTACCTTGCCAACTGAACAAGGGGCGTCAACAAGTGAATGAATTCCTTCTCCCATCAGAGTATTCCATTTAGGCTCCTCAGAGACCCAGTGAAGTAGGAAAAAGATTGCAGGTATGTGAGAGAAGTGTAGAAGAATCCAGACTAAGATTCTGTGACAAGTCTTCATCCTTCATCTGAGAAACTTTCCAAAAGATTCAGACATAAAGATCTGTTCAAAAGGTGAGACTCAACCTTCTGGTGGTGGTCTGAATTCAGTAAATAATCCCAATCCCGAGAAGAAGAAACAGATATTGATTTTTTAAATCATGCCTCCTTGTAATTAGGGGGGTGGGAGTGATCAAGGAGGGGTCGATGAGGGGAGAAGGAGACATATGTAATACTTTAAACCAGTGTTAAACTCAACCTTCCTAATGCCGCGACCCTTTAATATAGTTCCTCATGTTATGTTGACCCCCACTTTCACTGTTACAAATTAAATATAATTAAAGCATAGTGATTAATCCCCAAAACAATATGTAATTATATATGTGTTTTCCCATGGTATTAGGCGACCCCTGTGAAAGGGTCATTCGACCCCTAAAGGGCTCACGACCCACAGGTTGAGAACCGCTGCTTTAAACAATAAAAAAATTCAATTAAAGCAATTCAAGTTCCATTTTCATATTCAGTTGATCTAAGAATATGAAAAAAAAATCACAATGCTGGCCCAGCAGGTGTGGCTCAGTGGTTGAGCATCAATCCATGAACCAAGAGGTCATGGTTCAATTCCTGACCAGGGCACATGCCCAGGTTTCTGGTTTTATTCCCAGGAGGGAGTGTGCAGGAGGCAGCCAACTGATGATTCTCTCTCATCAAGGATATTTCTATCTCTCTCCCTCTCCCTTCCTGTCCCTGAAATCAATTAAAACATTTTAAAAATTAAGTAATCACAATGCTGGAAAATGAAAGGAATATCAAAACACCTAAATGACTTTAGTGATCTTCTAAATCCTCTGTTGTCATTTCCAGTCTCCAAAGCACTTTCTCCACGAGATTTGAGGCTCTTTGTTGTCATTTCCACAGTCTCCACAGCACCTTCTACGGAAAGAGATGTGGACTCTTCCTTTAATGAATAATATAAAAATGCTTAGACAAAACCACCATTATTCATTTTGTTTTGAACAACAAAAAAAGAGGTATACATTTGGAATCAAAAAGTTCAATAAAATTCCAAAAAGAAACTTATTGTAGGCTTTTTCAGACTTACCCTGTGATATGATAAATGCCTAAAATTAAAACAAAATGCTTATCTAAGAATTGCATCTAAATAATAGCCTATTAACAAATCATATCTAAATAAGAATTGTGGTGAGCTAGAAGGGGACAATAAAAAAGGGGGGACATATATAATACTTTCAAAAGGAAAGATTTTAAAAATAAATAAATAAATAATAATGACATATAGCTATATACTACCTTCTCACCAGCTCAACACATGCACCATGGGAACTAAAAAAGGTAAAATAAAATTAAACAAATGAATGATAAATATTATAAGATAAAGTATGTGTGTAAATAAATTTTAAGAAAAGAGTAGACAAAAATTTAAAAATCAACTAGCTAGAAGCCTTGCCACAAAAGTGACCTCAAACCGTGGCTCAACCTGTATTGACCTTATGTCCTTTATAAAACTAAAGATTACCAGAAGAGCTATTCATAACCTACAGGTTTCTTAATGATCTTATCATTCTTAGACAGTCAGAAAAATATCTTTAGAAAAACTAAACTTTCCCTTTCATCTTGCAAAACATAAACTAGGAAATGCCATTCAACTTTCACTAGCATGCCTAACAATCACTTACTTGAAATTATTTAATGGTATTTTATGGGTTTTTTAATTGTGGTTAAATATACATAATGTAAAATTTACCATTTTAACCATTTCGTGGTGTACAAATTCAGTACCATTAAATACATTCATTCATAAAGTTGTGTAACCTCAATGCTATCCATTTCCAGAACTTTTCCATTATCCCAAACAGAAACTGCCAATTCAACAACTCCCCCTTTCTCCCTCCCTCAGCTTCTATTATATTTTCTGTCCTTATGAATTTACCTATTCAAAGCAAAGTACCCCATGAAGGTGGAATTATACAGTATTTATGTTATGTTGGGTATAACATCCTCAAGGTTCATCCATGTGGTAGCACATCTCAGAATTTCCTTCATTTTAAAGGCTAAATATTTCATTGTAGGCATATACCACGTATTGTATATCCAGTCATCTCTCCATACACACTGGGGTTGTTTCCAATTTCAACTATTGTGAATAATGCTGCTATGAACACTGGTGTTCGACTGAGTCCCCACTTTCAAATCTTTTCCTTTTATTTCAACATTTTTTTTTATTAAGGAATTACATATGTCATTATCCCCCCATTGCCCCGACCCTACTCCCATTCATGACCTCACTCCCCTGGGTCTGTGTCCATTGGTTATGCTTATACGCATGTATACAAGTCCTTTGGTTGACCTCGATCCCTTACTCCCACCCTCCCCTACCTTCCCTCTGAGGTTTGAGCATCTGATCGATGCTTTTGTCTTTTGTGTATATATAATCAAAAGGGGGATTGTTGGATCATATGGTGATTCTAGGTTTAACTCCCCCCCCCCTAATTTATCTTGAAATTTATTGTTGAAATTATTATAGATGTCCCTTTCTATCCCCCATTCATCCCCTCCACCCTGCCTAGGTTTAATATTTTGAGAAACAGCAAATGGTTTCCCACAGTGGCATTTTTTACTTTTCCACCAGTAATCACAGGGTTCCAGTTTCAACATCCTCACTTATTTTTTTCATTGTTTAATAAATCAGTCATCTCAGTAGGTATGACATGGTATCGCACTGTGGTTTTGATTTGCATTTGCCTAATGATTAAACATGCTGAGCACTGTTTCATGTGCTCATTGGCCATTTACATATCTTTAGAGAAATGTCCGTTCAAGCCCTCTGTCCAGTTTTAAATTGAATTGTCTGATCTGTGGTTGTTGAATTTAGGAAAAACCGGCATGTACCTATTATTGACTCAGCTTCCTTTTATGAAATCCCATCCTCCCAGTCTCTAAAAGCAGATAGTATTTTATTTTATTTTTATTTTTTAAATCTATATTGTTGAAAGTATTACATAGGTCCTCCTTTCCCCGCATTAATCTCTTCCGGGCCACTCCCATCCCCACCCCACCCCAATAGTATTTTCATACTCTCCCTTACTCCTGATGTCTCAGGACTTACACATTCCCTCAGCTCTGTCTCTCATTTCTGTCTTCTCTCTTCAGAGCCAATCTTTTTCCCCTGAACTATCATAGAACAGTATCCTTGACAACAGTCTCTCTACTCTCCAGCCAATCCTACACATCCTACACATTGCCACCAAAGTCCTATCTCCTCAAAATACAGAACTGAAGATGTACTTTCCATTTTAACATCCTTGACAGGCTCCTTCTGTGTACAGTTTAAATTTCAAGTTCCCAGGTACAAACAAGGCCCTTCAGTTTGGATCCACTCAGCACCTGCAAGCATCTCTCCACACCCAAACCTTGTGTACATCCATTCTGAACTTAAAAACATCATGTTTTTCCATAAATAGTTTGGCTGATTCGCTCTGCCTAGAATGCCCTTCTTTTACCAACTTCCAGTTCAATCAGCAACTTCTTTGAGAAATCCTTCCTTCAGAGCCAGTCCCCTGACTCTCACCACACTGTGGACACACAGGTATTATGTGGCATTTTAATTCATCTGCATACAGCATTTTAGTTATCTGTTTATTTGTTTAACTAAATCTGAGTCACATACACCTGGTATTGATTCCTAACCAAAATATAAAATATCTTCCCGCATATAGTAAGAAGACTAAAGAACAATATGTTTTCCAGACCAAAAGGACTGAAATTAAAAATCTTATCGTTCTATTTACAAGCAGTCTTAAGATAACGGAGACAAAAGAGACAATTCATCTAACTGCACATCCATGGAATCTAGTAAACATGCAATCATCCTTTGGAGAATTTAAGATGGAAACATAGAAGCAAAGAATGAGTTTGAGCCCGGCCAGCATGGCTCTGTGGTTAAGCATCGACCAATGAACCAGGAGGTCACAGTTTGATTCCAGGTCAGGGCATATGTTTGAGTTGCAGCCTCGATCCCCGGGAGGCAGCCAATCAATGATTCTCTCTCATCATTGATGTTTCTATCTCTCTCTCCCTCTCCCTTCCTCTCTGGAAAATAAAAATACATATTAAAAAAAAACCCTTGTTGGATATCATCATGCCACTTTCACAACTACACTAACCATATGGTTACGGGGGGGCAGGGGGGGCGGAAATATCATCAAAATGGTCACTGGGGCCCTTGCTGGTTTGGCTCAGTGGATAGAGCATTAGCCTGTAGACTGAAGGGTCCCAGGTTCGATTCCAGTCAAGGGCACATGCCCAGGTTCCGGGATCAATCCCCAGTAGGGGGCGTGCAGGAGGCAGCCGATCAATGATTCTCTCTCATCATTGATGTTTCTATCTTTCTATCTCTCTCCCTTCCTCTCTGAAATCAATAAAAATATATTTTTAAAAAAATGGTCACTGGCTTCAACACTCCTGGACAGAAATGCTTTTACACATGCCCTCAAGTTTAGGAATAATTCAGTTTATCGTTCCCAGTATATTGTTAGAAGGGTACAATGTTCATCAGGAAACAGTTAATGGGGGAAAACACAAAAAAGCAATGTCCAGGTACCAAGATTGCAGTGCTTACCACTAAGGAATTTAACATTAGTCAAAAAGTCTTGAAATCTCTTGTCAATAGCCCAATAATTAATTCAACTGCTATAGATATATTCTCCCCCACCCGAAAACTTTTTATTCTAAAAATATTCAGTAAGAAAAGTTGAAATAATACAGTGAACACCTGTTTCATCTAAATCTAACAGTTGTTAAGGCCTAGCCGGTTTGGGCCAGTGGATAGAGCATCGGCCTGCGGACTGGTCCTGGGTTTGATTCCAGTCCAGGTCACATACCCAGGTTGCGGGCTCAGTCCCCAGTAGTGGGCATGCAGGAGGCAGCCGATCAATGATTCTCTTCTTACCATTGATGTTACTGATGTTTCTCTCTCTCTCTCTCCCTCTCCCTTCCTCCCTAAAATCAATAAAAAATGTTTTAAAAATAAACAAATAAATCTAACAGTGGTTACCAATATGCCATATCTGCTTATGTGCATGTGAGGGATTTGACTGGGGGATGATGACTACCTGAAAATCCCCCACATCATGACTTCATCATGCATTTCCCCAAAATAAATATTCTCTCCTATACACCACAAAACCATCATCTTGCCTAAGAAAAAATTTTTCTAACATCACCTAATATTCAGTCCATTTGCAACTTTTTCAAATTTTCCCCAAAATGTTTTTTTAAGACAATTTTCTAGAACCAGGACTCAATCAAAGTTCATTCAAAATGGTGCAAAATATATTGCATTTGGTGATGTCCTTTAGTCTCTTTTAACCTACAATAGGCCCCACCTTTTTCCCCCTCCATGCCTCTTTTTTTTTTTTTTTTGCTTTCTACTACTGTTCTTTTTTTTATTAATTAAACCTTTATTGTTCAGATTATTACTTTTGTTCCTCTTTTTTCCCAACATAACTCCCCTCTACCCTGTTCCCACCCCACCCACTTCCCTCACTCCCCATCCACTGTCCTCATCCAGAGGTGTGCGATTTTTGTCCAGTCTCTTCCCACATCCCCCTCACCCCTTTGCCCCCCAAGAATAGCCAGTCCACTCCCTTTCTATGCCCCTGATTCTATTATAATCACCAGTTCATTCTGGTCATCAGATTAGTCACTTGATTTTCAGATTCACTTGTTGATAGATGTGTATTTGGTGTTCAAAATTTGTATCTTTACCTTTTTCTTCTTCTTCCTCTTCTTAAAGGATACCTTTCAGCATTTCATATAATACTGGTTTGGTGGTGATGAACTCCTTTAGCTTTTCCTTATCTGTGAAGCTCTTTATCTGACCTTCAATTCTGAATGATAGCTTTGCTGGATAAAGTAATCTTGGTTGTAGGTTCTTGGCATTCATCACTTTGAATATTTCTTGCCACTCCCTTCTGGCCTGCAAAGTTTCTGTTGAGAAATCAGCTGACAGTCGTATGGGCACTCCCTTGTAGGTAACTGACTGTCTTTCTCTTGCCGCTTTTAAGATTCTCTCTTTGTATTTTATTCTTGGCATTTTAATTGTGATGTGTCTTGGTGTGGTCCTCTTTGGATTCCTTTTGTTTGGGCTTCTCTGCGCTTCCTGGACTTGTAAGTCTATTTCTTTCACCAGGTAGAGGAAGTTTTCTGTCATTATTTCTTCAAATAGGTTTTCAATATCTTGTTCTCTCTCTTCTTCTGGCACCCCTATAATTCGGATGTTGGTACGCTTGAAGGTGTCCCAGAGGCTCCTTACACTATCTTCGTATTTTTGGATTCTTTTTTCATTTTGCTTTTCTGGTTGGATGTTTTTTGCTTCTTCATATTTCAAATCGTGGACTTGATTCTTGCAATCAAGGCTAGAGAGTCTGCTGTTGGGAGTCTGTATAATATTCTTTATTTCAGTCAGTGTATGCTTAATTTCTAGTTGGTCCTTTATCACAACCTCGAGGGTCTCATTAGATTTCTTATAGATCTCATTAAGTTTATCGGCAGTTTCTAGAAAATTCTTGAAAAACCTTAAAAGTGTGGTTTTGAACTCTATATCCAGTAGTTTGCTTTCCTCCATTTCTGTCATTTGTGTCCTTCTTCTTTGTCTCCGCATTTTTATGCTTCCCTGTGTTGATAAAGTGGTTTTCTGTGCTGAGTGTCCACTAGGGCCCAGTGGTTCAGCCTCCCCAATTACCTGAGGAGGAGACTCCTGGTGCACCCCCTTGTGGTCTTTGTGCACACTCTTGTTGTAGTTAAGCCTTGATTGTTGCAGTTATCACTGGGAGGAATTGACCTCCAGGCCAATTGGCTGTGAGTATCAGCTGTGTCTGCAGTGGGAGAACTTCTGTGCTGGACACACTCCTCTGGGGCAAGACTTGCTTCAATGGGGCTTTGGTGCTCACTGAGTCTGCCCCCTGAGTGTGTCCTTTATGGTTCCACGGAGCTGCAAACTGGATGGTTCCACTCTTACCTCTGGGTTTCCTGGCTCCTGGATCTCTAGGGAGGTGCTAATCTAGCCTTTGCCTGATGCTATACAGCAAAATCTTCCCTGCAGGGCTTAGGCGGGGCGGGTCCCACGGGATCAACAGGGTGGGGCTAGCAGTTATGGCTGCTCTCAGTCCAGCCCTCAGAGGCTCTGCTTCTCAATGTCCTGGTAATCGCTGCAAGCACCTCGGAGAGAAAGCTGCCCTCGAGTTCTGACCTATGCCAGACAGTCCCGCTTCTCCCGTATGAGTCTGGGTCCCTAGAGACTTGCCTGGAACCGGAGCTCAGAGCCTGAGACTACCTCCTGATTGAAAACGACAACCATGCCCTCAGCCGCCAGCCCGCTCCGCATGCACCTCCGCACCATAGTATTTTACTGCCATACTGCGTCTCCTCTGAGTCTCGGTATGCTTTTCTCTTTCCTTCTCCCTTCTAGTTGTACAATTTCCACTCAGCCAACCTTCCTGTGGTTCTGGATGGTGTCCATTCCGTCTTTTAGTTGTATTTTTGAAGTGGTTGTTCGAGGCAGTAAACTCCAGTGTTTACCTATGCTGCCATCTTGGTTTCTCTCCATGACTAACTCTTTAAGGAGACCAGAATGTAGACTATCCCATATTCTGGATTTGTCTAATTGTATCTCATAGTGGTTTTTTCTTTAAGTCTTTATTATAGAAAATTTCAAATATATACAAAGGAAACAGAGTAACATAATAAATCCCCAACAGCCAGCTTCAATAATTCTCAATTTCTGGTGGTTCTTGTTTCATCTATACCTCCACCCATTCCTCATCTCATTTTACAAACTGATCCTCTAGGCCCCATACTTCCTATAACTGGAAGTTAGGTCTACATATTCATATCAAATATTTGGGGGAAGAAAACTGAGTAGATGACATCATGTCTCCATGCCACATTACAGCTGTAGGTATAAAGGAGTCCTCTGTCCCCTATCAGTGATGGTAACCCACCAGGTTGTGGAGGTGGAGAACAACATGCAGCTTCAAAGTAGAGATGCATTTATTTCTTCACTTTGGGTGACACCTTGGTGCCATGCTAACACCTTTCACGCAATGGCATTACTATCCCATTTACAATCCTTGTCTGAATCAGAGGTTACACTGGAGTAAGAGGTTACACAGAATAGCGATTTTCAAATTCTACCAGTCCTTCTATATTTATTAGCTGGAATTCTACTTTAAATAAGGGTTTTCCTTTATTAACTGGAGATGAACTGCAAGGCTTCCTAAAAAGGCAGAGCAAATGCTTAATTCTGTCCCTTTAATTACTAATTTTTATTTGTTTCTATTCTTTTTTTTATAATCAGTTAGAAATACATGTAGTTTACATATAAATAAATATACATATAAATTTATATATAAATTTATGAAATATAAATACATATATAAATATATTTTCATTGACTTCAGAAAGGAAGAGATAGATAGAAACATCAATGATGAGAAACTTTCATTAGCTGCCTCCTGCATGCCCCCTACTGGGGATCAAGCCAGCAACCCAAGCATGTGCAATGACAGCAAATTAGATTTTTTTTTCCTTTCCCATACTCTCTATTTTCACTATGAACTTGATTTTTATTTATTCAACACTTTGCAACCAAATATAATCATGTGCTAATATATTCTTATACCCTTAAATTTAAGTCATGAATTTTCTCGGCAATAACTAATTAAATTACTCAAGTGTTTAAACATTACCATGAAATTGACAAAGAACAGTGCAAAAAAATGATGATATAGAAAATAACTGAAATGTTTATTTCCCTACCATTATCTTCACTACATGTTAAAACATATATCTAGCTACTGAGATCATTATATATTGTTTTTATTATTTCTGTTAAAATTAGGATAAAAGCATTGTTTAAAAAAAAAAACACTAAATAATCAATCAAATACTAAAATTCAAATCAACTCACCTGTTGAACAGGACTATCAACGGTAAAGGCCTTGTAAAGAGCCAATGCCTGGCTTTTACTCCCTTTGCTCCAGATCACCATATTTCCAGCCACATAGAGTTCCTCGTCATAATCCATTTCTCCAATTTCATTTCTGCCTCTCCTTAACTGCCAGCTTTCCTAAAAAATTTACATATGTAAGACATGTTTAAGCAGTTTTTATTTCTTTTGCAACATTATGGAGCAAGATTTATTAATTAAAATTGAACCGCAATTCAGATACAAGTCTCCTGCTCTGTCTGTGGAGTAAGGCTCAGTCCAAGCCCAACTCTTAGGTTTGGTGCCACCGATTAACAGAGGAGGGGGTGTGGGTGTATGTATCATACTGTATCTTACAGGATTTCAAAAATGGGAATTTACCTCAAGAATTCTCTATATTAAGTATTTTATTATTACGTTACCATTTTATGCTGCCAAAAACATAAATAAACAAAAATTGGACCTTACCTATATATCCAAAAATTAAACCAACATTCTTGGGAGACTAAAGACATATGAAGCATATGGGGGGTGAAGCAGAGGGGGCAGTGAAGTGCACATGGGACACTGGGGGAGCTTACCAACCATGCAGACTTCCCTGCTTCACAACTGCATATACATTCACTTTCCTGCCCTTGTGCCAACCATCAGAATGAACAGGGCAGAGAAAGGTTTGGATTCCTAACTACAGACTTCCGCTCCTGGAAATTTTGGTATCCCAAAAGGGATACAGAAATGGAATTAAGATGAGAATGACTGACTGTTTAACATGCACTTACTTCTCATTCCCCTATTTAAAAACTAGTACTGTATCTACTTATGTGGCATTTCCTTTCTCCTCTAGAAATATGTAAGTTTTGGGCAGCAGGGACCATTGCTAACTCGACTATCTAACCATCAAATAACATGAAATCTGGTCCCACGTACTAAATGAAGAAAAAGAGATTTAAATGGACCATAATCATAGTGACTCTCATTATAAATCCCTGAGTTATATGTCTAAACAGCCATGACACTGTAATACAATTAAGGTCATTATTTTTAGCTTTCATGAAAATTACCAAATCTTAACCAATACCCTAGAAGTAGCATCATACTCATTTCTCAGTTGCATCTGGGTAGCCTTAAATTACAAGTAGATCGAATCTCTCTACATTTCAAAAGCAAACTGAGAAACTTGGTAAAACCTTCTGTTTTTCGTGGATTGTAACCTCCTGCAGGGATCCCACCAAGCCAGCAGCACCATCAGACGACCACAACTCAGAGGCTGGCTGCAGCTGCCGAAGCTGAAGGTTCAAAGCATTAGGGTGCTGTCTGCAGTGGTCTCGACGGAAAGGAACAAATTCCTGCAAATCCCCAGCTGCAATCATTGTTGCCCTTTCTTCAGAGAAGTTCAACATGGCTTTCAGATATCAATATTATTTCTGTATGAATTCAAACACATTCTGGCCAGCTGCTGGGATCAAAACGAGAAGAAAATTATCAGAAGTTTACAGAAGAGCCATGAATCCTTAGATGAGTGTCATACAATCCTATCACATTGTAGGTGTACAAGTAATCATAACATCAAAGAGCATTCCAGATCTGATTCTTTCAGGGAATTAGTTACCATTTCATAGTTACCTCACACTATCAGTACATAATTAACATTACAGCTACATGTTAGCTGCTGACAAAATCAACTGTAGGAAATCACTGGGCTGAGAGATAAGCACTGATGTCTGACAATATTGATCCTACATTTCCTACTACTACTCACTAATTTCTCCACATTTCACATTTAAGGATTTAGACAAGTTTTACTTTATAGTAAATGGCTCTCAACATTTAAGGGCATTTCTGTTCAAATGCTGGAACAACATTTAAAAAGCACACCTGACAGATGACTGGCATATTGAAATGAAACAAACAAAAACAACATATCATTTCTAATGCATCAAAAGTTGAACCACTTGGTGCTTTAAGAAACTAGTAAATGTCATCATTAATTTTGAGGCTCAATCCACCTAAACATATAATTGCAAGCAATTCCAATTTCTGGTGCAAACCCAAAAGACCAAGGCATGAATAAAATTACTGGCAATGGAACAGTCGTGCTTGTTTGCAAACTTAACAGTTCAGCTTATTACTACAAAGAAGTGGATGAGCTGTGGGTGGTAAGAGCCCTCACCCCTTACTTCCAGAACATTTCTATGAACAGTAACTAACAGCCAGTCAAATTCGGCCACTGTAGAAGGTGGATGACAGTTCTGCCTCAGACAACTCTTATATGTAAAACGGTTTTGTGGCATAGCGGTTAAGCTGCAATCCTCAAATACAGGAATCAAAACAAACATTCATGTCAGCACTAGACAACCTTTAAAAACAGTGTTTGAAATGGCTTTCACATCACAAACAGTTTAATTTGACTTCGTTTCTCCTCTGAGATCTTTTTGGCACCAGCAGCTTTCTTGGCTGAAATATCTAAGCCTGTGGTTCCCATGCAGCTCCTCTAGGGTTGCAGTTATGTTTTCTGTGAATTAAGTGTTATTCCTGAGAGAACGGTTATGTCACATTCATGACACTTTTTCCTCCTTCTGATAAGTCAGTTTTGAGAACAGTTTAACTTGGGCCATGACTGAGATAGTGCCTGTGGGAGCCTCATCAGGGTACGCCAGATGTTCAAGGCCAATCTGAGCAGGAGAATCCTAACTGGGATGTTCAAGGCCAATCTAAGCAAGGACACAGAGATTGTACTGTACACACTGGGCAGGAGTACCTTACTATAACCCAAATACTGATGTCACTGTTGGGCAGGAAGCCTTTGTGTCTAAGTTAGTACAAACGTGTTCCTAACCAGCCGGTGGGTGGCTGCTTGGTATGGCTCCTGTTTGCTACTGTATTAGCAAGGGCTGCTTGGCGCAGCCACTGTGTGAAGCTACTTTGAAGAACTGTTTTGTCTGATGGCTCCTTGTTAGCAATGGCTACATGGCCTGCAAAAGAGACTCTCCTGCCCTAACCGGTTTGGCTCAGTGGATAGAGAACAGCCTGCGGACTGAAGGGTCCCAGTCCAGGGCATGTACCTTGGTTGCAGGCACATCCCCAGTAGGGAGTGTGCAGGAGGCCGCTGATCTATGTTTCTCTCTCATGATGTTTCTAACTATCCCTCTCCCTTCCTCTACGTAAAAAAAAATGAAAATATTTTTTTAAAAAGACTCTCCTATATGCCTCTGTCTCTCATGTCCTCTTTGTCTACTGCCCGGCGTTCACGTGGGTACAGCCCCTGGCAGAGGACTGTGCACCCCACAGTGCCTTATAAAACTTACACCAAACACCACAAAATCCAGCCGGCCTTCCTATGTTCTAGTCAACAGGTTATCCAACATATTAACTCTGAGAGGAAGCCACAGAATCGGTAATTAAAGGATCGCCTGCACAGAACAATGACCACTTTGTGCTGATTAGTATATTTAGATCTTTGCAGCCCCAACTGTGTGTGCGGTTCCCCGGGCCCTATAACAGCTCCGCATGGAACTGATGCGCTCCCAGGGAGACTGCGGCCTGGCTTCCTGGGAACAGGGACCTGCCAAGAGCACCCGAGGCGGCTGGGGGGGAGGGGGGGACCCGAAGGCACAGGAGGCACCGGAGCCGGGTCTGGGCAGAAGGGCCGCGTCCGGGGCCTCAGGGTCAGCGAGACCCGCGGGCTGAGCCGGGGCCTCAGCAGCACCAGCCGCCTGGCGGCCCGCTCTGAGCTTCGGCCGCGGGGACACCGCGCTCAGCTGGGAAGGAGGCCTGGGAGGCGCGGGGAGGGGCGGCGCGGAGCCCAGGCCACGCCGCCCGGGGCGGTCGGGTGCGGGGTCAGGGACACACGGCGACCAGCAGTGCCGCCGGCCGGGACTCGCCTGAGTCACTCGGGATGTGCGAGGCGCGGGAGCCCGGCTGCGCCCCCGGGGCCACAGCAGAGTCGGTCACGGGGACTCCGCCGCCGCTGAGCGTTTCCTCCCCCTCCGCCCCCCGCTCCCGGGAACCGGCGAGCAGCAGCCCAGGACCGCGGGCGTCAGCTCCCGCTCTAAAAGCAAACCACGGACTCCGCTGAATTTCCCGTCCTGCTTCGCGCGGGGCCCGGGGGCGGGGCCTTGAAGCACCGGGTCTCGCGGGAGGTGCCGCAGCCCGCGGTCCGGCTCTGCTCGCCTCGGGGGAGGATGCTGGGTCCGCCCGCCGGTACCGCCTGGTCCCCGGCGCCGAGTGGAGCCCGGAAGCAGGACCCGGTCAGCTGGAGGCTGAGCTGTGACTGGACCGTCCCGGCCTCTCCATCTGCGCCGAGTCCTGTCACTAGGAGCCTGAGATGCCTCCACCCGGAGCTGCCGCACTTCCAGGCCGGTTCTGCTCGCTCCCCGGTGGGACTGGGGCGGTGAGGGGCGCGCTGATTTCCCCTCTGCCAGTGCTCCTTCACCCTGTAGGGCCAGACCCTGTGAAAAGTGCAGGAAAGACACGGAGGTCCTCACAGAAACATGGCATGCCATTTCTGAGCTTCACAGACACACCCCCAGGTGACGCCTAGACCTGGATGAAGCATCCCTGGAGACCAGATACTGAAGGGAGTGGCCCTCCACTGAGGCAGCCTTGACCATTCAAATGCCTCTGCTGACCCAGCACCCAGGCCTGGCGTCCTGACCAAAGGCGCTGCGGGACCTGGGGTGACGCTAGGCTGTGAACAGGCTGAGCAGGAGCAGAAACTTTGGTCCTGGCCATGTGGCCTGTGAGGGGCGGCCCTGGGAGGGGAGGGCTCTCCGAGAACCCTCCTGCCCTCACTAAGTCCTCTCCATCGTTCCTCTCTTCTCTGTAGGACACTCCCAGGTGCCCGATGACCTGCCAAGGTACCTGCTCAGAAACACCTTCATCTCCTGACCCCCGGGGGCCAGGCAGGCGCACCTGCCAGTAGCAAAGGGAGGATGCCCTCCAGCTCTGTGCCCGCAGAAGGACTGTCAGCCCCTGCGGGGGAAGCTGCTGAAGGCGGGGCGGTATGTGAAGCCCAACTTGAGACCTGCTGAGCCCGAGGCCCACCCAGTGCGCCCTGAGGCAGCCCTGCCTCCTCAGAGCCTTTCTCTGGGCAGAGCCAGGCCACCCCATTCCCCCCTTTCCCCCCCACCTCCCACACAGCTGCCCGCTGGTGCCTGTCCCTAAATAGGGCAGTCAGCCTAGCCTCAGCCCAGCTGCTTGGGACCTCAGGCCACAGGCCGGCAAACAGGAGTCACCTGAAGGCGGGGGTTCTGAGGACTCGAGGGCAGAAACAGCCAGCCACACCCTCTGCCCCAGCTCCTTCACCGCCAGGGTCCCCAGTGCCAACCACTGGACAGGAGGCGCTTCTCACTGGCTCCCCCAAAGGAGGAGAGGCTGGCTCCCCTGCAGCCTCCTCCACGGCCCCGCCATGGCCACGGGAGGTGGCGGCCACAGCAGCTCCAGCCCCAGCACCACACAGTGACTGCAGCCCCGGCTGCCAGGACGAGGCCTCAGCCCCGGACGTTCAGGGCACGTGGCCACCGTGGCCCCTGTCCTGGCAGTGTCAGCTTCTCAGAGCCCGACGGGTCCAGGGCAGGACCACAGGGAGGGGCTCCCTGCCAAGAGCCCACGCAAGTCACCCGACGTGGCTCCCACGCCAACGGGCCCCTGAGAACGTCAGTCATGGGAACAACTTAGAGAGCAGGCGGGTGTCGCCACAGCTGCGTGGGACCAGCAGGTGGAGCTCAGAAGATGAGCGTGGCCGTGGGTGACTGGTCTTTTGGACCCGCAGCCCCTGAGCCTTCAAACTCCTGACGCCCCTTCTGACCACCAGGGCCCCCTCTCCCATCGGCCGGAGGGGCCGGGAGCGACTTTGGAATGAAGAAGTGTTCCCGCCGCTGCTCCCATCTTTCGGTGAGTGACAAGGCTCTGCCGGACCCTAGGGTCACACTCCCACGATGGCTGCACACGTCTGACCCTTCAGAAACTGGTCTCTTTGAACAAATCCACGTTGGCCCGGGGATGCTCACAGTGCAGTCACAAACACACTCCCTGAGGCAGATGCTGTGCCCCTTACAACATGTGTCAGCAACCTGACCTCCATGAAAGCGTCCATGTGTGTGCTGCTGTGGGTGAGCAGGTACATGAAGGCACGCTCTCAGGGCTGGGCCCTGTGGTCCGGACTTGACTCCATCTCCAGAAGCCTGGGGCTCCCAGGAGAAGCCCAGACTGGCCTGACGACCAAGAACTCGCGGCCCTGGGTGGACCTTGGAGTCGGGCTCACTGATACGCCAGAGCATTGCCGAGCCAGGCCTGGGCCCCACACTCCTGAGCCCGGGGCCCGAGGCCTTCCAGGCAGGTGGCCTCAGGCTGTGCCTCTCTCCAGCTGGCTCCTGGGCCCCGGACCTGCCCCCGGGTTCACTTTTCTACCATCATGGGCTCTGCCCCGCCTGGCGCAGAGAAGCCCTGCCCGCCCCTCCCAGCAGAGGCCACAGTGTGCAGAGGGGAGCGTGTGCGAGAGGCGGGTACAGCCTGGTCGCTAACGTGGCTGTAGCCCCCGGTGTCCACCATCGAGGATGACACTTTGAGTCTTTGTTTCTGAGTCACTCCCCGGGATAGAAACCCAATTTACTATATTCCATACCCGTGTAGGCACTCATGGAATATATGTGTTTTGAGGTGTCCCCCAAATGGATGTACCACAGGCTGGCTGTCCACCAAATGTACACACACTTTAACAGCTGAGAACTCAATTTTCCCTCCTTTTCAGGGTTAGCGGATTTGATGTAATGGGTGAAGCCAGACTCAGCTTGGAACCAAGAAGATGTATCCTCTGGACTTTGTGATGGGGACACATCCAGGATGAAGTGTCTGGTCCCGAACGGGCCCCAGTCCAGGCATCCAGGGCCGCTGTGGACAGAGGATGCGCAGAAACACGGAACGCAGCGATTCTCGGTGTTTGCGGTTCCATTGCTTCAGCAGCAGCAGCGCCTGGACCACAACTGACGCAGCCATGGAGCCGCACACATCAAGAATCGTTCCTTCGGTTAGGTGTTTGTACGCATATCTCTCAATAACTGCCCTTGATTCCTCGACTGCTGGGTGTTGCGTCCCCTCAACTTTAATTTTTCTGTGTCCCCATAAAAAGTCCTGTGGAGACATGCTCTTCGTTCAAATCTTACCGTCTTCACTGATTTCTTCAAATCTGTTCAAACTGAAAAGAAGTGAAAATTAAGTGCGTTATCAGCTCTTAATGTGTCTACATTTTGGGGGGATACTACATGTACATTCAATGGAGAGAATTTTCCATCACTTGTCTGACCTCTTTGTACCTGTTTTGGGGGACAGCCTGTATTTACATTCAATGGGGACTCATTGTCCATTAGAAGCCTGACCTCTCTTTACCTTTTTGGGGGACAGCCCATATTTACATTCAATGGGGACTCATTGTCCATCAGCAGCCCAACCTCTCTTTACCTTTTTGGGGGACAGCCCATATTTACATCCAATGGGGACTCATTTTCCATCAGCAGCCCTACCTCTTTTTACCTTTTGGGGGGGACAGGCTATATTGACATCAGCTGGCATCAATCTTTCTCTTTAGGAGTCACACCTCTAGTGTGTATATGGCCAGTTTCCTGACACATGGTTTCCGGTTTCCTAAGGTGCTCTCCTGGGATGGGCTTGGCCTGGGGACCGGGGCTCTATAAAGAGGTTTTCCTTTGGCCTTAATGTGCTGACAAAGAACTGGGTGTGCAAATGTGTTCTGTCTCCGAGTGCTGTGACCTGTACTGATTAGCCATTGATTCTGGAATACAAAGATGGGTTTGTAATAAAATGAGTTGGAGTAGAATTGAGTCCTGGATTTCCTCACCGCTCATCACTGGCAGCGATGCCCGAGCTCCGGGCTCCCCGTGTATCCTCTTCCCAGGCCTTGGTGTATTTTAAGTCCCTCTAAGTGGAATCCCATTTTGATTTGGGATTTCTATCACAGCAGGAGCTCAGCTTAAAATGATCCTTGGGGCCGAAACCGGTTTGGCTCAGTGGATAGAGCGTCGGCCTGCGGACTGAAAGGTCCCAGGTTCGATTCCGGTCAAGGGCATATACCTGGGTTGCGGGCACATCCCCAGTGGGAGATGTGCAGGAGGCAGCTGATCGATGTTTCTCTCTCATCGATGTTTCTGACTCTCTATCTCTCTCCCTTCTTCTCTGTAAAAAATCAATAAAATATATTAAAAAAAAAAATGATCCTTGGGTTTTCCAAGGCCACTCAACTAGGAAGAGGCCGAGGAGGGAGGAGGACGACAGGTGAAGATCCCCCCTGACCTGACCTCATGGCAGCCCGTCCAGCTGCCGCCTGCGTGTCCCTCCTCCCTCACCAGCCTCTTCTGTAAGGTGCTTCCTGTGGCCTCCTTTCCCCTTCTTTCCGAGGCCCTGCCCCTGGGGGAGCCGCCCCCTCTGCGAGCTGCCCTCCCCAAAGATGGGAGCCAAACTGAGCGGGTGGACCCCTGCAGGCCGCCTCCCCTCCGCCATTGGCTGTTGCAGGGTCTGAACCTGACCGGTTACCCCTGGGAGCTCTCAGCCTCTGTCCCCTGATTCTCTCCCCTCTGGGACAGCTCTTCAGGGCGCATACTGGCCGGTCCCTGGGTCCCCCCTCATCCTTTCCACAAACACTCATTGAAGCTCCCTGTGTGCTTGCTCCCCGGTTCCACCATGGAGGCAGCCCCCTCCCTGCCCCTCTGCAAGGCTGAGCCACCTGCTCCCCAGCACTGACTGCTCCTGAGCTTCAGGCCTGAGGTCGCTGCCTTAGACCCCCTGCCCAGGCTGCAGGCTTCTCCACTGTCCCTGACTCCTCTGGGCTCCCTGCTTAACCAAGGCCACCAGCTGTCAATCACAGAAGCCAAAACCTGGGGTGCGGGCTGGACCCCTCCTCTCTCCACTTCCCACAGGTGTTCGCTCTCCTGAACCTGGGTCTGGAATGGATCTGGAATGTGCCCGCCCTTCTTAGCTGACTGTTCTCATCCCAGGTCCCCCTGACAGCCCTGTCCCTGGGTCTTGGCAGGGCCTGGCCAACTGGTCTGCCTGCCTCCCACAACTTCTCAGCCCCTGACACCTCTGGCATCCACCCCGCTGACCTACCTTTGTGAACCTCCCTCCCTCAGCTTCCACACTAGCTACACCCATCCTTCTGCGGACTATGTGTTCCATGTGACTCACCGCGGGGTGTACCCCACCCGCTCTCATCCCCCTCCAGCCCCAGACAAGCTGGTCGTACCTACAGCTTTCACTGCCATCTTCCCAGAAGACTCCCAGCACCGCTAGGCCAGGCCTCTCCTGGGAACCGCCTGATCTGTTCCCAGCTTGTAGGTCCCAAAGACACCTCCACCCCACAATGCTCAGCACACCGTTCACGCTCCTCCCCCACCAAAGCCTCTCTGCTCCTCCTCTCATCCCCTCTGTCCCCTTGCCCCAGACCATGCTGGGCATCGCCCTCCCTTCCCCGTGTCCTATCCCTCACTCCCCCAGTTGCTCCCAACTCTGACTTCTCACTCACATACCACCCAACCCAGGGGGTGGTCCTCCCAGGGTTGTGCCATGGGGTCCTATGGCTGAGGGAGCACCCAAACGAGGCCCTCCTGAGCTCCAGGACCCCACCTCTCTGCACTGGCTGGGAGCTGTGTGCTCTGGGGGGTGGTAAACATCCACGTGACTGCTCAGGGCTGAGGTCTGCCTGCAGAGAGGGCGGGGTCACCTGTGGCACCAGAGGGGCTCCCCCTGGGGAGAGCAGGAAAGTGAGAAAATGGGAAAAGGTCAGACACACCTCGGGAAAGAAGCATCCAGCCACATGTTTATCAACCAACCAGAGGAAGAGGAGGGAGTGTGTTTATATGTCCACACACACATACACAAACACAGACACACATAGAGACACACACACATAACACACACACACACACACACACACACACACACACACGAGAATATAAACATGTAGATACACAGCCCATTGACTCCCTTCGAAAGCTCTTCTTGATTTTTGCCAAACAGGTGAATTTATAGCTACCCTATGCTTGCCCTCAACTGACGGATGAGTGTCATTCCAATGAGAATGTTGGGTGATGCTTGCTGTTATGTAAGCAAGTAAGACAAACTGGAGGTGCCTATGAGATGCTCACTCTTTTGTTCATGATGTGGTGACTACTCAGTCAGGTAGTGCTTTTCTGAATGCCAGCCCAGTCCCTCAATTCTTATAATGTGTTGACACTGCAAGGCCTACAGAGGTCTTTTTAAAAACCAGAGAGACGATTTACGTGTCATAATATTCACCCAGGGCACACTTTCAGGTTTAATCTTCACTATTAACATTTTCTGCATCACTTTCTCAAGTCTAGAGACCACAGGCACAGAAGAAAACAAATCAAGTCCCGATTTGGTAACACTGGCCAATTCCTAGGGTGCAAATATTTTCACCAGAGGTGATTTCAGGCTGCTGACATGGTGTCCCGACCACGAACCTGGGGATAGATGTATGGTCCACCCTGCTCTATAATATCACCTCCACCCAGGTACGATAGGTCTGAATAACCCCAAGAGTATGGGTAACAGGGAAAAAATTCCAAGTAACCAGTTTTGGATTTTTGTGTTTTTTTAAATCTATTTTTATTGATTTCAGAAAGGAAGGGAGAGAGAGTGAGAGAAAAGAGAAACATCAATGATGAGAAAATCATATATTGGCTGCCTCCTGTACACCCCCCACTGGGGATCAAGCCTGCAATCCAGGCATGTGCCCTTGACTGGGAATTGAACCGTGACCTCCTGTTTCATTGGTTTCTGCTCACCACTGAGCCACGCCAACAAGGCCAAGGGGCAAGTTTTGAGTATTTATAACCTTTCTTTCTTATTATGTTTTTATTGATTTTAGAAAGAGGATTAGGGAGAGAAAGAGAGAGAGAGAGACATTGACCAGTTGCCTCTGCCAACACCCCTACCATGGACTGAACATGCAACCTGGGCCTGAACCCTGACTGGGAATGGAATCGGTGACCTTTGGGAGCACAGGACAATCAATGCCCAACCACCTGAGCGACACCGGCCAGGGTTACCACCTTTGCTTTTAATATAATTTATTGAATCCCAAGTTCATATGAGTTAATTGTTAGCCATGTCTGTGTGTATCACGTGGCCTCTGAAGCCCCTGGACACACCCATGGGCTCTCAGCAGCAGCACAGGCTGCTGCAGCTCAGCCAGGGCCACTGCCTGGTAGGGTGGGCTGAATGGCAGGGGCCTGCGAGGGTGAGAGTGAGCCCTCTGCCAGCGCGTGCACCGAAGAGGACCCGCAGGAGGAGCGGCAGGACCATGGTCACAAGGATGGGAGAAGAGACTGGGCGGCTCCCAGGGTCTGCCCGAATGTTCTCCCCAGGCTCAGGGGGGAAAACAGCTGGGTGTGGCTGGGTGGCTGGCTGGAGGGAGCTGAAGAAGAGGGTTGGGTGACCTTGCAGCCTAGGGTCCCCCGTATCCCTTCCCTTCTCACAGGGTCTCTCTATGCTGACCTTCCACCTACCAGATGGGCACAGATGAAAACCCAGGAAGGAGTCAATGATGGAGGGGGTGTGGCGAACAGGCGCTCACTCTCCATTTGAGTGTGAGCTGGCACAGGAGCAGCTTGGACATTTGCACTTACCTTTTCATTAAAATAGATTCATGCATTTTCCCTAAGCTAGTTCTAGGATGACAGCCTAGGAAACACTGCATGTCCTGCAAACACACACATACCCACTCTCTCTCTCTCTCCCTCCCTCTCTCTCTCTCGTGCACACATGCGTGCACACCAGCACCCTGTCCCAAGCTCTCACCTGTCAGCCTCCGTGTCATTCTTGAACTGTCTTATGTTTGCGACCAGGCCTTTCACCAGGAGCAGAGAAACAGAACTTCCTGTCCACCATCTGCCCTGAGTGCCTGCGGAGGGCGCTGGCATTCATTCACTGAGCAGCTCCTCTGTGCCAGAGCCCTTGTCAGCACTCCTTGGGAATAAATGGATTCACTTCATTTGGTTCCTGTGAAAGGGGGCGACTGACTCCCTCTTCCCAATTAGCACCAGAGAAACCATTGCATGAGAAAGAGTCATGGGCTCCAGGGTGTAAGACAGAAGGGAGACGCTGTAGAGACTTGGGTGGGGGTAGTGAGGGTGCTGAGTACAGGCAGCACTAGAGGAGGTGGGCTCAGACCTAAGAGGAGCTTTGTCACGCCTGCTCTTGAGTCTCCCTCGCACGGCCCTGCACCCTGGTCCTCAGGCCCTCTGGGCAGATATAAACCCAGGTCCACAGGTCAGGGTATAGGATGGGAGGTGCCCAGGGCATCAGGGATGAGCCAGCGCCCCAGGCACCCCTCCTCCTGCTCCTCAGCCCCAGCCTGGAGCCCCTTCCTCTCCTGTGGCTTCTCTCCAGGAGCCCAGGAGGCAGTGACCGGGCAGGTGGGCAGGGACCGGAGCTCTCCACGCTGCCTGTGAGACTCTCAGCCCCGGGATCAGGGAGAGGGCAAGGCTGGTCCTCCTGGTGCTGCAGGGAAAACCTCTCGCAGCTTCAGGTGGAGCCAGCTGTCCTCGGTTCCCGGGCTGGGAGCCCCATCCGCCCACCCATCTCTGCGTCCAAGTCATATGACCTTCTCTCTGCCAGCGAGTCTCATTTCCCTCCACCAGGACACCTGTCACTCAGTGAGGCCCACCCACCCCAGACCCTGAGACCCCTCTGACCTGGAGTCCACCGGCCAAGGCCGTTCTCAACAAGGCCACGGCCACTCTGTCCCATCCGCATGGACCGGGGGCACAGAACACACCACAGAAGAGGCCCCACACGGCACACGGAGGCACGAGGCCCGGGGTTGAGTGGCAACAGCAAGCTGAGTAGAAATTTCCCGTCAATTCTGGCCAATAGGCGCCCAGGCCAAGGGCACATTCCCTGTGGGCATGGTCTCCAAGTCCCTACGCCCACGTGTGCCTACGTGATGCCTGCGAGCAGCAGGGCCCCTCCATGGCGGGGCAGGCGGAGGCGTCTGCACTGGGACCTGCAGGGCTTTGCTGTGGGAGCTAGAGCAGCCCCTGCTGCCCCAGCTCAGAGCACAGAGCTCCCCCAGGAGGCACCTGGCTGCTGACACTTCCCTGTGCTGCCGCCTCCCGCCACGAGGTGGCGCACAACGGGCCCTCGCAGGTACCGCCCACTGCGCGGAAGTCCCGCCCCTCCCGGAAGTCAGCCAGGAGCCTGTGGAGCCAACAGCTTGGAGGTGTGGGCACTGTCCGACCTGTGTGGCTGCTGGCAGCGCACGGCCAGGGCAGCCAGGAGGCTTCTGCAGGGAAGATGGCGAGTGGGGGCCGCGGGGCCCTGGGGCGCGGGCTGAGGACCGCCCTGCTCAGGCCCCAGGTCCTCTGGGCAGCGACCCCCGCTCTGCCCGCACCAGTGGCTCCAGGAGGGAGGCGCCTTCCTAGTCGGGGTTTGTGTCTGAGGAAGACGCCCCCTCACCGGCCAGGCCACCCTCCTCCCTGCAGAGGGCGCTGGACCCGGCCACGGCCCCGCCCTGTGTGGCCCCGCTCAGGGCTCTGCTCCAGGGCTTCCCGGACCCGCAACCTCCTCAGCCACAGGGTTCGGCTCAGACAGAAGGTCCCGATGGGGAGTGAGAGCCACGGACCCCGACCTCCCGCTGCCGGTCCAGCGTCCACGGAACGCGGCCCAGGTGGTCACTGTGCACTTGGCGCTGCAGCCTTCCCCGCGGCAGGACGGACACCGGCCATGACGCGCTCAGGGACGGCCTTCCGCTCCAAGCCTGTGGCGACAGGGGCGTCCTCGTGGGGCCCAGAGTCTGTCCCAGGGTCTGTCCCGAGCCTGTGGGCCGCCCCCGAGCTGCCCTCGGCTCCTGGATCCATCAGACAGCAGGCCTGCAGAGCTGTGTGCACGTCCCCTCGGAATCACTGCAGGTGCTCCAGTAAGTCCAACACATGAATGCTATTGCTCGTTTGAAAGCCTCTACTAAGCTCTATTTTATTTATTTTCATTTTTCATTTCTTTGGCATTTTCTTTCTCTTTTTCTTGAAAAACTATTTAAAATATGTTACATGCCGTAAACAAGATTTCAAGAAAAACAATTTGACCTATAACTAGAGGCCTGGTGCCCAGATTTGTGCACCAGTGGGGTCCCTTGTCCCTCTCACCATCCGGGACCCCTCAGGACATGTCCGAGCCCCGCAGGCCAGAGGAGGGACCCCCACGGGGGCCTCTAGTATGCATAAAAGGTTTTTACTATAAAACCCACAATCCCATCAGGCCTCGCTCTCTCTCGGCCACTGGGGCTTACCGTTGCATCGGTGAGTGTGGTTGGGGAGCCGAACAGGTACGAAATGACTCTTTGCTTTTGCATCGGACTCGCTGGCTCCTTGCTGGGCCATTTGGGAACCTTGAAATCTGGGCACAACACCCACCATATCGTGTTCACGTGCAGGCTCCGTGAAATTCCGGTAAACTCCCCGATCTAAAAAAATTGTGATTGCATGTCCATGGGTTATTTAATTAACCTGAGTTCCTGCATCGCTGACAGCTCATGTGTCTTTAAACCAGCTGAGAGCTGCAGCTATTCCCGGGAAGCGAGTCATTGAAATGTCCTCTGAACGTGAGCAGTCCCTGCTCCTCTCTGTAAGCCCAGTTACCCTGGGACAGGCTCATGGGGGGATTTGTGTGGCCCATTCTGTCTTTCAAATTTCCTGGGTCATCGTGTTACCAGGTTAGTTGATTTCAAAATCTTCCCACTAAAAGGCACAGAATAAGAAAAAGGAAGTGGCCGTTAACGTCGCAGCCTGGGGGTCACTGTTCCAACGTCACACAGCCAGGAACGCGTGAGAGTCCATTTTTAATCACCAGGCCCAGAACAAAGGACTGTGTGACACACAAAACTGCCAGAGAGTAGAACATTTCCAGGGAAACCGACGCTTCCCAGAGGCGGTGGTATCCTGTTAGATCAACAGGCGCCAATGGCAGGTGCCGGCTTAGGGGGCCCTGGGGTTCATGCCCTCAGCTGAGGTCAGGGTGCCACGAAGCTGCGTGTCCTCTTCTTCTTCCAGCCCTGGGTGGGGGGGGGGGGGCGGAGGAGCGGAGGGGGGCCTTGCCCACGTCCACAGATGTTCTCTGCAGCATCGGTGGGCTGTGGTGTTATTTTATCCAACCAAACCTATACAGAGGAAAAGGCCTGAACCAGCAGGTGCTGTGTTCCAGTCAGGGCGTCGTCACCACTCACCGCGTCCACGGGACAGAATAACTGATAACAAACACCATGCAGGCAGGGCTCCCCACGCGGCCCTCACCAAGCTAGGCATTCCGAGTATATTGTCCTTTTCTGTTCTCTGTGTCTCCATTCAGCAGTGAGAAAATTAAAGTTCAGAAACATGGGAGTAATTCTCCCCAGGTCACGCCCTAGTGATGCTATGGGAACCGCAGCCCGCAGCCCCGCCTGCTCTGCGCCCAGTGTGTCTGAGCTCAGCCCCGTCCTTGAAAAGGCCGAACAGCTTATCTCAGGACCAAATGCGCTCTCCTCTATGAGAAGTCTTGGGAAAATCTCTTAAACGCCCTGCAAACAAAGTGTTGTGAATGACGGTGTTTGTGCTCCAGGCCGCCCGTAGGAAGCTTTTCCTTGCAGCACCTACAGGCTGGCGGCCTCCTGGGCGGCCTGGTGTAATTATCTGCCTCCCTCGTCTTTCTCGGGACTGGCACCCCAAAAGGAGTGGCAGCGCTGGCCCGGATACTTCCCTCTGAGTTCTCTGCGGGCTCCAGAAAGCAGTGGTCAGAGCCCCCATAAGACACTGAGCCCCGGGGAAAACACAGTGCTCCTCCCGGGAGGCTGCCCACGAGTCGGGGAGGGGAGGACTCATGCTCAGGGACAGCCTCTTAGCTGAGGTCCCCTTCCCCAGGGGTGACCTAAGCATGTCTTTTCATTTTACACTGAACTATTTTTTTTTTTAATTTAGGTCAGAGCCGAGGAGGGAGCCAGGGAGAGGTGGGGCTGGGGTGGGGGTTGGGGCGGAGCAGGAGGGGATTCCTGAACTGTTTTTTTGTTTCAGATGCATATTATATCATCTGAATACTATCTGTAATAAGAAAAGTGTAATATGCTCATTAGACCAGACGTCCTTCCCGACAACCTTCCGGACGACCTTCCTGATGAAGCCAGGGCTGTGAAGGAAGCCTGGGTCCCAGGTACCAGAGGGAAGCCAGTGCCCGCAGCCGGGGGAAGGAAGGCCTACTCTTGCACAGATTTTGTGCATTGGGCCTCTAGTTATATATAATAATTTGTAACATCCTAACCTTATTATTTCTATTTTTTATCTTTATGTTAATCCGCACCCGAGGATATTTTGTCCATTGATTTTAGAGAGAATGGAAGGGTAAGGGAAGAGGGAGAGAGAAACATCGATGTGAGAGAGACACAGAAATTGGTTGCCTCCCGGACATGCCCCAACCAGGGCTGGGGATCAGTTCTGTAACCCAGTGTACATGCTCTTGACCCGGAATGGAACCGAGACCCTTCTGTGCTCCGGCCGACGCTCTAACCACTGAGCTACACCCGCCAGGGCACTAGTCCTTTTTAAGTCCACTTACGTTACCCCTGTGCTCACACCTCCAGGCACACATTTGCCGGCTTTAATTTGCATGTGTGTGATGACCATCGGGGTCAATACCCTTAGTAAGTACATTTACCATTTCCGTGACATCTTCTGTGAAAGCCCCAGGGTTCTGGTTTCCGGGGTGCCTTCTGGGCCTCAGGAGAATCAGTCTTGGGATTCTATTGCCACATGGTCCTTGGCCCCTCAGGAGGGTGTCGGTGGAATGAAAGGGACACTGACAGGCATCCCCTGTGGCTACACGTTCTGTGAGCGGCGCCCCGAGTGCCAGAGCGGTCAGTGTCCTAACACCCCAAAGGGCCCGAAGGGGAAGGGCCGGGCGTGCTGGCTGCTCGATCCTCGTGCTCCGGGCCTGATCGCCTTCAAAGTCCACACCCAGGAGATTACACCAACTCCCTCGTCTTCCTGATAAAATACAAAGCCCATTCCTTTGCAGTTCAAGTGACGCTTTTGCTTAGCAAAGCCATTGGAAGGAGACTTCTTCAAGGCATGGACACAGCATTGCGCTGGTGGGACAGTGGCACCCCCAATATCTCACTGTAATCCCAGCTGACGTGGCCGCCTCATCAACTCAGTGTCATTCCCTGGGCAGTTCTGGATGCCATGCTGAGATTCCTGAGGCTGGGAGCCCGGGGAGGCCTGCTTTCTGTTAGTAACAGGGAGGTAAAAGGCAAACATTGTTTGTTTCTATCCTGTGACTTAACGTTTCATTTCCAGACACTCCGTTTAGGGAAGAAAAAAAAGGGTGCCCTGGCCGGTGGCTCAGTGGTTAGAGTGGCGGCCTGCGCCCTGCAGGGTGTCAGGTTCACTTCCCAGGCAAGGACACATCCTGGGGTTGCAGGTTCAATCCCCTGCCCTGGTCGGGTTCCATTTGGGAGGCAACCAATTCCTGTGTCTCTCTCACTGAGGTTCTCTCTCTCTCATCCCGCTCCCTCCTTCCCTTCCACTCTCTAAAAAAAATTCAATGGGAAAAATATCCCTGCGTGAGGATTCTTTTAAAAGGAGGGCGGGGGGAACTAGGCGCACTGCGCGACTGTGAGGCTGGGCCTCTTGTCCGCTCCAAAAGCCTCGCGAGGCTTGGGGCAGCGTTCTTTGTGAGGGCGTCACCAGGCCAGGCGCTGGGGTCCGGGTGCCGGGATGGCATCTGGAGCGGCTCGCTGGCTGGTATTGGCGCCTGTCCGCTACGGGGCTCCCTGGAGAGGACCCAGCTTGGCGAAAGATGGAGCTATCTCCGCTGGACGGGGCGGCTCAGGTCAGAGCCTGGTACCATCAAGGTCAGTCATCCTTACTGGCAGTGGTGCCATTTTGCCCAAACCGGTGAAAGTGAGTGTCTGCCTGGAGGCGGGGCAAAGGTGCCGAGGCCAATCGTAGTGGGAAATGTGTGCGGTCGACTTTGATTGATAGGAGCAATGGCCAATCGAATGGCGGCCTTAGACGGGAAGACGGATCCAAAAGTTTTGCGCAGACAAAGGTGCTGATGCCGGAAGGACTGAAGGTTGGGTTCCTTCAGCCTTGCCTCTGAGTCAGGCATCCTGTGACGTTTACAGTGCTCACGGGATTCTAAATCTCGTCTCAAGTAAGTTCCTGCTCCCCGAAGGCCGGGCCGCCCGCGTGCAGCTCCTACACACACCGTGTCGCCTCCTCAGCCCCGTGCGTGGCCGCGCAGCACAGTCCAGACACTGCCCAGCATCGGGTTCTGGATGAAGGCGGAGAACACGGAAATTAGAACACCGAGCCAGCATACCCCAGCTGCCCCAAGAGCTGGCGCCTTCAGTGTCCCCTTCCAGAGGGGCAGCACGTGTCCCGGCTCCCCCAGCTCCGGCCTGTGGCAGGGGGAGGCTGGGAGGCCGGGAGGCGTGGCCGGACACAGCTCTCCCATCTCAGGGCTCACAGTGCAACTCGGAGAAAGTGAAGACAATGTCTGTGGCTGTCCCCCCAACACCCCCCCAAATCATCACATCCCTGGGGTGTGACACACCCAGGAAGGCTGCGAACATCCTGGGCCTCCTGCCCATCCGCCAGGGCTCAGAGGTGGGCACGCCGCCCCCCTTCCACTGCTGCCCCGCCCTGCCCTCCCACCTCCAAGTTCCGGAGGCTCCGGTGGGTGGGGGGATCGTGAGTCTCTGGGACTCACACAAGAACAGACCCAGTTCTTGGCCACGCCACCCCCAAATCCTTTACTCCTGAGCCAAGTTACAGTCCCTTGACTCTCCAGGGGCCCTGGCACCCTGTGTGTGGTGGTGCCACTCGAAGAAAGGGAAGCCAGGAGTGAGGGGGTGTGGAGCCCTGGAGCCTGAGTTTGCAGGCATAAGGGGAGGCAGGCTGCTGTCCCTGGGGGTTCCTCTGCATGTGCCTCCAGGACGGGGCGGGGGGGGGCGGGGGGGGCGGCTCTCTTGGTGGGTTTCATAGAAGGACGTTTGTTTCATTGCAGCATTGTTCCGATTCAAGAGGAATCATCTCTAAGGGGAAAGAACGCTGGAAGGGGAATTGAAACTAGGGAGCAGGGACTGTCTGGGAGGCGGGCGTGACCTTCCCAGAGTAACTCCTGTGTGGACCCTAACTCGGTGGTGCCAGGATGGGGAGCTGATTGTTCTGCACCAAGACCTCTCCACACAGGTAACACTGAAACAGGATGCTTAGCCAGCGACGGGGAGGGCGTGTGCATGCGAGTGAGTGAGTGTGTGTGTGTGTGTGTGTGAGAGAGAGAGTGTGTGTGTTCAGAGTGTGTGTGTGTGTGTGTGCGAGTGCAAGTGAGTGTGTGTGTGTGTGAGAGTGTGTATGTGAGAAAGATGTGTGTGTGAGAGAGTGTGTGTGTTGAGTGTGTGTGCGTGTGTGTGCGAGAGTGTGTGTGCGAGAGTGTGTGTGCGAGTGAGTGTGTGTGTGTGAGCTAGTGAGTGTGTGTGTGTGAGTGAGTGTGTCTGTGTGTGTGTGAGAGTGAGTGTGTACGAGTTTGTGTGTGAGAGTGTGAGAGTGTGTGTGTGTGTGTGCGCGAGTGTGTGAGTGTGTGTGTGTTTGAGTGTGTGTGTGAGAGAGAGTGTGTGAGAGTGAGTGTGTGTGTGTGTGAGTGTGTGAGAGTGTGTGTGTGTGTGAGTGTGTGAGAGTGAGTGTGTGTGTGTGTGTGTGTGTGTGTGTGTGCTGCAACAGAGAGAGAAACAGACCAACACAGGGACTCAGAGGAAGACACACAAAGAGACAGAGCGAGGGGCAGAGAGCGACGAGGAAGGACACACAGACAGAGGTCAGAGACAGAGACAGAGAAACCGGGTTTCGGCCAAGCTGCTCGAAGCCCCACCACAACCACAGTGTGAGGACTGAGGTAGTCTGCCCGCCACGCTGCTGTCTCTGTTGGCATTGCTGTCCTTCACCTCAGGGAACGACAAGGGACCTGCCTCCTGATGGGCGTGTGGCGGAGTTGCCCTTGAGTCCCAGGCGGCTTTTCAGGGAGCCATCCGCACGCCCTTGGTCCTGCCGGTGGGTCCGCACGGGTCGCACCAGCTGGGAACCACGGAAGGCCTTGGGCTGCCCACCCCCAAAAACAGCCTCTTGAAGACATCCCACTTAAGCGCCTCCAGCCACAGACAGAAGCATCTGCTGTCTTTTATCCCAGTAACAAACAGCAGCACTGGGCGTGGGGCAGTACGTCAGCTCTCCAAGACCATTTTCCGCTCGGCAGCCACGGTCTCTGACATCGCAAGCGGCACTGGGGTCGAGGTGGACAGAGGGAAGCAGAGAAAACAGAGCGGAGAAGAAACCGAAAAACATATCTTCTCTTCCAGTATTTTCCGTAGTCCACTGCTCCCAGGTACCAGCTGTGTGATTCCAGCAAATTGTTTCAACTTTTCCCCATTAATTTCCTTGGGCAGCACCACCTGGGTGGCTGAGGGTTCAGTGGATCTACTGGACCTGTCCCCTCCTTCCTCTGTCCCTTCAGCCTCTGTCCCCTCCCTCCTCTGTCCCATCAGCCTCTGTCCCCTCCCTCCTCTGTTTCCTCCATCCTCTGTCCCATCAGTCTCTGTTACCTCCCTTCTCTGTCCCACCAACCTCAGTCCCATCAGCCTCTCTTTCATCAGTCTCTGTCCCATCAGCCTCTGTCCCATCAGCCTCTGTCCCCTCCCTCCACTGTCCCTTCAGCCTCTGACCCCTCCCTCCTCTGTCCCATCAGCCTCTGTCCCCTCCCTCCTCTGTCTCCTCCCTCCTCTGTGCTATCAGCCTCTGTCCCCTCTCTCCTCTTTCCCATCTGTACCTGTCCCATCAGCCTCTGTTTCATCAGGCTCTGTACACACCTTTCTCTGTACCATCAGCCTCTGTCCCCTCTCTTCTCTGTGCCATCAACCTCAGTCCCATCAGCCTCTGTCCCCTTCCTCCTCTGTCCCATCAGCATTTCTCCATTCAGTCTTTCTCCTCCCTCCTCTGTCCCTTCATACTCTGTCCCCTCTCTCCTCCTCTGTCCCATCAGCCTCTTTAATCTCCCTCGTCCACTGTACCATCTGCCTCTGTCTCCTCCCTCTTCTGTCCCATCAGCCTCTGTCCCATCAGCTGTGTACCCTCTCTTCCTCTGTCCCATCATCCTCTGTCCACTAACTCCTCTTTCCCATCAGCCGCTATCCCCTACCTCCTTCTCTGTCCTATCAACCTATGTCCCCTCCTCCTCTGTCCAGTCAGCCTTTGTTTCCTCCCTCCTCCTCTGTCCCATCAGCCTCTGTCCTCTCTCTCCAACTCTTTCCCATCTGCCTATGTCCCATCAGCCTCTCTCTCCTCCCCCCTCTTTCCCATCAGCCTCTGTCCACTCCCTCCTCTGTCCCATCAGCCTCTGTAATATCCCTCATCCTCTGTCCCATCAGCCTCTGTTTCATCAGCCTCTGTGCACACCTTTCTCTCCCATCAGCCTCTGTCCCCTTTCTCCTCTGCCCCATCAGCCTCTGTCCCCTCCCTCCTCTGTCCCAACAACCACTGTGTCCTCCCTCCTCTGTCTCTTCATCCTCTCTCACTCCCTCATCCTCTGTCCCATCAGCCTCTGTACCCTACCTTCCTCTGTCCCATCATCCTCTGTCCTATCAACCTCTGTCCCACTGGTTTCTATCCCAACAACCTCAATCCCATCAGGCTCTGTCCCATCAGACTCTTCCCCCTCCTTCCTCAGTCCCATCAGCCTCTGTTTTATCAGGCACTGTCCCTTCAGCCTCCGTCTCCATCCCCTCTGTCCCAGCAACCACAGTCCCCTCCGTCCTATGTCCCTTCAGCCTCTATGCCCTACCTCCTCCTCTGTCTCATCATCCTCTGTCCTACAAACCTCTGTCCCACTGGTTTCTATCCCAACAACCTCAATCCCATCAGGCTCTGACACATTAGCCTCTGTCCCCTCCTTCCTCTGTCCCATCAGCATCTGTTCCATCAGGCACTGTCCCTTTGCCTCCGTCTCCATCACTTCTGTCCCAGCAACCACTGTCCCCTCCGTCCTATGTCCCCTCAGCCTCTATGCCCTACCTCCTCCTTTGTCCCATCAGCCTCTGTCCCCGCCCTCCTCTGTCCCATCAGTCTCTGTCCCCTCCCTCCTCTGTTACCTCCATCATCTGTCCCATCAGCCTCTGTGACCTCCCTTCTATGTCCCAACAACCTCAGTCCCATCAGCCTCTGTCCCATCTCACATCTGTCTCATCAGCCTCTTTTTCATCACCTTCTGTCCCTTCAGCCTCTGTCCCCTCCCTCCTCTGTTCCTTCAGCCTCTGGGTCCTCCCTCCTCTATCCCATCAGCCTCAGTCCCCTCCCTCCACTGTCCCATCAGCCTCTGTCCCCTTCCTCCTATGTCCCATCAGCCTCTATTCCATCCCTCCACTGTCCCATCACCCTCTGTCCCCTTCCTCCTCTGTCCCATCAGCCTCGATTCACTCCCTCCACTGTCCCATCAACCTCTGTCCCCTCTCTCCACCTCTTTGCCATCAGCCTCTGTCATCTCCCTCCTCTGTCCCATCAGCCTATGTCCCATCAGCCTCTGTACCCTCCCTTCCTCTGTCCCATTATCCTCTGTCCACTCACTTATCTGTCCCATCAGGCTCTGTCCTATCAGCCTCTGTCCCACTGGTTTCTATCCCAACAGCCTCAATCCCATCAGCCTCTGTCCCATAGCTTCTGTCCCCTCACTCCTCCTCTGTCCCATCAGCTTCTGTCCCCTCCCTCCTCTGTCCCATAAGCCTCTGTTACCTCCCTCCTCTGTCCCATAAGCCTCTGTTACCTCCCTCCTCTGTCCCATAAGCCTCTGTTACCTCCCTCCTCTGTCCCATCAGCCTCAATCCCATTAGGCTCTGTTCCCTCCCTTCTCTGTCCCATCAGACTCTGTCCTACCAGCCTCTGTCCCCTCCCTCCTCTGTCCCACCAGCCTCTTTCCTCCAACCTCTGTGCCATCAGCCTCTGTCCCCTCCCTTCTCTGTCCCATCAGCCTCTGTCCCCTCCCTCCTCTTTCCCATCAGCCTCTGTTCCCTCCCTCCACTGTCCCATCAGCCACTGTCCCCTTCCTCCTCCTCTGTCCAATCAGCCTCTGTCCTTTCCCTTCTCGATCTCATCAGCCTCTGTCCCATCCCTTATCTGCCCCCTCTCTCCTTTGTCCCTTCCCACCTCTCTCCCCTCCCTCCTCTGCCCCACCAGCCTCTTTCCCCTCCCTCCTCGGTCCCAACAACCACTGTGTCCTCCCTCCTCTGTCTCTTCATCCTCTCTCCCTCCCTTATTTTTTGTCCTATCAGCCTCTGTCCAGTCCATCCTCTGTTCCATCAGTCGCTGTCCCATCCCTCCTCCTCTGTCCCATCAGCCTCTGTTCCCTCCGGCCTGCCCTTTCCCATCAGACTCTGTCCCCTACCTCCTCTGACCCTTCAGCCTCTGTCTGCTCCTTCCTCTGTCCCATAAGCCTCTGTCACCTCTGTCGTTTCTCCCATCAGCCTCTGTCTCCTCCCTCCTCTGTCCCATCAGCCTCTGTTTCATCAGCCTCTGTGCACACCTTTCTCTCCCATCAGCCTCTGTTCCCTTTCTCCTCTGTTATATCAGCCACGGTCCACTTCCTCCTCTGCCCCATCATCCTCTGTCCACTCCCTCCTCTGTACCATCAGCCTCTATCCCCTACCTCCTTCTCTGATCCATCAGCCTCTGTCCAGTCCCTACTCTGTCCCATCTGCCTCTGTCCCCTCCCTCCTCATCTGTCCCATCAGCCTCTGTCCCCTCCTTTCTCTGTCCCATCAGCCTCTGTCCCCTCCCTCCTCTTTCCCATCATCCTCTGTCCATTCAGCCTCTTTCTCCTCCCTCCTCTAACCCATCAGCCTCTGTCCCCTCCATCCTCCTTCCCATCATCCTCTGTCCCATCAGCCTCTGTACCCTCCCTTCCTCTGTCCCATCATCCTCTGTCCTACCAACCTCTGTCCCACTGGTTTCTATCCCGACAGCCTCAATCCCATCAGTCTCTGGCCCATGAGCCTCGTCCCCTCCCTGCTCTGTCCCACCAGCCTCTGTATCCTCCCTCCTCTGTAAAAGCAGCCACTGTTGCCTCCGTCATCTGTCCCATCAGCCTCTCTCCCCTACTTCCTCCTCTGTCCCATCACCCTCTGTCCCCTCCCTCCTCTTTCCCATCAGTCTCTGCCCCCTCCCTCCTCTGTCCCATCACCCTCTGTCTCCTCCCTCTTCTGCCCCATCAGCCTCTGTCTCCTCCCTCCTCTGTCCCGTCAGCCTCTATCCCAGGGTTGTGCATACCTTTTTACTCCATAGAAACAATGGGTTCTTAAACTGGTTGGAGGAGAGATCAAAAGCATGGATGGAGTGTTTGTGTGAACTAATATAAATTCAAAGTAAACATCATTACATCAAAGGGAACGGTCTTTTTTTTCAATAGTGTTATTCATTTCAAAGGGGCCATATCCAGCCCGCAGGCTGTAGTTTGACTACAGTTGCTCCATCACCTACTTCCTCCTCTGTCCATCAGCCTCTGTCCCCTCCCTCCTATGTCCCATCAGCCTATGTCCCATTAGCCTCTGTACCCTCCCTTCCTCTGTCCCATCATCCACTGTCCACACCCTCCTCTGTCTCATCAGCCTCTATCTCCTACATCCTCCTCTGACCCATCAACCTCTCTCCCCTCCCTCCTCTGTCCCATCAGCCTATGTCTCCTCCCTCCTCCTCTGTACCCTCTCTTCCTCTGTCCCATCATCCGCTCTCAACTCCCTCCTCTGTCCCATCAGCCTCTATCCCCTACCTCCTTCTCTGATCCATCTCCTTCTGTCCCCTCCCTCCTCGTCTGTCCCATCAGCCTCTGTCCCCTCCCTCCTCTGTCCCATCAGCCTCTGTCCCCTCCCTCCTCTTTCCCATCATCCTCTGTCCATTCAGCCTCTTTCTCCTCCCTCCTTTAACCCATCAGCCTCTGTACCCTCCCTTCCTCTGTCCCATCATCCTCTGTCCTACCAACCTCTGTCCCACTGGTTTCTATCCCAACAGCCTCAATCCCATCAGCCTCTGGCCCGTGAGCCTCTGTCCCCTCCCTCCTCTGTCCATAAGCCACTGTTCCATCAGCCACTGTCCCATCAGCCTCTGTCCCCTCCCTTCCCTGTCCCATCAGTATCTGCCCCCTCCCTTCTGTGTCCCATCAGCCTCTGTCCCATGAACCTCTGTAACCTCACTTCCTCTGTCCCATCATCATCTGTCCACTCCCTCCTCTGTCCCATCAGCCTCTATCCCCTACCTCCTTCTCTGATCCATCAGCCTCTGTCCAATCCCTACTCTGTCCCATCTGCCTCTGTCCCCACCTTCCTCGTCTGTCCCATCAGCCTCTGTCCCCTCCCTTCTCTGTCCCATCAGTCTCTGTCCCCTCCCTCCTCTTTCCCATCATCCTCTGTCCATTCAGCCTCTTTCTCCTCCCTCCTCTAACCCATCAGCCTCTGTCCCCTCCATCCTCCTTCCCATCATCCTCTGTCCCATCAGCCTCTGTACCCTCCCTTCCTCTGTCCCATCATCATCTGTCCTACCAACCTCTGTCCCACTGGTTTCTATCCCAACAGCCTCTGTATCCTCCCTCCTCTGTAAAAGCAGCCACTGTACCCTTCGTCGTCTGTCCCATCAGCCTCTCTCCCCTACCCCCTCCTCTGTCCCATCAGCCTCTGTCCCCTCCCTCCTATCTCCCATCAGCCTCTGTCCCCTCTCTCCACCTCTTTCCCTTCAGCCTATGTCCATTAAGTCTCTTTCTCCTCCCTCCTCTATCCCATCTCCCTCTGTCCACTCCCTCCTCTGTCCCATCAGCCTCTGTTTCATCAGCCTCTGAGCACACCTTTCTCTCCCATCAGCCTCTCTCCCCATTGTCTTCTGTCCCATCAGCCACTGTCCCCTTCCTCCTCTGTCTCAACAGCCTATGCCTCCTCTCTCCTCTGAACCATCAGCCTCTACCCCCTCACTCCTCTGTCCCATCAGCCAGTGACTCCTCCCTCCTCTGTCCATCAACCTCTGTTTCTTCCCTCCTCTGTCCCATCAGCCTCTATTCCCTCCCTCCACAGTCCCATCAGCCTCTGTCCCCTCCCTCTTCTGTACCATCAGCTTCTGTCTCCTCACTCCACTGTCCCATTAGCCTCTGTCCCCTCTCTCCTCTTTCCCATCTGTACCTGTCCCATCAGCCTCTGTTTTCATCAGGCTCTGTACACACCTTTCTCTGTGCCATCAACCTCAGTCCCATCAGCCTCTGTCCCCTTCCTCCTCTGTCCCATCAGCATTTCTCCATTCAGTCTTTCTCCTCCCTCCTCTGTCCCTTCATACTCTGTCCCCTCTCTCCTCCTCTGTCCCATCAGCCTCTTTAATCTCCCTCGTCCTCTGTACCATCTGCCTCTGTCTCCTCCCTCTTCTGTCCCATCAGCCTCTGTCCCATCAGCTGTGTACCCTCTCTTCCTCTGTCCCATCATCCTCTGTCCACTAACTCCTCTTTCCCATCAGCCGCTATCCCCTACCTCCTTCTCTGTCCTATCAACCTATGTCCCCTCCTCCTCTGTCCAGTCAGCCTTTGTTTCCTCCCTCCTCCTCTGTCCCATCAGCCTCTGTCCTCTCTCTCCAACTCTTTCCCATCTGCCTATGTCCCATCAGCCTCTCTCTCCTCCCCCCTCTTTCCCATCAGCCTCTGTTCCCTCCCTCCTCTGTCCCATCAGCCTCTGTCCATTCAGTCTCTTTCTCCTCCATCCTCTATCACATCAGCCGCTGTCCACTCCCTCCTCTGTCCCATCAGGCTCTGGTCCTTACTCCTCCTCTGTCCCATCAGCATCTGTCACTTCCCTCTGTCCCATCAGCCCCTGTCCTATCCTTCCTCCTCTGTCCCATCAGTCTCTGTCCCCTTCCTCCTCTGTCCGGTCAGCCTCTATCTCCTCCCTCCTCTGTCCCATAAACCTCTGTCCATTCAGCTCTGTCTCCTCCCTCCTCTGTCCCATCAGCATCTCTCTCATCCCTCCTCTGTACCCTCCCTCCATTCTCAGCTCCATCTTCTGTCGAACAGCCTCTGTCCCATCAGCCTCTGTCCCCTCTCTCCTCTGTCCCGTCAGCATCTGTCCCATCAGCCTGTTTCATCAGCCTCTGTGCACACCTTTCTCTCCCATCAGCCTCTGTCCCCTCTCGCCTCTATGAAATCAGCCTCAGTCCCATCAGCCTCTGTCTCCTTTCTCCTCTGTCCCATCAGCCACTGGTCCCTCCCTCCTCTGTTCCATAAGCCTCTGTCCCTTCCCGCCTCTCTCCCATCAGCCACTCTCCCCTTCCTCTTCTGTCCCATCCGCCTATGTCTCCTCTATCCTCTGTCCCATCAGCCTCTGTCACTTCCCTCCTCTGTCCCAGCAGTCTCTGTCCCATCCTACTTCCAATGTCACATCAGTCTCTGTCCCCTTCCTCCTCTATCCCGTCAGCCTCTATCTCCTCCCTCCTCTGCCCCATCAGTCCTTTTCCTGGGGAGAAATGCCTGGTGCGTTGGCCAATGCCCTGGGTAGCTGTGCCAGCCCAGCGTGTCTGCATCTAACGTGTAGGTAGAAAAGATGAGAGAAAGAGGGGTACAGAGAGTAGGATGGAGATAACACGGGGCCGGGGGCTGCATGAAGGGGGGAGGAAGAGGCGTCCGTGGTGAGCGGAGGCATCTCAGAAGGAGGCTATGATGCCCCAGTTCCCTCAGCCACTGCGCTCACCGCATGGGGAGAACACTTGGGGAGGGAGATCTCGCTTTCCCTCCTGTGCTCTGCACTTAGAATGGCTTGGAGAACAGAGAGGGGCTCATCCCCTGACACAGCTGTGTGTCTGCACCACGTGACACGGTGAAGGTCACTTGGTCCCAAACAGCTTACACTTTCTCCGTATTCGCCCTGTACTCACGCTGATGTACTAGCCTGCCCCAGGTTCAGTGCTTTATAATGGTGCGCATAAACCTGCAGTTCGCATGGGGCCACAGGCTGGGTCATCTCTCCTCCTGGGCATCCGCTGGGCAGCGCGGAGGCCAGGCCTGACACGCCTGGCGGTCAGCTGAGACCTGGCTGGGCCTGTGGTGAAACACACTGTGCAACCTCCACCTGGGGCCGGACTCCCTGGTGACAAGGTGGCGGCTGGATCCCAAGGGTGAGTTTCCCGCCTGTGCCTCAGCCCGGCACAGAGGCCCTCGCACTTCCTACTCAGGGGCGCCGCCAGAAAGCTGCCTGGTTCCAAGGAAATGAGTTCCATTGAGATGAGGAACGCCAGGTTTTCATAAAGCATTTGGGACCACAAATAATGCACGTTCATGTGTGCGGGCCAAGGCTTGGCTGGGCCTTCTCTCTGCCATGTACGCTTTGAGGACGGGCCTATTCAATATGCACTGTTAACTAAACCACACTCTGTCCTGAAGTTCAGGCGTGGGCCTGCTGGAAGGTCACATTCAGTGAGGACGGCCGTGTTCACGTGCGGAGGGCAGTCCTCCTCCCTCCGCTTCCCACGAGCTCACATGTGAGAGCTACTCAGAGTTCACGGGTCAGGTCTGTGGGGCCCGTGTTTAAATGGTCTGATTTCTCACTGCCTATCACCAAACTGTCTACCGTTTCCCCTCGAATATCCCTGCTGGCTGCTTTCCCAACCCTCCTTGGAAGAGATGCCTGAATAGAAAAGAGCAAATTGGTGCTGGCTGCCTCTAAGAGACAGAAATCAAGTGGTTTAAGCACGCATAGCCGGAACAGACAGGAAGCGTGGCTGCCCGTCTGTGCCAACGCTGGTGAGTGACAGCAAGTGTGGCCTGGGAACCTGTGAGCATTCGCAGTGAAGCCGGTCATTGAACGGGGAGGCCCTGCGGATCGAGCACCATCCTTTCATTAGGTGCTTCTTCCACTGAAATGTTAACAGGCCGCCGGCTGCCTGTGGTTTAGTTCATTGCCGAACATTGCAAACTTGAGGAGACATTAGTTAAGAAGCTCAACTTATTCTAAGACTTGACCGAGCTATTTAAGCTCTTGAGAGAAATCCACACACAATAGGCATCTCATTCGAAAGTACTGGAGAGAACAGGGCGTGGACACACCTCCATGGAGTGGAATGGGGTGAGACACGTAGCCGAGGGGCAGGGTGTGACAGAGGGCCAGACCCCAAGCCTGTTCACACTCCTCCAGCAGGGCTGGTCGCTGGCACCTGCTCTCTTCAGGCTGATGAATGTGGGGGTGTCAGGTGAAACCTACAGGAAGTAAACAGATGCACTCATCAAAGTGCAGGCGGCCTGCCTCCAGGCGCCAGCTCCGGGGCCCTCGGGCACAGCCACAGGGACTGACTCCCTCGGCCATCCCACTGCACATCCCACTGCAGATCGCCTGGTTTCTGAATCACAGGTGCTTCAGACTACAGACCATGTAACTTTGGAGAAAACTTGAACAAATGAATTGGATCCCTGGCTCTTCTCCCTCCCTGGCCCCGTCATCATCAGTAGCAGTGACATCAGAGCAGTGACCCTTCTGGACTCACGCCAGGACCCAGGGGCTGGCTGGGCTGTTACATTCATCTCCTCGTTTAACACTCGTGACATGCCCGGCCAGTGTGGTTCAGAGGTTGAGCATCAATCTACAAACCAGGAGGTAATGGTTCAATTCCCGATCAGGGCACATGCCTGGGTTGTGGACTCCGTCCCCAGTAGGGGGTGTGCAGGAAGCAGCCAATCAATGATTGTCTCTCATCACAGATGTTTCTTTTTTTAAAATATATTTGATTGATTTTTTACAGAGAGGATGGGAGAGAGAGAGAGAGAGTTAGAAACATCAATGAGAGAGAAACATCGATCAGCTGCCTCCTGCACACCTCCTACTGGGGATGTGCCCGCAACCAAGGTACATGCCCTTGACTGGAATCAAACCTGGAACCTCTCAGTCCGCAGGCCTACGCTCTATCCACTGAGCCAAACTGGTTTCGGCTCATCATTGATGTTTCTATCTCTCTCCCTCCCCCTTCCTCTCTGAACTAACCACACACACACACACACACACACACACACACACACACACACATTAAAGAACAAAACAAAACTTGGCAATAACCCAAGCGGACTGACCCCAAATTCCAGAGAAGGAAGCGGAGGCTCAGAAAGGTTTAGTGAGTCCCCAAGACCACACAGCTTGGGAGCGAGGTCGTTGGGACCCCAGCCTGCGTCTGGGTCCAAGGCCACCCCTCTCATCCTCAGAATGGCTCTGGGTGCTTTCCCCTGAGAGCTTGCTACATACAGGTGTTTATCATGTCGACAGACATCCGCCCTTACACACCAGGGCCTGGAGGGACAGGGCAGAAGCTACGGAGAGCGCGAGCAGGTGTGGGGGCACCCTGAGGGACCTTCTCCTCCTCTCTGTCCTGGCTTCATTGAGATAGAATTCCACCCCCTGGGATTCACCCATGGAGACTGCACAGCTCAGTGTCTGTAGTGTGTTCCCAAGGGGGGCAGCCCCACCCCATTCAGTGTCAGAACTTTTCATCTTCCCCCAACACTCTGTGTCCTTCAGCTCAACATTGCATGTTTTGTCCTGTAATTTTTTAAAAAATGTTTATGTCCTCAAATGTGTCACTCTCATGTTATTGCTTCAGAATTGTGAGTCATCCTTACAAAACCTTTCCCCATACAAAATCCATGAGGAAATCGCCTTGTTTATGAAAATTCTCTGAAACCATAAAATCGCACAAATGGTAGGTTTGCTAACGTTCCTTGGAAACTTGCACCACTCCTCCCTCCGCACCCCCGCAGCCCTCCCAGGGCCCCTCCAGCAGGAGCTCCCTGGGCAGTGGGCTGGTGTAGATATGGGGTGCACTGATTGAAGACACGACGCGTCCTCTATTATTTAAAAAATTCTCCCTGACTTTATTGAGGACGTATGTGTGGGACCATGTATGTGGAAGTGCCTCTGTGAGTTGGGTGTGGGATCCATCACATATGTTTCAGGACGAGTCAACCCCACAGTCTCCACGGCAGGACTTCTGTACCCAAGTCCTTCTTCACAGGCAGAGCTTCTGAACCCACAGACACAGACAGCACCGACTAACCAGCCCCAATGTTGGCCAGGCGAAGGGTTCATGCCAGCGAGGACCCTGCCCTCAGGAATTTAACAGTGGCCTGGCCAGCCTGGCTCCGTGGTTGAGCCTCGACACATGAACCAGGAGGTCATGGTTTGATTCCCAGTCAGGGCATATGCTCAGGTTGGGGCTTGATCCCCTGTAAGGGGTGTACAGGAGACACCTGATCAATGATTCTCTCTCGTCCTTGACATTTCTATCCTTCTCTCCCTCCTGCTTCCTCTCTCTGAAATTGGTAAAAACATTTTTAAAAAGATTATTACTGTGCAATTTAAAATATATATTAAAATAATAATACAAATCTTTCAATGTTATATGAGTTTAAGGTTGTACCGACCCTAACCAACCATCCATTGGTGACTAAACTGTATCCGATATATCCATCCATCTATCCTTCTATAGTGGAACGTTGGCTCTCAAACGTCTCCATCTCAAACAATATGCTTTTCACCCACACCCTTTCATGCTGATCCTTGTATGAT
This sequence comes from Myotis nattereri, assembly GCF_964212035.1. Lineage (NCBI taxonomy): Eukaryota > Metazoa > Chordata > Mammalia > Chiroptera > Vespertilionidae > Myotis > Myotis nattereri. The sequence continues at coordinate 17,147,704 of NC_138085.1, forward strand.
CAGTCACGCGTCTCTCAGGCAACAAACAAGGGAGAGAATGCGTGAGTGTGTGTCAGTTTATTGCTAAACCTCACGTTGCTAACATCTCAGGAAATGGTGCTGCGAAAATTTTCCTGTTTTTTGCTTTTGTTCCTGCTCATTATTACACTAGATGCCCAGTGCACAAAATTTTGTGCACTTGCGGGGGTCCCTCAGCCCAGCCTATGCGCTCTTGCAGTCTGGGACCCCTTGGAGGATGTCCACCTGCTGGCTTAGGCCCGCTCCCTGGGGGATTGGGCCCGAGCTGGCAGTCAGACATCCCTCTGGCAGCCCGGCAGCCCTCGGGGGATGTCCACTTGCCAGCTAGAGCAGGCCTGAGCTCAGTCAGACATCCTTAGCACTGCTGAGGAGGCGAGAGAGGCTCCCACCACCACCGCTGTGCTGGTAGCCATCAGCCTGGCTTGTGGCTGAGCAGAGCTCCCCATGTGGGAGCGCCCTGACCACCAGAGGGCAGCTCCTGCATTGAGTGTCTGCCCCCCGGTGGTCAGTGTGTGTCATAGTGAACAGTGATTCCCAGTCGTTCTGCTGTTAGGGTCAGTTTGCATATTACCCTTTTATTACAGAGGATAGAGGCCTGGTGCATGGGTGGGGGCTGGCTGGTTTGCCCTGAAGGGTGTCCCAGATCAGGGTGGGGGTCCTGCTGGGGTGCCTGGCCAGCCTGAGTGAGGGGCTGATGGCTGTTTGCAGGCTGGTCACACCCCCTTTAGGGTGGGTGTCCCCACGGGGTGCCTGGCCAGCCTAGTGGAGGGGCTGATGGCCGTTTCTAGGCTGGCCAAGCCTGCCGGCAACAGAAGCTCCCAGCATCTCCTTTTTTTCTTTTCTTTTTTTTATTCTGGGATTTATTTACCTTCTATAATTGAAACTTTGTTGCTTTGAGTGGAGCTCAGAGCTGGCCACAGGAAGCTTGCCTTCCTCCATCATTGGGGCAACCAAGCCTCCTGCTTGCTCCAGCGCCATGGCTGCCGGCCGCCATCTTGGTTGGGTTAATTTGCATATAGTCGCTCTGATTGGCTGGTGGGCGTAGCTTAAGGTGTAGCAAAGGTATGGTCAATTTGCATGTTTGTCTTTTATTAGTGTAGATTTTCTTTTTTTACTGTACATTTCGTTTCCTTTTTGTCAAATCCTCATTTATATTTCATGTCCTTTTTGTTTTTAAGGTGTTTATTTATAGGTTAAACTGTATATTAGACATGTGTTGTATAGGAGAAATATTCAAACAGGAGGTCACTTAGAGGTCTGCAAGGCATTAATTCAATTTACATTATTTCTAAAGGAAAGCAGGATTCGGGTTTAGAACAGCCTTCCAGAACAAAGCAGGTTTGTGAACTGAGGTTCCACTCACTGTATTCATTATCCAGTTAATCTGTATGAGCATCTACAATGTGTCAGACACTCTGCTATGACTGTGAGGGTCTTTTATATGTTTATGTTATCCACCGTGAGGAAGATTCTGAAAACATGTATTATTGGACACTGAAATGCTAATTTTTAAAATGTTTTTAGCCTGAAGGGTTAGGAGCCAGGAAAGCAGTCCTTGGCTTTTCTCTTTCCAAAGGCGCCTTTTGTCTGGAAGCTTTCAACCATTTGCCCAGCTCAGGAAGAAGAACGAGTAAACTTCCATTCACGACCCGGCCGGTTTTGCTCAGTGGATAGAGTGTCGGCTGTGGACTCAGGGGTGCCCGGTTCGATTCCGGTCAAGGGCATGTACCTTGGTTGCGGGCACATTCCCAGTACGGGGTGTGTGGGAGGCAGCTGATCGATGTTTCTCTCTCATCCATGTTTCTAACTCTCTATCCCGCTCCCTTCCTCTCAGCAGAAAAATCAATAAAATATATTTTTAAAAAACTTCCATTCACTAATGTAATCTGCAAAAGTCAGCATGATGTATGCTGGTTGCTTCTTGCTCAGATACTCAAAGTCAGAAGGGACTGTGTCATTGCTTTGGGATGGAGTTAAGTCCAGATCATTGTATTTGTCCTTAGTCATTTTTTACCAGTCCATCTCTTCCCTGACATGATTCATACAGAGCCTGGACTGGATTCTTTAAAACAAATGAGTAAATGAAGAGAAAGACAGAAACATGGGGCGAGAGCATGAACTAACACCAAAATAAATGAATGCATCCTCTCTCTCTCTCTCTCTCTCTCTCTCTCTCCCTCTCCCTCTCTCTCCCCTCTCTCTCTCTCTCTCTCTCTCTCTCTCTCTCTCTCTCTCTCTCTCTCTCTTTCATGCATGAACACACCCCTGAGGATTTCAGTCCATTAAATGACAATGAACCAGGTGTTGTGCTGAGAGCAGTGCTGCCCGCGCCGCCCCCATCCCCCGCCCAGGCGGTTCTGAATATTTTTAAAAATCGGTTCATAGACTCCTCCGCAGGCTCGCTCCCGGGAAATATTTGCTATTGGGACTCAGCATGAGGACCTGAGTCCACCTCACACGCCTGGGGGCCCTGGTCCCGATGAGAAGGCTCCTGGAGAGCCTGACGCGGTGTGTGTGTGTGGGGGTGGCGAGAGTGAGGCTCAGTGCAGAACAAAGTACAGCCCTTAACTCTCCGTTCCTTCCCACCATTTTGCTCTCTTTGTCATGTTTTCCAGGGACCCTCAGAGCCTAGACCCGCCGGAGGTGAGCTACGCGAAGCTGCAGTATGCAGGCTGGGGCCCCAAAGGCCAGCAGCTGGTAAGCAAGCGCTTTTGCGGCTGCGTGCTCCTGGGATGGAGGTGACGCCTTGTAGCCTGAACATATCTCACGCTGGTCTGCGTGCCTGAGTGGCATGTGGATAGCACAGCAGGGTTTCTGCACGTGGACAACGTCGGTTTCTTTCCTGACAGAGGATCCTCTTAAAACTGGAATCGGCCCTGGACGTGGTCTCAGTGGTTAGAGTGTCGGCCCACCAACCGAAGGGTCTCAGTGTCGATTCCTGGTCAAGGGCACGTACGTGGGTTTCAGGTTCGCTCCCTGGCCGGGTCGGAGCGCACCTGGGAGGCAAGCAATCGATGCGTCTCTCTCACATCAATGTTTCTCTCTCTGTGTCTCTTCCCACTCTCCTTCCCTCCCTTCTACTCTCCCTAAACGTCAATGAAAAAAATGCCCTTGGGTGAGGAATGGAACCACGTTTGCTTTGGTTTCCATGTACACTGTCCTGGGCCTGGGCCCCCGTTCCTGTGGGCATAACTGCAGATAAAGCTCATGGTGAGGCCGGCGAGGGAGGCCTGGCGCTGCTCACGGGGCACTGGCACTGCTGGCTGTGGCACTGGCACTGGAATGCTGGCTCCTTTCTCCAGCGGGTTTGGTGAAGACGGTAGATCTGCGGTCACAGTTGGGCTCGGCCCCCAGCCTGGAGCAGCCTCGGGGGCAGGGTCCCAGGGTGGTGCACCTCTGGGCTCTGCACCCAACGCCCTCATGGTTCCTACTCCAACTGGCAGCACAAGCTGTTTGAGGGCACCTAGGGGCAGGGGCCTGGTGAGAGGCCCTGAGTGAGGCCAGGGTGTGGGAGGGCCTGGTGAGAGGTCCTGAGTGAGGCGGGGTGGTGGGAGGGCCTGCTGAGAGGCCCTGAGTGAGGCCGGGGGTGGGAGGGCCTGGTGAGAGGCCCTGAGTGAGGCCAGGGTGTGGGAGGGCCTGGTGAGAGGCCCTGAGTGAGACGGGAGGGGAGGGTGGGGGGGCAGGACGAGGGAGGCGGGGGTACTGGGGTTCGGTCCAGGCTGCCCACTGAGTTCCCGCGGGTCAGCTCTGCCACTGTCCGGCTCTGTCAGCTGGCCGAGCACTGAGGGGAGGACGGGGTAAGAGGACCGCCCACGTCTGCCCCCTCTCCAGCCCATGTTGTCTAAGCCCTTTATTTCAATAGATCATACTGCGCCTCCCCCCCTTGCAGGAAGTCTGCCCCCTGCCCCCCGTTTTGAAGGTCACCTGTCTCGGTTGCTGCCTTCAAGTCGCCATCTTCTGCATCTTGAAGCTGACGGGCTGAAGATGCACTTAAAGACCCTTTTCCTAAAACGGCACAGAAGCAGGCCTTTCGGTGCGCGGTGAGCGGTGAGTGTGCACTGGAGGTCCCGGAGATGAAGCCAGGCCTGTCTCCGCTCAGGGAAACCTCTTTCCTGGTTGCGTATTCATTCCACTGCCTCGAATTGATTTAAAGAAACAGGAGTATGTGGGTGACAAACTATTTGAACTGTCACTGAAGCGTCCCTGATGCTGAGAACCTGGTAGCAGTTTTGGAGAAGCAGTCAGCTGACCTGCATGGAAGTGTGATGGGGCTGGGAGGGAGTCGGGTCGGACGGAGATCTATCACTCGGTCATGGCAAGGAGGCAAATCCACCTTCCCCGACGCTCCAACTTACGGAGAACCAAGTGCAGTTTCTCAGGAGTCGGTGGACATGAAGCCATTAGACTAGTGGTTCTCAACCTGTGGGTCGCGACCTATTTGGTGGTCGAAGGACCCTTTCATAGGGGTCGCCTGAGACCATCCTGCAGATCAGATATTTACATGACGATTCATAACAGTAGTGACATGACAGTTATGAAGTAGCAACAAAAATAATCTCATGGTTGGGTCCCAACATGAGGAGCTGTGTTTAAAGGGCCAGCAGACTGAGAACCACTGGATTAGACGGAGGCCAACAGCCAGGAACTGAGCACAGGTTCAGGGGTTCCCTCCAGTGGGAGGCGGCTGATGCACTCGGGGGCTTCTGAGTTTTTACACTTTGGGGACGTTGAGCTTTCAATCGTGCAGCTCTCGTACTAAGAGGAGCAGACGCTGGAACTGGCCACCGAGAGCGCGTCCTGTGCAGAGGCGCCGGCACAGGTGTCCCTTGAGGGGCCGGTGGCTGTTCAGGCTGGCGGGCCACTCCACCTGCATGTCCACGACTTCGCTTTGCTGCCGTGGAGAGAAAGCAGTGGTAGACGGACAGACATAAGTGGAACGCATGTTCCAATAAAACGTTATTTACCAGGACAGGAGTGGGCAGTGGCTGAGGTTTGCTGAGTCCTTGGCCATCTTGGCTGTGAAAGCTGACCTAGGACCAGCTCCCCAAAAACAGGCCGCCAGACAGCTCCCCGCGGACAGGCCCCCGGACAGCTCCCCGTGGAAAGGCCCCTGGCGCTCCTTCTCTCCAGATGGAAACCCACAACCTGTGAGCAGGCTTCACACACTAAGGGGTTCCTCATTGCCCTTTTATCCTAAAAGGTAACTAAAAGGGCGATTCGTTGCGGGGCCTATGTGGGCCGGCCAGCGGGTTCCATGAAGCACAGCCTGACCACGCTGCTGGCGGCCTCGGGCACCGACTCCCCAGCCCACAGCGGGAGCCCGGCGCAGGCCGCCACCCACCCGCAGCCCCCGGACCGGACCCATATGGCAGCTGTGGCGGCAGGGCGGGGCGCATGCCCTCGCCTGAGGAGATGGAGGAGGAGGCGATCGCCAGTGCCCTCAGGAACGAGACGGAGGACATGGACTTCCTGTCTGGGCTGGAACTGGTCGATCTGCTGGACCCCCGGCAACCGGACTGGCCCCTGGAACCAGGGCTCTGCTCACCCTGGCGGGGGCTAGGACTGTGCCCTCAATCTGGCCCTGGGCCCTCCATTTTTGGGGTGGCAGCCATGTGCTCAGGAGAGTGCCTTCTTCCCAGAAGCCCAGGCCCCTGCTGGCCACGCCCTGGATTTCTTTGAACTAACCAATGACAATCAAGGGTCGTGCGTGCCATAGAGATGACCACATCCTGTGTAACAAGACCCGACTCGAGCCTGGCCAATCGGCAGGGCCCACAGTCCCTTCCCCTGCCCTTTCTATAAAACCCACAATCCCATCAGGCCTTGCTCTCTCTCGGCCACTGGGGCTTACCGTTGCATTGGGGAGTGTCGTTGGGGAGCCGAACTAGTTCGAAATGAAGGACTCTTTGCTTTTGCATCAGACTCACTGGCTCCCTGGTGGGCACTTTGGGAACCTTGAAATCTGGGCACAACAGCGTGCAGTAAACAAGATTTCAAGAAAAACAATTTGACCTATAACTAGAGGCCTGGTGCCCAGATTTGTGCACCAGTGGGGTCCCTTGTCCCTCTCACTATCGGGAACCCCTCAGGACATGTCCGAGCCCCACAGGCCAGAGGAGGGACCCCCATGGAGGCCTCTAGTATGCATATAAGATTTTTGGTGAATCTCTTCCTGCCCTCCCCCAACCCCTTCCCTCTGAGATTCATCAAGCTGTTCCATGGTTCCATGCCTGTGCATTGAGCCTCTGCCCCCTGGTGCTCACTGCTTATCATAGCACTGGTCCAACTTTCGCTTAGGCTTTTATATATTTACATGTTATGTGCAATAAACATTAATATTTCAAGAAGAACTTTTTAAAAAGAACTAGAGGCCGGGTGCACGGATTCGTGCACCAGCGGAGTCCCTCGTCCTAGCCTGGGACCTCTCACAGTCCAGGACCCCTCAGGGCAAGTCGCACTTGCCGGTTTCAACCCCATCCCTGCAGGTAGGCTGAGGGACCCAACCGGGGGCCTCTAGTGTGCCTATAAGATCTTTGGTGCATCTCTTCTCGCCTTCCCCCTTCCTCCTTCCCTCTGAGGTTCATCTGTCTGTTCCATTTTTCCATGCCTGAGCTTTGAGTGTCTGACCCCTGGTGGTCAGTGCACATCATAGCACTGGTCCAAGGGTAGCTTAGAACTTTATATACACTGAGTGGCTAGATTATTATGACCACCTGATGTGTGTAGGCAAATAAGCCATACACTGCATTGTTTGGGATATGGAAGCTGAAGGCCTGGTCGAACGCCTTTGCTGTCTGCAGTTACCAAGATAAAACATCTCCAATTTGCACAGGAACACAAGGATTGGATAAGTTGAGCATTGGAAAAAAGTCATGTGGTCAGAAGAATCATGTTTCCAGTTGCATCAGCAGATGGCAGAGTGAGGATTTGGTGGAAACAACATGAAAGCATGCACCCCACATGCATGAGTACAGCCCTTCAAGCTGGTGGGGGCAGTGTTATGGTTTGGGGCATGTTTTCCTTGGCATGATTTAGGCCCTTTAATTTGCGTGGAACAACATCTGAATAGCACAACATACCTAAGTTCATCCTATCCTGTTGATGGCGTATCCCAAAGGCGTCTTCCAACAAGACAGTGTTCCATGATGGTGCTCGTATGGTGCAGGAGTAGTTTCAACAACATGAGGGAGAATTTACCTTGCTTATGTGGCCCCCACAATCACCAGATCTCAATCCAATTGAGCATTTGTGGGACGAAGTTAAAAGAGCCACCAGGCAGCTGTTTCCACAACCCTCAAATCTCACAGAACTGGACAGTGCTATTCATCAGGCATGGTGTCAGATTCCTCACATCACCTTTTAACATCTCGGGGAGCCAAGGCCAAGAGGATTCACCGAAGTACTGAAGGCAAAAAGGTGGCCCAACGAAATACTGATGGTGTTGTCATAATAATCTGGCCACTCAGTGTATATAGACTAGTGGCCCGGTGCCCAAAATTCGTGTGTGGGGGCGGTGCGGTGTCCATCAGCCCTGCCTGCACCCTCTCCAATCTGGGACCCCTTAGGGGTGGTCTGACTGCTGGTTTGGGCATGATTTCTGGGATCAGGCCTAAACTAGCAGTCAAACATCCCTCTCACCATCCAGGACCTCTGGCTCCTAACTACTCACCTGCCTGATTGCCCCTAACCACTCTGCCTGCAGGCCTGTGTACCCTCAGCAGCCCCCCAGCCATCTGTCTTACCCTCAACCTCCCCCCACTGCCCGTCTGCTCACCCACAACTGGCCCCCAATGCTGGCCTGCTCACCCCCAATTGCCCACAATTACCAGCCTGCTCCCCCCCGTCTGCCTTTCCTGCTGGCCTGCTTGCCCCCCAGGTAACCCCCCTGATGGCCTGCTTGCTCCCAAGTGCCCTCTCCTCCTGGCCTAATCACCCCTGACTGCCTCTGCCTCGGCCCCACTACCATGGCTTTGTCCCAAAGGACATCTAGAACAGGGGTCCTCAAACTACGGCCCGCGGGCCACATGCAGCCCGCCGAAAACATGTATCTGGCCGGCCGGGTGGTTTGCCCCCACTGCGTGTCCTGCTTAGCAGCCAACTCGTCCCGTGACCGCAGTGCACATGTGTGGAATGTCTGAGGGACAGTGAACTGGCCCCCTGTTTAAAATGTTTGAGGACCTCTGATCTAGAAGGTCTCCTGGTCTAATTAACATATTAACCTTTTATTAGTAAAGATGTTATGTGCAATGAACATTCATATTTCAAGAAAGACTTTTAAACATAATATTCCATGTAATAAACGTTAATATTTGTAGGAAAAAAGATTTAAAATATAATAATATTACCAAAACTATACTAACATAGTATATCACAAAAGTTGTAGGAAATATTTAAAATCTGCAAATAACAGGATTGCTTCTATTATATTCTAAAATAGTTTTTGTTCTGGCTCTATTTTCTGTTCATCCGTTTACGTTTTTCATTATATTGCACAAACGAGTGAGCTCACATGATATTTGTCTTTCTCTGACTGGCTTATTTTGCTCCCTAGGTCCATCCGTGCTTTTGCAAATGGTAAAAGTTCCTTCTCTTTTACGGCAGCGTAGTATTCCATTGTATAGACATACCACAGTTTTCTAATCCACTCATCTGCTAAGTGCGGCACTTAGGCTGTTTCCAAATCTTAGCTCTTGTACATTGTGCTGCTATGAACAGAGGGGTGCATATGTCCTTTCTGATTGGTGTTTCTGATTTCTTGGGATATAGTCCTAGAAGTGGGATTACTGGGTCCAAAGGGAGTTCCATTTTTAATTTTTTGAGGAAAATCCACACTGTCTTCCACAGTGGTTGCACCAGTCTGCATTCCCACAGCAGTGCAAGAGGGTTCCTTTTTGTCCCCATCCTCGCCAGCACTTGTGTTTGTTGATTTGTTGATGATAACCATTCTGACAGGTGTGAGATGGTATGTCCTTGTTGTTTTGATTTGCATCTCTCTGATGATGATTGTCTGATACTTTGCTGCCTATGGATTCATCTGCCTATGGATATATGTCTGATATTTGCTGCCTATGGATTCTTCTAAGATTGTTATGGTTTCCCGCCTTATGTTTAAATCCTTTATCCATTTTGAGTTTATTTTTGTGTTTGGTGAAAGTTGGTGGTCTAGTTTCTCTCTTTCTTTTTTTTGCTTGTATCCATCCAATTTTCCCAACACCATTTATTGAAGAGACTATCTTGACTCCATTGTATATTGTTGTCTCTTTTGTCAAATATGAATTGAGTTTAATGGCCTGGGTTGATTTCTGGATTCTCTGTTTGATTTCATTAGTCTACACGTCTGTTCTTGTGCCAGTACCAGGCAGTGTTGAGAACTGAGGCTTTGTAATATGGCTTAATATTTGGTATTGTTAGCCCTCCAACCTTGTTGTTCTGTCTCAGGATTGCTGTGGCTATTCGGGGTCTTTTTAAATTCCATAGGAATTTTTGAATAGTTTGTTGTAGGTCTGTGAAATGTTCCGTTTGTTTCTTAATGGGATTTTCATTGAACCATTGCTACCAGTGGTGTGGACATGTTAATGATGTTGATTCTACCAATCCATGAACACGGTATATCCTTCCATTTATTTATGTCTTCCTCTATCTCTTTTTTCAACATCCTGTAGTTTTCCGAGTACAGGTGATTTACCTCGTGAGTTAAGTTTATTCCTAGGTATCTTAATTTTTTGGGTGCAGGGGTAAATGGGATTGTTGTATTAGTTTCTCTCTGTGTGAGTTCATTATTGGTGGATTTTCTGAAACAGTCTGAGGAGTATACTAGTAGGTGTTAGTTCTTCTTTGAATGTTTGGTAAAACTCCCCTGTGAAGCCATCTCTTGGATGTTTAGTGACTTTGACTATGTTTTCATATGTCTCTTGGCCTTCGTTGTGTCCTCTTTGTTTCTTTTTTTTTTTTTTTACAGTTTTTTTAATATTTTTTTAAGTCTTATTGCTTAAAGTATTAGAAATGGTATAACATATGTGTCCTTTTTTTTCAACCCGCCCTTGACACGCTCCCGTACTCCCCTACCCCTCAGTGTCTTATGTCCATTGGTTATGCTTATATGCATGCATACAAGTCCTTCCGTTGATCTCTTACCCCACTCCCTCCTGCCCCCCAACCCTTTCCGGCCTTCCCGCTGCAGTTTGACAATCTGTTTGAGGCAGCTCTGCCTCTGTATCTGTTATTGTTCAAAAGATTATAATGGTCTCTATTATCCATGAATGAGTGAGATCATGTGGTACTTTTCCTTCATTGACTGGCTTATTTCACTTAGCATAATGCTCTCCAGTTCCATCCATGCCGCTGCAAATGGTAAGAGTTCCTTCTTTTTTACAGCAGCATAGTATTCCATCGTGTAGGTGTACCACAGTTTTCTAATCCATTCATCTACTGATGGGCACTTAGGCTGTTTCCAGATCTTAGCTATGATGAATTGTGATGCTATGAACAGAGGGGTACATATATCCTTTCTGATTGGTGTTTCTGGTTTCTTGGGATATATTCCTAGAAGAGGGATCACAGGGTCAAGTGGAAGTTGCATTTTTAGTTTTTTGAGGAAACTGCATACTGTCTTCCATAGTGGCTGCACCAGTCTGCATTCCCACCAGCAGTGCACGAGTGTTCCTTTTTCTCCACATCCTCTCCAGCACTTGTCGTTTGTTGAATTGTGGATGATAGCGAGTCTGACAGGTGTGAGATGATACCTCATTGTTGTTTTGATTTGCATCTCTCAGATGATTAGTGACTTTGAGCATGTTTTCATATGTCTCTTGGCTTTCTGAATGTCCTCTTTTGAAAGGTGTCTATTTAGATGGGCAAAGGCCCATTTTTTGATTGGATTGTTTATCTTCCTTTTGTTAAGTTGTATGAGTTCCCTATGAATTTTGGAGATTAGGCCCTTATCAGATATGACATTGGCAAATATGTTTTCCCACGCAGTGGGTTTTCTCGTTGTTTTGTTGATGGTTTCTTTTGCTGTGCAGAAGCTTTTTATTTTGATATGAGTCCCATTTGTTCATTTTCTCTTTAGTTTCAAGTGCCCTAGGAGCTGTATCAGTGAAGAAATTGCTTCGGCATATGTCTGAGATTTTATTGCCTTTGGATTCTTCTAGAATTTTTATGGTTTCCCGTCGTACATTTAAGTCCTTTATCCATTTTGAGTTTATTTTTGTGTTTGGTGTAAGTTGGTGGTCTAGTTTCATTTTCTTGCATATATCTGTCCAATTTTCCCAACACCATTTATTGAAGAGACTATCTTGACTCCGTTGTATGTTTTTGCCGCCTTTGGCAAATATTAATTGAGCATATTGGTTCGGGCCGATTTCTGGGCTCTCTGTTCTATTCCATTGATCTATATGCCTGTTTTTGTGCCAGTACCAGGCAGTTTTGAGAACAGTGGCTTTGTAATACAACTTGATATCTGGTATTGATATCCCACCTACTTTGTTCTTTCTCAGGATTGCTGCAGCTATTTGGGGTCTTTTTTTATTCCAGATGAATTTGTGGAGAGTTCGTTCTAGATCTGTGAAGTATGTCGTTGGTATTCTAATGGGAAGTGCGTTGAATTTATAGATTGCTTTGGGTGGTATGGACATTTTAATGATGTTGATTCTACCAATCCATGAACATGGTATGTTCTTTCATCTGTTTATGTCTTCCTCTATCTCTTTTTTCAACGTCCTGAAGTTTTCTGAGTAGAGGTCTTTTACCTCTTTAGTTAAGTTTATTCCTAGGTAGCTCAATTTTTTTGGTGCGATGGTAAATGGGATTGTTTTTTTTTTAGTTTCTCTTTCTGAAAGATCACTGTTGGTGTATAGAAATGCCTCAGATTTCTTGGGGGTTAATTTTGTATCCTGCTACATTGCAAAATTCGTGTATTAAGTCTAGTAGTTTTTTGATGGAGTCTCTAGGGTTTTGTATGTATAATATCATGTCGTGTGCAAGTAAGGACAGTTTTACTTCCTCTTTTCCAATTTGGATGCCTTTTATTTCTTCTTCTTGTCTAATTGCAATGGCTAATACTTCCAGTACTATGTTGAACAGGAGTGGTGAGAGTGGGCATCCCTGTCTTGATCCTGTCCTTAGGGGAAATGGTGTTAGTTTTTGTCCATTGAGTATGATGTTGGCTGTGGGCCTGTCATATATGGCTTTTATTATGTTGAGGTATGATCCTTCTACTCCCACGTTGCTGAGAGTTTTTATCAAAAATGGGTGTTGGATTTTGTCAAATGCTTTTTCTGCATCAATTGATATGACCATATGATTTTTTTGTTTCAGTTTGTTTATGTGACGTATCACGTTTATTGATTTGCGGATATTGTACCATCCTTGCATCCCTGGGATAAATCCTACTTGGTCATTGTGTATGATCTTTCTGATGTACTGCTGGATCCGATGTGCCAATATTTGGTTGAGGATTTTGGCATCTATGTTCATGAGGGATATTGGCCTGTAATTCTCTTTCATTGTGTTGTCTTTACCTGGTTTTGGTATTAGAGTGATGCTGGCTTCATAGAATGAGATTGCAAGTGTTCCTTCCTCTTGAATTTTTTGTAGTAGTCTGAGGAGGATAGGTTTTAGTTCTTCCTTGAATGTTTGGTAAAACTCCCCTGTGAAGCCGTCTGGTCCTGGGCTTTTGTTTGATGGAAGCTTTTTGATGACTGCTTCAATTTCTTCCATAGTTATTGGCCTGTTGAGATTTTTAGATTCTTCCTGATTGAGTTTTGGAATGTTGTATTTTTCTAGGAATTTGTCCATTTCCTCCAGGTTGTCTAGTTTGTTGGAGTAGAGCAGTCCATAGTATTTTTTAATGATCATTTGTATTTCTGTGGGGTCTGTTGTTATTTCGCCTCTATCGTTTCTGATTTTGTTTATTTGGGTCCTCTCTCTTTGCTTCTTGGTGAGTCTGGCTAGAGGTTTGTCAATCTTGTTTATCCTTTCAAAGAACCAGCTCTTGGTTTCATTGATTTTCTGTATTGTTTTTTGGTCTCTATGTCATTTATTTCTGCTCTAATCTTTATTATTTCCTTCCTTCTGCTCACTCTGGGGTTTTCTTGTTGCTCTCTTTCTAATTCTTTGAGTTGTAGAGTTAGATGATTTACTACCATGTTTTCTTGTTTTTTGAGATAGGCCTGTAGAGCTATAAACTTCCCTCTCAAGACTGCTTTCATTGTGTCCCATAGGTTTTGGATTGTTGTGTTTTCATTGTCATTAGTTTCCAGAATGTTTTTAATTTCTTCTTTGATCTCATTGGTAACCCAATCAATATTTAATAGCATGCTATTCAGCTTCCAGGTGTTTGAGTATTTTTGGTTGTTTTTATTGTAGTTTATTTCTAATATTATGCCATCGTGGTCTGTGAAGATGCTTTTTATGATTTCAATCTTCTTGAATTTGGGGATACTTTGCTTGTGACCCAATATATGGTCTATTTTTGAATATGTCTTATGAGCATTTGAGTAGAATGTATATTCCCTGGCTTTGGGGTGGAGTGTTCTGAAGATGTCTATTAAGTCCATCTGATCTAGTGAGTCATTTAGGATTGCTGTATCTTTGCTGATTGTTTGTCTAGAGGGCTTATCCAGTGCTGTCAGTGGTGTATTAAAGTCCCCTACTATGATTGTATTGTTGTCGATCTCTCCTTTGATATCTTCCAGGAGTTTTTTTATGAATTTGGGTGCTCCTGCATTGGGTGCATATATGTTTACCAGAGTTATATCTTCTTGTTGTATTGATCCCTTTAGTATTATGAAGTGGCCTTCCTTATCTCTTGTTATGGCCTTCACTTTGAGGTCTATTTTGTCCGATATAAGTATTGCTACCCCAGCTTTCTTTTCCTTTCCATTTGCCTGAAAGATATTTTTCCATCCTTTCACTTTCAGTCTGTGTGAGTCCCTTCTAATGAGGTGGGTTTCTTGTAGACAGCAGATGTATGGGTCATGTTTTTTTATCCATTCAGCCACTCGATGTCTTTTGTTTGGAGCATTTAGTCCGTTTACGTTTAAAGTTATTATTGAAAGGTACTTGTTTGTAGCCATTTCTGTTTTTGTGTGGCTGTTTTCTTTCTGAGCTTTTTATTTCTTATTTTTATACCAGTCCCTTTAGCATTCCTTGCATTGCTGGCTTGGTGGTGATAAACTCCCTTAGCCTTTTTTTGTCTGTGAAGCTTCTTATTTCCCCTTCAAGTTTGAATGATAGCCTTGCTGGATAGAGTATTCTTGGATTCAGTCCTTTGCTTTGCATCACTTTGTAAATTTCAGTCCATTCTTTTCTGGCCTGATGTGTTTCTGTTGAGAAATCATTTGACAATCTAATGGGAGAGCCCTTGTATGTAACTTTCCGTCTCTCTCTTGCAGCCTGTAAGATTCTCTCTTTGTCCTGAACATTTGCCATGGTAATTATGATGTGTCTTGGTGTGGGTCTTTTCGGGTTCACCTTGTTTGGGACTCTCTGGGCATGTGTGACTTTTTTCTTCCCCACCTCAGGGAAGTTTTCTGATATTATTTCTTCTAATAGGTTTTCTAATCCTTGTTCATCCTTTTGTTGTTCTGGTACTCCTATTATTCGTATGTTGTTTCGTTTCATGTTGTCCCAAAGCTCCCTTAGGCTCTCCTCCTGTCTTTTAATTTTTTTCTCCAATTGCAGTACATTTTGGGTGTGTTTTGCTTCCTTGTCTTCTAATTCACTAATTCGGTCCTCCGCTTCTCCTAGTCTACTGTTGATACTTTCAATGGAGTTTTTCATTGCAGCTATATCACTCTTCATTTCTTCTTGGGTCTTACTTAAGTTGTTGATTTTTTCATCTGTTTCTTCTAGCTTCTTCCATATGTTATCGATTTTTTCATCTGTTTCGTCTTGCTTCTTGCAGAGGTTGTCGATTTTTTCCTCCATCCGGTTTATGCACTCTAGGACCCTTATTCTGAATTCTTTTTCTGTCATGTTGCATGCCTCTGTATTACTTAGCTGCTTTTCTGGAGAGTCCTCCTTCTCTTTCCTTTGGGGGTTTCTTTGTCTACCCATGTTTGATCTCACTGACATATCTAGACGTTGAGTCGTTCAGTGGTTGCTCCCTTGGTAGCAGTGACTCCTTGATCTGTGGTTGCTCTTCGGGCGGTTGCGGTAGCAGCTGCTCTTCAGTTGGCAGCAGCTCCTCTGGTGGGTTCTGTTCACAGCTGTGGTGGCTCTTCTGGCTGGTGGGCGAGGTTTCACGTACAGCTGCTGTTCCTCGGCAGAGGGTGTGTTGCTCAGGAGGTTGCTGTTGCTTGGACCTGCTTTCCTGGGGAGTTCTGCTCTTCTCGGCTGCAAACCGTCTCACCAGCTGAGCAATTTCGCCAATTCGGTGTGGGTGTTACTAGTTTCAGCTGCTGACTCCATTTGCTCCGGGACACGACCTAGGACGCGTCTGCCTATATCGCCGCCATCTTCCGTCCAATCTCCATTTTTCCCTTTTATCAACCATTTTGAGCACTGTGAGATTTTACACTGTCTGGCCAGGTGTCAGGCTGTGTTTAACATTTGTGTAGCTGGAGGTGACCGAGGCTCCAACTACCTCTGAAGTCTCTGCTTTTGTTTTTCCTGCTGCCTTCAGATTACCCTAAGAATTCCTTCTCAGATAGGGTTTGCTTCATGCAGTGCCATTAGTTGGCATGCACTCATAGTTCAGAGGGCTGGAGAGTGTCACCCCCAGGGGAAATGGTAAGATTTCTGGGAGGAGGTGGGGAAGGCATAGTTTTCTTTACTAAAATGAGAGGAGAAACTGTGAAAGGTGAGATGGAAAAAAAATAATCACAGATGACTCCTCAGGCAGATCAAATTTGAAAAGAGCACCTAGAAGGAACAGAATTTAGAAATTAATTTTCTCAAATACTTTGTAAACACTTACATACTCTTGAAAAGTCTTCATGTGCCCTGTTTTCCAGTGTTCTCAAATTTTCCATCAGGGAAGGTCTGTATGGATAGGAAGGAGAAGCAAAGCCTTCTGAGCTCTGGTAACTGTGGGAATAAATGAAGAGATTGAGGACAGGGAACTGCAGATGCCTCCTGTCCCCTCCACTGCAGCCAGGACTCTCAGAGGGGAGAGGGGGACACACAGACACTGGGGTTAGAATTGGAGGGCTGAGGACTGCTCCCCTGGGATTATCTGGGCAGACTGGGAGCCCCCAGCAGGGATGCTGCATGTCCTCACTCTCTGGGTGAGTAGAACTCCAGAGGGAAACTTGGAGCAGGACCCCACACATGGACCCAGACTAGCTACTCCCTGAGCTACAATAGGAGATACAAAGACTCTGCCCCTGTTGCCAGAAAAACAAAATAGCTCCGCCTCGCATCCCATATAACACCAATGGGAAAGGCACTGGGTTCATTTAAAGACAGGATTCAGTTCATGAGGCTGAACTCAGATATTAAACTGAGCTAAATATTTTCTTTTCTCTTATCCCCTCTATCTCCTGCCGGGGAACTCAAGAGAAAATCCATTTAGAAATAAATAAATAAGCTATATTTTTTCTGCACATTAAACATATTGAATATATTTGCAACTTTGATCCGTACTTATCTTTATTCATACAAAACTGTAACTCTATCTGACATTTCTTCTTAAAGGTTTTTCTTCCTCGCTACAATGTGCAAAGGAAATTTCTTTCTTTCTTTTTTTTAAAAATATATTTTATTGATTTTTTTACAGAGAGGAAGGGAGAGAGATAGAGAGTTAGAAACATTGATGAGAGAGAAACACCGATCAGCTGCCTCCAGCACATCTCCTACTGGGGATGTGCCTGCAACCCAGGTACATGCCCTTCACCGGAATGGAACCTGGGACCTTTCAGTCCGCAGGCCGACGCTCTATCCACTGAGCCAAACCGCTTTGGGCAGGAAATTTCTTATTATAAAAATCGTGCTGTGGTTTCAGCTGTTGTGTTTCTGTAAAGTAAGCTGAGCTTCTTTCACCAGATACTGAGCAGGTGTCTTGTGAAAATAGCATAAAGGCTCTTGTGAGGGGAGAACCCTTCCTAGTATCTAGTGACAAAAGTAATTCAGAATTTGTATATATTTCTTAAATAGAAACCTTCAAAAGTCATTGCTGAATTCCCATTCAGCACTGGGAACTCTTTGGTCCTAGCACAGGCCTAGGCACCTTCTGAGAGGGAGATCCAGTACTGAAAAGGTCAGTTCTAGAAATGTCTGTAAAACATGCATTTGGCAAATGAATGAACAAAGAAGCAAAGAAACACTAATAGAGAAGATGTTCCACTCTGCTGACTTAAAGTGTGCTTTCCAAAGGAGGTTTGAAGCTTCCTACTGTTTTTTCAGCTCCTTTGGATTTTTAAAAGGCAGGACCTTTGAAGTCTAATGGGAGAAAGACAAGAAAGTGTTGGGCATTCAGAATCATGGGCAGTGGGAATATTGGGGAACCTCAGACCAGTCACTTCATCTCCCTGAACCAGTTTCAATCTGCAAAATAACTAACGTGTGTGTTGTTTTTTGTTTTTTTTTAAATATTTTTATATATTAAATCCATTGGGGTGACATTGGTCAACAAAAACATATAGGTTTCAGGTGTGGGTTCTATGTTACAGGATCTGTATATTGCACCTTGTGACCAACACAGGAAGCAACACCAGGCTGGTGAATAGGAGATGAGGTGTAAGGGCGCATCATGGGTCAACTGGCCACCAGAGGCCAAAGGACTGGCCTGTGAAGGACCAGGAACAGGAGCAACATCCTGGCATGAACCTGGTCTGCAGTCAGAACCCTCTCCTCCCCGAGGCAGGTCACAAAGCAGCTACTGCATTTCTGAACAAGAAATTGAGACGTGGGTTTTGACCAAAAAATTAAGATATTTTAAAAATTCATGAATCTATGTGGGATGTCCTAAAGAGGATGAAGATATCATATGTATGTACATGTTAATGAATCAGGTTTATTACAAATAAAAAATTTATGAAATCTAAAAGAGCTCTTTGCTCAGGACATCATTCAGCAAGTGTGGGCTGTCTACCTGGGTCTTGGGGGCGGGGCCTTCACAGGTCACCTTTCAGGTGCTGAGAGGGCCTGAGAGACAGACAGGTGAACAAGATCCAAGGCCACACTTTATTTCAGAAGATAGGAAGAGCCATGAAGAAAATAGACTTAGCTTATATGACTAGGGAGCCACAGGGACACAAAAGATTTCTATTGGTGCCCTGACCTATGACCTTAAACGCAGTGGTTCACAGGACAAAGTGTGGGGTCCCAGGTGCTGTGGGTCAGAAACCTGAGGTGGTTCATTGGGTTGCCCTCCTCCCAGGAGGCCTCGGGGGCCTGCTCATGGGGATGTGACAGAATCCATTCCTTATGGCAAAGTTCCCTTCTGTGTCCCTGCCAAAGCCACTCCCAGCTTCCTGGGGCTCCCAAAAATCTTGGCCTTTGATCCCTTCCTCCAGCCTCAAAGCCAGCAACTCAAGTGGAGTCCCTCCCTGGCTTCTCTGACCCACCCTCCCACCCAGTTTTCACTTTGAAGGACCCCTGGTTACTGAGGGCCAGGACCCAGGAGAGCCACACCTCCTGTGGTTTCTGTAGAGGGCCTTTGGTATGTTGGGGTCAATAAATGTTTATTCACTGATTTTTAACACCACCACCACCAGAAAACTTGAGAGGTTTGCCCACATGGCTGACCTGGCATGGTGGCTAGGTTACCACTATGACCTGTCTTAGCATTCTGACCTCTGTTAGTATTGTGACCTACTGCCAGGTGATATACCATAGGGCTACATGGGGGCTTCAGAGCAGAGTGACTCCCTAGCAGGCTCAGGAAAGGGCTCCCCAACATGTATAAACTGAGAAATGGCTGTTGAGACAGAGCTGGCCCCATGGAGACCTGGGGAAGCCACCCCAAAAGGAGAGGCAGTGCCCCAGGGCAAGGACAGCCAGGCTGGATGTGAACAGCAGAGAGCGGGGGGCGGGGGGGGGAGGGGGACATAGAGGGCCCTAGTGTGGGTTGAAATTGCTGTCACAGCAGGAAGGCTTTTAGGCACGAGAATAGGGGGATCTGATTTATATTTTTTAAAGATCACTCGGTGATTTGACATTTGAAATGATATTTGACATGTGTCCTGAGAGCCCGGGAGGATTTGGGCATATGAAGACGGTGAGATGTGCTTCAGGTGCAGACAGTGGACACGGCCTGGAGGCAGGACAGATGAACACTGGGGACCAGAGCACATGCCTCGCAGAGCCTGTGAGTGATGGGATCAGGCAGGGAAACAGAAGACCCTGCATAGATGGGGCAGGGCAGGGGGAAGGGGTCCTTCCATGGAGGGGGCAGGGTAGGGGAGGCAGTGAAACCTCCATGGAGGGGGCAGGGCAGGGAGGAGAGAGGACCCTCCATGGAGGGGAAAGGAAGGGAGAAGGGACCCTCCACGGAGGGGAGAGGGCATGGAGGAAAGGGGACCCTCCATGGAGGGGACAGGCAGGGAGGAGGGGAGACCCTCAATGGAGGGGAGAGGGCAGGGAGGAGAGGGGACCCTCCATGGAGGGGAAAGGAAGGGGGGAGAGAGAACCCTCCATTGAGGGGAAAGGAAGGGAGGAGAGGGGACCCTCCATGGAGGGGACAGGCAGGGAGGAGATAAGACCCTCCATGGAAGGGAGAGGGTAGGGAGGAGAGGGGACCCTCCATGGAGGGGACAGGGTAGGGAGAAGAAGCGACCTTCCATGGAGGATGCAGGGCAGTGGGGACTAGGAACCCTCCATGGAGGGACAGGCAGGGAGGAGAGGGGACCCTCCATGGAGGGGACAGGGCCAGGAGCAAAGGGAATCCTCCATGGAGGGTACAGGGCAGGGACGAAAGCGACCCTCCATGGAGGGTGCAGGGCCATGGGGAATGGGAACCCTCCATTGAGGGGACAGGCAGGGAGGAGGGGGAACCTCCATGGAGGTGTCAGGCAGGGAGGAGTGGGGATTCTCCATGGAGGGTAAAGGGCAGGGACGAAATGGGACCCTCCATGGAGGGTGCAGGGCAGTGGGGAACCTTCCATGGAGGGGACAGGTTGGGAGGAGAGCGGACCCTCCATGGAGGGGAGAGAGCAGGGAGGAGATGGGACACTCCATGGAGGCGGCAAGGGTAGGGAGAAGATGGGACCTTCCATGGAGGGTGCAGGGCAGTGGGGACAGGGAAACTCCCATGGAGGGGACAGGCATGGGTGCGAGGGGAAACTCCATGGAGGTGATGGGCCAGGAGGAGAGGGGACCCTCCTTTCAGGGACACGTAGGCAGTAGAGGGGTCCCTCCATGGAGGGAACAGGCAACGAGGAGTGGGGACCCTCAATAGAGGGGATGGGTCAGGGAGGAGAAGGATTCCTCCATGGAGGGGCAGGGCAGGGAGGAGAGGGGACCCTCCATGATGGAGAAGGGCAGGGAGGAATTGGGACCCTCCATGCAGGGGGTACTGTAGGGTGATGGGAACTCTCCATGAAGGGGACAGACAGGGAGGAGAGAGGACCCTCCATGGAGGGGACAAGACAGGGAGGAGATGGGAACCTCCATGGAGGGGACGGGTCACGGAGGAGAAGGTACTCTCCATGCAGGGGGACAGTAGGGTTTTGGGAACCCTCCATGGAGGGAACAGGTAGGGAGGAGTAGGGACCCTCCACGGAGGGTATGGGTCAGGGAGGAGAAGGATCCCTCCATGGAGGGTACAGGGCAGGGAGGAGAGGGCAGAGACGGGGAAAGGGAAACCTACAGTCATGGGCCAGACAGGGAGGAGGGGGGACCCCTCCATGGAGGGGACAGGGCATGGAGGAGAGGGGTCACTCCATGGAGGGGACATGCCATGGAGGAGAAGGGACCCTCAATAAAGGGGACAGAGAAGGGAGGAGAAGGATCCTTCCAGGGAGAGGAAGGGCAGGGAGGAGATGGGAACCTCCACGGAGGAGATGGGTCAAGGAGGAGAAGGTACCCTCCATGGAGGGGGGAGCATAGGGGACAGGGAAGGGAGAATACGGGACCCTCCATGGAGGGGGTAGGGCTATGGGGAAGGGATACAGGGAAACCTCTAAGGATGGGCTGGGCAGGGAGGAGAGGGGACACTGCATGAAGAAGGGAGGGCAGGGGAAGTGGGGACCCTTCATGTAGGAGACAGAGCAGTGGAGCAGGGGATCCTCCATGGAGGGAAGAGGACAGAGAGTGAGGAGACCCTCCATGGATGTTATAGCTAAGGAGGAGATGGGACCCTCCGTGGAGGTAACAGGGCAGGGAGGAGAAGGGACCCTCCAAGGAAGGGAAGGATAGTGGTAATGGGTGCTCTATATGGAGGGGGAAGTGCAGGGGGGTTTGGGGAACAGGGAACTCTCCATTGATGGGGCAGGGCAGTGGGGACTGGCAACATGGGACCCTCCAAGGATTGGCCGGTCAGAGAGGAGAGGGGACTCTCCATGGAAGAGGGAGGGCAGGGAAAGTGGGGACTTTCATGGAGTGGACTGGGCAGAGAGGAGAGGGGACTCTCCTTGGAGAGGACAAGGCAGGGAGGAGAAGGGACCCTCCATGGAGAGGGCAGAGCAGAGGATAAGGGAACCCTCCGTGGATGGGACAGGGCTGGGGGGAGAGGGCATACTCCTTGGAGTAGACTGGGCACGGAGGAGAGGGGACCCTCCAGGGAGGGGGCAGGGCAGTGGTGACAGGGAAACCTCCATGGAGGGTACAGAACAGGTGGGGCAGAGAACCCTCCATGGAGGGGGCAGGACTCGAGGGGGGGGGCTTGCCAGGGAACCCAACAGGGACGGGCCAGACAGGGAGGAGAGGGGACCCTCCTTGGAGGGGGCAGAGCAGAGGAACAGGAAACCCTCCATGGATGGGACAGGGCAGGGGGGCGAGGGCACACTCCATGGAGGGGACAGGGCAGGTAGGAGAGGGGACTCTCCATAGAGGGTGGAGGGCAGGAGACAGGGAAACCTTCATGGAGGGGGCAGGGCAGGGGGCCAGGGAAACCTTCAGAAAGGAGTTAGAGCTGGGGGACAAGGAACTGCACTTGCAGGGATGGAATAGTGGGTACAGGAAACCCTCCATGCAGTGGGGAGGACAGGAAGGAAGGGAACCCCAATTATAGGGGGCAGGGCAGGGAGGAGAGGGGAGACCAGGAACCCTCTATGGGGAGGGGGCAGGGCAGTTGGACAGGTAATCCCCATGCAGAGGGTAGGGCAGGAGGAAAGGGAACCTCACTTTGAGAGAGCAGGGCACAGAGGAGACAGAACTATCCATTGAGGGAGCAGGGCAGGGGGACAGGGATCCCAACTTTAGGGGGAGGGGCAGGGAGGAGAAGGTACCCTCCATGGATGGGGCATGGCAGGGGTGTAGAGAACCCCACTTTGAGGGGGAGGGTCAGGGAGGAAGGTTTCCTTCATGGAGGGGGCATGGCAGAGGGACAGAGAACCTCACTTTGAGGGGGCAAGCAGTGGAGAAAGGGAGCCCCAGTTTGAGGGAGAAGGGCAGGGAGAGGACAGAATCCTACATGGAGGGACAGGGCATGCATGAGAGGGAATAGGGAAGCCTCCATGGAGAGGAGAGGCTGGAGGGATAGGGAGGCCTACTTTGAGACAGCAAGGATTTTAGCACAGGTCCTGAAATAGATGGCAGGGCAGGGGGGAGAGGGCATCCTCCAGGGAGGTAGCAGGGCAGGGAGGACAAAGGACCCCACATAGTCCGAGCAAGATAGGGGGGTTAGGGCACCATCCATGGAGGGGCCAGGGAACGGGGGACATGGGAGTAGAGATAGGTAACAGGGGAAACAGACCCCTCCATGGAGAGTTCCCTGTTCCCCATGGTGGAGCCCTTGCCCCCAGCCCTGCCCCTTGGCAGCATTCCCTCTCATACCTGTCCATCGGCCCCTCCCCCGGTCCCCTGACCCTGCTGCCCTGCCTTCCCATGGAGGGGCTGCTGTCTCTCCTGCTCTGACCACTCTGTGGTTGGTCCCCTTATCCCTCTGCCCTTTCCCTCCATGCAGGGTCTTCTGTTTCACTGCCCTGACCCCTCACTCACAGGCATCTGAGGGGCATATGCTCTGGTCTGTCCAGTGTTCATCTCTCCTGCCTCCAGGCCGAATGTCCACTCTCTGTACCTGAAGCATATTCTCACCTTCTTCATCTGTCTAAATCCTACCCGTGCTCTCAAGACACATCTCAAATATCATTTCAAATGTCAAATCACAAGCAGGGGAAGGGGGGTGGGGGGTGGGGGCTGGGAAGTTGGGGGTGGAGGATGGGAGGTGTGGGGTGTGGGGTGCGTGATGGGGGGGCCGGTGGGGAGTAGGGTTGGGGGTAAGAGTGGGAGGTGGGGGTGAGGGGTAGTGTTGGGGGATGAGAGCTGGCGGGAGGGGAGTTGGGGGTGGCAGATGGGGGCTGTGCGTTGAGGATGTAGTGAGGCAGGTCGGGGCTGGAGGTGTGGGGTGTGGGGTGGCGGGTGGGGGTGGCGTGTGGGGAGTAGGGGCTAAGGTTGGTGGGTGACAGGTAGGGGAGGGAGACGAGGGCATAGGGGGGATAAATGGTGATGGAAGGAGACTTGACCTGAAGCCAGTGAGCACACAATGCGATATACAAATGCTGCATTAGAGAATTGCACACCTGACCTATGCAATTTTATTAATGAATGTCACCCAAATAAGGTTGATTAAAAATAAATAAAGGTGGGTTTTTTGAGTTTGATTAGGTTATGAGGGTGGAGCCCTCGTGAATAGGATTAATACCCTTTTCAAAGATATCCCATGCTAGACTTATCAGGAGATGCTTTTATATGTTATATAAATGTCTAACCACTATTTTGTACACTTGAAACTAATATTGAATGCCATCCCTAATTGAAAAAAAAAATTAAAGAAGTAATTTTTAATAAAAATGCAAATGCAAATCAGAGTGATCTTTAAAAAATATAAATCAGATCATTACACTCTGTGCCTAAAAGCCTTAAGCGCTCCAGCAGGGGTCAGCTCTCCAGGCAGAATCATGCCTGTGAGGGTGTTACACTGCTGGGAGAGGAATGCCCTGTCTTCTTCCTCCAGTAGCTCCCTTCACTGCTCTGGTGATGTGTGGCACTGGTGCAGGGCAGAACTGTGCTTCCTTGAGAGTGAGCTAAGCATCACTTTGGCGGCTTACTTGTAGTGTGGGAGCAGACACAGAGAAAATCAATTTAAACCTTAAAAGTTCTCACAGCATTTCAACCCTCCAAACGGACCTCTATCCTCCCTTCCCTACACTCCAGCCAGCCTGGCTCGCCCAGCCTTGAGGAAAGAAGGCAGGGAGAGTGCTGCCCGGGAAGCCAGTAAGCATGCATGTGGTCGGAACTCTGGAGAGAGCTCTAGTTCTCTTAGGACAGAAACGGAGGGATGAATCTGCTGAAATCAGCCACCCATGAGGGGATTCTACTTTTCACTACGTGATGGCTGGATTGCACCTGCATGATCCCACCATGCTCTCGCTCCCCTGTGGCATCCCAGGGGATCCATGAGTCATCTACAACAGGAAGCAGCTCTCTGGCCTTTGAGAATCCACAGACCCTCTGCAAAGCCCTTAAGCTCACACGGCTGATCTCAGACTACAGATTCCAGACATCTTCAATCCTGGGAAGCAGCCTCTTTTGATTTTTCATTCTCCTCCTACAAACAATGCCAGGTCTGTGTCTTCTGTACACTGCTCAAAGATGTGTGAGGACCCAGCGGGTGGCAGCTGGACGTGGTATACCCTGGGACATTTGCTGAGTGGCCTCAGACCCAACACTGACACTGAGCTTGAACCTGCATCCATCTGGTGAACACCACTCACCTCTACCTGGGGACTCCCTGAGAACCTACCTCATGCAACTTGAGTGCTTCCAGAGACTCTTTCATTAACTGAGAGAAACAGGCACCCGGCAGATGGAGGCAGACAGGGAGGCAGAACATGGTGTGCTCTGGGACTTTTGCTGACCTGTCCCCAGGCTCAGTGCTAGTCAAAGCCAGCTTTGATGCCCTGCTTGGACCTTCCTGTGCTCACTGGGCCTCAGCAGAGGCTGTCACAAATTGTGAATTGCTTTGTAGATGCAAATAGATTGCCCTGGGAGAGTCACATCAAGCATCTGACATTGTTCGGCACCAGAGTCCCTCCCAGGAATCACCAGGACCAACAAGCCAATAGCCAGCTTCAGAGCACATCAGAGAAGGATACAATTAGCCTCAGAAGCGGCATAGCCAAAGTGAGATCTAGGCAGGCACCAGACCTCGCTGAGATAAATTGCACTCCACGTGGTCAACACATGTCAGCAGCTCATACACTACACTGTAGGCAGGGTACACTGTGGTCACAGCCAACTAGACTGAGCATCGAATCAGTACATGAATGGGCCAACAGCCATCAAGAATCAACTGCCACAGGAAGGTTCACATAACACACACGGGACATCCCTGGAGCACTCAACTCAGATGATCAAGAAGAAATTGCCACTGGGTTCCACAGGCCTCCTACTACACGAAGCCACACTACCAAGACCTGGATTCTAACACAAAGAAACAAACACACAGAGGCAGCCAAAATGCAAAGAAACATGCCCCAAATTTAAGAACAGGGGACACATCCAGAAAAAATGCTAAACAAAGTGAGGCAAACAAGATTCCAGATAGTTAATTGAAGTTAGGTGAAGAATGGATGAAATCAGTGGGAACTTGAAAACTGATAGTAGGCATGAAAAAGAACATTTAAGCCATATAAAAGATCCAGTCAGAAATAAAGAGTAAAATCTTTGAAATGAAGAATACACTAGAGAAAATAAATAATTTGATTAAGGAGAAAATCAAATTAGTGATTTGGAAGACAGGGTCACAGAAGACAAAAGCAGCAAAAAGAAAAAAAGAACTTTTAAAAATGAGGACTGTTTAGGGGACTTTTGGGACAACATGAAACATTAACAACATCCACATTATAGGAGTACAAGGACAAAAGAAAGGTTAAGGGACTACACCATATTAAAAGAAATAATGACCGAACACTTCCCTAACCTGGTGAAGGAAGAGACACACGTCCAGGAAGTACAGAGTCCCAAACAAGATGAACCCAAAAAGGCTTGACACCAGGACACATCATCATGAAAATGACAAAGATTACAGACAGGACATCTTAAAAGCAACAAAAGAAAGACGGTCAGTTACCTACAAGGGAGCTCCCATAAGATTGTCAGCTTATTTCTCTACAAAAACATACCAGGCCAGTAGGGATTGGCACAAAATATTCAAAATAATGACAAGCTAGGACCTTCAACCAAGACTACTTTACCCAGCAAGGCTGTCATTTAAAATTGATTGAGAAATAAAGAGCTTCCCAGACAAGAAACAGCAAAAGAAGTGTGTTACCACCAAACCATTAGTATAAGAACTATCAAGAAGGAATAAAAGGGAAACAGAGTTAAAAGAATAAAACATATCTACAAACAATCACATTAAATGTAAGTGGCTTGACTGCTGCAATTAAAAGACATGGTAGCTGAATCGATAAGAAATCAAGAACCATATATATGCAGTCAACAAGAGACCTACCTCAGAATGAAAGATATACAGACAAAAAGCAAGGGGATGGCAGAAGGTATTTCATGCAAATACAAATGAAAAATAAGCCGGGGAGGTAAACCTATAGCTGACAAAATAGACTTTAAAACAAAGGCTGTATTGAGCGATAAGAATGGACACCACAGAATGATAAAGAGAGCAATCCAACAAGAGGATATAACCCTTGCAAACATGCATTTCTTCAACATAAGAGCAAGTAAATGTGTAAATCAAATCCTGATGTACATAAATGGAGAGTTCAACAATAATACAGACGCGGTAGGGGATTTGAACATCCCACTGGCATCAATGGCTGGATCTTCCGCACAGAAAATCAAGAAGCAAAGAGTGGCCTGGTGCTGGACTCTGCAGCAGCAGCAGCAGCAGCAGCAGCAGCACATACAGTAATGCTGGAATGATACAGAGGAGATTAGGGTGGCCCCTGCGCAAGGGTGACACTGAAATCAGTGAAGCGTTCCCTTCGCCCTAGCGTGTGACATGCTCCCCTGGCTCCCCTGGGCTGGGGCCCCTGCAGGTGGGGGTGGAGGGAGATGGGCGGTGGCTGGGGGGGGGAGGGAGACGGGCGGGGGCTGGGGGGGGAGGGAGAAGGCGGGGGGGAGACTTGAGCCCTGACCTCCTCCTGGGCTGGGGCCCCTGTGGGTGGGGGCGGAGGGAGATGGGCAGAGGCTGGGGGGGGGAGGGAGATGGGCGGGGGCTGGGGGGGGAGGGAGAAGGCGGGGGGAAGACTTGGGCGCTGCCTCACCCTTGCACAGGGCGGCCTCACACCTAGTCTTTAAAAAAAAAAAAAGAGTGGACAGAAATAACACAATAGATCAAATGGATTTAATTGGTATCTTCAGAGCATTTCACCCTGAAGCAGTAGAATATACATTCTTTTTAAGTGGACGTGCAACATTATCTAGATAGACCACATGTTAGGGCACAAACACAGTCTCAGTAAATTTAAGAAGATTGAAATCATATCAAGAATCTTTTCTGATCATAACTGTATAAAACTAGAAGTCAATTAGAAAAAACTGACCTACAAGTGATCTATTACTGAATTGTACACACCTAAAACCACCCTGCCCCAATAAATTTATTAACAGAGATAAAAGCAATGAAAAGAAAAAATGAATAAATACATAAAAATTTGGGGATACATGGTGGTGAGAATTGCATGTCAATATACTTGATGTATACTTAAATGTGGTTAAAACTCTAAATCTTATATTTATTTGACCACAATAAAGGATCATGCGTTCGATTCCCAGTCAAAGGCATGTACCTGGGTTGCAGGTTCACCCATGCCACCTGTTGAGGTGAACAGAGGGAATTCACCTGAACATAATAAAGATCATGAAGAAAGAAGGAAGGAAGGAAGGAAGGAAGGAAGGAAGGAAGGAAGGAAGGAAGGAAGGAAGGAAGGAAGGAGGAAAGAAAGAAAGAAAGAAGGAAGTGGAAGAAAGAAGAAAGTGAAAGAAAGGAAGAAAGTGAAAGAAAGGAAGAAAGACAGGAAGAAGTTGAAGAAGATACAAATTAATAAAAGTACATATGGTGTTCAAAGACAGGAAGAATTAACAACGTTCAAATGTCCAATGACGTAATTCAGAGAGCTACAGCAAATATCACAAAAAATGTATATGGAAGTACAAAAAAAAAAAAAAAAAACCACCACCAAGAAACCCAACACACACACACACACACACACACACACACACACACACACACACAAAACAAACAAAATAAAACCAAACCAATAGCCAGAGTAATCTTGAGAAAGAAGAACAAAGTGGGAGGAATCATGCTACCTGATAACAAACTATACTACGAGGCCATAGTAATAAATATAGTATGGTACTGGCATAAAACAGACATAAAGATCTGTGGAACATAACAAAAAGTCCAGAAATAAACCCATACATTTATGGTCAATTAATATTTGACAAAGGACACAAGAATATACATGTGGTAAAGATAGTCCACTCATTAAATGCTATTGGGAAAATTGGACACATAAGTAGAAAAATAAATGAATGCAGACTACCTTCTTACACCATATTGAAGAATAAACGCAGACTGGATTAAGACTTGAAAGTGAGATTTGAAACCGTAAAAATTCTAGAAGAAAATAAAGGCAATAAATTTTCATAGAAATATATTTTATTCTGATATATCTATTTGGGCAACAGAAGCATAAGAAAAAACAAATGGGACTACATCCATCTAAAAAGTTGTTGCACAGCAAAGGAAACCACCAAGAAAATGAAAAGACAACCCACTGAAGTTGAGAACATATTTGCCACTGATACATCTGATAAGGGTTTAATATCCAACATTTATGAAGAACTTAAAAAACTCAGTCAGCATCATAACAAAATTAAACAATCCAATTTAAAAATGAGCAAAGAACCTAAACAGACACTTCTCCAGCGAGGATCTGCAGATGATTATTACACAAATGAAAAGATGCTGAGCATCACTAATCATTACAGAAATGGAAATTAAAATCACAGTGAGGTATCACCTCACATCTGTCAGAATGGCTATCATCAATAAATCAATAAACATCAAGTGCTGGTGAATATGTGGAGAAAAGAGAACTCTCGTGTACTCTTGGTGGGAATGCAGATTGGTGCACCCACTGAGGAAAGTAGTATGAAGTTACCTCAAAAAGTAAAAATAGAACTGCTTTATGACCTAACATTTCCACTTCTAAGAATATATCTGCAGAAACCTGAAACACTGATCGGAAAGGATATATGCAATGCTATGTTCACTGCAGCATTACTTACAATAGCGAAGATTTCATAGCAGCCCAAGTGCCCAGCAGCAGATAAGTGGAGAAAAGCCTGTGGTACATTAACACAACGGAATACGACTCACCCACACACACAAAAAGGAAATGAAGGAAGTCTTACCTTTTACAACAGCATAAATGGAGCCGGTGAGTATTATGCTAAGTGAAGTGAAGTAAGCCAGTCAGAGAAATACAAGTTCCTTACGGTTTCACTTATATGTGGAATCTAATGAACAAAACAAACTACAATCAAAATAGAAACAGACTCATAGGTGCAGAAAACTGACTGAATACTGTCAGAGGGGAGGAGGTTGGGGGACTAGGGGGAAAAGGTGAAGGGATTAAGCAAAGAAAAGACTTATAGACACAGACAGCAGTTTGGTGATTATCACAGAGAGAGGGGTGTGTGTAGAAGAGGGCTTAGAAAGGATAAATTGTGATGGAAAGAGACCTGACCTGGGGTAAGAGGGGAGGGAGGTGAGATACATACTTCAACATACATGTGATTACAGAACTGTATACCTGAAAGCTACATGATTTCATTACCAATCTCACCCCAATATATTCAATTTAGAAAAAGAGGCCATTGTGGCACATGCTACAACCTGGATGGACCCTGAAGACATGATACTCAATGAAATAAGCCAGTCACAAAAGGACAAATAGTGTGTGA